>NW_027361676.1:43327500-44667500 GCF_039654945.1 Dendrobates tinctorius | reverse complement strand
CTTCTGGACTGCTTTTCATTTCTCAAGCCAAAGAAAAAAGCTGTAAGCAGGCAGCAACAAGAAATGACAGCTTATGGAGGAGACAGCAGGAGGCATGCAGGATTGAGACATTGAGTGTGCAGGCTGGTTGGTGGCTGTCACAAAACAAAATGAAGCATAACTGTGAGGAGACATCACATTTAAAATGAAAGTATCAAATAGAGCATGGTGCAAAAATAATTTTGTGAGAATCTGTTGCTGATGTTCAGCTACCTGCACATTAGTGGAATAGAGTTGGAAGGTTGATAAACAGCAGTCACAAATCCTCTCAAAATAATTTTGAGCTAGAAAGGGGTTAAGCAACAAGGTGCTTCCTAAAAGCCTTTCATCCCAAGCGATTTTCCCTTTTTTAAAAAAAAAATTTCCTCCCTTTTTCCAAGAGCCATAACTATTTTTATTTTTCTGTCCACATACAGTTGTGGCCAAAACTATTGACACCCTTGCAATTTTGTCAGATAATACTCAGTTTCTTCCTGAAAATGATTGCAAACACAAATTCTTTGGTATTATTATCTTCATTTAATTTGTCTTAAATGAAAAAACACAAAAAGAATTGTTCTAAAGCCAAATTGGATACAATTCCACACCAAACAAAAAAAAGAGGGTGGACAAAAGTATTGGCACTGTTCGAAAAATCATGTGATGCTTCTCTAATTTGTGTAATTAACAGCACCTGTAACTTACCTGTGGCACCTAACAGGTGTTGGCAATAACTAAATCACACTTGCAGCCTGTTGACATGGATTAAAGTTGACTCAACCTCTGTCCTGTGTCCTTGTGTGTACCACATTGAGCATTGAGAAAAGAAAGTAGACCAAAGAACTGTCTGAGGACTTGAGAAACCAAATTGTGAGGAAGCATGAGCAATCTCAAGGCTACAAGTCCATCTCCAAAGACCTGAATGTTCCTGTGTCTACCGTGCGCAGTGTCATCAAGAAGTTTAAAGCCCATGGCACTGTGGCTAACCTCCCAAATGTGGACGGAAAAGAAAAATTGACAAGAGATTTCAACGCAAGATTGTGCGGATGTTGGATAAAGAACCTCGACTAACATCCAAACAAGTTCAAGCTGCCCTGCAGTCCGAGGGTTCAACGGTGTCAACCCGTACTATCCATCGGCATCTGAATGAAAAGGGACTGTATGGTAGGAGACCCAGGAAGACCCTACTTCTTACCCCGAGACATAAAAAAGCCAGGCTGGAGTTTGCCAAAACTTACCTGAAAAAGCCTAAAACGTTTTGGAAGAATGTTCTCTGGACACATGAGACAAAAGTAGAGCTTTTTTGGCAAAGGCATCAACATAGAGTTTACAGGAGAAAAAAAGAGGCATTCAAAGAAAAAAGCACGGTCCCTACAGTCAAACATGGCGGAGGTTCCCTGATGTTTTTAGGTTGCTTTGCTGCCTCTGGCACTGGACTGCTTGACCGTGTGCATGGCATTATGAAGTCTTAAGTCTACCAACAAATTTTGCAGCATAATGTCGTGCCCAGTGTGAGAAACTCCCCCCCTATTGTCCTTACGCTGTCCTGCCTGATTGTGTGGATCCGAATACCCGGCAGGACAACATTGAAAAACAAGCCGAGGCATCTATGTCCGTGATGAATGGTGAGACCGAACCATTTTTTAATGAGCACTGATTTGCACGAGCACAATTTTGTCTGTTCATGTGTTTTTTACGTGATATTTCAGGTTTTAATGTAGCATTAAAGGTTATGTTTTATTGAATGGGGAATCCTCCTAGCTAATGACACTTTACCCCTGAGGGTTATACATGTGGTATTAAGCATTCTTGACAACAGCTGATTCTGCTAGGCCTTATAGACAGGCCCAATAAAATTCTTCTGCTACTAATGTCATACAGTAGGAGACATATCACTTTTCAATTGTTTGGAGGTTATCTTCTAAATTATGTGCATCTTTGGAATCCAATTTATCACGGGCATTTTTTATACAGTCATGGCCAAAAGTATTGACACCCCTGCAATTCTGTCAGATAATACTCCGTTTCTTCCTGAAAATGATTGCAAACACAAATTCTTTGGTATTATTATCTTCATTTAATTTGTCTTAAATGAAAAAACACAAAAAGAATTATCCTAAAGCCAAATTGGATATAATTCCACACCAAACATAACAAAGAGGGTGGACAAAAGTATTGGCACTGTTCGAAAAATCATGTGATGCTTCTCTAATTTGTGTAATTAACAGCACCTATAACTTACCTGTGGCACCTAACAGGTGTTGGCAATAACTAAATCACACTTGCAGCCAGTTGACATGGATTAAAGTTGACTCAACCTCTGTCCTGTGTCCTTGTGTGTACCACATTGAGCATGGAGAAAAGAAAGAAGACCAAAGAACTGTCTGAGGACTTGAGAAACCAAATTGTGAGGAAGCATGAGCAATATCAAGGCTACAAGTCCATCTCCAAAGACCTGAATGTTCCTGTGTCTACCGTGCGCAGTGTCATCAAGAAGTTTAAAGCCCATGGCACTGTGGCTAACCTCTCTAGATGTGGCCGGAAAAGAAAAATTGACAAGAGATTTCAATGCAAGATTGTGCGGATGATGGATAAAGAACCTCCACTAACATCCAAACAAGTTCAAGCTGCCCTGCAGTCCGAGGGTACAACGGTGTCAACCCGTACTATCCGTCGGCATCTGAATGAAAAGGGACTGTATGGTAGGAGACCCAGGAAGACTCCACTTCTTACCCCGAGACATAAAAAAGCCAGGCTGGAGTTTGCCAAAACTTACCTGAAAAAGCCTAAAACATTTTGGAAGAATGTTCTCTGGTCAGATGAGACAAAAGTAGAGCTTTTAGGGCAAAAGCATCAACATAGAGTTTACAGGAGAAAAAAGAGGCATTCAAAGAAAAGTACACGGTCCCTACAGTCAAACATGGCGGAGGTTCCCTGATGTTTTGGGGTTGCTTTGCTGCCTCTGGCACTGGACTGCTTGACCGTGTGCTTGGCATTATGAAGTCAGAATACTACCAACAAATTTTGCAGCATAATATAGGGCCCAGTGTGAGAAAGCTGGGTCTACCTCAGAGGTCATGGGTCTTCCAGCAGGACAATAACCCAAAACACACTTCAAAAAGCACTAGAAAATGGTTTGAGAGAAAGCACTGGAGACTTCTAAGGTGGCCAGCAATGAGTCCAGACCTGAATCCCATAGAACACCTGTGGAGAGATCTAAAAATGGCAGTTTGGAGAAGGCACCCTTCAAATATCAGGGACCTGGAGTGGTTTGCCAAAGAAGAATGGTCTAAAATTCCAGCAGAGCATTGTAAGAAACTCATTGATGGTTACCGGAAGCAGTTGGTCGCAGTTATTTTGGCTAAAGGTTGTGCAACCAAGTATTAGGCTGAGGGTGCCAATACTTTTGTCCGGCCCATTTTTGGAGTTTTGTGTGAAATGATCAATATTTTGCTTTTTGCTTCATTCTCTTTTGTGTTTTTTCATTTAAGACAAATTAAATGAAGATAATAATACCAAAGAATTTGTGTTTGCAATCATTTTCAGGAAGAAACTGAATATTATCTGACAGAATTGCAGGGGTGTCAATACTTTTGGCCATGACTGTAACTAGCTTGAGAAACGCATCTATTACACTTATTTTTTGATGAGCATCAAATGCTCTTTGGTAGAGTTGAGCGAAATGGGTCGAAAAAATTCAAAAGTCGCCGACTCTTGGCAAAGTCAGGTTTCATGAAACGAAACCCGACCCTAGGATGAGGTCGGCCACGAGGTCGGCGACTTACGCGCCAAAGTCGCGTTTCAAAAGTTTGTTTTGCGCTCTTTTTCAGCCAATCAGGATCCACGGACACTGTGGGCAACGTGATGACATAGGCACGGGTCACCACCATCTTTCAGAAGGGCATGCAAGTGATTGGCTTGCTTTGGTGGGCGTCACAGGGGGTATAAAAGGGCGTGCACGCCGACCGCCATCTTACTTCTGCCGATCTTAGCATAGGGAGAGGTTGCTGCTGATTCTATAGGGAGAGCGTTAGGCAGGGAAGAAGACAAAAAAACTGCTTCTGCTGCTAGCGATTTGGCCTGCACAACACACCAGTCACTGTGTGTGCAGTGCAAGGGGAGGCTATATAGTGGTGTATCAGTGGTGTTGGTTGTTGGGCTGCCTTCTAAGGCTTCCTGACAGGCTGGCATTGCTGTTTACCCACTGCTCCACAAACTGCTTTTTTAAAAGCAATCCAATCTCCCTTATCCTCTAGTCACTTTGGTCACAGCTGCGCCATCGAGCCTGTCACATAGCGCTCAGATATTCATTGGGCCTCAAACTGCTTAAGCAATCCCAATTTTTTTTTTTGTCCTGCTGAGAAGAAAAAAAAACTGCTTCTGCTGCTGATAGCAATTTGGCCTGCACAACACACCAGTCACTGCGTGTGCAGTGCAAGGGGAGGCTATATAGTGGTGTATCAGTGGTGTTGGTTGTTGGGCTGCCTTTTAAGGCTTCCTGACAGGCTGGCATTGCTGTTTACCCACTGCTCCGCAAACTGCTTTTTTAAAAGCAATCCAATCTCCCTTATCCTCTAGTCACTTTGGTCACAGCTGTGCCATCGAGCCTGTCACATAGCGCTCAGATATTCATTGGGCCTCACACAATCCAAAAGTGTCCAGTGTCCAAAAGTGTGTGCAGAGATTCAAAATCTCACTTATCCTCTAGTCACTTAGGTCACAGCTGTGCCATCGAGCCTGTCACATAGCACTCAGATATTCATTGGGCCTCACACAATCCAAAAGTGTCCAGTGTCCAAAAGTGTGTGCAGACATTCAAAATCTCACTTATCCTCTAGTCACTTAGGTCACAGCTGTGCCATCGAGCCTGTCACATAGCGCTCAGATATTCATTGGGCCTCAAACTGCTTAAGCAATCCCAATTTTTTTTTTTGTCCTGCTGAAAAGAAAAAAAAACTGCTTCTGCTGCTGATAGCAATTTGGCCTGCACAACACACCAGTCACTGTGTGTGCAGTGCAAGGGGAGGCTATATAGTGGTGTATCAGTGGTGTTGGTTGTTGGGCTGCCTTTTAAGGCTTCCTGACAGGCTGGCATTGCTGTTTACCCACTGCTCCGCAAACTGCTTTTTTAAAAGCAATCCAATCTCCCTTATCCTCTAGTCACTTTGGTCACAGCTGTGCCATCGAGCCTGTCACATAGCGCTCAGATATTCATTGGGCCTCACACAATCCAAAAGTGTCCAGTGTCCAAAAGTGTGTGCAGACATTCAAAATCTCACTTATCCTCTAGTCACTTAGGTCACAGCTGTGCCATCGAGCCTGTCACATAGCGCTCAGATATTCATTGGGCCTCACACAATCCAAAAGTGTCCAGTGTCCAAAAGTGTGTGCAGACATTCAAAATCTCACTTATCCTCTAGTCACTTAGGTCACAGCTGTGCCATCGAGCCTGTCACATAGCGCTCAGATATTCATTGGGCCTCACACAATCCAAAAGTGTCCAGTGTCCAAAAGTGTGTGCAGACATTCAAAATCTCACTTATCCTCTAGTCACTTAGGTCACAGCTGTGCCATCGAGCATGTCACATAGCGCTCAGATATTCATTGGGCCTCACACAATCCAAAAGTGTCCAGTGTCCAAAAGTGTGTGCAGAGATTCAAAATCTCACTTATCCTCTAGTCACTTAGGTCACAGCTGTGCCATCGAGCCTGTCACATAGCGCTCAGATATTCATTGGGCCTCACACAATCCAAAAGTGTCCAGTGTCCAAAAGTGTGTGCAGAGATTCAAAATCTCACTTATCCTCTAGTCACTTAGGTCACAGCTGTGCCATCGAGCCTGTCACATAGCGCTCAGATATTCATTGGGCCTCACACAATCCAAAAGTGTCCAGTGTCCAAAAGTGTGTGCAGACATTCAAAATCTCCCCTGTCCTATAGACACCTTGTACCTTGTTTTACATTACTATATAGTTTGTTGGATTTTTTCTACATTTCTACCAAAAATGAGGAAGGCTGGTGGAAGAGGCCGTGGAATTGGGCGGGGGTTGGCAGCTGGTAATGATGGTGTTGGTGGTGGATCTGATGGTAGTGGCAAGAGCAAAATAGGACCGAATGCAGGAGGTGTTGAGCCTGCGTCATCGTCTGGCTACATAAGGCCTCGAACGCTTAGTTTTCTAGGAGTTGGCAAACCGCTTTTAAAGCCAGAGCATCAGGAAAAAGTTTTGTCTTACATTGCTGACTCAGCCTCCAGCTCTATCGCCTCCTCTTCTTCAGTTGTAAAAAGTAAAAGCACTGAGTCGTCATTGGAGGCTCATGTTCATGAACCACACCTTTCCTTGTGTCCTTCACCCCAACCAAGATTGAAGGATGACGCAGGCCATACTACTGATTACTCCATGGAGCTGTTTTCACATACCATGCCTGGATTATCAAGTGAAATGGTGAATTACCCAGGCCAAGATGAATCTGACATGGAGTGCACTGATGCACAGCCGCTGATGGATGATTCTGCTGGTACATTCACTCAGAGCACTACATTGTCCTCGCAGTGTACAGAGCCAGATTCTGACCCTGATGAGACTCAGGTGCCCCTTCCCGCACACTATACCACCATACACGGTGACACAGAGGAAGGTGCACATGACATAGAAGAGGAGGTGATGGATGACCCAGTTGTTGACCCAGATTGGCATCCATTGGGGGAAGAGGGTGCTGCTTCCAATAGCTCAGATGAGGAGCATCCACAGCAGACATCGACATCGCAACAGCTGTTATCTGGCAGGCCCGTAGCACTCCAAAGACAGGTTCCAAACATCAAAAGAGTTGCTGGACAGCTTGTCCAGAGGGTCAAAAGATCACAGCGTGCTGGGCCGCAAAATGTCTGCCAAAGTAGGAAGAGTGCAGTGTGGCACTTTTTTGAACAAAATCCTCATGATCAGGCCAAGGTTATCTGTAAGAAGTGCGCAAAGACCTTTAGCCGAGGGAAAAATCTGAAAAATTTGAATACCAGTTGCATGCTTAGACATTTAACCAGCATGCACTTGCAAGCGTGGACACAACACCAAACCTCAAGTGCCACATGTGCAACTGATCACAACGAAGGTAGTCATCAACGCTACATTGTTTCCCCCACTGTAAGCCCACCAGTTAGCACAGCAGCAAATGTTGAGGTGTCGTTGCAAGGCCACAGCAGTCAGGGAATCCCACTGTTATATCAACGAAAGACTGATTCTAGGCCATCAGAAAGAACACCAACTCCATCACCATCATCAACCCTCTCTCAGTCCGCCCTGTCCACCGCTACTTCCACCATATGCAGCTCTCAAGTCCAGCCCACCCTCCCAGACACTATGAGTAGGTCAAGAAAGTACTCAGTCTCTCATCCGCGTACACTGGGTTTGAACGCCCACATTGCCAAACTAATCTTGTTTGAGATGATGCCCTTTCGGTTGGTGGAAAGCACAGCTTTCCGCGAACTCATGGCCTATGCAGTACCACGCTATGACCTACCAAGTCGCCACTTCTTCTCTCGCAAAGCCATCCCAGCCCTCCACCATCATGTGAAAAACCGCATTGTCCATGCACTCAAGCAGTCAGTGAGCGGAAAGGTGCACCTCACAACTGATGCATGGTCCAGTCGGCATGGCCAGGGCCGTTACGTGTCCATCACTGCGCACTGGGTTAATGTGGTGGATGCAGGGTCCACAGGGGACAGCGGTGGTGGGACAGTGCTGCCTAGCCCACGGTATAGGAAACAGTTGGCTGTAGGCCTTCCACCCTCCTCCTCCTCCTCCTCCTCCAGAAGCGAAAGCTCGTCCACAGAGCGCAGTCGTACGAGCACTCCATCTGCAGCTGCCACTGTTGTACACGATGTGTCCCCCTATCGAGCAGCTAGTGGAAAGCTTCAGCAGGCTGTGTTGCAGATGATGTGTTTGGGCGACAGACATACCGCCGAGGTGCTGGCCGAGTACTTGAAGCGACAAACTGAGTCATGGCTGGGCAGTGTACATCTTGAGGCAGGCAATGTAGTTAGTGATAACGGCCGTAATTTTGTGGCAGCCATAGCCCTTTCAAAACTCAGCCACATACCTTGCTTGGCTCACACCTTGAACCTGGTGGTGCAGTGCTTCCTCAAAAATTATCCGGAGTTAACAGCCCTGCTCCAGAAGGTGCGAAGACTGTGCGCGCACATCCGCCGGTCGCCTGTACACTCCGTTCGTATGCAGATGCATACTGGTAAGCGCAGACGACGCCATCCTAAGCATGAGCATCCCACTTATGCGTCTGCTCATGCAAACTTTGACGCACCTTAAGGAGCAGGCGTCTGCAGCCAATGTTGATGAGGAGGAAGAGGAGGAGGGAATCCTTGATGACATTCAGCCATTGTCTGCTCAGGGACCTCTCCTGGACGAGGTGGAGGAAGAAGAGGAGGAGGAGGATGATGATGGGGATGATTACTTAGGGAAGGAGGATGCATCTCGTGGGGCAAGTGAAAATGTTGGTGTGGCAAGGTCTGGTACAGGGTTTGTGCGTGACTGGAGGGATTTGGATTTGCCAGAAAGTGCTCCTCCACCCAGCACTCGCAGTGCATCATTGACACCGGGAACATTGGCCCACATGTCAGATTATGCCTTGCGGATCCTAAAAAGGGACCCCCGCATTGCCAAAATGATGAACGATGACGACTACTGGTTGGCCAGCATCCTGGATCCACGCTATAAAGGCAAATTACAAAACATCATGCCACAGGAGAACCTTGACCTAATATTGGCTAATAAACAAGCAACTCTGGTAAATCGGTTGCTTGAGGCATTCCCAGCACACAGCAGCGGTGATGGTTCTCACACGAGCCGTACGGGCCGGGGGCAGCTTGGCAGAGGTGTTCGTGGTGCACACAGCAGAAGTGGCGTTGGAGACAGGGGTTTCATGACAATGTTGTGGACTGATTTTTCAAATACCGCTCACACAACTGGTAATACTGCATCGATGGAAAGTGACAGGAGACAGCAGTTGTCAACTATGGTTACAAACTACTTTTCCTCCCATATCGATGTTCTCCCACACAGGTCATTCCCCTTTGACTATTGGGCTGATAAACTGGACACCTGGCCTGAATTGGCCCAATATGCCTTACAGGAGCTCGCTTGCCCAGCTGCAAGTGTGCTATCGGAAAGAGTCTTCAGTGCAGCTGGATCAATCCTGACAGAAAAAAGGACCCGTCTGTCAACCCAAAATGTGGATGATCTAACGTTCATTAAAATGAACCACGCATGGGTTTCCAAGGATTTTGTCCCACCTTCCCCTGATGACACATAGGGTGACAGAAAAATGGCTTGCTTTGGTCCACCTCTTCCTGGTACTTCACCTATTTCGCCTTTTGCATCAGTTGAATGTCCAACATCAACATATGCCACTTTCTAAAACTCCCTAACTGTGCTGCCCCCCCCATGGCCGGGGTCACCACCTAGCGCACGACACCGTGCGAGTGCCGTTGCCCTGGACAGGTGGGTAGGCCGACTCTTGGGCGCAGGCACTGGCACAGGGTCCCTCATAGTGCAATCAAGTGTCTCTGATGGTGGTGGTGCACACCCGCCGTCAGACACACCGCTGTACTATGAGGGGCCCAGTGCCAGTACCGATGCCCATGAGTGGGCCCCCCTTGCTTGGGCAGGGCCCCAGCATTTGCAATCTTTACCTCTCCCTGCTCCTCCGCTGTGAAATCTGGGCCGTCAAATCCATACTGTGCCTGACACCGTCTGAGCCTGCCTCCTGATGTATAGACATATATTTTGAATGTGTACGCTATCCATACATGTTATCCGGGGATACGGTACCCTTTCTAACCTTTGTGCAATCACGTGCAATCCATACTGGGCCTAACACCATCTGAGCCTGCCTCATGCTGTATAGACATATATTTTGAATGTGTACGCTATCCATACATGTTATCCGGTGATACGGTACCCTTTCTAACCTTTGTGCAATCACGTGCAATCCATACTGGGCCTAACACCATCTGAGCCTGCCTCATGCTGTATAGACATATATTTTGAATGTGTACGCTATCCATACATGTTATCCGGGGATACGGTACCCTTTCTAACCTTTGTGCAATCACGTGCAATCCATACTGGGCCTAACACCGTCTGAGCCTGCCTCCTGAGACATATATTTTGAATGTGTACGCTATCCATACATGTTATCTGGGGATACGGTACCCTTTCTAACCTTTGTGCAATCACGTGCAATCCATACTGGGCCTAACACCGTATGAGCCTGCCTCATGCTGTAAAGACATATATTTTGAATGTGTACGCTATCCATACATGTTATCCGGTGATACGGTACCCTTTCTAACCTTTGTGCAATCATGTGCAATCCATACTGGGCCTAACACCGTCTGAGCCTGCCTCATGCTGTATAGACATATATTTTGAATGTGTACGCTATCCATACATGTTATCCGGTGATACGGTACCCTTTCTAACCTTTGTGCAATCACGTGCAATCCATACTGGGCCTAACACCGTCTGAGCCTGCCTCCTGAGACATATATTTTGAATGTGTACGCTATCCATACATGTTATCTGGGGATACGGTACCCTTTCTCACCTTTGTGCAATCACGTGTAATCCATACTGGGCGTGACAACGGCTGGCGAGCTGTTAAGCAAGCTACAGCACCTGTCCAGACAAGTACAGGGATTCCCTAGCGAGGAGACTTATTTGATTGTTTTCAATGTTGGGACAGCAATTTTTGGGGAGCACTATACTCTGGAGAATGATAGATGGGGCCCACCATACACTGGAACATTCCAAAGGTGGACATCAGACACTGGAGCAGCATTTACACGGCCCATTATACACTAGAGCATTAGAAATGGGGCCCATTATGTTTGGAGCATTATTTGGGCCCATAAGACAGTGGAGCTTCATCCATGGGGACCAACATATACTGTAGCATTATGTGGAGCTCATCATATACTGTTTCAAACATTATATGGGACCAATGATTCTGTATGGAGAAATAGATGGGCCTCGTCATGAGATGTAAAAAGTGAGGTATTTTTCATTGGACTATACCGCTATTTCTCTGCCGTATCGGAGCATGATGAGTTGTGGTATGTGTTAAAGGGGCGCTCTTTCGCCCAGGGCACATGAAAACCTGGAGCCAGCCCTCCCCCCCACAGTTTGTAGCCAAATAACCCTCATTTTTCAGTGCGTAACTTGTATTATGAAGTTAATTAAGGTTGACAAGCTTAAGAAAGAAGAATTGATGCTTTTGGCATTCAAATGGGCACTGTAGGTGTGTTTCCTGTCCTCCTCTCACTGCCGACTTTTATTCCCCATTGACTTACATTGGGTTTCGTGTTTCGGAACGACCCCGACTTTTCCCTATAATCGGACGATCTTGCTCGACCCGACTTTTGGAAAAGTCGGGTTTCACGAAACGAAACGCGACCCTAAAAAACCAAAAGTCGCTCAACTCTACTCTTTGGTAATTGGTGTTGGGTAGATGAGTAATAGTTGCAGACTGGATCATGAATCTTGTACTTTCCATAGGCGCCCTGTTATTGATCCTTTTGTACATTTCCATTCCAATAAAAAAAAATTCTTCTTTTACTAACATAATACAGTAGGGGACATGTCACTTTTAAATTGTTTGGAGCATCCACTCAGTCTTATACAAGCCTTATCGACAGGTCCAAAAAATGTGTTCTGTTATTAAAGTCATGCAGTCAGGGACATGTGACTTTAAAATTGTTTCGAGCATCTACTCAATCTTATACAGCCCTTATTGACAAGCCCAATACATTTCTTCTGTTACTAACATCATAAAGTAAGGGACATGTCATTTTTAAATTGTTTGGAGCATCCACTCAATCTTACACAGGCCATATCAACAGGCCCAAAAAAATTCTTCTGTTACTAACGTAATACAGTAGGAGACATGTCACTTTTAAATTGTTTGGAGCATATCTTTGTAAAGTCCGTCTGTTATGAGTCTGAGCTGCAAGTAAGACAGCACCCCGAGAAGCCCCGAGACCCTTTATCCCCATACAGGGATCTGGAATTACAGTGGAGCCCAAGGGGTAGCTGCCTATGAGAGCAGCGGACCGGAGCAGGATGGTCGCTTGGAAGGGACTGATAAACGGAACCGAAAGCGTAGTCAGGAGTCAAGGTCAAAAATGGGTGAGCAGCAGTGGTACAAAATCGGCAGGCTGAAGAAGCGTTGAAAAATCCAAGCTAAGGTCAGAGTCAAAACCGCACGAGCAGCAGAGGTACAAAATCGGCAGGCTGTAGAAGGGTCGAAAAATCCAAGCTAAGGTCTGAGTCAAAATAGTAATTAACACTAGATCACTGGGGAAACCAAGACTATATCTGGCGGCCTGCAGGACAGGCTCCAAAGTATTTGAAGGACACCGCTACCTCTCATAGGCTCACAGCCTGATGACCTAATCTGGACAGCCCCCAGAACCAGGCCAGATGGCGATGCACAATTGGCACCAACCAACCAACCACTTCACCGCTGACAGAAGAGCGAAGCCTGCGCCCACCAGATGCCTGTGCAGGAACCCCTTCTCTGTCACCAACATCACCCACAGGAGAAACACGGTGATGCCCAGTGACAGAGGCATGCATCAAAGGAGCAAAACCATATGAGGATAAAGCCCTCCTATCACTGGCACCACCAGTCGAAGGAGTCCAGGAGCACCAGCCCACGAGTCCAACAGCAACGTGACAGTACCCCCTGTTGTGAGCTCATCTGTTCATTCATCTTTTGTGTCCGAGGATCTCCCTCTTCTGGTGAAGGAATGTAGTGAGGCTGATTTAGATGAAAGAAGCCAAACACCTGATCAGGTGACTGGGTAACGGGAACTTCAGACTGGATATAAGGCAGCCGAAGCCCTTCTGAGTCGCTGGTGACTTCTCTGCTGGATTCTTGGAGACCAGTCTGATTCCTGCTTCCCAAAGATAAGTTTTTGCTCTGCTATTGAACTTATTAGTTTTGGTTTTGTTTACCTTGTTTTTTGAGTTCAGCCATCCCCGACCGGGGGTGTGCTGGATTCTTTTTCCTTGATCAGTGTTCTCTTTTGCTCTGCTTCCAGAGTATTCTGAGTGCTGATATAGGGTTTGAAGTCTATTGACTTCAGGGTCCTTTTGGCTTATCAGTTGTGTTGGTAGTATTTTTTGGCAGGGTTTTCTCGGATTGCAGACAGCAGCTTTTCTGTACCCCACTGCTGCGGGACGAACAAATTGAAGCCGTTGTTGGATGGATGTCAGCTAGCGCATCGACTTCAATTAGTTCCAGATCCTCTCAGGTCCAGAGCACTGAAGAGCACCCATCTGTCTCTTCACCACCTGCCAAATTGCCCAGGCAGTCAGAGAGCCCTGGTCAGGAGCCATCTCTATTTCTGTTCTCTGAATCTGTTGGCTTGGAAAGAGAGGGCCAGCCAAGCAGCATTCGAGAATTTGAAGAAGAGGTAGTATGCAGTGATGTGCAACAGCTTTGTCTCTCTGAAGCTGAATAGGTGGGTGGGCAAGTGCCTATGGTCAGCACACCTCAGTATGCATCTGATGATGAGACTCAGGTTCCACTTTCTGGTGTGTACTGTGCTGTCGAGACTACCCAGGAGTAGCAGTCATTTGAAGAGGGTAGTGTAGATGATGAGATCCTTGACTCATCATGGCGTGAGGTACAGGAAGGTAGTGGGAGCAGCTCTGAGGAAGAGATTCCCCGAACAGCCAAGACAGGAGGGAGAGGGAGGGGGCAGACTCAGTTGCCTGTAGCCTCCACTTTGGCACCCATTAGGAGTATGCCTCTTCCAAAACCCAAAATCGGAGCTCCCAAGACTTGCAGTGCCTGGTCCTTTTTTGACACAGTTGCAGATGACATTTGCTTTGTCAAATGCAAGCTGTGTAATCAGAAAGTGAAAAGAGGGAAAAGTTTCAGCAACCTCAATACCACAAATACAGTAAGTGGAAACATGTGCGGACCAAGCGCGTGGTGGAGTTACAAAGACACACTGAAGACATAGGCCAACCTACAGCACCACCTACCACCTCCTCAGCTCATGTTGTAGCCTCTTCCTCCTACTCACACACAGCTGGTTCGGCTTCCTCACAGGATCGCCATTGAAGAACCTCTGGCACTGTTGTACAGAGACACAGTGTCATTCCACCCACATTACCACATTCCCTGTCATCCTCACACTCCCAGGCCTGTCTACAGCCATCGGTAGCACAGGCATGGGAGAAAAGACGCCCATACTGGGCAAACCACCCCCAAGCACAGGCTCTGAATACTGGCATTGCAAAACTACTGTCCCTTGAAATGCTCTCATTCAGGCTGGTGGAGACTGACACCTTCCGTAACTTCATGGCATTGGTAGTCCCACAATACAACGTACCCAGCCGCATTTATTTCAGCAGGCAAGCCGTCCCTGCCCTGCAAAAGCATGTGGAGGGAAAAATTAAACATGCGCTACTAAATGCCATCAGTAGCAAGGTCCACCTGACCACCAATGCGTGGACCAGTAACCATGGACAGGGACGATATCATTCCCTCACTGCCCATTTGGTAAATGTTGTGGAGCCGGGTACAGATCTTGAGAGTGGCACTGTACGTGTTCTGCCAACTCCAAGGATTGCAGGAATCCAGTCTGTACACATTGACTCCTCCTCATACTCCAGTTCCTCTGAATCAGCGCTGAAGGAGCCATCACAGTCTACCTCCACATGGACCCGTGAACGTTTACCTGTTACGACCGATATGAGCACAGCCATGGCCAAACGTCAACAGGCCGTACTGAAATTAATTTCTTTGGGGAATCGAAGCCACACAGTGCAGGAGCTCTGTAATGCCATCAAGCAGGAGAACGACGTGTGGTTTGTGCCAGCGAATCTCCAGCCAGGTATGGTAGTGTGTGACAATGGCCGAAATCTGGTGGCAGCTCTGGGCCTAGGCAACCTCACTCACATCCCATGTCTGGCACATGTGCTCAACTTGGTCGTGCAGAGTTTTTTGAGGGACTATCCAGATCTTGATGCACTGCTGCACAAGGTTCGCATAGAGTGCGCTCACTTGCGGCATTCCAGCATGGCAAGATCGCACATTGCAGCTCTTCAGCGCCGATTCCGCCTTCCGGAACATCGCATCATATGTGACCTACCCACCAGGTGGTATTCAATGTTACATATGTTGGAGAGGTTGTGTGAGCAGCAGGCAGCAGTAATGGAGTACCAGCTGCATCAGGCACAAACAAGTCGCACTGCGCGCCGTTCACACCACCACCACTGAGTGGGCCTCTATGAAGGACATCTGCCACGTTTTGCGTGCTTTCGATGATTCCATGTGGATGGCAAGTGCAGATGATGCGCTAGTCAGCATGACTATCCCCCTTATCTGCCTGCTTGAAAAAACACTGCAAGCACTAAGGGCCAAGGTTGTGGAAGAGGTGGAGGATGAGGAGTCACAAAAGCCATCTGCTTCTGGACAGTCTGCGCAACGTGGTTCCTTGCAAAGGCTTAGGCGGGGGACACTTTGTGAGGAGGATGAGGAGGAGTCAATGGAGGAGGAAGACATCTGTCCAGAGGAGGGAGGTATACAATGCTCTAGTAGTCAGTATGTAGAGCGAGGGTGGGGTGATGCAGAGCAGGCAGAGATGATGCCTCAAGCAGGGGACAGCGTTTCTTGGCCAGTTGGCAGTCTGCAGCACATGGTTGATTTCATGCTGCAGTGCCTGAGAAACGACCGCCACATCACCCACATTCTCAACACAGCTGATTATTGGGTGTACACCCTCCTAGATCCTCGCTACCGGGACAACTTACAAAGCCTCATAACACCGTTGAACCGGGAGCATAAAATGCGGGAGTACCAAGACACACTGGTGCATTCCATCATGTCCTCCATTCCACCCGAGTGCTTTACAAAGCAGCTCAGTGCGTCGAGGCAGTGGAGGAAGCTCTGCACAAAGAGGGAGCAGAAGTAGCGCCTCAGCACAAGGCAAGACCAGTATGGCCCAAATGTGGCAAAGTTTTGTGTCCCCACCACAAATGTCTACACCATCACAGACGGCTCCAGTCAGCAGGAGGCAACGTTTCCATCAGATGGTGACAGACTACATGTCTTGCCCTCTCACTGTTCTCCCACACGGCTCTTCCCCCTTCAAGTTTTGGATCTCTAAGCTGGATACATGGCCAGAGCTTAGCCAGTATGCATTGGAGGTGCTGGCTTGCCCTGCTGCCAGTGTATTATCGGAACTATCCTCCGATAACGTCGACCGGCTTACTTTTCTGAAAATGAACAAGGCCTGGATCTCGCAGGAATTTGCCAGTCCTCTTCCAGATTAAATAATTGGTTGGCAACAGTATCCAGGTCTCCTGTTGTGTTCATGTTTCTACCACCTGAACTGTAATCCCTGGGCTCCAACACCGCCAGTTGCTGCTCATAAGTGCCGTCTGCACAGTCAACACATGCTCCAGTGTTATTGGGGTTCAGTAATGTCAGCTGCTCCCCTGCTGTGTGTCCGGCAATTTGTCCTGCTCTGTCCACATTCACGCTACCACAGATATTAAACTTGCTCCAATTAGGCCTCTGCCTCCACTCTGTTTCTATTATTTACCCTGGGCTCCAACACCGCCAGTTGCTGCTCAGAAGTGTCTTTGGCAAAGGTACTCCCTCCTGCCCAGCCTGGTTCCTGCACGCCAGCTGGTTCCGGGTAGTGTCAACATCACTTTGCCTCCAATACGTTGTACTGTCATGTTGCGGTCGGGTTAGCCGACTCTATGGTGCCTGCAGTTTAGGTGCTTCCTATGTGGGCTGCGGGATCTGGCAATGAAGGCTGGTTCCATAGTGCCAATAGGACAAGCTCCCCCTGAAGGACTGTCGGTTTCGGTAACTTCGGCCGGCTCGTGGCCTTGCATTTTTTTTTTCATGTGTACCTTCTGCTGCCTATCTGAGTTCCAGTACATTAGCTGGTTCTTTGGAAGTCAATCTTGAATATGTCCCCCTGGGTTCCAGTAATGTCAGCTGGTTCCAGGCAGAGCTTTTGGCTTAGGTGCCTCCTTCTCAGTATCCGAGTTCCACGAACGTCTGCTGGTCCTTGGTAGTGCTTTCTGGCACAGGTACCTCCTGCTTAGTAACCGGGTTCCAGTACCATCAGCTGGTCCTCGGTAGTTCCATTGGCTCTTGTACCTTCGGCTACCCATCCAGGTTCCAGTACCGTCAGCTGATTCACAGCAGTTCCTCAGCCTTCTTGTACATTCTGCTACATTTCCAAGTTCAAGCTTTTTGAAATGGTATTTAGCAATCACTCTGGATCTCCCTGATGAAGACCCTAAAGACGACAACCCTGAAGAGCACCCCGAAGAAGATGACAACCCCGAAAACGACGACCCTGGAGACAATGACCCTGAAGACCACCCCGAAGAAGACCATGAAGATGATCCTGAAGAAGATGATGAAGGAGAAAGTGTGGGAGAAGTAAAAAAGAAGGTGAAGAGCATGGAAGCAGTGAAACATAAATATCTGACAAAATATAAAAAGCTTAACATTGTCAATATCTTTGTATCTCCAATCGTCTTAAAAAAAAATAAGTCCTGCTATTCCATTTGATTGGGCTAAACCTCTATGCCTTTAATATCTCCGCCACCTCCCCCAATACATTCTACATTATTCTTAGTTGTTTTCCTTCATGTAGAATTAACCTACAAGGAAAGTAAGGGTTTATTTTCATTCCGATATTTGTGTCCCATTGACTTGCATTGGTTTCCGGTATCGGAATCGGCGATATCCGATATATTTGGGGTATCGGTCCGATCCAATCCGATCCGATAATTCCCGATATCGGAAGGTATCGCTCAACACTAATCACGGACCATGGTCACCATGGTGATTTAGTGGTGGTGGCTGTTGAGGATGAGGAGAAAGAGGAGGATAACAGCAAATAGCCAAAATCAAGCATATACCCATGTGTGGGTGTGAAGAGCTGCATGGGAATATACCTCCCAAAAAATGACACTGGATTTGAGGTTATGTTTCATTGTTATTATTCGGTGGTGTTGAGAAGTTTGGCCCAATCCAGCCCTTGTTAATTTTTGTAAGAGTCAGCCTGTCATTATTTTCAGTTGACAGTCGGATGCGCTTATCAGATATAATTCCACCAGTGGCACTAAAAACATGCTCTGACAAAACACTAGTTAGGCCACGACCTCCAATGCACAGAGAGCCAGTTCATTTGACATGTCCAGCTTGGATACTCAATAATTATAAGGCACAGAGGAATCACAGAGAACATTGGTACAGTCAGCAAGTTACTCCCTCAGCATATTTTCTGTTTTTTACCTGAAAATAGTGTTTAGAACTAGGGTAACAGACAGCAGAGACAGTTGAATGGAAGTCTCAAATGCCACAATTAGTAGCCCACAGATTGATGAGGTGTCTGACAGAGATACCACACTGTTCAATATGTGGCCTGTACTTTTTTTATGCAAAATAGTGTATAGACCTAGGGTAACAGACAGCCAAAACAGTTGAATAGAGGCCTAAAATGCCACAATTTGTAGCCCACAGATAGATCAGGCATCTGACGGAGAAACCACACTGTTCAATATGTGGAAACCACACTGATCAATATGTGACCTGTATTTTTTTAAGTGCAAAATAGTCTATAGAACTAGGGTAACAGACAGCAAAAACAGTTGAATGGAGTTCTCAAATGCCACAATTTGTAGCCCACAGATAGGTGAGGCATCTGACGGAGATAGCCCACTTTCAAGTATCTGGCCTGTATTTTTTTTTTTGCCCAGCTAAATTGTGTCAATAAGTAGGCTAAGGCTACTTTCACACATCAGGTTTTCGGCGTCAGGCGCGATCCGGCGTCGTGCCGGAACGCCGGATCCGGCAAATGTTTTGTAAAACCTGATGTGACGGATCCGGTTTTCTGACGGATCCGTCTTGTTCTTGACAGACAAAACCGGATCCGTCTCATCCGGTTCATCCGTTTTTTTATCCGTTTTTCGACGTATTACGCCGGATCCGGTTTTTAAAATTGACCCTTGTGGCCTTCCGAACGGGATTGACTACTGGAAAACTATATATAGCGTGTTCCTACAGCCCTTCTTTGACAGGTTGTAGAGGAGAAAGTGCAGGTTGGAGAGAAGAGCAAGTTACTGGCGAAGATGGATGTTGTGATTGGAAATATTTTGAAGAATTTGGCGGATTTTATAGCGGAGGCGAATCGTTTGAGTGTGATTGTTCTGGAGAAGGAGAGAGCGAGACAGCAGCGCATCAGGCATCGTAGACGACGTTTGTGGATCCACCCCATCACAGCCAAGAGAATGACGCGTGGGGTCTATTCTACACTCTGCATGGACCTTCGACGAAACCCGGATAAATTTTTTGGATATGTTCGGATGAAAATGGAGAATTTTGATTACTTGGTGGAGCGCATTGCACACCTCATAAGAAAAGCGGACACCTATTGCCGCTTCTCTGTTTCACCCGCAGAGCGTCTGATGGTGACTTTAAGGTAAGCCACATTTATTGGATGTGATCGCATCAGAGCACACTTTCACTGCAATCTTGTTGGTGGTAGTTTGTATTTCCAAGTGTTATAGCTGAGTTTTGGTATGTAATGCTGTGATTTAAAACTAATTTATTGTTTTTTAATTCCCCACAGATTTCTTGCAACTGGAGAATCCCTTTCGTCACTGCATTTCCAGTACAGACTCGGGATTTTCACCATATCTGGAATAGTGAAGTACACATGCCGTGCACTGTGGGACTCCTTAGCTGAAGAGTTTTTACCAGAGCCCACAACAGAGAGGTGGATTGAAATTGCCTACAAGTTTCAACAGATATGTCAGTTTCCCAACTGCTTGGGCGCTGTGGACGGGAAACATATCCGCATTGTAAAGCCAGCCAGATCGGGATCGGAATATTTCAATTACAAGAAATATTTTTCAATTGTCCTCATGGCCATCGCTGATGCGGAATACAAATTTATTGCTGTTGATATTGGGGCCTATGGCCGCTCCAATGACTCTCAAGTTTTCAAACTGTCTGCCATGGGGCGTAAACTGTATGGAAACACCTTCCAGTTCCCACCACCTAGACCGCTGCCGCAAACATCTGGTCCACCTATGCCATTTGTCTGTGTAGGGGATGAAGCCTTCCAGCTGTCAGAACACCTTTTGAAACCGTACTCTAGCAGAGGATTGACAAGACCAAAACGCATTTTTAATTACCGCCTCACAAGAGCAAGAAGAATGGTTGAATGTACCTTTGGTATTCTGACAGCCAAATGGCGGGTCCTATTGACTGCGATCAACCTCAAGACAGAAACTGTTGACGAGGTGATCAAAGCTTGCGTGGTACTCCACAATTTTGTTATCTGCAAGGAACCCATTTCCATTGAGGACACCTCTGAAGAAACCACCTTGCAAGATTACCATGACATTACCACTAGAAGTTCTGTGACGGTTTCAGTAATGAGGGACAATTTTGCACTATACTTTATGTCACCTCAAGGCAGAGTAGAGTACACTGGCAGGATGACAGAGTGTGAAAGATTTGTGCCCTAACCAAACTTGTGTACCTTCTGTACCAACAGTATATACCTTTGCCAACCAAAGTTGGCTATCTTGTCATGGTCTCTATTTTTAGCTTTAGGCCACAGGTGTGTACCTGGTTGTGTTTTATGCAAAGTATTTCACCTTTTAACAAAAGTTGTGTACATTGTTAGGAAATCACCAACAATAAACACAACTTTTTAGGTGAAATACTTTGCTTCAAACACAACCAGGAACACAACTGTGGCAAAAAGCTAAAATTTACCCACAGTTATATACCTGGTTTTGAATACCTTTTTACCTTTTAAATACCCTGTATTTAACCTTTTTTTTAAACATATTTCGCCGCAGAAAGAAATGACAGACAACCAGTGTAAACAATAATTTAACTTTTATTTAAAATATTTTTTTTTTGTAAACTGTTTTTAAAGTTAAAAAAACTTTTTTAATAAAGGTTTGAAACCAACTGGTCATTTTTATTACAAAACACATCATAAATCTGTGTAGTGTGGGGTGGAAATACTGCTGGAAGGGCTGCGGGACACTTCGACAATGGGAGTGTGGAGAGAGGACTGGGATCGTGGTGGGGAAGGAACAGTTAGAGGTGATGGTGTGGAAAAAGCTACAGAATGGGTGGACATGTGGGAGGCAGAAGAGGTGGTGGGCGGTGGAGTGGAGGGTTGGGCAGGGACTGTAGGAGCAGATGATGTTGATGGAAAGTTGTATGGGGAAGGAGTTTGGTACGGGGAAGGAGTTTGGTACGGGGAAGGAGTTTGGTACGGGGCAGGTTGCTGGAAGTGGGGAGATGTCTGGTACTGGGGAGGTTGCTGGTACTGGGGAGGTTGCTGGTATGTAATAGGAGGGGGAGGATGGAAAGTGGCTGGAGGGGGTGCAGATGTAATAGGAGGGGGAGGATGGAAAGTGGCTGGAGGGGGTGCAGGTGGAGGAACTACAGTGGTGGGAGGTGGAGGTTGGGAGGTAACCTGCTGTAGAGCACCGTGGCACGAATGCATTACATGCATCTGCTGGGTAGGAGATAGTGTTGCCATGCGCTCCACAACAGACCTGAAAAAGGTGTGGTTTGGCGAAGATCTTGCTTCTGAATGCATGGTTTGCAGAAGTGTCTTCACCTCCAGAATGCTGGAGTTGATCTGCTGAAAGCCTGCGGAGATTTGCTCTGACAAGACTTTTAGACAGTTCTGGAAAGATGCATTCAGATGCAAGAACTCTGGCGCATAACTCTTTTCCTGACCCCTCTGCCGCTGCCGCCCAGTACCCGCAGGTGTACTAGAGGTGGCAGGGGCAGAAGGGTGGGGTAAAGGGAAAGCGATCTCCTCACCAGCAGCTTCATGTAATGTAGGCGGCCACGATGCTCCTGTGCTGGTGGATGGGACAGATGGGTCGAATGTGTGGGAAGGCTGGGAAGGTGCAGATGTACCGGGGCGGTCGAAGTGTCCCTCGGTGCCGGTCTCCTCAGGGATCGCCATAGAAGGGTCCAATCGTGCAGGCTCCCGAGTGCTGCTCACCGTGCTGTGGAATAAAGAGAAAAAAAACAATTAAAATAGTGACATGGTATGGCCCTGGCTGAAAAAAAAAAGTTACATCTAAACATTTTTTTGACACATGTGGTGTGTAATATTTACCTTCTGGTGAGCATTGTATCACGGAGGAACGACAGGGCTCGTGCGTACTTGTACTTGCTCCTGCGTCCTCCAGATCCACTCGGGGCGCGCATCTCTTTATTGAACTCCTTCTTGAAACGATCCCTCACAGACCGCCACCGCTTCACAATTCTCTCCCCTGAAATGAGAAAGGACAAAGTGGTTAGTATACAACATCAGTGTTTCCCAAACTCCAGTCCTCATGGTCCCCAGGGGTCATGTTTTCAGGATTTCCAAAGTAAATAGAAATCCTGAACACATGATCCGTGGGGACCACGAGGACTGGAGTTCGGGAAACACTGGTTTAAATCAAGCAACCGGTACTGTATATACTTACGCTCTTTAATCTGGGCCCGAGCTTCGAGGTCCTCCCAGCGGTCCACAAGGAGAGAACAGATTTCCTCCCAGAGTCGTCGGGTAACGATAAGGTCAGCGTGGCGGCGGTCAGCCATATTCCAGAGCGGCTCCCTTTCTCTGACGAGATCGATGAGGTGGTCCAAATCGATTCCTCCATCCTCACCGTCAGAGTCGGGAGCACGCTGTGAAGGCTGTTAAAGAAAAAGACAAAAATAACATAATTAGCCTCCACAAAAGAAATGAAATAAAAAGTGCAAAAAAAAAAAGCAAAAATATTTATACTTACACGCTGGTGACCGCCGCGATGCTGTCGCCGACGACCCTGGGAGGC
This sequence comes from Dendrobates tinctorius, assembly GCF_039654945.1. NCBI lineage: Eukaryota > Metazoa > Chordata > Amphibia > Anura > Dendrobatidae > Dendrobates > Dendrobates tinctorius. Next base: position 44,644,554 of record NW_027361676.1, on the reverse strand, counting down.
ACTGCGAGGACCTCTTGGCCGAGCACCAGATTGGGAAGACTAGAGAAGAAAACAAAAAATGTTATGTCTTTGGATGTAGGCATTTGTTTGCTGTGTGTGGTCTGCAGAACATTGTTTTCTATGTGTTGTGTGTAGTGTGATGTTGTGTTTCTGCGTTTGATGCAAAAAACTTACCAATTGTGAGCCCACTCCAAGTGTCTGTCCACCCCTTCCTTCTTCTTCTGGGAGCTCCTCTTCATCTTGTGATTCCTGTTTTGAAATAAAAGGCAATGAATAGACATATATTACAGAGATGATGGATTTTGGAAATAAAAACTTACCGTCAAACGCTGACGATGCGAGGGAGGGCTCCCAGAAGAAGATGTGCTGTCTTCCTGCTGGCCAGACTCCATGGCTGTGGGTGGTGTTCCTGCTGCTGCCATTGCTGCTGCTGCTGCTGCATCTATTGGGCGGCTGTTGAATAAAGAGAAACAAAGGGCCAATGAATATCTTGATATTCCATAGCCCTAGTTTGGAGGAATGGGGGATTTGATAATTACCGTCTCTCATCTGCTGCTGGACTCCCCTCCCGTTGTTCAGCATGCTGCTCCATTTGGGGTGGTGCTGATGGTGCTGCTGCAGATGTCTGCTGCCTTCTCCTGCTCCTGGTTCTTGGCTTGGGTGGCATGTTGGGTGTGGCTGAGGGTCCCACTGTCTTGCTTTTATATATGTCTTGTGGGCAGAGCTACTGAGCATGCTCAGACCAAAAAAACTGGATCCGGCCACCGGATCCGGCTGTCGCCGGATCAGGCGCATTGCAGCGCTCATAGGCTTTCCGGCGTGTCTGGCTTTTTCGCCGGAGACAAAAAACGTTACAGTAGCCGTTTTTTCCAGACGCCGGATCGCGTCACACTGCCGGATCCGGCGAAAATCGGATGAAACGCATGGCCATCCGGCTCGATCCGGCTCTAATGCAAGTCAATGGGGGGAAACCGGATCCGGCATTGCATTTCGCCAGATCCGGTTTTTGTCAAAAGCGCCGGATCGCGCCTGACGGCGAAAACCTGATGTGTGAAAGAGGCCTAAGACACCACCAAAAAAATTCTATAGAGCTCTGAATTGGCACCATTTTGAGTGCAATGATATGCAATCCTTGTGGCAGACAAAACCCAGTGTAAATTATCTACCCTGTTGCTAAATTTTTTTTGGCAGCTAAATATTTTCTTGGGCAGCAAAATGGTGTCAATAAATTATATAAGACACTCCAAAAACTTTTTACAGTATCACAAAAATGGCAGAATTTTCTGCACACTCAGATGTGATGGCTGGGACGGGCAAACCTATTTAAAATAGCTGGATTTTCACACTGGACTATGAAAAGGATCTGGCTGTATTCTGCAATGTCAGCAAGCAAATAGAGAAAAAAGGGGGCTCTGGATTGGTTTGGAATAAAATAATCAGGATTAAGATGCAAAAAAAATATTCCAGGCCACTGATACCTGGGGCTATATACAATCAATATATGTAATAGGCAGCAGCAGCATCCACAGACAGTAATGGAATGGATCCTCTTGATGTATGCAATGAAGTACGCTACATACAATGCCTGTCTGCTATTGATATCTATATACCCAGAGACACTCCCTACCTACCTAGCACTGCAATCTATATACCCTGTAATTAGTCCTTAGAAGGACTGTTGATTACGCTGGATTTGTGTATTCTATTATGGTATACCCACACTAACTTATAAAACCCCAAATCTGACCCTGTCTCGGCAGCCACTCTCCATACACAGTCTGATTCTGGAGGTGACTGTGATGAGCAGGGTGGCGGCAGCTCTCATATAGACCTGATGACGCTGTGAGGCCAGCCAATCACTGTAAGGACACAACCAACATGGCTGCAGCATTACAGTGCATGGCAGACAATCCCTGCATGTTGATTGGCGCTCTAAGGAGCGCTAAGCATGCAGGGCAGGGACCCGAACTCCCACCAAGCAAACTCGGAAATGCTCGGCGCTCGCCGAGTACGAGTACCGCGAGTACAGTGATGCTCGAGCGAGTAACAAGCAATACCCAGTCTGCTCACTCATCACTATTGCTTTCCTGACTATCATTTTACAACTCATTTTAGACTAGATCAAATGCAGTGCTTGCCAAGCCATTATTGATGAGATCAAACAGTCAATACTTCAAGTCCCCTAAGGGGCAAAAAAGAGAATAATGGGAATTAAATCCAATAAAGAAGAGAAAAAAATTCCCTTCAAAAGCAAATCTTTATGCAAATCTAGTATATACACAGGAAAATAAAAAGCTATGTCTTTTGAAATTAAGTAATGAAAAAAATGATTGATCCCTATTGCTACATGGTGCAAGTATGAATCATGAGCAATGGTAAAGTAGTGATCAATGCTGATCCATTCAGACTGTACCTGTATCTGAGAGATCAGCTGCAGACGCCAGACTTATTTACCTACCCGTGTTCTTGCTTAAAGTACAGTATTGGTGAGAATAAAGATTGGTTGAAACAGAGTAAAAAAATGAATTAAGTCACTTTCCCTTTAAAACCTCAATGGCTGTTCCTTTAAAAGGTTAACATCTAAAACACATGTAGTATTTAAGGAATAAAGCAGTTGTCCAGTGAAAACAAGTTATTGCCTAAGTACAGGATAGGTGATGACTTACTGATCATTGGGAGTCAGACCCTTGGAAACTGCACTGATTGTCAGCATGGGGAATTTTTATCCCTGTTACAAAATGGGGTGGCAAGTTGGATGCAACATTGTCAATTAGGCAAACCAGAACAGAAATGTTCAGCGCTCGTACTGGAAATTACTGTTCAGGCTGGAACGCTGAACATCGAGTTTTTTAAATTTTTTTTACCAGTTTGGGTAACCATATTTTCCAAAGGCATTCAGCATCTGGTGAAAGTTCAGGTACTGTTCTGGTACCCAAACCAAACATTCTAAAAAGTTTGGGTCAGGTACTGTACAAGAACACGAAATACACCGGTTCATCCATCACTACCGTCAATCTATTCATTTTCATTGAGGTTGCCTGAAAAAGCCTAAAATAGAACTTGGGTTCCCATTAGGCAATGACTGGAGCTACAGCGTTCTAACATGTGCATTGCTGCCTCATTTTGTCCAAGTAGTGTGAGTGCAATTGGTCAGACCCTTACAGATTAGAAAGTTATTACCTATGCAGATGATAACACCTTTAAGGAAATCTTCTGTCTTAAACTTAAAGGCTTCAATTCATCATTGTCTTTGAGCCTGTTTTGTGACTAATTTTGTGTTATTTGCACCTTTCTTTGCTTGCCCCAATTCATTATTCTAATTGCACCTTTTTGAAATCTATGTTATCTGTTCTTATTTGATTTTTTTCTGCTTTGTGGGCAGAACTATCAAATTCAGACGTTTTAGCCTTATTCATCAATTATGTCTTTTTAAAAAGTTCAAAATGTATTACATTCTCACTCCATTCTTCTCCTTGAGGTAATTTTAAGTATGCCAAAAATTTTGGACAATTCTTTGTGATTTCTATTACGTCTGAGTGTGTGCTATGAGCAGGAGTACCCGCTTGAAAACTATGCATAACAGACCACACATTCACTCTGCTGGCACCATTATAGCCTATGGCCTCATTTGCACATACATCTGAATCCTGTTTTGCGGTGGGTGGGGATTCAGACGCATGCCCCGATGAGGCCACCGAGTGTGTACTAAACGCAATGTGAAAGCATCCCTAGAGACCCGTCCCCTGACATATCTTTGTAGTCTACAATAAGCCATAATTTTTGTAAACACACTGGAAAATTAGAAGAAATAAGACACTAAAGAGAGCAGATCCAAAAAAATTAACACTTTAAATATAACATTAGCAACATCCCCAATGTCAATACAAAGTTTTTCATAAACGATTTTTGTTTCAGTTATTTGATTGTTGGTTTATTTTCTCTATTCATAATTTTCTGATAAATTCTGCAATAAAACTTCCTTCCAGCTCTCTAATTAGTGCGTAGAGTAGCTTTTCAGCATCTATTAAACTGAGTTATCTGTCCTGCTGCTTTTACTTGCTAAGAAATGATCATCTTTATTTTAAATGCAGAGTTAATGTAATGTGAGGAAGAGGACAATAAAAGGGATTGTGCAATGAGGGTGAAAATAAACTTGCAAAGTTTAAAGTAGACTTTGCTTAATACATGGTTAATAAAGGGAAAGGAGCACTCAGAGACAGAGCAGCATTTGTACAGTACTCAGCGATAGAACATTAGCGGGAATCTTCTATTTGTTGAGACAAGCAGATGCATCTGTTTATTTAATAATTCTAATGAGAAATTATTAAGAAAAACAGCCATGTCTCCCTTTTCTATTCATACAGTACATGGCCAAATATGTCAATTACCACTTCTCTATGCTAATGGCAGTACATAGAAAGCTGAACACACATTAATAAGTTTATGCATTACAATAAAGAATATGTAAATAGGTGACATAAAACTGAGAAAAAGAAAAAAATTGAGAAGAAGCAGTTCTGCATGAATCAATGATAGAGCGAAAGGCGCAAAAAACAATATGTCCTAAAATAAATCACTCCACATGAGCCATGAAAACAGCTATACTTGTACAATTCAAGAGCTTGGTGAAAATTTTATTTTTCCAATCTGAGATACATTTCACAGTGTATTTCTGATAATATATTTCTGATAATACATCCCTTTAAAGGGTTATTATTATTTTTCATAAATGAGTAGCTGGATAATGCTTGTAAAAATAAATATCTTTCCAATTTACTTTTTATTAAAATTTGTCCTTATTCTTCTAACAGTAACAATATTGCTTTTTATTGTTTGCAGCTTCTTGCTAAAAGGAAGGCCACCGCTGTCTGATGGCACTGTAACCAAACATGCACAATGCTTACAAGCTCCTTATTATTAAAACTGTAAGCGCTGCTCTAAGGCTGGTTAGGATTGCTGTCACACACTGTTAGCCCTATCTATGGCAACATTCACTCCTATTGCATTTTTAAGCTGCAGTGGCAATGCTTTCTCATATAGAAGTAACAAGAGCTGCTAGCCTAAACTGTCACTAAAGCAGAATTCCTTCCATGCCAAATTCCAGCAAACCTAGAGTTTGGGAAGCCGTACAGTATAATCTTAAAGAAAGAAGAAAGCAAAACCTCTATAAAGGAAATTTGTCACCAGGTTTTTGCCACCTAATCTTAGAGCAACATATTAAATAGAAAAGGTCCCTGATTCCAACAATGTGTCAATTATTTGGGGTTCTTGCTGCAATTTTGATAAAATCACTGTTTTATCAGCAGGAATTTGTCAATAGAGGACTAGTAAACCTGCTGCTATGTAGTATTCCATATTTATGAGCTGTGTATAATTATAGAGGACAAAGAAAAGGCTGAGAAATTAAACAGTCACTTTTTATTCATGTTCACCAATGAACTGACTGTTCCAAGGATCATTCAACAATGCAAAGAAAAAAGTTCACTACCTTAAATAACTAGTTTAACACAAGAAGTATGCTTGCATCTGAGAAAATTAATTATTGACAAATACCCCTGGTCAGATAGCATTCATCCACGGATATTGAGGGAATTGAGCTCAATAATTAACAGACCATTGTATCTCTTCTTCATGGACTTTCTTGTAACAGGGTTGGTGCCGCAGGATTGGATAATGGCTGACGTGGTACCAATATTAAAAAAAAGGTTAAAAGGTGGATCCAGGCAACTACTGTCCGGTAAGTCTGACATCAGTAGTATGCAAAGTTTTTGAGGGCATTATAAAAGATGATCTGCAGAAATGTATTGCAGAGAATAATATAATAAATGACAACCAACATGGATTCATAAAAGATAAGTTGTGTCTAAACAACATTCTTGAATTCTATGAGGAGGTAAGTGCAAATTAAGATGTTAGTAATGCAGCTGATGTGATTTTTTTATCTGGACTTTGCAAAGGCATTTGATAATGTACAACATAACAGCATTATACTGAAGCTCCATAAGCAGAGACAAGGTGAAAAAATATGCAGATGGGTAAGGAATTTGCTAAAAGCCAACAATTTTTACAAACATTCATCGTAACTTTTACATTCTCTAAATGAGATATAGTCAGGAGTAGGGTACCGCAGGGATCTGAGCTAGGACCGATTCTTGTAAACATCTAAATTAATTACCTTTTCAATGGACTTGAAAGCAAAGTGTCATTCTTTGCCGATAACACCAAGCTATGCTATACTAAAATCTAAACTTGACATTACAATATTACAAAATGTTCTGGATAAGATGTCTGAATGGGTAAATGAGATTTAATGTCGATAAATGTAGAGTAATGCACCTAGGACGAAGTAATCCTATAGATGCATATACATTAATTGGGAGTATAATTGGGACTGCAGAATAGGAGAAGGACTTGGATATTCCAGTTATAAGAATGCTGAGCAGTAGTATTTAATGTCAAGCAGCAGCCGCAAAAGCAAAGAACATTTTAGAATGTATAAAAAGAGATAGGATCGCAGGATTTTAATGTGTTGTTACCCATTTATAAATCACTGTTGAAGCCACATCTAGAATATGGGATCCAGTTTTGGCTCCACATTTTAAAAACAATATTCAGAAATTACAATCAGTTCAAAGGTGGGCAACTAGATTATTACAAAAGTTGGAGGCCTCCCATGTGATGAGAGGTTGGAAAAGTTGGGCTTGTTTAGCTTAGGAAAAAGAGAAGAGAAGAAATCATTTATACGTATAATTATATATGTGGTCAATACCATGGACTGACACATGACTTATTCCTTCCGAAGACCAAACTTAGAACCAGATGGCACTCATTACAGGTGGAAGAAAGGTTATTCCGGCAGCTAAATAGGAATGGGTTCTTTACAGTTAGAGCAGTCAGACTGTGGAATGCCCGACCACAAGAGTTAGCAATGTACAGAGAGAACAGGGGTGACATTATACACCAGTACTGTGAATGATGACAGGACCACATCACATTTGAAGCCACTTTGAGGGGTCTATATGATAGAAAATACCCAAAAGTGACACCATTCTAAAAACTGCACCCCTTAAGGTGCTCAAAACCACATTCAAAAAGTTTACGTTTGGAGAGCCCCTGATTTACCTAAACAGTGGAAACCCCCCACAAGTGACCCCATTTTGGAAACTAGACCCCCCAAGGAACTTATCTAGATATGTGGTGAGAACTTTGAACCCACAAGGGCTTCACAGAAGTTTATAACGTACAGCGGTACAATTAAAAAATCATATTTTTTCCACAAAAATGATCTTTTCACCGGCAATTTTTATGACCCTAAATGTTATTGTGCAATTTGTCCTGAGTACGCTGATACCCCACATGTGGGGGTAAACCACTATTTGGGCGCATGGCAGAGCTCGGAAGGGAAGCAGCGCCATTTCACGTTTTTGGCTGGAATTGAGATCGGACACCATGTCGCGATTGGAAAACCCCTGATGTACCTAAACAGTGGTAACCCCCCACAAATGACACCATTTTGGAAACTAGACCCCCCAAGGAACTTATCTAGATGTGTGGTGAGAACTTTGAACCCCCAAGGGCTTCACAGAAGTTTATAACGTACAGCGGTACAATTAAAAAATCATATTTTTTCCACAAAAATGATCTTTTCACCCTCAATTCTTATTTTTCAAAGGGTAACAGGACCCTAAGAGTTATTGTGCAATTTGTCCTGAGTACGCTGATACCCCATATGTGGGGGTAGTCCACTATTTGGGCGCATGGCAGAGCTCGGAAGGGAAGCAGAGCCATTTGAAGTTTTTGGCTGGAATTAAAATCAGACACTATGTCGTGTTTGGAAAGCCCCTGATTTACCAAAACAGTGGAAACCCCCCACAAATGACACCATTTTGGAAACTAGACCCCCCAATGATTCAATTATGCCAGGTGTTTCTACTATCTGCACTTGTGTTACTAATAGCACAGCTCAGCAATGAAGATCTAAAATAGTGCTTCCATCAATAAAAAGAAGTGGTTACGTAAGTATTCTGAGTACTGCTTAATTAAGACTTTCTTTGGCTGGAATATGGCTTTAAATTTTAGTAGGTGATGGCAAATATATCCATACCATCTATGCTGTCTTTAATATGAAGAATCAGATCCCAAAATTTAACACATTTTGCAAGTAAACAGGTCGAAAAAATTGATAATTTGGCAGAGTAGTCATGTTTTCTGATTAAATCCTAATACCCTGCATTTTCCTACACTGTATACCTTGGATAATAGTTATCATTTTATCTGTGAATGATTATTATTATTATGCATTATATAATTTACTAAGACAATATATAAATTGAAGATTTTCCTCAATCCAAATGAATAACATATGACACAAAAAAGGAAATAGGTCCGGTATTTTTAGAAAGGTATTTTTGAAAGCGTTTTTGGATAAACATCAAAGCAGTAAAATAAAAACTATAATATAACACATAAACAAACATAATTGCTGCAATTACAATGCCTTTCACAGAACACAAGCTGTTTTTATTACCAGCTCACATAGACTATAAAACGCATGAAATCAAAATATATTTTGCATACATTTATATCCTGAGTTTATGACCATTTCTTACAATGCAGCTGTTTGGGAATGAAGAACCAGACTTTACAATAGTGGTGTTATTTAAAGCAAAATTGTCTCCTATTGTTATTTCTGATAACAATCTTTCTCTGGTAGCAATGTCTTCCACAGCGCCAAATGGTTAAATAACAAAACACTAAACTCTAAGCAGCGGCGCCCCTTTCCTAAGATGTTAGCGGAAGCTTTGAATGCAGTCGAAACCCTGACATCCTACAATGAAAAGAATATTGTCTTTATAAATGCAATGATTGTCAGGCACTTTATTATTAGGTTCATTGTTCTGGGTGTCACGAACAAGTAAGACAAATACTTTATACCACTGTTTAGAGAAAAAGTTTTCAAACTGCAGTTATTGGCCATTTTCCACAGGACTAAAAAAATGTTTGCCTTGCCACACTCTTACCATAGAAATGCATCTGATATACTTTAATACTTTTTTGCATGGATGAAAATTGCAAATAAAAAGTAATTCTCAAAAGTTTTGTATTCCATGAAAAGAAAAAAATGTATTATACAGTCATGGCCAAAAGTGTTGGCACCCTTGAAATTGTTCCAGAAAATGATGAAGTAATTCTCCTAGAAAATTATTGCAATTACACAGGTTTTGATATGCACATGCTTATTTTCTTTGTGTGTATTGGAACAACACTAAAAACAACGGATTTGACATAATTTAACACAAAACCCCCAAAATGGACCGGACAAAACTGTTGGCACCCTCAACTAAATATTTGTTTGTTCACTGTTGGGAATAAATAACTGCAATCAATCACTTCCTATAACAATCATCAAACTTCTTACCCCTCTCAACTTGAATTTTGGACCACTTTTCATTTGCAATCTACTCCAAGTCTATCATATTTGAAGGGTGCCTTCTCCCAACAGCAATTTTAAGGTCATTCCACAGGTGTTCAATGGGATTTAGATCTGAAATCATTGCTGGCCACTTCATAACTCTCCAGCTCTTTGTTTCCATTCTTTTCTGGGGGTTAATTAAGTATGTTTGTGGTCATAGTCCTGCCAGCACCCTTAGGGTTGCTCAACAAACTTGGAGCATAATATTGAATCCCTTTTAATTATTTGTACTATGTTTATGTCTTTACTTTTTTACAGACTGCAGCTACAGTGTCTTTTACTACTTAAGGTTTTTGAGAATGAAAATCACTCCGAATTTCAGGAGTATTAAAGGGGTTGTCTGGGAAATGATTGCAACTAGGGAGGCATTGTAAAATGCTGAATCCTAACAGTTTGCATTAAGCTTAAAGGGGTTTTCCCACAAACCAAGCATATTTTAATTATTTAAATGTGCCCCTGCTGTACACTGTGTAATGGCTGTATCTGATCAAAGAGGAACATGGTCTGATCATACCACATCTCCTGGGCAGGGAAGGAAACAAAAGAATATACAAACATTACAGCACGGGATCAGAGCTTAATAATAACGTGAGGTAAAATATGTTTTTAAACAGGCAAGGACCTCACAGAATTTGGAAGGAGTTTTTCCCCTAATGTAGGGCAATTATCAAGTCTCATGAGGTTTTGATCATCTTAATCAACTTGCTAAGTTATATGTTGAACACGATGGACTTTTGTCTTCTTTCAACATTGAAGCTATGAAACTATAAGGACTGGATATTAGATAAATGGAAATCTGTACTGTCATCTGATGAGTCAAAATTTGTGACTTATGGTAGCAACTCCTAGATCTTTGTGAGATACCTAAAAAGGTGATAGAGCCCACCGTGAAGCTGGGAAGGAAGGGTGTGGTGATTTTGGGGTGATTTGATGGAGACACTGTTTGTGATTTAATCCAAATTCAAAGAGAGGTTAATCATCGTAGCTATCACAGCATTCTATAATGACATGGCATTTTATTTATGGTCCCACCATCTGGTTTGCTCTTGGTGGGACCATAATTTCTATTCCAACAGGACAGTGACCCAAAATACACCTACAGACTATATAAGGCTATGTGACCAAGAAGAAAAGGGATGTGCTGATGACAGGCTAATGGCAATACTTCAGCTCATATATATGAAAAGACTGAGGGTGGGGGATGGAGGAGACTTTCTTGTACCCTGTGAGAAATTTGCTTCTCAATGTAGTAGATCAACTCCTCTACTGTGTGCCTCTACTCACCAAGGCTCATCTGCTCTAAGACAACATGACAGTGCTTCAGCTTACACATATAAAAGTAGTGGAAGCAAAATTCTACCTGTTACGGATTGTGTAGGAGTCAATACGTATATTGCCTAATTACTTTGGGGCATCACATTCAATGCATTAACCAGAATACTGTGAAAGATGTGTACTGTGCTTTGTGGTAATTATTGCTCCACAATATGATGTTGAAGAACACCTTGCCAATAATAATTCCAAAGAGCAGCACGTGATCTCCCTCCAAACAGCACAATGCATGAAAGGCTTTCTTGAATTAGTAATGTCAGTGTGGTATCCTTCATCGAGGCTGAGCACACACACCATCCAAAGGCAGTTGATTCCACTAAATTAGTATCGCAGTGACTATGGTGAACTTGGCCAGGTGAGAGTTGAGTTTTCACACAAGTGGATTAACGGTGACAATATCAGTGCAGTGCTTCAAATGTTGGCACTATCTAAGCAATAGGAAATGCCAACATGTCAGTTTCCTTACCACTTCAATCAAGCATAACATATTTACCATAATGATGACTATGGAATAAAGAGTTGTAACATTTCCTAACACATATCATGATGCTGGAGGATTTAATAAAAAAAAACTGCAATATTACATGTTCAATTGTTTTTGTTGTTTTATGTGTCAATCTATAGTTTCTGTGCATCAAGATATTATTTGACATGATGGTGTAGTAAGACTGGGTTCACATATGGATGTTGCTGCATGGTTGTTTCAATATGGCCTTTAAGAAAAACTCTGGGTGGAAACTGATGTACAAACCAATACCATTGTCTGCAGTGGGATCGTTCCCACCTTTACAGCACATCATTTTTTCAAGTGAACAAATGCAGGCACAGATTCTGTACCCTAATCACAATCTTTCATGCAATACTGGGATACAGCCCTGGACCAGCACTTGGGGCTATATGGGAAAATACATAATGGCAACTAATGCATTCATTGCAGCAGGCTCAAAAAACAGAGCCTAATGCAAATTATATATGTGTCATGTCGGACGCTGTTCACACCACAGCGTCCGGCAGGCAGAGGTAGTTCCACCTCCAGCCACTATAGCCTCAGTGGCGCCGGCCTGATCTTCAGGCTCTCAGGGGTTAATCCTGCTGGAGACCAGGTTGGATGGTTAGCCCACGGTCTTTAAATAGTCATGCTGGCCTATGGGCGTTGCCGATTATAGCTTGTGTTTCATACCAAGTGGTTCCGGTCTGGAGTGGAGGTGTTGCAGAAAGAGAGATTCGTATCTGGTGTCGTATGATCCGTTGTTATCCTTTCTCCTTCCCATATTTGTGTTTAGTTGTGCCCTGTTCACATTACTGTATATTCCTGTGTGCGTGCGGTGCAGTGCAGTTTAAGTTCTCCCTGTCTGTCATTATTTGTGTGGGGGCTTTGGTGGTGTGTCTCCTCACTGGGTGGAGTGTGGAGGGTTAAGTGCAGGGCTGAGCAGGAGACAAGGAAAGGTTGGAGGCTCAGGCATTTGCACCATCAGCAAAAACCCTGGGTTGAGGGTCAGACAGGGTTTCCCCTAGTTATAGGGACATCACAGGGCCCCCGGGTATTACAGCCTAAGTGGGACTAAGCCCCACGTGACATTGGCGCAGTGCAGTTTAAGTTCTCCCTGTCTGTCATTATTTGTGTGGGGGCTTTGGTGGTGTGTCTCCTCACTGGGTGGAGGGTGGAGGGTTAAGTGCAGGGCTGAGCAGGAGACAAGGAAAGGTTGGAGGCTCAGGCATTTGCACCATCAGCAAAAACCCTGGGTTGAGGGTCAGACAGGGTTTCCCCTAGTTATAGGGACATCACAGGGCCCCCGGGTATTACAGCCTAAGTGGGACTAAGCCCCACGTGACATTATAATCGGCCCACATTTTTTCAGGAGTCCATGGATCCATTAGATTCCATAACCCGCCAGTTGGCGGCGCTGTCCTTACAGGTCTCCGAGTTGAAAGGGGCAGTTCAGCAGCAGGGCCTGGTAGTAGCGAAGGTGCAAACGGCATCTGCAGGTATCGGTGCAGAGCCGAAGTTTCCGCTGCCAGAACGTTTTTCAGGGGATCGCAGCAAATTTGTCGTGTTTCGGGAGGCCTGCAAGTTATACTTCCGCATGCGGCCAATCTCCTCAGGTAATGAGGCCCAGCGGGTAGGGCTGGTGTTGTCATTACTGAGTGGTGACCCCCAAGCATGGGCATTTTCCTTACCAGCTGACTCTGCTACATTTCTTTCTGTTGATAATGTTTTTTCTGCCCTCGGACTCATTTACGATGATCCTGACCGACTGGCTCTAGCGGAATCTAAAATCCGCGCCCTCCGCCAGGGGGAGCGCTTGGCAGAGGACTATTGTTCTGAATTTCGCCGCTGTGGAATTTCCACACAGTGGAATGACCCAGCGCTGCGGAGCCAGTGTATGCATGGGGTGTCAGGGAGGGTTAAAAAAGCCCTCCTGATGTATGAGTCTCCGGCATCGTTGGAGTCTGCCATGAGTTTGGTGATACGTATTGATCGCCGCTTTCGTCTGGGGGCACAGGAGACGCTACCTCTGGGGGAAAGCAGAGGTGCAAGTGTGGTTGAAGTAGATGAGTCCCCTGAACTTATGCAGATTGCTGGCGTGGCACAGGTTAACACTAGAACTACTGTACTCGTGACACCTACTAGAACTACTGAATGTAGTCATTTTGACTACTGACTTGTTTTTGTTTATTATTAGAGTTTCATTTGTGGTTATTTATTAATAATTATATTTTTTTAATGCATTATTATTGTGAGATCCAAAAGTAATGCTTTGGAATGTTTTTTTTCTGATTTTTTTTTATATTTTTCTACAGGAAATAACAAAAGTAAACTAAGTAAAACAATAATAATAGACATTTTAAAATAATTTATTATTAAAGTTCACACATATAAACAACAACTCAAGAACAACAAGCAGAGAAAATGTAAGTGAAGGAGAAGAAAAATGAAAATATGGTGCAGAATCTCAATAAAACCGACCAACCGTTATTATGAAGTACAACCGGTAACTTTCTAAACATTTGTTGATTCGCATTTCAGGCATCGTCTTTCAATTACAGCGGTACATTGCCCACACAAAGACTTATGGCAAGTCATACAATTTCCAACAGATCGATTATTTTTGCATTTTGCTTTTATCTGGCAAAATTTTTTTTGAGACATCACATCTGAAGATGTAGCAACTTGGGACATGCCACCCTTTCCCCTAGATACAACATACGGACCACTCAACTCTGTGACAAGCTTTTGGAAAAATGCCTTGCGTGACATTTGTCCGGTGGTCATCTCCTTGTATAATATCCAAGCATTTATACCCGCTAAGTCTAAGGTATTTACAAATGCGTGAACAGGCCATCTCCTAGTACCTGTTCTTGTGCTGTATTTGCGTGCCATCTGCTCTACTACAACTACTCCATATTTTGTTTCATTATAAAACTTTACAGTTTCTGGAGTTTTTTTTGGAGATTCAGCAGCAACAAGAACATCGGGATGGACGGAACTCAGAATTATCACATTTTTGGTTGGCTTACCTTGATACACGGTAAGTGTAAAATTATCCTCATTTTTATAGACTTTAGTGCTGTACAACTTTTCTTTCATTGTTTTTATTTCTTTAGGCACTTCTCGTCATATCTTATTTAGCGTTCCCACGATAGTCGTTCCCTGGCTTTTTAGCTGTTTGGCAAGTTTTACTGATGTAAAATAATTATCAGTGGTTACATTTCGACCTTTTTTCAAAAACGGCTGCAATAGTTTCATGACTACGTGGTCAGCTAAACGGTCATCAGCACGGCGTGAATCATCTTTACCCAGATAAGGGAAGCCATTTACAACATATTTACTATCCTTATCTACAGCTAGCCAAAATTTATGGCCATATTTATCTGGCTTGGAAGGTATATCCTGTGTGAAAGGACACCTGGTTTTGCTTGGGAAAAGTTGTTCATCAACCGTAATGTATGGGCCAGGTTTGTAACAAGCAGTGCAATTGGCAATAAACCTGTCCCACACAATGGAAAAGAGAGCAAATTTGTCGGTTTGCAGTCTCTGCGATCGATTGGACTTCTCATCAAATCTGAGGTAATGCATAATTTCTACAAAACGGTCCCTAGACATTATCGCTTTGCATAACGGTATTCCCCAGTCATAATACAAGCAAGTAACACAATGAAAATGTGAAAAGTTGACATCTGAATTGAACTACATCTATATGAACATCAGGGTAAATAAGACACAGTGAAAAAATTATGCACAAAACTTTACAGCAACTTTTAGTGACAAAAGGACAGCAAAATACACTCACTGGCCACTTTATTAGGTACACCTGTCCAACTGTGTGTTAAGACTTAATTTCTAATCAGCCAATCACATGGCGGCAACTAAGTGCATTTAGGCATGTAGACATGGTCAAGACAATCTCCTGCAGTTCAAACCGAGCATCAGTATGGGGAAGAAAGGTGATTTGAGTGCCTTTGAACGTGGCATGATTGTTGGTGCCAGAAGGGCTGGTCTGAGAATTTCAGAAACTGCTGATCTACTGGGATTTTCACGCACAACCATCTCTAGGGTTTACAGAGAATGGTCCGAAAAAGAAAAAAAATCCAGTGAGCGGCAGTTCTGTGGCCGGAAATGCCTTGTTGATGCCAGAGGTCAGAGGAGAATGGGCAGACTGGTTCGAGCTGATAGAAAGGCAACAGTGACTCAAATTGCCACCCGTTACAACCAAGGTAGGCAGAAGAGCATCTCTGAACGCACAGTGCGTCGAACTTTGAGGCAGATGGGCTACAGCAGCAGAAGACCACACCGGGTACCACTCCTCTCAGCTAAGAACAGGAAACTGAGGCTACAATTTGCACAAGCTCATCGAAATTGGACAGTAGAAGATTGGAAAAACGTTGCCTGGTCTGATGAGTCTCGATTTCTGCTGCGACATTCGGATGGTAGGGTCAGAATTTGGCGTAAACAACATGAAAGCATGGATCCATCCTGCCTTGTATCAACGGTTCAGGCTGGTGGTGGTGGTGTCATGGTGTGGGGAATTTTTTCTTGGCACTCTTTGGGCCCCTTGGTACCAATTGAGCATCGTTGCAACGCCACAGCCTACCTGAGTATTGTTGCTGACCATGTCCATCCCTTTATGACCACAATGTACCCAACATCTGATGGCTACTTTCAGCAGGATAATGCGCCATGTCATAAAGCTCGAATCATCTCAGATTGGTTTCTTGAACATGACAATGAGTTCACTGTACTCAAATGGCCTCCTCAGTCACCAGATCTCAATCCAATAGAGCATCTTTGGGATGTGGTGGAACGGGAGATTCGCATCAGGGATGTGCAGCCGACAAATCTGCGCCAACTGTGTGATGCCATCATGTCAATATGGTCCAAAATCTCTGAGGAATGCTTCCAGCACCTTGTTGAATCTCTGCCATGAAGAATTGAGGCAGTTCTGAAGGCAAAAGGGGGTCCAACCCGTTACTAGCATGGTGTACCTAATAAAGTGGCCAGTGAGTGTATAGCAGGTAGTCAAAATGACTACCTTTAGTAGTTATAGGTGAATGTTGAAATAAATGCGCAATTTTTGCACCTAAATTATTTATTGCCACAAAATCTTTTTTAACATCCTATTTGAGGAAAAGTCACCGAGTCTCAAGCCGGAATTCCAAAAAATGTAGTCACAGAGGAGAAATACATAGTGCGAAGTAGTCAAAATGACTACCTCAGTAGTTCTAGTGTTAAGCGTCGCGCTCCGGGATTCCGGAAGCCCGGAGCATGTTTCTACTGTGGTAAAAGAGGTCATTATATTAACGTTTGCCCGGTACTACCTAAGAGGGTCACATCGGCGGAAAACTGTTAAGCTCAGAGGGTATGGAGGAGACCCAACTGAGCATATGCATATCCTCCATGATGGTATCTCAATGTATGCTCCCTGCCAAGGTTATTATCGCGGGCAGAGAGCTACCAATATCAGTGTTTGTGGATAGCGGTTCCGCCACCAATCTCATAGATGAGGAGTTTGCACACACCGCCGGGTTTAAGATTGAAAAACTTCCTCACCCCATACAGGTGGTGACCATTAATGCTGTTCCCCTCCCCCAAGGGGAGATTACGGAGTTTGTGGCAGAGGTGAAACTCCACATTGGGGTCCTACATTCTGAGTCGGTTACATGTAGGGTCCTCCGTAATCTCCCAGCACAAATGGTCCTGGGTTTTCCATGGTTGTCCAGACACAACCCGTTAATTGATTGGAAAACTCAGGACATAGCACAATGGAGTGGTTTTTGCCAAGACAATTGCTTGGCCACATGTGTGTCCGCCATGACGCCCAGCCTGCCGGAGGCTTTGCAGGATTTCGCAGATGTTTTCTCTGAGAAGGGTTGCTCAGAACTGCCTCCACATAGAGCCTATGACTGTGCGATCAGGTTAAAACCCGGGGCCAAATTACCTAAGGCCAGGATGTTTAATATTTCTGGTCCTGAGAGACAAGCTCTGAAAGACTACATCGCAGAGAGTCTGAGCAAAGGACACATCCGGCCTTCGTCCTCGCCTGTAGCCACGGGGTTCTTCTTCATTAAGAAGAAAGATGGGGGGTTACACCCGTGTCTGGATTTCCGAGAGTTAAACCAGATTACTATCCGTGATCCTTTCACTATGCCGTTAATCCCGGATTTGTTCAACCAGGTAGCGGGGGCGAAATGGTTTTCCAAGCTGGACCTCAGGGGGGCGTATAACCTCATAAGGGTCCGTCAGGGGGATGAGTGGAAGACGGCGTTTAACACTCCTGAGGGTCATTTTGAGAGTCTGGTCATGCCGTTTGGGTTGACCACCGAGCCTGCCGTTTTCCAACATTTTATTAATGATGTATTTGCTCATGTCCTGGGGAGATTTGTGATTGTATACCTGGATGATATCCTCATTTATTCTAGCGATCGGGACACTCATTTGGAGCATGTCAGGCAGGTGTTACAGTTGCTCCGGGAGAACCAGCTCTATGCTAAGCTGGAAAAATGTTTATTTTTTGTCCAGGAGTTGCCCTTTTTGGGATATATTGTGTCCGCAGCCGGGTTTAAAATGGACACCGCTAAGGTGCAAGCGGTGCTGCAATGGGAGAGGCCGGAGAGTCTGAAAGCACTCCAGCGGTTCCTGGGGTTTGCAAATTATTATAGGAAATTTATAAAACACTTTTCGACTATCGCCAAACCGCTCACGGACATGACAAAAAAGGGTGCCGATCTGGCGAACTGGCCTGAGGTGGCTATACGTGCCTTTGAGCGTCTGAAGAATAGTTTTGCTTCAGCCCCCATTCTGGTGCAACCAGACGTGTCTAAACCTTTTGTGGTGGAGGTTGATGCGTCAGAGGTGGGAGTGGGGGCAGTACTGTCTCAAGGCTCGTCCTTGAGCGAGATGCATCCATGCGCCTACTTCTCCAGGAAGCTGTCGCCGGCCGAACGGAATTATGATATCGGCAACAGGGAGTTGTTGGCCATCAAACTGGCTTTTGAGGAATGGCGACACTTCTTGGAGGGGGCGGCTCACCAGGTCACAGTCATCACCCACCAAGAATCTGCTCTATCTGGAGTCGGCTAAGCGTCTGTCTCCTAGGCAGGCTCGCTGGGCATTGTTTTTTACTCGATTCAATTTTATGGTGACTTACTGTCCCGGGGCTAAAAACACCAAAGCGGATGCTTTGTCTAGGTGTTTTCCGGGGGGAGAACCTCGGGAAGAGCCGGTACCCATCCTCCAGAAAGGGGTAGTGGTCTCGGCTCTCACGACGGAGGTAGAGGCGGAGATTGCCGAGGCCCAAGAGGAGGTACCACCAGGACTTCCCGCCAACAAATCATTTGTACCCCTGCATCTTCGGCTTAAGCTGTTGAAGGAACACCACGACTCGGTACTGGCTGGTCATCCAGGGGTGAGGGGCACCTTAGAGCTGGTATCGCGTCGTTTCTGGTGGCCCAAAATCCGGCAGGACGTGGTCTCATACGTGGCAGCTTGCATCACGTGCGCTAGGGCTAAGTCACCCCGTACCCATCCTGCTGGCACGCTACAGCCTCTGGGGGTACCCAATAGGCCATGGACAGAAATCTCCATGGATTTCATCACTGACTTGCCAGCCTCGGCGGGGAACACGGTCATCCTGGTGGTGGTTGACTGTTTTTCAAAGATGGCGCATTTTGTGGCATTGTCTTCATTGCCCAATGCTAAGACGTTGGCTCAGGTATTTGTGAAGGAGGTGGTCAGACTCCACGGAGTACCGTCGGACATAGTATCTGATAGGGGTACGCAATTTGTGGCGAGGTTTTGGAAAGCTTTCTGCTCACGTTTGGGGATCAAGTTGTCACATTCATCGGCGTTTCATCCACAGTCTAATGGACAAACTGAGCGCATGAACCAAAATCTAGAACAATATTTACGATGCTTTGTGTCCGACAACCAGGAGGAGTGGTCTACTTTCCTTCCTCTGGCCGAATTCGCGTTAAATAATCACCGCCAAGAGTCATCGGAAGAGTCTCCATTCTTTTGTGTGTACGGTCAACATCCTCAGTTTTGTACCTTACGTCAGGGTGACTCGGGGGGTGTCCCGGAGGAGGATCAGCTAGGAGCCCAATTGTCATCAGTCTGGAGGCGGGTGAAACAGCGTTTGTTGAGCATGAGTGCCAGGTACAAACGGGTGGCTGACAGTAGACGTGTGCCAGGTCCGGACCTGTGTGTGGGTGAATGGGTGTGGTTAGCTACGAAGAACATAAGACTCAAAATTCCATCTTTAAAACTGGGTCCAAGGTTTATTGGGCCTTTTAGGATTTCTGCCATCATTAACCCAGTGGCGTATCGGTTGGAACTTCCTGCGGTGTACAAGATACACAATGTGTTTCACAGAGCTTTATTGAAAAAGGTGGTAGGCTCTGTGGACGTGACGCCGATGCCACCTCCAGTCATGGTGGATGGCGATTTAGAGTTTGAGGTCGCCAAGGTAGTGGACTCTCGAGTAGTACGCCGTACTCTTCAGTATTTGGTGCACTGGCAGGGGTATGGTCCGGAGGAGAGGTCTTGGGTTCCAGCCTCAGACATACATGCGGATCGGCTGGTCAGTTCTTTTCACAGTCGTCATCCGGACAAGCCGGGTCCTATGAGTCTTGAGGGTCCGGAGGTCCCTCGTAGAAGACGGGGTAATGTCATGTCGGACGCTGTTCACACCACAGCGTCCGGCAGGCAGAGGTAGTTCCACCCCCAGCCACTATAGCCTCAGTGGCGCCGGCCTGATCTTCAGGCTCTTGGGGGTTAATCCTGCTGGAGACCAGGTTGGATGGTTAGTCATGCCCACGGTCTTTAAATAGTCATGCTGGCCTATGGGCGTCTCCGATTATAGCTTGTGTTTCATACCAAGTGGTTCCGGTCTGGAGTGGAGGTGTTGCAGAGAGAGAGATTTGTATCTGGTGTCGTATGATCCGTTGTTATCCTTTCTCCTTCCCATATTTGTGTTTAGTTGTGCCCTGTTCACATTACTGTATATTCCTGTGTGCGTGCGGCGCAGTGCAGTTTAAGTTCTCCCTGTCTGTCATTATTTGTGTGGGGGCTTTGGTGGTGTGTCTCCTCACTGGGTGGAGGGTGGAGGGTTAAGTGCAGGGCTGAGCAGGAGACAAGGAAAGGTTGGAGGCTCAGGCATTTGCACCATCAGCAAAAACCCTGGGTTGAGGGTCAGACAGGGTTTCCCCTAGTTATAGGGACATCACAGGGCCCCCGGGTATTACAGCCTAAGTGGGACTAAGCCCCACGTGACATTGGCGCAGTGCAGTTTAAGTTCTCCCTGTCTGTCATTATTTGTGTGGGGGCTTTGGTGGTGTGTCTCCTCACTGGGTGGAGGGTGGAGGGTTAAGTGCAGGGCTGAGCAGGAGACAAGGAAAGGTTGGAGGCTCAGGCATTTGCACCATCAGCAAAAACCCTGGGTTGAGGGTCAGACAGGGTTTCCCCTAGTTATAGGGACATCACAGGGCCCCCAGGTATTACAGCCTAAGTGGGACTAAGCCCCGCGTGACAATATGTGAACCCAACTTTAATTCATTGCATGTTATATTCATAAAATGCTGCATCTGAATGTTTGCTGAAACCTTTTGTGCATATTTTTCCTTTGTATAACTAAGGAACAGTTTCATCTGGATGAGGTTTTTCATACGAAGTTCTATTTTTGGTGTATGACAAGTCCACTTTAAGTTTTCATATTTGGGTAAGAAATATAAAGAGTTGTGACCATAAAATCAAATATTATATCTCTTCAGTCTGTGGGGTGAGCAGTGATCTGTGAAATGAAGAGGAGATTATGCTGAAAATAAGAATTGATTTTTTTTTCCTCTCTCTGAAATAAAGTTTAGATTTTCTGAAGTCACCGACTGTTTCAAGCACACTGGTTTTTGAAAATCAATACTCTCTGAACCTAAGGTTACTGTGAACAGATCAGCTAATTGCGGAATTTTTCATACTTTAAAAGTATAGAAACAGTTATTCTTTTTTAATGATATGTTTTTAATTATTTCATCTTGTTAAAATGTTAACACAAAATCTATTTAAATTGCAATTAAAAAATAGCAATACAACTGTATGACATAAACTTAGTTACAAGTAAACCTCATTTCAAAACCAAGAACCATAAGTTTAGATGCATTTGCAGCTGTAAGATACTTCCTTTTCCTGTGATAGCATTGATGCTAAAATCACAGGATTGGCTTAAAATTGTCATGCAAAACAGGTTGCTGCAGGTCCCCCATGATAAAGGCATGAGCAGCGCAGATGCAAAAAATGCTATTAACCACTTCACAATCTTGTGCATACTCACTACTAGAGTTGAACGACTTTGGTCGGATCGGGTTTCATGAAACAAAATTTGTTTCAGATGAAACTGGTCCAACTAGGGCAAAAAAAGTCGGAGTTTCGTCCGAAACCCGACCTCAATGCAAGTCAATGGGAAATAAAAGGCGGCATTGAGTGGATGAATGTCA
This sequence comes from Dendrobates tinctorius, assembly GCF_039654945.1. Lineage (NCBI taxonomy): Eukaryota > Metazoa > Chordata > Amphibia > Anura > Dendrobatidae > Dendrobates > Dendrobates tinctorius. Next base: position 44,622,767 of record NW_027361676.1, on the reverse strand, counting down.
GGCAGATGGGATTATTGTGGGCGCTGTCTGGCCTGTAATCTGGTGCTGTCCATCTTTTTAGGTTCGGATAAAAGCGTGGTCCTCCACGGTTTTGTGCACTTCTGAAAAAAAAGGATAACACTGAATAGAGGCCAGAGAGAGTCCGGCGTAACTCTGCTGTGCATTTATAGTGAATGAATCCCTTGGTGACTTAACCCCGTTACTCCCAAGGGTGGTTTGCATGATAATGACCCGGCCAATTCTGACCACTGTCCCTTTATGAGGTAATAACTCTGGAACGCTTCCATAAATCCTGATGAATCTGACATTGCTTTCTCGTGACATATTGTACTTCATGTTAGTGGTAAAATTTCATTCATATAACTTGCGTTTATTTGGGAAAAAAATGGAAATTTGGCAAAAATTTTGAAAACTTCGCGATTTTCCAACTTTAAATTTTTATGCCCTTAAATCACAGAGATATGGCACACAAAAAACTTAATAAGTAACATTTCCCACATGTTTACTTTACATCAGCACAATGCTGGAACCAAAATTTTTTTGTTAGGAAGTTATAAAGGTTAAAAGTTGGCCAGCGATTTCTCATTTTTACAGCACCATTTTACTTTTAGGGACCACATCACATTTGAAGTAACTTTGAGGCGTCTATACGACAGAAAAAAACAAAAGTGACACCATTCTAAAAACCACATTCAAGAAGTTTATTAACCCTCCAGGTGCTTCACAGGATTTTTTTAATGTTTAATAAAAATGAACATTTAACTTTTTTCACAAAAAAAATTACTTCAGGTCCAATTTTTTTATTTTACCAAGGGTAACAGGAGAAATTGGACTGCAAAAGTTATTGTGCAATTTGTCCTGAGTACGCTGATACTTGAGATGTGAGGGGAACTACTGTTTGGGTGCATGGCAGAGCTTGGAAGGGAATGAGCGCCGTTAGACTTTTTCAATGCAAAATTGGCTGGAATTGAGATAGGGCGCAATGTCACGTTTCGAGAGCCCCTGATGTGCCTAAACATTGGAAACTCCCCACAAGTGACCCCATTTTGGAAACTAGACCCCACAAGGAACTTATATAGATGGTGGTGAGAACTTTGAACCCCCAAGGGCTTCACAGAAGTTTATAACGTACAACCGTACAATTAAAAAATTACATTTTTTTCACAAAAATTACCTTTTCACCCCCAATTTTATTTTCTCAAGGGAAACCAGGACCCCAAAAGTTATTGTGCAATTTGTCCTGAGTATGATGATACCCCATATGTGGGGGTAAACCACTATTTTGGCACATGGCAGAGCTTGGAAGGGAAGCAGTGTCATTTGACTTTTTTTGCCTGGAATTGAGATCGGACGCCATGTTGCATTTGGAGAGCCCCTGATGTGCCTAAGTAGTGGAAACCCCCCACAAATGACACTATTTTGGAATCTAGACCCCCCAAGGAACTTATCTAGATCTGTGGTGAGAACTTTGAACCCCCATGGGCTTCACATAAGTTTATAACGTACAGGCGTAAAATTAAAAAATAATATTTTTTCCACAAAAATGATCTTTTCACCCCTAATTTTTATTTTCCTAAGGGAAACAGGACCCCAAAAGTTATTGTGCAATTTGCCCTGAGTATGCTGATACCTCATATGTGGGGGTAAACCACTATTTGGGCTCATGGCAGAGCTCGGAATGGAACCATCGCCATTTGACTTTTTTGGCTGGAATTGAGATCGGACGCCATGTTGCAGTGTAAACCCCCACAAATGGCACCATTTTGGAAACTAGACCCCCCAAGGAACTTATCTAGATGTGTGGTGAGCACTTTAAACCCCCAAGTGTTTCACAGAAGTTTACAACGTCCGGGCATGAAAATAAAAAAATCATATTTTTTCCACAAATATGATATTTTAGTCCCCAATTTTTATTTTCACAAGGGTAACAGGATAAATTGGACCCCAAAAGTTGTTGTCCAATTTGACCTGAGTACGCCGATACCCCATATGTAAGGGTAAACCACTGTTTGGCCGAATGGCAGACCTTGGAAGGGAAGGAGCATCATTTGACTTTTTCAACGCAGAATTGGCTGGAATTGAGATCAGGCGCCATGTTGCGTTTGGAGAGCCCCTTATGTGCCTAAACAGTGGAAACCCCCCAATTCTAACTCCAACCCTATCCCCAACACACCCCTAACCCTAATCTCAGCCCTAACCCTAGCCCTATCCCTAACCCTTAGCCATAATGGCAAAATGGAAATAAATACATTTTTTTAATTTTATTATTTTTCCCTAACTAAGGGGGTGATAAGGGGGGTATGATTTACTATTTATAGCAGGTTTTTATGTTTGGCAGCTGTTGCACGCTAACATGCTTTTTATTGTAAAAATAGTTTTTGCATCACCAGCTATAATTTTTCGGTATTTTGACCCACAGAGTCATGTGAGGTCTTATTTTTTGCGGGACGAGTTGACGTTTTTATTGGTACTATTTTCAGGCTCATGACATTTTTTGATTGCTTTTTATTCCGATTTTTGGGGCGCAGAATGAACAAACACCAGCAATTAATGAATTTCTTTTGGGGGGTGCGTTTACACCATTCTGCATGTAGTAAAATTGATAAAGTGGTTTTATTCTTCGGGTCACTACGAATACAGTGGCACCTCATTTATTTTTTTTATGTTTTGGCACTTTTCTACAATAAAACCAATTTTATATAAAAAAAAAAATAATTTTTGCATAGCTTTAATCTGTGAGCCATAACTTGAGCGATCTGACAGGCGCTGCTGCAGGCTTCCTCTGTGCCTGCTCTCAGCAGGCAGTGAGGAAGCTGCCTCCCTGCAGGACCCCAAATGCCATATTGGATCTGGGTGCCTGCAGGGAGGAGGACCCTAGGAATGATGCAGCACATCGCGTTGCTCTGGAGGTCTCAGGGAAGTGCGCAGGGAGCCCCCTCCCTGAGCGATTCTTCCCTGTGCCCCCAATACACTGCGAACATGTTTGATCGCAGTGTGCCAGGGGTTAATGTGCCAGGGGTGGTCCGTGACCGCCCCTGACACATAGTGCCGGGTGTCTGCTGTGATAATCAGCTGACACCCGGCCGCGATCAGTGGCGCTCCCCCCATGAGCACCGCTGATCACGTTGGATGCACTATTCCATCTTTGGGACTTAGGTCCCAGGTCACATGGACAGAATAGTACGTCCAATGTAGGAAAGGGGTTAATCTGAGTCACGCTAGTTGGAGATTTAGGCTGGAGTCACACTAGCTATTTTAAAATCGGTCCGATTTTGATACAGGAGAGTCAAACAAGTGTAATGCAAGTGTCATGCATTTTTTTATGCGAGAACAATCCGATTTTCACACCTATTATCCGTTTTACATCTGAATGCAGTGTGATTGCTATCTGACTGCAATGCGATTTTGACATGAGCTGTTACATAAAGAAATTCTCTAAGTTATTTACACATCATTTTCAAAGGAAATATTCTTCAAAACACACGCAATTCATCTGCTGTGTAGTGTAAAATCACTGCAGGAGCCGACTGGATAGAAAAGATGGATTACATACAGTAAATATAAATAGAATAGGCAGATGTATAGATGTCTGTGACAAATACAATTAGTGCAATGTGTGTGCAGCTTACTGTACATGTATTTTAAGATTATTTTTTGGAAAAAAATGGTGTGGGCTCCATGCCACGTGGGCTGGTTATTAATTATAGGGGGACTCCACGTCATTTTTTGGGGGTCTTCTATTTTAATAGCCAGTACAGGCTAAGTATACAGTTGTGAGCTGATATTAACAGCCTGGGAAGCTCCATGGGTACTTCCCCTTTCCCAGACTATAAACATTTGCCCCCAGACGTCGGCTATCCCTCTGCTGGTTCCAAAAATTGTGCTGGAGCCCATGCCATTTTTTTCAAAAAATAATCTTTTATTAATTGAATCTGTACTAATTGTATTTGCCACATACATCTATATATCTAATTATTCTATTTGTATTTACTGTATGTATTGCATCTCTTCTATCCTGTCGGCTCCTGCAGTGATTTTTACATTACAGGACAGATGAATTGCCGGCTTTTCTTCTGTCTTCCTAACTATGTATTATATACTGTGTACTGTATATATATATATATATATATATACAGTCATATGTAAAAGTTTGGGCACCCCTATTAATGTTAACCTTTTTTCTTTATAACAATTTTGGTTTTTGCAACAGGTATTTCAGTTTCATATATCTAATAACTGATGGACTCAGTTATATTTCTGGATTCAAATGAGGTTTATTGTACTAACAGAAAATGTGCAATCTGCATTTAAACAAAATTTGACCGGTGCAAAAGTATGGGCACCCTTATCATTTTCTTGATTTGAACACTCCTAACTACTTTTTACTGACTTCCTGAAGCACTAAATTGGTTTTGTAACCTCATTGAGCTTTGAACTTCATAGCCAGGTGTATCAAATCATGAGAAAAGGTATTTAAAGTGGCCACTTGCAAGTAGTTCTCCTATTTGATTCTCCTATGAAGAGTGGCATCATGGGCTCCTCAAAACAACTCTCAAATGATCTGAAAACAAAGATTATTCAACATAGCTTTTCAGGGGAAGGATACAAAAAGTTGTCTCAGAGATTTAACCTGTCAGTTTCCACTGTGAGGAACATAGTAAGGAAATGGAAGAACACAGGTACAGTTCTTGTTAAGCCCAGAAGTGGCAGGCCAAGAAAAATATCAGAAAGGCAGAGAAGAAGAATGGTGAGAAAAGTCAAGGACAATCCACAGACCACCTCCAAAGACCTGCAGCATCATCTTGCTGCAGATGGTGTCACTGTGCATCGGTCAACAATACAGCGCATGCATAACGCCTTTTTGTATGACCAAACAACTCAATCTTTGTTTCATCAGTTCACAGGACCTTCTTCCAAAATGTAACTGGCTTTTCCAAATGTGCTTTTGCATACCTCAGGCGACTCTGTTTGTGGCGTGCTTGCAGAAATGGCTTCTTTCGCATCACTCTCCCATACAGCTTCTCCTTGGGCAAGGTGCGCTGTATTGTTGACCGATGCACAGTGACACCATCTGCAGCAAGATGATGCTGCAGGTCTTTGGAGGTGGTCTGTGGATTGTCCTTGATTGTCCGTCTTTTTGCATTTCTCCCGTGCCATTGCCTATGCTTTATTAATATGAAATAAAGTGAATCATTTCAGGAGAACGGTGAGTGCCATCCTGCTGTCTTTTTCTACTATGATATTTCATGTTTTTTCTTCACATGGATAGAGCACCCATTCAGCAAGGGTTACAGGTGTCACACTGATAGCGGTTATAACGGACTTTGCGGGTATTTCTTTCTCAGGGACAGTGCCGGATGTTTCTTTTTTCTTTGACTGGTATATATATATATATATATATATATATATATACAGTGCAGACAAAAAGTTTGGAGACACCTTTTCATTCAAAGAGTTTTCATTATTTTCATGACTATGAAAATTGTAGATTCACTCTGAAGGCATCAAAACTATGAATTAACACATGTGGAATTACATAATTAGCAAAAAAGTGTGAAACAATTAGCCACCTTTTGCTTTGATTATTGCTTTGCACACTCTTGGCATTCTCTTGATGAGCTTTAAGAGGTAACCACTGGAAATGGTTTTCACTTCACAGGTGTGCCCTGTCAGGTTTTATAAGTGGGATTTCTTGTCTTATAAATGAGGTTGGGACCATCAGTTGTGTTGTGCAGAAGTCTGGTGGATACACAGCTGATAGTCCTACTGAATAGACTTAGAATTTGTATTATGGCAAGAAAAAAGCAGCTAAGTAAAGAAAAACGAGTGGCCATCATTACTTTAACACCTTCATGACCAAGCCTATTTTGACCTTAATGACAGGCCATTTTTTGCAATTCTGACCAGTGTCCCTTTATGAGGTAATAACTCAGGAACGCTTCAAAGGATCCTAGCAATTCTGAGAATGTTTTTTCATGACATATTGGGCTTCATGTTAATGGTAAATTTATGTCGATAATTTTTGCATTTATTTGTGAAAAAAATGGAAATTTGGTGAAAATTTTGAAAATTTTGCAATTTTCAAATTTTGAATTTTTATTCTGTTAAACCAGAGAGGTATGTGACACAAAATAGTTACTAAATAACATTTCCCACATATCTACTTTACATCAGCACAATTTTGGAAACAACATTTTTTTTCGTTAGAGAGTTATAACGGTTAAAAGTTGACCAGCGATTTCTCATTTTTACAACAAAATTTACAAAACCTTTTTTTAGGGACCACCTCACATTTGAAGTCACTTTAAGGGGTCTATATGGCAGAATATACCTAAAAGTGACACCATTCTAAAAACTGCACCCCTCATGCTACTCAAAACTACATTCAAGAACATTATTAACCCTTCAGGTGCTTCACAGGAACTAAAGCAAAGTGGAAGGAAAAAATGAACGTTTTAATTTTTCCAACAAAAATTTTCTTTTAGCATCAATTTTTTCATTTTCACGTGGGTAACAGGATAAAATGGATCATAGAATTTGTTGGGCAATTTCTCCTGAGTACAACGATACCTCATATGTGGTCATAAACCACTGTCTGGGCCCACGGCAGGGCTCAGAAGGGAAGGAGCGCCATTTGACTTTTTGAATGGAAAATATGCTGGAATATTTAGTGTTTGCCATGTCGCGTTTGGGGAGCCCCTGTGCGCCTAAACATTGGAGTTCCCCCATTCCACCCCATTTTGGAAATTAGACCCTCAAAGGAACTTATCTAGATGCATAATGAGCAATTTGAACTCCCAGGTGCTTAACAAATTGATCAGTAAAAAAAAAGTACTTTTTTTCACAAAAATTTTCTTTTAACCTCAGTTTTTTCATTTTCATATGGGCAACAGGATAAAATGGATCCTAAAATTTGTTGGGCAATTTCTTCTGAGTGCACCGATACCTTACATGTGGTCATAAACCATTGTTTGTGCTCGCAGCAGGGCTCAGAAGGGAAGGAGCGCCATTTGACTTTTTGAATGGAAAATATGCTGGAATATTTAGCGGTTGCCATGTCACGTTTGGAGAGCCCTTGTGTGCCTAAACATTGGAGCTCCCCCACAAATGACCCCATTTTGGAAACTACACCATCAAAGGAACTTATCTAGATGCATAATGAGCAATTTGAACCACCAGGTGCTTCACAAATTGATCTGTAAAAAAAAGGACTTTTTTCACAAAAATTTTCTTTTAGCCTCAGTTTTTTAATTTTCACATGGACAACAGGATAAAATGGATCCTAAAATTTGTTGGACAATTTCTCCTGAGTACACCAATACCTCATATGTGGTCATAAACCACTGTTTGGGCGCACGGCAGGGCTTGGAAGGGAAGGAGCGCCATTTGACTTTTTTTGAATGGAAAATTAGCTCCAATCGTTAGCGGACACCATGTCGTGTTTGGAGAGCCCCTGTGTGCCTAAATATTGGAGCTCCCCCACAAGTGACCCCATTTTGGAAGCTAGACCCCTAAGGAGCTTCTCTAGATGTGTGGTGAGCACTCTGAACCCCCAAGTGCTTCACAGAAGTTTATAATGCAGAACCGTAAAAATAAAAAATATTTTTTTCACTCAAAAAATCATTTTTAGCCTACTGGGGGGAGCGGAGGGAAGGGGTTGGGGCAGATTGTGACAGCGGTGACCGATCGCCACCGTCAGTCGGTGGCGGTGCCCGATTGACGCCGTCAGTCGGCAGGGGGGTTATCTTAGTGTCTCCAGCCATGTTCGATGCTATTTCAGCATCGGCCATGGCTGGATTGTAATATTTCATCAATTTTCATTGATGAAATATTACTATCACTCTGATTGGCTGTTTCACTTTTAACAGCCAATCAGAGCGATCGTAGCCACGTGGGGGTGAAGCCACGCCCCCTGTGGTGAAGAACAAAGCCCCCTGTATCTGCAGGTCGGGTGACCTTTCAGTGACCCTGGTCACCCGACCCGCAGGGGGGCTTTAAAGTCATGACGCCTCATAGGCATCACTGGTCAGATTGGCACCAGTTTTCATAACACCTTTGTGGCGTCATTGGTCGGGAAGGGGTTAAGAAATGAAGGTCAGTCAGTCCGAAAAAATGGGAAAACTTTGAAAGTGTCCCCAAGTGCAGTGGCAAAAACCATCAAGCGAGAAACTGGCTAACATGAGTACTGGCCAAGGAAAAGAAGACCAAGAGTCACCTCTGCTGCTGAGGATATGTTCGTTCAAGTCACCAGCCTCAGAAATCGCAGGTTACAGCAGCTCACATTAGAGACCAGGTCAATGCCAAACAGAGTTCTAGCAGCAGACACATCTCTACAACTGTTAAGAGGAGACTTTATGCAGCAGGCCTTCATGGTAAAATAGCTGCTAGGAAATCACTGCTAAGGACAGGCAACAAGCAGAAGAGGCTTGATTGGGCTAAAGAACACAAGGAATGGGCATTAGACTAGTGGAAATCTGTGCTTTGGTCTGATGAGTCCAAATTTGAGATCTTTGGTTCCAACCACCGTGTCTTTGTGCAACACAGAAAAGGTGAACGGATGGACTCTACATACCTGATTCCCACCATGAAACATGGAGGAGGAGGTGTGATGGTGTGGGGGTGCTTTGCTGGTGACACTGTTGGGGATTTATTCAAAATTGAAGGCATACTGAACCAGCATGGCTACCACAGCATCTTGCAGCGGCATGCTATTCCATCCGGTTTGCGTTTAGTTGGACCATCATTTATTTTTCAACAGGACAATGACCCCAAACACACAACCAGGCTGGTAAGGGCTATTTGACCAAGAAGGAGAGTGATGGGGTGCTACGCCAGATGACCTGGCTTCCACAGTCACCAGACCTGAATCCAATCGAGATGGTTTGGGGTGAGCTGGACCACAGCGTCAAGGCAAAAGGAGCTAACAAGTGTTAAGCATCTATGGGAACTCCTACAAGACTGTTGGAAGACCATTTCCGGTGACTACCTCTTGAAGCTCATCAAGAAAATGCCAAGAGTATGAACTTATCCTCCACAGCAGAGGTGACTCTTGGTCTTCCTTTCCTGGGCCGGTGCTCATATATTTGTGTGTGTGTCACTGACATCTATATATCTACCTATTCTATATGTATTTACAGTATGTAATCCATTTCTTCTATCCTGTCGGCTCCTGCAGTGATTTTACAGTACAGGGCACATGAATTGTCAACTTTTCTTGTATCTATTTACTGTATGTTATCTGGATCCTGACAGCGCCGGCTTACAGCCTCCGCTGAGCAGGGACTCACCCACACAGTAGGGACCCTTGGGGACCAGAATAGCCAGAAAGTATAGGTGCACAGGACCTTAGTGATGAAGTTTAGCAAGCCGGCACGGGACCTACGGTCATGTGACTGCAAGGGGGTGGGGCTTAGCGTCCAGCTTTCACAGAAGACAGCAAACTCAGAGTCAGGCAAAATGGAGGTCATTCACAGTACGGACAGCGAGGTACAGAAGGGGTAAACAGATGGGAGGTCAGACAAAGCCAAAAGGTCATACACAAGAGGGCGACGCGGTACCAAGGGTATGAGCAGAGAGAAGTCGGGTCACAAACAGAGAGTCATACACGAGAGGTAGCGCAGTACAAGAGGGACAGGCAGAACTCATAACAGGGACAGAACCGAATCAAAACCAAACAAGCAAGCAAGATATCAGGCACAAGGTGTGATGTACAATGTCTGTGAGGTATGGGGTTTTGTCCACAAAATATGATGTTTTCTGTTGGAATGTGGTAGAAATCTCCCCTTCCCTTCTGAGTTACATGGCACACTGAAGCTATAGCAGTGCCTACCCTCCCCCAAGTGTTATCACCTCTCCAGCTAGCAATAGGATACTTCCTGCTATCACCATTTGGCTCCTCTTCAGAGCGGGAAAAACTTCTTTGTTTGAAACGAATAAAACTATGAGAGACTATACCATAAGAACCAAATACCCTAGAGATATGAAAATCACATTTTTGTAATCCGGGTGGTCACAGCGTCGCTGCCGTGGTTCTTGCGAAGCCTAATCCTTTCAGAACCTGAGATATGTGTTCCAGCTAAACGGTGTATCAGAACTACTGCATATTTGGTCTTGAATTATTGTACTCAACAAATCACAACCAATGATGCCCTATATATGTCTGTGCGGGCTGCCCACACGGAGTTATGATTAGTATAAGTTTTCTAGTGTAATTCTAAATCCAAAAGGGAGAGGCGGGATTAACCCAGCATGCATCTCTCCGTGATGTCACATAGCAAGTCTATAAAGCATTTCCTGGACAAAACCAGGGCAGAACAGCTCAAGTCGTCGTGCTAGAAAGACCCAGATGAGCGGAGAAGTGCAGCTCCGCCTCCACCCACCTTAGCCGCATGGTCTGCCTAAGGAACAATATGGAACTGTGAGTGTACTCTCTTTGTTTTCTCCACTTTTATTTTATACCTGTACTGTACATATTTTATGTCTCAATTTTATAGCAACTTTTATCTGTAATCACTGTCCTCTTTCGGAAAATAAATGAAATAATTATTTAGATCTGTCTCTATGCTCTAAGACTCGAACTATACGCCTTTGATAGATAATCGCTACTAATTCAAGGGGTTTGCCACGGACCCTCTTAATATAACGCTGTGAATTAAGTAACCGTGACTGGTGGCAGCGCGTTGTGTACGGCTATTGCGGCTTGCTGGCAGTCTAGAAGGGTCTTATCTAGCTGAATAAGGGTCTGCGGCACCAGCATTCATAATTCCCTTACTGCAGAAGCCTAATTGCCGGTTCACAACAGGCAGCCCGTCCGGCGACCAATTATCCTAGGTGCAGTTCCCTGACTGACCTGAGGGTAAGGGGGGCGCCGGAGAGCTGCAAGTTCCAAAGTGGAACTGAGAAAGTGGGATATACATAAATCCCCGCAGTACTTGGAAGATTGATAGCAGTGGTGGGGCATCCAAAATAAACCCCCCCCTGCGGCAAATTGTAGAGCGAGAGTAGCTTGCTGGATATTTTGGTCACATGGTGCCAGTGGTGGGATAACTAAGATAAGCCCGACTGCGCCTGTGACAGCCGTGTGCCGGCATTGTGTCTCATCCCTCCGTCCGCTGATACACCCGTGTCAGTGGTGGGACTGTGACATAGTGGTGACACAGGGTCCGCTGTCCGTCACGTTTTGGTGGCAGCGGGACCCCCGTTAGTGTCGCCCGTAAGTAGACGAACGGCGGTGGGCTGTTCGTCACATATTGGTGGCAGAGCGGTGGGATCATCCTAGAGCATTAGTGATTTGGTTTGAGCAATCATTCCTCTCACTAAAAACCTGCACGGTTCCTGCGGGAATCCTGCATCATTGGTTTTGGAGAACAGACTCAGTGGTTACTAGTCCTGAGACATTAGTGTGTACTTGCAAGTATCCCCCTCCCGTTTCTTCATTTTTCTTTTTCTATCTTTTATTTGGCAACCATGGCGGCGATGAGAGTGGAGTGGTATCAGCAGCAGAAAAAGGACACCCTTGCTGGGTTATGCACGTACCGAGGCATAGACGCCGCAGGCGGAACCAAAGATCAAATGATCGCGGCTCTAGTGCAGCTGGACAACGACCAGAATCCAGCGGGCGCAGAGGTTGGCCCAAGTAACAATGGGGCTGCAGCAGAGGCTCCACTCATGAGCGCTGGCCCCACATTCAATCAGAGCACGCTGGACCCCTACCTGCAAGCGGCCTTGGACGCACTCCCTGCCGAAGACCGTGACGGACGTCTGCAGCTGATCCAGCAAGCTCGAGAGAGAGCAGAGCAGCGAGCCGAGCGGGAGGCGGAGAGACGTGAGCGCCAAGCAGAGGCTGAGAGAGCCGAGCGCCGGGCGCAGAGGGCCCATGAACTGGAGGTGCTCCAGCGGGGTGGGAATGCCCCCACAGCCCGAAGCGGTGAGCCCAGCAGCGTCCAGACTCCTAAACCCCGGCTAGAGCATTTTCCCATGATGGAAAAGGACGGGGACTTGGACACGTTCCTGTGAGCCTTTGAGAAAGCCTGCAGACAGTACCAGCTGCCTAGAGACCAATGGGCAAGGTACTTGACCCCAGGGCTAAAAGGCAAAGCCCTGGAGGCATTTGCTTCTCTTCCGCCAGAAGCTGATGACGACTATGTCGCCATAAAGCAGGCGCTGATCGCCAAATACCGGCTGACACCTGAGGTATACCGAAAGAAGTTCCGGCACCTCCAACGTGGCCCACATGATAGCTACAGTGATGTGGTGCAAGGACTCAGGACCCACTTTGACCAGTGGATCCATGGACTGTCCGTTGAAACCTTTGAGCAGCTACGGGACCTGATGATCAAAGACCAGTTCCTGCATCTCTGCCCAGCTGAGGTCCGACAGTTCATCCTGGACCGCGAACCAACGAACGCGGACAAAGCGGCGCAGATCGCCGACAACCACGAGGCCAACCGGAAGCCAGTCGCCACCAGCTGGAAAGGGGGTAAGCCAGCAACCAACCCCAGTGCCCCAGCTAGCCGTCCCTCCGGAGGCCCAGTCCCTGTTGCCAACAGCAGGCCGGCTACTGACAGTCGCCTGTGTCACCACTGCCAGCGGCCTGGTCACTTCTTCTACACCTGTCCGAATAGGCCGAAGAACCCCCCAGCCAAGGCCCCTGGGCCCAACGCCTCTGTTCTTTTGGTGGGAGGTGTGGTTGGGAGGGCTGACGACAACGTTCAACCTGTTCAGGTGGGGGCCCGTCTTGCTACAGGCCTCAAGGACACCGGGGCTGAACGAACCCTCATCCGTCCTGGACTGGCGACCCCTGAAGAGTTTGTTGAGGGGAAAACCCTGACTGTCACTGGGATTGGAGGCACCCGTTGTCCCTTGCCAGTGGCACGAGTTTATCTCGATTGGGGTGCTGGGAGCGGGTTGAGGGAGGTGGGAGTGTCTGAAAACCTGCCCACTGATGTTTTATTGGGGACTGACTTGGGGCGGATGGTTGCATACTACGTCCCTGACACCCTTCCCCAAACTGATAATAAGGGTAACGTTAACCCTGATGATGATGATGATGACGGGAAACTGAATGTGTTACCTGCTAATGCCTTGATGAGTAATGATGCAACTAACAACCATTCTTTCCCCAGGTATGATGCTGATGTGAATGTGCCAAAGCAAACCGATAACCATTCTTCCCCTAGGAAGGATGATGATGAGGTTGATGTATCTGTGCCGACTGAACCCGTTAACCCTTTCTTTGAAGCGGTAGATGTGTCCACAGGTACCGAAGTGCTCAGCCCCATCACTCTGCGGAGTGAGACGGCTGAGGAACCCCTGGCAGGAGTAAGCAACGGTGCTCAAGAGAATGGGGAGGTGCATGGGGACCATGAGGAAGGTAATGCCATGAAGCTGACCAGTGCCACCAAGGAAGGTAACTGGCCCATAAGTAGCACTGCTCCTGAAGTGTTGGGGGTGGATGGGGAGGTAGAGCCCAAGCAAGCATCGGCTGGTGGGTCTGTAGAAATCCCCAGGGAGACAGCATACATAGCAGCTGTCACACGCAGTCAGAGTGCCCAGATCGCAGGTAACGCACTGTCTTCTGGACCCTCTGCTGCTACAGGAGAGACTGAACCAGAGGTGAACCCAGAGCCGGTTCCAGAGGGTCCCAGTAAAGAGGGGACCCTGACGTCACTTCTGGCAGCCTCCAGCATGGAGTTCCAGGCTGCTCTGCACTCAGATGCCAGCCTGGAGAAATTGAGAGGTCTCGCCGAGACGCCCACCTTCAAGTCTGATAAGGAGAGGTTGTTCTGGGAACGAGGAAGGTTGTACCGGGAGACAGTACCCGGAGATCCTAAAAAGGAGTGGTTGAGGGAAAGACAGCTGGTCGTCCCCTATCAGTTCAGAACTGAGTTGTTGCGGATTGCCCATGAGATTCCACTCGCTGGACACTTGGGGATCAGCAAAACAAAGGCATGGCTGTCTCAACACTTCTATTGGCCCAAGATGGGGACAGATGTAACACACTACTGCCGCTCCTGTGCCACCTGTCAAAAAGTGGGTAAGGCGGGGCCTGCTCTTAAGGCTCCCCTTATTCCTTTGCCGGTGATAGAGGAGCCTTTCCAGAGAATCGCGGTGGACATTGTAGGACCGCTGTCCATCCCCAGCAGCTCCGGAAAGCGATACATTCTCACCGTGGTAGACTACGCTACCCGGTACCCAGAGGCAGTAGCTCTGTCTTCAACCAGGGCAGATAAGGTGGCTGACGCACTGGTGACCATCTTTTCAAGAGTAGGATTTCCCAGGGAGATGCTTACCGATCAAGGGCCCCAATTCATGTCTCGCCTAATGGAGGCTCTCTGTGAGAAAATGCAGGTGACGCAGCTGGTATCGAGTCCGTATCACCCACAGACTAATGGTTTGTGTGAACGTTTCAACGGTACCCTCAAACAGATGCTCCGCATACTGGTTGAGACCCAAGAGCGCGACTGGGAGCGGTACCTCCCACACCTGCTGTTCGCTTACAGAGAAGTTCCGCAGGCCTCGACCGGGTTCTCCCCCTTCGAGCTCCTGTATGGCAGGAGAGTCCGGGGACCCCTTGGGTTGATAATAGAATCCTGGGAAGATGAGCCAAACCCCACAGAAGTGTCCATCGTGGATTATGTCATGCGCTTCCGTGACAAGATGCAGACCTTGACGCAGTTGGTGCATGACAACATGATGCAGGCTCAGGCTGACCAGAAGCGCTGGTACGACCAGAACGCCCGGGAGCGGACCTACCAGGTGGGTCAAAAGGTCTGGGTGCTGGTCCCCGTACCAACGGATAAGCTTCAGGCAGCCTGGGAAGGCCCATACGTCGTCCACCAACAGCTCAACCCGGTCACCTACGTGGTCACGCTTGACCATGCTCGGGGTAGGCGCAAGGCCTTTCACGTCAACATGCTGAAGGCGCACTACGAACGTGAAGCTTGCGTCCTACCGGTCTGCAATCTGCCAGAGGATGGGGAGGAAGATTCCCTCCTGGACATGCTGGCCCAGGCCAAGGCCAATGGGTCCATTGAGGACATGGAGATAAGTGGTTCGCTCACCGTGTCCCAGCGGTTGCAGTTGATGGCCACCCTGGAACTCTTCCGGCCCGTGTTCACCAACCAACCGGGGAGGACGGAGTTAGCGGTTCATGAGGTGGACACCGGGAATCACGCCCCATTACGGCGAACACCCTATCGGATCTCTGAGACGGTGCAACAAGTCATGCGCCAAGAGATCGATGAGATGTTAAGGCTGGGGGTGATTCGACGGTCAAAAAGCGCGTGGGCTTCACCTGTAGTCCTCGTGCCTAAAAAGGATCGAACCACCAGGTTCTGCGTGGACTACAGGGGGCTCAACGCCATCACAACCTCTGATGCCCACCCGATGCCGCGCATCGAGGATCTGCTCGAGCGGTTGACAAACGCCAACTACATATCCATCATGGATTTGAGTCGGGGATACTGGCAGATTCCCCTGAGCCCAGAGGCGCAGGAGAAATCCGCCTTTATCACCCCCTTTGGACTGTACGAGTCCACGGTCATGCCCTTCGGCATGAAGAATGCCCCTGCCACTTTCCAGCGGATGGTCAACCACCTGCTTCGGGGACTGGAGGAGTACGCGGTGGCGTACTTAGACGATATTGCCATCTTCAGTTCCACCTGGGAGGAACACCTTCAGCACCTCCAAGAGGTGCTCAAGTGTCTTCACCAGGCAGGCCTGACCATCAAGCTGGGGAAGTGCCAGATAGGCATGCGCGAGGTCCACTACCTGGGGCACCAGGTAGGTGGGGGTTCCATGAGTTCGGAGCCAGAAAAAGTGGATGCAATCGTGTCCTGGCCCACCCCCAGGACCAAGAAACAGGTGAAGTCCTTCTTGGGCACTGCAAGGTACTATAGGCGGTTCGTACAGGACTATAGCGCCCTTGCCAAACCCTTGACTGACCTCACCAAGCAGAGGCTACCCCAAACAGTCAACTGGACAGATGACTGTGAGGCGGCTTTCCAAGCTTTGAAAGCAGCCCTGTGCAACTCTCCAGTGTTGAGAGCAGTCGACAGCAGTCGCCCGTTTCTGGTACAGACCGACGCCAGCGAGTTCGGCCTCGGTGCTGTGCTTAGCCTGGTCGACTCGGGGGACCAAGAACACCCCGTGTTGTACCTGAGCTGGAAACTTTTGCCGAGGGAAGTGGCATACTCGACCATCGAGAAGGAGTGTCTGGCCATGGTGTGGGCACTGCAACGTTTGCAGCCCTACCTGTACGGGCGCGCCTTCACGGTGGTAACTGACCACAACCCTCTGAGCTGGTTGCACACAGTGTCCGGAACCAATGGAAGGTTGCTCCGCTGGAGCCTTGCCCTTCAACAGTACGACTTCACTGTAAAACACAGGAAGGGCAGTGAAAACGGCAATGCCGATGGGTTGTCCCGCCGGGGCGAACCCGCTGAGGTGCGCATGGCCGATTACCGAGAGGTAATGCCTCCTTAGCGCCCTCTTAAGGGGGGAGGTGTGATGTACAATGTCTGTGAGGTATGGGGTTTTGTCCACAAAATATGATGTTTTCTGTTGGAATGTGGTAGAAATCTCCCCTTCCCTTCTGAGTTACATGGCACACTGAAGCTATAGCAGTGCCTACCCTCCCCCAAGTGTTATCACCTCTCCAGCTAGCAATAGGATACTTCCTGCTATCACCATTTGGCTCCTCTTCAGAGCGGGAAAAACTTCTTTGTTTGAAACGAATAAAACTATGAGAGACTATACCATAAGAACCAAATACCCTAGAGATATGAAAATCACATTTTTGTAATCCAGGCGGTCACAGCGTCGCTGCCGTGGTTCTTGCGAAGCCTAATCCTTTCAGAACCTGAGATATGTGTTCCAGCTAAACGGTGTATCAGAACTACTGCATATTTGGTCTTGAATTATTGTACTCAACAAATCACAACCAGTGATGCCCTATATATGTCTGTTTCCGCTCTTTACACTCTACTGAAACTGCCCTCACTAAAGTCTCTAATGATCTACTAACAGCTAAATCAAATGGTCATTACTCCATGCTAATTCTCTTGGATCTCTCTGCAGCATTCGACACTGTGGATCATCAGCTCCTCCTCACTATGCTCCATTCCATTGGCCTCAAGGACACCGTTCTCTCCTGGTTCTCCTCCTATCTCTCTGACCGCTCCTTTACTGTATCTTTTGCCGGTTCCTCCTCCTCTCACCTTCCCCTTACTGTTGGGGTTCCTCAAGGATTGGTTCTAGGCCCCCTCCTTCTCTCCTTGTACACTGCCCCTATTGGTCAAACAATCAGTAGATTTGGTTTCCAGTACCATCTGTATGCTGATGACACCCAATTATACGGTTCTTCTCCTGACATCACGCCAGCCTTTCTAGAAAACACCGGCGATTTTCTAAATGCTGTGTCTAACATCATGTCCTCACTATATCTGAAACTGAACCTGTCAAAGACTGAACTCCTTGTGTTTCCTCCCTCTACAAATGTACCTATACCCGACATTGCCATTTCTGTGTGTGGTTCCACTCTTACTCCCCAGCAACATGCCCGCTGTCTTGGGATCATACTTGACTCCGAGCTTTCCTTTGCCCCCCACATTCAATCACTGGCTCGCTCTTGTCATCTGCACCTCAAAAATATTTCTAGAATTCAAACTTTTCTTACTTTTGACTCTGTAAAAACTCATACTGTTTCTTTTATTTATTCTCATCTCGACGATTGTAACTCTCTTCTAATCGGTCTCCCTCTTACCAAACTCTCCCCTCTCCAATCTGTCTTGAATGCTGCAGCCAGGATCATATTACTCACCAATCGTTACACCGATGCCTGTTATGAGTTCATTCTCTGGTCCACCAGTGGTGAATTCGCCTTCCAGACTCCCTCTGGTGGTGACAGGAGGTGGTGAGGCTGATTTGGTCAGTGGAGATCTACCACCTGATGGTGATGATGACGATTGGACCTCAGGAATCTTAGATTGGATTTAAGACTGCCGACGCCCTAAGTCAGTGCTGGTGATTGCTTCAGGCTGCTCAGGTCTTTGTTTTCAGCTCTCTTCCAGCCTTCTCAAAGCTAAATGTTTTTGCTAATGTTCACGCTTGATTTTGTTCGTCTATTCAGTTTTTTGTGTGTTCAGCCAGCCCCGGCTGGGCTGTGCTGAATTTCCTCTCTTATTTATCTGTATTTGCCAATTTGCTTTTTAGTCCCTTATTAGATTGGCCTCTTGTTGCTCTGTCTCAGAATATTTCAGAGTGCTGATATAGTGGGAGAAGTCTAGTGACTTCAGGGTTAATTTTGTTATCAGAAGTGTTGGACATTATTTTGTAGGGTTTTTTGGCAGATTGCAGACAGTGTCTTTCCTTTCCTGTTCTTTATAGTTAGTTGGGCCCCATCGTTTGCTCTGCGTATTTTCCTGCCTGTTTGTGTTTTCATCTTGCTTCACTGTCAATACATGTGTGGGGGCTGTCTATTCATTTGGAGTCTGCTCTGGGGCAGTTAGTTTTCCCTTTTCTTGCTTTAGGTTTATGTAGTCGTCCGACGGTGACGAGGCATCTAGGAACATCGTAGGAATGCTCCACTGCTACTGTTAGTTGTGTGGTTAAGATCAGGGATCTGCAATCTGCCAGTCATTACACTGGCTACCCATCCACTCCAGAATTCAGTATAAACTTATTACCCTCACCCACAAAGCCCTCCATGGCTCAGCACCACCCTACATCTCCTCCCTTGTTTCAGTATACTAGCCTACCCATGCCCTCCGTTCTGCTGATGACCTGAGGTCAGCATCCTCAATAATCAGAACCTCCCACTTCTGTCTCCAAGACTTTACACGTGCTGTGCCATTTCTTTGGAATGCACTTCCCAGGTCAATACGATTAGTCCCCAATCACCACAATTTTAAGCGTGCCCTGAAAACGCATTTATTCAGACTGGCCTATCGCCTCAACACATTAACCTAATCTATCCCTGTGTGGCACAGCCAAAAGTTTTACAATAACCAGGTTCCCCGCATCATGTTCCCACATGCTTTATGCATCCATTAGCCCTCTGTGTCTGTACTGTTACACACTTAACATTATGGCTGGTCCATACAATCAGGGCAACCGTTACCACCCACCTTTCGTGTCTACCTCTTTCCTCATAGACTGTAAGCTTGCGAGCAGGGCCTTCATTCCTCTTGGTATTTGTTATAATCTATGTGATTATTGTTATGCTGTAATGTCTATTGTCTTCACAAATCCCCTCTGAAATGTAAAGTGCTGCGGAATATGTCAGCGCTATAGAAATAAAATGTATTATTATTATTATTATTATTATCAATATATCTATGTATTATATGTGTATATATACATTCTATCTATTCTATTCTAACCTGTCAGTGTAATTACTTTACGTGGCACATGAATTGCTGGCTTTTCATATGTGATCGGTGTGTAAAAATTGGATAGCACTCGCATGGTCCAAGTGCTGTGTGATTTTTTTCTCGCACCCATTGACTTCTATTGCGGGATGCAATCCAATTTCCTATTACAATCGCTTCATGCTGCAACTTTTTTCAAAGTCCAATTGTGATCCGATCCGAGCTGGAAAAAAAACGCAGATGAACACAGAATCATAGAATAACACTGGTGCGAATTAAATCCAATTTTTTTATCTGATTGCATTAGTCCGATTTCATCACAAGTGAGAATGAGCCCTTAGATGGAAAGCCCACAGTAGAGTCAAGGAGTCCACTAATAATTCCAGCAAATTTTGCATACACATATGTGGTATTGGGGTATTTAGGAGAAAATCGCACAACAATTTTTAGGGTCCATCTACTCCTCTTACCCTTGTGAAAATTAAAAAATATTTGCTAAAATAACATTTTTTTGGGAAAAAAATTGGTTTATTGTTTTTGTTTTCATGGCTCAACGTTATAATTTTCTGTGAAGCACCTGGGAGTTCAAGGTGTTTACCACACATCTATATAAGTTCCTTGAGGAGTCTAGTTTCCAAAATTGGGCCACTTGTTGGGGATTTCCACTATTTAGGCACACCAGAGGCTCCACCAAAAGGGACATGGCATCCAATTTTAATTTCAGCCAATTTCGTGTTCAAAATGTCAAACGGTACTCCTTCCCTTCCGAGCTCTGCAGTGCGCCAAAACAGTACTTTTTCCACCACTTACGAAGTATCAGTATGCTCAGGAGAAATTGCACACCAAATTTTATGGTCCATTTTCTGCCTTGTGAAAATTAAGAAATTTGGGTCTAAATTAAAATGTTACTGCAAAAATGTTCATTTTTTCCTTCCACATTCCATTAATTCCTCTGACGCACCCGAAGGGTTAATAAACTTCTTGAATGTGGTTTTGAGCACTTTAAGGGGTGAAGATTTTAGAATGATGTAACTTTTGGGGTATTTCCTTTCACATAGGCCCCTCGAACTTTATTCAGATGTGATGTGGTCCCTAAAAAATGGTTTTGTAAATTTTTAACTTTTAACTCTTCTAACTTCCTAACAAAAGAAAATTATGTTTCAAAAATTGTGCTGTTATAAAGTAGACATCTGGTAAATGTTATTTATTAACTTTTTATGATATAACTCTCTAACTTAAGGACATACAAATTAAAACTTTCCAATTTTTTCACAAAGATGTCATATAGAAATTTTTTTCCACTATTGCAAAGTACAATATGTCACAAAAAACAGTCTCAGAATCAATGTCATCTGTTGAAGTGCTCCAGAGTTGTTACATCATAAAATGACTCTGGTCAGAACTGTAATATTTGGCCCATATCAATGTGGCAAACAGGCTTGGGGGATTAATGGGTTAAACCATCCTCTTACTAACCCACCAAACATCAATGGGCTAGGTACCTAGTAGTGTAGTTGTGTATTTTGGCCAAAATATCAACCAATACCTCATGCATTAAATAATTTTTGCATGCTTTAAATGCAAGGTGCCGGCTGGGCACTTCAGTGGTGGCTGAGTAATGTGATATGTCTGTTCTGTGGGTTTACATATGGTATAGGCAACCTGCCTGATGTTTTAGTAGGGGCATTGGTGATAGGATATTTTACAGACAGCGGTGCATCTCACATATTGGTATAAATGGTACCCTGTGTGCATTTTGAATACTAAGTAGCCACCCTACTAATGATTGGTGGGTTAGTAAGATGATGCAGGATGCAGGAGGTGATATACATGGGGGCAGCACAGGTGCAATAAATACTAATAAAACAACCACTTACTAACCCACCAAACATTCATGAGGTGGCTACCTAATATTCTAAATGCTCACAGAGTAGCTCACAGTCATGAGTCCTGTGTCATGCAAACAGTAAAACATACTCAATTGGGCTCACAACCAATTTTGCTTAAGATCACTGCTATGAATACAGAATGGTATCTATATTTCTCACTGGCGGGGGCAGCGGCACTCATCTCAACATGCTGGGAGTTCTGACAATGAGCTCTGTTGCCAGCTCATTACTGCTGATCTCAGCCGACAACAGATTGTGCACTTTCATTGTGCACATCGCACAGTGCACTTCACGCGTGAACTAGCTTAGCCCCTGAAACAAGTCTCACTGATGATGCTTTGTTTAGGGAGGTGGCAGAGGATAGGTCAGTGATCACAGCCTCTATCTCTGATGTAGCTTACTCTGAGTATTACAGCACACAGTGGGATTCTCAAACACAAAGTAATCAAAAAGGAAGTGAGAAAAATAATAGAACAGCAGTTACATAGTGTACTTATGGAAGGATAGGGAATTATTAAATTCAAGTATATTAGACAATAGTTTACTTTATGGCATTAAATACATAGGGATTTAGGATGAAAAAACATTTCAGAAGTAAAAGCAAAAACAGTTTAGTAGGAAAAATGTCCAGAGCAAGAACTGTAGCAGAGGAACAAGGAGAAGGATTAGTTGGAGTCCACATTGTGCATAGTAATCATTAAGATATATTTAAAAAACATATATTTAACCCTGCTATTCTGTTTGTTTCCACTATACACTTGAACTGCTCCGGTCATTTTTGACCGGACCTATGAAAATGCTGTTTTAGCTAATTAAAAAATTTTTTTTGAATACCTGTTGCATTACTATACTGTATGTGAACATGGTTGGTCAATATAAAAAAAAAAAATACGTAAAAAACTCAATTTTTTTATTTATTTTGTGTTTATAAGGTTACAAGGGCTTATTGAATTCTGCACAGAAATTACAAATTTGAGCTTAACTAACTAACTAAAACAACTACTATTACTACTATAACAACTATAACTAACTATAACTATAACTAAAATTAACTATAGTATAAAATGCATGCAAACATTTTGAAAAAAATAGTAAAAATAATAATAAAAAAAAAAATTAAAAATCAGTTTTTTTTTATTTATTTTTAGAGGAAAAGCAGGGTAAATAACTTACAGAGAAAAAAATTGCACAGAACTGTGCTGAAAGCCAATGCGTATGGTTTGTACTGAAAGCATGTGTAAATCTGCACCTAAAGCAACTGTTTACTTCATAAACAATAGTAGATGCAATAAGTAGTCTCAAAAGAAATTATAACTCATTTGTTTTACTCAAAAAATGGCTGAAATTAGCATAAAATGATATTCGGTCATTTTTGACCAGGACAGTACAAGTGTAAAAAAAAATGTGGCGCAAAAACTAAACCAAAAAAAAAAAGTACCCTTAGAAAGAACCCCTCAAATTTGAAAAATAGAAGTAACCACAAGTTTCAGAACCGCATAATGAATTTTTAAAAAAATATCAAAGTTCAAAAACGGTCATTTTTGACCAAACAGAACAGCAGGGTTAAATATATTTACCTTTTTGCACCCTACTGAACATTTTTATATTTCTGGCTTTGCTATATTTTCTGACTAAATCCCTGTTTTTGTCTTTCCAGTTATTGAGCTGGCACAATTAACCTTCGTTAATTTCTAGGTTTGTGAAGTCTTCAATTTCTTGGATACGAAGGTAGGAAAGTCTCACAGCATCTAACAGCCAGTTATACCTTAATTCGCCTTATGTGGGGACAGAACAGTCAGAAATTGTCTTTGAGCCTGGACTTGGCTTACATATATTTTGTATGAAACTTATCACTATAGGTATGATTTTTATATGAAAAATGGATAATAATTAGTATCTACATATTGTTTTACGATGTTTTACTTATATTCAGCACAAAATAAAGATGGTGGTTCTGTTACAATTTTCCTATTGGTCGAAAAAACAGTCGAAGATGGAATGAAAATTCTTAAACCGTATACGGTTTACATAATATATAAATGACATTTATAAATAATTATCACTAGAAATACGGTTTACATAATATATAAATGAAATTTATAAATAATTATCACTAGAAATAATTTACTTTTTTATCTGCACTTTAGAATCGAGTTTCATTCTACTTGCCACGTGTTACTGAACTAAATTACGAAGCCAAAATTCATCTACCAAGTCATCATGAGTGATAGTGATGCTGGATCTAGTTTCCGCCATAATCCAAGAAAACGTGTTTGCAGGTTAGTATCATTTTGTGAAAAGCCAATAATGTAGTATTGTGTAGTATTTCGGAAAATTATTTATTTTTCATTTTTTCATATTTACAGATTTACGTCTGACGAAATAATGCGAAAGCTAGAAGAATCTGATTCTGAGCATGAGGAAGAACCATATGTTGCATCTGATGATGAAAACTATGTACCACAAGTGGATGTTACTGAAGAAGATTCAGACATTGAACAAGAAATGGTCATAGAGCAGGAAAAAGAATACAACTCAGACAAAAGTGTTGAGGATGAGTCTGTGCCTCAAAGTACAGGCGACATTTGGACTGCTAAGGATAAAACTCAATGCTGTAGTGATCCACTGCCAAATGCACAAACAAAATCTCGTAATGTCCTACGACAAAGAGGTGGCCCTGCAGCAATCGGCAACCTGTATGCAGCAAAAGAGATATTCAAGTCAATCATGACTCCCGAGATGTGTGACATCATATTACGAGAAACGAATCGAAAGGCCAAGAGAGTTTGTGATGCTTAGAACAACGAACTGGTACAACGTTTTCCTGATTTTTCTGAACGGCCACCACAAAAAACATTCAAGCAATTTACTGAAACTGAACTCCATGCATTTTTGGGCATACTGAGTGCTGCTGGTGTGTACAGAGACAACAAAGAGAATCTGGAGGAAATGTGTAATGTTGATGCTCTCCCTCTTATACGTGCAGCCATGTCTCGTGACCGCTTCAAGATGATACTCAGATTTATCAGATTTGACAACGAAAATACACGTGCAGAACGTGTGCAAACAGATAAAGCTGCACCAATACGGGACATCTGGACAATGCTGAACAGAAATCTGAAGAGAGCCTACAAGCCATATAATTGTATCACCGTCGACGAGCAATTATTTTCATTTAGAGGCCATACTAAATTTACCCAGTATATACCTTCAAAACCAGCTAAATATGGCATAAAGATTTTCTGGGCTTGTGACTCGTCAAACGCCTACCCATTACAAGGTCAGCTCTACACTGGGAAACCAACTGATGGTCCTCGACAAGTAAACATTGGTGAACGAACAGTATTGGACCTAGTGAGCTCGTATAAAGGCTCTGGAAGAAATGTCACCACCGATAACTTCTTTACAACCATGGAACTAGCTAAGGTATTGAACTCCTGGAACATGACACTAGTTGGTACAGTGAGAAAAAACAAAAGGTTCCTACCTAGCAACATGCAGCCTGCCAAAGAAAGGCCTGTAAACTCGACAAATTTTGCCTACAATCATGATGCAACAGTCTGTTCATATGTACCAAAGAAGAACAAATCAGTCGTGCTTCTATCATCTATGCACATGACGGGAGAAGTTGAAGAGACACTAGCAGCCAAGCCAGAGATAATAAAATACTACAACAAAACAAAAGGCGGAGTTGATGTTATGGATAAAATGTTGGGAGAGTACACTGTGAAACGACGAACATTACGTTGGCCTCTGGCATTTTTCTACAATATGATTGACGTCACTGGGTTTGCATCCTACATCATCTACAGAGAACACAATCCAAGCTTCAGGACAAAGGATCAACGAAGAAAGTTCCTGAAAGATCTCGCAAATCAGATGTGTATGCCTGCAATTGAAGATCGTAGTACAAACCGAATGATGATGAGAAACCATTTTCTTCGAGGTGCAGTAGAAATGGTGCTTGGACGATGCATTCTGGTAGCATCGCAAGCAGCAGCTGGCCCTCAAATACCTCATGGTTGTCGTGTCCCCTGTTGTTGTTAGTTGCTATGTCTGCCGAGACTGAGGCGAAAACAACGTAAGTGTCACGTTTCCGCCAGACTTAGGGCCTGCTGTTCCGGTCGCGGCCACTAGGAGGCGCCAGACCGCCACTTTATCGTCAGACTCAGGGACGGCTGTTCCTGCCTCGGCCACTGGAAGGGGCCGTGGTTCTGTCACGTCAGGCTCAGAGCCTACTGTCCCGGCTTTAGCCTCTAGGAGGCGCCGGTCTGTCACGTCGCCGTTAAATTCTGGGTCTGCTGCTCCTGTTGCGGTCACTAGGAGGCGCCATGGCTCGCCCGGGAGTTATGGTGCTGACAGAGTAAGGGCACCTGCGCAGGCATCTGGTGGATGCAGGCTCCACCCCTCTGTCAGTCATCAAGAGATTACTGCATCTCCATCTGGCCTGGTCCTGGGGGCGGTACTGATGACATCATCAGTCCAGGAACCTATGAGGGGTGACCTGATCCCTGAAATACCTTGGGACTGGTCTTGCAAGCCGCCGGATATATTCTTGGTTCCCCTGTGTGTTACTGTGTGAATTACTTTCTGACTGACTGACTTTGGCCTGGACTTCTGACTCTCCTTCTGCCTAACGATTCTGTACCTCTGCTACTCTCCTGGTTTATGACTTTCGGCCTGAATCTGACTCTGCTTCTGCCTAACGATTCTGTACCTCTGCTACTCTCCTGGTTTATGACTCTCGGCCTGAATCTGACTCTGCTTCTGTCTACCGTTTTTGTACCATTGCTGCCCGACTGGTTTAGACCCGCATATCTCCACGTTTGTGTCCTGTATTGGAACACCTTTCTGACGACCGTCCTGCTCTGGACACTGCTCCTATTCAGACAGCGCCTCCTGGGCTCTGCTATAAATCCAGATCCCTGTATAGGGGTAAAGGGTATCAGTGTTTCTCAGGGTGTTGCCTGGCTGCAGCCCAGACCCGCAGGCGACGTCACAGTAAGACTAGAAAGTCTTGTGTGAAACCCATTTGTGATGAACACTCGGTAGCAAATACAACATGCATTACTTGCGAAGAAAATCATTAAAAAAAGTTTCCTACATTTTCTTTCATAATGTAAATGAACAGTTTTTTACTTGCTTATAATAATAAAATAGCATTATCATTAAAAAAAATATTATTCTTTTTTCCTTGCATTATCTTCATTCAAAATATATGAGGGTACATTTGTACCTATGCAACTTGCTATGGATGCAAAAATATCTCGACCCCTTATCTCGGAAGGGGGTGGAGATATTTTATTGAAATTTGGCCAATGTATTCTGGACCAAAACTGCAGAGATGTCACGAAATTTCAGCCTTCTACGGCTTTTCGAAAAAAAGTTATTGCAATTTTAAAACGGAATAGGTACAATTGTACCTACTCAGCCGGACGAAGGTTAAACCATCATGTTTGCTCCTCTGGCCAATATTTATTGTATGGATACAACACAAAAGGGCTTTGTGCAAGTGCAAATCACTATTTATGGGTTAAAGAGTGAGGCCAGGGAGCATCTGGGACCTGATGGGCAGAGTAGTTTTGGTCAAGTCTGTCTGAGGAAGCCTTTTTGAGCCGATGGCTTCAGACAGATTATTATAGAATTTTCAATCTGCTTCAGCACTCGGCACCTCATTCTGTGATATTGAGAGGTCTAGCACTCCATGACTGAGATGCTGACTCATAGAAGCTTTCTCTGTAAATACTGAAATAACTATCATATTAAAATGTGTAACTGTCATTACTGGAAAACCAAGACAAAAGCAATGTAACAATTTTCTGACTACTTTTTTGATTAGACTTTTAGAGACCACTTTAAGGCTCCATGCAAATTATATAAGGCCATATGAACAAGACCTTACGTGTATTTGCTTACAGTATATGTTGTAGCAACAATTCATCTTGAATAAAGAAAGCATTAATCAGTCAGGTACCAGTAATAGCATGGGCTTTAAAGTTTTTGCAGAGTCCCACATTAACTTTATGAGTTCTCATAATTTTAGTAAACAGAAGGAGCAGTTTACAAGGAGACTCCATGATTTATTTTTAGCTGATCAAGATTGTGGTGGTTAAAGTTGCGAATGGGTTTTAATGTTGCTTTAGAACACAAATAATTGGGCAAGGCCATTAATCCAAAAATACATGATTTTATTGATGACTATTTTATTTAATATCAGCATTAAGTTGTTTGCTTTTTTGGATTTAAAATCATGCATAGGCATGAGCAAATCAGCCAAAATTCAAATTCACCTGTTTTTGCAGATTTCCAGAAATTTGATTCATAGAGAAGTTATTCATCATGAATTTAATGTTCCTTATTATGCTCCAGCACCCAAGGTAAAATAAATGGATGCAAAAAATAAAGGAATACTTATACTTACTTTACCACTCACCTGTCTGACTCCTCCACTCTTCACCCTTACCTATATAGCCCTTTCGGCATCTTTTTTATCTATGCCATAAATGCTGAAACCCCAGGCCTCCTTACCACTTAGGTGGGTACTTCTGCCTCTGAAACCTGGGAAAGTTCTGCACAGGTATGTGTAATTTCATGACATCATGAAGTCACAGCGTGTGCTGTGATATTGCACGTGCATTTGCAGATGCGCAGAACTGTCCCAGGCCTTTCAGAAACCAAAGTTTTGGCCTAGCATGATAAGTCTGTGAACATCAGCTTTTGCGGCAGTGATAATAAGCTGTCAAGAAGACTGGATGGAGGATGGTGAAGAGTAGAAGGGCCTGAGAGGTGAGCGTTAGGGTTAATGTAAGTTTTTTATCTTTTGAAGCCCCTTGGCTGTTCAAAAAATAGATGCCAATATCTGCTATTTTGCTGAATCCTTGGAGAAGCACATTTTAAAAAATCCACAATTTGTCGAATGCTTTTTTTATAACATTTGAATAGAAGTAACTTAAATATATTCGCTCATTTATAGTCTCGCATTACTAGTCTCTGAATATATTTTTTGTTATTATTCATGTGTAAGCAGGTGACTGGATCCAAGGCACAGATGAACACAAGGCAGGAATAAAACTATTTATTGCTTCCAGTATGGCAGCAATTTGAGGAACTGAGGAAGCAGTTTACCAATAAAAAACAGCACAAACTCAGGTGGGTTATACAATGTAAAACATACAATAAATCTTAAAATTCAATTATGAGTTTATATTGGTGTCTCTTTGATACACCTGTTCCTGGGGGAGCTGCTACACAAGCTCCTCTCTCGACACAATTAACATGGCGGGGATCATCAGGTATTCCTGCTAGGCTACAAGTCCTACTAACGAAGTCTGTCAAGGAACAGTAAGTCTACTTAGCCCCAGCCAACGCCCACCTCACTGTTGTCCTTTCCCAGGCAGACACCTTTACCATACCTTGGTATTGCAAATGATTTGTTATTCGTGTCTCCCACTATTTACTGCAGGCGTCCTCCCCCGGTCAAAGTTTCCATTTGGATCTTTGGCGCTTGACCGACAGTGGGTGTCTCCTTGACATAGCAGAAAGGAGGTTGGGCTTTGGTTCCCTGCTGGCATTGTCTGGCCTCTGTTCCTTGACTGGCGCAGATCGGGGTTTCGGACCTTAACGTGCACAGTCTGGGCTCTGGTTCTTGACCAGTGTAGATGTGGTTCTCTGGTCTTAACAGGCGTAGCTGGGTCTCTGGGTCTTTGGATCTCACTTGGCATAGTTTGGGCTCTGTCTGACAGCCACCATCACCCTGCTGATGCACACTATCCTCTGAGGTCTTTCACTCTCACTTCAGTGTCGTCACTGGCCCACATCTGTACCTCTCCTTTACTTTTATTTCCTGGAACTTAGTCATCAAAATCACCTGACCGGGTCCCTCACTTTAACTCGTCCCCCCTGCAACTCTTCCGATGCCGGTTGGTTTCGCATTGACTCATTTAGCCTGTGGGTGGCAGCCTTCCTGCAACAATAACACATCATGGAGGGGCTCTTCATGAGTACCATTGCCTCCTCTTACACATGTTGAGATATTTTGGATAATTTCTAGTTGGTAGTAGTTGGTTCATGTTGTTCTAAAACAACTTGCAGTAACATCACTGATTTGTATGTCAACTGCATTTTTTGCTCAGAATAATATTTGATAAAAAAATCTAGTGATATATTTATTATTATATGAAGAATTGCACTAAAAGGATTTTGGGCTTTGGTACATGAACAGTATTTGTGTTGTGTGAAGCTGCAGGGCTGGTAGCAGAGAATGCATTCTTAATTCCTCTCTGACTAAAATGAGTATTGAAGAGAAACAGACAGCCCTTGGCAGGATGAGGACCATTTTTGGCTTGCATGTGCTATTCTTTTGATTCTTATGTTTGATTTTTAACTGAATGTTGGTAAAAGGAGACTTCTTTTTGAAAAAATGATGAAGAAATGAAAAAACCTGAAGGTAAGTTACTACAAAGATTATATCAAGTTTTCCAATAATTTCACATTGTATTCAACAAGAAGTAGGCATTGTATTATTAATTTCATATCTCCACCACCAATGCCAAAAGCAGCTGTTATACAGAGAGGAATTTTAGTAGAGAAATGTTTTACAATAGTAAACATTCTTTAGAGTAAACACAAAACATAAAGACAGTATGTACAATTTAACAATTTAGCAAAATGTATATTGAACATAATGCCCAGTGTGTTAATGTGCCTGTGAATAACACTGACATGCAAAATGGGCAACTGCTGGAGTAACAGATTGCAGAACACTGGATTACAGCATTGGAATATGTGAAGGTCTATATAATGTTTGATGCTGAATATTTTATGAGTAGAGTTGAGCGATACCGTCCGATACTTCAAAGTATCGTATCGGATGGTATCGGCCGATCTTTAAAAAAAGTATCGGTATCGCCGATTCCGATACCGGAAGTCCCATTCAAGTCTATGGGACTTCCGGTATCGGAATAAGAAAAACCCTTTCCTGCCCTTGTACAGCCTCTCTGGGGTCTGTACGGGCCTTTCGGGGGGCTGTGCCGGCCTGCCAGGGGGTCTGTGCAGGCTCCGGTGGTCTGTGCCGGCCTGCCGGGGGGCTGTGCAGGCTCCGGGGGGCTGTGCCGGCCTGCCGGGGGGCTGTGCCGGCCTGCCGGGGGGCTGTGCCGGCCTGCCGGTGGTCTGTGCAGGCTCCGGGGGTCTGTGCAGGCATCGTCCGATGGGACTACAAGTCCCATCGGGCGATGCCTGCTACCATGACAGTGATTGACACATTAGCCAATGATGGGACAGTAGTAGTCCCATCATCCGGCTAATGTGTTAAATGTAAAAAAAAAAAAAAAAAAAAAAAAATTACATGCTACATACATACAACATGCATACTACATACATGCTACATTCATACTACATACTACATACATGCTACATTCATACTACATAAATACTACATGCAACATACATACTACATATATACTACATGCATGCTACATACATACTGCATGCTACATACATACCACATATATACTACATACATACTACATGCATGCTACATGCATGCTACATGCTACATACATAACACATATATACTACATGCATGCTACATACATACTACATGCTACATACTACATGCATGCTACATACATACTACATGCTACATACTACATATATACTACATGCATGCTACATAC
Source organism: Dendrobates tinctorius (assembly GCF_039654945.1). NCBI lineage: Eukaryota > Metazoa > Chordata > Amphibia > Anura > Dendrobatidae > Dendrobates > Dendrobates tinctorius. The sequence goes on along the minus strand of NW_027361676.1, from coordinate 44,591,834 downwards.
ATACTACATGCTACATACATACTACATATATACTACATGCATGCTACATACATACTACATGCTACATACTACATGCATGCTACATACATACTACATGCTACATACTACATATATACTACATGCATGCTACATACATACTACATGCTACATACATACTACATATATACTACATGCATGCTACATACATACTACATGCTACATACATACTACATACATACTACATGCATGCTACATACTACATGCTACATACATACTACATATATACTACATTCATACTACATACTACATATATACTACATACATACTACATACATACTACATGCATGCTACATACATACTACATGCATTCTGCATACATACTACATACATACTACATGCATGCTACATACATACTACATACATACTACATGCATACCACATATATACTACATACATACAATACATTCATACAATACATACATAGACATACAGTACATATAACATAGAGTAACATACTTACCAATACTTGTCACATTGTTCCCCGAAGCCATTGTCTTTTCCGGGATAAATATTAACATAACAAACCACAAAAATACTCACCCACGATCCGAAGCAGTCCACGAGTGTGTCCCACGACGATCTTGGGTAGAGAACTGCAGCATCAGATGATGCTGCCGTTCTCTACGGGCTGCAGGAATCCAATGACGGAAGGTAGGTATCCTTCCGCACTGTATTCCTCCGCCACTTAAAAAAAAAAAGTCCCTAGTCTCACTTTATGCCATTGCTGTGTGGGAAATTCCCACACAGCAATGGCATAAAGTGAGACTAGGGACTTTTTTTTTTTTAAGTGGCGGAGGAATACAGTGCGGAAGGATACCTACCTTCCGTCATTGGATTCCTGCAGCCCGTAGAGAACGGCAGCATCATCTGATGCTGCAGTTCTCTACCCAAGATCGTCGTGGGACACACTCGTGGACTGCTTCGGATCGTGGGTGAGCATTTTTGTGGTTTGTTATGTTAATATTTATCCCGGAAAAGACAATGGCTTCGGGGAACAATGTGACAAGTATTGGTAAGTATGTTACTCTATGTTATATGTACTGTATGTCTATGTATGTATTGTATGAATGTATTGTATGTATGTAGTATATATGTGGTATGTATGTAGCATGTAGTATGTATGTGGTATGTATGTAGCATGCATGTAGTATGTATGTAGCATGCATGTAGTATGTATGTAGCATGCATGTAGTATGTATGTAGCATGCATGTAGTATGTATGTAGTATGTATGTAGTATGTATGTAGTATGTATGTAGCATGCAGTATGTATGTAGCATGTATGTAGTATGTATGTAGTATATATGTAGTATGTATGTAGCATGTAGTATGTATGTAGCATGCATGTAGTATATATGTAGTATGTATGTAGCATGCATGTAGTATGTATGTAGTATGTATGTAGTATGTATGTAGCATGCAGTATGTATGTAGCATGTATGTAGTATGTATGTAGTATGTATGTAGCATGCATGTAGTATGTATGTAGTATGTATGTAGCATGCAGTATGTATGTAGCATGTATGTAGTATGTATGTAGTATATATGTAGTATGTATGTAGCATGCATGTAGTATGTATGTAGTATGTATGTAGCATGCAGTATGTATGTAGCATGTATGTAGTATGTATGTAGTATATATGTAGTATGTATGTAGCATGCATGTAGTATGTATGTAGTATTTTTTTTTTTTTTTTTTAACATTTAACACATTAGCCGGATGATGGGACTACTACTGTCCCATCATTGGCTAATGTGTCAATCACTGTCATGGTAGCAGGCATCGCCCGATGGGACTTGTAGTCCCATCGGACGATGCTTGCACAGACCCCCGGACATCAGCACAGCCCCCCGGCAGGCCGGCACAGCCCCCCGGCAGGCCGGTACAGACCCCCACAGGGTGCACAGACCACCGGCAGGCCGGCACAGCCCCCCGGCAGGCCGGTACAGACCCCGGGCAGTCCACACAGCCCCCCGGCAGGCCGGCACAGCCCCCCGGCAGGCCGGCAGAGACCCCCGGAAGGCCCGAAATGACGGCGCATCATGATGCGCACACACCGCGCATCATGATGACGTCAGGCCGTCAATCAACTGAACTTCCGATTCCGATGCCGAATTCCGATATTGAAAAAATATCGGAAGTCGGTATCGGAATTCCGATACAGCAAGTATCGGCCGATACCCGATACTTGCGGTATCGGAATGCTCAACACTATTTATGAGGCTATTTTATAAATTATAAGAAACATAATGAAATACAGTGGGGGAATTATGTATTTGCTGATTTTGTTTGACCACTGACAAACACATGAACAGTCTATAATTTTAAGGGATGGTTAATTTTAACACTGAGAGATAGAATATCAAAAATTAAATCCAAAAAAAATCACATTGTATAAACTATATAAATGTATTTGCATTTTGCAGTGAGAAATAAGTATTTGATCCCTCTGGTAAACAAGACTTAATACTTGGTGGAAAAACCCTTGTTGGCAAGCACAGCAGTAAGAAGTTTTTCGTATTTGATGATAAGTTTTGCGCACATCTCAGGAGGAATTTAGCTCCACTCCTCTTTGCAGATCATCTCTAAATCATTAAGATTTTGAGGCTATCACTTGGCAACTCAGAGCTTCAACTCCCTTCATAAGTTTTCTATGGGATTAAGGTCTGGAGACTGGCTAGGCCACGCCATGACCTTAATGTGCTTCTTTATGAGCCACTCCTTTGTTTCTTTGGCTGTAAGTTTTGCATAATTGTCTTGCTGGAAGACACAGCTACGACCCATTTTTAATGTCCTGGTGGAAGGAAGTTGTCACTCAGGATTTTATGGTACATGGCTCCATCCATTTTCCCTTTGATTCAGTGAAGTAGTCCTGTGCTCTTACCAGAGAAACACACCCAAAATATAATGTCTCCACCTCCATGTTTGACAGTGGGGATGGTGTTCTTTGGGTCATAGACAACATTTCTCTTCTTCCAAACATGGAAAATTGTGTTAATGCCAAAGAGCTCAATTTTTGTCTCATCTGACCACAGCACCTTAACCCAATCACTCAAAGAATCATCCTAGTGTTCATTAGCAAACTTCAGATGGGCCTGCACATGTGCCTTCTTGAGTAGGGAGACTTTGCGGGCATTGCAGAATTTTTTACCTTTATAGAGTAATGTGTTACCAATGGTTTTCTTGGTAACTCTGGTCCCAGCTGCCTTGAGATCATTAACAAGCTACCATTGTGTAGTTTTAGGCTGATCTCTCATCTTCCTCAAGATCAAGGATACCCCATGAAGTGAGATTTTGCCTGGTGCCCCAGTTCGATGTTGATTGACAGTCATTTTGCATTTCTTCCATTTTCTTACTATTGCTCCAATATTTGTCTCCTTCTCACCGAGCATCTTACTTATAATTTTGTAGCCCATTCCAGCTTTTTGAAGATCTATGATCTTGTCCCTGACATCTTTATAAAGCTCTTTGGCCTTGCCCATGTTGTTGAGGTTAGAGTCTGGCTGATTAATTGAGTCTGTGGGCGGGAGTCTTTTATAACGATGATAATGTAAGACAGCTGTCTTTAATGCAGGTAACGAGTTGATTAGTAGCGTCTAACTGGTCTTTAGGAGCCAGAATTCTTAAAGGTTGGTAGGGATCAAATACTTATTTCTTTTTGCAAATTGCAAATAAATGTATGTAATTAAGGCTATGTGCACACATATACAGAAAATTTCTGCATTAAAACCGGATTCCTTCCCAGAAACCGTGCATTTTTTTCTGCGCGGTTTTTGCGCAAAAAACACACGGTTTTTATGCATTTTTTTCCGTGTGGCTCCAGACACATAGAAATAGCCAGAAATGCAGAAAAATCCAATGACTGCTGCTTTTTTTTACCGCAAAGCGTTTTTATCGCGGTAAAAAACGCATCTATATGCACAAAAACTGCAAAATGCATAGAAATGAATGGGAAGCTTATTTTATAGCGGATTTATTGGCAAATCCGCGAAAAAAAAAATTCTACATGTGAACACAGCCTTATAGAATGTGATTTTCTGGATTTTATTTTTGATATTCTATCTCTCAATGTTAAAATTAACCTACTCTTAAAATTATAGACTGTTCATGTCTCTGTCAGTGGGAAAACTTGCAATATCAGCAAGGGATCAAATACTTTTTTTCCCCCATTGTATGTTAAAAATAAAATGGACCAAATAAAACAAGGTTTAAAGTTGTTTCTTCACAGTTCTTACTAAGAAAACTGGAATTTGCAAAAAGTGCAAAAGGGTCTTATCTGGGTAAAAATTGGCATAGAAATATATTATTGTGCTCACCTGGTTGGATTGTGCACACACAACCACTGGAAAAGCTCAGGCTGCTGCAGACCTAAAGGGAGAAATAAAAAAACAAAAAAACAGAAACAAATGGGTTAACATATACTGCCATTGCAGGATGATGAGAAGACAGGAATCCAATATGCGGTTGTATAGTCAACGCGTTTCGAAGTCTAAAACTATTTCACCAAGACCATGACTAACCTGATGAAGAAGTTTTATGCTTTGAAATGTATTAACAATTAAACTGAGTACTTTGCATTCCTTTCTTCTCATAATCGTTTGAGGGCAGCGCAAGTTAACCCATTTGATTCCAGTTTCTTCCAAGTCCCTTATATTATAAAATGCAAAATTTGATTTATAGATCCATAGTAAATTAGTTCTGCAAAACTTCAATTTCTTACTTTGATACCATCATATAGTGAAGCCTTTACCAGCTGAATTCTGCACCAAAAGATCTGCAAGGTTAATATGATATTCCCAGCCATACCTCAATCTGATCTGTGGCATACTTTCTGAGGGGGGTGCTTTTTCTATGCAATTTTAACCCCTTTCTGCCATCTGATGTACTATCCCGTCCATGGGACCCGGGCCCCTATGCCCAAGAACGGGATAGTACGTGAGCGCCGCTGATCGCGGCCGGGTGTCAGCTGATTATCACAGCTGACACCCGACACTATGTGTCAGGGGTGTTCACGGACTGCACCCGACACGTTAACCTCTGGCACACTGCAATCAAACACGATCGCAGTGCACCGGGGTTTAGGGAAGCATCGGCAGGGAGGGGGCTCCCTCCGTGCCTCCCTGCAACCCCCGCAGCAGCACTATGTGCAGCACTGCTGTGAGGGCCTCCTTCCCTGCAGGTTCCAGGATCCAATATGGTGGCGGGGACCTTCGGGGGCCTGCAGGGAGCTGGCTTCCTCATGCCTGCAATGCGCCGGCATGAGGAAGCCTCCAGCAGTGCCTGTGTCAGATCGCGAATCTGTCACAGCGATCTGTGATGTGACAGATCAGTGATCTGTCACATGACAGTGATGTCCCCACTGGGACAGTATAATAAAGTAAAAAAAAAACAGCAGTGTAAAAATAATTTATAAAAAAATCGCTAAATAAATTAAAAAAAAATAAAAAATATTCCCTAATAAATTCATTTTTTTGGAAATAAAAAAAACAAAACAATAAAAGCTCACATATTTGGTATTGCCGCATCCGTAACAACCCGCCCTATAAAAATGTCCTATTAGTTAACCCCTTTAGCGAGCCCCTTAAAAAATAAAAATAAAAAACAAAGCAAAAAATAATGCTTTATTATCATACTGCTGAACAAAAAGTGCAATAACGTACAATCAAAAAGACGGATATAAATAACCATGGTACCGCTGAAAATGTCATCTTGTCCCACAAAAAAAAGCCGCCACACAGCATCATCAACAAAAAAATTAAAAAGTTGTAGCTCACAGAATAAAGTGATGCAAAAATAATACTTTTTTAATATAAAATTGTTTTCAGTGCATAAAAGCGCCAAAACATAAAAAAACAACATAAATGAGGTATCGCTGTAATCGTACTGATCCGAAGAATAAAACTGCTTTATCAATTTTACCGCACGCGGAATGGTGTAAAAGCACCCCCGAAAAGAAATTCTTGAAATGCTGGTTTTTGTTCATTCTGCGTCCCAAAATCGGAATAAAAAGCGATCAAAAAATGTCATGTGCCCAAAAATGGTACTAATCAAAACATCAACTTGTCCCACAAAAAATAAGACCTCACATGACTCGGTGGGTCAAAATATGGAAAAATTATAGCTCTCAAAATGTGGTGATGCAAATACTATTTTTACAATAAAAAGCGTCTTTTAGTGTGTGACAGCTGCCAAACATAAAAATCCACCATAAATAGTAAATCAAACCCCCCTTCATCACCCTGTTCGTTAGGGAAAATTGATTACATAAAAAAATGTATTTATTTCCATTTTCCCGTTAGGGTTAGGGCTAGGGTTAGGGCTAGGGGTCGGGCTAGGGTTAGGGTTAGGGCTAGGGTTTGGGCTGAGATTAGGGTTAGGGGTGTGTTGGGGTTAGGGTTGGAGTTAGAATTGGGGGGTTTCCACTGTTTGGGCACATCAGGTACTCTCCAAACGCAACATGGCGTCTGATCTCAATTCCAGCCAATTCTGCGTTGAAAAAGTCAAATGGTGCTCCTTCCCTTCCAAGCTCTGCCATGCGCCCAAACAGTGTTTTAACCCCGCATATGGGGTATTAGCGTACTCACGACGAATTGCGAAACAACTCTTGGGGTCGAATTTCTGCTGTTACCCTTAGAAAAATAAAAAATTGTTGGCAAAAATATCATTTTTGGGGAAAAAAAATATGATTTTTTTATTTTCACGCCCGGGCGTTATAAACTTCTGTGAAGCACTTGGGGGTTCAAAGTGCTCACCACACATCTAGATAAGTTCCGTGGGGGGTCTAGTTTCCAAAATGGGGTCAGTTGTGGGGAGTTTCAACAATTTAGGCACATCAGAGGCTCTCCAAATGCGACATGACATCAGCAGACCATTCCATCAAAGTCTGCATTCCAAAACGTCACTACTTCCGTTCTGAGCCCCGACGTGTCCCGATACAGTAGTTTTCTCCCACATATGGGATATAAGCGTACTCAGGACAAATTGGACAACAACTTTTGGAGTCCAATTTCTCCTGTTACCCTTGGGAAAATAAAAACATTGGGGACTAAAAGATAATGTTTGTGGAAAAAAGAAGATTTTTTTATTTTCACGCCCGGGCGTTACAAACTTCTGTGAAGCACTGGGGGTTCAAAGTGCTCAGCACACATCTAGAAAAGCTCCTTAGGGGGTCTAGTTTCCAAAATGGGGTCACTTGTGGGGGGTTTTCACTGCTTAAGTACATCAGGGGCTCTCCAAAGGCAACATGACACCCGCAGACCATTCCATCAAAGTCTGCATTCCAAAACGTCACTACTTCCCTTCTGAGCCCCGATGTGTGCACATACAGTAGTGTTCTCCCACATATTGGGAATCAGCGTACTAAGGACAAATTGGACAACATCTTTTGGGGTCCAATTTCTCCTGTTACCCTTGGGAAAATAAAAAAAAATTTGTGATTAAATATCATGTTTGTGGAAAAAATAAGATTTTTTTATTTTCACGCCCGGGAGTTATAAACATCTGTGAAGCACTGGGGGGGGGCTCATAGTGCTCAGCACACATCTAGATAAGATCCTTAGGGGGTCTAGTTTCCAAAATGGGGCCATTTGTGGGGAGTTTCCACTGTTTAGGTACATCAGGGGCTCTCCAAAGGCAACATGACACCTGCAGACCATTCCATCAAAGTCTGCATTCCAAAACATCACTAATTCCCTTCCGAGCCCTGACGTGTGCCCATTCAGTAGTTTTCTCCCACATATGGGGTAACACCATACTCAGGACAAATTTGACAACAACGTTTGGGGTCCATTTTCTCCTGTTACCCTTGGGAAAATAAAAAAATTGGGGACTAAAAGATCATGTTTGTGGAAAAAATATGATTTTTTTATTTTCACGCCTGGGCGTTATAAACTTCTGTGAAGCCCTTGGGGGTTCAAAGTGCTCACCACACATCTAGGTAAGTTCCTTGGGGGATCTAGTTTCCAAAATGGTGTCAATTGTGGGGGGGGTTTCCACTGTTTAGGCACATCAAGGGCTTTTCAAACGCGGCATAGCGTCCAATCCCAATTCCAGCCAAAAAAGTCAAATGGTGCTGCTTCCATTCTCAGCTCTGCCAGGCTCACAAATAGTGGTGTACCCCCACATGTGAGGTATCAGCATACTCAGGACAAATTGCAAATTAACATTTAGGGTTCTGTTACCCTTGGGAAAATAAAAATTGGGGGTGAAAAGATCATTTTTGTGGAAAAAAATTGTTTTTTTTAATTTTGTGACTGTACGTTGTAAACTTCTGTGAAGCCCTGGGAGGTTCAAAGTTCTCACCACACATCTAGATAAGTTCCTTGGGGGTCTAGTTTCCAAACTGGTGTCATTTGTGGGGGGTTTCCACTGTTTTGGCACATCAGGGGCTTTCCAAACGTGATATGGTGTCCGATCTCAATTCCTGCCAAAAAAGTCAAATGGCGCTGCTTCCCTTCTGAGCTCTACCATGAGCCCAAATAGTCATTTAAACCCACATATGGGGTATCAGCGTATTCAGGACAAATTGCACAATAAAGTTTAGGGTCCTGTTACCCTTAGGAAAATAAAAATTGGGGTGAAAAGATCATTTTTGTGGAAAAAATATGATTTTTTAATTGTACAGCTGTACATATTAAACTTCTGTGAAGCCTTTGTGGGTTCAAAGTTCTCATCACATATCTAGATAAGTTCCTTGGGGGGTCTAGTTTCCAAAATGGGGTCACTTGTGGGGGGTTTCCACTGTTTAGGTACATCAGGGTCTCTCCAAACGTGACATGGCGTCCGATCTGAATTCCAGCCAATTTTGCATTGAAAAAGTCAAACGACGCTCCTTCCTTTCTGGGTTCTGCCATGCGCCGAAACAGTGGTTCCCCCCACATATCAGGTATCAGTATACTCAGGAGAAATTGCACAAAACTTTTGCAGTCCAATTTCTCCTGTTACCCTTGGTAAAATAAAAACCCTGAAGTAATTTTTTGCGAAAAAAAATTAAATGTTCATTTTTTTAAACATTCAAAAATTTCTTGTGAAGCACCTGAAGGGCTAATAAACTTCTTAAATGTGGTTTTGAGCATCTTGAGGGGTGCAGTTTTTAGAATGGTGTCACTTTTGGGTATTTTCTATCATATAGACCCCTCAAAGTGACTTCAAATGTGATGTGGTCCGTAAAAATAAAATGGTGTTGCAAAAATGAGAAATCACTGGTCAAATTTTAACCCTTATAACATCCTAACAAAAAAAATTTTGGTTCCAAAATTGTGCTGATCTAAAGTAGACATGTGGGAAATGTTACTTATTAAGTTTTTTGTGTGCCATATCTCTGTGATTTAAGGGCATAAAAAATCAAAGTTGGAAAATTTTCACCAAATTTCAGTTTTTTTCACAAATAAACGCAAGTTATTTGAATGAAATTTTATCACCAACATGAAGTACAATATGTCACGAGAAAACAATGTCAGAATCAGTGGGATCCATGGAAGCGTTTCAGAGTTATTACCTCATAAAGGGACAGTGGTCAGAAATGTAAAAACTGGCCCGGTCATCAATGTGCAAACCACCCTTGGGGGTAGAGGGTTTAACCCCTTAAGCCCCAAGGGTGGTTTGCACGTTCATGACCCAGCCAATTTTTACAATTCTGACCACTGTCCCTTTATGAGGTAATAACTCTGAAACGCTTCCATGGATCCTGGTGATTCTGGTACTGTTTTCTCGTGACATATTGTACTTCATGGTAGTGGTAAAATTTCACTGCAATAACTTGCATTTATTTGTGAAAAAAATGGAAATTTGGCGAAAATTTTGAAAATTTTGCAATTTTCCAACTTTTAATTTTTATGCCCTTAAATCACAGAGATACAACACACAAAAAACTTGATAAGTAACATTTCCCACATGTTTACTTTACATCAGCACAATTTTGAAACCAAAATTTTTTTTGTTAGGAAGTTATAAGGGTTATAAATTGACCAGCGATTTCTCATTTTTGCAACACCATTTTATTTTTACGGACCACATCACATTTGAAGCCACTTTGAGGGGTCTATATGATAGAAAATACCCAAAAGTCACACGATTCTAAAAACTGCACCCCTTAAGGTGCCCAAAACCACATTCAAGAAGTTTATTTACCCTTTAGGTGCGTCACAGGAATTTTTTGAATATTAAAAAAAATGAACATTTAACTTTTTTTCACAAAAAAAATAATTCAGGTTCAATTTTTTTATTTTACCAAGGGTAACAGGATAAATTATACTACAAAAGTTATTGGGCAATTTGTCCTGAGTACGCTGATACCTGATATGTGGGGGGAACCACTGTTTCAGCGCATGGCAGAGCTCAGAAGGGAAGGAGCGCCGTTTGACTTTTTCAATGCAAAATTGGCTGGAATTCAGATCGGACACCATGTCATGTTTGGAGAGCCCCTGATGTACCTAAACAGTGGAAACCTCCAACAAGTGACCCCATTTTGGAAACTAGACCCCCAAGGAACTTATCTAGTTATGTGGTGAGAACTTTGAACCCACAAGAGATTCAAAGAAGTTTATCTCGTACAGCGGTACAATTAAAAAAATCATATTTTTCACCCCCAATTTTTATTTTCCTAAAGGTAACAGGACCCTAAAAGTTATTGTGCAATTTGTTCTGAGTACGCTAATACCCCACATGTGGGGGTAAACCACTATTTGGGCGCATGGCAGAGCTCAGAAGGGAAGCAGCGCCATTTGACCTTTTTGGCTGGAATTGAGATCCGACACCATGTCGCATTTGGAAAGCCCCTGATGTACCAAAACAGTGGAAACCCCCCACAAATGACACCATTTTGGAAACTAGACCCCCCAAGGAACTTATCTACATGTGTGGTGAGAACTTTGAACCCCCAGTGCTTCGCCGAAGTTTATAATGCCTGGGCTTGAAAATAAAAAAAATCGTATTTTTTCCACAAACGTGATCTTTTAGTCACCAATTTTTTTATTTTCTCAAGGGTAGCAGGAGAAATTGGACCCCAAAAGTTGTTGTCCAATTTGTCCTGAGTACACTGATACCTCATATGTGGGATAAAACTACTGTATGGGCACACGTTGGGGTTCGGAAGGGAAGTAGTGACGTTTTGGAATGCAGACTTTGATGGAATGGTCTGCGAGTTTCATGTTGCTTTTGGAGAGCCCATGATGTACCTAAACAGTGGAAACCCCCACAAGTGACCCTATTTTGGGAACTAGACCCCCTAAGGAACTTATCTAGATGTGTGCTGAGCACTTTGAGCCCCCAAGGGCTTCACAGAAGTTTAAAATGCCCGGGCGGGCATGAAAATAAAAAAATCGTATTTTTTCCACAAGCATGATCAATTAGTCCCCAATTTTTTTATTTTCCCAAGGGTACCAGGAGAAATTGGACCCCAAAAGTTGTTGTCCAATTTGTCCTGAGTACGCTGATACCTCATATGTGGGAGAAAACTACTGTATGGGCACACGTCGGGGCTCGGAAGGGAAGTAGTGACGTTTTGGAATGCAGACTTTGATGGAATGGTCTGCGGGTGTCATGTTGCTTTTGGAGAGCCCCTGATTTACCTAAACAGTGTAAACCCCCCACAAGTGACCCCATTTTGGAAAATAGACCCCCTAAGGAACTTATCTAGATGTGTGGTGAGCACTTTGAACCCCCAAGGGCTTCACAGAAGTTTTTAATGCCCGGGCATGAAAATAAAAAAATTGTATTTTTTCTACAAGCAAGATCAATTAGTCCCCAATTTTTTTATTTTCCCAAGGGTAACAGGAGAACGTAGTGACGTTTTGGAATGCAGACTTTGATGGAATGATCTGCGGGTATCATGTGCGTTTGGAGAGCCCCTGATGTACCTAAACTATTGAAACTCCCCACAAGTGACCCCATTTTGGAAACTAGACCCCCCACAGAACTTATCTAGATGTGTGGTGAGCACTTTGAACCCCCAAGTGATTCACAGAAATTTATAGCGCCCGGGTGTGAAAATAAAAAAATCATTTTTTTCCACAAAAATGATATTTTTGCCACCAATTTTTTATTTTCCTAAGGGTAACAGGAGAAATTGGACCCCAAAAGTTGTTTTGCAATTTGTCCGGAGTAGGCTGATACCCTATATGTGTGGGTAAAACACTGTTTGAGCGCATGGCAGAGCTTGGAAGGGAAGGAGCACCATTTGACTTTTTCAACGCAGAATTGGCTGGAATTGAGATCCGACGCCATGTTGCATTTGGAGGACACCTGATGTGCCCAAACAGTGGAAACCCCCAATTCTAACTCCAACCCTAACCCCAACACACCCCTAACCCTAATCTCAGCCCTAACCCTAGCCCTAACCCTTGCCCTAGCCCTAGCCCTAACCCTAACCCTAATGGGAAAGTGGAAATAAATACATTTTCTTTTAATTTTATTATTTTTCTCTAACTAAGAGGGCGGTAACAGGGGGTTTCATTTACCATTTATGGCGGGTTTTTATGTTTGGCAGCTGTCATAAGCTAAAAGACGCTTTTTATTGTAAAAATAGTTTTTGCATCACCACATATTCAGAGCTATAATTTTTCCATATTTTGACCCACCGAGTCATGTGAGGTCTGATTTTTTGCAGGACAAGTTGACGTTTTTACTGGTAACATGGTCGGGCATGTGACATTTTTTGATCGCTTTTTATTCCGATTTTTGGGACGCAGAATGAACAAAAACCAGCATTTCATGAATTTCTTTTGGGGGTTGTGTTTACATCGTTCCACGTGCGGTAAAATTGATAAAGCGCTTTTATTCTTCAGGTCAGTATAGTTACAGCGATACCTCATTTATGTCGTTTTTTATGTTTTTTATGTTTTGGCGGTTTTATGCAATGAAAACTATTTTATATAAAAAATAATTATTTTTGCATCGCTTTATTCTGTGAGCTATAACTTTTATATATTTTTGCTGATGACACTGTATTGTGGCTCGTTTTTTGCGGGACAAGATGACGTTTTCAACGGTACCATGGATATTTATATGCGTCTTTTTGATCGCGCCATATTGCACTTTTTGTTCAGCGGTATGATAATAAATCATTATTTTTTGCTTCGTTTTTTATTTTTATTTTTTGCTAAAGGGGTTAACTAATGGGATAGTTTTATAGGGCAGGTCATTACGGACGCGGCGATACCAAATATGTGTACTTCTATTGTTTTTTTTCTTTTTTTATTTCCAAAAAATGAATTTATTGGGGAATACTTTTTTTTCCTAATTTATTTAGCGATTTTTTAAAAATTATTTTTACACTTTTTTTTTACTTTATTAGGTTGTCCCAGGGGGGACATCACTGTCCTGTGACACTGTGACAGATCACTGTGACAGATCAGCGATCTGTCACAGGCATAGACGCAGACTTTGCGCTTTGCAGGCACTGAGGAAGTCAGCTTCTGCTTTGCAGGCATGAGGAAGCCAGCTCCCTGCAGGCCCCCGAAGGTCCCCATCGCCATCTTGGATTCGGGGACCTGCAGGGATGGAGCCCCCCGCAGCAGGACTGCACATTGCGCTGCTGTGGGGGGCTCGGGGAAGCACGGAGGGAGCCCCCTCCCTGCCGATGCTTCCCTTTAACCCCCGGTACACCGCAATCGTGTTTGATCGCGGTGTGCAAGGGGTTAACGTGTCGGGGGTGGTCCGTGACCGCCCCTGACACATTGTGCCGGGTGTCAGCTGTGATAATTAGCTGACACCCGGCCACGATCAGCGGCGCTCACCACGTGGGCGCCGCTGATCGCTATGACGTACTATCCCATCCCTGGGAATTAAGTCCCAGGGCACATGGACGGGATAGTACGTCACATGGGATTAAGGGGATAATGTGAGAGGAAAAAAGTAATAGAGTATTTATATCAAGAGTAATCATTTGTTGTTATTTCATAAATTAGCAATACACTAGAAAATAAATAACTTTGTAATTTGTCTTTTCAGAAAACTGCTTATTTCTCCTCTTAGATTGATTTTTAAGTCTAAATTCATGGGAAAAATCTGTAAAGTTTGTATTTAGTGAATACAGATTTTCACAATACTTAGATTGGCACATAGGGGATTCTCTAGGGGATGAAGGAGTGATGAGCTGGAGGTAGATAAAGAAATTCTGCTGCAAGTTTTCTTGAAATAACAGTTACACTTTCACTTGAAAGGGATGCAGGCAACCTGTGTCTGCAGATTGCAGAATTGTGACAGTGTGTGTTGTTCACACTAACAAAGATTCTTTGGAGCCCAGTTTGGGTGAGCGGTCATGTGACCTCTGTCAGAACATTAAGAACTAGAGGAGAGTCAACACGTGATTTCAAGTTTTTAAATTGCATATATGCGAACATGTGACCATATGGAAAATACAGGGAGATTATGGATATAAATTAATTGATCATTATCTTGAAGTTAACAGGGTTGTCCAATACATACAAGCCACTGCTTGGTACTGTTCTTCCTGATTGGATGGAATTAGTCTGCAACCGATCAGCCTAGACATTCCCTGTAAATAGATTGCCAAAGTATTCACAATGTAACTTATATATATATATATATATATATATATATATATATATATATATATATATAACTTATATATATGTAGTATGTATGTAGCATGTAGTATGTATGTAGCATGCATGTAGTATGTATGTAGCATGCATGTAGTATGTATATGGTATGTATGTAGCATGTAGTATGTATGTAGCATGCATGTAGTATATATGTGTTATGTATGTGGTATGTATGTAGCATGCATGTAGCATGCATGTAGTATGTATGTAGTATGTATGTAGTATATATGTAGTATGTATGTAGCATGTAGTATGTATGTAGTATGTATGTAGCATGCATGTAGCATGCAGTATGTATGTAGCATGCATGTAGTATATATGTAGTATGTATGTAGCATGTAGTATGTAGCATGCATGTAGTATATATGTAGTATGTAGCATGTAGTATGTATGTAGCATGCATGTAGTATATATGTGTTATGTATGTAGCATGTAGCATGCATGTAGCATGCATGTAGTATGTATGTAGTATATATGTGGTATGTATGTAGCATGCAGTATGTATGTAGCATGCATGTAGTATATATGTAGTATGTATGTTGCATGTAGTATGAATGTAGCATGTATGTAGTATGTAGTATGAATGTAGCATGTATGTAGTATGCATGTTGTATGTATGTAGCATGTAATTTTTTTTTTTTTTTTTTTTACATTTAACACATTAGCCGGATGATGGGACTACTACTGTCCCATCATTGGCTAATGTGTCAATCACTGTCATGGTAGCAGGCATCGCCCGATGGGACTTGTAGTCCCATCGGACGATGCTTGCACAGACCCCCGGACATCAGCACAGCCCCCCGGCAGGCCGGCACAGCCCCCCGGCAGGCCGGTACAGACCCCCACAGGGTGCACAGACCACCGGCAGGCCGGCACAGCCCCCCGGCAGGCCGGCAGAGACCCCGGGCAGTCCACACAGCCCCCCGGCAGGCCGGCACAGCCCCCCGGCAGGCCGGCAGAGACCCCCGGAAGGCCCGAAATGACGGCGCATCATGATGCGCACACACCGCGCATCATGATGACGTCAGGCCGTCAATCAACTGAACTTCCGATTCCGATGCCGAATTCCGATATTGAAAAAATATCGGAAGTCGGTATCGGAATTCCGATACAGCAAGTATCGGCCGATACCCGATACTTGCGGTATCGGAATGCTCAACACTAGTCATAACTCATTGCATACATTTTAGATTTTTTTTGCATACTCTCTGAACCCTAATCTAATAGTTGTGCTTGATATGAAGATGCCATTTGAGCATGGTAGGTGTATCATTTTTATTATTTGAAGAAAATGAGAACCAAATCACTTCACTACACCGTGCCTCCTAAAATATTAATCCAACTTTGCAACACTCGTTACTTTAGTTGTATGCGGGAAATTAGGAATAAAAATAAGAACAGTTTATGTAGGTAAACTTATTTCTCAATAAATATCAAAATTGTCTCTAATGCTTAATGTTTACAATAAGTTTATATGTATTGCAGCATGAGAAAATGCACAGTATATGTATTCTCCTTCACATTAACCCCTTCACCCCCAAGGGTGGTTTGCACGTTCATGACCGGGCCAATTTTTAGAATTCTGACCACTGTACCTTTATGAGGTCATAACTCTGGAACGCTTCCATGGATCCCGGTGATTCTGACATTGCTTTCTCATGACATATTGTACTTCATGATAGTGGTAAAATTTCATTCAAATAACTTGCGTTTATTTGTGAGAAAAATGGAAATTTGGCGAAATTTTATGCCCTTAAATCACAGAGATATGGCACACAAAAAACTTGATAACTATCATTTCCCACATGTTTACTTTACATCAGCACAATTTTGGAACCAAAATTTTTTTTTGTTAGGAAGTTATAAGGGTTAAAAGTTGACCAGCGATTTCTCATTTTTACAACACCATTTTATTTTTACGGACCACATCACATTTGAAGCCACTTTGAGGGGTCTATATGATAGAAAATACCCAAAGTGACACCATTCTAAAAACTGCACCCCTTAAGGTGCTCAAAACCACATTCAAGATGTTTATTAACCCTTTAGGTGCGTCACAGGAATTTTTTTGAATATTTAAAAAAAAATGAACATCTAACTTTTTTTCACAAAAAAAATGCTTCAGGTTCAATTTTTTTTATTTTACCAAGGGTAACAGGAGAAATTGGACTGCAAAAGTTATTGTGCAATTTGTCCTGAGTACGCTGATACCTGATATGTGGGGGGAATGACTGTTTGGGCGCATGGCAGAGCTTAGAATGGAAGGAGCGCCGTTTGACTTTTTCAATGCAAAATTGGCTGGAATTCAGATCGGACGCCATGTCACATTTGGAGAGTCCCTGATGTACCTAAACAGTGGAAACCGCCTACAAGTGACCGCATTTTGGAAACTAGACCCCCCAAGGAACTTATCTAGATATATGGTGAGAACTTTGAACCCACAAGGGCTTTACAGAAGTTTATAACGTACAGCGGTACAATTAAAAAATCATATTTTTTCTACAAAAATGATCTTTTTACCCCAATTTTTATTTTCCCAAGGGTAACAGGACCCTAAAAGTTATTGTGCAATTTGTCCTGAGTACGCTGATACCCCACATGAGGGGGGAGACCACTATTTGGGCGCATGGCAGAGCTCGGAAGGGAAGCAGCGCCATTTGACGTTTTTGGCTGGAATTGAGATCGGACATTATGTCGCGATTGGAAAACCCCTGATGTACCAAAACAGTGGAAACCCCCCACAAATGACACCATTTTGGAAACTAGACCCCCTAAAGAACTTATCTAGATGTGTGGTGAGAACTTTGAACCCCCAAGGGCTTCACAGAAGTTTATAACATACAGCCATACAATTAAAAAATCATATTTTTTCCACAAAAATGATCTTTTCACCCTCAATTCTTATTTTTCCAAGGGTAACAGGACCCTAAAAGTTATTGTGCAATTTGTTCTGAGTACGCTGATACCCCACATGTGGGGGTAAACCACTATTTGGGCGCATGGCAGAGCTCGGAAGGGAAGCAGCGCCATTTGACGTTTTTGGCTGGAATTGAGATCGGACACCATGTCGCAATTGGAAAACCCCTGATGTACCTAAACAGTGGAAACCCCCCACAAATGACACCATTTTGTAAACTAGACCCCCCAAGGAACTTATCTAGATGTGTGGTGAGCACTTTGAACCCCCCAGTGCTTCACAGAAGTTTATAAGGCCCGGGCGTGAAAATAAAAAATTTGTATTTTTTCCACAAACATGATCTTTTAGTCACCATTTTTTTATTTTCCCAAAGGTACCAGGAGAAATTGGACCCCAAAAGTTGTTGTTCAATTTGTCCTGAGTATGCTGATACCCCATATGTGGGAGAAAACTACTGTATGTGCACACGTCGGGGCTCGGAAGGGAAGAAGTGACGTTTTGGAATGCAGACTTTGATGGAATGGTCTGCGGGTGTCATGTTGCCTTTGGAGAGCCCCTAATGTACCTAAACAGTGGAAACCCCCCACAAATGACCCCATTTTGAAAACTACATCCCCTAATGAACTTATCTAGATGTGAGTTGAGCACTTTGAACCCCCAAGGGCTTCACAGAAGTTTATAATGCCAGGGCATGAAAATAAAAAAAATCGTATTTTTTCCACAAACATGATCAATTAGTCCCCAATTTTTTTATTTTCCCAAGGGTAACAGGAGAAATTGAACCCCAAAAGTTGTTGTCCAATTTGTCCTGAGTACGCTGACACCACATATGTGGGATAAAACTACTGTATGGACACACGTCAGGGCTCGGAAGGGAAGTAGTGATGTTTTGGAATGCAGACTTTGATGGAATGGTCTGCGGGTGTCATGTTGCCTTTGGAGAGCCCCTAATGTACCTAAACAGTGGAAACCCCCACAAATGACCCCATTTTGGAAACTAGACCCCCTAAGGAACTTATCTAAATGTGTGGTGAGCACTTTGAACCCCCAAGGGCTTCACAGAAGTTTATAATGCCCGGGCATGAAATTAAAAAAATCGTATTTTTTCCACAAACATGATCAATTAGTCCCCAATTTTTTCATTTTCCCAAGGGTAACAGGAGAAATTGAACCCCAAAAGTTGTTGTCCAATTTGTCGTGAGTACGCTGACACCCCATATGTGGGAGAAAACTACTGTATGGACACACGTCGGGGCTCGGAAGGGAAGTAGTGACGTTTTGGAATGCAGACTTTGATGGAATGGTCTGCGGGTGTCATGTGCGTTTGGAGAGCCCCTGACGTACCTAAACTATTGAAACTCCCCACAAGTGACCCCATTTTGGACACTAGACCCCCGACGGAACTTATCTAGATGTGTGGTGAGCACTTTGAACCCCCAAGTGCTTCACAGAAGTTTATAACGCTCAGACATGAAAATAAAAAAATCATTTTTTTCCACAAAAATGATATTTTTGCCCCCAAATTTTTATTTCCCTAAGGGTAACAGGAGAAATTGGACCCCAAAAATTGTTTTGCAATATGTCCTGAGTAGGCTGATACCCTACATGTGGAGTTAAAACACTGTTAGGGCGCATGGCATTGCTTGGAAGGGAAGGAGCACCATTTGACTTTTTCAACTTAGAATTGGCTGGAATTGAGATCAGACGCCATGTTGCAGTTGGAGAGCCCCTGATGTGCCCAGACAGTGGAAACCCCCAATTCTAACTCCAACCTGAACCCTAACACACCCATAACCCTAATCTCAGCTCTAACCCTAACCCTAGCCCTAACCCTAGCCCAAACCCTAACCCTAACCCTAGCCCTGGACCTAACCCTAGCCCTAACCCTAACCCTAATGGGAAAATGGAAATAAATACATTTTTTTATTTTATTATTTTTCCCTAACT
Organism: Dendrobates tinctorius; assembly: GCF_039654945.1. NCBI lineage: Eukaryota > Metazoa > Chordata > Amphibia > Anura > Dendrobatidae > Dendrobates > Dendrobates tinctorius. Next base: position 44,572,367 of record NW_027361676.1, on the reverse strand, counting down.
AAGGGGGTGATAACGGGGGGTTTGATTTACTATTTATGGTGGTTTTTATGTTTGGCAGCTGTCGCACGCTAAAAGACGCTTTTTATTGTAAAAATAGTTTTTGCATCACCACATATTGAGAGCTATAATTTTTCCGTATTTTGACCCACAGAGTCATGTGAGGTCTTATTTTTTGCGGAACGAGTTGACATTTTTATTGGTACCATTTTCGGGCACGTGACATTTTTTGATCGCTTTTTATTCCGATTTTTGGGACGCAGAATGAACAAAAACCAGCATTTCATGAATTTCTTTTAGGGGGTGCGTTTACACCGTTCCGCGTGCGGTAAAATTGATAAAGCGGTTTTATTCTTTGGGTTAGTATGGTTACAGCGATACCTCATTTAGGTCGTTTTTTATGTTTTGGCGGATTTATGCAATGAAAACTATTTTATATAAAAAATAATTATTTTTGCATTGCTTTATTCTGCAAGCTATAACTTTTTTATTTTTTCGCTGATGATGCTGTATCGTGGCTCGTTTTTTGCGGGACAAGATGACGTTTTCAGTGGTACCATGGATATTTATATGCGTCTTTTTGATCGCGCGTTATTACACTTTTTGTTTGGCGGTATGATAATAAATCATTATTTTTTGCTTCGTTTTTTATTTTTATTTTTTAAGGGGTTCACTAAAGGGGTTAACTAATGGGACAGTTTTATAGGGCGGGTCGTTACGGATGCGGCGATACCTAATATGTGTACTTTTATTGTTTTTTTTTTTATTTCCAAAAAATGGATTTATTGGGGGAATATTTTTTTTTTTTTCTAATTTATTTGGCGATTTTTTTAAAATTATTTTAACACTTTTTTTTACTTTTTTTTAACTTTATTACATAGTCCCAGGTGGGACATCACTGTCCTGTGACAGATCGCCGATCTGTCACATCACAGATCACTGTGACAGATCAGCGATCTGTCACAGGCAGTGCAGAAGGCTTCCTCATGCCTGCGCTTTGCAGGCACTGAGGAAGCCAGCTTCCTGCAGGCCCCCGAAGGCCCCGTTGCCATCTTGGATTTGGGGGCCTGCAGGAAAGGAGCCCCCCGCAGCAGTACTGCACATTGCGCTGCCGTGGGGGGCTCAGGGAAGCACGGAGGGAGCCCCCTCCCTGCCGATGCTTCCTTTTAACCCCCGGTACACCGCGATCATGTTTGATCGCGGTGTACAAGGGGTTAATGTGTCGGGGGCGGTCCGTGACCGCCCCTGACACATTGTGCCGGGTGTCAGCTGTGATAATCAGCTGACACCCGGCCGCGATCAGCGGCGCTCACCACGTGGGCGCCGCTGATCGTGGTAGACGTACTATCCCGTCCATGGGTATAGGGGCCCGGGTCCCATGGACAGGATAGAACGTCGGATGTCAGGAAGGGGTTAATATTGCAACCCCAAGAAGGAAAAGTTAATTATTATTATTATTATTATTATTATTATTATTATTAGGGAAATTACAATATCAATAGACATGCTATGATATGCAAATCATTAAAAAATAGGAATTCAACTTTAGAAAATCTCAATTTAATCTGTATTGACTAAGAGCGCCATGCACAGCACACACTTACATGCCTTGATCTCTATCAATGAGGTTATGAATGATTGTCTGAGGAATGCTCTACCATGGCAAATTCAACTGGGCACGAAAATTAGGAAGAACCACTCTTGGCAGTTCTCTTTGAAATTGCTTACCAATGATGTCGCAGATGAACCTGACAGAAGGCAAGTCTGGAAATACTGTATGCACAGTATCACATTTAGGTTACACAGGCTGCTCACAGTATTGAGTGTCCTGTTAGAAAAAAAACAGCTTGTAGGACACTTTGGAAAAAACGCTGTATCACTGGTTCCATGATTGATCCATTTTGTACTGCAAGTGAAATTGGATGTCATATACCACATCCATCAGTGTCTACACAAACCCTAAGTGAGATTTTGCATTACATTATACTATGAGCCAGATATCCAGGTTTCACTGACATCATGCCACTGCTCTCAAATATCATAGTTCAGAGCAACACAACATTGAAGGCTGAAATGGAGGTCTATCCTTTTCCATGATGAGTCTCGCTTTTGTCTTGGATGCAATGATAGCTGCAGATTGGTCTGGACAAGATGTGATCAACATTATAAACAGGCCTCCATGAATGAGAATGTCACACTGGTCCTACTCACAGGATATGGTGCAGATTGCCATATTATGTGGCAGCTGGATCCTCTAGTCTTTATTCCAAGTACACTAATAGCTCTGAGTTACAGTATATGGATGAAGTCATGGAACCAATGGTCCGGTAATTTCTCCAAAATGTTCAGCGAGTCGTTTTTTAACATGAAAACATTTGTCCACTTGTTCTTCATGGTACTTTAACTAGGCTGAGTGGCCTAAGCATGCTACCATAGCTCACAGCATTTCTGGATCATTGGTCGACAAATGCAAAATGAGCTGATAGCAGCGGATTTAGATGATTTGTGTGTCCAAGTGTATTCATCGTGGCAGAACATGCCTCAGGTAGACATTAGTAACCTAATTGATAACATGCCAAAATATAGGTGCATCTCACAAAATTAGAATATCATAAAAAAGTTAATTTATTTCAGTTCGTCAATACAAAAAGCTAAACTCGTATATTATACAGATTAAGTACGAACAGAGTGATCCATTGCAAGAGTTTGTTGCTTTTAATTTTGATGGTTTTGACTTACAGCCAATGAAACCCAAAAGTCCTTACCTGAGTAAATTAGAATACTTTATAACAACAGCTTGAAAAAATTATTTCAAAATCTGAACTGTTGGCCTACTGATATGTATATTCGGTAAGTGCACTCCATACTTGGTCGGGGCTCCTCTGGCATCAATTATTACATAAATGCGAAGTGACATGTAGTCAATCAGCTTGAGGCACTGCTGAAGTGTTATGGAAGCCCAGGTTGCTTTGATAGCAGCATTCAGCTAGACTGCATTGTGGGGTCCGTTGTCTCTCATCTTTCTCTTGACAATGCCCCATAGATTCTCAATGGGGTTAAGGTCAGGTGAGATTGCTGGCCAATCAAGCACAGTGATACTGTTGTTTTAAATCCAGGAAATGGTACTTTTGGCAGAGTGGACAGGTGCTAAGTCCTGCTGGAGTATGAAATTTCCATCTCCAATAAGCTTGTGGCTATCGGGAAGCAGAATATATAGAAAACCTTGATATTCAACTCTGATTTTTGCTCCTTTATTCTTTTCAATCACTGTTTATTGTTCATTGTTTATTCTTATATGATGCTGAAATATATGTTCATACGATTAAAATAAAATTTACTGAACATACACTTCAGTAGGCTAACATTGCATTTTTTCAACCTGGTGCTATAAAGTATTCTAATTTACTTAGATAATGACTTTTGGGTTTTCATTGGCTGTAAGCCATAATCATCAACATTAATAGACATAAACACTTAAAATAGATCACTCTGTTTGTAATGACTCTATCTAATATATAATTTCACTTTTTATATTGAAGAACAGAAATAAACTAACTTTTTGATGATATTCTAATTTTGTGAGATGCACTTGAATGCTTCTACATTTGGCGACCATTCTAGACACTGAATAATTGAAAATGTTTTGAAAAATAGTTTTCATATTTTCATCATTTTCATATCATTAACATTGCTGTCTATCTTGTGATTTTCAAAACTTAATTTGTCAAGTATCTACTTGTAGTATGAATGCCATATGCAAAAACTATTATTACTATCTTTACGTTATTTTGACACCAACCCATTTATACTCCTTATAAACAAATACAACACCAAAGATAATGTTATTTGAATTCCTTTGTCACATCATAGATAACTCAGTAATAATTATTTGATTACAGGTAATGTAGATGTTTTCTGCAGTCTAATGTAAGGTCCCAATTAGGCAAGTCGATTGTGGTCATTAAATAATTGCCGATCAACTACATACAAACTCATTTTTGGTCATTTAATGACCCATTTAGATAGGCCAATCTCACTTCTGTGCCCAGAGAATGAATGATAATATGAACATAGAACATCATGTTTACACAGGACAATGTGCTGCTGAGAACACTGATCTTTAAAGAGGAAGTTCTAGCTCAATGATATCCATAAAACATATTTATTAGTAATTAATTAAAAAGTTGATCGATTGGTTTTCCTGCTGCACCACTAACCTCCATGCTCTGGATTTCTGTCTACATGTGGGTGAGCTGACAAAACAACTTTTTTCTTTTTTGAATGATTTTTAAGGGTGCATGCCCATGATTAGGAATTGCTGCAGTTTCTGGCTCCGCATAACAAGGTAGTTGGAATTGGTCCATCAGAAATCCATTGGCGACTCCCCTGCGTCATCCGGGTTGGGTCCTCTCCTCTTCCTGCCACCACTTCCAATCCATGTGGCCTATGCCCCTGCAGTGATGGGTACAAGAATGGTGCATCGCTGCTGGTGCCATGTCTCATAATGGCGCGACACAGCTGCACACGAGGTTCTCTTATGGACCCCTCCCGTTCCAAGATGTGGTTACTTCCAGCCACTCCACCCATGTCCTTGCAGTCTGTTGTAGGGGTTGAGGTCTTCTTCTTCTATGGCACACCCTCCAAGGCTGGGACCAGGGATGTCACCAGACAGCTTTTCGTGCCTTCTCTGAGTTGTCATGCCGATGAAGGGTGAGATCACAGTCGTCGTTCTCCTTTTTGGCGCCAATGTCCATCACCTGCAAAGCCTCCATCTTAGCCACAAATAATGTGTCGTTTAATTACAAAGTTTCGATCATGTCCAAGATAGTCACACTCAGGGTATCAGAATCTTATTCCTTCTTCTCTGTATCCACGCTATGCAAGGCTGCGGGAGGGCTGTAGCTATGGCTGAGACTATTGGCTCTTGTGCACCCTGGTCTCCCTTCACATACAAGCAATGTCCTTTTGTCAGTGTACATGCCTCTCTGCTCTATGCACCTTCAGGGTCTCCTCTGAGTTGCTGAAGACCCCATCCATGCGCACAAACAGAGACACAGTCCAATTACAACTGTAAACTAAAACTTTCCTTTCCTTTTGCAGCACGTCCATATCAGATACAGCATCAGTATAGGGTTCCATACAGTTCACAAACTTCACTTTCCCTGTACCCTTCTCTTTGTCTTTCAGTGGGTGCCTGGGTTGTACCATTTTGTCCGGTACTGCGCAGGAAGAGAAAGAAGGATAAATTTTTGACCACAGCCCTAGCCATACCTCAAGCCACACTCATTTACTATTTCTTTTCTTCTCTGGCAGGAGGAGATGTCAGGTAAGCAGTGATTATTGCATTTTTGCTGCATTTTATTTGCCCTTTCATCACTATTTTATGCGTTTTTGTTGCAGATGTGAAGCAGCATATCCATTGTGCTTTTATGGTACTGAAAAACTTTAATTCTGCACTTAAAAAAGTAAATGCAGTTGTTTTACAGACATTTTTTAGGATTCACATTGTTGTACTGTGTGATGTTGGTGAATGATTTCTCTATAAGCTTCTATGTGGAGCCTGAAACAAAATGCATGTAAAGACCCGCCATTGCAGTTTTAAATGTAGAATCAAAGCTTTTCTGGACAATTAAAAAAGTAATAAAAATTCTGCTTCAAATTTGCATCAAATATGCATTAAATAAGGGGGAAAATGCATAAGAGAAATGCAGAAGAAGTGAACATGCAATAATCAGGGAATATTGTTTTTGTGATGTGTGGTGTGGACACCTGCAGAAAACATGCAGACAAAAAGCAGTAGAAAAAACACATCATTTATGTTACTTATAATACATTTTTTATGTATTTAAATGGAGAAAAAAATCAATCACATTATTATTTTACCCCACTTACCGATCACCGAGGATAATTTGTTTTCCATATTTTTCTGGTTTGTTACAATTATAGGGACACCAAATATTTTCATGTTATTTGCTGATTTGTGATATTTATTATCTTTAAAAAGATGCATTAAAAGTGACATTCATAAAATTGCTTTTCATTATTTTTTAGTGATTTTATAGGGAAAAAAATCTATCTTTTTCTTTACCTACAAATACATAGCAGTGTATTTCAATGTACAAATGTATCTCTATTTATCAGTATAAGTTGCCTATAATTACATAATAGAAATGAGCGAACATGTTTGGAAAACATTTGCCAATCTGAAATTCGGCACGAACGTGGCACATTCGGATTCGTGATCACTTTCATGAGCATTTTTACTCAAAGTCAGCAAAATACGGTCACAGTTTGGTAAATCATTGCACTTCCACTAACGGCCCCGTCACACACAGCGAGATCACTAGCGAGATCGCTGATTTTGTGACGCAACAGCGATCTCTCCAGCGATCTCGCTGTGTGTGACACACATCAGGGACCGGCCTCCCGCCAGGTATCACTGATCGTGCAGCAATGTCTTGGGCCATTTTTTGATCGCTGTTCTCCCGCTGGCCAGCACGCATTGCTGCGTGTAGCAGCGGGAGACCGACGATCAGCGAGCTCCCAGCACTGTAAGCAGATGCTGGGAGCTGATATCTAAAGTAAATATCGGGTAACTAAGCGGGCACTTCACTTAGTTACCTGCTGTGTACCTTAGATACCTATGTGCTCACGCTAGGATACTGGTATCCAAGGTAAATAGCGAGTAACTAAGTGACACGCACACTTAATTACCCAATAGTTACCTTAGATACCAGCGTCCTCGCAGGTCCTGATCGCTGGTGAAGCTGCCTGTTTGGCAGCTCACCAGCGATCATGTAGTGAGGCATCAGTGATCCTGACAAGGTCGTATCGTTGTCGGGATCGCTGGTGCATCTTTAAGTGTGACGGGGCCTTAATGCTATTATCTTGGCTAGGATAGTGCTGCTGTATGATGAGCGGGGGGAAGTGTTTGATGAGAGGGGAGGGTGTGGAGAGGATACAGCAGCGGCACACGCATTATTTTCCTTTTTCCCTTAACTTTATGTGTGTTTAATCTGGCAACCAATCAGAGCGCAGAAACCATCCACAATGTCAGGATACAAGGTTTTCTGTGATTTGCTGCCAAAGTCGCATGTCCCTGTCGATATAAAAAGCAGACATCTTGTTTTGCTGGTGCCATTTGCTCAATGTCACAGTCCAGAGAGATTGCTCCTACACTAGTGCTGGTGCTGAAAGTGAATTTGTCAGTGAAATAGATAGGATCCTGTCCTGTGTGAAATCGATCTTCTAGCATTTGCTACTCCACATTGTTTGTGCTAAAACTGTGTTTAGTGTCAAATCAGAAGGCCAGATTTACACGCAAAAATTGTTAGGTTTAATATTGTGGTGCAGCCTTGAGGGCCAATTAGCTACTCCAAATCATTTGAGATAAAACTGTTTCAGTGGTAAATCAGAAGACCCGATTTCCACTTAAAAATCGTTAGGCAAAAAAGTGTTGTTCGGACAGACTAAGAAAATAAATAGTGATTGTTCATTTAGTGACAGGTGACTGACAGCTGTGAGGCTAAAGTTGTGAAACAGCAGGGTACAAGATGGTAAAGTTACTTCCAACATAAGAGGGAAAAAGAGAAGTCGTGGTGGAAGGGGGAATAGGCTTGGTTTTTGACGTGTATGTGGATTAGGTGTCAATTTGAATGAAAGCTCAAATGAACACACACCTTCTTGTCCTACCCAAAGACCACTGACAACATCTGTTACTGGTCTGGTTACTCAACTCCCATTCTTTTGCAGTCGCACAGCAGTATGCCTTGTAGATGAGGCTCAAAAAGAGCATGTGCTTGAGTGGATGGCAAGCACTACATCAAGTAGCCTTTCCTACTCATCCTCCCCCTTAACATCACACACACATTACAATCCTCAGAGGTGGCACCCCAATCACCCTTGTTTTCCCCGTGTGACAAATTTCCAAATGCACAAATGGCTGTGGGGAACCTCAGATGGGCCATTCTCAAGAGCTGTTCACACATTCTAATATATGGGTGTGAGAGGTCTACTCTGAAGAACCACAGAATCCAGAGGAGGAAAGCATCTGCACCGATAACCAAAATTTTTTCATGCTGGATCTGGGACCTTACGAAGAATGGTCAAAGCAGAATATAATCCCTCATCGCCAGACATTATCCACCAAGGGTGGAGGTGATCCTGATAAGACTCAGATACCAGAGGTGCACAAAGACTGTACTGTGGTATCAGGGCAGGAAGAGGAAGAAGCTGACCATCAGGGTGAGGAGTGTGAGAACAGAGAGGATGACAATGAGTTTGTAGATCCCACTTGGTGTTAACCCAGAGGTATGCAGTTGAGTAGCTCAGCAGCAGTGGTGGAGGAGGAGGAATATGAAGAGGTAATGTTGCGGCTTTCCACACAGACACGAAGTGATGCAACCACGATAAGAACTGCATCCTCGGCCCAAACTCTGGCTGTGGCCAGCACCATTTGAGAGTGTGTAGTTTGCAGGGGCGGCAAGGGTGGCCTAGCCTGGGCATTTTTGAGACCGCAAAGAAAGACCCAGCACACGTTATCTGTCATATTTGCAGTAACTCAGTAGAGTCAAAAATTGCAATAATTTGACAACTACATGCATGAACCTGCACATGCTCAATCAAAATGACTTAGTGTGGGAATCTCACTGTGTTAAAATGTGGATTAGCAGGCATTCTAGCCACCAATCCCATCAACCACATTTGCTGCTTCTTCCTCCTTCATCACCATTCCTAGTCTTCACACACAGTTCTCTGGCCGGAGAATCTACAATTGATTACCCACCACAGTCAGGGTAAGTGAGAGCCAGTCAGCTGTTATGGAAGTTAACATGACAGCTGCTTTTGTGACACATAGCACAACACATCTTTCTCAATCCACCTTAACATCTTCACCTGCACCTCACTCATAGCCCAGCTGCTTGCTTTATTCTCTGTGCTCCACCCTCTCTCATCACAGCAGCTAGCCCTTGGTCCTGCCGTTATGTTTACATAAAATCATGTTTCCTTTTACACATGGCAAAGCTAAGAGCTTGAACTCCACTATGTACAATCTGTTGGCCACAAAAATTCTACCTTTCCATCTGGTGGATACAGACGGTTTCCAAAAGTTGATGGCTGTCACAGGCCCCAGTACCAGTTGCCCAGTCACAATTACTTCTCTTAGAAAGCTGTGCCTGTGCTGCACCAGCATGTCATACACAACATCACTCATTCCCTGAAAAAATCTATGTCTGCCAAGGTGCATTTCATCACTGACACTTGGACGAGCAAACATGGGCAAGGGCATTACTGGGTGACTCTGGTGGCTGTGAGTGCAGGCAGTCAAGGGGCTGATCCACAAGTCTTGCAATCTTGAAGCCTTGTGGGACAAACCTCTGTATTTAACAACATCTCCACTGCTTCTAGCTCCTCCTCCTCCACTATGGCCTCTACCTGTGCCCTTAACTTCTCTCTTAATGAGACGTGCGTTCCAACAGTGAAGAGAGAATTCCCCCCACCTCCATACTGCACAGCCAAGGCTCACAACAATCAGGCAGTGTTAAAATTAATATGCCTTGGAGATTGCAGTCACACAGCTCTTGAGTTGGGTACAGGTATCCAGACTGAATTAGAGCAATGGCTGTCTCCACTGAACCTGTAGCCAGGGAAGGCTATATGTGAAAATGGTGCAAACCTGGTGGTGGCCCTATTCCGGAGCAACCTCACTCACATGCCTTGCATAGCTCATTTCCTCAACCTGATGGTACAGAAATTTATCCTCCACTATCACGGCCTGGATGCACTGCTACAGAAAGCACGGTCACTGTGCTCACTTCAGACTGTCGCACACCGCAGGTCATTGATTTGTATCACTACAGAGGTCTTTCAGCCTGCTGGTTAATCATTTGATTTGCTATGTTCCGACAAGATGGAATTTCCACTTTGCACATATTGTTGTGACTATGCAGTATGTCCTCATGTATAGCCTGGGCAATGCTGGATATCCTTAAAGACAAAAATGTCCAGGAAGGATGGGAAATCTTGAAAAATGAAATTCTCAAAGCACAGTTGTTAACAATTCCGAAAAGAGGGAAGAATAGGAAGCAGTTAAGGAAACAGGATGGATGAACACAGAACTTAAGCACATGCTAAAAAGGAAGAAAAAAATGTTTATAAAATGGAAAGAGGGAGGCATATCTAAAGAAGAATATAATGCTGTCTGCAGAACCTGCAGGGCACAAATCAGATTAGCTAAAGCTGAAAATGAATTGAGGCTTGCAAGAGATGTCAAAAGCAATAATAAAGGATTTTGGGGATATGTCAAAAGTAAAAGAAAAGTCAAAGATGCTATAGGATTTTTACAGGATGAAAATGATGAAATGGTAAGACAGGATGTTGAGAAGGCTGAACTTTTAAATTCCTATTTTGCATCTGTTTTCTCTCAGAAAGGAAATGTAACATCAACTGTTATTCACTGTCCTATTAAGGGAATAGAAGAATCCAGGATATCTATAAACAGAAAGATAGTGAGGAAACACTTAGCTAACCTAAATGAATTCAAGTCTCCAGGTCCAGATGAATTACACCCCAGAGTACTGAAGGAGATAGCAGAAGAAATTTTTGAACCCCTCTCTATAATCTTTGAAAATTCTTGGAGAACAGGAGAAGTGCCAGAAGACTGGAGAAGAGCAAATGTTGTTCCTATCTTCAAAAAGGGGAAGAAGGTGGACCCAGGTAACTATAGGCCGGTGAGTCTGACTTCTATACCAGGAAAGATCTTTGAACAAATTATTAAACAACATGTATGTCAATACCTGGATAAGAATGAAGTGATTAAACAGAGTCAGCATGGGTTTGTAACTAATAAGTCATGTCAGACTAACTTAATTTCCTTCTATGACGGTATCACTGATTGGGTAGATCAAGGAAATGCTGTAGATATAGTATATCTTGACTTCAGCAAAGCATTTGACAAAGTCTCTCATACAATCCTTATTGAAAAAATGATTACGTATGGAATGGACAAGGCAACTGTTAGGTGGATTCATAACTGGCTTAGTGATCGGACCCAAAGAGTGGTCGTAAATGGCTGCACATCCAGTTGGAAGAATGTCTCAAGTGTGGTACCACAGGGCTCTGTCCTGGGCCCTGTATTGTTCAACATCTTTATCAACGATTTAGATGAAGGAATTGAGGGTAAACTGATTAAATTTGCTGATGACACAAAGCTAGGAGGGATAGCTAATACTAGAGAAGAGAGAGAGAGGATTCAAAAAGATTTAAATAAACTGGAGAAGTGGGCAGCAACTAACAGAATGGTTTTTAACAGGGAGAAATGCAAAGTACTACATCTGGGCAATAAAAATGGAAAAAGCATATATAGAATGGGAGGAATAGGGCTAAGTGACAGCACATGTGAAAAAGACTTGGGTATACTAATAGATCACAGACTGAATATGAGTCAACAGTGTGATGCAGCAGCAAAAAAGGCAAATGCAATTCTAGGATGTATTAGCAGAAGCATACAGTCTAGATCACGTGAAGTCATTATTTCCCTCTACTCCTCTTTGGTCAGACCTCATCTGGAATATTGTGTCCAGTTTTGGGCACCACATTTTAAAAAAGACATCAACAAACTGGAGCAAGTTCAGAAAAGAGCGACCAGAATGGTGACCGGTCTGCAAACTCTGTCTTATGAGGAAAGGTTGCAGGATTTGGGAATGTTTAGTTTGCAAAAGAGAAGACTGAGAGGAGACTTAATAGCTGTCTACAAATATCTAAAGGGCTGTCACATTGTAGAAGGATCAACTTTATTCTCATTTGCACAAGGAAAGACTAGAAGCAATGGGATGAAACTGAATGGGAGGAGACACAGATTAGATATTAGAAAAAACTTTTTGACAGTTAGAGTGATCAATGAGTGGAACAGGCTGCCACGAGAAGTGGTGAGTTCTCCTTCAATGGAAGTCTTCAAACAGAGGCTGGACAGACATCTGACTGGGATGATTTAGCGAATCCTGCTTTGAGCAGGGGGTTGGACCAGATGGCCCAGGAGGTCCCTTCCAACTCTACGATTCTATGATTCTATGATTCTATGATTCTATGCAGTATGGACATGTTGCAAATCACGTTTGTAGAGGGGGCACACATGAAAGACCTCTGCACCCTTTTGCACAGTTTCAAAATAGCTAATAAGATGGATAGCACTGACAATGCCATCATTAGTATCAGTATCGTGGAAGATTAGAGAAATAGGGAGCACTACTTAAGGGTATATATAAAATAGAACCTAATATGTACAGGGGTGCTGCAAAATGCACAGAGAGTAGTATGCAATGAAAAAGAGGAAAAGATTCATGCATATATAGGCGCACACCCAAAAGTAGACATATTTACATACAAATATTTGTATAGATATATTGAAGTTTTATTAGTAGACAAAAAGACCATGATAAAATCATTTAAAAAAGACAAACACATCACTATAAGTCCCATGGAACAACAATACCACATAGAAAAAGATATATACATGTGGGAAAACAGTCCCTAGAAAATAACAGTGTATGTAAACAGTCTCCTAATGCATGAATATAATGCCAACCTGGGCATCCCTTTCCTGTCCATCTTTCCAAACATATTTTTTCTTTCCCATAGCACTCTATGGGTTTTCTGACACTTTATACAGGGTTCCTTTTCTCATAGCCCCCTGGGGACGCCCAGGTCGGCATTATACTCATGCATCGGGAGACTGTTTACATGGGACTTATTGTGATGTGTTTTGTCATTTTTAAATGATTTTATTGTGGTCTTTTTGTCTACTAAAAAAATTTCAATATATCTATGCACATATTTGTATGTATATATGTCTACTTTTGGGTGTGCACCTATATATGCATGGATCTTTTCCCCTTTTTCATCAGTATCAGTATCGGTCATCAACATGCTGGAGCACTCTTTGAATAGTCTGCATGAGGATGTTAGGGTTGGCGGATTGCACTAAATAAAGATAAAAATTAAAGTGCAAATGCATCCCGGGGTCTACCCTGCTAGTGTGAACAATTTCGAACAAAGCAGTGAGCGTTCACCTTAATCAGTCTGTGTTAATTCCACACAGTATGAACAGAACGCAGAATACCCAGCTCTGTTATCTTCACAGAGAGGTAGTGCAGAAGGGTTGAGCTTGCTCTGTAACTGAACTGTGTTTACTGCACACAAGAATGAGACAGATACTAAGCCATGAGAAATAACTCAAATGACGCTAGGCACAAAATCCTGTTGACTTCACAGAGAATTACAGCACACAGGTTGGGCTTGCTCTGCAACTGAACTGTGTTAACTGCACACATGAACGAGACAGATGCTAAGTCATGTGGACTAAACCATAAGAAGCTTAAACTCAGAAGGTAAACAATCACACACATGTGCAGACAGAGTGGTAGAGTATCCACTCCCACCCACCAAACCTGAATGATACCATCGCACCCGTGTGTGCCTTTTAAACCAAAAGCTCCACCCCAAACACTCACACTCCACTGGCGGTGACATCGACCGCAGGCTAATCCAGAGCTGCCACATCACCAGAGCAGCTAACTATCGACCACCAATGAGAAGACGCCATATTACAGACATGCTCAGTAAGGTGATCTCTGGACTTAGACTTCAGAGCGCAAGGCTGCACCTAAATAACACTGGTTACCATAGACTTGGCTGGAGAGCCAGCAGTAACCAAGCACATACCCCAAGCTTGAGCAAGACGCTGGGAACAACGTCTGTGCTGAGCAGCAATCACAGCGGCTGGACCTGAATGGGAGACAACAGAACCAGATAATTCCTGGGATCTATCCCGCGCAGCAGGAGAATCTCGACGCCTAACAGAGGAGGTGGTGGTCCCAGTGGAAGAGGTGGAAGCAGAGGAGGATGCAGAAGGAGTAACTATATCTCTAAGTTCCGGACTGTTGTCACACAGGTGGGTGCCACTGGAGGGTGGATCACAGCAATCAAGGGGGTTCAAACTGTTACTGAAGGTGCAAGAGCCGAGGGAGAAATTGAGGAAAATGTGAAGGAAGAGGTAATGGAAGGATAATTGTCAGGAGATGAAGAGGATAATGATCCCCTCTCTGCTGCTGTGCTTAGCAGAATGGGATGGAGGAAGCATCCTTGAATGTTACCCCACCACCAATACACCATGTTCTTGGACCTCACAGAAGTGCCCATCACATGAGCGACTTCTTGCTACAATCTCTTAGAAATAGTTCTGACTACTGGGTTGCACTCTGTTAGATTCACGGTACAAGAGTAAATTTTTCCAGATGCTTCCCCCTCTGGAAAGGGGCATGCAAACACTGGAGTGTCAAAATATATTTGTAGACATTGTTAAGTGTGGTTTTCCCCAAAACAGTAGTGAGGCACACCATGCACCAGCAGAACAGAGTACAACACTGACACGATGTGAATGGCTGGAGAGGATGGTGCAGGAGTATCTTGAACTCAATATGAGTGCCATCATGAGGAATTTGGACCCTTTTGCATTTTGGCCTTCAAAAATGTAAGAGTGGCCTGAGCTCGCCTGTCACACCTTGGAGGTTGTGTCATGCCTGGAAGCTAGCATTCTGTCAGAACATGTCTTCAGCGCTGCTGGTGGTGTCTTAAGGAAAAGCGCATCTGGCTGTCTGCTGAAAGTGTAGACCTCCTAACTTTCATCAAAATGAAATTTCATCAAAATGAAAAGTCATGGATCTCCAATGACTTTTGCACCCCAGTTGTAGACTGGGCAGACAAGGTGATGGTGTTGTTTTTAGTGTCATGCATTGATCTGTGCCATCTTTGTCATTGTTTCTGTGCCTGCTTTTACTACTGCTGCAGATGTTACAATTTTTGAAATGTGGAGACTCAAAGTTGGGTCTCCATCTTGTGAATTGCCTGTAGTGTAAGGTGTGTCGAATGCCAATTATACTGTTTCCATCCTATGTAAATTGATGCCACTTTAGTGGTGTGTGTTAATAGTTTTTTGAAATGTGGGGACTCCATGTTGGATCTCTATCATGTGTGTTGACTGTTGAAGTAGGGCTCCCAGAGAGGTAGGCCTGCATTTACTTTCACTCGACTACTTGTTTTAGTATCCTTACATTTTTCTACCAATAGTACACAATGAAATTGATATTTGTGCCATTTGAGTGTGGCTGAGGAAAAAAAAATGGAGCTGTTACATGAGGTATCAGGGCTACCAGCAAAGAAGGCTTAAATCTCTACCTTAACCACCAGGTCTTCATTAAAACTTCAATTTCAAGCTGTAATAGCTGGCGTAGACCCTGATACCTCATGCATGGCACATGGCTAACTGCTTCTGTGCCATGGTAAAAGATTCTACAATTGATCAGTCTACAACCTGTGTTACCTTCGTTACATTTTTCTACCAATAGTACTCTATGAAACTAATGTTCATGCCATCTGAGTGTTAAGAAGAAAAAATTAGAGCCGTTGTATGAGGTATCAGAGCTCCCTGCAAAGAAGGCTTACAACACTCCCTTAACCACCAGGTGTTCAATGAAATTCAATTCGAAGCTGTAAATTCTGGCCCAGACTCTGCTACCTCATGCATTGCCCATGGCTGACTGCTGCTGTGTCATTAGCATAATTTCTGCCACATGTGTCATAATTTCTACTGTGGATCAATGGATGCCACTTTTCATAGTGTCTGTCCTGATTTTAGCTGCCATTGAATTTAATTGGGTTTGGGTATGTTTGTCGAATTGTTCAGTGAACATGTTCAGCGAACATCAGGACATTCGGAGAGCCTAACCAAACCTTGAAATGTTCTCTTATCTCTAGTGACTATGCAAAAAAATGTAGTAGAATAGTTGAGGAAAAATCTTTTTAGGTAGTTAAGTAGAATGTTATTTCCTTGTTTTTCTCTTTTCTTATAACAGGGTATGAGTTATAAAAACATTTTAGTAGTATATAACTCATGCCGTTAAAGTTCTGAGTTTGTATAAAATGAAATTGACGAATCATACAGACCTGCCCATTCTCTATTATTTAGTAATTTTAAAGCCAAAACAACATGAAGTCTGAAAAGATCAATAGCAATGTTTAAAATTCATAGCACAGTTCTTTACTGAAATTTTTTTTCCTGAAGGCTGTTGAAATAGACTGCTTACTAGGAAGCAGTGTAATGTATTTCTTTAGTCATGTACATTGAATCAAATGGATTAACCCTATGCCACACCTCTAAAAATGATTTATAACATAATTTTCTTAGGCCATTTTGAACATCTTAGTACCAGTCTTCATTTTCTTAAAAACATTTATCAAGTTCAATTATTTTCCTTAGTGCCTCATATCTGTCCTTGTAGCAAAAATGTTATTCAAGAATAAAATACTATAAGATTTACTTTAGTATTAATTTAACTAAAAATAAAGCGATACGCCAATAATAAGAAGCTGGTGATCTGACCAATAAGGCCTGTTTCACACTTCCGTTTTTGACCATCAGTCAAAATCCGCCGTTTTTGCCAAAAAACGGATCCGCCATTTTTTTTGGTAGATCCGTTTTTTTCACCATTGATTTGCATTACCGGCGGATCTTGACGGATGGCCATCCGTTGGATCCGTTTTTTTGCGGATCCGTCAATTTTTTTGCGTCCGCCGAGATGCCTGGATGGACCATGTAACTTTTCTTGTGCTGAAGGATCCGCATTTTTATCGTGCGCATGCCCAGAGGAATGATGTCAGGCGGAAATTTAACCCTGAAATCATTTCTGGCAGGCAGAAAAAATTCTCTCTCTCTCTCTTTTCCCGGGCAGCGGTTTCTTTAAAATTCTTCAGTTGGCGGAACCGTCAAAAAACGGATCCGGTGGCATCCGTTCACATCAGTTAGGAACGGATCCACTTTCTGCCTTTTTGACGGATTTTAACTGACACAAAAAACTGAAGTGTGAAACAGGCCTTAGACTGCAACTATTGATGGAAAAGGGAACTTTGGTCCCTTGTCTGATAACAGCAAAATGCACATACACGCCACCACTCTTGAAATGAAATGCTAGAGATAGCTGAGTACAGAACCCAAATTTTCACTGTCTAACAGCTAATGAATAGAGCAAGTTTCAAGAACGTGCATGGCTACCACATAACAGTGTCACATTCTGGCAAATGTTTGAGGTGTCAGCAGCTATACAGATAGATCTATAAGTTGCATCCTATGCTGTGTATAGGTGATAGCTTCTTGTCACCAGAATCTCCCTGTAAAGAGGTTGTCTAACCACAAAATATTGATGGACTATCTGTTGGATAAATTGACAATATCAGATAATGGATGTCCAAAACTAGGCACCCCCATAAATCACATATTATTTGATGTGGCGGTGGCAGGATATAAAGCCTTTAAACGGCTGAAATTACAGTTTCATTCAATTCAGATCTGCTCCTATTGAAAAGAAAAGAGAAACTGTTCTGTAGTATGATGCAGTAGCCACTACACATTAAATGAAGCTGCACTTTAACTTCAATCAAAGTGTTTTACATCTGGCCACTGCTCATGCAAAAAAAAGCTAATGTGCCATGAATTTTGAAATAGTATAGAAAAAATTATTTGTTTTTTTGGATTCTGCAACATGTTTTCTATTCTCAAAATAAGTAAATAAATACAAAGGCTTTTTATTAAGCCTTCCCAAAATGACTCCTTTTAATTGAGAGCTAAACAAGCTAGCTGCTTTTAAGTGAAAAAACAATACAGTCTAGCACTAAAAAACACATTGTGCTGGGAAGAAAAATAATTGCATCTCATATGGTTGGCAATGACAGCAGCAGAAGTCACATGGCAGAGAATTAGAACAGATAGGCATGGATTTTTCTGGCAGTATATTCACCCACACCAGCAGCATTACTACAGTATAAATAACATCATGGACAGGGAGTAGATGCTTGACTAAGCATGGTCCATGTTAGGGCTGGCGAAATGCACCAAATAATAAGAAGGTAGTAATAAGGTGCGTTCGCAGCCCGGGGTCCACCGTGCAGAGATGTTACCTGCTGCCTGGTAATGGAAGACGCTATATGGCGGTATAATAGAAGAACAAATGAGGGTTAACGTCATCCGGTGTGTACAGAGGCGGACTCTGCTGCTTCACAGAACCGCACTATAGCGGAATATAAATGCCGTAGCCTGTTAAAGCTCACAGTGCTTGGCAAAGTGAGCGCTAGAGTACAGGCACAGAACTCTGTCCCAAAGACAGAGTTTGAGTCCCTCTAGACCCACTAAGCATGTGGCATCGCACCTGCGAACACCACTAATAGACGCTGGCTACCGTGGAGTGCAGACAAAGAGCACAGTGACGTACAGGCAAAGCCACTACTTGGCGCTGTTGCTAGTCCTTGACTCTGCCTCCTACCTGCACTATCAGCCTAGGCACTAACTGGGAAGGCTGAACAACACATGTGTACCAAGGGTAGGGGTTTCATAATGAGTCATTCACCAGAGACATTCATACGTGCATACAATATTCACTCCACCTAGTCTATACTAGCGTATGGCCTTGCAGCCATGTGATCCTTTTATAGCTGCAGCCTTCCAGGACCTTGCTGATGGCTCAATCTGTGCTGCTTGAGGACCTGAGCATATGACCTCTGACCACCAATGAGCAGTCATCTCACTGGCATGCTCAGATGGAGAAAAGCAGGACTTTGTCCCAAGAGTGTCTGCTCGTCGCTAACTAATGCTGGATGCTATAGCTGAACCTGGGGCGACAGCAGCAACCAAACGCATAGCATTAGCCTAAGCAAGACGCTTTGACCGACATCTCTGCTGAGCAGGAACCTCTGCAGCTGAAGAGGAAAGGGAGACCGCAGAGGACATGGCTTGAGAATCCCCCTGTGCTAAGGCGAGAACTTGACGCCTAACACATGGCTCTATCCATTCTCTCATTGATGCGGTGAAGTAGTCCTGTCCCATTAGCAAAGAAACACCCCAAAATTTAATGGTTCCACGTTCATGCTTGACAGTGGGGACAGTGTTCTTTGGGTCATAGGCAGAATTCCTCTTCCTCCAAAACACGGTGAGTTGAGTTAATGCCAAAGAGCTCAATTTTTGTCTCATCTGACCGCAGCACCTTCTCCCAATCACTCAGAGAATCATCCAGGTGTTCATTGGCAAATTTCAGACGGGCCTGCACATGTGCCTTCTTTAGCAGGGGAACCTTGCGTGCACTGCAGGATTGTAAACCTTTATGGCATAATGTGTTACCAATGGTTTTCTTGGTGACTGTGGTCCCAGCTGCCTTGAAATCATTAACAAGTTCTCCTATGTGTAGTTTTAGACTGATCTCTCACCCTCTTCATGGTCAAGGATAAACCTTGCGGTGAGATTTTGCATGGTGCCCCAGATCGATGTTGATTGACAGTCATTTTGTATTTCTTCCATTTTCTTACTATTACACCAACAGTTGTCTCCTTCTCACACAGTATCTTACTTATGGTTTTGTAGCCCATTCCAGCTTTGTGCAGGTCTATGATCTTGCCCCTGACATCCTTAGAAATCTCGTTGGTCTTGCCTGTGTTGTAGAGGTTCCAGTCTGACTGAATAATTGATTCTGTGGACAGGAGTCTTTCATAAAGGTGACTATGTAAGACAGCCCCTTAAGCCCCAAGGGTGGTTTGCACGTTAATGACTAGGCCATTATTTACAATTCTGACCACTGTCCCTTTATGAGGTAATAAATCTGAGACGCTTCCATGGATCCCGGTGATTCTGACACTGTTTTCTTGTGACATTTTGTACTTCATGTTAGTGGTAAAATTTCATTCAAATAACTTGCGTTTATTTGTGAAAAAATGGAAATTTGGCAAAAATTTTGAAAATTTCGCAATTTTCCAACTTTGAATTTTTATGCCCTTAAATCACAGAGATACGGCACACAAAAAACTTGATAAGTAACATTTCCCACATGTTTACTTTACATCAGCACAATTTTGGAACCAAAATTTTTTTTTGTTAGAAAGTTATAAGGGTTAAAAATTTACCAGTGGTTTCTCATTTTTGCAACACTATTTTATTTTTACGGACCACATCACATTTGAAGCCACTTTGAGGGGTCTACTCGTATATGATAGAAAATACCCAAAAGTGACACCATTCTAAAACCTGCACCCCTTAAGGTGCTCAAAACCACATTCAAAAAGTTTATTAACCCTTTAGGTGCGTCACAGGAATTTTTTGAATATTTAAAAAAAATGAACATTTAACTTTTTTTCACGAAAAAATACTTCAGGTTCACTTTTTTTTATTTTACCCAGGGTAACAGGAGAAATTGGACTACAAAATTTATTGTGCAACTTGTCCTGAGTACGCTGATACCTGATATGTGGAGGGGAACCACTGTTTCGGCACATGGCTGAGCTCAGAAGGGAAGGGGCGCCGTTTGACTTTTTCAATGCAAAATTGGCTGGAATTCTGATCGGACGCCATGTCACGTTTGGAGAGACCCTGGTGTACCTAAACAGTGGAAACCCCCCACAAGTGACCCCATTTTGGAAACTAGACCCCCCAAGGAACTTATCTAGATATGTGGTGAGAACTTTGAACCCTCAAGGGCTTCACAGAAGTTTATAAAGTACAGCGGTACAATTAAAAAATCATATTTTTTCCAAAAAAATGATCTTTTCACCCCCAATTTTTATTTTTCCAAGGGTAACAGGACCCTAAAAGTTATTGTGCAATTTGTCCTGAGTACGCTGATACCCCATGTGTGGGAGTAGACCACTATTTGGGCGCATGGCAGAGCTCGGAAGGTAAGCAGCGCCATTTGACGTTTTGGCTGGAATTGAGATCGGACACCATGTCGCGTATGGAGAGCTTCTGATGTACCAAAACAGTGGAAACCCCCCACAAGTGACCCCATTTTGGAAACTAGACCCCCTAAGGAACTTAACTAGTTGTGTGGTGAGCACTTTGAACCCCCCAGTGCTTCACAGAAGTTTTATAACGACCAGGAGTGAAAATAAAAAAATCATATTTTTTCCACAAACATGATCTTTTAGTCACCAATTTTTTTATTTTGCCAAGGATAACAGGAGAAATTGAACCCGAAAAGTTGTTGTCCAATTTGTCCTGAGTGCGCTGACACCCCATATGTGGGAGAAAACTACTGTATGGGCACACGTCGGGGCTCGAAAAGGAAGTAGTGACATCTTGGAATGCAGACTTTGATGGAATGGTCTGTGGGTGTCATGTTGCTTTTGGAGAGCCCCTGATGTATCTAAACAGTGGAAACCCCCCACAAGCGACCCCATTTTGGAAACTAGACCCTCTAAGGAACTTATCTAGTTGTGTGGTGAGCACTTTGAACCCCCAAGGACTTCACAGAAGTTTATAATGCCCGGGCATGAAAATAAAAAAAATCATATTTTTTCCACAAACATGATCAATAAGTCCCCAATTTTTTTATTTTCCCTAGGGTAACAGGAGAAATTGGACCCCAAAAGTTGTTTTCCAATTTGTCCTGAGTACGCTGATACCCCATGTGTGGGAGAAAACTACTGTATGGGCACACGTCGGGTCTCGGAAGGGAAGTAGTGACGTTTTGGAATGCAGACTGATGGAATGGCCTGCGGGTGTCATGTGCGTTTGGAGAGCCCCTGATGTACCTAAACTATTGAAACTCCCCACAAGTGACCCCATTTTGGAAACTAGACCCCCACGGAACTTATCTAGATGTGAGGTGAGCACTTTGTACCCCCAAGTGCTTCACAGAAGTTTATAACACCCGGCCGTGAAAATAAAAAGATCATTTTTTCCACAAAAATGATATTTTTGCCCCCAATTTTTTATTTTCCTAAGGGTAACAGGAGAAATTGGACCCCAAAAGTTGTTTTACAATTTGTCCTGAGTAGGCTGATAGCCAATATGTGGGAGTAAAACACTGTTTGGGCGCATGGCAGAGCTTGGAAGGGAAGGAGCACCATTTCACTTTTTCAACTCAGAATTGGCTGGAATTGAGATCAGACGCCATGTTGCATTTGGAGAGCACCTGATGTGCCCAAACAGTGGAAACCCCCAATTCTAACTCCAACCTTAACCCCAACACACCCCTAACCCTAATCTCAGCCCTAAGATTAGCCCTAACCCTAGCCCTAACCCTAGCCCTAACCCTAGCCCTAGCCCTAACCCTAGCCTTAGCCCTAGCCTTAACCCTAGGCCTGGCCCTAACCCTAGCCCTAACCCTAATGGGAAAATGGAAATAAATACATTTTCTTTTAATTTTATTATTTTTCCCTAACTAAGGGGGTGATATCGGGGGGGTTTGATTTACTATTTATGGCGGTTTTTATGTTTGGCGGCTGTCACACGCTAAAAGACGCTTTTTATTGTAAAAATAGTTTTTGCATCACCACATATTGAGAGCTATAATTTTTCTGTATTTTGACCCACCGAGTCATGTGAGGTCTTATTTATTCCCCTACTGTAATTTTTGACAGGGATATCTTATGCAGTAAAAACCCTTAATGTAACAAGTTATAAAATTTTCTATGGAAAAAATTTCTTGTCTCGTTTTAAAAGTATGTATTGGATTGGATCTTTTTCATCACATTGTGCAATTTTTGCATGGATAAAGGCATTAGTTTTGTGTTTAATTCAGTTTTCCTAACTTAGATGTTTTTGACTGCTGTGGGGGTTATGTATCTCTCCAGATTTCTAGCTTTTCAATATACAAAGCTAGGTTGGGGTGGAAAGAATTATCCTATAATTTTATCTTGGTGTGGGAAGTTTCAATGTTTTCTTACTCTTTGTGTAAGTAATCTACTGTCCTGTGTGTATTATGTTATTATAGAAATACTAAAATCATTGTTGTTTGTCTCTGTTTTCAAATTTCTGTCTTTAGAGATTAATAGGGTTTCCCTGGGTATTTCTTCTATGTTTTTCCTTGTTTCTTTTAATATTTTTTCACTGTACCCCATTTGTACAATTTTTTTATCGTATTCATAGATTCTTTCCGATAGTCTTCAATTCTAGTACAATTTCTTCTGACTTGCATAAATTGAACCCTGTAGATATTGTCAAGCCATACAGGTAGATGGCAGATGTTGCTGTCAGGCTTACTATATGATTTGGTTGCAAGATGTTCTTTATCAACAACAATAGTGATATCTAAAAAGTGAAAGGATTCAGTAGTGGAAGTGAATTTTAAATTTAAATAAATTTTATTAATATTTTCTCAAAACAGAATGAATAAATCTCCTTCCGACCAAAAAAATTATGTTTTGTTCTCAAGGACCAGAATAAGACCACCCTGAGAGGGTAAACGTTTTTCAGTATTATGAACATAAACTAATATTTGCATTCTATATGATTCTGTGCTAATGTGTATTCTTAAGATATAACATTTTTGACCGTTTGTAATACTTTTAAAATGGTGTGTTGCAAGTAAAGAACTACTTCAGTTTATGCTGGAAATATTTTCTATAGAAATAATTGTCTAATTCAAAATGTCAGTAAGGTTTGTACTTGTGGGCTGCAATGTCCTGATTTCAAGGTGTTTTAATGAACACAATACATTGGCTATACATTCTATGACAAGTGACGTTCAAACATGATGGAATATTTATGATAAGCCACTACATATCATGATAATATTGTGCAGGGATAGCATTAACTAAAATGTTGTAAATCAACCAAAGTTGTTGGGTCTCAGATACCTTTTTGACCAGTATACTCAATATCACATTGGATGAGAGCATCAAGGCTTGGGTGAACAGCTTTCTCAACACTCTGCCCTTCTGTGTTTGATAAAGATGAGTCTGAAAATTGTCCTTTATTTTTGTTGGATATAGGTATGGGCTGTAGAGTAGAAGTTACTGTAGTGCGCACATTGGTGCTCTTAATATACAGGATACTCTCCTTTCAGGTTTTGCTACACATTTTCAAACATTGTCTTAAATCATATGTCAGGAATTGGGTATTTTTACATTTATTTTCACATCTTTTCCTTGTTACAGTTAGATTGCCTTAATTTTTTGATCAAACTGCAACAAACTATTTTGTGTATTATGCTAAAAAATGCACATATTGCAGATGCACCAATATTCTCAAGAACTGACAGAATGTTATGAAATACTTGGAGCTTATTATCTATTGAAAGCATATTTATACAGTGGAGGAAATAATTATTTGATCCCTTGCTGATTTTGTTTGCCCACTGACAAAGACATGAACAGTCTATAATTTTAAGGATAGGTTAATTTTAACATTGAGAGATAAAATCCAGAAAATCACATTGTATAAATTCTATATATTTATTTGCATTTTGCAGTGAGAATTAAGTATTTTATCCCCTACCAACCATTAAGAGTTCTAGCTCCTATAGACTAGTTAGATGCTCCTAATCAACTCGTTACCTGCATTAAAGACAGCTGTCTTACATAGTCACCTTTATGAAAGACTCCTGTCCACACAATCAATTAATCAGTCAGACTCGAACCTCTACAACACGGGCAAGACCAATGAGTTTTCTAAGGATGTCAGGGACAAGATCATAGACCTGCACAAAGCTGGAATGGGCTACAAAACCATATGTAAGACACTGGGTGAGAGGGAGATGACTGTTGGTGCAATAGTAAGAAATTGGAAGAAATGCAAAATGACTGTCAATCGACATCGATCTGGGCCGCCATGCCAAATCTCACTTCGTAGGCTATCCTTGGTCATGAGAAAGGTGAGAGGTCAGTCTAAAACTACACTGGGGAACTTGTTAATGATCTCAAGGCAGCTGGGACCACAGTCACCAAGAAAACCATTGATAACACATTATGCTGTAAAGGTTTAAAATCCTGCAGAGCCTGCAAAGTCCCACTACTCAAGAAGGCACCTGTGCAGACCAGTTTGAAGTTTGCCAATAAAAACCTGGAAGATTCTGTAAGTGATTGGGAGAAGGTGCTGCGGTCAGATGAGAAAAAAATTGCGCTATTTGGCATTAACTTAACTACCGTGTTTGGAGGAAGAGAAATCCTGCCTATGACCCAAAGAACACCATCCCCACTGTCAAGCATGGAGGTGGAAATATTATGCTTTGGAGGTGTTTGTCTGCTAAGGGCACAGGAATACTTCACTGCATCAATAGGAGAATGGATGGAGCCATGTACCGCAAAATCCTGAGTGACAAACTCCTTCCCTCACCCAGGACATTAAAAATGGGTTGTGGCTGAGTCTTCCAGCAATACAATGATCCAAAAAATATAACCAAGGCAACAAAGGAGTGACTCAAAAAGAAGCACCTTAAGGTTATGGAGTGGCCTAGCCAGTCACCAGACCTTAATATCATGGAAAACATGTGGAGGGAGTTGAAGCTCCGAGTTGCCAAGCGACAGCCTCAAAATCTTACAGTAATGATTTAGAGATGATCTGCAAAGAGAAATGGACCAAAATTCCTCCAGACATGTGTGCAAACCTCATCATCAACTACAAAAAATGTCTTACTGCTGTGCTTGCCAACAAAGGATTTGCCACCAAGCATTAAGTCTTGTTTGCCAGAGGGATCAAATACTTATTTTTCACTGCAAAATGCAAATAAACTTACATAATTTATACAATATGATTTTCTGGAATTGATTTTTGAGATTCTATCTCTCAATGTTAAAATTAACCTACCCTTAAAATTATAGATTGTTCATGTCTTTGTCAGTGGGCAATCTTACAAAACTAGCAAGGGATCAAATAATGTATACTGTATACATACAAATAAATATATATATATATACTGTATATATATGTCTATAAGAGTAAATATATAGATCTATATATGTATACACTGCTCAAAAAAATAAGCAAAGACTTTTATTTAAAAACTGCATTTTGTGTTTACTTGTGTTGTGTTACCTTTGTCTAATATTTAAATTTGCTTGGTGATTTGAAAGATTTAACTGTGACAAACATGCAAAGGAAAAGGAAATTAGGAAGGGGCAAACAATTTTTTCACACAGCTACACTGCTCAAAAAAGTAAAGGGAACATTTAAACAACAGAATATAACTCCAAGTAAATCAAACTTCTGTGAAATCAAATTGTCCACTTAGGAAGCAACTCTGATAGACAATGAATTTCACATGCTTTTGTGCAAATAGAATAGACAACAGATGGAAATTATTGGCAATTATCAAGACACCCTCAAAAAAGGAGTGGGTCTGCAGGTGGGGATCACAGACCACATCTCAATACCAAAGCTTTCTGGCTGATGTTTTGGTCACTTTTGAATGTTGGCTGTGCTTTTACACTCGTAGTAGCATGAGATGGACTCTACTACCCATACATTTGGCTCAGGAATTGCATCTCATCCAGTATGGCACAACAATGCGAACTGTTGCAAGAAGGTTGGCTGTGTCTGTCAGTGTAGTGTCCAGAGGCTGGAGGCACTAGCAGGAGACAGGCCAGTACACCAGGAGACGTGAAGGGGACGTAGGAGTGCAACAATCCAGTAACAGGACCGCTACCTCTGCCGTTGTGCAAGGAAGAACAGGAGGAGCACTGCCAGAGCCCTGGAAAACCAACTCCATTAGGATGGTCTGAGGGCCCAACGTCCACAGATGGGGGTTGTGCTCACACCCCAACACCATGCAGGATGCTTGGCATTTGCCACAGAACACCAGGATTGAAAAATTTGCTACTTGCGCCCTGTGCTCTTCACAGATGAAAGCAGGTTTACACTGAGCACATGTGACAGACATGACAGAGTCTGGAGATGCCGTGAAGAGTGATCTGCTGCCTGCAACATCCTTCAGCATGACTGGTTTGGCAATGGGTCAGTATTGGTGTGGGGTGGCATTTCTTTAGAGGGCCACACAGCCTTTCATGTGCTTGCCAGAGGTAGCCTGACTGCCATTAGGTACCGAGATGAGATCATCAGACACCTTGTGAGACCATATGCTGGTGTGGTTGGCCCTGGGTTCCTCCTAATTTAGGACAATGCCAATGTGGCTGGAGTGTGTCAGCAGCTCCTGCAAAATGAAGGCATTGACGCTATGGACTGGCCCGCCCGTTCCCCAGACCAGAATCCGATTGAGCACATCTGGGACATCATGTCTCGCTCCATCCACCAGCGTCACATTGCACCACAGACTGTCCAGGAGTTGGTGGATGCTTTAGTCCAGGTCTGGGAGGAGATCCCTCAGGAAACCATCCACTGCCTCATCAGGAGCATGCCCAAGCGTTGTACAGTAGGGAGGTCATACAGGCACGTGGAGGCCACACACAATATTGAGCATCTTTTCCTTGTCATGAGGAATTTCCACTGAAGTTGTATCAGCCTGTAATTTGATTTTCCACTTTGATTTTGAGTATCATTCCAAATCCAGACCTCCATGGGATATTCATTTTGATTTACATTGATAATTGTTATGTTTTATTGTTCTGTACACATTCCACTCTACAATGAATAAAAATATTTGCAACTGGAATATTTCATTCAGAGATATCTAGGATGTGGTATTTTAGTGTTCCCTTTAGTTTTTGAGCAGTGTTTAGTAGATAGATAGATCGATATATGTTGGAAAGGAAAGAGTAACAAAAATGGAAGAGCCACATAGGTGATACCTGCAGTTTTACTTTATGACTTATTCTCAAATTAGAAACATTTCTAGTGCTTAATTAATTATCTTCCAAAATGCTGCTGACATGTACCACTTATCACTGCGACAACACCTGGCAGAATTGCTGCATTTATGTATTTAACTTTTTAAACTACAGTAAAAAAAAGAAGGGATTTGAAAGTCTAGTGTCAGGTGTAATAACCAGAGCTATAATTGACTCACAGAACTATGTTCCACTTGGTTTTTGTTGGGTAATTAATTTTATTTAATTTATTAGCAAAAGTCCTCTTTCACTAGTAAAGTGCATGCCAATGTATTGCTCAGTCATTTGTAATCCTTTGGGAGAGCACGCTCTGCTACTGTTCTTGCTAATGAGCCATTACTTATTTCAGTTGGCTTTTTTATTTATTTAAAATATGAAGTATTCTAGCTATTTTTATAAAGCCAGAAGAAAGCTGAAACTCTACTCATAGTGGGTATTTTACATTTATA
The DNA here is from genome assembly GCF_039654945.1 of Dendrobates tinctorius. Lineage (NCBI taxonomy): Eukaryota > Metazoa > Chordata > Amphibia > Anura > Dendrobatidae > Dendrobates > Dendrobates tinctorius. The sequence continues at coordinate 44,544,330 of NW_027361676.1, read as the reverse complement.
TATGTAGCCACATGTTTAAAATTCAAGGATTTAAAAAAATAATACTATGGCATCATTTACATTAGAGACAAAATACACATAACATTCATCCATTTGGTGTACAAATCACAGGAGAATGTATTCTTCATATAAATGATATCATCCATCACTATGATAGAATGCTAATAATAAAATAGTTCAAGCAAGTTGTAAACTAACGGGCTTTAATTTAATTTAATTATGTCTAATAGCATGCAATTTTTACTTGTTTCTCTTAAAAATATTTGTAAGTGTTACTGTAATAAAAGAATTCTAGACATTTTACACATGAAATAGATATTTTTGTTTTACATACCCATTCATGCATTTTAGGGTTCTACACAAGAATGCTTAAAAGAAAGAAACTGATAATCATTCTAGAAAATTGGCGTATGTCTTTTGGAGACACCTGAACTGTAATGACTCTTCCATTTCCTTTCTATTCTAAGACACCTGATGGAAGAACACCAAGTGTGTCATTTCTTTGAAACATCTCATTATGGAAGTTCCTCCAAACTGTGCACTGTTTAATTAAAATTAAAAGGTTGCAAAAAAGGCTTCAGAAAAAAAAGCTCTAAAAAAATCACTTCAAAAAACTAAAAGTGTTTCCAATAACTCCCCAAAGGAGATGTGCACATGGAGTCTTTTTGATGAGTTTTTATTGAAGAAATTAAGTGTAAACTCCAAGTTTTTGAATTTTGAGGCTTTGAGTAGGACTTGGAGAGTTTCCTCTCATTTTTAGCTCAGTTTCTCCTCCAAAAACTCTTCAAAGAACTCCTTATGCACCTAGCCAAAATGAGTGTTTCTGGAAGCAGTTTCCACTAGAAAACCTGGAGTTTTTTATTGCCTCAAAAAGCTACATATGCACATACCTTTCAAACAGAAAACCCAGTTGTATTTTATATGCAAAAGGGGGATATCACACAGTGGTGATCCACCTTTTTATTACACAAACACCAACTCCAAGCAAATACACAAAAAAATAGGAGAACATGGAGTACATAGGTGCATAATTTTTTTTTTGTAATTTTATTATTCTACTTCAAAAGGTCAATATATATATCTATATATATATATATATATATATATATGAGAATTACAGTACAAAAGACACATTCAGGAATAAACAGAGATATTGAGGTCACTGCCTTGTAGATCTCCAATCTTGCACATGCACCACAAAAAGCTAGATCAAGTGGGTTACATATTGTTATGCCAGTGCATAACTACAGGTCAAAGAGTCACTACATCACACAGATGTATATATATATATATACCTACACTATGTATATTACTTTAGAGGAAAAAGTACCCTAGACCCGATAAGAAATTATCCCACAAAAGGCAAAGCTATACTGACATCAGTGCCTATAACAGCAATGCACATGTCCCGCATAATGCCCACAACAAAAGTACTATCGTGCAGTGAGTCCCTGGAAGGTATCGTTCAATTAAAAATCATCCATATGTCAAACAGATCAGCATTTAGCCTAAATATGACGGAAACTTACCAGGTGCACGGCAGTAATACCACAGGTGAGGTGAAAACGTCCCGAAGCGCGAAACGCAAATGCAAACATGGGGAGAACATGCAAACTTTGTGTATATGATACAGATAATTTCAGATAATTTGTGGGATTGGAACCCAGAACCTAGGCGCTGCAATACAAAAGTGCTAATATAAAAGTAAGAATCAATTTAGTTGCATAAAGCTTCTTAATATAGAGTTTTTAATGAGTCTTTAATGAGTGATGTGTTTTGTAAAAATCACAAAATTAGAAAAAAGAGTTGCAGTCCTTAGGCAAAAAGTAGGTGCACTCATTGGTTTCTAACCCTTGCGATATAAAACCGACAATTATGAGAAAAGAAAACAACCAAATCAAAAGTTTCAAATATAGTCATAGAGAAAAAAGTGAGGGCTATTGTTTAGTAGAATACACTTAGAGCACGCTGTCACATTGCTATTTTGATAAAAAAATTTCTGCATGAAAAATGCAGGTTATAGCCAGAAGACTGTAGATTATTTATTTAATCTATTTTACTCATTTATATAGCACCATTAATCCCACAGCACTTTACATACATTATCGGCACTGTCCCCGATGGAGCTCACAATCTAAATTCCCTGTCAGTATGTCTTTGGAATGTGGGAGGAAACTGGAGTACCCGGAGGAAACCCACGCGAACATGGGAAGAACATACAAACTCCTTGCAAATGTTGCTCTTGGTGGGATTTGAACCCAGGACCCAGGAGTACTAACCACTGAGCCACCGTGCTTTTGTATACAGGGTTGTTTATGCATTTTTATGTAGTTTTTGATGATTCTTTTGGTTCTAATGCTTTTTTATATCAATGGCAAAAACTGCAGTAAAAACACTGAACAAACTCATAGCTATGATTATTACAAAATACGTGTAGTCCGGAATTCTCAAAAAAGGGCTAATTTTAATTTTAATTTTGCAATTGAAATATAGTGTATCAATATATGAATACACTATGTCTTGATTGCAATAAAAATTAACTATTTTGAGAGTGCCGGATTCCACGTATTTTGTAATAATCACAGCTATGAGTTTGTTCAGTGTTTTTACTGCAGTTTTGATATCAAAAAGCATTAGAACCAAAAGAATCATCAAAAACTACATAAAAATGCATAAACAACCCTGTAAACAAAAGCACAGTGGCTCAGTGGTTAGCACTCCTGGGTCCTGAGTTCAAATCCCACCAAGGACAACATGTGCAAGGAGTTTGTATGTTCTCCCCATGTTTGCATTGGTTTCCTCCAGGTATTCCGGTTTCCTCCCTCACTCCAAAGACATACCGATAGGGCAGTTAGATTGTGAGCCCCATCGGGGACAGTGCCGATAATGTATGTAAAGTGCTGTGGAATTAATGGCGCTATATAAATGAGTAAAATAAATAAATAATCTACAGTCTTCTGGCTATAGCCTGTATTTTTCATGCAGAAAAAAATGTATCAAAAAAGCATCATGAGAACATGATCTTAGTGTATTGTACTGAACAATAGCCCTCACTTTTTTCTCTATGACTATATTTGACACTTTTGATTTGGTCATTTTCTTTTCTCATAATTGTCGGTTTTACCATTGTACAGACTGTCTTATTTTCCCCCCTTTTAAGAATTTTGAAAGCCTCCCTTTACCTTTGGCAAACTCCCCAATTTATTCTTACTTGTTTACCTCCGTTCTATTGGCTTGGAAGCGTGTCAAGCTGTTCATCCGTGAAGGATGTGATGTAGTTTGGGAGAGATTGTTAATTTTGAAGATATCTAACTTAGACAGTTGATCAATTTTTTTTAAGATTCAAAGCAATTTAACATCATAAAAGTTTGAATTGATAAAAAAGACAATAATTGTCTTTTCTTACAGACTATTGCTAGCATTTTCTGTTGTTCACATACAATCCCAAAATCAGCATGTACTTATACTAAAATGTTTGGCATTTTATTTATAAAAACACTTGACATCTATTTTTTTTAATTTTATTTAATAAACATCTCAGTAATATTATTACATTTTGTTTTAAATGGAGAAAAGATGGGAATCACAAGATCACTCAAATTACTGCGTGCAGCAAGTGTGCTAAAGACAAATGTGACATTTATGTGAGTCCATCATTGCACCCTAAAAAGCGTCCATCGACTATATAACAAGTTCCTCGGTGGTCATTTTCTGGCCTTTTTACAGGGGTCAATAAAAACTGATGGAGACAGAACGATCACTAATACAATTGTTCTGTCACCGCATAGTTCATGTTACCAGCCGCATGTCATGTTTTACAAGGAGTGATGTTCTGCAGATTACAATTGTATTTTTGCCAGTGTAGATTTTGCAATTAACCAACATATAAGCATTTATCAAGATAATTGGAAATGAGTTGATAATCGGGAACGCACATTTACAACCATGCTCATTCACCCAATAACTACTCTTCTAAATGCTTCTACTACACGATTATTTCCTCATCAAAATGTTCACCAGAAACACTTTACTCAAATGTGCACAGGAGGAGAACAAGATTCAAGGTTACTAATAAAGCATTCATTTTAATTGATACATATTAAAAACATAAATACAAAAAAATATTTCTCAGTGGTGACTAAGGCAAGAGGGCAAAAAAAAAAGGGGCCAAGTAACCTGACAGGCTGCAATTGTAGGTGCTTGCAAAGAAAAGTTAATCAAGTCATTGAAAAATATCCTAATACTGTGAATATCTCACTAAGAATCTAGAGGTAATATTTGCATAATACAATTGTCGTGAATTGTAGGGTATCTCCATATACTGTCTGGCTATTGCCAGCAAACATTAACAGGTAAGTGCACGATACAAAAACGTGTGAGTGCCTTTTGTGAGCTAGTAAAAATATGCAAGTACTGTATATCTTATACATCAAATGCAAAAGACACCCCATATGTTATGCATAAATTATAACAGGTAAGTACCCATTAGTTCACTACTTAGATCCAGGTGGCATCTTGACCCAAAAACCAAAGTACATTTTGTGTATGTTGCTTCCTTAGGGGGTTTGCCTAAGGGTGGCATTTGTACAAATTGTATGTCCAGCTGTTCCCATCAGCTGACCGAATGTCATGCCGCCGCTGTATACTCACCCGGCCTCCATTCCCGCACCACAGCCCCCCACCGTTCGGCAGCCGCGGCGGCCCTTTCGGACAGGTCCGTGGCCAATGGCATCTCTGCATTCAATGCGCATGCGCCGTAGGCCGTGGCCGTGCCTCCCTCCTGTCACTTATGCTCTGGCGGTGCCCTGACGCGGAAGCACTGTCGGACCAATGGCATACCAGGCAGGGGTATATCAGGCTGTCTTCTTTTGAGGGAGGTGCCTGATCATTGTGTTTGCTAGCACACTGGGCCCTGCTTCCTCGTGTACTCTCTGCAGTCCCGCAGTCCTGTCTTCCGTGGTTCCTGCTGCAGTCTGCAGTCCTGTATTCCGTGGGTCCTGCTATCTATGCTCCAGTCCTGCAGTCCTACTCCAGTCCTGCTTCCCAAATTCTCAAGTTCCTGCTCCGTCCTGCTGTCTACGCGCCAGTCCTGCAGTCCTACTCCAGTCCTGCCTCCTGTGCTCCTGCTCCGTCCTGCTGTCTATGCTCCAGTCCCGCAGTCCTACTCCAGTCCTGCCTCCCGTGCTCCTGCTCCATCCTGCTGTCTATGCTCCAGTCCCACAGTCCTACTCCGGTCCTGTCTCCTGTGATCCTGCTCTGTCCTGCTGTCTATGCTCCAGTCCCACAGTCCTACTCCGGTCCTGTCTCCAGTGATCCCGATTCATCCTGCTATCCCTGGTCCGGCCCTGCAATCCTACTCTGGTCCTACCTCCTACAGTCTCGTGCTCCTACTCCAGTCCGCTCTGAGCCGCCTCTCTCGGTATCGGCTATCATGGTACCCGAACCCCTGGGCCTGCTGCTAACGATCCCTGTATAGGGGTCAGCTCCACCTGGCAGCTCAACCTGGGCCCCTCGGTGCAATGATTCAGAGGGTCTACTCCTGCAGATTTTCCTCATCTGACCAGCTGTGGTAACACTGAATTATACCTGGCCACACACAGCTCAAGTGCAGAGGACATGGAGAGAAGCGATTGCATGGCAAGGATCCAAACATTGGCAGGCACGCTCACCCACCGTAAGATATATTGCTAGGAGAGTAAAACATTCATAAAAAGTATGTGAATGATGTGTGAAAATGTTGCTATAGTGTGATGTGCTCATTAAAACAGATAGGCATATTTATTATAAGCTGTCAAGTTATACTTGATATATGTGGCAAGTAGAGTTGAGCGAAATGGGTCTGTCATATTCAAAAGTCGGCGACTTTCGCTGAAGTCGGGTTTCATGAAACGAATCCTGACCATAGCATGAGGTCGGTGACCAGAGCGCCAAAGTCGCGTTTCAAAAGATGCTTCCAGCGCCTTTTTCAGCCAATGATGGAGGACGCACACTGTGGGCAACACGATGACACAGGCATCGGTCACCACCATCTTTGAGAAGGGCATGCAAGTGATTGGCTGGCTTTGTGTGGCATCTCAGGAGCTATAAAAGGGCGTGCACCCCGACCGCCATCTTACTTCTGCCGATCTTAGCATTAGGGAGAGGTTGCTGCTGCTGATTCAGAAGAAGGGAAAGCGTTAGGCAGGGAAGAAGAACCAAAAAACTGCTTCTGCTGTTAGCAATTTCAACTTACAACACACAACACTTTGTGTGCAGTGACAGGGGAGGCTCTATTTTTGTGCATCAGCTCTGTTGGTTATTAGGCTGCCTTATAAGACTCCCTGATAGCTGCATTGCTGTTTGCACACTGCTGTGCAAACTGCTTTTTTAAAAGGAAAAATAATTTTCTTCCTCTTTTCTGTACAGTTACCAAACGTTCATTTTTCCACCCTTTTGTGTGTGCAGCAGTCCGGCTTATTAGGCTGCCTGCATCCATACTTGGACTGAGAGCATCATTGTCAGCCTCCTAAAATCTCTAGTGAGATCCAAATTCTCACCAATACTATAGACACTCTCCACCTTGTCATACACCATCCAATTTCAGCCTGTTACATTGAGGTGTAATCTCTCCTGTGCCTGAGACAATAGTTCAGCGTCCTCAAATCTCTAGTGAGATCCAAATTCTCACCAACCCTATAGACACCCTCCACCTTGTCATACACCATCCAATTTCAGCCTGTTACATTGAGGTGTAATCTCTCCTGGTCCTGAGACAATAGTTCTGCGTCCTCAAATCTCTAGTGAGATTCGAATTCTCACCAATACTATAGACACCTTCCACCTTGTCATACACCATCCAATTTCAATCTGTTAAATTGAGGTGTAATCTCTCCTGTGCCCGAGACAATAGTTCAGCGTCCTCAAATCTCTAGTGATATCCAAATTCTCACCAATCCTATAGAAAAATATTCAGGATTGAGAGTCCTCAGTAGTTGATACCTTTTAATGGCTAACTGAAAAGATGGTAACACATTGCAAGCTTTCGAGACTACTCAGGTCTCTTCATCAGGCATTGACTAATACAAAATCTGAGGTCACATATTTATGCACAATACAGCCTAGAAAAAATGCAATAGATAAGACAAGTGACGTGAAGCAGAACTATCAATATGGGAGAGGGAGAAACATAAATATAAACATTGGACCAGTTCATAGATAAGGAGTCCGGATGTTTTATGGTCCTCTGATTGGGGTCTAGTTCTGTGTTGTGATACCCCCACAAGGTTTTAAAAGGAAATTCCTTAATTGATGTAAAAAGACATAAATCCATGCGACACATTCATTCCAGCACTGAGAGTGTCAAAGTTCGTCATAAATTTGTACTCCCAAACTCGTCTCTCTCTCTGAGAATTGAAGTTACCTTTCAATACCAGTAATTTCATATCCACGCTGCTGTGATCAGGGATACAGAAATGTTTTGCCACAGGTAGATCCGTTCTTTTTTCTCTTATTGTGTGACGATGAGCATTCATCCTTGTTCTAAGCTTTTGCCCTGTCTCCCCCACATACAGACCCCCAGTTGGACATTTAGTACAAATAATTAAGTACACCACATTAGATGTAATGCAGCTGAAAGTACCTGCGATCTTGTAGTCCTGATGTGAGTTGGGGATCTTTATCTTGTCCGTGGTCATTATAAATGGACAGGTTTTACATTTTTTCTGGTTGCAAGGAAAGGTTCCTGCAGCTGTTGGAGAGGACAGGGAGCTTCTGACAATGATGCTTCTTAAATTTGGGGGCTGCCTAAAACACAGCAGTGGGGGGTCTGGAAAAATGGATTTCAATCGGGCATCTTTTTGTAGTAAAGGTTGTAATTTCCGTGCAGCTCCCCTTAGCACCTCCAGATTTGGGTTGTAGGTGACTACTAGAGGCACTCGGTTATTTTCTTCTTTAGATTTGTAATTTAGCAGGTGATTCCTTGACAATCTGGTGGCTCTTGTAATTTGGTTTTCAATTGTTCTTGGATGGTAACCCTGATTCAAAAAGGTCTTTTTGAGGTGACCAAGGTGTTTGTCTCTATCCATGGGGTTGGAACATATACGATTGTATCTGATGGCTTGGCTATAGATAATAGAGTTCTTTATGTGTTTTGGATGGAAACTGTCCCATTTAAGGTATGTTGGACGGTCGATTGGCTTCTGATACAGGGATGTCTCTATTTCATTGTTTTTTAGCTTAATGATGGTGTCCAAAAAATAATCTCAGTACTGGAGTAGTTGAGTGTTAAATTGATGGTGGGATGAAATTGATTAAACTGTTCGTGGAACGTCTTTAGCTGTTGCTCAGACTCCGTCCAGATGATTAAAATATCATCAATGAAGCAGTAGTAGGCCAGGGGCCTGATGGGGCATGAGGACAAAAAGTCGCTTTCAAGCTTTGCCATGAAAAGATTTGCATACTGTGGAGCCATTTTACTTCCCATAGCTGTGCCAGTCTCCTGTAGATAGATTCTGTTGTCAAATTCAAAGTAATTGTGGGTGAGGATGAATTTTATAAGTTTCACCACAGCATCAGCATCAGTCCCTGTGTTTTCCATGAAGAATTTGCAGGCATTTAAACCATCTTGGTGTGGGATATTAGAGTACAAAGATTCCACATCCATGGTGGCCAGGATGGTTCCTTCTGGTAGAGGACCTATTGCTGCTAGTTTATTCAATAGGTCAGTTGTGTCCTGAATGTAGCTGGATGTATCCTTCACCAGAGGTTTAAGAATACCCTCTACCCATCCAGATACCTGCTCAGTGAGGGTGCTCACACATGAAATAATAGGTCTTCCTGGATTTCCAGATTTGTGGATTTTGGGAAGCATGTAGAATGTCCCTATTCTTGGAGTATCTGGTATCAGGTCATCGCCAGCTCTTAATCCTGAATATTTTTCTATCTACTGGCTAACACGGTACAAAGATATACATCTTTCCTGTATCACCAATCCTATAGACACCCTCCACCTTGTCATACACCATCCAATTTCAGCTTGTTACATTGAGGTGTAATCTCTCCTGGTCCTGAGACAATAGTTCAGCGTCCTCAAATCTCTAGTGAGATCCAAATTCTCACCAATCCTATAGACACCCTCCACCTTGTCATACACCATCCAATTTCAGCCTGTTACATTGAGGTGTAATCTCTCCAGGTCCTGAGACAATAGTTCAGCGTCCTCAAATCTCTAGTGAGATCCAAATTCTCACCAATCCTATAGACACCCTCCACCTTGTCATACACCATCCAATTTCAGCCTGTTACATTGAGGTGTAATCTCTCCTGGTCCTGAGACAATAGTTCTGCGTCCTCAAATCTCTAGTGAGATTCAAATTCTCACCAACACTATAGACACCCTCCACCTTGTCATACACCATCCAATTTCAGTCTGTTACATTGAGGTGTAATCTCTACTGTGCCTGAGACAATAGTTCAGCGTCCTCAAATCTCTAGTGAGATCCTAATTCTCACCAATCCTATAGACACCCTCCACCTTGTCATGCACCATCCAATTTCAGCCTGTTACATTGAGGTGTAATCTCTACTGAGCCTGAGACAATAGTTCAGCATCCTCAAATCTCTAGTGAGTTTCAAATTCTCACAAATAGTAGATACACCTTCTATCTTGTTTTACACTACCATATAGCTGGTAGTATTCTTGGTACATTTTCACAAAAAGAGGAAGTATGGTGGAAGACGCCATGGAAGTGGGCGGGGGTTGCCAGCTGGTCCCGATGGTGGTGGTGGTGGTGTTTCATCTGTTGGTAGTGGCAAAAGCACAATAGCACCTAAGGCAGGAGGTGTTGAGCCTGCGTCATTGTCTGGTTCCACAAGGCCTCAAAGGCTCTCTTTTCTGGGAGTAGGTAAACCACTTTTAAAGCCGGAGCTTCAGGAACAAGTATTGGCTTACATTGCTGACACAGCCTCCTGCTCTCTCGCCTCCTCTTCTGAAGTTTCAAAAAATAAAAGCACTGAGTCGTCAGTGGAGGCTCCTGGTCAGGAACAACACCTTTCCTTGTGTCCTTCCCCCCTTCCAAAAGTGAAGGATGTGGCAGGCCACACTACCGATTACTCCATGGAGCTCTTTTCACATACCATGCCTGGAATAGCAAGTCAAATCGTGAATTCCCCAGTCCAAGATGAATTGGACATGGAGTGCACTGATGCACAGCCACTGCTAGATTTTTCTGCTGGTACATTCACTCAGAGCACTACATTGACCTCGCAGTGTACTGAGGCAGAATCAGACCCTAATGAAACTCAGGTGCCCCTTCCCGCATACTATACCACCTTACACGGTGACACAGAGGAAGGTGCACATAAAATTGAAGAGAAGGTGATGAATGACCCAGTTGTTGACCCAGATTGGCATCCATTGGGGGAAGAGGGTGCTGCTGCCAATAGCTCAGAAGAGGAGGAGGATCCGCAGCAGGTAACGACATCGCAACAGCTGTTATCTGGCAGGACCGTAGCAGTCCAAAAACATGTTACAAAAACCAAACGAGTTGCAGGACAGCTTGGCCAGACGGTCAAATTAGCACAGCGTGCAAGGTCTCAAAATGTCTTCCATAGTAGGAAGAGTGCAGTGTGGCACTTTTTTGAACAAAATCCTAATAATCAGGCAAAAGTTATCTGTAAGAAGTGCGCAAAGACCTTTAGCCGAGGTAAAAATCTGAGAAATTTGAATACCAGTTGCATGCTTAGACATTTAACCACCATGCACTTGCAAGCGTGGACGGACTACCAAACCTCACGTACCACATGTGCACCTGCTCTGAATGAAGGTAGTCAGCAACGCTACATCGCTTCCCCCACTGTAAGCCCACCGGTTAGCACACCACCAGCAGCAAATGTTGAGGTGTCATCGCAAGGGCAAAGCAGTCATGGAATCACAATGTTATTGCTACGAAAGACTGAATCTAGGCCATCAGCAATACCACCAACACCATCACCAACCCTCTCTCAGTACGCCATGTCCACCGCTAGTTCCACCATATGCAGCTCTCAAGTCCAGCTCACCCTACCAGAGACTCTGAGTAGGACAAGAAAGTACTCATCCTCTCATCCGCGTACACTGGTTTTGAACGCCCACATTGCCAAACTAATCTCGTTAGAGATGATGCCCTACCGGTTGGTTGAAAGCAAAGCTTTCCACGTGCTCATGACCTACGCTTTACCATGCTATGACCTACCCAGTCGGCACTTCTTTTTGCGAAAAGCCATCCCAGCCCTCCACGTGCATGTGAAAGACCGCATTGTCCATGCACTCAAGCAATCAGTGAGTGGAAAGGTGCACCTCACAACAGATGCATGGTCCAGTAGGCATGGGCAAGGCCGTTACGTGTCCATCACTGCACACTGGGTTAAAAGGGTGGATGCAGGGTCCACAGGGGAGAGCGGCGGTGGGACAGTGCTGCCTAGCCCACGGTATAGGAAAAAGTTGGCTGTAGGCGTTCGACCCTCCTCCTCCTCCTCCAGAAGCGAAAGCTCGTCCATGGAGCGCAGTCGCACGAGCACTCCATCCGCAGCTGCCAGTGTTGCACACGAGGTGTCCCACTATCGAACAGCTAGTGGTAAGCGTCAGCAGGCTGTGTTGAAGATGATGTGTTTAGGCGAAAACAGACACACCGCAGAGTTACTAGTCGACTACTTGCAGCGACAAACTGAGTCATGGCTGGGCAGTCTACATCTTCAGACAGGCAAGGTAGTTAGTGATAACGGCTGGAATTTTGTGGCAGCCATAGCCCTTTCAAAACTCAGACACATACCTTGCCTGGCTCACACCTTGAGCCTGGTGGTGCAGTGCTTCTTCAATAATTATCCGGAGTTAACACCCCTGCTCCATAAGGTGCGAAGATTGTGCTCGCACATCCGTCGGTCGCCCGTACACTCCAGTCGTATGCAGAAGCTGCAGCAATTGCTCCACCTTCCCAAGCACCGCCTAATTATCGACGTTGCAACAAGGTGGAACTCCACCCTGCATATGGTTCAGAGGCTGTGCGAACAGATGCAGGCTGTAATTCATTTGTGGGAGGATACACGGGCAGGCAGTTTGCAGGCAGATATGGAGTTGTCTGGTGTGCAGTGGTCGAAGCTGACAGACCTCTGTAAAGTCCTTCAGTGCATTGAGGAATGCACACGGCTCGTAAGCACAGGCGACGCCATCACAAGCATGAGCATCCCACTTATGCGTCTGCTCATGCAAACTTTGATGCACATTAAGGAGCAGGCGTCTGCAGCCGAGGAGGAAGAGGAGGAGGGAAGCCTTGATGACAGTCAGCCATTGTCTGCTCAGGGAAGTCTCGTGGACGAGGTGGAGGAAGAAGAGGAAGAGGAGGAGGAGGATGATGGGGATGATTATTTTGGGGAGGAGGATGCTTCTCAGGGGGCAAGAAAAAATGTTGGTGTGGCAAGGTCAGGTACAGGGTTTGTGCGTGACTGGAGGGATGTGGATTTGCCAGAAAGTGCTCCTCCACCCAGCACTCGCAGTGCATCATTGACACCTGGAACATTGGCCCACATGTCAAATTATGCCTTGCAGATCCTAAAAAGGGACCCCCCGCATTGCCAAAATGATGAACGATGACGACTACTGGTTGGCCGGCATCCTGGATGCACTCTATAAAGACAAATTCCAAAACATCATGCCACAGGAGAACCTAGAGCTAATATTGGCTAACAAGCAAGCAACTCTGGTAAACCGTTTGTTTGAGGCATTCCCAGCACACAGCGGTGGTGATGTTTTTCCAACGAGCCGTAGGGGACAACATGGAAGAGGTGTTCATGGTGCACACAGCTGAAGTATCGTTGGACACAGGGGTTTCATGACCATGTAGTGGACTGATTTTTCAAGTACCGCTCCCACGACTGGTAATACTGCATCGATCGAAAGTGACAGGAGACAGCAGTTGTCAACTATGGTAACAAACTACTTCTCCTCCCATATCGATGTTCTCCCTCACCGGTCATTCCCCTTTGACTATTGGGCCAGTAAACTTGACACCTGGCCTGAATTGTCACAATATGCCTTACAGGAGCTCGCTTGCCCCGCTGCTAGTGTGTGAGAATGAGTCTTCAGTGCTGCTGGATCAATCCTGACAGAAAAAAAGACCCGTCTGTCGACCCAAAATGTTGATGATCTAACCTTCATTAAAATGAACCATGCATGGGTTTCAAAGGATTTTGTCCCACCCTCCCCTGCTGACACGTAAGTTGCCAGAAAAATATCTTGCTTTTGTCCTCCTCTTCCGCGGACTTCTCCAATTTACTCCATTTGCAGCTACTGAATGTCTAACATCAACATATGCCATTTTTTCCAACCTCCTAACTGGGCTGCCTCCCTCACAGGGCCGGGGTCACCACCTGGCGCACGCGCCCGTGCGAGTGCCGTTGCCCTGGACAGGTGGGTGGGCACTGGCACAAGGTCCCTCATAGTAGAATCAAGTGTCTCTGATGGTGGGGGTGCACACCCGCTGTCAGACACATCGGCGAACTATGAGGGGCCCTGTGCCAGTGCCATCGCCAATGAGTGGGCCCCCCCTGCCTGCTCAGGATCACAGCACTTGCAAAGTTGAAATACTTACCTCTCCCTGCTCCACCGCCGTGACGTCTTCCGTGTTTCCTGACAGTGACATTCTGGTCAGAGAGCGTGATGACATCACGTCTGTACGCCCTCTGCCTAAACAGTCCAAGTGCAGTGAGATGGATGATGGGGACGACGAGGAGTCCAGACTAGTACAGGGATTCCCTAGCGAGGAGACTTATTTAATTGTTTTCAATGTTGGTACAGCTATTTTTGGGGAGCACTATACTCTGGAGAATGATATATGAGGCCCACCATACACTGGAGCATTCCAAAGGTGGACATCAGACACTGGAGCAGCATTTTCAGGGCCCATTATGCACTGGAGCATTAGAAATGGGGCCCATTATATATGGAGCATTATTTGGGACCATAAGACAGTGGAGCTTCATCCATGGGGCTCATCATATACTGTAGCATTATGTGGAGCTCATCATATACTGTTTCAAACATTATATGGGACCAATGATTCTGTATGGAGAAATATATGGGCCTCATTACTCTGTATAGCGCACTATGCGGTGGCCATAATACTGTATGGAGTAATATACTGTCCGTTTTTTGGAGCTGTTGGAGAATTTAAAATGGATATCAGTCATGAGATGTAAGAAGTAAAGTATTTTTCATTGTACTATACCGCTATTTCTCTGCCATATCAGAGGATCATGAATTGTGGCATGTGTTCAAAGAGCCCAGTTACACTCTTTGGCCCAGGGCCCACGAAAATCTGGAGTCAGCCCTACCCCCCCCACAACTTTAGCCAAATAACCCCCAGTTTTCAATGCCTAACTATTATTATAAAGTAAATTAAGGTTGACAAGCTTAAGTAATAAGAATTGATGTTTTTGGCATTAAAATGGGCATTGTTGGTGTGTTTCCTGTCCTCCGCTCACTGCCGACTTTTCTTCCCCATTGACTTGTATTGGGTTTCGTGTTTCAGCCGGCCTTCGACTTTTCACGATAATCGGCCAATTTCGTTCGACCCAAGTTTTGAGAAAGTCGGGTTTCATGAAACCCGACTCGACACGAAAAAAGGCAAAGTCGCTCAACTCTACTCGTTAGGATTCGGTACTCCGCGAGTAATGCGGTACTCGCGGTACTTGAATCCTGGCGAGTATTTCACTACTCGCCTCGCAATATTCTGCACAGCCCGCACAGCCCAGCACAGTCCTCGCACAGTTCTTGCACAGCCCCTGCACAGTCTCGCACAGCCCTACATCGTACCTGCACAGCCCAGCACAGTCCCGCACAGCCCAGCACAGTCCCGCACAGCCCTGCACAGTGCCTGCACAACCCAGCACAGTGCCGCACAGGCCAGCACAGTCACTGCACAGCCCAGCACAGTCCCACACAGCCCGGCACAGTCCCCGCACAGTACCTGCACAGGCCAGCACAGGCCAGCCCAGTCCCTGCACAGCCCAGTAGTCCTGAACAGCCCAGCACAGTCCCGCACAGCCCTACACAGTACCTGCACAGCCCAGCACAGTCCCACACAGCCCAGCACAGTCCCGCACAGCCCTACACAGTACCTGCACAGCCCAGCACAGTCCCTGCACAGCCCAGCACAGCCCAGCACAGTCCCGCACAGCCTTGCACAGTACCTGCACAGCCCAGCACAGTCCCGCACAGCCCTACACAGTCCCGCACAGGCTAGCACAGTCCCCGCACAGCCCCGCACAGCCCAGTCCCCGCACAGGCCAACACAGTCCCACACAGACCGTCACAGTCTTTGCTCAGTCCCTGCCCAGCCAAACACACACTCACAGCCCATTACTCACATAGACTTACAGTGGATTCGCTACTCGTTATGAGTACCCGAGTATTAGGAGGTACTCGTAACGAGTACAGCGAGTCCGAGAATTTCACTACTCACTCATCCCTCGCAAACACTTTTTTCACACAACTACACCGCTCAAAAAAGTAAAGGGAACACTTAAACAACAGAATATAACTCCCAGTAAATCAAACTTCTGGGAAATCAAACTGTCTACCTAGGAAGCAACACTGATTGACAATCAATTTCCCATGCTGTTGTGCAAATGGAATAGACAACAGATGGAAATTATTGGCAATTATCAAAACACATTCAATAAAGGAGTGGTCCTGCAGGTGGGAACCACAAATCACATCTCAGTGCCAATGCTTTCTGGCTGATGTTTTGGTCACTTTTGAATGTTGGTTGTGCTTTCACACTCATGGTAGCATGAGACGGACTCTACAACCCACACACATGGCTCAGGTAGTGCAGCTCATCCAGGATGGCACATCAATGCGAGCTGTGGAAAGAAGGTTTGCTGAGTCTGTCAGTGTAGTGTCCAGAGGCTGGAGGTGCTACCAGGAGACAGGCCAGTACACCAGGAGACATGGAGGAGGCCGTAGGAGGGCAACAACCAAGCAGCAGGACCGCTACCTCCGCCTTTGTGCAAGGAGGAACAGGAGGAGCACTGCAAAATTATCTCCAGCAGGACACAAATGTGCAGGTGTCTGCACACACGGTTAGAAACCGACTCCATGAGGATGGTCTGAGTGCCTGATGTCCACAGATGGGGGTTGTACTCACAGCCCAACACTGTGCAGGATGCTTGGCATTTGCCACAGAACACCAGGATTGGAAAATTCGCCACTGGCACCCTGTGCTCTTCACAGATGAAAACAGATTCACACTGAGCATATGTGACAGATATGACAGAGTCTGTAGATGCCATGGAGAGTGATCTGCTGCCTGCAACATCCATCAGCATGACCGGTTTGGCAGTGGGTCAGGAATGGTGTGGGGCGGCATTTCTTTGGAGGGCCACACAGCCCTCTATGTGCTCACCAGAGATCGTCTGACTGCCATTAGGTACCAAGATGAGATCCTCAGACCGCTTGTGAGACCATATGCTGGTGTGTTTGGCCTTGGGTTACTCCTAATGCAGGACAATTCCTGACCTCATGTGGCTGGAATGTGTCAGCAGTTCCTGCAAGATGAAGGCATTGAAGCTATGGACTGGCCCACCCATTCCCCAGACCTGAATCTGATTGAGCACCTCTGGGACATCATGTCTCGCTCCATTCACTAACATCACATTGCACCACAGACTGTCCAGGAGTTGGCCGATATTTTAGTCTAGGTCTGGGAGTATATCCCTCAGGAGACCATCCGCCGCCTCATCAGGATAATGCCCAGGCGTTGTACAGTAGGGAGGTCATGCAGGCACATGGAGGCCACACACAATACTAAGTCTCATTTTGACTTGTTTTAAGGACATTACATTCCACTTTAATTTTGTGTGTGAATCCAAATCCAGGCCTGCATTGGTTAATAAATTTGATTTCCATTGATGATTTTTGTGTGATTTTGTTGTCAGCACATTCAACTTTGTACAGAACTAAGTATTCAATGAGAATATTTCACTCATTCAGATCTAGGATGTGTTATTTGAGTGTTCCCTTTTTTTTTATTGAGCAGTGTATATATTTTGACCATAAAACTATGTTACCCCACTTAGCTACTAGTTTGTTGACAATGTCATCAAATAATTGGAGTCCTTGCAAAGCTCTCTGTTGTCTCACAGATAAAGCATCAAATCTGCATTCGGTGGAAAACTTATTGAAATATTCTAATATCAATCTGGTGAATATTTCTATGGCTGGTCACAAGGACAAAAATTAAAACTTAATTAATTTAGGGACAATTGACTGATGGAACATCTCCACTGCCAGAAATGCATGTCCTGTCACCTTACTGTATAATTTCTTTAGTATCAATTTTCAAGAGAAAAGGTATAGATCTTTTATTGCAGTAAAGAAATAGAAAAAGTTAGAGAATGTAAGCCCTGTTTCAAATACTTCTATTTGTTCCTGTGAAAGGACATGATTGGACAGGTTAATCACCTCAAGACCACTTTAATTTTTTCTACTGATTGTTGGTCTGAGATATTTTGTGTTTTACAGTGAAATTATCTTGACTTGATCCAATTTTATGTATTTCATCAGATTTATATTTGGATTTCGATGAGTCTTTACTAGATTTATGGGAGGTTACGGAGACATATCTCATCCGTGAGAAAGTTCTTGAGTGATTTTGCTTCCAATTCTATTTATAAATGGAAATGGTTGTTTGATCACTAATATATCACTGTAATTTTTGGGATTTTGTTTCACAAATATTTTTTCCACATTTTAAAAATTCATTAACCAATTCTTGATTTAGAGTCACTTAAGTTTCACTAGACAACTCCTGCTTTAATTTAGTTTGGAGTTCTTCAATTTACACATCAATGCTGTCTAGTGTTTTTTTATTCATTTCTACTAAAGTCCATAAAACCCTTGGAACAAAAGTTAGCTAGCTCTTCCCTTTTTTTTTTTCTAAATAATTTGTCGTCCATTTCAAAGGGTAGAAATACTTGGACACTAAGTCCTCTTGGTATCAACCGTTCTCCAAATATTTGTCCAAGATTACTTGATTTCACCTGATTCTGGTACATCTATTGAGCAATTATTTTAATTTTATAATCAATTACTGAATGTCTCTGACACCTCCTATTAAAGATAAACCAGAATCATCACTGAAAATGTAATTTAGTTGCGTTAGCCACATTTGTTCATGCACTTTATAATCAATATTAAATCTTGAACTGGAAGCTGTGAAAAACCTAGAAAACAACATAATATACACATTAACCCAGTTTTATATTGATAGATAACCAATTGTGCCCACTTGTATGTAGCAAACTCTAAGTAAATGTGGGGTGCAGCACGCAAGCATCCCATAAGCAAAGCATCACAGAATGTAAGCATCAAGCAAACGGCAGTTATCCATGGCAAGGAATTAACATTCATTTTCTCTCTTCACACAGGTAATCAAATCATTCAACTTCTGAACTGATCCACCCTGCATGTATTCACTCCATTCACTGTTAGCAAACAACCTGAATGGTACAACGCCCCACCTCTGCTGGCTGTCATTTCTGCTGCAATATATCCAAATGGTATTCAAATCATTCAACTTCTGAACTGATCCACCCAGCATGTATTCACTCCATTCACTGTTAGCAAGCAGCCTGAATGGTACAACTCCCCACCTCTGCTAGCTGTCATTTCTGCTGCAATATATCCAAATGGTACAAGTCCATACTTCTGCTTGCTGCCTGTCTTCTGCTGTTTTACCATTTTGCAACATATTTTAATGTGCCTGCTAAAGCTTTGGTATAATTCATTTGTTGCACTGTATTGAATACTAACTGTTTTATATCTGTGACTGGGGCCTCTCTATATCTTATCAGGTGGAAGGTGCTATAGCATATAGATTCAGCCTGGTCTAGTACCTTTGATCATCTTACCACCCCCTGGTGTGCTGGCCTCAGCTGCCAAATTATCCCAAACCAGCTCCCACAATCCCTCTCTCCTGACCCTGTAGTAATGCCTATATATTTAGTAGTTCCTAAGGGGAAGCACGCAAGTGTGGGGTGCAGCACGCAAGCATACCATAAGCAAAGCATCACAGAAGCTAAGCATCAAGCAAATGGCAGTTATCCATGGCAGTTAATCAGTGCAAGAGTCAGGTAACCCACACATTGCTTTCCGTTTAACCATGTGCTTTATTTCTATCCTCCTGTGCTCCCTTGCCATGCACATTCACCACCCCATCCCCCCTCCATCACGACTCATACACATCAGCCCCTCTATACTTCCCTCTCCCATGTACAGCTCCCATGCACTCCTTACCTTCCTGTGAAACCTCAGCCCATCTTGCCCAAACACATAGCACAAAAAACTACTTACAATTCTAACAACTATTTGCTCTTCCTACTCGTACTGATTTCAGGTGACATCTCCCCCAACCCTAGTCCACCATCCCTCAACCTCAACCCCTACCCTACCTCATATCGAAACCATAATAATCTTATTAATATTACTTGCACTCCCTCATCTCCATCTTTTAATTGTGCCCTCTGGAATCCACAGTCTGTTTGTAACAAGCTTCCTTTCCTGCAAAACTACTTTCTGAACAACTCTCTTAATCTGTTGGCCCTCACTGAAACCTGGATTCAGGATTCTGACACTGTCTCTACTGCTGCCATTTCTTTTGGTCGCTTACAATTCTCTCATTCCCGAGACCCACAAACAAACATGGTGGTGGAGTCGGCATACTCCTGTCCCCACAATGCACTTTCCAGGTCATCCCCCCAGTTCCATCACTCTCATTCCCTTCTTTTGAGGTCCACACCATCGGGTTCTTCCGTTCCCTCTCCCTCAGAGTAGCGGTCATATACCGGCCCCCAGGCTCACCCACCCACTTCCTTGACCACTTCTCAGCCTGGCTGCCGCACTTCATGTCCTCAGAACTACCAACTCTTATCCTGGGAGACTTCAACTTCCCCATTAACAGCCCTACTTCCACATCTGCATCCAAGCTTTTATCACTAACCACCTCTCTAGGCCTCTTGCAGCTTTCAACCTCTGAGACACACAAGGACAGTAACACCCTTGATCTGGTCTTTATCTGGCTCTGTTCAATCTCCCACCTAAATAACTCACCACTTCCACTCTCTGACTACAACATTCTCTCCTTCACGCTCACAAATCCTCACCAACCCCAACTCACTCCTACCTACCACACAGTCAGAAATCTAGGAGCCATTAACCCTCAGACACTTTCAGACTCCCTACACTCATCACTGTCCCCAATCTCCTCTTTCTCCTGTCCTGATCTGGCTGTTCATCACTACAATGACAATCTTAGAAGCACCCTTGACCAAGTAGCTCCCCTCACCCTCAGAACCTCCAATCACAGAGTGAAACAGCCCTGGATCACAACGCAAACTCAACTTCTCCAGCGATGCTCTAGGAGTGCTGAATGCCTATGAGGAAAAACCTGCACACCAGAAGACTTCATCCACTTCAAATTTATGTTAAGAACCTATAACGCTGTCCTTCACCTTGCCAAACAGACCTACTTCACCACCCTGATCTCACTAGCCAACAACCCCAAGAAACTTTTTGACACTTTCCTCTCCCTCCTCAGGCCAAAAGCACAAGCCCCTATCAAAGACATTTGTGCTGATGACCTGGCCTCCCACTTTACAGAAAAAATAGATAATATCCGTCAGGAAATCTGCTCACAACCACCAAGTGCTGTGACTCCCATCCCTTCCTGCATCTCCCCTGGCTCACTTTCCACATTTGATACCATCACAGAGATGAAGTCTCAAGACTCCTCTCTTCCTCTTGTCCGACCACCCTTCTAGACCCTTCACAGTCTGGCTTCTGCCCCCTACATTCGACTGAAACTGCACTCATCAAAGTGACCAATGACCTTCTGACAACAAAACGTAACGGTGACCACTCTCTGCTCATTCTTCTTGACCTTTCTGCAGCTTTTGACACTGTTGACCACCATCTCCTACTCTCTAGGCTCCAGTCACTAGGCATTAAGGACACTGCTCTCTCCTGGTTCTCTTCCTATCTTTCTGACCGCTCCTTCAGTGTTTTGTTCTCTGGCTCCACATCATCTCCTCTTCCTCTCGCTGTCGGGGTACCTCAGGGCTCAGTCCTTGGCGCCCTTCTCTTCTCTCTCTACACGACCCCAATTGGACAGACCATCAGCAGATTTGGCTTTCAGTACCATCTTTATGCTGATGACACACAACTATATAGGTCATTCCTGACCTTACCCCCACTGTGCTACAGAACGCCAGTGACTGTCTGTCCGCAGTCTCCAACATCATGTCCGCTCTCTATCTGAAACTCAACCTCTCCAAAACTGAACTTCTTCTGCTCCCGCCGTCTACTAACCCCCCCTAAATCTGACATGTCCCTCTCCTTAGGTGGCACCACAATAACACTCCGGCAGCAGGCACGCTGTCTGGGTGTTATGTTTGATACCAATCTCTCCTTCACATCCCATATGCAATCTCTTGCCTGCTCTTGCCACTTACACCTAAAGAACATCTCTAGAATCCGCCCTTTTCTCACCATGGAAACAAAAACCCTCACTGTAGCATTGATCCACTCCGGCCTGGATTACTGCAGTGCTCTATTAATTGGCCTCCCCATTACTCGACTATCCCCTCTCCAGTCCATACTTAATGCAGCAGCCAGAGTCCTCTATCTGGCTATTCGGTACTTGGACACGTCCGCTCTTCGCCAGTCCTTACATTGGTTGCCCATTCATTATAGGATCCAATTCAAAGTACTTGTTCTCACCCACAAAGCTCTCCACAGTGCAGCACCCCCTACATCTCCCTCCTTTCTTTCTATCGGCCTAACCGACCACTGCGCTCTGCAAACGACTTTTGACTAAACTCTTCACTAATCCGTACCTCCCTCTCCCGACTCCAAGACTTCTCCCGTGCTGCACCAATCCACTGGAATACTCTACCCCAAGAAATTAGGACTATCCACAATTTGCCTAGTTTCAGGCACTCCCTCAGAACACATTTGTTCAGAGCGGCCTATCACGTTCATTAATCAAAGTCATTCTATGTGTAAGTGTGCATGTGTAGCCCATTCACTATCTCCATCCATCCCTCATACCTTCAAGATGGCTGGACCATCATTGTAAATACACCATTGTAAATACACACCTGTACTTTGTATCTCCCCCACCTCATTGTAGATTGTAAGCTCTCACGAGCAGGGTCATCTTATTTTGCTTTAATTATTGTATTGCTAACGTTGTTACTGATGACTTGTGTTTTGAAACTGTTAAACTGCAAAGCGCTGCAGAATATGTTGGCGATATATAAAGATTATTATTATTATTTATAAATATCCATAGGATAACAAGATTCGATGCTACTAACAAAATATCAATTTTATTTAATACATATTAAAACAGAAAGACAAAACGAAATTGTCAATGGTGACTAGGGCAAGAGGTCAAATTACTATATCAGTGAAAAAATCCATGAAAAATAGGGCCAATTAATGTTGCCACTCTGCAATTGTAGGTGTTTGCATAAAAAAGTTTATCAATTCATTGAAAAATACCATAAGACTGTGAATGTCCCACCAAGAAGCAAGAGGCACTGTTCGTATGATACAATTTTAATGTATTGTAAGGTATCTCCATGTACTAGGGGGGTATTGCCACCAGACATTAATAGCTAAGTGCATACTACATTACGGTGAAGACATACCGTCTTCAGGTAATTGTCAGCAGACATTAGTAGTTGAGTGCACTCTCTACATCACTAGCTGGAGTTCTCATTACCTAATTATTCTGCCTTGCTCTCTCACCTGCACCTCAGTGATCAATCACTAGTGAATCCTCTTCAGCATGCTATCTGAATAATGTTGTACAATTTACCTGGAACAGGATCTCTCAGGATCATCAGTGTGTAGATTTGAAAAAGGTCTATGTAACATCGAAACGTCACACATTGTACACACATTTTGAACCCCTTAATAAATTTCTCATCTGATTTAACCATAACCCCCATTCATATGTCGGATTCTTTCTATTTTTGGATTTGGTTTTGGAATCTATCCAAGCACTGACTTATCAAAGAGTACTGTATTCCTACTGACTTAAAAACAAATACAATGTCACAGCTCTTCGGATGCAAAAGTTACTCAAATTGTACGAGTAAGTGAAGTCATTGTGAATATATAAATATGCTAATAAAATGATGCACTATGAAATAGTGTAAAGAGGCACAATGTGAAACCAATGTGAACTGAAACTTTAAACACAGTCCCCCTAGAATATTAAAGTGAACCCAGCTGGATTAACACCAATAAATTAATTATATGGTGGTATCTATTTAAAGCTGATAGCAGGCAACCCCATTGTTTGCAGAGAGTTTAATATAAACAGTAATGCCTACTTTTTCAAACATCTTTTATTGCATATCCAATGGACTTTGCCTGCAATCATCCATAAAAAACAGATGTTGCCAGTAATTCTTGTATAATTATTGATCCAGCTGTCAGGTTCCCTTTAAATTTTGTAATATAGAGATTGCAGAACAATCATCATAGCAGGGAAATAAAGGAATGTGATAAGAGAGGGAACTTGGTCTAACTAGAAACTGTTATTGGACTATAGGCAAAGAAGTGATGAAGAATATGTTCACAAGATGTATTTGCATTCCATTGTTTTTCCATGATGATCCAAATCTGTGGTAACAACACATATTTCTTACAGCGATTTTCAAAAATTGCACCAAAAATGCAACAGTCTTACAGCAATTTAAGATAATTGAGACAAAATATTGAATCTTGTCAACATGTCTTAATACACCTAATGATATTTACTCAAGTTGTATTTAAATGTGAGCAGGTAGATACAAGGAGCATTAAATTTGAGTCGAAGTTCCTTCAATTCATGGATTCACACAAATCTAAACACTTGCCTAGCAGGATGAAGCTTCAGTGAGGGAGATAATGTCATTTTGCGTGTTAGCGCTTGCTGACCAATGATGCCGTGTAGCTGTGACATCTAGAAGATTATCATAACCTCCACATTGGTTATCAGTCAGAGATCAGTGAGGTGAGTGAGAGTCAAGCACAAGACTGGCAATTTGCACAGCAGATTTGGTTTCCATCTCCACTGTGTAATTGCAAGATGGATATCATGTTGAAATCTGTCTCCCTCACTCTTTCTGTGCCTCTCTTTTTCACTCTAAGACTACCTTCATCTTTGTCTCCCTCCCTCTCTTTCTCTCTCCTTTCCTATATTAAGAGTCGAGTAAATGTATTCACAGCAAATCAATTTTTTTTAAGAAAATTCAGAAAAGCTGACAAATTTGATGACTTTGAAATCCAAACAATCTGCTCTTCTATTGTTGTATGATGTCATATTTAGCAATTCCAGGACACAGTTCTTGTTAAAAAGGTTCATAAAAATTATTAATTGATAGAATGAACAATAGTCTAATGTTTTGGGTGCACACTCTAAGGATATGCCATCCTCTTAACAATCGGCTTCCAAATCTGAAATCAAGGAGGGGAGTGTGTGCACTGAGAATAACCGTGCTTGACTCCCAATGGAATCAAAAGCAGAAGCTCTACTTATTAAGGAAATAATACATAATACAATACTGGCTTACATAGCCAGTCTTTTGGGAGCACCACCCATGGGTGCACAACTTTATTTAATAAAATGAAGCTGCAATTATTATGTTTTATGATTCTATTATACGTAGCTGTGCAATAAACATTCTTTAGAGGAAATTATAGAAGTCTTATGATTTCTAAATATAGCAAAGGTGCAGTCCAGGATGCTCAGGCCGTTTTGAATATTTCCATTATTTACTGATATCCTTTATATAGAGATGAGCGACTTTGCCTTTTTTCGGGGCGAGTTGGGTTTCAAGAAACCCAACTTTCGCAAAAGTCGGGTCGAACGAAATCGGCCAATTATTGTGAAAAGTCGAAGTCCGACTGAAACACGAAACCCAATACAAGTCAATGGGGAAGAAAAGTCGGCAGTGAGTGGAGGACAGGAAACACACCTACAGTGACCATTTTAATGCCAAAAACATCAATTCTTATTCCTTAAGCTTGCCAACCTTAATTTACTTTATAATAATAGTTAGGCATTGAAAACTGGGGGTTATTTGGCTAAGGTTGTGGGGGGGGTAGTGCTGGCTCCAGATTTTCGTGGGCCCAGGGCCAAAGAGTGTCAATGGGCTCCTTTAACACATGACACAATTCATGATCCTTTGATACGGCAGAGAAATAGCGGTACAGTACAATGAAAAATACTTCAATTCCTACATCACATGACTGATACCCATTTTAAATTCTCCAATAGCTTCAAAAACAGACAGTATATTCCTCCATACAGTATTATGGCCACCGCATAGTGCGCCATACAGAGTAATGAGGCCCATATATTTCTCCATACAGAATCATTGGTCCCATGTAATGTTCGATACAGTATATGATGAGCTCCACATAATGCTACAGTATATGTGGTTCACTATGGATGAAGCTCCAGTGTCTTATGGGCCCAAATAATGCTCCATATATAATGGGCCCCATTTCCAATGCTCCAGTGTATAATGGGCCCTGTAAATGCTGCTCCACTGACTGATGTCCACCTTTGGAATGCTCCAGTGTATGGTGGGCCCCAGATATCATTCTCCAGAGTATTGTGCTCCCCAAAAATTGCTCCCAACCTTTAAAACAATTAAATAAGTCTCCTTGCTAAGGAATCCCTGTACTCTGGACTCCTCGTCATCCCCATCTTCTTTCTCTCTGCACTTGGACTGTTTAGGCAGAGGGTGTACAGACGTGATGTCATCACGCTCTTTGACCAGAATGTCACTGTCAGGAAAAGTGTTTGGTTTCCGGGGGCAGTATGGTTGCAAAGCTGAACCTTAAAGGAATGTCCAGAAGGGCACCACCAGGAGTGGAGCCTGCAGCTTAATTGGACTCAACACGGGCAACCTCAACCATGCCATCCACAAAAAAGCTGCACAGATTGCAAGCTTAATTCCGTTAATGAACGAAACTCAGGCATGCCCCCGCGGTCGGCGTCCAGCTTACTAGAGGGACATGCGAGGCTCTGGCACGCAAGATCGGCCAATAACAGGTCTGTCATGCCCTTACATGTCCGGAGCTGCATGCATGCTTCAATGAAAGGACCAGCGTGTATCGCTTACAGGTGCGGATAACACGCTGAACCCCGTTAGCGATGGGGATCTGGGATTACAATTCTTCCCCGTGAACAAGCATTTCCCAGTAAGTGCAGGTCAACCGTAATTCTGGAATTAGGCCTAAACTGCATTCCAGAAAGAATGTGAAAAAATTAAGTGTCCAAACCACAGGTGCTGTAGCTTGCTTAACAGCTGGGCTCCTCTGCTGAGTAGCACGCAGTTCTTACATAAACAGGCGGCATAGCTTGGTTCACAGGTGGTCAACTCTGCTGAGTAGCATACACAATTACTAGGCCCAAAGTATTAAGTGGTGTAAATGCAGTCAAAAACTGGTTCTTTCATAAACAGGCGGCATAGCTCGGTTCACGGGTGGGCCCCTCTTCTGAGTAGCAGACACAGTTACTAGGCCCAAAAGGATTCTCAGGACAATATGCGGTAAAAAATTATTAGAAACACACACGGTGTAGCTCCTTCACAGGTGTACTACACCGCTGGCTACCAGACACCGCTACTATGCCCTAAAACTGTCTATTATCATTGAAAACCATTATTAATGTGAAAAAAAGATACGCTTTTGTTTAACGAAACGTTCTTGAATGGAAACTCGAACAGCCGAATTTTAATCAAAGTGTTGTAGTTCAACGAACGGACCTAACATGGCCCAAAACAGCTAGAATTTGAACTTGGCCAACAGTTCCACTCAAACACCACTCATCTGTAATCAGGAGGCAGACTCAGACAGTCTCAGGCACAATATGGATTCGACAAGATTGCAGAAAGTTGAGAAAGGGTACTGTATCACTAGATAACAGGTATATATAGCATAGTTTAAACATTTAAAATCTCCGTGTTTATTTCTGGAGTCCGACAAAGACACTCACAGCCTCAGTATGGATTAGACAACAATCTAAAAAGTAGAAAAAAGGAAATGTTTTTGAAGCATACACCAGTATACACTGTTGGGGTATTTTTAAATCTTTATATATATTTCTGTCTCAGTAAGACAGTCCAGACTCTCCGCAAGAGGAAACAAGATGGATAAAAGTACAAACATAAAGTCGAGTGATTGCAGAAATTTAGGAATTATTAATCACGGGAAAAACTCCCGGGAGAATTCTCAGAGGCGATGCTGACCCTCAATTACTTTGTGTGTGGAGACAGCAAAAACAGTTCTTTGTGAAGAAAGGGTTGCTGTATCGCAGTACCGTTGATCCCATCACCGTTACTCATCTCCATCAAATTTTGATCACAGGGAGAGATGTAGACATGGTCCTCACTGCCTATCATGATCTGTCAGGTAACTTTGGAGTGCAAAAGACAGAAGCCACAGGGTGTAAGCGATTCTTTTGGATTGACATGAGAGGGCACATTTAAAAATGTGGGCAGGAATGTCACTTGTCTGTGAGTAGAAAAACTGTGAAAATTGATGATAAACCACCACTGCATCTCATTGTTAGTTGACGTCCATAAGAAATGGAAGCCATTGATCATCTGAAGCTAGAGCCCGGCAAGCAGGACAGGGCATAGCTACGTCTTAACCATCATCTATCAGTTCACCAAATTTGTAGTGGCAGTCCCAGGGAAGGATTTGACGGCCCAGACTACACAGCGGAGGAGCAGGGAGAGGTAAATATTGCAAATGCTGGGGCCCTGCCCAAGCAAGAGGGGCCCACTTGTGGGTGTTGGTACTGGCACTGGGCCCCTCATAGTACGCCGGTGTGTCTAACGGCGGGTGTGCACCCCCACCGTCAGAGACACTTGATTGCACTATGAGGGACCCTGTGCCAGTGCCGGCGCCCAAGAGTCAGCCCACCCACCTGTCCAGGGCAATGGCACTCGCACCGTTGCATGCACTAGGTGGTGACCCCGGCCATGGGGAGGAGGCAGCCCAGTTAGGGAGGTTTAAAAAATGGCACATGTTGATGTTGGACATTCAGCAGCTGCAAATGGAGGAATTGGAGAAGTCCTAGGAAGAGGAGGACAAAAGCGAGCCTTTTTTCTGCCAACCTATGTGTCATCAGGGGAAGGTTGGACAAAATCCTTTGAAACCCATGCATGGTTCATTTTAATGAAGGTTAGATCATCAACATTTTGGGTCAACATACGGGTCCTTTTTTCTGTCAGGATTGAGCCAGCAGCACTGAAGACTCTTTCTGATAGCACACTAGCAGCAGGGCAAGCGAGCTCCTGTAAGGCATATTGTGCCAATTCAGGCCAGGCGTCCAGTTTAGAGGCCCAATAGTCAAAGGGGAATGACCTGTGAGGGAGAACATCGATATTGGACGAGAAGTAGTTTGTAACCATAGTTGACAACTGCTGTCTCCTGTCACTTTCAATCGATGCAGTATTACCAGTCATGTGAGCAGGACTTGAAAAATCAGTCCACAACATGGTCATGAAACCCCTGTCTCCAACGCCACTTCTGATGTGTGCACCACGAATACCTCTTCCATATTGCCCCCTATGGATCTTTGGAGAACCATCACCGCTGCTGTGTGCTGAGAATGCCTCAAACAAACGGTTTACCAGAGTTGCTTGTTTGCTAGCCAATATTAGGTCAAGGTTCTCCTGTGGCATGATGTTTTGGAATTTGCCTTTATAGCGTGGATCCAGGATGCTGGCCAACCAGTAATCGTCATTAGTGTTGAGCGACTTTTGTTTTTTTAGGGTCGAGTTTCGTTTCATGAAACCCGACTATTCCAAAAGTCGCGTCGAGCAAAATCGGCGGACTATAGGGAAAAGTCGGGGTCATCACGAAACCCAATGTAAGTCGATGGAGAATTAAAGTCGGCAGTGAGAGGAGGACAGGAAACACACCAACAGTGCCCAATTGAATGCCAAAAGCATAAATTCTTGTTACTGAAGCTTGTCAACCTTAATTAACTTCATAATACTACTGAAAAATGGGGGTTATTTGGCTACAGTTGTGGGGGGGAGGGCTGGCTCCAGGTTTTCGTGGGCCCAGGGCCAAAGAGCGCCCCTTTAACACATACCACAACTCATGATGCTCCGATACGGCAGAGAAATAGCAGTATAATACAATGAAAAATACTTCACTTCTTACATCTCATGACTGATATCCATTTTAAATTCTCCAATACCTCCAAAAACGGACAGTATATAAATCCATACAGTATAATGGCCAGCGCTTAGTGCGCTATACAGAGTAATGAGGCCCATATATTTCTCCATACGGAATCATTATTCCCATATAATGTTTCAAACCGTATATGATGAGCTCCACATAATGCTACAGTATATGTTGGTCCCAATGGATGAAGCTCCACTGTCTTATGGGCCCAAATAATGCTCCATATATTATGGGCCCCATTTCTACTGCTCTAGCATATAATGGGACCTGTAAATGCTGCTCCAGTGTCTGATGTCCACCTTTGGAATGCTCCAGTGTATGGTGGGCCCCATATATCATTCACCAGAGTATAGTGCTCCCCAAAAATTGCTGTCCTAACACTGAAAACAATTACATAAGTC
This sequence comes from Dendrobates tinctorius, assembly GCF_039654945.1. Classification (NCBI taxonomy): domain Eukaryota; kingdom Metazoa; phylum Chordata; class Amphibia; order Anura; family Dendrobatidae; genus Dendrobates; species Dendrobates tinctorius. The sequence goes on along the minus strand of NW_027361676.1, from coordinate 44,514,645 downwards.
TCCTTGCTAGGGAATCCCTGCACTACTCTGAACTCCTTGTCGTCCCCATCTTCCATCTCACTGCACTTGGCTGTTTAGGCCCTCCCACCGGCAGAGACACTTTTGCGTACTATGCGGTGCCCTGTGCCAGTGCCGTCGCCCATGAGTATGCCCCCCACCTGCTCAAGGAACCTGCACTTTCATCTGCACCTTCCTCTTTGTCACCGTGTAAGGTGGTATAGTATGCGGGAAGGGGAACCTGAGTTTCCTCTGGGTCAGATTCTGGCTGTGTAGAGAACGAGGGGAATGTAGTGGTCTGGGTCAATGTACCAGCAGCATCATCCAGCAGTGGCTGGGCCTCAGTGCACTTGTGGCATCCCCAAGAGTACGGTCGCCACTGTGGCATTGCCTTCCTCCTAGGTAGTGTGTTGTCAAGTTTGGGAGCAACGAAGGATCTCTCTAGCAGTGAAACCAACACACAACACATTTCCCACTCCAGGCCAGCAGGGAGACCTCTGAACCTGACTGCTGAGGAGCTGCTCTCTGTGGTCGGGAGGAGGTAAGTTAGGGCACTCTGTGCAGGGAAGGGGAAGTGTGTGGACGTGAGAAGGGGAGCTGGAGGATGAGCAGAGTTAAGGCTCACTCCTAGCTGGAGTGCATGGTCCGGATTCCGGTCTCCGAGTTTGTAGGGACACTGACGTTCCTGCAGCAGAAACCAGGGGAAGTAGCAGCTATAAATGCTCTGTACCCAACTAAGGCTCGGAGGCCCCAGCATCGACGTGTGCAAGGCAGAAGGAAAAGGCTACAGCTGTCTGCCATACAAGTAAAGTCTGAGGAACATCTGTTAGACAGGAGGCGTTTCAGTGAACCACGGTCCTGTGAGTGCTTCCCCCACAAGCGCTAGAAAGGAGACGTTCAGGAAGGTACATGTTGGCGGAGTGTTGGAAGGGAGCTTTCCATTCTGGTCCCGGAGGTTGGCAGAGGTCCTGACCCAGAGGACACAGCACGGAGGCAGGCATCTGTGTAACCTGCAGACTGTGAGTAAAGATTTGGAACTGCACGCTCTGGTGTCCTACAGTTATTCCAGCACCGCTACATCTGGGTTCCAGCACCTACACCGCCTGTGCCTTTCCCCCATCACTACATCTACACTTCCCTGGGACTCCAGCTCCACCTGTGGGGGAGCTTCACCATCTTTGCTGCACAACACCATCAGTCCCAGAGGATCTGCATGCAGCGTCGGCCTAACATCTATGTTGCCGAACACCACAGGTGGCGTCAAACTATCTATATAAACTCTTTACCATTATACCACGCCATTTACATGGGCACCCAGGGCCACCGTCCGGGTCACCGCTGCTGTGACACATCCCACTGACACTGGCCCAGTACCGAGTACCCCACAGCCCTGGGAGGGCGACCCATATGCCGACTGCTGATCGGGCGGCGTTATTCCCACGAACCTCCAAACAGCGTCCCTGAAGGCAAAGTTTTTGGTTTCCGGGGGGCAGTATGATTGCAAAGCTGAACCTTAAAGGAATGTCCAAAAGGGCACCAGCAGGAGTGGGGCCTGTGGTTTAATTGGGCTGCACCTGGGAAACGACTACCATACAAGCTACAGAAAAGATGGACAGATTGCAAGCTTTGTCGATTCTGTGTGTGGTGTGGTATGTCCGTTTGTAGTTGTGCTAGCGATTTCTCAGCTTTATTCCGTTAACGACTGAGACTCTGGCATGGCCCCGCGGTACGCGTCAAGCTTACTAGAGGGATACGCAAGGCTGTGGCATGTGAGATCGAGTAATAACTGGTCTAGCATTCCAGTACATGTCCGGGGCTGCATGCACGCTACACTGAAAGGACCAGCTTTTGTCGCTTACAGGTGCAGATAACCTGCTGAACTCCGTTAGTGATGGGGATGTGGGATTCAGATTATTCCCCGCAAACGATGATTTCCCAGTAAGTTCAGGTCAACCGCAATTCCGGAGTTAGGCCTAACCGTCATTCCTGAAAAAATTACGTGTCCAAATCACAGGTGCTGTAGCTTGCTTAACAGCTCGGCAGCCGTTCTCAGGCCCAATATGGATTTAACATCATTGTAGAAAGTTGATAAAGGGTACAGTTTCACCGGATAACACGTATAAATGTAGCCTAGTTCACACATTAAAAATATATGTCTATAGATCAGGAGGCAGACTCAGATGTTCTCAGGCCCAGTATGGTTTTGACCAGATTGTACAAAATTGAGAAAGAGTACTTTATCACTGGATAGCAGGTATATATAGCATAGTTTAAACATGTAAAATCTCCGTGTTCTCAGTATGGATTACACAGCAATCTAAAAAGTGGAAAAAAGGAAATGCATTTGAGGCGTACACAACTATATACTTTTGCTGTTATTTTTAAATCTTCATATATATTTCTGTCTCAGTAATACAGTCCAGCCTCTCCGCAATAGCAAATGAGATGCAAACAATTAGTGACATAAAGGCTATTGATTGCAGAAATCTAGGAATTATTATTCACGGGAAAAACTTCCGTCACAATTCTCATAGGCGATGCTGACCCTCAATTAATTTGTGTGTTGAGACAGTGAAAACATTTTTTTGTGAATAAAGTCTTGCTGTATCGCACTTCCGTTGATTCCATCACTGTTACTCATCTCAATCTAATTTTTATCACAGGGAGCGATGTAAACATGGTGCTCACTGGCTATCATGATCTGTCACGTAACTTTGGAGTGCAAAAGACAGAAGCCACAGACCGTAGGCGATTCTATTTGATTGGCATGAGAGGGCACATTTTGAAATGTGCGCTGGAAGGTCACACGTTTGTGAGTAGGAAAACTGTGAAAGCTGATGATAAATCACCACTGCATGTAATTGTGAGTCGATGTCCATAAGAAATGGAAGCCACTGATCATCTGGAGCTAGAGCCCGGCCAGCAGGACAGGGCATAGCTACATCTTAACCATCATCTTTCAGTTCAATCAATTTGTAGTGACAGTCCCAGTGAAGGATTTGACAGCCCAGACTACACAGCGGAGGAGCAGGGAGAGGTAAACATTACAAATGCTGGGGCTCTGCCCAAGCAAGGGGGGCACACTCGTGGGCGTCGGTACTGGCACTGGGCCCCTCATAGTACGGCGGTGTGTCTGACGGCGGGTGTGCACCACCACTGTCAGAGACACTTGATTGCACTATGAGGGACCCTATGCCAGTGCCCACGCCCAAGAGTCAGCCTACCCACCTGTCCAGGGCAACGGCACTCGCACGGTTTTGTGCGCTAGGTGGTGACCCCGGCCATGGGGGGGGGCGCCCACTTAGGGAGGTTTACAAAGTGGCATATGTAGATGTGGGTCATTCAGCTGCTGCAAAAGGCAAAATAGGTCAAGTTCGCGGAATAGGAGGAGGACCAAAGCAAGCCATTTTTCTGGCAACCTATGTGTCATCAAGGGAAGGTGGGACAAAATCCTTGGAAACCCATGCATGGTTCATTTTAATGAAGGTTAGATCATCCACATTTTGGGTTGACAGACGGGTCCTTTTTTCTGTCAGGATTGATCCAGCTGCACTGAAGACTCTTTCCGATAGCACACTTGCAGCTGGGCAAGCGAGCTCCTGTAACGCATATTGTGCCAATTCAGGCCAGGTGTCCAGTTTAGCGGCCCAATAGTCAAAGGGGAAAGACCAGTGTGGGAGAACATCGATATGGGAGGAAAAGTAGTTGTTAACCATAGTTGACAACTGCTGTCTCCTGTCACTTTCCATCGATGCAGTATTACCAGTTGTGTGAGCGGTCCGTGAAAAATCAGTCCAGAACATTGTCATGAAACCCCTGTCTCCAACGCCACTTCTTCTGTGTGCACCACGAACACCTCTGCCAAGCTGCCCCCGGCCCGTATGGCTCGTGTGAGAACCATCACCGCTGCTGTGTGCTGGGAATGCCTCAACCAACCGGTTAACCAGAGTTGCTTGTTTAGTAGCCAATATTAGGTCAAGGTTCTCCTGTGGCATGATGTTTTGTAATTTGCCTTTATAGCGTGGATCCAGGATGCTGGCCAATCAGTAGTCGTCATCGATCATCATTTTGGCAATGCATGGGTCCCTTTTTAGGATCTGCAAGGCATAATCTGACATGTGGGCCAATGTTCCCGGTGTCAATGATGCACTGCGAGTGCTGGGTGGAGGAGCACTTTCTGGCAAATCCACATCCCTCCAGTCACGCACAAACCCTGTACCAGACCTTGCCACGCCAACATTTTCACTTGCCCCAGGAGATGCATCCTCCTCCCCTAAGTAATCATCCCATCATCATCCTCCTCCTCCTCTTCTTCCTCCACCTCGTCCAGGAGAGGTCCCTGAGCAGACAATGGCTGAATGTCATCAATGATTCCCTCCACCTCTTCCTCCTCGTCAACATTGGCTGCAGACGCCTGCTCCTTAAGGTGCGTCAAAGTTTGCATGAGCAGACGCATAAGTGGGATGCTCATGCTTAGGATGGCGTCGTCTGCGCTTACCAGCCGTGTGCATTCCTCAAAACACTGAAGGACTTTACAGAGGTCTTTCAGCTTTGACCACTGCACACCTGTCAACTACATGTAAGCTCTCAAAGTGCCTGGCCATGTATCCTCCCACAAATGCATTATGGCCTGCCTCTGCTCGCTCAGCCGCTCAACCATGTGCAGGGTGGAGTTCCACCTTGTTGCAATGTCGATAATGAGGTGGTGGTTGGGAAGGTGGAGCAATCGCTGCAGCTTCTGCATACGAATGGAGTGTACAGGCGACCGGCGGATGTGCGCGCACAGTCTTCGCACATTCTGGAGCAGGGCTGTTAACTCCGGATAATTATTGAGGAAGAACTGCACCACCAGGTTCAAGGTGTGAGCCAAGCAAGGTATGTGGCTGAGTTTTGAAAGGGCTATGGCTGCCACAAAATTACACCTGTTATCACTAACTACCTTGCCTGCCTCAAGATGTACACTGCCCAGCCATGACTCAGTTTGTCGCTTCAAGTACTCGGCCAGCACCTCGGCGGTGTGACTGTCGCCCAAACACATCATCTGTAACACAGCCTGCTGACGCTTTCCACTAGCTGCTCGATAGGGGGACACCTCATGTGCAACAGTGGCAGCTGCAGATGGAGTGCTCGTAAGACTGTGCTCTGTGGGTGAGCTTTCGCTTCTGGAGGAGGAGGAGGAGGAGGGTGGAACGCCTACAGCCAACTGTTTCCTATACCGTGGGCTAGGCAGCACTGTCCCACCACCGCTGTCCCCTGTGGACCCTGCATCCACCACATTAACCCAGTGCGCAGTGATGGACACCTAACAGCCCTGGCCATGCTGACTGGACCATGCATCAGTTGTGAGGTGCACCTTTCCACTCACTGACTGCTTGAGTGCATGGACAATGCGGTCTTTCACATGATGGTGGAGGGCTGGGATGGCTTTGCGAAAGAAGAAGTGGCAACTGGGTAGGTCATAGCGTGGTACTGCATAGGCCATGAGTTCGTGGAAAGCAGCGATTTCAACCAAACGATAGGGCATCATCTCTAACGAGATTAGTTTGCCAATGAGGGCGTTCAAACCCAGTGTACGCGGATGAGAGACTGAGTACTTTCTTGACCTACTCATAGTGTCTGGGAGGCTGAGCTGGACTTGAGAGCTGCATATGGTGGAAGTAGCGGTGGACAGGGCGGACTGAGAGAGGGTTGATGATGGTGATGGAGTTGATGTTCTTTCTGATGGCCTAGATTCAGTCTTTCGTTGATATAACAGTGGGATTCCCTGACTGCTGTGGCCTTGCAACGACACCTCAACATTTGCTGCTGTGCTAACTGGTGGACTTACAGTGGGGGAAACAATGTATCGTTGCTGACTACCTTCTTTGTGATCAGTTGCACATGTGGTACTTGAGGTTTGGTGTTGTGTCCATGCTTGCAAGTGCATGCTGGTTAAATGTCTAAGCATGCAACTGGTATTCAAATTTTTCAGATTTTTCCCTCGGCTAAAGGTCTTTGCGCACTTCTTACAGATAACCTTGGCCTGATCATGAGGATTTTGTTCAAAAAAGTGCCACACTGCACTCTTCCTACTTTGGCAGACATTTTGCGGCCTAGCACGCTGTGATATTTTGACCCTCTGGGCAAGCTGTCCAGCAACTCTTTTGATTTTTTGGAACCTGTCTTTGGAGTGCTCCGGGCCTGCCAGATAACAGCTGTTGCGATGATAATATCTGCTGTGGATGCTCCTCCTCCTCATCTGAGCTATTGGAAGCAGCACCCTCTTCCCCCAATGGATGCCAATCTGGGTCAACAACTGGGTCATCCTTCTCCTCATCTTCAATGTCATGTGCACCTTCCTCTGTGTCACCGTGTATGGTGGTAGAGTGTGCGGGAAGGGGCACCTGAGTCTCATCAGGGTCAGAATCTGGCTCTGTACACTGCGAGGACAATGTAGTGCTCTGAGTGAATGTACCAGCAGAATCATCTATCAGTGGCTGTGCATCAGTGCACTCCATGTCAGATTCATCTTGGCCTGGGTAATTCACCATTTCACTTAATAATCCAGGCATGGTATGTGAAAACAGATCCATGGAGTAATCAGTAGTATGGCCTGTGTCATCCTTCAATCTTGGTTGGGGTGAAGGACACAAGGAAAGGTGTGGTTCATGAACATGAGCCTCCAATGACGACTCAGTGCTTTTATTTTTTGCAACTTCAGAAGAGGAGGCGATAGAGCTGGAGGCTGTCAGCAATGTAAGACAAAACTTTTTCCTGAAGCTCTGGCTTTAAAAGCGGTTTGTGTTGTGAGTTCATTTTCCCCTTCACTACTGAGGCCCGAGGAACTCCCTCTTCTGGTAAAGAAAGGTAGTGAGCCTGATTATCAAACACCTGAGGCTGATGATGATGACTGGCTGAGTGGAGTTACTGACTGGATATAAGGCTGCCGACGCCCTTCTGCCCTGCGGGTGATTTCTCTGTGGGATCCTTGGAGACCAGTCTGAATTCCTGCTCCTCTAAAGCTAAGTTTGCTGCTCGGCTTTTTGCATTTGTGCTTTGACTTTGTTTTGCTTTGTTTTTCTGGATTTCTGCCATTCCCTGCTGGGGTGTGCTGAATTCCTTTAGCTCTGTCTTCTGAAAATACCTGAGTGCTGATTTAGTTTTTGAAGCCTAGCTGCTTCAGGGTCTTTTTCATATCAGCTTGTTGGCTTATGTCTTTGATAGGGTTTTGGGCAGATTGCAGACAGCAGCCTTCCTGTCCTTTCCTATCTAGGTAGTTTTGGGCCCCGGCTTTGCTCTGTCTAGCTTTCTGTCTGTGTTAGTGTTTTCATCTTGCTTCACCGTCATTATATGTTGGGGGCTGCCTATTGCTTTGGGGTCTGCTCTGGGGCAGTTTAGATTTCCCCTTTCTTTCTTTAGGCCTATTTAATTCTCCGGCTAGGATCGAGGGGTCTAGGGCATCGTAGGAACCCCACACGGCTACTGCTAGTTGTGTTGATAGGTTCAGGGGTCTGCAATCTGATAGTTGCCAACTTCTCTGGTTTTCTGGACTTGGCTTGTATTTCTGTTTTTGCCTCCTACGGTGACTCAATCATAACAGAATCACCCGCCATACCGCAGATCCTAGGGTACTCAATAGCAGGAAAAAATTGTAAAAAAAAGTGTATATTTTTTCCTCTATATCTCTGAGGCCGTAGGGGGAATTTTTTTTTCTCTCAATGGATATAAAGCAATTGTCTGATCGTGTGGAGCAGCTCGCTGCGGAAGTGCGGGGAATTTCGGCCTACCTTGCTCATTCACATGCTGCTGAACCAAAGATTCCTACACATGATGTATTTTTTGGGGATCGGTCTAAATTTTTGAATTTCAAAAATAATTGTAAATTATTTTTTGCCTTGAAGCCTAACTCGTCAGGGAGCTCCGCGCAGCAGGTTAAAATTGTCATCTCTTTCCTGCGTGGCGATCCCCTGGATTGGGCGTTTTCTTTGAAACCAGATGTTCCTATTCTGACTAATGTGAACGCATTTTTTCAGGCCTTGGGGTTGTTGTATGACGAACCTAATGCCATTGATCAGGCTGAAAAGACCCTGCTGGCATTGAACCAGGGTCGTGATCCTGCAGAATTGTACTGTCAAAAATTCCGAAAGTGGGCAGTACTTACTACCTGGAATGATAATGCCTTGGCTGCTCTCTTTCGGAAGGGGTTGTCAGAAACCGTAAAAGATACTATGGTGGGATTTCCTGTTCCCTCTGGTCTTGACGATTCTATGTCATTAGCCATTCAGGTTGATCGGCGCTTGCGCTAACGCAAAGCTGCACGAGAGGTGTTGCCACCTGTTGAACAAATGTCTGAACCTATGCAATGTGATAGAGTTTTTTCCAGAGAGCAGTGTCAGGAGTTCAGAAGGCGTAATAAGTTGTGTTTTTTCTGTGGAGATGCCTCGCATATTATTTCTGTCTGTCCTAAATGAGAGAAACGCTTTGCACACACGTTTTCTGTTGGGGGTGTTCAACCTAAGTTTCTTCTAGCAATTACTCTGATCTGCTCCCTGTCCACATTTTCCGCCAAGGCTTTTGTGGATTCGGGAGCAGCCCTAAACCTAATGGACTTGGATTTTGCTAAACGTTGTGGATTTCCGATGACACCTCTGCAGACGCCTATCCCTTTGAGGGGGATTGATGCTACTCCTTTGGCTAAAAATAAACCTCAGTTTTGGACCCAGGTGGTAATGCGGGTCGCCCCAGACCATCAAGAAAATTGCAGATTTTTGGTGTTGCATAATCTGCATGATACTATTGTTCTGGGGTTTCCCTGGTTACAAATTCATAATCCAGTTTTGGATTGGAAATCTGTGTCTGTGGTGAGTTGGGGTTGTCGGTGTGCCTTTAGTGAGGCTCCGGTGTTTTCCACCTATCCTCAGTCGCATGATGCTCCTGATTATTTGGCGGCCTTTTATGATGTATTTAGTGAGAATGAGTCTGCGTCTCTGCCTCCTCATAGGAGTTATGACTGTGCAATTGAACTGAGCCCGGGGTGTAAATTTCCCAAGGGTCGGCTCTTCAATTTATCTGTACCCGAGCACGAGGCTATGCGATCCTATATTAAGGAGGCGTTGGAGAAGGGTCATATTAGACCATCCTCGTCACCCTTAGGTGCCGGGGTTTTTTTTGTAGCCAAAAAGGATGGATCATTAAGACCTTGTATTGATTATCGTGCCCTCAACAAAATTACTGTTAAATATCAGTATCCGTTACCCCTGATTTCTGATCTATTCTCCAGAGTTAAAGGTGCTTGCTGGTTTACCAAGCTTAACCTCAGGGGGCGTATAATCTTATTCGCATTAAGCATGGGGATGAATGGAAGATGGCGTTTAATACTCCAGAGGGACATTTTGAGTACCTGGTGATGCCTTTTGGGCTCACTAATGCCCCTTCTGTCTTCCAGTGCTTCATGAACGATATTTTCCGAGATTTTGTCGATAAATTTTTGATTATCTATCTGGATGATATTTTGATCTTCTCCAAGGATTGGGATTCTCATGTGGAACATATTCGGACTGTGTTCCGGATCTTGAGGGAGAATTCCCTGTATGTCAAAGGATCTAAATGCCTTTTTGGAGTACAGAGGATTTCTTTTTTGGGATTTAGTTTGTCCCCGTCAACTATTGAAATGGACCCGGCCAAGGTACAGGCCATTTACGATTGGGTTCAGCCCACTTCTTTGAAGGCCCTCCAGAAGTTTTTGGGTTTTGCTAATTTTTATCGGAAATTTATAGCAAAATTTTCTAGTATTGCCAAGCCATTGACTGATTTGACTAAGAAGGGTGCTGATGTGTTAAATTGGTCTCCGGAGGCTGTTTCTTCCTTTCAGGAGCTGAGGCGAAGATTCACCTCCGCCCCGGTTTTGAGGCAACCTGATGTCTCACTTCTAGAGTTGAGCGACTTTTGGTTTATTAGGGTTGCGTTTCGTTTCGTGAAACCCGACTTTTCCAAAAGTCGGGTCGAGCAAGATCGTCCGATTATAGGGAAAAGTCGGGGTCGTCCCGAAACACGAAACCCAATGTAAGTCAATGGGGAATAAAAGTCGGCAGTGAGAGGAGGACAGGAAACACACCAACAGTGCCCATTTGAATGCCAAAAGCATCAATTCTTCTTACTTAAGCTTGTCAACCTTAATTAACTTCATAATACAAGTTACGCACTGAAAAATGGGGGTTATTTGGCTACAGACTGTGGGGGGGGAGGGCTGGCTCCAGGTTTTCATGTGCCCTGGGCGAAAGAGCGCCCCTTTAACACATACCACAACTCATCATGCTCCGATACGGCAGAGAAATAGTGGTATAGTACAATGAAAAATACCTCACTTTTTACATCTCATGACGAGGCCCATCTATTTCTCCATACAGAATCATTGGTCCCATATAATGTTTGAAACAGTATATGATGAGCTCCACATAATGCTACAGTATATGTTGGTCCCCATGGATGAAGCTCTACTGTCTTATGGGCCCAAATAATGCTCCAAACATAATGGGCCCCATTTCTAATGCTCTAGTGTATAATGGGCCATGTAAATGCTGCTCCAGTGTCTGATGTCCACCTTTGGAATGTTCCAGTGTATGGTGGGCCCCATCTATCATTCTCAGACGGTGTTAGGCCCAGTATGGATTGCACGTGATTGCACAAAAGTTAGAAAGGGTACCGTATCCCCGGATAACATGTATGGATAGCGTACACATTCAAAATATATGTCTCAGGAGGCAGGCTCAGACGGTGTTAGGCCCAGTATGGATTGCACGTGATTGCACAAAGGTTAGAAAGGGTACCGTATCCCCGGATAACATGTATGGATAGCGTACACATTCAAAATATATGTCTCAGGAGGCAGGCTCAGACGGTGTTAGGCCCAGTATGGATTGCACGTGATTGCACAAAGGTTAGAAAGGGTACCATATCCCCGGATAACATGTATGGATAGCATACGCATTCAAAATATATGTCTCAGGAGGCAGGCTCAGACGGTGTTAGGCCCAGTATGGATTGCACGTGATTGCACAAAGGTTAGAAAGGGTACCGTATCCCCAGATAACATGTATGAATAGCGTACACATTCAAAATATATGTCTCAGGAGGCAGGCTCAGACGGTGTTAGGCCCAGTATGGATTGCACGTGATTGCACAAAGGTTAGAAAGGGTACCGTATCCCCAGATAACATGTATGGATAGCGTACACATTCAAAATATATGTCTCAGGAGGCAGGCTCAGACGGTGTTAGGCCCAGTATGGATTGCACGTGATTGCACAAAGGTTAGAAAGGGTACCGTATCCCCGGATAACATGTATGGATAGCGTACACATTCAAAATATATGTCTCAGGAGGCAGGCTCAGACGGTGTTAGGCCCAGTATGGATTGCACGTGATTGCACAAAGGTTAGAAAGGGTACCGTATCCCCAGATAACATGTATGGATAGCGTACACATTCAAAATATATGTCTCAGGAGGCAGGCTCAGACGGTGTTAGGCTCAGTATGGATTGCACGTGATAGCACAAAGGTTAGAAAGGGTACCGTATCCCCGGATAACATGTATGGATAGCGTACACATTCAAAATATATGTCTCAGGAGGCAGGCTCAGACGGTGTTAGGCCCAGTATGGATTGCACGTGATTGCACAAAGGTTAGAAAGGGTACCGTATCCCCGGATAACATGTATGGATAGCGTACACATTCAAAATATATGTCTCAGGAGGCAGGCTCAGACGGTGTTAGGCCCAGTATGGATTGCACGTGATTGCACAAAGGTTAGAAAGGGTACCGTATCCCCGGATAACATGTATGGATAGCGTACACATTCAAAATATATGTCTATACATCAGGAGGCAGGCTCAGACGGTGTCAGGCACAGTATGGATTTGACGGCCCAGATTACACAGCGGAGGAGCAGGGAGAGGTAAAGATTGCAAATGCTGGGGCCCTGCCCAAGTAAGGGGGGCCCACTCGTGGGCGTCGGTAATGGCACTAGGCCCCTCATAGTACAGGGGTGTGTCTGACGGCGGGTGTGCACCACCACCATCAGAGACACTTGATTGCACTATGAGGGACCCTGTGCCAGTGCCCGCGCCCAAGAGTCGGCCTACCCACCTGTCCAGGGCAACGGCACTCGCACGGTGTCGTGCGCTAGGTGGTGACCCTGGCCATGGGGGGGAGGCAGCACAGTTAGGGAGTTTTAGAAAGTGGCATATGTTGATGTTGGACATTCAGCTGATGCAAAAGGCGAAATAGGTGAAGTACCAGGAAGAGGTGGACCAAAGCAAGCCATTATTCTGTCACCCTATGTGTCATCAGAGGAAGGTGGGACAAAATCCTTGGAAACCCATGCATGGTTCATTTTAATGAAGGTTAGATCATCCACATTTTGGGTTGACAGACTGGTCCTTTTTTCTGTCAGGATTGATCCAGCTGCACTGAAGACTCTTTCCGATAGCACACTTGCAGCTGGGCAAGCGAGCTCCTGTAAGGCATATTGGGCCAATTCAGGCCAGGTGTCCAGTTTAGCGGCCCAATAGTCAAAGGGGAATGACCTGTGTGGGAGAACATCGATATGGGAGGAAAAGTAGTTTGTAACCATAGTTGACAACTGCTGTCTCCTGTCACTTTCCATCGATGCAGTATTACCAGTTGTGTGAGCGGTATTTGAAAAATCAGTCCACAACATTGTCATGAAACCCCTGTCTCCATCGCCACTTCTGCTGTGTGCACCACGAACACCTCTGCCAAGCTGCCCCCGGCCCGTACGGCTCGTGTGAGAACCATCACCGCTGCTGTGTGCTGGGAATGCCTCAAGCAACCGATTTACCAGAGTTGCTTGTTTATTAGCCAATATTAGTTCAAGGTTCTCCTGTGGCATGATGTTTTGTAATTTGCCTTTATAGCGTGGATCCAGGATGCTGGCCAACCAGTAGTCGTCATCGTTCATCATTTTGACAATGCGGGGGTCCCTTTTTAGGATCCGCAAGGCATAATCTGACATGTGGGCCAATGTTCCCGGTGTCAATGATGCACTGCGAGTGCTGGGTGGAGGAGCACTTTCTGGCAAATCCACATCCCTCCAGTCATGCACAAACCCTGTACCAGACCTTGCCACGCCAACATTTTCACTTGCCCCACGAGATGCATCCTCCTCCCCTAAGTAATCATCCCCATCATCATCCTCCTCCTCCTCTTCTTCCTCCACCTCGTCCAGGAGAGGTCCCTGAGCAGACAATGGCTGAATGTCATCAAGGATTCCCTCCTCCTCTTCCTCCTCATCAACATTGACTGCAGACGCCTGCTCCTTAAGGTGCGTCAAAGTTTGCATGAGCAGACGCATAAGTGGGATGCTCATGCTTAGGATGGCATCGTCTGCACTTACCAGCCGTGTGAATTCCTCAAAACACTGAAGGACTTTACAAAGGTCTTTCAGCATCGACCACTGCACACCTGTCAACTCCATGTCTGCTCTCAAAGTGCCTGGCCGTGTATCCTCCCACAAATGCATTATGGCCTGCCTCTGCTCGCACAGCCGTTCCACCATGTGCAGGGTGGAGTTCCACCTTGTTGCAATGTCGATAATGAGGCGGTGGTTGGGAAGGTGGAGCAATCGCTGCAGCTTCTGCATACGAACGGAGTGTAAAGGCGACCGGCGGATGTGCGCGCACCGTCTTCGCACCTTCTGGAGCAGGGCTGTTAACTCCGGATAATTTTTGAGGAAGCACTGCACCACCAGGTTCAAGGTGTGAGCCAAGCAAGGTATGTGGCTGAGTTTTGAAAGGGCTATGGCTGCCACAAAATTACGGCCGTTATCACTAACTACCTTGCCTGCCTCAAGATGTACACTGCCCAGCCATGACTCAGTTTGTCGCTTCAAGTACTCGGCCAGCACCTCGGCGGTGTGTCTGCCGCCCAAACACATCATCTGCAACACAGCCTGCTGACGCTTTCCACTAGCTGCTCGATAGGGGGACACATCGTGTGCAACAGTGGCAGCTGCAGATGGAGTGCTCATACGACTGCGCTCTGTGGACGAGCTTTCGCTTCTGGAGGAGGTGGAGGAGGAGGAGGGTGGAACGCCTACAGCCAACTGTTTCCTATACCGTGGGCTAGGCAGCACTGTCCCACCACCGCTGTCCCCTGTGGACCCTGCATCCACCACATTAACCCAGTGCGCAGTGATGGACACGTAACGGCCCTGGCCATGCCGACTGGACCATGCATCAGTTGTGAGGTGCACCTTTCCGCTCACTGACTGCTTGAGTGCATGGACAATGCGGTCTTTCACATGATGGTGGAGGGCTGGGATGGCTTTGCGAGAGAAGAAGTGGCGACTGGGTAGGTCATAGTGTGGTACTGCATAGGCCATGAGTTCGCGGAAAGCTGTGCTTTCCACCAACCGAAAGGGCATCATCTCAAACGAGATTAGTTTGGCAATGTGGGCGTTCAAACCCAGTGTACGCGGATGAGAGACTGAGTACTTTCTTGACCTACTCATAGTGTCTGGGAGGGTGAGCTGGACTAGAGAGCTGCATATGGTGGAAGTAGCGGTGGACAGGGCGGACTGAGAGAGGGTTGACGATGGTGATGGAGTTGGTGTTCTTTCTGATGGCCTAGATTCAGTCTTTCGTTGATATAACAGTGGGATTCCCTGACTGCTGTGGTCTTGCAACGACACCTCAACATTTGCTGCTGTGCTAACCGGTGGTCTTACAGTGGGGGAAACAATGTAGTGTTGCTGACTACCTTCGTTGTGATCAGTTGCACATGTGGCACTTGAGGTTTGGTGTTGTGTCCACGCTTGCAAGTGCATGCTGGTTAAATGTCTAAGCATGCAACTGGTATTCAAATTTTTCAGATTTTTCCCTCGGCTAAAGGTCTTTGCGCACTTCTTACAGATAACCTTGGCCTGATCATGAGGATTTTGTTCAAAAAAGTGCCACACTGCACTCTTCCTACTTTGGCAGACATTTTGCGGCCTAGCACGCTGTGATCTTTTGACCCTCTGGACAAGCTGTCCAGCAACTCTTTTGATGTTTGGAACCTGTCTTTGGAGTGCTCCGGGCCTGCCAGATAACAGCTGTTGCGATGTCGATGTCTGCTGTGGATGCTCCTCATCTGAGCTATTGGAAGCAGCACCCTCTTCCCCCAATGGATGCCAATCTGGGTCAACAACTGGGTCATCCATTACCTCCTCTTCTATGTCATGTGCACCTTCCTCTGTGTCACCGTGTATGGTGGTAGAGTGTGCGGGAAGGGGCACCTGAGTCTCATCAGGGTCAGAATCTGGCTCTGTACACTGCGAGGACAATGTCGTGCTCTGAGTGAATGTACCAGCAGAATCATCCATCAGCGGCTGTGCATCAGTGCACTCCATGTCAGATTCATCTTGGCCTGGGTAATTCACCATTTCACTTGATAATCCAGGCATGGTATGTGAAAACAGCTCCATGGAGTAATCAGTAGTATGGCCTGCGTCATCCTTCAATCTTGGTTGGGGTGAAGGACACAAGGAAAGGTGTGGTTCATGAACATGAGCCTCCAATGACGACTCAGTGCTTTTACTTTTTACAACTTCAGAAGAGGAGGCGATAGAGCTGGAGGCTGAGTCAGCAATGTAAGACAAAACTTTTTCCTGATGCTCTGGCTTTAAAAGCGGTTTGCCAACTCCTAGAAAACTAAGCGTTCGAGGCCTTATGTAGCCAGACGATGACGCAGGGTCAGCACCTCCTGCATTCGGTCCTATTTTGCTCTTGCCACTACCATCAGATCCACCACCAACACCATCATTACCAGCTGCCAACCCCCGCCCAATTCCAAGGCCTCTTCCACCAGCCTTCCTCATTTTTGGTAGAAATGTAGACAAAATCCAACAAACTATATAGTAATGTAAAACAAGGTACGAGGTGTCTATAGGACAGGGGAGATTTTGAATTTCTGCAGACACTTGTGGACACTGGACACTTTTGGATTGTGTGAGGCCCACTGATATCTGAGCGCTATGTGACAGGCTCGATGGCACAGCTGTGACCAAAGTGACTAGAGGATAAGGGAGATTTTGAATCTCTGCACACACTTTTGGACACTGGACACTTTTGGATTGTGTGAGGCCCAATGAATATCTGAGCGCTATGTGACAGGCTCGATGGCACAGCTGTGACAAAAGTGACGAGAGGATAAGGGAGATTTTGAATCTCTGCACACACTTTTGGACACTGGATGGACACTTTTGGATTGTGTGAGGCCCACTGATATCTGAGCGCTATGTGACAGGCTCGATGGCACAGCTGTGACCAAAGTGACTAGAGGATAAGGGAGATTTTGAATCTCTGCACACACTTTTGGACACTGGACACTTTTGGATTGTGTGAGGCCCACTGATATCTGAGCGCTATGTGACAGGCTCGATGGCACAGCTGTGACCAAAGTGACTAGAGGATAAGGGAGATTTTGAATCTCTGCACACACTTTTGGACACTGGATACTTTTGGATTGTGTGAGGCCCAATGAATATCTGAGCGCTATGTGACAGGCTCGATGGCACAGCTGTGACAAAAGTGACGAGAGGATAAGGGAGATTTTGAATCTCTGCACACACTTTTGGACACTGGATGGACACTTTTGGATTGTGTGAGGCCCACTGATATATGAGCGCTATGTGACAGGCTCGATGGCACAGCTGTGACCAAAGTGACTAGAGGATAAGGGAGTTTTTGAATCTCTGCACACACTTTTGGACACTGGACACTTTTGGATTGTGTGAGGCCCACTGATATCTGAGCGCTATGTGACAGGCTCGATGGCACAGCTGTGACCAAAGTGACTAGAGGATAAGGGAGATTTTGAATCTCTGCACACACTTTTGGACACTGGATGGACACTTTTGGATTGTGTGAGGCCAACTGATATCTGAGCGCTATGTGACAGGCTCGATGGCACAGCTGTGACCAAAGTGACTAGAGGATAAGGGAGATTTTGAATCTCTGCACACACTTTTGGACACTGGATGGACACTTTTGGATTGTGTGAGGCCCACTGATATCTGAGCGCTATGTGACAGGCTCGATGGCACAGCTGTGACCAAAGTGACTAGAGGATAAGGGAGATTTTGAATCTCTGCACACACTTTTGGACACTGGACACTTTTGGATTGTGTGAGGCCCAATGAATATCTGAGCGCTATGTGACAGGCTCGATGGCACAGCTGTGATAAAGGTGACTAGAGGATAAGGGAGATTTTGAATCTCTGCACACACTTTTGGACACTGGATGGACACTTTTGGATTGTGTGAGACCCACTGATATCTGAGCGCTATGTGACAGGCTCGATGGCACAGCTGTGACCAAAGTGACGAGAGGATAAGGGAGATTTTGAATCTCTGCACACACTTTTGGACACTGGACACTTTTGGATTGTGTGAGGCCCACTGATATCTGAGCGCTATGTGACAGGCTCGATGGCACAGCTGTGACCAAAGTGACTAGAGGATAAGGGAGATTTTGAATCTCTGCACACACTTTTGGACACTTGACACTTTTGGATTGTGTGAGGCCCACTGATATCTGAGCGCTATGTGGCATGCTCGATGGCACAGCTGTGACCAAAGTGACTAGAGGATAAGGAAAATATTCAGGATTGAGAGTCCTCAGTAGTTGATACCTTTTAATGGCTAACTGAAAAGATGGTAATACATTGCAAGCTTTCGAGACTACTCAGGTCTCTTCATCAGGCTAGACTAATACAAAATCTGAAGTCACATATTTATGCACAATACAGCCTAGAAAAAATGCAATAGATAAGACAAGTGACGTGAAGCAGAACTATCAATATGGGAGAGGGAGAAACATAAATATAAACATTGGACCAGTTCATAGATAAGGAGTCTGGATGTTTTATGGTCCTCTGATTGGGGTCTAGTTCTGTGTTGCCCTGCAAGGTTTTAAAAGGAAATTCCTTAATTGATGTAAAAAGACATAAATCCATGCGACACATTCATTCCAGCACTGAGAGTGTCAAAGTTCGTCATAAATTTGTACTCCCAAACTCGTCTCTCTCTCTGAGATGTGAAGTTACCTTTCAATACCAGTAATTTCATATCCATGCTGCTGTGATCAGGGATACAGAAATGTTTTGCCACAGGTAGATCCATTCTTTTTTCTCTTATTGTGTGACGATGAGCATTCATCCTTGTTCTAAGCTTTTGCCCTGTCTCCCCCACATACAGACCCCCAGTTGGACATTTAGTACAAATAATTAAGTACACCACATTAGATGTAATGCAGGTGAAAGTACCTGGGATCTTGTAGTCCTGATGTGAGTTGGGGATCTTTATCTTGTCCGTGGTCATTATAAATGGACAGGTTTTACATTTTTTCTGGTTGCAAGGAAAGGTTCCTGCAGCTGTTGGAGAGGACAGGGAGCTTCTGACAATGATGCTTCTTAAATTTGGGGGCTGCCTAAAACACAGCAGTGGGGGGTCTGGAAAAATTGATTTTAATCGGGCATCTTTTTGTAGTAAAGGTTGTAATTTCCGTGCAGCTCCCCTTAGCACCTCCAGATTTGGGTTGTAGGTGACTACTAGAGGCACTCGGTTATTTTCTTCTTTAGCTTTGTAATGTAGCAGGTGATTCCTTGACAATCTGGTGGCTCTTGTAATTTGGTTTTCAATTGTTCTTGGATGGTAACCCTGATTCAAAAAGGTTTTTTTGAGGCGACCAAGGTGTTTGTCTCTATCCATGGGGTTGGAACATATACGATTGTATCTGATGGCTTGGCTATAGATAATAGAGTTCTTTATGTGTTTTGGATGGAAACTGTCCCATTTAAGGTATGTTGGACGGTCGATTGGCTTCTGATACAGGGATCTCTCTATTTCATTGTTTTTTAGCTTAATGATGGTGTCCAAAAAATTAATCTCGGTACTGGAGTAGTTGAGTGTTAAATTGATGGTGGGATGAAATTGATTAAACTGTTCGTGGAACGTCTTTAGCTGTTGCTCAGACTCCGTCCAGATGATTAAAATATCATCAATGAAGCGGTAGTAGGCCAGGGGCCTGATGGGGCATGAGGACAAAAAATCGCTTTCAAGCTTGGCCATGAAAAGATTTGCATACTGTGGAGCCATTTTACTTCCCATAGCTGTGCCAGTCTCCTGTAGATAGATCCTGTTGTCAAATTCAAAGTAATTGTGGGTGAGGATGAATTTTATAAGTTTCACCACGGCATCAGCATCAGTCCCTGTGTTTTCCATGAAGAATTTGCAGGCATGTAAACCATCTTGGTGTGGGATATTAGAGTACAAAGATTCCACATCCATGGTGGCCAGGATGGTTCCTTCTGGTAGAGGACCTATTGCTGCTAGTTTATTCAATAGGTCAGTTGTGTCCTGAATGTAGCTGGATGTATCCTTCACCAGTGGTTTAAGAATACCCTCTACCCATCCAGATACCTGCTCAGTGAGGGTGCCCACACATGAAATAATTGGTCTTCCTGGATTTCCAGATTTGTGGATTTTGGGAAGCATGTAGAATGTCCCTATTCTTGGAGTCTCTGGTATCAGGTCATCGCCAGCTCTTATGGACTGGTCAGGCAGACAAGAAACCAACTTGTTTAGTTCCTTGTCTGCCTGACCAGTCCATAAGAGCTGGCGATGACCTGATACCAGAGACTCCAAGAATAGGGACATTCTACATGCTTCCCAAAATCCACAAATCTGGAAATCCAGGAAGACCAATTATTTCATGTGTGGGCACCCTCACTGAGCAGGTATCTGGATGGGTAGAGGGTATTCTTAAACCACTGGTGAAGGATACATCCAGCTACATTCAGGACACAACTGACCTATTGAATAAACTAGCAGCAATAGGTCCTCTACCAGAAGGAACCATCCTGGCCACCATGGATGTGGAATCTTTGTACTCTAATATCCCACACCAAGATGGTTTACATGCCTGCAAATTCTTCATGGAAAACACAGGGACTGATGCTGATGCCGTGGTGAAACTTATAAAATTCATCCTCACCCACAATTACTTTGAATTTGACAACAGGATCTATCTACAGGAGACTGGCACAGCTATGGGAAGTAAAATGGCTCCACAGTATGCAAATCTTTTCATGGCCAAGCTTGAAAGCGATTTTTTGTCCTCATGCCCCATCAGGCCCCTGGCCTACTACCGCTTCATTGATGATATTTTAATCATCTGGACGGAGTCTGAGCAACAGCTAAAGACGTTCCACGAACAGTTTAATCAATTTCATCCCACCATCAATTTAACACTCAACTACTCCAGTACCGAGATTAATTTTTTGGACACCATCATTAAGCTAAAAAACAATGAAATAGAGACATCCCTGTATCAGAAGCCAATCGACCGTCCAACATACCTTAAATGGGACAGTTTCCATCCAAAACACATAAAGAACTCTATTATCTATAGCCAAGCCATCAGATACAATCGTATATGTTCCAACCCCATGGATAGAGACAAACACCTTGGTCGCCTCAAAAAAACCTTTTTGAATCAGGGTTACCATCCAAGAACAATTGAAAACCAAATTACAAGAGCCACCAGATTGTCAAGGAATCACCTGCTACATTACAAAGCTAAAGAAGAAAATAACCGAGTGCCTCTAGTAGTCACCTACAACCCAAATCTGGAGGTGCTAAGGGGAGCTGCACGGAAATTACAACCTTTACTACAAAAAGATGCCCGATTAAAATCAATTTTTCCAGACCCCCCACTGCTGTGTTTTAGGCAGCCCCCAAATTTAAGAAGCATCATTGTCAGAAGCTCCCTGTCCTCTCCAACAGCTGCAGGAACCTTTCCTTGCAACCAGAAAAAATGTAAAACCTGTCCATTTATAATGACCACGGACAAGATAAAGATCCCCAACTCACATCAGGACTACAAGATCCCAGGTACTTTCACCTGCATTACATCTAATGTGGTGTACTTAATTATTTGTACTAAATGTCCAACTGGGGGTCTGTATGTGGGGGAGACAGGGCAAAAGCTTAGAACAAGGATGAATGCTCATCGTCACACAATAAGAGAAAAAAGAATGGATCTACCTGTGGCAAAACATTTCTGTATCCCTGATCACAGCAGCATGGATATGAAATTACTGGTATTGAAAGGTAACTTCACATCTCAGAGAGAGAGACGAGTTTGGGAGTACAAATTTATGACGAACTTTGACACTCTCAGTGCTGGAATGAATGTGTCGCATGGATTTATGTCTTTTTACATCAATTAAGGAATTTCCTTTTAAAACCTTGCAGGGCAACACAGAACTAGACCCCAATCAGAGGACCATAAAACATCCAGACTCCTTATCTATGAACTGGTCCAATGTTTATATTTATGTTTCTCCCTCTCCCATATTGATAGTTCTGCTTCACGTCACTTGTCTTATCTATTGCATTTTTTCTAGGCTGTATTGTGCATAAATATGTGACTTCAGATTTTGTATTAGTCTAGCCTGATGAAGAGACCTGAGTAGTCTCGAAAGCTTGCAATGTATTACCATCTTTTCAGTTAGCCATTAAAAGGTATCAACTACTGAGGACTCTCAATCCTGAATATTTTTCTATCTACTGGCTAACACGGTACAAAGATGTAGAGGATAAGGGAGATTTTGAATCTCTGCACACACTTTTGGACACTGGATGGACACTTTAGGATTGTGTGAGGCCCACTGATGTCTGAGCTCTATGTGACAGGCTCGATGGCACAGCTGTGACCAAAGTGACTAGAGGATAAGGGAGATTTTGAATCTCTGCACACACTTTTGGACACTGGACACTTTTGGATTGTGTGAGGCCCACTGATATCTGAGCGCTATGTGACAGGCTCGATGGCACAGCTGTGACCAAAGTGACTAGAGGATAAGGGAGATTTTGAATCTCTGCACACACTTTTGGACACTGGACACTTTTGGATTGTGTGAGGCCCAATGAATATCTGAGCGCTATGTGACAGGCTCGATGGCACAGCTGTGACAAAAGTGACTAGAGGATAAGGGAGATTTTGAATCTCTGCACACACTTTTGGACACTGGATGGACACTTTTGGATTGTGTGAGGCCCACTGATATCTGAGCGCTATGTGACAGGCTCGATGGCACAGCTGTGACCAAAGTGACTAGAGGATAAGGGAGATTTTGAATCTCTGCACACACTTTTGGACACTGGACACTTTTGGATTGTGTGAGGCCCACTGATATCTGAGCGCTATGTGACAGGCTCGATGGCACAGCTGTGACCAAAGTGACTAGAGGATAAGGGAGATTTTGAATCTCTGCACACACTTTTGGACACTGGACACTTTTGGATTGTGTGAGGCCCAATGAATATCTGAGCGCTATGTGACAGGCTCGATGGCACAGCTGTGACCAAAGTGACTAGAGGATAAGGGAGATTTTGAATCTCTGCACACACTTTTGGACACTGGATGGACACTTTTGGATTGTGTGAGACCCACTGATATCTGAGCGCTATGTGACAGGCTCGATGGCACAGCTGTGACCAAAGTGACGAGAGGATAAGGGAGATTTTGAATCTCTGCACACACTTTTGGACACTGGACACTTTTGGATTGTGTGAGGCCCACTGATGTCTGAGCTCTATGTGACAGGCTCGATGGCACAGCTGTGACCAAAGTGACTAGAGGATAAGGGAGATTTTGAATCTCTGCACACACTTTTGGACACTGGACACTTTTGGATTGTGTGAGGCCCACTGATATCTGAGCGCTATGTGACAGGCTCGATGGCACAGCTGTGACCAAAGTGACTAGAGGATAGCTTTGAAAGGGCTATGGCTGCCACAAAATTCCGGCCTTTATCACTAACTACCTTGTCTGCCTCAAGATGTAGACTGCAAAGCCATGACTCAGTTTGTCGCCGCAAGTAGTTGGCCAGTACCTCCGCGGTGTGTCTGTTGTCGCCCAAAAACATTATCTTTAACACAACCTGATGACGCTTACCACTAGCTGTTCGATAGTGGGACACCTCGTGTCAACACTGGCAGCTGCGGATGGAGTGCTCGTGCAACTGCTCTCTGTGGGCGAGCTTTCACTTCTGGAGGAGGAGGGTCGAGCGCCTACACCCAACTGTTTCCTATACCGTGGGCTAGGCAGCACTGTCCCACCACCGCTGTCCCCTGTGGACCCTGCATCCACCACATTAAGCCAGTGCGCAGTGATGGACACGTAATGGCCCTGGCCATGGCTACTGGACCATGCATCTGTTATGAGGTGCACCTTTCCACTCACTGATTGCTTGAGTGCTTGGACAATGCGGTCATTCACATGAAGGTGGGGGGCAGGGATGGCTTTGCGAGAAAAGAAGTGCCGACTGGGTAGGTCATAGTGTGGTACTGCATAGGCCATGAGTTCGTGGAAAGCTTCGCTTTCAACCAACCGGTAGGGCATCATCTCTAATGAGATTAGTTTGGCAATGTGGGCGTTCAAACCCAGTGCACGTGGATGAGAGGATTAGTACTTTCTTGTCCTACTCATAGTCTCTGGTAGGGTGAGCTGGACTTGAGAGCTGCATATGGTGGAACTAGCGGTGGACATGGCGGACTGAGAGAGGGTTGATGATGGTGGTGGAGTGGGTGTTCTTTCTGATGGCCTAGAGTCAGTCTTTCATAGCAATAACATTGTGATGCCCTGACTGCTTAGGCCTTGCGACGACACCTCAATATTTGCTGCTGGTGGTGTGCTAACCGGTGGGCTTACAGTGGGGGAAACAATGTAGCGTTGCTGACTACCTTCATTGGGAGCAGTTGCACATGTGGTACGTGAGGTTTGGTAGTCCATCCACGCTTGCAAGTGCATGGTGGTTAAATGTCTAAGTTTGCAACTGGTATTCAAATTTCTCAGATTTTTCCCTCGGCTAAAGGTGTTTGCGCACTTCTTACAGATAACCTTTGCCTGATCATTAGGATTTTGTTCAAAAAAGTGCCACACTGCACTCTTCCTACTATGGAAAACATTTTGAGGCCTTGCACGCTGTGCTAATTTGACCGTCTGGCCTAGCTGTCCTGCAACTCTTTTGGTTTTTGTAACCCATTTTTGGACTGCTGCGGGCCTGCCTGATAACAGCTGTTGCGATGTCGATGCCTGCTGCGGATGCTCCTCCTCCTCTTTTGAGCTATTGGCAGCGGCACCCTCTTCCTCCAATGGAT
Organism: Dendrobates tinctorius; assembly: GCF_039654945.1. Taxonomy (NCBI): domain Eukaryota; kingdom Metazoa; phylum Chordata; class Amphibia; order Anura; family Dendrobatidae; genus Dendrobates; species Dendrobates tinctorius. The sequence continues at coordinate 44,490,442 of NW_027361676.1, read as the reverse complement.
GCCAATCTCGGTGAACAACTGGGTCATCCAGCACCTCCTCTTCAATGTCATGTGCACCTTCCTCTGTGTCACCATGTAAGGTGGTATAGTATGCGGGAAGGGGCACCTGAGTTTCATCTGGGTCAGATTCTGGCTCAGTACACTGTGAGGACAATGTAGTGCTCTGAGTGAATGTACCAGCATAAAAATCTAGCAGTGGCTGTGCATCAGTGCACTCCATGTCAGATTCTTCTTGGACTGGGTAATTCACGATTTGACTTGATAACCCAGCCATGGTATGTGAAAAGAGCTCCATGGAGTAATCTGTAGTGTGGCCTGCCACATCCTTTACTTTTGGTTGGGGTAAAGGACACAAGGAAAGGTGTGGTTCCTGACCATGAGCCTCCAATGACGACTCAGTGCTTTTATTTTTTGAAAGATCAGAAGGGGAGGTGAAAGAGCTGGAGGCTGTGTCAGCAATGCAAGCCAAAACTTGTTCCTGAAGCTCCGGTTTTAAAAGCGGTCTACCTACTCCCAGAAAAGGGAGCCTTCATGGCCTTGTGGAGCCAGACGATGATGCAGGCTCAACACCTCCTGCATTTGGTGATATTGTGCTTTTGCCACTACCAGAAGATCCACCACCACCACCAACACCATCATTATCAGCTGGCAACCCCCGCCCACTTCCACGGCCTCTTCCAACACACTTCTTCATTTTTGGGAAAATGTACCCAAAATACCACCAGCAATATGGTACTGTAAAACAAGGTACAAGGTATATATAGTATTGGGGAGAATTTGAATCTCCCTACAGACTTGAGGACACTGAACTATTATCTCAGGCCAAGTGTAGATTACACGTCAATATAACAGGCTGAAATTGGATGGTGTATAAAATGTCTATATAGAACTGGGGAGAATTTGAATCTCCCTACAGACTTGAGGACACAGAACTATTATCTCAGGCCCAGTATAGATTACACTTCAATATAACAGGCTGAAATTGGATAGTGTATAAAATGTCTATATAGGACTGGGGAGAATTTGAATCTCCCTATAGACTTGAGGACACTGAACTATTATCTCAGGCCCAGTGTAGATTATACCTCAATATAACAGGCTGGAATTGGATGGTGTATAAAATGTCTATATAGGACTGGGGAGAATTTGAATCTCCCTAGAAATTTTAGCAAGCTGACAATGATGCTTTCAGTCCCAAGTATTGCAGCAGGCAGCCTAATAAGCAGGACTGCTGCACACAAAAGTGTGGAAAAATGAACGCTTGGTAACTGGGCAAAAAAGAGGATGAAAAGTAATTTTGCTTTTAAAAAAGTAGTTTGCACAGCAGTGTGAAAAGAGCAATGCAGCTATCAGGGAGTCTTATAAGGCAGCCTAATAACCAACAGAGCTGAATGCACCAAAATATAGCCTCCCCTTGCACTGCACACTAACTGGTGTGTTGTACAGGCAAAATCGCTAGCAGCAGAAGCAGTTTTTTGTATCTTCTTCCCTGCCTAATGCTCTCCCTACAGAATCATCAGCAGCAGCTGCTCTCCCTATTCTGAGATCAGCAGAAGTAAGATGGCGGTCGGAGTGCACGCCCTTTTATAGCCCCTGTGATGCCACACAAAGCAAGCCAATCACTGCCCTTCTCAAAGATGGTTGTGACCGCTGCCAATGTCATTGCGTTGCCCACAGTGTGCGTCCTTCATCATTGGCTGAAAAAGGGCACTGGAAGCATCTTTTGAAATGCGACTTTGGTGTCATGGTCGCCGACTTCGTGGCCGACCTCACGCTATGGTCGGGTTTCGTTTCATGAAAGTCGGTGACTTTTGAAATTGACCGACCCGTTTCGCTCAACTCTACCTTTATACTAACATTCTGCATTTTGAGACAAACAGTATAATAATTGATAGAAAAGTTCTTCCTGTACGTCTGCAAACATTGTTTTACCATCAACAGTGTATTGTTTATAAAAATTGAGCGTACACCAAAAAAAAACTAGGAGAGGGAGGACTGGGAGCTTGCATCGCATCCAAATGAAAACCACTTTGGGCTGAGTTCATTGATCCACAGGTGGGTGCATGAATACGCTGGTGAGCACAGCAGATGTCCACAAGAAGAAAAAGTTCGTTCAGCACACCGGCATAAATGAAAAAAACTTTATTAGGCTAATATGCCATATTAAAATGCAAAAAACACCTGACGCGTTTCCGGTGCACAAAGGCACCCTAAGGCTAGTTTCACACTTGCTTTTTTTTGCAGCGCGTTTTTCCCGCAAAAAAACTCATTAAAAAAACGCATACAAATGCATACAAACGCTGCGTTTTTTTCCAGCATTTTAATGCGCATGCAGGAAAAAAACGCAGCGTTTTTGCGCGTTTGTATGCGTTTTTTGTGCGTTTGCGTTTTTTTACAGATTTTGGAAAAACCCCACAAAAAAGAAAAAACAACCATTCAACAACACACAAGACCAATGGGACTTCATTGTGGGTGTGGTATGTTAATATATATAGACCCTGTCTACAGTATTGTTCACATTTGCTTGATTCTTCTCGTGACCATGGATCTGCGCTGGAAGAGTTTTCACTTCAACTTGGATTTGGACATCGCGATGGCTCAGGCGTATGCAGTTGCTTGCCATGAACAAAGGAAGAGAGAGAGGCAGCGAAGACGGCGGCGTATGTGGATACATCCGATTGTTGAACTCCGGGAGAGCCGTGGGGCATACCACACCCTCTACAGCGAGCTACGTGCAAACCCGGAGAAATTTACTGATTATATCCGGATGTCCCACGAAAGTTTCATGGATTTGCTTGCTCGTGTCCAACAATCCATCCGGAGACAGGACACACAGCTCCGTCGTGCGATTCCTCCTGAGGAACGGCTACTGGTGACATTACGGTATGTTTTAAAAACAAAGGGGTGTGGTCTGATGTTTTTTTTTGTAAATTTAGTATTCAAAACCTTGGGTAATTAGTTTTCGTGAATGTACTAATATTTTTTTTTATAGTTTTTAAAAATAATAGACATAAATATTAATTTTACTTCTTTGTCTGTTCACAGATTCCTGGCAACTGGAGAAACCCTATCCTCACTACACTTCCAGTACCGTATTGGAATCTCTACCTTGTCTGGAATTGTTGCTGACACCTGCCGGGCTCTCTGGAATGTTCTTTGCCCAGAATTTATGCCCCTGCCCACCGCTGAAAAGTGGATGGAAATTGCTGACAAATTCTGGACAGTATGCAATTTTCCCAACTGTTTGGGAGCTGTTGATGGGAAACACATACGGATCATCAAACCCCAAAGAACGGGATCTGAGTACTATAATTACAAAAAGTACTTTTCAATAGTACTCATTGCGATTGCGGATGCCGGATGTATGTTTGTAGCAGTGGACATTGGAGCATTTGGCCGTGGTAATGACTCGCAGGCTTTTAAAAACTCAGACATGGGCCGGAGGTTGTATGGCAACCAATTTAATTTCCCTATGCCACGGTCTCTTCCTCACACCGAAGCTCCGCCACTGCCCTTTGTAATGGTTGGCGATGAGGCTTTTCAAATGTGCGGAAACTTACTGAAACCCTACTCCAGCCGGGACTTGGACCACACCAAAAAAATTTTTAATTACAGGCTGACCAGGGCCAGAAGAACTGTCGAGTGTGCTTTTGGGATTCTTGTTTCCAGATGGCGAATTCTGGGCACGGCCATTAATCTTAAACTTGAAACAGTCGATGAGGTGGTGAAGGCCTGTGTGGTTCTACATAACTTTGTGATGGCTAAAGAGCACCCGACCTTTGAACTGGACGATGATGCTCCTAACCCATTGCCTGAATTCACTCAGCACACTCTCAGGTCATCCGTTGAAGTTGGCCAAATGAGGGACAAATTTGCGGCCTACTTTATTTCTGATGTAGGACGGGTGCACTGGCAAGATGAAATGGTGTAATGTTGTTGTTTATGGTAATAAAAATCCTTATTTGATACCATTACTGAGTGCACTATATTTTTTAAACTCCAATTAATTAAAAAACTTCCCATGTATAACTGAATTTTGTTATGTTCACACACCTGGGCAGGTAAATACACATATGAGTTAAAATGCAGCATTGCTAGTCTGCGTGAAATATATTGGAATGAGCAAAGCTGCAGGCCATGAATCAGGAAACCATTTTTTTTCAAGAGAAAATTGTGCAACTAGTTTAAAACAAAGTATGTGATTTTCTCAAAACACAACCCTCAAAACCCAACCCCAATGAAAGTCCATGGGGAATACAAGTCAGCATTGAGTGGATGAATGTAATCTGCTCATGTAATCTGCTCCATTACAAGTTATTACACTAGGCCTTGGAATGACTATACTAGGCCGTGGTATGAGTATAGTAGGCCTTGGGGCTAGTAGTATAGTAATATGTGAAATACCACGGCCTAGTATAGTCATAACAAGGCCTACTCGATTTTGGCCAACTAGTATCTTGTTTCACAAAAAACAAACGGGTGAAACTTGACAAGTTTCAACAGTTTGAAAATAGATTCTAGTTGGTAAAACTAGAGTTATTACACTAGGCCTTGGAATGACTATACTAGGCCGTGGTATTTCAAATATGAGTACAGTAGGCCTTGGGGCTAGTAGTATAGTAATATGTGAAATACCACGGCCTAGTATAGTCATACCAAGGCCTACTGTAATAACTCGATTTTTAACAACTAGCATCTTGTTTCACAAAAAATCAAAGTGGTGAAACTAGAAAGAAACTTATTTTTTAGACAAGTTTCAACAGTTTGTTTTTCATGAAACCAGATTCTATTTGGTAAAACTAGAGTTATTACACTAGGCCTTGGAATGACTATACTAGGCCGTGGTATTTCAAATATGAGTATAGTAGGCCTTGGGGCTAGTAGTATAGTAATATGTGAAATACCACGGCCTAGTATAGTCATACCAAGGCCTACTGTAATAACTCGATTTTTAACAACTAGCATCTTGTTTCACAAAAAACAAACTGGTGAAACTAGAAAGAAACTTATTTTTTAGACAAGTTTCAACAGTTTGTTTTTCATGAAACCAGATTCTATTTGGTAAAACTAGAGTTATTACACTCGGCCTTTGAATGACTATACTAGGCCGTGGTATTTCAAATATGAGTATAGTAGGCCTTGGGGCTAGTAGTATAGTAATATGTGAAATACCACGGCCTAGTATAGTCATACCAAGGCCTACTGTAATAACTCGATTTTTAACAACTAGCATCTTGTTTCACAAAAAACAAACTGGTGAAACTAGAAAGAAACTTATTTTTTAGACAAGTTTCAACAGTTTGTTTTTCATGAAACCAGATTCTATTTGGTAAAACTAGAGTTATTACACTCGGCCTTTGAATGACTATACTAGGCCGTGGTATTTCAAATATGAGTATAGTAGGCCTTGGGTCTAGTAGTATAGTAATATGTGAAATACCACGGCCTAGTATAGTCATACCAAGGCCTACTGTAATAACTCGATTTTTAACAACTAGCATCTTGTTTCACAAAAAACAAACTGGTGAAACTAGAAAGAAACTTATTTTTTAGACAAGTTTCAACAGTTTGTTTTTCATGAAACCAGATTCTATTTGGTAAAACTAGAGTTATTACACTAGGCCTTGGAATGACTATACTAGTCCATGTTATTTCACATATGACTATACTAGCCCTTGGGTTGGTTTTTAACATGTATTTACCCATCAGTGTGTGTGAGCGGCGCAAACAACATTAATGAAACTTATTAATGGTGAACCACAAATGTAAATTTATTTTTTATCACAAAAAAAAACCTAAAAATTATTTTTTACGCCGTTTGGGGGCAGATGGTTTCAATTTGGGGGTGTGCAGGGAATATGCAACACTTGCAGTTGAAGACGGTGTTTGAGGGGAAGGGGCAACAAAACTTGTGGGGGAAGGTAGTCCAGTTAAGGGAATTAAACTTGGAACACTTGTAGGAGAGGAAATCTGTTCAGGTACATTAGTTGTAATGGCATGTCGCCGTAGGCTTGTGTGCCTGGACCGACTTTGGCCCAATGCCCGCCTTGATTGATTTCGCCTTGAAGTAGGGGCAAATATGGAATGTAGGTCCCCCGTCTGCTGGTATGGCAGCTGCTGCTGAGGTGGCGGCTGCTGCTGCAGAGGTGGCGGCTGCTGCTGACGTGGCGGCTGCTGCTGAGGTGGCGGCTGCTGCTGAGGTGGCTGCTGCTGCTGAGGTGGTTGCTGCTGCTGCTGAGGTGGCGGCTGCTGCTGAGGTGGCTGCTGCTGCTGAGGTGGCGGCTGCTGCTGAGGTGGCTGCTGCTGCTGAGGTGGCTGCTGCTGCTCTTCGTTGTCAGTGCTCGTCCTTGCAGGAGGACTGGTGGCGGCAGTGATGGCCCAGGTTTGCAGAGTGGTGGTGGCAGGGCTACTACATGTTGTTGTAGCGGCAGGGCTGTTCCATGTTTGCCTAGTGGTGGCTGAGCTCCACGCATGCATGGGATTGGCGGTGGTGCTCCAGACAGGAGCAGCGCTTGCCATGGTGGTGTCGGTGAAGTGACCAGCTGCACTCAGACTTGTGGTGGTGTAACGGTGGGTGTCCTGGCTTTGAATAGAGGTGTCCGTGCAGTGGTATGCAGCACAAGTCGGTAGTGAGGTGAAGCGAGTCAATGGTGGCACAGGTGGAAAGGACACCACTGACTGCTGACCGTACCGATTATGCTGCATAGCCTGCAAGAAAGCATTGTTGCAGGCCTGCAGCACATTCAGCTGTTGATCAGGACTAAGGTGTTCCGCCATGCCCTTTTCAATCTTACTAAAAAAATGGTGTGCTGGTCTGTTGAGGTCGGCCTCCAGACGGTCAAGGCGCTGTTCTACAGAATTGAAGCGGTGTTCAAAGTGGTTAAAACCACGTTCCATGAGTGCAAAACCGCTTTCAACTCTGTCGGACAGTGACTTGAGGCTGGAATTAAATGTCTCGCTCAAATGCATAAACTCGGGCAAGACATTCCTGTCCAAGGCCCTCTGCCGCTGGCGGGTAGTGCCCGCATAACCAGTGGCAGAGACCTGGGACAGGGGAACACCTGATGGCCCAGCTTCCTGGTCACCAGCTGTGTGTGTGGTTGACCTGCAAGGTGCTTCCTGGCTGTCGGATGGCTGGGACGGGTCAGAGGACGTCCGAGGAAGGACCGCTCCAGGGCCAGGTTGCAGGGTGCTGCTCCAGGTGCTGTGGAAGAAAGGAAAATCATTACTACCATGCCTTTACAAGAAGCATCAGCTGTGGATTAGAAAAACACAGATTAATAAAAATAAAAACCCAAAATGTATAATACTTACGATCTTGTGGCAAGGACCGGTCTTAGGAACTGCAACGCGTGATAGTGACGGTATCTAGTTCTGGTCCTTGACGCAGATCCACTGCGAACCTGGCCCTCAGCACGAACATCACTGTTGAAGCGGTCCTTGATCGAACGCCAACGTGTTCGGACTTTGTCCACTGTTGATAAAAAAAAACAGTGCCGTCAAGGACAACAGTCACTGCGGCACAATGTAGCAATACAATACTCAAAGCAGTCACTGTAGACCCCGATGACACTGTTGGGTTTCCTGCTAGAATACGCCTAGCACGAAACCCAACAGTGCCGTCAAGGACAACAGTCACTGCGGCACAATGTAGCAATACAATACTCAAAGCAGTCACTGTAGACCCCGATGAAACTGTTGGGTTTCCTGCTAGAATACGCCTAGCACGAAACCCAACAGTGCCGTCAAGGACAACAGTCACTGCGGCACAATACAGAGCAATACAATACTCAAAGCAGTCACTGTAGACCCCGATGAAAATGTTGGGTTTCCTGCTAGAATACGCCTAGCACGAAACCCAACAGTGCCGTCAAGGACAACAGTCACTGCGGCACAATGTAGCAATACAATACTCAAAGCAGTCACTGTAGACCCCGATGACACTATTGGGTTTCCTGCTAGAATACGCCTAGCACGAAACCCAACAGTGCCGTCAAGGACAACAGTCACTGCGGCACAATGTAGCAATACAATACTCAAAGCAGTCACTGTAGACCCCGATGACACTATTGGGTTTCCTGCTAGAATACGCCTAGCACGAAACCCAACAATGCCGTCAAGGACAACAGTCACTGCGGCACAATGTAGCAATACAATACTCAAAGCAGTCACTGTAGACCCCGATGACACTATTGGGTTTCCTGCTAGAATACGCCTAGCACGAAACCCAACAGTGCCGTCAAGGACAACAGTCACTGCGGCACAATGTAGCAATACAATACTCAAAGCAGTCACTGTAGACCCCGATGACACTATTGGGTTTCCTGCTAGAATACGCCTAGCACGAAACCCAACAGTGCCGTCAAGGACAACAGTCACTGCGGCACAATGTAGCAATACAATACTCAAAGCAGTCACTGTAGACCCCGATGACACTATTGGGTTTCCTGCTAGAATACGCCTAGCACGAAACCCAACAGTGCCGTCAAGGACAACAGTCACTGCGGCACAATGTAGCAATACAATACTCAAAGCAGTCACTGTAGACACCGATGACACTATTGGGTTTCCTGCTAGAATACGCCTAGCACGAAACCCAACAGTGCCGTCAAGGACAACAGTCACTGCGGCACAATGTAGCAATACAATACTCAAAGCAGTCACTGTAGACCCCGATGACACTGTTGGGTTTCCTGCTAGAATACACCTAGCACGAAACCCAACAGTGCCGTCAAGGACAACAGTCACTGCGGCACAATACAGAGCAGGGAAATACTCACTAAACGCCTTTTTGGAGGATGCTGTGGCGCTGTCCCAGCCATCCATCAACGCTGCGGCCACCTCATTCCATAGCCGCCGGGTCACCACATTGTCCTTGTACAGCCGGTCACGGCTGTCCCACAACAGCGAACGCTCCTGGACCAGGCTGATGAGCTGCTCATTATCCAGGTAGACGTCTTCATCACGTTGTGGAACCTAGACAAAACACATTCATTAGAATAATCAAATTTAAATTGAATAAAAAGTTACAAAAAAAGAAACAAAAAAAAGAGTAAAAATAGAAGATAAAAAATAAAGAACATTACAAATCATTTGATACTTACATTCCGTATCACCACCGGGACTTGGCTTCGCTGCTCCTGCTCTTCGCCCTCACTAGTGCCGTCCGCAGATGATGATGACGATGTCTTAAGAAAGTTGAAAAAAACGTAAGAGATTTGGAGAAGCAGCAGATATACTTACCAGATGCACGAAAATAATCACCTCACGGTCTGCTTGCGCCAATTCCTGCCGCGATGGGGAATACTCGGATTCTGAAGACATACTGCATGTAAAAATAATAAAAATCATTAGTACATACATAATTTAAAAGGACAGGCATATAATGTAATATACTCACATTCTTCGCTGATATAATGGGTTCTTGGTTGACTGTCTGCTCTTCAATCTGTCAGTGTAGTAGTGGCAGAGTTTTGGCAGGCACCTCCTTTATATAGACTTTTTTTTTTTGACTTTAGAAGATTCTAACTAGGATAAAAAGTGGACACCACCCAAAAAACGCAGCGATAAAAAATCGCATACCTGCGCATGCCAGTGCGCACGTATGCGCATCCATAGGCTATAATGGCCATTTTTAGCGCAAAACGTGCGCATACGTGCGCATGCGCTTTTTTCCAGGGCCAAAAAATGCAACATGCAGCGTCTGGAAAATACCAACGCACACCCCAAAAAAACGCAGCGCATGAAAATCGCATACATGCGCTGACAAGCGCGCATGTATGCGCACCCATGTTAAATATAGGGGAAAAATCGCATGCGCACGTATGCGTTTTTTTCCAGCGCTAAAAAACGCAAATGTGAAACCAGCCTTAGTCATAGGTAAATAAAAACAATATGCATAGAAAAATATATACAGGTTACAAACCAATCACAAAGCTTGCAATTAATTACAAAAAGTGGCAACACATGAAAGGAAAAGTGAACAGTTCCTTGCAATGATACAGATCACTCCAGGATTGAAGTTCCCTAGAGAAAAAAAAAAAAAAAAAAAGATACAATAATATAAATGGATATATCTAAAAGTAATTAAATAACTCCAAGGTAATCTTCCAATGGAAAATGGATTTTCTGCGCAGAAATGAATGATTCCATGCGAAAGGTGTGAATGAGTGCCTATGGACAATATAAAGTTAGTCAGAATCAAAGAGAAATTTTTTTTTTTTTTTTTACACCTCAAAAATAATTTATAGATGCGCAGAAATGAGTGATTCCATGCAAAAGGTATAAATAGGTACCTACAAACAATATATGGAATTAATAACAATCAAATGGAGTTTTTTGCACGTATAATAAAATATTTCATGCAGAGAGTATGAATGAGTGCTTGCGAACAATATAAAGAATTAGTCAACTAAAAAACAAAAAAAAAAAAAAAGGGAAAAAGTTTTTTTGGACTTGAAAAATAAGTTATAGATACGCAGGAATAAAATGTTCCATGCAAGATGTGTGAATAAGTGCCTACAAGCAATATATAAACTTGATGACAATCAAATGGAATTTTTAGCACATAAATGAAAAATAAGTTATAGACACATAGCAATCAATGGTGGAACTATTGCAGAATGCTTGATAAACATATGAATAAAATAAGAACTGTGAGATAAATTCTATGCTTTCCTGGTATAAAAAAAATAAATACACAAAATAAACTAAATACAGATCACTGTAAAATTATTTTTGAGAGAAAAAACTAATAAGTACATAAATTCCATTAATAAACATAGAACAAATCGTTCCTGAAATTCATCCCATTTGGAGATTTAGTGTCTAATTTTAATATCCAAAAAGCTTCACGCATATTTAATAGCTTGTGTCTATCACCACCTCGTGCAGGAGTTTTAACCTTTTCTAGACCATAGAAGGCAAATGAATCCATATTGCTATGATGAGCATGAACGAAGTGTTTTACCGCTCCTGAATAGGAAGCGTTTCTTTGTTCTATATTTCTGATATGTTCAGCTATTCTTTTTTTTAGTTTGCGTATAGTACAGCCGATATACTGAATCTTACACTCTGTGCAACAAATGCAATAAACGACAAACTGACTGTCACAATTGATGAAAGATGTAATTTGTTGAGAAAAACCTTGGTATGAAAAAATTAATTTGGATTTGTCTATTGCATATGTGCAAACATTGCATCTGGAACCAGCGCATTTGTAAAATCCAGTGGAAGTAATCCAAGTACGAATTTTTTCTGGTGATTTTAAAAGACTGGGAGAAAGATAATTTGCCAAACTAGTTCCCCTTCGGGCAACATAACGGCAGCCAGATTGTATGATTTGTCTTAATTTAGTGTCTTGGTTTGTGACGGGCAGATATTTTTTCACAATTTCTTTAATTTGATTGAATTGGGGGCTGAATGGCGTTGAAAAAGTCACCATATGATCAGCACAAGCTGAGGATTTTTCCTTTAAACTGGTAAATCTTGGTTTGTTCATCACTTTGTGGAATGCATTGCTGACAATTTGATTATTGTAACCTCGATCAAAAAGACTTTTTTTATGACTTTACTTTATTGTAAAAACAAGGCATTGTCTGAACATAAACGTTTAGCCCTATTGAATTCCCCATAGGGGATGGACTGGATGGTATGTTGGGGATGACATGAAGAAGAAAGTAAAAGTGAATTACCTGCAGTTTCCTTTCTATAAATGGTAGTGTGAACTTTGCCATTGATAGAATCACCTGTGAGCAATAAATCCAAAAAGGAAACTTGGTTCCCTGTACCACTAATAGTGAATATTAAATTTAGATTGTTAGAATTGAGATAAGAATAAAAAAGGGACAAGTCTGTGGGATTACCCTTCCAAACAAACATCAGATCGTCCACATATCTACCAAACCAAAAAATGTCATTGAAGAATGGGTTGAGATCATAAAAAAGAAATTGCTCTTCCCACCAAGCCATATATAATATGGCTAAAGAAGGTGAGAAATTTAACCCCATAGGGGCACCCAAAATTTGAAGAAAAAATGATTTATTAAACATAAAATAATTGTGACTCAGTAGATATGCGGACGATCTGATAATGAAAGATTTTAGTTCATCCGAATAATTGCTATAATTATCCATATGGTGCGATAAAGCCTGTAGAGCAAGAGAATGAGGAATCGAAGAGTACAAGTTGGTTACATCACAAGTGAAAAAGCTGAAATTTTTCTGCCAGATAAAATTATCAAACGCATGAATCACAGATTCAGAATTTTTCAAATACCCTGGAATGCGAAGGGTTAAAGGTTGCAAAAATTTATCTACCCAAACACTTAAATTTTCATTTAGTGAACCAATACTGGAAATGATGGGACGAAGTAGAGGAGGGAATTGATTCTTGTGGATTTTGGGTAACCCATGAAAAATAGGAATTACTGGATGGTCAGGTAACAACCATTTAGCTGTTTTTGAACAAAATATATTCATTTTTAGACCATCCTGTACCAAGTTGGTTAATTCACACTTGAAAGTGAAAGAAGGATCACGGCTCAATGTGGAATATGTGCAGGTGTCATTTAACACACTGAGAACAGAACTGATGTATAAATCAGTGTCTAAAATGACTGTTCAGCCGCCTTTATCAGATTGTTTGATTAATAAATTTGGGTTATTCTGCAAATCCTTGATGGCTTGAGATTGAGTGATGCTCAAATTATGAAAAAAATCAGTGGATTTAATGCTCTTGTCTAATTCTCGTAAATCTCTCTCCACCAAGGATTGAAAAAGGTCCAAGCTGGGTACTCTCGATTGCAATGGATAGTATGAAGAATTATGTGGCACAACATGAACATCTCTGTCATGTATGAGATCTGGATTATCGTGTGGATCCTGTAAGGAAGAAAGAGTGGTTAATGCAAATTGCTCTCTGAAGGAAAGCGAAGCAAATAATTCATCATGAAAATTAACAGGATCAGAGTTGTCAATCATGTTGTCACTGGAATCATTCTGGAAAAAATGTCTTTTCACTGTAAGGAGTCTGGTAAACTTGTTCACGTCTTTGATTGTCTGGAAAAGGTCAAATTTTTTACTGGGAACAAAGTTCAATCCTTTCTGCAAGATATCAATTTGTGCTGGGGTCAAAATGAACGGAGTCAGGACTACAACGTTGGAAACAGGACTTAGAACATGGTTCTCTTGTTGCGCGTTGGATAATGGTTCCATGTGCGTTTTTCTCTTCCTCCTGCCACCTCTCTTGCATCTCCGTTTTTTGTCATGGCACCAGACGGATTGCGGGAGTCTGTTGACTGGTGTTGCGCAATGCGGGTGGAATTATCAATATCTGGATCAGACGTGTTATAATCAGAAGAAGAAAACCATACCGACTTATTATTTTTTCATACCAAGGTTTTTCTCAACAAATTACATCTTTCATCAATTGTGACAGTCAGTTTGTCGTTTATTGCATTTGTTGCACAGAGTGTAAGATTCAGTATATCGGCTGTACTATACGCAAACTAAAAAAAAGAATAGCTGAACATATCAGAAATATAGAACAAAGAAACGCTTCCTATTCAGGAGCGGTAAAACACTTCGTTCATGCTCATCATAGCAATATGGATTCATTTGCCTTCTATGGTCTAGAAAAGGTTAAAACTCCTGCACGAGGTGGTGATAGACACAAGCTATTAAATATACGTGAAGCTTTTTGGATATTAAAATTAGACACTAAATCTCCAAATGGGATGAATTTCAGGAATGATTTGTTCTATATTTATTAATGGAATTTATGTACTTATTAGTTTTTTCTGTCAAAAATAATTTTACAGTGATCTGTATTTAGTTTATTTTGTGTATTTATTTTATTATACCAGGAAAGCATAGAATTTATCTCACAGTTCTTATTTTATTCATATGTTTATCAAGCATTCTGCAATAGTTCCACCATTGATTGCTATGTGTCTATAACTTATTTTTCATTTATGTGCTAAAAATTCCATTTGATTGTCATCAAGTTTATATATTGCTTGTAGGCACTTATTCACACATCTTGCATGGAACATTTTATTCCTGCGTATCTATAACTTATTTTTCAAGTCCAAAAAAACTTTTTCCCTTTTTTTTTTTTTTTTGTTTTTTTTTGTTGACTAATTCTTTATATTGTTCGCAAGCACTCATTCATACTCTCTGCATGAAATATTTTATTATACGTGCAAAAAACTCCATTTGATTGTTATTAATTCCATATATTGTTTGTAGGTACCTATTTATACCTTTTGCATGGAACCACTCATTTCTGCGCATCTATAAATTATTTTTGAGGTGTAAAAAAAAAAAAAAAAAAAAAATTCTCTTTGATTCTGACTAACTTTATATTGTCCATAGGCACTCATTCACACCTTTCGCATGGAATCATTCATTTCTGCGCAGAAAATCCATTTTCCATTGGAAGATTACCTTGGAGTTATTTAATTACTTTTAGATATATCCATTTATATTATTGTATCTTTTTTTTTTTTTCTCTAGGGAACTTCAATCCTGGAGTGATCTGTATCATTGCAAGGAACTGTTCACTTTTCCTTTCATGTGTTGCCACTTTTTGTAATTAATTGCAAGCTTTGTGATTGGTTTGTAACCTGTATATATTTTTCTATGCATATTGTTTTTATTTACCTATGACTAAGGGTGCCTTTGTGCACCGGAAACGCGTCAGGTGTTTTTTGCATTTTAATATGGCATATTAGCCTAATAAAGTTTTTTTCATTTATGCCGGTGTGCTGAACGAACTTTTTCTTCTTGCAAAAAAAAACTAAGTATTCTAGATTGTGGATCTTTGTTTTTGGAGGGGTTGTCAGGTCTTCTGCTAAAAGTCTGCAGTCTATATGCTGTTAAGATTCACCAGCATTACTGCTAAAAACGTGAGCGCAAGCAAGTGATTTGCATTCTTCCGAGGATCCTCAACGAGTGCAGAATCGGAAGTCTGAAATGACTAAGAGTGACTGTGCAAATTGCCTCTTCAGAAAGAAAGAGGACTTTTACTCTACAGCGCCACCTATTTGTAGTAGCGATCCTACAAGTCACAATCAACCCTTTAACGAGTCTTGTAGTATGACTTAGGATACAAGCCAAATCAGAATCTCAATTTGCAGACACGGTGTTTCGAGCTGTTGGCTCTCATCAGTGCAAAGTATGAGATCTGATTTGGCAAGGTGAGAGGCTCTGGACTAGGGTCTGAGAAGTGAGGTTTCTCCTTGCGGAGAGTGACATGCCAGCTGTGGCTTGTCAAGGTAAGAGTAAGGTAAGAGTGACTGTAGACTTTTAGCAGAATAATGGAAACCCTTTTCAATCAATTCTGCTTTGTGCACTGCTATGTGTCAAAAAGAGAGGCAAGGATTTTAAAAAATATGGTGCTTGAAAGAAATTGAGCTCAACATTACTAATAAGTCTGCCACTCATTATTGTGAGTTTTGTCCTAAGCTAACTTTTAAGGAGTCATCATTAATTACTCATATGTGAACATTCTATAATGCTGTTGATGTCTATTCATATCCTCACTCAGGCTTTTAACAGATTTCCATTTTCTTCTGAATAATTTTGATAAAATCAATACACACTTCATAATGTTGCTTTGTTAAATTCGGGTTAAATGTAAAGTGATTATATATCTCAATAGTAAGGAGTTAAGGGAGTAATAAAAGCAGAATAATTGGAATAGTAACACATGTTGCAAGATTTAGCGGTGCCTAAAGGCTGTTTATGCATTAGCCCAAGAGAAAAATATGAATGGAAATTACATTGATTTAGACAACAATAGATGTTTGATAATGAGTTTTTGCTACACCTTTCTTTATGCTGGTTTTACTAGAATTGAAAAAAAAATATTATCTGACATTACACATTAAAGCGGTTTCTTGTATGTACAAAACCTCAGTGAAAAGTCCGCTATTTAATTTGTGATTATATTTTACCATAGCATATTGATGTCTTTATATGTTTGTGCTAAATCTAAGTGAAAGTAGACACATTTTTTGTGCATATTCACTAGAAATTGCAAATGTATAACTTTAAACTGTAACGGCACCTGTTATCTTACATGTATCACTTAAACAATTGATATCTGTTCATGTGACTGACTGGCCCTGATGTCCTCTGAAAGCCCAGTGTCATCATTCGATTACTACCTTTGTACATCATATAGCTTAACTAAAGCTATAGAATAGCTATTACAGATAACAAATCTTTTTAAATTGTTATGTTAGCTTCAACTAATTTCCCCATACCATTTGATTAGAATCTTAATACTGCAAAGTGTCTAATTGTCTGGAAATGTCTTAGTTAACTCTTTGATGTCACCTAGGACTGTATTGAACCTCTAGCGAGGGGAAATAGATTGTAACCAGTTAAAACCAACAGCCCATTTATCAAAACTGCCGAAGCAACATTTTTGGGCTACTTAACTTCTAAAAAAAGTAAAAAAAAACTATCCTTTTTAAGTAGAGATGGTTTACTTAGAGGTGTTCTATACACAAGAGATTTAAATACATGAAGA
Organism: Dendrobates tinctorius; assembly: GCF_039654945.1. Classification (NCBI taxonomy): domain Eukaryota; kingdom Metazoa; phylum Chordata; class Amphibia; order Anura; family Dendrobatidae; genus Dendrobates; species Dendrobates tinctorius. The sequence goes on along the minus strand of NW_027361676.1, from coordinate 44,473,902 downwards.
CATAGCTCTTTTACAAGGAATGTTGCAAAAAACAACCCTATTTAAGTAGTATAAAGAGCTTTATTCCTTTCTAAATGAAGAAGCAAGCCACCCAAATATTATCCCTTTATTTATGGCAAAGGTCAGCTGTTTAGTAGTCATGGCATCTCAACAAGGTGTGAAAAAATTATCCCTCTTTTGTTATTATTTATTTCTATAGCACCATTGATTCCATGGTGCTGTACATAAGACCGGGTTACATCAAAATACAAATATCACTTACAGCGAACAAAAATAACAATGACAGGCTGGTACAGAGGGAAGAGGACCCTGCCCTTTTGGCCTTACATTCTACAGGATTATGGGAAAGGAGACAGTAGGTCAGAGGTTGCAGCAGCTGCAATGGTGTTGAAGTGGCTGTGTGGTCATTACAGGTTGTAAGCTTTTTTAAAGAGATGAGTTTTCAGGTTCCATTTGAAGGATCCAAATGTGGTGGATATCCGGACATGTTGGGGCACAGAATTTCAGAGGAAGGGGGATATTTGGGAGAAGTCTTGGAGGCGATTGGGTGAGAAGCAAAGTGTGGAGGAGAGAAGGAGGTCTTGGGAGGACTGGAGATTACGTGAGGGAAGATATTGAGAGATTAGTTAGGAAATATACAGAGGAGAAAGGTTAAGGATGGCTTTATAGGTCAGTGTTTGTAGTTTAAATTGGATACACTGGGAAATTGGGAGCCAGAGACAGGATTTGCAAACCGGAGGGGAAGCAAGATTGTAGCGAGGAGAGAGATTAATTAGTCGGACAGCAGAGTTATGGATGAACTGGAGGGGTGTGAGATAGAAGGTAGGCCACAGAGAAGGATGTTGCAGTAGTTAAGGCAAGAGATGATTAGGGCATGCACAAGAATTTTGGTAGAGTGAAGGTTGAGGAAAGGATGGATTCTGGAAATATTTTTGAGCTGAAGGCGACAGGAGGTGGCGAGAGCTTGGATGTGTGGTTTGAAGGACAGGGCAGAGTCAAGAGTTACTATGAGGCAGCAGTTTACAAGACAAGGGAAAGTGTGAATTCATTTATTGTGATAGACAGATCAGGTAGGGAAGATATGTGAGATGGAGAAAAGATAATTAGTTCAGATTTGTCCACATTGAGTTTGAGGCAGTAAGAGGATAAGAAGGAGAATGTGGCTGATAGACACTCTGGGAATATGGAGAGTAAGCAGAGAGGTCACATCTTGGCCAGAAAGGTAGATATGAGTGTCATCAGCATATAGATGGTCCTGGAAGCCATAGAACTTTATGAGTTGTCTCAGGCCAAGGGTATTGATTGAGAAGAGAACGGGTCCTAGGACAGAGCCTTGAGGGACACCAACAGAGATGAGCCAAAATGAAGAAGTAGTATGGGAGTAGGAAAACGCTAAATGTGCGGTTGGTAAGGTATGAGGAGATCCAGGATAGGGTAAGGTCATTAACACCAAAGGAAGAGAGGATCTGTAGTAGGAGGCAGTGGTCAACTGTGTCAAAGGCAGAGGACAGGTCTAGAAGGAGGAGTATAGAGAATTGTCTAGCTTTGGATATAAGTAAGTCGTTCGTAAGTTTGGTCACGGCAATCTCAGTGGAATGGTTGGGATGGAAGCCAGATTGTAGGTTGTTGAAGAACGAATTAGATGCAAAGTGAGAGGACAGTTCAGCATGGACATGCTGCTCAAGGAGTTTGGAAGCAAATGGGAGCAAAGATATGGGGCGATAGCTGGACATAGCGTTCAGGTCAAGGGATGGCTTTTTCTGGATAGGTGTGATTGTGGCATGTTTGAAAGCAGAGGGGAAGGTATCACTTGTTATTAGCGACAAGTTGATTATTTTCAGCATGATTAAACAAAGAGTTATCCATTTTTTAGAAAGCAGAAACAGGCTAACTGTTTTAAAACGGAAAAAGGAATGGCTTGTTTATGACAAAATGTTTATCTATTTTGTGAGCTGTTTCATATTTGTCAACCCTCAAGATGGTATACTTTCCTATAACAATACAAATCAGCTATACAACATACTACAAGTAAAAACACACCAATAGTTATCCTGTATATTCAGACCGTAAAGCAAAATTAATATAGCACCCAGAAAAAAGCTTTGCAAAACTGATAAATACATCAATTAAAATTGCAATTTTAATGAACAACATATAAAATCATTATAAAAAGTCACAAATTGACAACCACAAGTACAGCCAAAAATAAATGTGGGAACCTGTAACGTATAATAGGTATTACAAATCCATATCTGTACAATAACAAACAAAATCATAGATTCTATTGTGCACCTACATTGATCAACAATATGAGAAAGGTTGTGTATATACATGGCATAAAATAGGCACCTACAACAATGTTTACAGAGTCCAAACAGAGTAAAAAGACCCCTTAAATAATAATAGTAATAAAGCAATCCAAAAAATAGGGCACATAGAAGCAAATAATGTCCAAGTGGCAAAATCATATTCAATTTAAATAGTATATACAATTATATTGCACACTTGGAGCATATAGTGGCATATAGTCATTGTAAATAAATACCGTACATTGTATAATTACCTTAAAAAGAATCCGGGAGACCTACCACACCAGACATGCGTTTCGCAATGAAATGCTTCATACAGGGGTGATTGGGTACTTGTCAGTTGGGGAATTTATATTATAATGAACCAATAAGTATAAAATCTCTAATTAGGAAACGCTGCTGGCGAGCACTGTTGCCACCGTTGTTATGATAACATGATCCCATATGCCAGCCTGGAGAAGGTAATCACACGGGTCACCCGACCAGCTAGGCAATAGAATGGTTATAGTAACATGCATATACAAATGAATGCGCCACATTACCCTAATACAGGAAGCAGTATCCGGCTGCAGAGGCAGCGTTGCACGTCATATGACACGTTACTATAGTAACAGGAGTAATCTTCTGGATAAACAAAACTGAGGTATGGTGCACAGTAAAGTGTCTAATGAAGGAATCTAAATCATTCAAGGACTTCCTGGATACTGCACAGCTTCCTATTAGTCAGGTGAAAACAAAAAAACACTAAGAGAAAGTGAAGGTTAATAAACAACAATAAGTGATATAAATAGTCAGCATTGACTTTCCTAGTATAAAACATGAATCGATTAAAGTATACTAAGCTCATATACTTAAAAGGCCATATATAGATGCAAGCTCTTTCAAATGACCTCGTAGATGGACAACATGTCCCATAAAAAACGGAAGCATGGAGTTCTTATACATATACTCTAATGAAAAAATAAATATATATTTATATATATATATAAATATAAAGTATTTACTGTATATATAAAACTTTATTCACAAAACTAACAATCAAGAAAATATAAAGTGCACAATAGTGATCATTGGACTAAAATATATAATAAGCACAAAATCACACTCAATAAAATGCATATAGTGACAATGGATAAAAACCATTACAAGTGAAAACATTAATATATGTTAGTAAGTAAATATAAACATATATACTAGCTGAAGAGCCCGGCGCTGCCCGGCCATAGTATTTAACTGTGGTTAGTTATAGCAAATTATAATTATCCTCCATCCCATAGTCCTGTGCCCATATACCCATCATACATATCCTCCATCCCATAGTCGAGTGCCCATATACCCATCACACATCCTCCATCCCATAGTCCCATGCCCATATACCCATCACACATCCTCCATCCCATAATCCCATGCCCATATACCCATCATACATATTCACCATCCCATAGTCGAGTGCCCATATACCGTCACACATCCTCTATCCCATAGTCCAATGCCCATATACCCATCTCACATCCTTCATCTCATAGTCCCATGCCCATATTAAATTATTAAATTTAATAAAATTACATTAAATTACATTAAATTTGCTGATGACACAAAGCTAGGAGGGATAGCTAATACTAGAGAAGAGAGAGAGAGGATTCAAAAAGATTTAAATAAACTGGAGAAGTGGGCAGTAACTAACAGAATGGTTTTTAACAGGGAGAAATGCAAAGTACTACATCTGGGCAATAAAAATGAAAAAAGCATATATAGAATGGGAGGAATAGGGCTAAGTGACAGCACATGTGAAAAAGACTTGGGTATACTAATAGATCACAGACTGAATATGAGTCAACAGTGTGATGCAGCAGCAAAAAAGGCAAATGCAGTTCTAGGATGTATTAACAGAAGCATACAGTCTAGATCACGTGAAGTCATTATTTCCCTCTACTCCTCTTTGGTCAGACCTCATCTGGAATATTGTGTCCAGTTTTGGGCACCACATTTTAAAAAAGACATCAACAAACTGGAGCAAGTTCAGAAAAGAGCGACCAGAATGGTGACCGGTCTGCAAACCCTGTCTTATGAGGAAAGGTTGCAGGATTTGGGAATGTTTAGTTTGCAAAAGAGAAGACTGAGAGGAGACTTAATTGCTGTCTACAAATATCTAAAGGGCTGTCACATTGTAGAAGGATCAACTTTATTCTCATTTGCACAAGGAAAGACTAGAAGCAATGGGATGAAACTGAATGGGAGGAGACACAGATTAGATATTAGAAAAAACTTTTTGACAGTTAGAGTGATCAATGAGTGGAACAGGCTGCCACGAGAAGTGGTGAGTTCTCCTTCAATGGAAGTCTTCAAACAGAGGCTGGACAGACATCTGACTGGGATGATTTAGCGAATCCTGCTTTGAGCAGGGGGTTGGACCAGATGGCCCAGGAGGTCCCTTCCAACTCTACGATTCTATGATTCTATGATTCTATGATTCTATATACCCATCATACATATCCTCCATCCCATAGTCCCGTGCCCATATACCCATCATACATATCCGCCATCCCATAGCCCCGTGCCATATACCCGTCATACATATCCTCCATCCCATAGTCCAGTGCCCATATACCATGAAACATCCTCCATCCCATAGTCCCGTGCCCATATACCCATCATACATATCTGCCATCCCATAGTCCATTGCCCATATACCTATCACACATCCTCCACCCCATAGTTCCGTGCCCATATACCCATCATATATATCCTCCATCCCATAGTCCAGTCCCCATATACCCATCACACATCCTCCATCCCATAGTCAACCATTATGGCATCATAATGAGCGGCGGGGCTTGCAACCTATGATGACATCAGCGTCACCATGGCAACCATTATGACATCATAATGAGGGGCGGGGCTTGATACACACACACTTTTTCCCCATTATGTAGATAGGGGCAAAATTGTTGGTGAATTGGAACGCGCGGGGTTAAAATTTCGCCTCACAACATAGCCTAGGACACTCTCGGGGTCCAGACGTGTGACTGTGCCAAATTTTGTGGCTGTAGCTGCGACGGTGCGGATGCCAATCTCGGACATACACACACACATACATACATACAGTTGTGGCCAAAAGTATTGACACCCCTGCAATTTTGTCAGATAATACTCAGTTTCTTCCTGAAAATGATTGCAATCACAAATTCTTTGGTATTATTACAGTATCTTCATTTAATTTGTCTTAAATGAAAAAACACAAACGAGAATGAAGCAAAAAGCAAAACATTGATCATTTCACACAAAACTCCAAAAATGGGCCAGACAAAGGTATTGGCACCCTCAGCCTAAGGCTGGTTTCACACTTGCGTTTTTTTTGCGCTGTTTTTTAGCGCAATAAAAGCATGCGTTTTTTCCCTATACTTTAACATGGGTGCGCATACACATGCGTTTGTACGCGTTTGTATGCGCATACGTTTTCGTTGTAGTGTGCGCTTGGGCGCACAAAATGCATCCTGTTGCATTTTTTGTGCGACCGACTTGCCCCAAAAAAACGCATGCGCACGCAATGCGTTTTTTTACAGAAAAACACCCATTATAGTCTATGGGTGAGCACTGTAATGCGCACGTATGCGCAAAAAAACGCACCAAAACCCGCAAAAAAATGCACACAAATGCATGATGCATTTTTTCATGCGTTTGTGTGCGCAAAAATGCGCAGCAAAAAAACGCAAGTGTGAAAGTAGCCTAATGCTTGGTTGCACAACCTTTAGCCAAAATAACTGCGACCAACCGCTTCCGGTAAACATCAATGAGTTTCTTACAATGCTCTGCTGGAATTTTAGACCATTCTTCTTTGGCAAACTGCTCCAGGTCCCTGATATTAGAAGGGTGCCTTCTCCAAACTGCCATTTTTAGATCTCTCAACAGGTGTTCTATGGGATTCAGGTCTGGACTCATTGCTGGCCACCTTAGAAGTCTCCAGTGCTTTCTCTCAAACCATTTTCCAGTGCTTTTTGAAGTGTGTTTTGCATCATTGTCCTGCTGGAAGACCCATGACCTCTGAGGGAGTCCCACCTTTCTCACACTGGGCCCTACATTATGCTGCAAAATTTGTTGGTAGTCTTCAGACTTCATAAAGCCATGCACACGGTCAAGCAGTCCAGTGCCTTAGGCAGCAAAGCAACCCCAAAACATCAGGGAACCTCCGCCATGTTTGACTGTAGGGACCGTGTTCTTTTCTTTGAATGCCTCTTTCTTTCTCCTGTAAACTCTATGTTGATGCCTTTGCCCAAAAAGCTCTACTTTTGTCTCATCTGACCAGAGAACATTCTTCCAAAACGTTTTAGGCTTTTTCAGGTAAGTTTTGGCAAACTCCAGCCTGGCTTTTTTATGTCTCGGGGTAAGAAGTGGGGTCTTCCTGGGTCTCCTACCATACAGTCCCTTTTCATTCAGACATCGATAGTACGGGTTGACACTGTTGTATCCTTGGACTGCAGGGCAGCTTGAACTTGTTTGGATGTTAGTCGAAGGTTCTTTATCCAACATCCGCACAATCTTGCATTGAAATCTCTTGTCAATTTTTCTTTTCCGTCCACATCTAGGGAGGTTAGCCAAAGTGCTATGGGCTTTAAACTTCTTGATGACACTGCGCACGGTAGACACAGGAACATTCAGGAGATGGACTTGTAGCCTTGAGATTGCTCATGCTTCCTCACAATTTGGTTTCTCAAGTCCTCAGACAGTTCTTTAGTCTTCTTTCTTTTCTCCATGCTCAATGTGGTACACACAAGGACACAGGACAGAGGTTGAGTCAACTTTAATCCATGTCAACTGGCTGCAAGTTTGATTTAGTTAGTGCCACAGGTAAATTACAGGTGCTGTTAATTACGCAAATTAGAGAAGCATCACATGATTTTTCAAACAGTGCCAATACTTTTGTCCACCTTCTTTTTTATGTTTGGTGTGGAATTATATCCAATTTGGCTTTAGGACAATTCTTTTTGTGTTTTTTCATTTAAGACAAATTAAATGAAGATAATAATAACAAAGAATTTGTGTTTGCAATAATTTTCATGAAGAAACTGAGTATTATCTGACAAAATTGCAGGGGTGTCAATACTTTTGGCCACAACTGTGCATACATACATACACACACTTGAGCATTATATATATAATTTAACGGGCTAAGCGTCACTCTGTCTGAAGCCTCTATGGACTGCGCAAGCGCGACGCGCTAGCGCAGTCTTGCTCCAGACAGAGTGACGCACCCCCCCACAGAGTGACGCAGACCCCCAAGAGATTGCAGTATGCGTAAGCACTGAACGGATACCGCGATCTCTGCAACACCTTATCGAGCCAGTGTTGCTGTTGCCATGGGGTCTTGCGCCTTCATGTGACGTCAGAAGAGGGAGCGTTATGGCACCAGAATCGGCGCATGCGCAGTCCGTTCTTACCGCCGCCATTTTGTAAAAGACACACTGCACACATGGCGGTGGAAAGCGAGGACTGCGCCGCCGCGAGGTCTGCGCAGTCACCGAGTCCGGCACCACAACACGCCCACTGCAGACATAAATCGGCGCCTGTGCAGTCTGCGCTTACCGCCACCCTTTTTCATGAAGACACACTGCAGTGTGTCTTCAAGAACATGGCGACGGAAAGCACGGACTGCGCAGGCGCTGATTCATGTCTGCAGTGGGCGTGTTGTGGTGCCGGACTGGGTGCCTGCGCAGTCCTCGCTTTCCACCGCCATGTTCTTGAAGACACACTGCAGTGTCTTCAAGAACATGGTGGTGGAAAGCGAGGACTGCGCAGGTGCCCAGTCCGGCACCACAACACGCGCAGAACAGGACAGCGCTGGACATGGGGAAGAAAGGTGAGTATAAATGATTTTTTTTAATCTGTACAGTTTAATAGGGGTGAGGGGGACCATTCATATCAGGATTGGGGGGTGAGGGGACCATGCATACCAGGATTGGGGGTGATAGGACCCTGCATACCAGGATTGGGGGGTGAGGGGACCATGCATACCAGGATTGGGGGGTGAGGGGACCATGCATACCAGAATTGGGGGGTCTGTACCGGCCTTCCGGGGGGTAGTACATATGTGGTATATATGTAGTATGCATGTTGCATGCATGTAGTATATATGTTGTATGTATGTATGTTGCATGCATGGAGTATATATGTAGTATGCATTTTGCATGTAGTATATATGTATGTTGCATGCATGTAGTATATATGTGGTATATATGTAGTATGCATGTTGCATGCATGTAGTATATATGTTGTATGTATGTATGTTGCATGCATGTAGTATATATGTGGTATATATGTAGTATGCATGTTGCATGCATGTAGTATATATGTGGTATATATGTAGTATGCATGTTGCATGCATGTGGTATATATGCAGTATGTATGTATGTTGCATGTATGTAGCATGTATGTAGTATGTATGTAGCATGTAGTATGTATGTAGTATGTATGTAGCATGTAGTATGCACAGCCTCCTGGCAGGCCGGTACAGATCCCCGGGCAGTCGGCACAGACCCCCGGACAGTCGGCACAGCCCCCCGGTATATGTGGTATATATGTAGTATGCATGTTACATGCATGTAGTATATATGTGGTATATATGTAGTATGCATGTTGCATGCATGTGGTATATATGCAGTATGTATGTATGTTGCATGCATGTAGTATATATGTTGCATGTATGTAGCATGTATGTAGTATGTATGTAGCATGTAGTATGTATGTAGTATGTATGTAGCATGTAGTATGTATGTAGTATGTAGTATGTATTATTTTTTTTTTTTACATTCAACACATAGGCCGGATGATGGGACTACTACTGTCCCATCATTGGCTAATGTATCAATCACCGTCATGGTAGCAGGCATCGCCCGATGGGACTTGTAGTCCCATCGGACGATCCTGCACAGACCCCCGCAGCCTGCACAGACCCCGGACAGTCGGCACGGCCCCCCGGCAGGCCGGTACAGACCACCAGCAGGCCGGTACAGACTACCGGCAGTCGGTACAGACCACCGGCAGGCCGGCACAGACCCCTGGCAGGCCGGTACAGACCCACGGCAGTCCGCACAGACCCCCGCAGTCTGCTCAGACCCCCGGACAGTTGGCACAGACCACCGGCAGGCCGGCACAGCCCCCCGGCAGTCCGCACAGACCCCCGGGCAGTCGGTACAGACCACCGGCAGGCCGGCACAGCCCCCCGCAGCCTGCACAGACCCCCGAACAGTCGGTACAGACCACCGGCAGGCCGGCACAGCCCCCCGGCAGGCCGGTACAGACCCCCGGCAGTCGGTACAGACCACCGGCAGGCCGGCACAGCCCCCCGGCAGGCTGGTACAGACCCCCGGCAGTCCGCTCTGACCCCCAGACAGTCGGTACAGACCACCGGCAGGCCGGCACAGCCCCCCTGCAGGCCGGTACAGACCCCTGGGCAGTCGGCATGTGGTATATATGTAGTATGCATGTTGCATGCATGTAGTATATATGTGGTATATATGTAGTATGCATGTTGCATGCATGTAGTATATATGTGGTATATATGTAGTATGCATGTTGCATGCATGTGGTATATATGCAGTATGTATGTTGCATGCATGTAGTATACAGTGGGGCAAAAAAGTATTCAGTCAGTCAGCAATAGTGCAAGTTCCACCACTTAAAAAGATGAGAGGCGTCTGTAATTTACATCATAGGTAGACCTCAACTATGGGAGACAAACTGAGAAAAAATCCAGAAAATCACATTGTCTGTTTTTTTTTTCATTTTATTTGCATATTATGGTGGAAAATAAGTATTTGGTCAGAAACAAAATTTCATCTCAATACTTTGTGATATATCCTTTGTTGGCAATGACAGAGGTAAAACGTTTTCTGTAAGTCTTCACAAGGTTGCCACACACTGTTGTTGGTATGTTGGCCCATTCCTCCATGCAGATCTCCTCTAGAGCAGTGATGTTTTTGGCTTTTCGCTTGGCAACAGGGACTTTCAACTCCCTCCAAAGGTTTTCTATAGGGTTGAGATCTGGAGACTGGCTAGGCCACTCCAGGACCTTGAAATGCTTCTTACGAAGCCACTCCTTTATTGCCCTGGCGGTGTGCTTTGGATCATTGTCATGTTGAAAGACCCAGCCACGTTTCATCTTCAATGCCCTTGCTGATGGAAGGAGGTTTGCACTCAAAATCTCACGATACATGGCCCCATTCATTCTTTCATGTACCCGGATCAGTCGTCCTGGCCCCTTTGCAGAGAAACAGCCCCAAAGCATGATGTTTCCACCACCATGCTTTACAGTAGGTATGGTGTTTGATGGATGCAACTCAGTATTCTTTTTCCTCCAAACACGACAAGTTGTGTTTCTACCAAACAGTTCCAGTTTGGTTTCATCAGACCATAGGACATTCTCCCAAAACTCCTCTGGATCATCCAAATGCTCTCTAGCAAACTTTAGATGGGCCCGGACATGTACAGGCTTAAGCAGTGGGATACGTCTGGCACTGCAGGATCTGAGTCCATGGTGGCGTAGTGTGTTAGTTATGGTAGGCCTTGTTACATTGGTCCCAGCTCTCTGCAGTTCATTCACTAGGTCCCCCCGCGTGGTTCTGGGATTTTTGCTCACCGTTCTTGTGATCATTCTGACCCCACGGGGTGGGATTTTGCGTGGAGCACCAGATCGAGGGAGATTATCAGTGGTCTTGTAGGTCTTCCATTTTCTAATTATTGCTCCCACAGTTGATTTCTTCACTCCAAGCTGGTTGGCTATTGCAGATTCAGTCTTCCCAGCCTGGTGCAGGGCTACAATTTTGTTTCTGGTGTCCTTTGACAGCTCTTTGGTCTTCACCATAGTGGAGTTTGGAGTCAGACTGTTTGAGGGTGTGCACAGGTGTCTTTTTATACTGATAACAAGTTTAAACAGGTGCCATTACTACAGGTAATGAGTGGAGGAAAGAGGAGACTCTTAAAGAAGAAGTTACAGGTCTGTGAGAGCCAGAAATCTTGATTGCTTGTTTCTGACCAAATACTAATTTTCCACCATAATATGCAAATAAAATGAAAAAAAAACAGACAATGTGATTTTCTGTTTTTTTTTTCTCAGTTTGTCTCCCATAGTTGAGGTCTACCTATGATGTAAATTACAGACGCCCCTCATCTTTTTAAGTGGTGGAACTTGCACTATTGCTGACTGACTAAATACTTTTTTGCCCCACTGTATATGTTGCATGTATGTAGCATGTATGTAGTATGTATGTAGCATGTAGTATGTATGTAGTATGTATGTAGCATGTAGTATGTATGTAGTATGTAGTATGTATTTTTTTTTTTTTTTGTACATTCAACACATTAGCCGGATCATGGGACTACTACTGTCCCATCATTGGCTAATGTGTCAATCACCGTCATGGTAGCAGGCATCGCCCGATGGGACTTGTAGTCCCATTGGACGATCCTGCACAGACCCCCGCAGTCTGCTCAGATCCCCGGACAGTTGGCACAGACCACTGGCAGGCCGGCACAGCCCCCCGCAGCCTGCACAGACACCCGGGCAGTCGGTACAGACCACCCGCAGGCCGGCACAGCCTCCCGGCAGTCTGCACAGACCCCTGGGCAGTCGGTACAGACCACCGGCAGGCCGGCACAGCCCCCCGCAGCCTGCACAGACACCCGGGCAGTCGGTACAGACCACCGGCAGGCCGGCACAGACCACCAGCAGTCCGCACAGACCCCCGGGTAGTCGGCATAGACCCCCGGAAGGTCCGTACACCCCCCCGAGAGGCTGTACAAGGAGAGAAAAGGGGTTTTCTTATTCCGATACCAGAAGTCCCATAGACTTGAATGGGACTTCCGGTATCGGAATCGGCGATACCCGATACTTTTTTCGTATCGGGCCGATACCATCCGATCCGATATTTTAGGGTATCGGATGGTATCGCTCAACACTAGTTAAGGCATTTCAAAATAACCATATGTAATATACTTTATGTTGCCAAAAAGGGTACGAAGCAGTTGTGGTCTTTTAGACCTGAAGGTGCAATGATGTCTAGTCTAAAGATCCATTTAGCCTCTTTTTGTGCTAATAAGCGCTTCCAGTTCCTACCACGTAGCCCAATGAATACCCTATATATTCCCTTGACAATCAATGCTGTAGGGTCACAATTATGCATGGCTTTAAAATGGCGTAGCTGTGGACTAATTGATCTTGAAGGTTTCGAAGGTTTCTAGATTTTCTAAATGTGATGGCCAGTGTTCTTCCTATAAATGTTGAGATAGTGTTGTCCACTAACAGGATTAGCCAATGTTGGGAGATAACTTTCCCAATTTCATCACTTCTTCTTCTTGTATACCGCCCCTATTGAACAAACAATGAGTAGATTTGGTTTCTGGTATCATCTCTATGCTGATGACACCCAATTATACACCTCTATTCCAGACATAATGACTGCATTATTACAAAACAACAGTAATTGTCTTACTGCTGTTTCCAACATCATGTCCTCCCTCTATCTGAAACTGAACCTGTCAAATACTGATTTCCTTGTGTTTCCTCCTTCCACTAACCTAAATATGCTTGACATTGCCATTTCCATGTCTGGCACAACAATTACTCCCCAGCAACATGCCCACTGTCTTGGGGTCATACTTGATTCAGATCTTTCATTCACCCCCACATCTGATCACTGGCTCGCGCTTGGAATCTACACCTCAAAAATATTTCTAGAAATAAACCTTTTCTTACTTTCAACTCTGCAAAAACTCTTGCTGTAACTCCAATCTGTCTTGAATGCTGCAGCCAGGATCATATTCCTCAATATAAACTTATCACTGTCACCCACAAAGCGCTACATGGTTAAGCACCACAATACATCATCCTCCCTTGTCTCAGTCTACCACCCTTCCCATGTCCTCCATTCTGCTAATGACCTAAGAATAACATCCTCAATAATACGAACCTCACACTCCTGTCACCAAGACTTTTTGCGTGCTATGCCAATTCTTTGGAATGCACTACCCAGGACAATTCGATTAATCCCAAATCCCCACACTTTTAAGCATGCTCTAAAAACACATTTCTGCAAACTTGGCTACTACCTCAACATATTTATCTAACCATCCCTGTTTTGCCCATTTAAAATTCTCTTCAAAACCAGGACCCTTATCATCTGTTTTCACACCTTTTATGCATTTAATAGCCCTCAGTGTCTGTACTTTTACACACTGGTTGGTTACTGGTTTATGCAGCACAGCATTACATGAACAGCCTATTTATTACATTGGCTGAACTGTACAATGAAAGTAATTTTAACCATCCACCTTTCGTTTTGCCCCTATTTCCTCATAGATTGTAAGCTTGTGAGCAGGGCCCTCACTCCTCCTTGTATCTGTTGTTTATGTGATTATTATTATTCTGTAATGTCTATTGTCTGTACAAGTCCCCTCTAAAATGTAAAGTGCTGCGGAATATGTTGGCGCTGTAGAAACAAAATTATTATTTTTCTGTCCATTCATTGTCTGTGCCTTTTTTTAATAATAACATTTGCAAAACGTTTTTAGCACTCTTAGCCAAGTTTGGAAAATTATGAAATCAACCACAAATGTTAGGCAGTGTGCATGTCATACAGCTAAGACGAATGATTTTCAAAAAGGATAATACAAGAACAAACTGTGCGTAATAATGGTGTTTTGTGCATGTTTAAAGTGTAACTATTTAAAAAACTGTCAAAACAATCCTGCACAGTTAAATGTCTCAATTTAGTGTAATAATTTGTTCGCAGATTGATGCTTAAAGCAGATTAATTATCCCTTGCCCAAAAAGGACCATGTAACAACAAATGTCAGAAGGCCAACAAAATGATGCAACAGCCCATAGTATAATCGGTTGGTGTACAGTTGCCAAACTGGAATATTAAAACAGGTATTCTAAAAGTAAAATTTGTGCATAATGTTTTAAAATTGCTTTTTTAATCACCTGCATGATGTACTGTAATTTAACTTTTATTGGTTGTTATTGTTTTTTGAAGTGAGAAACATGTATTCAAAAGATTTTTTTTTCACGTTTACTTGATGTTGGTAAATAATTGGAATTGGCTCTTCAAACCTGTGATGGGTTTCAAACTTTTCATCAGGTGCTTCTTCACAACTACCCAGACTCTAGGCATTAGAGAATAACACCTATCTACTGTAGCTTTTCTGGGTCAAGTATGGAAGAGAAAACTTGGTGCTGAATGTGTGCCAATGTCTTCTCAGGTCCCATGTAGATGCAATAGCTGCTGCCATTTTGACATTATACCCCTTGCAGTAAGTCTCTTCAGTTCTGCCTCCTGCACTGAACAGGAAGACAAGAGTCATTTTTGTATTGACACATCTTCCAAGCTTTCATCTCAGTTTTTATTGTTTCCAAACAATCATTTCAATAATTAGGATCATAAAAAAGAAAAATGAAATTTTAATTTTGTGAATAGACCTTTTTCCATTTCCATTTTCCATTTCTATCCCAATTCTTGCTCTACATATTCCTCTGTACCCTATTTTAAACCCAGTTGCATTACTGTAGTTGGATTATATATAGATAGTTATTGTATAAATCTATATACAGTGGTGTGAAAAAGTGTTTGCTCCTTCCTCATTTCCTATTTCTTTGCACGTTTCTCACACTTAAATGTTTTAGATCACCAAGCAAATTTAAATATTAGACAAAGATAACTCAACACAAGTAAACACAAAATGCAGTTTTTAAATGAAAGTCTTTGCTATCAAGGGAAAGATATATTCAATCCTACAGGGCCCTGTGTAAAAAAATGATTGCCTCTAAACCTATTAAATATTAGGCAAAGAAAACACAAGTGAACACAAAATGCAGTTTTTAAATTAAGGTCTTTATTATTAAGGGAAAAAGAAATCCAATCCTACAGGGCCCTATATGAAAAAGTGATTGCCCCCCCAAAAAAAACATAAATTAACTGTGGTTTATCACATTTTTTTGGGAAGCTCAGTTGCAATTACCTAGCCACACTCAGACCTGATCACTGTGTTGCATGTTCTCAAGAAATCACTTCTTTAGGACCTGTGTTGTGAGTTCATTTTCCCCTTCACTACTGAGGCCCGAGGAACTCCCTCTTCTGGTGAAGAAAGGTAGTGAGCCTGATTGTCAAACACCTGGGGCTGATGATGATGACTGGCTGAGTGGAGTTAATGACTGGATATAAGGCTGCCAACGCCCTTCTGGCCTGCGGGTGATTTCTCTGTGGACTTCTAGGAAACCAGTCTGATTCCTGCTCATCTAAAGCTAAGATTTCTGCTTTGCCTTTTTGCATTAGTGTTTTGTTTTCCTTGCTTTTCTGGATTCTGCCATTCCCTGCTGGGGTGAGCTGAATCTCCTTTTGCCTGTTGCTCTGTGTTCAGAATATTCCTGAGTACTGACATAGCTTTTTTGAAGCCTAGCATCTTCAGGGCCTTTTTTACTGTCAGTTTGTTGGCTCTTATATTCATAGGGGTTTTCACGGATTGCAGACAGCAGCCTTCCTGTCCATTCCTATCTAAGCTAGCGTGGGCCCCATCTTTGCTCTGTCTATCTTTCTGTCTGTGTTTTGTTCTTTCTTCTTGCTTCACCGTCATTATATGTGGGGGGCTGCCTTTTACTTTGGGGTCTGCTCTGGGGCAGTTTAGATTTCCCTTTCTGTCTTTAGGCTATGTAGTCCTCCGGCTGTGATCGAGGTGCTTAGGGTAGGGCATCGTAGGAGCCCCCCACGGCTACTGCTAGTTGTGTTGATAGGTTTAGGGGTCTGCAATCCGATAGCTGCCAACTTCTCTGGTTTTCTGGACTTAGCTAGCATTTCTATTTTTGCCTCCTACGGTGACTCAATCATAACAGACCTGCCTGCCTGAAGTAGACCAAAAGAACCTCAAAAGCTAGACAGCTTGCCACAATACAAAGAAATTCTGGAACAAATGAGAACAAATGAGAAATAAAGTAACAGAGATATATCAGTCTGGAAAAGGTTATAAAGCCATTTCTAAAGCTTTGGGAGCCATTATCCACAAATGATGAAAACATGAAACAGTGGTGAACCTTCCAAGGAGTAACAGGCCAACTAACATTACCCAAGAGGGCAGCAATGACTCATCCAGGGGGCCACAAAAGGCCACACAACAACAAAGAACTGCAGGCCTCACTTGCATCAGTTAAGGTCAGTGTTCATGACTCCACCATAAGAAAGAGATTGGGCAAAAATGGCCTGCATGGCAGAGTTATGAGATGAAAACTACTTCTGAGCAATAAGAACATAAAGACTTGGCTCAGTTTTTCCCAAAAACATCCTGATGATCCCCAAGACATCTGGGAGAATACTCTGTGGACTGACGAGACAAAAGTTGAACTTGTTAGAAGGTTTATGTACCATTATATATGGCATAGAAGTAACACAACATTTCAGTAAAGGAACATCCTTACCAACAGTAAAATAGGGTGGTGGTAGTGTGATAGTCTTGGGCTGTTTTTCTGCTTCAGGATCTGAAAGACTTACTGTGGTAAATGGAACCATGAATTCCGCTGTCTACCAAAAAATCCTGAAGGAGAATTTCCGTCCATCTGTTCGTGACCTCAAGTTGAAGTGCACTTGGGTTTTCCAGCAGGACAGTGATCCAAAACGCACAAGCAAGTCCACTTCAGAAAGGATTAGGAAAAACAATGCTGTGGCATGACCTTAAAAAGGCGGTTCAGACTGAGAAAACCTCCAATGTTGCTCAATTACAATAATTCTGCAAATATGAGAGGGCCAAAATTCCCTCAGAGCGTTCCAAAAGATTCATTGCTAGTTATCACAAACGCTTAATTGCTGTTCTTCCTGCTAAGGGTGGCCCAACCAGTTATTAGGTTTAGGGGGCAATCACTTTTTCACACAGGGCCCTGTCGGTTTGGATTTATTTTTCCCTTAATAATAAAAACCTTAATTTAAAAACTGCATTTTGTGTTTACTTGTGTTTTTTTGTCTAATATTTAAATTTGTTTGGTGATATGAAACATTTATGTGTGCCAAATATGAAAAAGAACAGGAAATCAGGAAGCGTACAAACACTTTTTCACACCACTGTATATACAGTTGTGGCCAAAAGTATTGACACGCCTGCAATTCTGTCAGATAATACTCAGTTTCTTCCTGAAAATGATTGCAAACTCAAATTCTTTGGTATTATCATCTTCATTTAATTTGTCTTAAATGAAAAAACACAAAAAGAATTGTCCTAAAACCAAATTGGATATAACTCCACACCAAACATAAAAAAGAGGGTGGGCAAAAGTATTGGCACTGTTCGAAAAATCATTAACAGCACCTGTAACTTACCTCTGGCACCTAACAGGTGTTGGCAATAAGTAAATCACACTCGCAGCCAGTTGACATGGATTAAAGCTGACTCAACCTCTGTCCTGTGTCCTTGTGTGTACCACATTGAGCATGGAGAAAAGAAAGAAGACCAAAGAACTGTCTGAGGACTTGAGAAACCAAATTGTGAGGAAGCATGAGCAATCTCAAGGCTACAAGTTCATCTCCAAAGACCTGAATGTTCCTGTGTCTACCATGCGCAGTGTCATCAAGAAGTTTAAAGCCCATGGCACTGTGGCTAACCTCCCTAGATGTGGACGGAAAAGAAAAATTGACAAGATATTTCAATGCAACATTGTGCGGATGTTGGATAAAGAACCTCGACTAACATCCAAACAAGTTCAAGCTGCCCTGCAGTCCAAGAGTACAGCAGTGTCAACCCGTACTATCTGTCGGCGTCTGAATGAAAAGGGACTGTATGGTTGGAGACCCAGGAAGGCCCCACTTCTTACCCCGAGACATAAAAAAGCCAGGCTGGAGTGTTGTGAGTTCATTTTCCCCTTCACCATTGAGGTCTGATGAACTCCCTCTTCTAGTTAGCTTGGGCCCCATCATTTGCTCAGCCTATCTTTCTATCTGTGTGAGTGTTTTTTCATCTTGCTTCACCATCATTATATGTTGGGGGCTGCCTATTGCTTTGGGGTCTGCTCTGGGGCAGTTTAGATTTCCCTTTCTGTCTTTAGGCTATTTAGTTCTCCAGCTGTGATTGAGGGGTCTAGGGCACCGTAGGAACCCCACACGGCTACTGCTAGTTTTTGTTGATAGGTTCAGGGGTCTGCAATCCGATAGCTGCCAACTTCTCTGGTTTTCTGGACTTAGCTAGTATTTCTGTTTTTGCCTCCTACGGTGACTCATTCATAACAGAACCACCCGCCATAACGCAGATCCTAGGATAATCAATAGCAGGAAAGAATTGTAAAAAAAAAAAAAAGTCTGTATATTTTTTCCTCTATATCTCTGAGGCCGTAGGGGGAATTTTTTTTTCTCTCAGTGGAGATAAAGCAATTGTCTGATCATGTGGAGCAGCTCGCTGCTGAAGTGTGGGGAATTTCCGCCTACCTTGCTCATTCACATGCTGCTGAACCAAAGATACCTACTCCTGATGTGTTTTTTGGGGATCGGTCTAGATTTTTGAATTTCAAAAATAATTGTAAATTATTTTTTGCCTTGAAGCCTAACTCGTCAGGGAGCTCCGCGCAGCAGGTTAAAATTGTCATCTCTTTACTGCGTGGCGATCCCCAGGATTGGGCGTTTTCTTTGAAGCCAGATGATCCTATTCTGACTAATGTGAACGCATTTTTTCAAGCCTTGGGGTTGTTGTATGACGAACCTAATGCTATTGATAAGGCTGAAAAGACCCTGTTGTCATTGAGCCAGGGTCGAGATTCTGCAGAATTGTATTGTCAAAAATTCCGAAAGTGGGCGGTCCTAACTACCTGGAATGATAATGCCTTGGCAGCTCTCTTTCGGAAGGGTTTGTCAGAAGCCGTAAAAGATACTATGGTGGGATTTCCTGTTCCCTCTGGTCTTGACGATTCTATGTCATTAGCCATTCAGGTTGATCGGCGTTTACGTGAACGCAGGACTGCACGAGAGGTGTTGCCACCTGTTGAACAAGTGTCTGAACCTATGCAATGTGATAGAGTTTTGTCCAGGGAGCAACGTCAGGAGTTCAGAAGGCGTAATAAGCTGTGTTTTTTTTGTGGCGATGCCTCGCATATTATTTCTGTCTGTCCTAAACGAGAGAAACGTTTTGCACACACGTTTTCTGTGGGTGGTGTTCAACCTAAGTTTCTTCTGGCAATTACTCTGATCTGCTCCCTGTACACATTTTCCGCCAAGGCTTTTGTGGATTCGGGAGCAGCCCTGAACCTAATGGACTTGGATTTTGCTAAATGTTGTGGATTTCCTATGACACCTCTGTGGACGCCTATCCCTTTGAGGGGGATTGATGCTACTCTTTTGGTGAAAAATAAATCTCAGTTTTGGACCCAGGTGGTAATGCGGGTCGCCACAGATCATCAAGAAAATTGCAGATTTTTGGTATTGCATAATTTGCATGATACCATTGTTCTGGGGTTTCCCTGGTTGCAAATTCATAATCCAGTTTTGGATTGGAAATCTGTGTCTGTGGTGAGTTGGGGTTGTCGGTGTGCCCTTAGTGAGGCTCCGGTTTTTTCCACCTCTCCTCAGTCGCATGATGTTCCTGACTATTTGGCGGACTTTTATGATGTATTTAGTGAGAATGAGTCTGCGTCTTTGCCTCCTCATAGGAGTTATGACTGTGCAATTGAACTGAGCCCGGGGTGTAAATTTCGATCCTATATTAAGGAGGCGTTGGAGAAGGACATATTAGACCACCCTCTTCACCCTTAGGTGCCGTTTTTTTTTTCATGGCCAAAAAGGATGGTTCATTAAGGCCTTGTATTGATTATCGTGCCCTTAACAAAATTACTATTAAATATCAGTATCCGTTACCCCTGATTTCGGATCTATTCTCCAGAGTTAAAGGTGCTTGCTGGTTTACCATGCTTGACCTCAGGGGGGCATATAATCTTATCCGCATTAAGTATGGGGATGAATGGAAGACGAAGTTTAATACTCCGGAGGGACATTTTGAGTACCTGGTGATGCCTTTTGGGCTCACTAATGCCCCTTCTGTCTTCCAGTGCTTCAAGAACGACATTTTCCGAGACTTTGTGGATAAATTTTTGATTATCTATCTGGATGATATTTTGATCTTCTCCAAGGATTGGGATTCTCATGTGGAACATGTTCGGACTGTGTTCCGGATCTTGAGGGAGAATTCCCTGTATGTCAAAGGATCGAAATGCCTTTTTGGGGTACATAGGATTTCATTTTTGGGATTTATTTTGTCTCCGTCAACTATTGAAATGGACCCGGCCAAGGTACAGGCCATTTATGATTGGGTTCAGCCCACTTCTTTGAAGGCCCTCCAGAAGTTTTTGGGTTTTGCTAATTTTTATCAGAAATTTATAGCAAAATTTTCTAGTATTGCCAAGCCATTGACTGATCTGACTAAGAAGGGTGCTGATGTGTTGAATTGATCTCCGGAGGCTGTTTCTTCCTTTCAGGAGCTGAAGCGAAGATTCACTTCTGCCCCGGTTTTGCGGCAACCTGATGTCTCACTGCCGTTCCAGGTAGAGGTGGACGCTTCTGAGATTGGTGCAGGAGCTGTTTTGTCCCAAAAGGATCCTGTAACATCTAAAATGAATCCCTGTGCTTTCTTTTCCCGAAAGTTCTCTCAATCTGAACGTAACTATGATGTGGGGAATCGGGAACTGTTAGCCATGAAATGGGCATTTGAGGAGTGGAGACATTGGTTGGAGGGAGCTAAACATCAAGTCGTGGTCCTCACTGACCACAAGAATTTGATTTTCCTGGAGCCGGCCAAACGCTTGAACCCTAGACAGGCTAGGTGGGCCTTGTTTTTTACACGTTTTGATTTTGTGGTCTCTTTTCTTCCTGGCACTAAGAATGTCAAGGCAGACGTCCTCTCTAGGAGCTTCTTTGCTGATTCTCCTGTGGTGACCAAGCCTGCTACCATCTTAGGCGAAGGGGTAGTTCTTTCTGCCATCTCGCCCGATTTGAGACGTGCTCTGGAAGAGTTCCTGGAGGACAAACCTGAGCGTTGTCCCAGTGGAAAGTTGTATGTTCCTGACCAGTGGAAGAAGAGCGTGATGTCTGAAGTTCATTGCTCTGCATTGGCTGGTCATCCAGGTATTTTTGGTACTAGAGATCTGGTGAGTCGGTCTTTTTGGTGGCCCGCCTTGTCTTGTGATGTCAGGAATTTTGTGCAGTCCTGTGGGACTTGCTCCCGGTCTAAACCTTGTTCTCGCTCTGGTGGGTTGTTGATGCCTTTGCCGGTCCCCAGGAGGCCATGGACCCATATTTCAATGGATTTCATCTCTGATATGCCTGTCTCTCAGAGAATGACTGTTATTTGGGTGATTTGTGATAGATTCTCTAAGATGGTTCATCTTGTACCACTCCCTAAGTTGCCATCTTCCTCTGAGTTGGTGCACCTGTTTTTGCAACAGGTGGTTCGCTTGCACGGGATTCCTGAGAACATTGTATCTGACAGAGGAGTTCAGTTTGTGTCTAGATTTTGGAGGACTTTATGTTCCAAGCTGGGAATTCAGTTGTCCTTCTCCTCTGCTTTTCACCCTCAGACCAATGGCAGACGAAGAGAACAAACCAGACCTTGGAGTCGTATTTGAGATGTTTTATTTCCGCTGATCAGGATGATTGGGTTTCATTTTTGCCCTTGGCCGAATTTGCTTTAAATAATAGAGCTAGTTCTGCCACTTTGATGTCACCTTTTTTTGTAACTTTGGGTTTCATCCTCGATTTTCTTCAGGGCAGGTGGAGCCTTCTGCCTGCCCAGGTGTTGACACTGTAGTGGAGAGAATGCACCAGTTCTGGGACCAAGTGGTGGATAAGTTATCTCTCTCCCAGGAAAAGGCCCAGCGGTTTTCCAACCCACATAGGACCATTGGTCCCCAGTTTAAGGTTGGTGATATTTTTTGGTTATCATCAAAAAATATCGCTATGAAGGTGGCTTCTCCTAAGTTTAAGCCTAGATTTATTGGACCTTACAAGATTTTGGAGATTATTAAACCAGTCTCTTTTCGTTTGGCTCTTCCTATTACATTTAAAATCCATAATGTGTTTCAGAAGTCCTTGTTGAAGAGGTTTGTTGAACCAGTTGTTCCTGGGGTGGCACCTCCGGACCCTGTATTGGTTGAAGGTAACATGGAATATGAGGTGGAGAAGATACTGGATTCCCGTCTGGCTAGACGGAGACTCCAGTATTTGGTTAAGTGGAAGGGTTATGGTAAGGATGATAATTCCTGGGTCTCTGCCTCTGATATTCATGCCAAAAGATTGGTGCGTGCCTTTCATCGGGCTCACCATGATCGCCCTGGTGGCGTGGATGAGGGTTCGGTGACCCCTCCTCAAGGGGGAGGTACTGTTGTGAGTTCATTTTCCCTTTCACCATTGAGGTCTGATGAACTCCCTCTTCTGGTGAAGGAAGGTAGTGAGGCTGATTACCAAACACCTGAGCAGAATGATGATGACTGGGTGACTGGAATTGCTGACTGGATATAAGGCAGCCGACGCCCTTCTGCCTTGTGGGTGATTTCTCTGAGGGATTCTAGACCAGTCTGATTCCTGCTCCTCAACAGCTAAGTTTTTTGCTCTGCTTTTTGCATTTGTGTTTTGGTTTTGTTTTGCTTTGTTTTTCTGGATTTCTGCCATTCCCTGCTGGGGTGAGCTGAATTCCTTTTTTGCTCTGTCTTCAGAAAATACCTGAGTACTGATATAGTCTTTTTGAAGCCTAGCGTCTTCAGGGCTTTTTTCCCTATCAGTCTGTTGGCTCTTGTTTTGATAGGGTTTTTGGCGGATTGCAGATAGCAACTTTTCTGTCCTGTCCTATTTAGATAGCTTGGGCCCCATCATTTGCTCAGCCTATCTTTCTATCTCTGTGAGTGTTTTTTCATCTTGTTTCACCGTCATTATATGTTGGGGGCTGCCTATTGCTTTGGGGTCTGCTCTGGGGCAGTTTAGATTTCCCTTTCTGTCTTTAGGCTATATAGTTCTCCGGCTGTGATCGAGGGGTCTAGGGCTCCGTAGGAACACCCCACGGCTACTGCTAGTTGTTGTTGATAGGTTCAGGGGTCTGCAATCCGATAGCTGCCAACTTCTCTGGTTTTCTGGACTTAGCTAGTATTTCTGTTTTTGCCTCCTACAGTGACTCATTCATAGGACTGGAGTTTGCCAAAACTTACCTGAAAAAGCCTAAAACGTTTTGGAAGAATGTTCTCTGGTCAGATGAAACAAAAGTAGAGCTTTTTGGGCAAAGGCATCAACATAGAGTTTACAGGAGAAAAAAAGAGGCATTCAAAGAAAAGAACACGGCCCTACAGTCAAACATGGCAGATGTTCCCTGATGTTTTGGGGTTGCTTTGCTGCCTCTGGCACTGGACTGCTTGACAGTGTGCATGGTATTATGAAGTCTGGAGACTACCAACAAATTTTGCAGCATAATGTAGGGCCCAGTGTGAGAAAGCTGGGTCTCCCTCAGAGGTCATGGGTCTTCCAGCAGGACAATGACCCAAAACACACTTCAAAAAGCACTAGAAAATGGTTTGAGAGAAAGCACTGGAGACTTCTAAGGTGGCCAGCAATGAGTCCAGACCTGAATCCCATAGAACACCTGTGGAAAGATCTAAAAATGGCAGTTTGGAGAAGGCACCCTTCAAATATCAGGGACCTGGAGTAGTTCGCCAAAGAAGAATGGTCTAAAATTCCAGCAGAGCATTGTAAGAAACTCATTGATGGTTACCGGAAGTGGTTGGTCGCATTTATTTTGGCTAAAGGATGTGCAACCTAGTATTAGGCTGAGGGGGCCAATACTTTTGTCTCGCCCATTTTTGTAGTTTTGTGTGAAATGATCAATGTTTTGCTTTTTGCTTCATTCTCTTTTGTGTTTTTTCATTTAAGACAAATTAAATGAAGAAAATAATACCAAAGAATTTGTGTTTGCAATCATTTTCAGGAAGAAACTGAGTATTATCTGACAGAATTGCAGGGGTGTCAATACTTTTGGCCACAACTGTAGCTATAAATATATTTCTGTGTGTGTATTCGACATGTGCAAAGATGAGGCAAAACTCAAGCAATCTAGATCAGATATAAACCTTTAGTAATGTTCTGAACTTGTAAATGGTATTTGAAGCAGTGACAAGATACCCTCGCATAAGATTCAGCAAGCCTCTCCCTCATTAAGTAAAAAAAAGTTGTAAGCCCACACACTGAAAATATTAAATTACTGCTAATTATAAATTATAAATTACAAGTTCTTCTTTCTACTAAAAATAAATAACATACCGTATATACTCAAGTATAAGCCCACCCAAATATAAGCCGAGGCCCGTAGTTTTGCCACAAAAAAACTGGGAAAACTTATTGACTCGAGTATAAGTAGAAGGTGGGAAATGCAGCAGCTACTGGTAAATTTCAAAAATAAAAATAGATCCCAATAAAAGTCAAATTAATTGAGACATCAGTAGGTTAAATGTTTTGAATATCCATATTAAATCAGAAGCCCTATATAATGCTCAATACAGTTCATGATGGGCCCCATAAGATGCTCCAAAAAGGTTGATGATGGGCCCCATAAGAAGCTCCATATAAAAATGTGCCCCATATAATGCTGCACAAAGGTTAATTGTGGCCCCATAACATGCTCCATAATACAATATGCCCCATGTAATGCTGCAAGGTTAATTGAGGCCCCATAACGTGCTCCATAATACAATATGTCCCATAAAATGCTGCACAAAGGATAATATTGGCCCCATAAGATGCTCCATAGAAAAATATGCCCCATATAATGCTGCACAAAGGTTAATCGTGGTCCCATAACATGCTCCATAATACAATATGCCCCATATAATGCTGTGCAAAGGTTAATAGTAGTCCCATCGCATGCTCAATAATACAATATGCCCCATGTAAGAATGCTGTTGCTGTGATTAGAAAAAGAAAATGACATACTCACCTCTCTGTCACTGGGGGCCAGGTTCCGGTGTCCTGAGCAGGCGGGGACACCGGTGCGCAATGGGGGTCAGGTGCTGTTGTCACCACTTGCCCCCGGCACTGGCTATATTCACCTGTCCGTGTTCCACTGCTGCATGTCACTCTGTCTTCCAGGTCCTCTGTTGGCTTATACACCAGTATATATGGTAAGTATCCAAAAAAAAACTGTGCTGCTTTTGATAGTAATGTGGGTGAGGGTTTGAAGAGCTACCTCATTTTTTGCTAGTCTGGCAGCTGATGTATGTTTTACACAAGCCTGTGTGAGAACTGAAAAGTATCCAGAATTCAGTTTATCTTAGTCATTCTCTCAGTGACTTGACTAAAACACTTAAAGCATGTACATAAGCATGCATAGAAACCAGGGCTAGTGTTGGGGCCGTGAGCAGGCGGGGGGGCCCACTCGCTGGCGGGGATTTTGGCTCTCTATGGGGGCTCAGAGCCAGTGTTAGTGCCTGTGAGTGGGCCCCCCACTTGTTCAGAGCCCCGATACTTGCATTACTTACCTCTCCTTGCTTCTTCGCTGCAGCATCTTTTGCGTCTCGACTTAGTTTTGTTTCAGGTCAGAGGGCGCTATGATGTGACTAGTGTGCACCCTTTGCTTAAATATCAACAATACAGAAAGCTGGAAAACGGCAATGCTGAGAAGTTTGGAGGAGAGCAGCGGCCAGTGATGAGAGGTGAATGCTTCATTTTTTTTAATGTATGATGCAATATATGGGTCCCATTAGATATGGATAAATATATGGTGTCCATCATATACTGTATGGAGCATTCTTTGGGGCCCAGCATATACTGGAGCTTTATATGAGGCCCATTAGATATGGAGCTATATATGCGGCCCGTCATATACTGTATGGAGCATTATATAATGCCCATTATGTAGAAAGCATTATATGTGATCATTCATACACTGTATGGAGCGTTATATTGGGCTCATTATATATGAAGCAATATATGGGGCCCTTCATATACTGTATGGAGCATTATATGGAGCCCATTATGTATGGCGCATTATATGGAGCATCATAATGTATGATGTAATGTATGGGTCCCATTATAAATGGATCAATTTATAGTGTCCATCATATACTGTATGGAGCATTATATGGGGCCCATTATGAATGGAGCATTATATGGGGCCTATCATTTACTGTTTGAGGCTTGAGGCCCATTATGTATGAGGCAATATATGGAGCTCACTGTTCTGTATGAGGCAATATAAGGGGTTCATTTTACTTTGTAGTACATTATCTGGGGTCAGCTATTCTGTATGGAGCAATGTATGGTGTCCATTAAACTGAATGGAGCAATATATGTTGAGCAGAATCCCTCAATGTCTGTCTGATATTTCATCCTTCTTCTCCGCTAGATTTCTAAAACTTAATATGGACAAAACAGAATTCATCATCTTTCCCCCATCTCACGCGACCCCCAAATGGGCCTATCCATTAAAGTAAATGGCTGCCCACTCTCTCCAGTCCCACAAGCTCGCTGTCTTCGGGTTATCCTTGACACTGATCTCTCTTTCAAACCACACATCCAAGCCCTTTCCACTTCCTGCCGATTTCAACTCAAAAACATTTCACGGATCCGTACATTCCTCAACCAAGAATCTGCAAAAACCCTAGTTCATGCCATCATCATTTTCCGCCTTGACTACTGCAACCTCCTGCTCTGTGGCCTCCCCTCTAACACTCTTGCACCCCTCCAATCTATTCTAAACTCTGCTGCCCGACTAATCCACCTTTCCCCCGCCTCTCCCCTCTGTCAATCCCTGCACTGGCTCCCTATTACCCAAAGACTCCAGTTCAAATCCCTAACCATGACATACAAAGCCATCCACAACCTGAGTCCTCCATACATCTGTGACCTCCTGGTACTTGCCTGCACGCAACCTCTGATCCTCACAAGATCTCCTTCTCTACTCCCCTCTTATCTCCTCTTCCCACAATCACATACAAGATTTCTCCCGCGCATCCCCCCTACTCTGGAACTCTCTACCACTACATATCAGACTCTCACCTACCATGGAAACCTTCAAAAAGAACCAGAAAACCTACCTCTTCCGACAAGCCTACAACATGCAGTAACCACCGATCCGCCAAACTGCTGCACCACTAGCTCTACCCTCGCCTAGTGTATCCTCACCCATCCCTTATAGATTGTGAGCCCTCTCAAGGCAGGGTCCTCTCTCATCCTGTACCAGTCGTGACTTGTATTGTTTAAGATTACTGTACTTGTATTTATTATGTATACCCCTCCTCACATGTAAAGCACCATGCAATAAATGGCTCTATAATAATAAATAATAATAATAGTTATACTGCATAGAGCGTTATATGGGGCTAATTATTCTGTATAGAGCACTATGTGGTGCCCATAAAACTGTATGGAGCAATATATGGGGCTCATAAAACTGTATGGAGCAATATATGTGGCTTACTATACTGTATGGAGCATTATATGAGGCTCATTATTCTGTATGGAGTAATATATGGTGCTCATTATTCTGTATGGAGCACTATGTGGTGCCCATAATATTGTATGGATGACTATACTTTCCAGTTTCTGAGCTATTGTAGAATTTACAATAGATATCACTCATGTAATGTAAGAAGTAAATGAAAATTTTGCCATTATACTATACCTATAATTCTGTCGTATATGAGCATCATGAATCGTGGAATGTGTTACAGGGGCCCACTGAGTCTATTTCGCCTGGGGCCCACGAAAACCTGGAGCTGGCCCTGTTAGAATCCCAGAAAATTGTTTAAACTTTCCATATTAACCTCCCAAGACTAACTGGGGAAACTTTTTCTGGAAACGGAGAGAAAGGATAAGGCAAAGGCTTACCATATTTTTCTTCTCTTTTTCTGCAAAAATGAACAGATAAATTTATAGATATTAGAAAATTATTTCTGAATCTCACCAGTACTGATAAAGCTGTTGAAGCAATTCTAACTCACCTAAAATGTTTATGGGATTATGTTAATAGCCCGTGAAAACCAAGGAATACATATGCATGTGATTTACAATACTCTGCAAAGAAACCTTGAATATAAGATGTTAGGGTTGGTGGAACGCACCAAATAAAATATGATAATAAGGTGCCTTCGCCACCTGGGGTCCACCGTGCAGAGATGTAAAACTGCAGCTAAAGTGAACAATGACGGAGCGGAGCTGCGAGCAAGCACCGTAAACATGCAGAGTTACACATCACTCGGTGTGAATTGAGTTCAAAGTACCTGACTCTGTTGCTCCACAGAGCAGTACAACAACTGAGTGCACTCTAAGCTATGCCCTGTTAGACGTCACAGGAGCATAGAGGTAATGAACCTAGACGAGGTCCCTATGACTATCCCTCCAGGGAATCTAAATTGATGGTTGAACATGCTCTGCTACATGGTTTGTGCTGAAGGCACATGCAACTTAGGACACCCGGTGCAGATGCTATGTCAAGCGGGGCTCCCACATTACACTGCCTGTTTAGACACACACTCGCTGTGCTAGTAGCGGCACACGTGCACACAGGGTGGTAACATATCCACCAACACACCAAACACATATGATCTTAGCATGCCAATGCGTGCACCAGAGGACCTTTTATTCGCTCCTAGATTAAGTCCAGTCTGACAGGAACTTGCTCGTGGGTGAATCCAGAGCCAGTGTGGGACCTGAGCAGCTGACAGCCGACCACTAATGAGAGATCGCCACCTCACGAGCATGCTCAGTTGAGCAAATCCTGGACTTAGCCTCAGGAGTGACTGCTCGCCACTATCTAATATTAGTTACGATAGCTGACCCTGGAGAGGCAGTGGTAACAACATGCACAGCCCGAGTCTGACCAAGACGCTGAGACCGACGTCTTTGCTGAGCAGCATCTACTGCGGTCGAAAGTGATGTGAGACCGCAGGAGAAGACAAGGCTTGGGATCCATCCTGTGCCAACGCCTAGCATAAGATTCATGAATATAAGCATACCATTCATAAATGTAGGTGTCTCTAATATGATAGCAAATAACAATATGCATACCAGTATATTCTGTACTTAACAATGCTCCCTGTATCTAACAGCTTAGTCCCACTGTAAGGGTCTGGCTGAGTGAGGCGATTAGGTGGTGCTGACCCAACAGGCCTGGGGGGTGACCCACTTCATGGCGCCGGCAGACATGAGACTGAGACAAGGGTTGTGTCCAACAGTTCAGATTTTATTGGCCACTTTTTGGACGACCACCGTACTTCATCACAGGAGTAGTCCACAATTCACTTTTACACACAGACCCGGGTACCTTCTGTTTCTTATTTTCACCGTTCGTGGCGTCCTCTATGGCTCTTCCCCGCTGTGGCTGCGCTAAGCACTTTCACCACAGCATTTCACCCTTTAGAGTACGCCATCCACCTGACACTCACGGTCTGTCTCTGTCCGCAGCCACTGTCCTTTTTGGGTCACCCCCCTGACCGTCTCCACTGTCAGTAGCTCTCCGTAAGCCTTTTCCGTCTTTCTACCTACAGCAAGTCCTCCTCTCTAGTGAGCTCCCCTGGCTGACTGGAACTTCCAGAACCTTCCCTGACCTCTTATACTCCCCACCCACTATCACGTGACAGTAACTTTTGACCAATGGCAGTTACCTTGACCGATGGCAGTTACACAGTCACTCTCCTATACTCCCCACTGCCCTCTAATACATCTAATACATCAGACTACAAACCGTAACCATGAATGATTGGTTCATAGTTGCATATACAGAATGAAACTAGTGCCAACACATATAATTAATTTTTGAAATGTACAATTCTTAAATTGTACCAGTGGAACAGTTATGCAAAAACATAACTTTTTCTGTATTTTTTTATTTTTTTGAGATTCAGTTCTCAGCAACTTAACAATTTTTTTTTTCTCTGTTTTATACCAAGTAAAGTATTATTTAATCACTTTTCAATGATTCAATAATATGGAAAAAACGTAGGTTTTCTATGATTAAATATTTTGCTTTATAATATCACATAGTCTCTAAAAACATACATAGTACACTTAATAAACATCACAAAACAATTATTCAAATTTTGCAAAAACAATTTTGGATTGAAATAATATTTTCGACTATTTGTCTCCATTCCACTTTAGATTTATAATTCTATTTATTTTACTACTTTTTTTCACACAATAGATCACATTATTATAACTAAACATCATGATAAGCAGGTACAAAAATATGCAATGCATATTAACACTCTACAAACATTACAATTACAATTCTACTACATTACAATTCTTGCCCATCATTATCTATGCCAACAAGAGTTATAATATTATCCTTGTACCGGTATTTAAATGTGCTATTATCATATAGTAAATCTAGGCAGTCAATACTTGATTGGAAGCCTTATCATCAAGACACATCCTTCCCTTCTATGACAGGTAATCTATTTTTCTGAAACACTCAATTTAAACTTTATCTCGGCATAGGAAATAAAGACTTTGCTTTGTGCAATTACATCCTTCATAAAAATACTTTTGTCTTCTAAATACATCCACAAATCTATTGAAAGTCAAATAAACATTCTTCTCACATTTAACTTGTTCTCTCATTTATGTACTGAGAGTATTTCTTATCACTGCAATGTATATATATACACTCACTGGCCACTTTATTAGGTACACCTGTCCAACTGTGTGTTAAGACTTAATTTCTAATCAGCCAATCACATGGCGGCAACTCAGTGCATTTAGGCATGTAGACATGGTCAAGACAATCTCCTGCAGTTCAAACCGAGCATCAGTATGGGGAAGAAAGGTGATTTGAGTGCCTTTGAACGTGGCATGATTGTTGGTGCCAGAAGGGCTGGTCTGAGTATTTCAGAAACTGCTGATCTACTGGGATTTTCACGCACAACCATCTCTAGGGTTTACAGAGAATGGTCCGAAAAAGAAAAAAAATCCAGTGAGCGGCAGTTCTGTGGCCGGAAATGCCTTGTTGATGCCAGAGGTCAGAGGAGAATGGGCAGACTGGTTCGAGCTGATAGAAAGGCAACAGTGACTCAAATTGCCACCCGTTACAACCAAGGTAGGCAGAAGAGCATCTCTGAACGCACAGTGCGTCGAACTTTGAGGCAGATGGGCTACAGCAGCAGAAGACCACACTGGGTACCACTCCTCTCAGCTAAGAACAGGAAACTGAGGCTACAATTTGCACAAGCTCATCGAAATTGGACAGTAGAAGATTGGAAAAACGTTGCCTGGTCTGATGAGTCTCGATTTCTGCTGCGACATTCGGATGGTAGGGTCAGAATTTGGCGTAAACAACATGAAAGCATGGATCCATCCTGCCTTGTATCAACGGTTCAGGCTGGTGGTGGTGGTGTCATGGTGTGGGGAATTTTTTCTTGGCACTCTTTGGGCCCCTTGGTACCAATTGAGCATCGTTGCAACGCCACAGCCTACCTGAGTATTGTTGCTGACCATGTCCATCCCTTTATGACCACAATGTACCCAACATCTGATGGCTACTTCCAGCAGGATAATGCGCCATGTCATAAAGCTCGAATCATCTCAGATTGGTTTCTTGAACATGACAATGAGTTCACTGTACTCAAATGGCCTCCTCAGTCACCAGATCTCAATCCAATAGAGCATCTTTGGGATGTGGTGGAACGGGAGATTCGCATCAGGGATGTGCAGCCGACAAATCTGCGCCAACTGTGTGATGCCATCATGTCAATATGGTCCAAAATCTCTGAGGAATGCTCCCAGCACCTTGTTGAATCTCTGCCATGAAGAATTGAGGCAGTTCTGAAGGCAAAAGGGGGTCCAACCCGTTACTAGCATGGTGTACCTAATAAAGTGGCCAGTGAGTGTATATATATATATATATATAAATATATATGTATTTGTAGTAAACATCGCATATAGTAAACACATCACACAAAGCTTGAAAAATGTAATTAATAGTATATATACATACTATATATATATATATATATATATATATATATATATTTGTGGCGAAAAGTATTGACACCCCTGCAATTTTGTCAGATAATACTCAGTTTCTTCCTGAAAATGATTGCAAACACAAATTCTTTGGCATTATTATCTCCATTTAATTTGTCTTAAATGAAAAAACACAAAAGAGAATGAAGCAAAAAGCAAAACATTGATCATTTCACACAAAACTACAAAAATGGGCCAGATAAAAGTATTGGAACCCTCAGCCTAATACTTGGTTGCACAACCTTTAGCCAAAATAACTGCGACCAACCACTTCCGGTAACCAGCAATGAGTTTCTTACAATGCTCTGCTGGAATTTTAGACCATTCTTCTTTGGCAAACTGCTCCAGGTCCCTGATATTAGAAGGGTGCCTTCTCCAAACTGCCATTTTTAGATCTCTCCACAGGTGTTCTATGGGATTCAGGTCTGGAGTCATTGCTGGCCACCTTAGAAGTCTCCAGTGCTTTCTCTCAAACCATTTTCTAGTGCTTTTTGAAGTGTGCTTTGCTTCATTGTCCTGCTGGAAGACCCATGACCTCTGAGGGAGACCCAGCTTTCTCACACTGGGCCCTACAATATGCTGAAAAATTTGTTGGTAGTCTTCAGACTTCATAATGCCATGCACACAGTCAAGCAGTCCAGTGCCAGAGGCAGCAAAGCAACCCCAAAACATCAGGGAACCTCCGACATGTTTGACTGTAGGGACCGTGTTTTTTTCTTTGAATGCCTCTTTTTTTCTCCTGTAAACTCTATGTTGATGCCTTTGCCCAAAAAGCTCTACTTTTGTCTCATCTGACCAGAGAACATTCTTCCAAAACATTTTAGGCTTTTTCAGGTAAGTTTTGGCAAACTCCAGCCTGGCTTTCTTATGTCTCGGGGTAAGAAGTGGGGTCTTCCTGGGTCTCCAACCATACAGTCCCTTTTCAATCAGACGCTGACGGATAGTACGGGTTGACACTGTTGTACCCTCGGACTGCAGGGCAGTTTGAACTTGTTTGGATGTTAGTCGTGGTTCTTTATCCAACATCCACACAATCTTGCATTGAAATCTCTTGTCAATTTTTCTTTTCCGTCTACATCTAGGGAGGTTAGCCACAGTGCCATGGGCTTTAAACTTCTTGATGACACTGCACACGGTAGACACAGGAACATTCAGGTCTTTGGAGATGGACTTGTAGCCTTGAGATTGCTCATGCTTCCTCACAATTTGGTTTCTCAAGTCCTCTTTTCTCCATGCTCAATGTGGTACACACAAGGACACAGGACAGAGGTTGAGTCAACTTTAATCCATGTCAACTGGCTGCAAGTGTGATTTACTTATTGCCAACACCTGTTAGGTGCCACAGGTAAGTTACAGGTGCTGTTAATTACACAAATTAGAGAACCATCACATGATTTTTCGAACAGTGCCAGTACTTTTGTCCACCCTCTTTTTTATGTTTGGTGTGGAATTATATCCAATTTGGCTTTAGGACAATTCTTTTTGTTTTTTCATTTAAGACAAATTAAATGAAGATAATAATACCAAAGAATTTGTGTTTGCAATCATTTTCAGGAAGAAACTGAGTATTATCTGACAAAACTGCAGGGGTGTCAATACTTTTGGTCACAACTGTGTGTATATATATATATATATATATATATACATACATACACTACCTTTCAAAAGTTTAGGGTCACCTAGAAATTTCCTTATTTTTGAAAGAAAAGCACAGTTTTTTCCAATGAAGCTAATATTAAATGATTTAGAAATACACTCTATACATTGATAATGTGGTAAATGACTATTCTAGCTGCAAAGTCTGGTTTGTAATGCAATATCTTCATAGGTGTATAGAGGCCCATTTCCAACAACCATCAGTGTGCTTACTTTGTGTTTGCTAACTGTGCAATAAGGCTAATGAATGGTTAGAATACCCTTGAAAACCCTTGTGCAAGTATGTTAGCACAGCTGAAAACAGTTTTGGCTGACTAAAGAAGCTATAAACCTGACCTTTCTTTTAGCTAGTTGAGAATCTGGAGATTACATTTGTTGGTTCCATTAAACTCTAAAAATGGCCAGAAAAAAAGATCTTTTATGTGAATCTCGACAGTCTACTATTGTTCTTAGAAATAAAGGCTATTCCATGCGAGAAATTGCCATGAAACAGAAGATTTCCTACAGCGGTGTGTCCCTTCAGAGGAGAGCACAAACAGGTTCTAACCAGAGTAGAAAGAGAAGTGGGAGGCCCCGTTGCACAACTGAGCAATATGACATTAGAGTCTGTGGTTTAAGAAATCGACACCTCACAGGTCCTCAACTCTCAGCTTCTTTAAATAGTACACGCAAAATGTCAGTGCCAATGCCTACAGTGAAGAGGCGACTCCGGGATGCTGGCCTTCAGGGCAGAGTGGCAAAGATAAAGCCATATCTGAGACTGGTTAATCAAAGGAAAAGAATAATATGGGCAAAATAACACAGACATTGGACAGAGGAAGATTGGTAAAAAGTGTTATGGACAGACAAATCCAAGTTTGAGGTGTTTGGATCACACAGAAGAACAGAACATTTGTGAGACACAGAACAACTGAAATGATGCTGGAAGAGTGCCTGACGCCATCTGTCAAGCATGGTGGAGGTAATGTGATGGTCTGGGGTTGCTTTGGTGCTGGTAAAGTGGGAGATTTGTACAAGGTAAAAGGGAATTTGAATAAGGAAGGCTACTGTATCACTCCATTTTTCAATGCCATGCCATACCCTGTGGACAGTGCTTGATTGGAGCCAATTTCATATTACAACAGGACAATGACCCAAAGCACACCTCCAAATTATGCAAGAACTATTTAGGGAAGAAGCAGGCAGCTGGAATTCTATATGTCAGAGCAGTCACCAGATCTCAACCCCATTGAGCTGTTGTGGGAGCAGCTTGACCGTATGGTATACAAAAAGTGCCCATCAAGCCAAACCAACTTGTGGGAGGGGCTTCTGGAAGCATGGGGTGAAATTTCTCCAGATTACCTCAGCAAATTAACTGTTAGAATGCTAAAGGTCTGCAATGCTGTAATTGCTGCAAAGGGAGCATTCTTTGACGAAAGCAAAGTTTGAACGAGAAAATTACTATTTCAAATAAAAATCTTTTTTTCGAACCTTATCAATGTCTGGACTAGATTTTAAATTCATTTGGCAACTCATTTGATTAATAAAAGTATGAGTTTTCATGGAAAACACAAAATTGTCTGGG
This sequence comes from Dendrobates tinctorius, assembly GCF_039654945.1. Lineage (NCBI taxonomy): Eukaryota > Metazoa > Chordata > Amphibia > Anura > Dendrobatidae > Dendrobates > Dendrobates tinctorius. Next base: position 44,438,368 of record NW_027361676.1, on the reverse strand, counting down.
TGACCCCAAACTTTTGAATGGTAGTGTATATATATACATATATATTAGATGGCGGCCTGATGCTATCGCATTGGGAGGGTGGTAATGTCATGATGGGGGCAGGCTTTGCAGCGTTGAGATTCTCTCCCCCATGTGCTCACCCACCTATCCACTCTCTCTTTCCCCATGTGCTAACTATTTTTAAAATGAACTTTCGTTCGTGTAAAAAACCCTTTAATGTAACTGGGTTCCTCTGCCTGTAGACACGTCGCGCATCTGCCACTGGGATCAGCCAAATGATTCACTGTATAGAATTCGCACAGGCACAGTAAATCAGACCCCCGCCATCCTTGTGCAGACAGATAGCGGTGGTCACATTAAAACTGCGCATGCGCGCTTCCAGTACAAGGATGGCGGCAGTCAGTGAATCATTCGGCTGATCCCGGTGGCGTGTTCACGGCAGTGTTCTGCTGGTGGTACCACACAAGAGGCTGCATACATTGTATACAGTGTGTGTGTCGTTCATACAGCATATATAGAGTGTATGTGTATATGTGGTGCATACGGCGTATATTGTGTTTGTATTTGGTGCGTATGGAATATACAGTGTGTTTCTGTGTGTGGTGCATATGACGTATACAGTGTGTGTGCTTCTGTGTGTGTGTGTGGTGCGACAGTGTTCCGCTGGTGGTACCGCGCAAGAGGCTGGTACCACCAGCAGTTTCCATATTGATTCCACCGCTTGGATTTCTGGGATCTGGACACATCTGGACGGAACAGGATGTGAAGACATTACAAGGTAAGTATATATTAGATATAGACTATTAACTACATTCTTTTAGCTTTGTGTGATGTTTACTATGTGGATAGACAAAAAAAGAAACAGACGTGCTCCTAGTGCAGATCAGTTATCTTGCTATTGAATAATTGAGAGCTGAATCACTCACCTGAATCCATTGTGTTATCCAGGCACAACACTGTGAAACATTGCCTGGTACCTCTGTTGGCAGCAATTACACCCTCCGGTTCCTGGATCCGTAACCAAGGACTGAGGATTAAGAGGAAAAGATTGCAGGTTTCGTCAGTGCTACCACAGATAAATACATCAAGGGAAGTGGTGAGTAAAACTTTTATTCAAACTACGCGCTTCAGAACAAATTGAACTCCTTCATCAAATACCGATCGACTCCAAGACACGTAGTTGAAATAAAAGTGTTACTCATCCCTGCCCTTGATGTATTTATGCGTGGTAGCGCTGTTGAAGCCTGCTATCTTTTCCTCCTAGGCTAGGGAATAGAATCCTGAAGTGATGCTAGTTACAGAGACATGTGAAGCTAGCCCAAAATGTTATGCAGTATAAAAGGAAACATCATACTAATTTTTTACAGAGTTTTAGTAAAGCTATTTGTGATCATGAAAGCTATCACAATACAATAATCCGAACAATGATTATTTTAAAAATGAGACCAAATTTGACAAAAAGCCTTATTATTAGAGTTGAGCGACTTTTGGTTTTTTAGGGTCGCGTTTCGTTTCGTGAAACCCGACTTTTCCAAAAGTCGGGTCGAGCAAGATCGTCCGATTATAGGGAAAAGTCGGGGTCGTCCCGAAACACGAAACCCAATGTAAGTCAATGGGGAATAAAAGTCGGCAGTGAGAGGAGGACAGGAAACGCACCTACAGTGCCCATTTGAATGCCAAAAGCATCAATTCTTCTTTCTTAAGCTTGTCAACCTTAATTAACTTCATAATACAAGTTACGCACTGAAAAATGGGGGTTATTTGGCTACAAACTGTGGGGGGGGAGGGCTGGATCCAGGTTTTCATGTGCCCTGGGCGAAAGAGCGCCCCTTTAACACATACCACAACTCATCATGCTCCGATACGGCAGAGAAATAGCGGTATAGTCCAATGAAAAATACCTCACTTTTTACATCTCATGACGAGGCCCATCTATTTCTCCATACAGAATCATTGGTCCCATATAATGTTTGAAACAGTATATGATGAGCTCCACATAATGCTACAGTATATGTTGGTCCCCATGGATGAAGCTCCACTGTCTTATGGGCCCAAATAATGCTCCAAACATAATGGGCCCCATTTCTAATGCTCTAGTGTATAATGGGCCCTGTAAATGCTGCTCCAGTGTCTGATGTCTACCTTTGGAATGTTCCAGTGTATGGTGGGCCCCATCTATCATTCTCCAGAGTATAGTGCTCCCCAAAAATTGCTGTCCCAACATTAAAAACAATCAAATAAGTCTCCTCGCTAGGGAATCCCTGTACTTGTCTGGACAGGTGCTGTAGCTTGCTTACAGCTCGCCAGCCGTTCTCACGCCCAGTATGGATTACACGTGATTGCACAAAGGTGAGAAAGGGTACCGTATCCCCAGATAACATGTATGGATAGCGTACACATTCAAAATATATGTCTCAGGAGGCAGGATCAGACGGTGTTAGGCCCAGTATGGATTGCACGTGATTGCACAAAGGTTAGAAAGGGTACCGTATCCCCGGATAACATGTATGGATAGCGTACACATTCAAAATATATGTCTATACAGCATGAGGCAGGCTCAGATGGTGTTAGGCCCAGTATGGATTGCACGTGATTGCACAAAGGTTAGAAAGGGTACCGTATCCCTGGATAACATGTATGGATAGCGTACACATTCAAAATATATGTCTATACAGCATGAGGCAGGCTCAGACGGTGTTAGGCCCAGTATGGATTGCACGTGATTGCACAAAGGTTAGAAAGGGTACCGTATCCCCAGATAACATGTATGGATAGCGTACACATTCAAAATATATGTCTCAGGAGGCAGGCTCAGACGGTGTTAGGCCCAGTATGGATTGCACGTGATTGCACAAAGGTTAGAAAGGGTACCGTATCCCCGGATAACATGTATGGATAGCGTACACATTCAAAATATATGTCTATACAGCATGAGGCAGGCTCAGACGGTGTTAGGCCCAGTATGGATTGCACGTGATTGCACAAAGGTTAGAAAGGGTACCGTATCCCCGGATAACATGTATGGATAGCGTACACATTCAAAATATATGTCTATACAGCATGAGGCAGGCTCAGACGGTGTTAGGCGCAGTATGGATTGCACGTGATTGCACAAAGGTTAGAAAGGGTACCGTATCACCGGATAACATGTATGGATAGCGTACACATTCAAAATATATGTCTATACAGCATGAGGCAGGCTCAGACGGTGTTAGGCCCAGTATGGATTGCACGTGATTGCACAAAGGTTAGAAAGGGTACCGTATCCCCAGATAACATGTATGGATAGCGTACACATTCAAAATATATGTCTCAGGAGGCAGGCTCAGACGGTGTTAGGCCCAGTATGGATTGCACGTGATTGCACAAAGGTTAGAAAGGGTACCGTATCCCCGGATAACATGTATGGATAGCGTACACATTCAAAATATATGTCTATACAGCATGAGGCAGGCTCAGACGGTGTTAGGCCCAGTATGGATTGCACGTGATTGCACAAAGGTTAGAAAGGGTACCGTATCCCCGGATAACATGTATGGATAGCGTACACATTCAAAATATATGTCTATGCAGCATGAGGCAGGCTCAGACGGTGTTAGGCCCAGTATGGATTGCACGTGATTGCACAAAGGTTAGAAAGGGTACCGTATCACCGGATAACATGTATGGATAGCGTACACATTCAAAATATATGTCTATACAGCATGAGGCAGGCTCAGACGGTGTTAGGCCCAGTATGGATTGCACATGATTGCACAAAGGTTAGAAAGGGTACCGTATCCCCAGATAACATGTATGGATAGCGTACACATTCAAAATATATGTCTCAGGAGGCAGGCTCAGACGGTGTTAGGCCCAGTATGGATTGCACGTGATTGCACAAAGGTTAGAAAGGGTACCGTATCCCCGGATAACATGTATGGATAGCGTACACATTCAAAATATATGTCTATACAGCATGAGGCAGGCTCAGACGGTGTTAGGCCCAGTATGGATTGCACGTGATTGCACAAAGGTTAGAAAGGGTACCGTATCCCCGGATAACATGTATGGATAGTGTACACATTCAAAATATATGTCTATAAAGCATGAGGCAGGCTCAGACGGTGTTAGGCCCAGTATGGATTGCAAGTGATTGCACAAAGGTTAGAAAGGGTACCGTATCCCCAGGTAACATGTATGGATAGCGTACACATTCAAAATATACACTCACTGGCCACTTTATTAGGTACACCTGTCCAACTGTGTGTTAAGACTTAATTTCTAATCAGCCAATCACATGGCGGCAACTCAGTGCATTTAGGCATGTAGACATGGTCAAGACAATCTCCTGCAGTTCAAACCGAGCATCAGTATGGGGAAGAAAGGTGATTTGAGTGCCTTTGAACGTGGCATGATTGTTGGTGCCAGAAGGGCTGGTCTGAGTATTTCAGAAACTGCTGATCTACTGGGATTTTCACGCACAACCATCTCTAGGGTTTACAGAGAATGGTCCGAAAAAGAAAAAAAATCCAGTGAGCGGCAGTTCTGTGGCCGGAAATGCCTTGTTGATGCCAGAGGTCAGAGGAGAATGGGCAGACTGGTTCGAGCTGATAGAAAGGCAACAGTGACTCAAATTGCCACCCGTTACAACCAAGGTAGGCAGAAGAGCATCTCTGAACGCACAGTGCGTCGAACTTTGAGGCAGATGGGCTACAGCAGCAGAAGACCACACTGGGTACCACTCCTCTCAGCTAAGAACAGGAAACTGAGGCTACAATTTGCACAAGCTCATCGAAATTGGACAGTAGAAGATTGGAAAAACGTTGCCTGGTCTGATGAGTCTCGATTTCTGCTGCGACATTCGGATGGTAGGGTCAGAATTTGGCGTAAACAACATGAAAGCATGGATCCATCCTGCCTTGTATCAACGGTTCAGGCTGGTGGTGGTGGTGTCATGGTGTGGGAATTTTTTCTTGGCGCTCTTTGGGCCCCTTGGTACCAATTGAGCATCGTTGCAACGCCACAGCCTACCTGAGTATTGTTGCTGACCATGTCCATCCCTTTATGACCACAATGTACCCAACATCTGATGGCTACTTTCAGCAGGATAATGCGCCATGTCATAAAGCTCGAATCATCTCAGATTGGTTTCTTGAACATGACAATGAGTTCACTGTACTCAAATGGCCTCCTCAGTCACCAGATCTCAATCCAATAGAGCATCTTTGGGATGTGGTGGAACGGGAGATTCGCATCAGGGATGTGCAGCCGACAAATCTGCGCCAACTGTGTGATGCCATCATGTCAATATGGTCCAAAATCTCTGAGGAATGCTTCCAGCACCTTGTTGAATCTCTGCCACGAAGAATTGAGGCAGTTCTGAAGGCGAAAGGGGGTCCAACCCCTTACTAGCATGGTGCATGGTGTACCTAATAAAGTGGCCAGTGAGTGTATGTCTCAGGAGGCAGGCTCAGACGGTGTTAGGCCCAGTATGGATTGCACGTGATTGCACAAAGGTTAGAAAGGGTACCGTATCCCCGGATAACATGTATGGATAGCGTACACATTCAAAATATATGTCTATACAGCATGAGGCAGGCTCAGACGGTGTTAGGCCCAGTATGGATTGCACGTGATTGCACAAAGGTTAGAAAGGTTACCGTATCACCGGATAACATGTATGGATAGCGTACACATTCAAAATATATGTCTATACAGCATGAGGCAGGCTCAGACGGTGTTAGGCGCAGTATGGATTGCACGTGATTGCACAAAGGTTAGAAAGGGTACCGTATCACCGGATAACATGTATGGATAGCGTACACATTCAAAATATATGTCTATACAGCATGAGGCAGGCTCAGACGGTGTTAGGCCCAGTATGGATTGCACGTGATTGCACAAAGGTTAGAAAGGGTACCGTATCACCGGATAACATGTATGGATAGCGTACACATTCAAAATATATGTCTATACAGCATGAGGCAGGCTCAGACGGTGTTAGGCCCAGTATGGATTGCACGTGATTGCACAAAGGTTAGAAAGGGTACCGTATCCCCGGATAACATGTATGGATAGCGTACACATTCAAAATATATGTCTATACATCAGGAGGCAGGCTCAGACGGTGTCAGGCACAGTATGGATTTGACGGCCCAGATTACACAGCGGAGGAGCAGGGAGAGGTAAAGATTGCAAATGCTGGGGCCCTGCCCAAGCAAGGGGGGCCCACTCGTGGGCATCGGTACTGGCACTGGGCCCCTCATAGTACAGCGGTGTGTCTGACGGCGGGTGTGCACCACCACCGTCAGAGACACTTGATTGCACTGTGAGGGACCCTGTGCCAGTGTCCGCGCCCAAGAGTCGGCCTACCCACCTGTCCAGGGCAACGGCACTCGCACGGTGTCGTGCGCTAGGTGGTGACCCCGGCCATGGGGGGGGAGGCAGCACAGTTAGGGAGTTTTAGAAAGTGGCATATGTTGATGTTGGACATTCAGCTGATGCAAAAGGCGAAATAGGTGAAGTACCAGGAAGAGGTGGACCATAGCAAGCCATTTTTCTGTCACCCTATGTGTCATCAGGGGAAGGTGGGACAAAATCCTTGGAAACCCATGCGTGGTTCATTTTTATGAAGGTTAGATCATCCACATTTTGGGTTGACAGACGGGTCCTTTTTTCTGTCAGGATTGATCCAGCTGCACTGAAGACTCTTTCCGATAGCACACTTGCAGCTGGGCAAGCGAGCTCCTGTAAGGCATATTGGGCCAATTCAGGCCAGGTGTCCAGTTTAGCGGCCCAATAGTCAAAGGGGAATGACCTGTGTGGGAGAACATCGATATGGGAGGAAAAGTAGTTTGTAACCATAGTTGACAACTGCTGTCTCCTGTCACTTTCCATCGATGCAGTATTACAAGTTGTGTGAGCGGTATTTGAAAAATCAGTCCACAACATTGTCATGAAACCCCTGTCTCCAACGCCACTTCTGCTGTGTGCACCACGAACACCTCTGCCAAGCTGCCCCCGGCCCGTACGGCTCGTGTGAGAACCATCACCGCTGCTGTGTGCTGGGAATGCCTCAAGCAACCGATTTAACAGAGTTGCTTGTTTATTAGCCAATATTAGGTCAAGGTTCTCCTGTGGCATGATGTTTTGTAATTTGCCTTTATAGCGTGGATCCAGGATGCTGGCCAACCAGTAGTCGTCATCGTTCATCATTTTGGCAATGCGGGGGTCCCTTTTTAGGATCCGCAAGGCATAATCTGACATGTGGGCCAATGTTCCCGGTGTCAATGATGCACTGCGAGTGCTGGGTGGAGGAGCACTTTCTGGCAAATCCACATCCCTCCAGTCACGCACAAATCCTGTACCAGACCTTGCCACGCCAACATTTTCACTTGCCCCACGAGATGCATCCTCCTCCCCTAAGTAATCATCCCCATCATCATCCTCCTCCTCCTCTTCTTCCTCCACCTCGTCCAGGAGAGGTCCCTGAGCAGACAATGGCTGAATGTCATCAAGGATTCCCTCCTCCTCTTCCTCCTCGTCAACATTGGCTGCAGACGCCTGCTCCTTAAGGTGCGTCAAAGTTTGCATGAGCAGACGCATAAGTGGGATGCTCATGCTTAGGATGGCGTCGTCTGCGCTTACCAGCCGTGTGCATTCCTCAAAACACTGAAGGACTTTACAAAGGTCTTTCAGCTTCGACCACTGCACACCTGTCAACTCCATGTCTGCTCTCAAAGTGCCTGGCCGTGTATCCTCCCACAAATGCATTATGGCCTGCCTCTGCTCGCACAGCCGCTCCACCATGTGCAGGGTGGAGTTCCACCTTGTTGCAATGTCGATAATGAGGCGGTGGTTGGGAAGGTGGAGCAATCGCTGCAGCATCTGCATACGAACGGAGTGTACAGGCGACCGGCGGATGTGCGCGCACAGTCTTCGCACCTTATGGAGCAGGGCTGTTAACTCCGGATAATTTTTGAGGAAGCACTGCACCACCAGGTTCAAGGTGTGAGCCAAGCAAGGTATGTGGCTGAGTTTTGAAAGGGCTATGGCTGCCACAAAATTACGGCCGTTATCACTAACTACCTTGCCTGCCTCAAGATGTACACTGCCCAGCCATGACTCAGTTTGTCGCTTCAAGTATTCGGCCAGCACCTCGGCCGTGTGTCTGTCGCCCAAACACATCATCTGCAACACAGCCTGCTGACGCTTTCCACTAGCTGCTCGATAGGGGGACACATCGTGTGCAACAGTGGCAGCTGCAGATGGAGTGCTCGTACGACTGCTCTCTGTGGACGAGCTTTCGCTTCTGGAGGAGGAGGAGGAGGGTCGAACGCCTACAGCCAACTGTTTCCTATACCGTGGGCTAGGCAGCACTGTCCCACCACCGCTGTCCCCTGTGGACCCTGCATCCACCACATTAACCCAGTGCGCAGTGATGGACACGTAACGGCCCTGGCCATGCCGACTGGACCATGCATCAGTTGTGAGGTGCACCTTTCCGCTCACTGACTGCTTGAGTGCATGGACAATGCGGTCTTTCACATGATGGTGGAGGGCTGGGATGGCTTTGCGAGAGAAGAAGTGGCGACTGGGTAGGTCATAGCGTGGTACTGCATAGGCCATGAGTTCGCGGAAAGCTGTGCTTTCCAACAACCGAAAGGGCATCATCTCAAACGAGATTAGTTTGGCAATGTGGGCGTTCAAACCCAGTGTACGCGGATGAGAGACTGAGTACTTTCTTGACCTACTCATAGTGTCTGGGAGGGTGAGCTGGACTTGAGAGCTGCATATGGTGGAAGTAGCGGTGGACAGGGCGGACTGAGAGAGGGTTGATGATGTTGATGGAGTTGGTGTTCTTTCTGATGGCCTAGAATCAGTCTTTCGTTGATATAACAGTGGGATTCCCTGACTGCTGTGGTCTTGCAACGACACCTCAACATTTGCTGCTGTGCTAACCGGTGGGCTTACAGTGGGGGAAACAATGTAGCGTTGCTGACTACCTTCGTTGTGATCAGTTGCACATGTGGCACTTGAGGTTTGGTGTTGTGTCCACGCTTGCAAGTGCATGCTGGTTAAATGTCTAAGCATGCAACTGGTATTCAAATTTTTCAGATTTTTCCCTCGGCTAAAGGTCTTTGCGCACTTCTTACAGATAACCTTGGCCTGATCATGAGGATTTTGTTCAAAAAAGTGCCACACTGCACTCTTCCTACTTTGGCAGACATTTTGCGGCCTAGCACGCTGTGATCTTTTGACCCTCTGGACAAGCTGTCCAGCAACTCTTTTGATGTTTGGAACCTGTCTTTGGAGTGCTCCGGGCCTGCCAGATAACAGCTGTTGCGATGTCGATGTCTGCTGTGGATGCTCCTCATCTGAGCTATTGGAAGCAGCACCCTCTTCCCCCAATGAATGCCAATCTGGGTCAACAACTGGGTCATCCATCACCTCCTCTTCTATGTCATGTGCACCTTCCTCTGTGTCACCGTGTATGGTGGTATAGTGTGCGGGAAGGGGCACCTGAGTCTCATCAGGGTCAGAATCTGGCTCTGTACACTGCGAGGACAATGTAGTGCTCTGAGTGAATGTACCAGCAGAATCATCCATCAGCGGCTGTGCATCAGTGCACTCCATGTCAGATTCATCTTGGCCTGGGTAATTCACCATTTCACTTGATAATCCAGGCATGGTATGTGAAAACAGCTCCATGGATTATTCAGTAGTATGGCCTGCGTCATACTTCAATCTTGGTTGGGGTGAAGGACACAAGGAAAGGTGTCGTTCATGAACATGAGCCTCCAATGATGACTCAGTGCTTTTACTTTTTACAACTGAAGAAGAGGAGGCGATAGAGCTGGAGGCTGAGTCAGCAATGTAAGACAAAACTTTTTCCTGATGCTCTGGCTTTAAAAGCGGTTTGCCAACTCCTAGAAAACTAAGCGTTCGAGGCCTTATGTAGCCAGATGATGACGCAGGGTCAGCACCTCCTGCATTCGGTCCTATTTTGCTCTTGCCACTACCATCAGATCCACCACCAACACCATCATTACCAGCTGCCAACCCCCGCCCAATTCCACGGCCTCTTCCACCAGCCTTCCTCATTTTTGGTAGAAATGTAGACAAAATCCAACAAACTATATAGTAATGTAAAACAAGGTACAAGATGTCTATAGGACAGGGGAGATTTTGAATATCTGCACACACTTTTGGACACTGGACACTTTTGGATTGTGTGAGGCCCACTGATATCTGAGCGCTATGTGACAGGCTCGATGGCACTGCTGTGACAAAAGTGACTAGAGGATAAGGGAGATTTTGAATATCTGCACACACTTTTGGACACTGGACACTTTTGGATTGTGTGAGGCCCACTGATATCTCAGCGCTATGTGACAGGCTCGATGGCACTGCTGTGACAAAAGTGACTAGAGGATAAGGGAGATTTTGAATATCTGCACACACTTTTGGACACTGGACACTTTTGGATTGTGTGAGGCCCACTGATATCTCAGCGCTATGTGACAGGCTCGATGGCACTGCTGTGACAAAAGTGACTAGAGGATAAGGGAGATTTTGAATATCTGCACACACTTTTGGACACTGGACACTTTTGGATTGTGTGAGGCCCACTGATATCTCAGCACTATGTGACAGGCTCGATGGCACTGCTGTGACAAAAGTGACTAGAGGGTAAGGGAGATTTTGAATATCTGCACACACTTTTGGACACTGGACACTTTTGGATTGTGTGAGGCCCACTGATATCTCAGCGCTATGTGACAGGCTCGATGGCACTGCTGTGACAAAAGTGACTAGAGGATAAGGGAGATTTTGAATATCTGCACACTCTTTTGGACACTGGACACTTTTGGATTGTGTGAGGCCCACTGATATCTCAGCGCTATGTGACAGGCTCGATGGCACTGCTGTGACAAAAGTGACTAGAGGATAAGGGAGATTTTGAATATCTGCACACACTTTTGGACACTGGACACTTTTGGATTGTGTGAGGCCCACTGATATCTCAGCACTATGTGACAGGCTCGATGGCACTGCTGTGACAAAAGTGACTAGAGGATAAGGGAGATTTTGAATATCTGCACACACTTTTGGACAGTGGACACTTTTGGATTGTGTGAGGCCCACTGTTATCTCAGCGCTATGTGACAGGCTCGATGGCACTGCTGTGACCTAAGTGACTAGAGGATAAGGGAGATTTTGAATATCTGCACACACTTTTGGACACTGGACACTTTTGGATTGTGTGAGGCCCACTGATATCTCAGCGCTGTGTGACAGGCTCGATGGCACTGCTGTGACAAAAGTGACTAGAGGATAAGGGAGATTTTGAATATCTGCACACACTTTTGGACACTGGACACTTTTGGATTGTGTGAGGCCCAATGAATATCTGAGCGCTATGTGACAGGCTCGATGGCACAGCTGTGACCAAAGTGACTAGAGGATAAGGGAGATTGGATTGCTTTTAAAAAAGCAGTTTGCGGAGCAGTGGGTAAACAGCAATGCCAGCCTGTCAGGAAGCCTTAAAAGGCAGCCCAACAACCAACACCACTGATACACCACTATATAGCCTCCCCTTGCACTGCACACACAGTGACTGGTGTGTTGTGTAGGCCAAATTGCTATCAGCAGCAGAAGCAGTTTTTTTTTCTTCTCAGCAGGACAAAAAAAAAATTGGGATTGCTTAAGCAGTTTGAGGCCCAATGAATATCTGAGCGCTATGTCACAGGCTCGATGGAGCAGCTGTGACCAAAGTGACTAGAGGATAAGGGAGATTGGATTGCTTTTAAAAAAGCAGTTTGCGGAGCAGTGGGTAAACAGCAATGCCAGCCTGTCAGGAAGCCTTAGAAGGCAGCCCAACAACCAACACCACTGATACACCACTATATAGCCTCCCCTTGCACTGCACACACAGTGACTGGTGTGTTGTGCAGGCCAAATCGCTAGCAGCAGAAGTAGTTTTTTTGTCTTCTTCCCTGCCTAACGCTCTCCCTACAGAATCAGCAGCAACCTCTCCCTATGCTAAGATCGGCAGAAGTAAGATGGCGGTCGGCGTGCACGCCCTTTTATACCCCCTGTGACGCCCACCAAAGCAAGCCAATCACTTGCATGCCCTTCTGAGAGATGGTGGTGACCCGTGCCTATGTCATCACGTTGCCCACAGTGTCCGTGGATCCTGATTGGCTGAAAAAGAGCAGAAAACAAACTTTTGAAACGCGACTTTGGCGCGTAAGTCGCCGACCTCGTGGCCGACCTCATCCTAGGGTCGGGTTTCGTTTCATGAAACCCGACTTTGCCAAAAGTCGGCAACTTTTGAATTTTTTCGACCCGTTTCGCTCAACTCTAGTCATTATAAAGGTACATTTTCAAAAATAATGTCTTCTATCATCACTGAAAGCTTAAATTGACTAAATGATTTATGAGTCTGTCAAGTTTGTTCCCTTTATCATTATATTCATTTTTCTATTCGTCCTTGACAATTATTGTAGGAAGTCAGCTGTATGCAAATATTGTGTGTAACAGATAAAGGAAAATACAAAATGTTTATCATGTTCCTGAGGAAAATTGTTATTCTCTGCTCTCTTCTACATATTAATTGATAGAAATTGAGGGTATAATAAAGATATCCAGTAATTTTATACAAATGTGACTTACTTTCTAGTTTTAGATAATGCTTTGAATATAGACATGAAGCATATATTTTTATGCAGTTGTGTGAAAAAGTAATTGCCCCCTTCCTGATTTCCTATTCTTTTGCATACTTGTTAAGTACTTATTAGAAATGAGTCATAAAATCTTATCTGGGGATGAGGGGACCCGTGGATGTTCGGATTCTGAAGCAAGTATAGTATATAAAACCCTGGCACACAAAAATAAGTTCAAGGGATCAGAAAATCCAAATTTTATTATGTTCAATGATGTCATAAAAAGATAGACCAAAGGTAATACAGATGACAGGTAATCCACAGAAAAAAATTCAACGTTTCGGCTATAGTGCCTTTTTCAAGAATTTATCTGTGGGAATAATGATCCATAGACATCAGAGTGAGGTTCACCATATAAGCCACACAAGCGTGGATTGCCATATGAAAAGGTCCATGAATCGCGTGCCAGTACAGTCTACTCCCGTGCAGAGTGCTCCGTTCGGATTCTGAACTAGAGTTAAAAGTTCAGTCGGTATAAGAGCTTGACCCCGAACCAAATAGAAGTCAAAGGAAACCCGAACTTCGGTGATTTGAATTGGCTGTAAAATGGTCATAGTAAGGTCTAGGGAGCTGCAAAAGAAGGCTAAATGAGGTAAAGAGCTGGACAATTGCCCTGTAAGCAAATGTGGATATGGAAATAATGTAAAATAACAGAAAATAAAAAAAATATATATAATCTTGAACCAGGAGGTGCAGGTCCAAGTGTAGGAGGAGAATGAGTAGGAGGTGTAGGTGGAAGAGCCGTAAGGAAAGGAGGTATCCCACGCTCTTTTTCTGTTTTGGTTCTTCTTTATTTTTTTGGAGGGTACTCTGAAAAATGGCAGTGTAATAATCTGCTGGCTGCTTTCTCTCTCTTTATACAGGTCGTGTAATACCTTGCACTTTTTTGGGTGGAGAACAATGAGGAGAGCATCAAATAGGAGACATGGCCATGTTGCTGGTGGTGTTATAGGTGCTGCAGTGAGAGAGAGGCCTTGATTAATCTTTGCCTGCTACACACGCCCAAATGAAACACCTTCCTCTGGTTTAAGCAGGCATGTGTAATTTCGTAGGCCTGAGTACCCCTGGAAAAATGGTGAGGCCAGAACAATTAGAGGTGGTTTTAGATTGGTTTGCTGAGAGTGCATTTAGTTCCTTTACTTTGTCTTCTACCCTGTCCCCTGATGAAAGCGGCATCAATTTATTTTATTTATTTATTTTACTCACTTATATAGCGCCATTAATTCCAAACAGTGCTGTACAGACAAATAGTATAATGGGGCTCTGACACCCTTTTCACTGCAGGCAGTGAAGGAGACCCAACTTGTAGTCTCCACATTTCATAAAATTGTTAGTAACATCAGGAAGAGCAGGCACAGAAGCCACAACAAAGGTGTGACAGATGGGAATAGCACAAGATCAATGCAGCACACCAAAAACAAATCCATTGCCTAGTCTGCTCTGTCTGCGTAGGTGTGCAAAATTCATTAGAGATCCATGACTTATTAATTTTGATGAAAGTTATGTGTGTGCGGTGTACACTTTTCCATGAGGCCAAAGTCTGTGGTATGTTGGTGCCGGGGTAACACTCAAGGTTGCTTCCTCCGTCTCCTCCCACCAACTACGAACAACAGAGAGGGGATCAATATCCTCTTCACCTCCTGACTGTTGTATGTCCATCACCTATTCCTATTCATCTTCCTCTATTTGTTCCTTGGTTTCTGCACCTACACTAACAGTTTGTATGGCACCATGAGCCACCTTAAGTCGCTGTAATCCACCCTTCCATGGCACCCACCTGTGCAATGACAGTCTGGAGCTTAGAGATATCGTTATCCCTTCCTCATACTCCTCTGCTTCAACCTCTTCTTCTGGGACCACCACCTCCTACCATAGACAATTAAAAGTGTGCTCCAGCATGTAGATGACCGGAATAGTGATGCTGAAGATGACATCATCAGCACTAACCATCTTATTAGCTATTTAAAAGCTGTGCAGAAGGGTGGAGAGGTCCTTTATCTGTGCCCACTCCACAAACATTATTTGCACCACAGCTGTACTGCATTGGCCCAGGCTATGCAAAAACACATACTGCACCAGGGCTCGTCGCTCCTGCCACAGTCACTTCAACATGTGCAGAGTGGAATTCCACTGTGTCGAAACATCACAAGTCAAACGGTTAACCTGTAGACCGAAAGACCTCTGTAGCGATGCAAGGAGATGACCTGCCTGGTTCGATCATCAGAAGTGAGTACACACTGACCGTGGTTTCTGCAGCAGCACATTCAGGCTGGGGTAGTAGTGGAGAAATTGCTGTTACACCAGATTGAGGATGTGAGCCATGCAAGGCGCGTGTGTGAGGTTGTCCTGGCATAGGGCTGCCACCAGGTTTACACGCAGCAATGGCATAAAGTGAGACTAGGGACTTTTTTTTTTAAGTGGCGGAGGAATACAGTGCGGAAGGATACCTACCTTCCGTCATTGGATTCCTGCAGCCCATAGAGAGCGGCAGCATCAGCTGATGCTGCAGTTCTCTACCCAAGATCGTCGTGGGACACACTCGTGGACTGCTTCGGATCATGGGTGAGTATTTTTGTGGTTTGTTATGTTAATATTTATTCCGTACACGACAATGGCTTCGGGGAACAATGTGACAAGTATTGGTAAGTATGTTACTCTATGTTATATGTACTGTATGTCTATGTATGTATTGTATGAATGTATTGTATGTAGCATGCATGTAGTATATATGTGGTATGTATGTAGCATGTAGTATGTATGTAGCATGCATGTAGTATATATGTAGTATGTATGTAGTATGTATGTAGCATGCATGTAGTATGTATGTAGCATGCATGTAGTATGTATGTAGTATATATGTAGTATGTATGTAGCATGCATGTAGTATATATGTAGTATGTATGTAGCATGTAGTATGTATGTAGCATGCATGTAGTATATATGTAGTATGTATGTAGTATGTATGTAGCATGTAGTATGTATGTAGCATGTAGTATGTATGTAGCATGTAGTATGTATGTAGCATGCATGTAGTATGTATGTAGCATGTATGTAGCATGCATGTAGTATGTAGCATGTATGTAGTATGCATGTAGTATATATGTAGTATGTATGTTACATGTGGTATATATGTAGTATGCATGTTGCATGCATGTAGTATATATGTAGTATGTATGTTGCATGCATGTAGTATATATGTAGTATGTATGTTGCATGCATGTAGTATATATGTAGTATGAATGTAGCATGTATGTAGTATGTAGCATGCATGTAGTATGCATGTTGCATGTAGTATATATGTAGTATGTATGTTACATGTAGTATATATGTAGTATGCATGTTGTATGTATGTAGCATGTATGTAGCATGTAATTTTTTTTTTTTACATTCAACACATTAGCCGGATGATGGGACTACTACTGTCCCATCATTGGCTAATGTGTCAATCACTGTCATGGTAGCAGGCATCGCCCGATGGGACTTGTAGTCCCATCGGACGATGCCTGCACAGACCCCCGAAGCCTGCACAGCCCACCGGCAGGCCGGCACAGCCCCCCGGAGCCTGCACAGACCACCGGCAGGCCGGCACAGCCCCCGGAGCCTGCACAGACCACCGGCAGGCCGGCACAGCCCCCCGGCAGGCCGGCACAGACCACCGGAGCCTGCACAGCCCCCCCGGCAGGCCGTCACAGCCCCCCGGCAGGCCGGCACAGACCACCGGAGCCTGCACAGACCCCCTGGCAGGCCGGCACAGCCCCCCGAAAGGCCCATACAGACCCCAGAGAGGCTGTACAAGGCAAAAATAGGGTTTTTCTTATTCCGATACCGGAAGTCCCATAGACTTGAATGGGACTTCCGGTATCGGAATCGGCGATACCGATACTTTTTTTTAAGATCGGCCGATCCATTCCGATCCGATACTTTGAAGTATCGGACGGTATCGCTCAACTCTAACCGTAATACTTAATGTCGAACAAAGGTACTGTATAACAAGATACAAGCTCTATCGAGTATAGGGTAAAAATTGGTATCTCCGATTCACCGTATATATAGAAGGCGTAAACCACACACGCTCACTCACAATGGATGATACCGCAATACAAAATTTTGAATAAAGGTACTGTATCAGCACATACCAGGTGTATCCAGTCTAGGGGTAATTTTAAATTTCCGTCTATACTTCCGGAGTCAGACACAGACACTCACAGGCTCAGTATGTATTACACCAGAATTTAACAAGTAGAAAAAGGGAAAGGTAGTCGAAGCATACAAAAGTATACAGTGTTGTGGTACTTTTAAATCTTGGTATATATTTCAATCTCAGTAAGCCAGTCCAGACTCTAGGCTACTGGAAACTACATGGATAAAAGTACAGATGGAAAGTCGAGTGTTAGCAGAAATTTGGGAATTACTCATCGCGGGAAAACCTCCCAGTACATGTTGCAGATGCGATGCAGACCCTCAATTACTGTGTCTGTGGAGACAGTGAAAACGGTTCTTTGTGAAGAAAGGATTGCTTTATCGCAGTAGCGTGGATCACATCACCGTTACTAGTCTCCATCAAACTGTGATCACAGGGAGAGATGTAGACATGATCCTCACTGCCTATCATGATGTGTCTGGTCATTTTGGAGTGCAAAAGACAGAAGCCACAGACCGTAGGCGATTCTATTGGATTGGCATTAGAGGAGATATTAAAAAATGGTGGCAGGAATGTCACACGTCTGTGACTATCACAACTGTGAAAGGTGATAATAAAGCACCACTGCATACGCTTGTAAGTTGACGTCCATTACAAATGGTAGCCATTGATCATCTGAAGGTAGAGGCCAGAAGGAAAGGCCATAGCTACATCTTACCCATCAATAAACCAAATTTCTAGTGGCTGTCCCTGTGAAGGATTTAACTGCCCAGACTATACAGCGGTGGAGCAGGGAGAGGTAAGTATTGCAACTTGCAAGTGCTGTGGCCATGACCAAGCTGGGGGGGCACACTCGTGGTCGACGGTACTGGCACAGGGCCCCTCATAGTATGCTGGTGTGTCTGACGGCGAGTGGGCCCCCCCACCATCAGAGACACTGTATTGTACTATGAGGGGCCCTGTGCCAGTGCCGCCGGCCATCTGTGGGCCCATTCACCTGTTCAGAGCAACAGCACTTGCCCAGGTGCGCCAGGTGTTGACCCGAACCATTGGGGGGGCAGCCCACTTAGAGAGGTTTAAAAAATGGCATATGTTGATGTGTTGGCTGGACATTCAGCTGCTGCAAAGGGCGGAATTGGGCAAGTCCGAGGAAGAGGAGGACAAAAGCGAGGCAGTTTTCTGGCAACCTATGGGTCATCAGGGGAAGGTGGGACAAAATCCTTTGAAACCGATGCATGGTTCATTTTAATGAAGGTTAGATCATCAACATTTTGGGTAGACAGACGGATTCTTTTTTCTGTCAGGATTGATCCAGCAGCACTGAAGACTCTTTCAGATAACAAACTAGCTGCAGGGCAAGCGAGCTACTGTGAGGTATATTGTGCCAATTCAGGCCAGGCGTCCAGTTTAGAGGCCCAATAGTCAAAGGGGAATGACCTGTGAGGGAGAACATCGATATGGAAGGAGAAGTAGTTTGCAACCATAGTTGATGACAACTTAATTGATGCAGTATTAGCAGTCATGTGAGTGGTACTTGAGAAATCATTCCACAACATGGTCATTAAATCCCTGTCTCCAATGCCACTTCAGCTGTGTGCACCACGAACACCTCTTCCATTGTGCCCACTACGGCTCATGGGAGAACCAGCACTGCTGCTGTGTGCTGGGAACGCCTCAAACAAACGGTTTACCAGAGTTGCTTGTTTGTTAGCCAATATTATCTCTAGGCTCTCCTGTGGCATGATGTTGTGTAATTTGCCTTTGTAGCATGGATCGAGGATGCTGGCCAGCCAGTAGTCGTCATCCCTCATCATTTTGGCGATACGGGGGTCCCTTTTTAGGATCCGCAAGGTATAATTGCACATGTGGGCCAATGTTCCAGGTGTCAATGATGCACTGCCAGTGGTGGGTAGAGGAGCACTTTCTGGCAAATCCACATCCCTACAGTCACGCACAAACACTGTACCTGACCTTGGAATGCCAACATTTTCTCTTGCCCCCTGAGAAGCATCCTCCTGCTCAAAATAATCATCCCCCTCATCCTCCTCCTCCTCCTCTTCCTCTTCTTCCTCCACCTCGTCCAGGAGAGTTCCCTGACTAGACAATGTCTGATTGTCATCAAGGCTTCATCTACTCCTCCTCCGCTGCAGACACCTGATCCTTAATGTGCATCAAACTTTGCATAAGCAGAAGCATAAGTGGGATGCTCATGCTTATGATGGCGTCGTCTGTGCTTACCAGCCATGTGCATTCCTCAAAACACTGAAGGACTTTACAGAAGTCTTTCAGCTTTGACCACTGCACACCCGACAATTCCATGTCTTCCCTCAAACTGCCTGCCCATGTATCCTCCCACAAATGCATTACAGCCTGCCTCTATTCACACAGCCTCTCAACCATGTGCAGGGTGGAGTTCCACTTTGTTGCAACGTCTATGATTAGGCGGTGCTTGGGGAGGTGGAGCAATCGCTGCAGCTTCTGCATACGAGTGGAGTGGATGTTTGAGCGAAGGATGTGCGAGCACAGTCTTCGCACCTTATGGAGCAAGGATGTTAACTCCAGATAATTATTAAGGAAGCACTGCACAACCAGGTTCAAAGTGTGAGCCAGGCAAGGTATGCGTGTGAGTTTTGCACAGGCTATGGCTGCCACAAAATTACGTCCGCTATCACTGACTACCTTGCCTGCCTCAAGATGTAGACTGCCCAGCCTTGATTCAGTTTGTCGCTGCAAGTCGCCGGCCAGTACCTCCGCGGTGTGTCTATTGTCGCCCAAAGACATCATCTTTAACACAGCCTGCTGTCGCTTACCACTAGCTGCTCGATAGTGGGACACCTCGTGTGCAACACTGCCAGCTGCAGATGGAGTGCTCATGCGACTGCGCTCTGTGGACGAGTTTTCGCTGATAGAAGAGGATCCACCGCCGCTGTCCCCAGTGGAGCCTGCATCCACCACATTAACCCAGTGTGCAGTGATGGACACGTAACGGCCCTGGCCATGGCTACTGGTCCATGCATCTGTTGTGAGGTGCACCTTTCCACACACTGACTGTTTAAGTGCATGGACAATGTGGTCTTTCACATGCCGGTGGAGAGCTGGAATGGCTTGTCGAGAAAAGAAGTGCCGACTGGGTAGGTCACAGCGTGGGACAGCGTAGGCCATGAGGTCGCGGAAAGCTTCGCTTTCAACCAAATGGTAGGGCATGATCTCTAATGAGATTAGTTTGGCAATGTAGGCAGTCAAACAAAGGGTACACGGATGAGAGGATGAGTACTTTCTTGTCCTACTCAGAGTGTCTGGTAGGGTGAGCTGGACTGGAGAGCTGCATATGGGGGAAGTAGCGGTGGACCGGACGGAGTGGGAAGGGGTTGGTGATGGTATTGGTGGTGATGGCCTAGATTCAGTGTGGTGTTGCAAAACCATTGTGATTCCCTGAGTGCTTTGGCCTTGCGATGACACCTCCACCAGTGCTGGTGGTGTGCTTAACGGTGGCAGTGGTCTTACAGTGGGGGAACAATGGAGCGTTGCTGGCTACCTTCAGTCAGAGCAGGTGCACATGTGCTACAGTACCTGATGTTTTGTAGTCCATCCACGCTTGCAAGTGCATGTTGATTAAATGTCTAAGCATGCAACTGGTATTCAAAATTCTGAGTTGTTTACCTCGGCTAAAGGTCCTTCCGCACGTCTTACAGGTAACCTTTGCCTCATCAGTAGGATTTTGAACAAAGAAGTGCCACACTGCACTCTTCCTACTATGGTATACATTTTCTGGCCTTGCACACTGTGCTAAGTTGACCGTCTGGCCAAGCTGTCCTGCAACTCTTTTAGTTTTTGTTCCACGTTTTTGGACAGCTACGGGCCTGGCAGATAACCGCTGCTGCGATGTCAATGCCTGCTGCGGATCCTTCTCCTTATCTGAACTATTGCCAATGCAACCCTCCTCCACCAATGGATGCCAATCTGGGTCAAGAATTGGGTGATCCATCACCTCCTCTTCAAAGTCATCTGCACCTTCCTCTTTACCTTCCTCTGTGTCACCGTGTAAGGTGGTATACTATGCGGGAAGGGGCACCTGAGTTTCATTAGGGTCAGATTCTGGCTCAATAGACTGCGAGGGCAATGTAGTGCTCTGGGTCGATGTACCAGCAGAATCATCTAGCAGTGGCTGTGCATCAGTGCACTCCATGTCAGATTTATCTTGGACTGGGGAATTCTGGATTTGACTAGATAACCCAGGCATGGTATGTGAATAGAGCTCCATAGAGTAATCTGAAGTGTGGCTGCCACATCCTTAACTTTTGGTGGGGGTGAAGGACACAAGTAAAGGTGTTTTTCCTGACCAGAACCCTGCACTGATGACTCCGTGCTTGCAGGTTTCGAACGTTCGGAAGAGGAGGCAATAGAGCTAGTGGCTGTTTCGGCAATGTACGCCAAAACCTGTTCCTGATGCTCCAGCTTTAAAAGCGGTTTTCCTACTCCAAGAAAAGGCAACCTTACAGGCCTTCTTGGGCCAGGCGATGACACAGGCTTAACACCTCCTGCCTTAGCTGCTATTGTGCTTTTGCCAGAACCAGCCCATGTCCGTGGACTCTTCCACCATACTTCCTCATGTTTGGGAAAATGTACCAAAAATACCAACAAAGAGATGGTACTGTATGAGGAGCATCCAGCTGTGTAAGGTGTATTAAAAAAATTAAATCTACGTATATATTTTGTTAGTCACAGACGCTCTCACAGTATGTATTGGACCGTAATCCAACAAGCAGATATACGGAACTGTATCAGAAGTGTACAGCTGTATACATTTTTTGTGTAACTAACAATCTCCGTATATGTATTTACGGAGTGTCACACACACACACTGACTCTGTATAGATGTGACTGTAATGCGAACGGCAGATATACTATACTGTTTGAGAATCAGACAGCTCTATACGGTGTCTGTATGGAAAATTCTCAATCTCCATCTATTTGTATACGGACTGACACGCGCTGTCTCTGTCTAGTTTTGACCGTTATCAAACAGCAGATATACGAAACTGTTTGAAAAGCGGACAGCACTCTAAGGTGTAGGTCTGGAAAAATGGAAAAACTCCTCGGCTTTTTTTTCCAGAGTCACACACAGATAGCTTCTATTTGTCCGTGATACAAGGCAGTACACGGTAGTGTGTGAGGAGCGTACACCGCTATACGGTGTCTGTATGGAAAATTGTCACTCTCCGTCTATTTGTATAGGGACTGACAAACACTGTCTCTGTCTAATTTTGACCGTAATCAAACAGAAGATATACGAAACTGTTTGAAAAGCAACAATTTCACCACCACAAAATTACAACATGGGATATGGCAGGCTGTAGCACGTTTAGCAACAGAATTTTTTTATAATGTGCATGAGCTCTGCAGACAGCTTCATTTCACTGCCACAAAATTACAAAGTGGGATATGGTGGGCTGTACCCATATAGCAACAGAATTTTATTTTTTATCTACATGAGCTATGCTGGCAGTTCAATTTCATTGCCAATAAATGACAAGGTGATACATGGCATGCTGGATCACGGTAGCAACTGTCAAAAAAGAAAAAAATAATGGCAAACAGATCAAATCACAGAACAATGTCATCATAACACTAAATGACAAGATGAGATGTGCCTTGCTGTATCACATTTAGCAAGTAAAAACATAAGATTTAGAGCGATTAACTCATGCATAGAGCACAATAGAAGCAGTGCACAACATTCTCTCTGCATTCTTACAGTGTCAAAATGGTGCTAAAACAAGATGTCTGATTTTATATGGAGAGGCACATGTGATTTCAGCAACCAACGACACAAGGCATTGTAACGGGACATTGTAGATGTTTCCTGATTGGCTAGTCACAATGTGCACACATAAAGTTAGAAAAAAAAAAGTTTACAAGCACGCTGCTACTCTGAGCTCTGCCAACCACCTACCCTCATCAAACTCTTGCCCCACGCTCATCATACAGCACCATTATCATAGCCAAAGTGCTCAAAAACTATAGTGGCAGCACAAAAATTTTCTTGCACTTTTTACCGAATGTTTCAGATTTTATAAAATTTTGCTCGTGTTTCAGATCATGAGTCCGAACGTGCTATATTTGTGATGATTTTTAAGTTTGGGAATCATTTTTCTAACAAATTCGCTCATCAATAATAATGACACCTCCAATTTACATGACCAGGGAAGTTTTAATTAATAGGAAAAAATGTTTATCCATTTTCTGCCACCTAAACTTGGGGTGCGTCTTTATAGTAAAGTGTGTCTTATAGTCCAAAAAATACAGTACCACTCTGTTTCTCAAAAAAGGGCACAGAAAGCAATAAAAAGCAAATGTAAAGCAGTCACTGCTCAAGTTAAATATTAGTAGTGCAATGAATTATATGATAATGTATAAAAGAAAAAATGATCAACAATGCAAATCAATAGAAATAGTTGTGATCGCACTCCAATACTACCGCAGATAACAGCAATAATAATCTAAATAAAAGGAAATGAAAATGGGATGGATTTAATAGATAGGACTACTAACATAAAAATGCTATTGATTCCAGTAGGGTAGTTGTTAAGTGCTGCTGCCTTTGGTTAGACTAGCACAGTTCCCTGACATAATAGAGAGAAGGGGCTATTGCAGAGCTAATGCCATACCTAATGCAGAGCTAAGTGCCATACCAGATGGATCATAGAAATTACGGCATAATTACCTGGGAGCAATGAGAAGAGTGAGATCGGTCCTGTCCCCGACGCGCGTTTAGGAGCCTACAGCTCCTTCCTCAATAGCCCCTTCTCTCTATTATGTCAGGGAACTGTGCTAGTCTAACCATAGGCAGCAGCACTTGCTATGTGTTATTATTGTAATGTACCTACGGATGAATGTATCCATAATACGTCTCCCTGACTTCTTTCTAAGGGCATGCAGCTATTTCTCTGCATATTGAGTAATTTTTCCTGGCGCTATGTTCACAGTGTGCTTGGTCCTTAATACCACTGTGCACGTCCATTGGTGTACTCCCCCATTCCATATACTGTAGTGTCCACATTTTATATATATTACTAATAAAATATTGGCTTTCATGGATTTTTGACTGCTTGTCCTTTGGTGTTTTCTAGTAAATGTGCAGTTTTCCTGCTTAGTCCAGTTTACATATGTGGGATTTCAATTGTATGATCTATCTCTGATTCATTCGGCCATGTGATTTTCTAATATCCTTGGCTTCCACATACAATATGTCTATTACTTGCTTATTCCAACTAGCCTCTGTAAAAAGTGAATAAATATTTATAAGGTATGTAAATGAATATAGTAGCTTGGATTAAACAAGTCACATGAGAGCACAAACAATATATAAATATATATTGTATATTAGCATTTTAGTAGTAGTTGTAACGCTTAGAAGCAATAATACAGCAGATAAACTTAAAATGGAAGTGGTGAATTCATACAATACACATACAAATAAATGATTGTGCAGTATCCCCAACTGATCACTGTTGAATAAAGTCCAAATAGTCCAAAGGCAGAAGGGCTATACAGTTATACTGAATGCAGGGGAAGAAAAAAACAAAAAGCTGAGGAGCATCACAATTTGGGGTGTTAGATCCATGCGATATGCATAAGGTGATGAGGCAGTGATGCAAGCAAGCTTAATCGAACATCAAGAAACTATAGCTGGTGCCATCCCTACGGAGAGCTCCAAATCAAGGACCACAAGCTTTATATATTCTAATGGACTTAAAATGATACATGTGAAAAAATGATTACAAAAATAATAAATAAGAATCAGATATATACCGTAAATATAAAATATAAAAGATACATGAAATATCCAGTATCACAAAAATGTATGATATATATATATATATATATATATATATATGAATCTTTTAAAATCAAGAAGTAAAAATTTCTAAAATACTGTATTTTTGTCTGTTATTTAATGCACATTAACAATATTATTCTGTAAATGCACCTTGTTTAGCATAATTTGTGAAATATGGCATCAAATCAATGTAGCAGGTAAGCTTTATAAAAAGTCATATTAAGCATATTATCTCCTCCAGGCAGAGAAACTGTAGCATTGCTATGAAAAAGTAATGAAGATAAATGTGTCTGAAGTTGACATGAATTTAATATGAATGACAAGCATATTGGATTCACCCTTAGGTGCTAATTCAACATTTTGTTATTAACAGCATTTGACTTCACCTTAATAATAATGAAGTTGAATACATATCTGCAGAAGAATGTTTCTAACAAATTTGTATTAACAAATTCCACTGGGAGAGTAATGCAAATCTTCTAATTCTTACAATTTTAATCTTATAAAGCTGTTACAACTAGGGATGCGTGAACGTGTTCAGTAAAACTCGGTTATCACTCGAGTATCGCGGTGCTCGGAAGTGCTCGCTTCTCGGCAATCAATGTTCGGTGATTGATGTAAAACTCAAATCCCTGCCCCGCATCTTTGCAGCCTCTTAACCCCTTCACGATGTTAGGGTCGGCGGAACGCACCAAATATAAATAATAGTAGGTGCGTTCGCCGCCCGGGCTCCACCGTGCGGTAGGTGACAAGACCGCTGCTGAACAATGGCAGATGCACATAGTAGGTGTGGTACTGCGCTCGGGTTAACGTCACCCGAACGCTAAGAGAGGCTCCGTACAAACACAGAGTCGCTTGGCGAACACTAAAGCAAAAGTGCGGGCCCTGTTAGCATCACAGAGACCTGCGTGTGGCGTCGCAGCCGCGAACACCAATAGCTGCTTTTACCACAGCGCAGCGGCAGAGAAAGCCGCAAGCGTCGGCGCCGAGGACCGGGCGCTGACGGACGCTAGTGTAGGCGTGGAGCAAGTGGCGTGTAGCTTGCCACAACCCTGGAGCTGACTATACACACTCAGTCACCACTCGTAATATCAGAGGGTAGGGGTTTCATAATGAGTCAGACACCAGTCCATGCATCCATCACCATACACACACAGAAAAATATGCTACACTAGTGCATGGCCGAGCCGCCATGCGGGGCTTTTATAGCCATACGCTTCTGGGACCTTCCAATACTTTAGGAAGGACCAATCAGATCCGACACAGGACCTGCACATGTGACCCCTGCTCTCCACTGAGAGGGCACGTTGCGGGCATGCCCAGTAGCACGGCACGAGGACTTAGCCTCTGGAGCGGTTCCCTGCAAAGCAGGTTGCGCTACCATTTCTGCACCGGAGGTAGCAGCAACATCCAGGCTCACAGAACGAGTCTGAGGAGAATGCCTGGCTCACCCTGATTGCTGAGCAGGAGTCTGAGCGGTCAGAGGAGAATGGGAGACCGCAGGATGTCTGGCTCTGGATTCCCGCTGTGCAGTGCCAGGAATCCGGCGCCTAACATTCCCCCCCGTGAGCCTCACTGCGCTCAAAGGCCGAGATCAGGAGCGGTGCATGAATGTTTTCCACCGGCTCCCAGGTCCGAGCCTCGGGACCATGACCCTTCCAGTCCACCAAATAAAATTTTTTGCCACAGACAAACCTGCGCTCCACGATGGCGTTAACCTCAAACTCGTCAGACGATAAGTCTGATGACCCGGCAGATGACTCAGAAAACCGGATCATGTGAACTGGTTTGAGGAGGGACACATGGAACACGTCCGAAATGGCCAAATGTGGAGGAAGAGCCAGGCGGTAGACCACCGAGCTAAGTCGCTCGAGGACCTTGAATGGTCCTATGTATCGCGGTGCAAACTTGGGAGACTCAACCCGCAGTTTAATATTTCGGGTAGAGAGCCATACCATGTCGCCAGGGGAGAAGCTTGGCGCTGGCCGCCGATGCGTGTCGGCGGACGCCCTCATCCTTTCTTTAGATGCCCGAATAGCATCCTGAGTATGATCCCAAATGTCCCGGGCCTCCACTGCCCAGTCTGCCACCCTGGAGTCAGTGGAGGACACTGGCATCGGGACAGGGACGCGTGGATGTTGACCATAGTTTAGGAGAAAGGGCGTCTGACCAGTGGAATCAGCCACTGCATTGTTTAGGGCAAATTCAGCCCAAGGTAGCAAGGATGCCCAGTCATCCTGCCTGGCAGAGACAAAATGCCGTAAATAGGTGACCAAGGTCTGATTGGCTCTCTCGATCAAGCCATTCGTCTCGGGATGATAGGCGGAGTATAGATTTAGCTCAATGCTAAGTAAACTGCAGAGCTCCCTCCAAAACCGAGATGCAAACTGAGGACCTCGGTCACTCACGATTTTGTCTGGCATGCCATGTAAACGGAATACGTGCTTAATGAACAAGGTGGCCAGACCTCGAACGGAAGGCAGGCGTGCGAGTGGCACCAGATGCACCATTTTGGAAAAATGGTCGGTGACCACCCAGATGACCGTACTGCCACCAGACTTGGGCAGGCCAACTATGAAATCCATGCCAACCATCTCCCATGGTCTATCTGCCACTGGCAGGGGAAACAACAACCCCGCCGGCCTCTGTCTAGAGGGTCTGTTCCGAGCACACGAGACGCATGCTTGCACGTATTCCTTGACATCTCGAGCCATATGTGGCCACCAATATGACCTTGCCAGGAGTTCGGTGGTCCGTTTATTGCCAAAATGGCCACCCACCCTGGAGGCATGTGCCAAGGCGAGGACCTCCGGCCATAGCTGAGGAGGCACCAAGGTCTTGCCCGGTGGTACTGACTCGAGAGCGACTGGAGCCACGGTCGTAAAACTCTCCGGTGGGAGAATTAACCGAGGCTCAGCTTCTCCTTCTTCCGCTGAAACCACCGAGCGTGAGAGAGCATCCGCACGGACGTTCTTCTCTCCAGAGAGGTAATGCAGGGTGAAGCGGAATCGGGAAAAGAAGAGCGACCACCTGGCCTGACGGGAAT
The DNA here is from genome assembly GCF_039654945.1 of Dendrobates tinctorius. NCBI lineage: Eukaryota > Metazoa > Chordata > Amphibia > Anura > Dendrobatidae > Dendrobates > Dendrobates tinctorius. Next base: position 44,410,631 of record NW_027361676.1, on the reverse strand, counting down.
TCAGGCGTTGGGCCATCTGTAGGTAGACCAGGTTTTTATGGTCTGTATATACCTGAAAGGGGAACCGGGCTCCTTCCAGGAGATGTCTCCACTCGGAAAAAGCCAACTTCATGGCTAGCAGTTCCCTGTCGCCGATGGAGTAATTTTTCTCCGCCGGTGAGAAGGTCTTGGAATAGAAGAAGCAGGGATGCTTTCGACCTTGAGCATCCTTTTGATAAAGGACTGCTCCTGCACCGACGGAAGAAACGTCTACCTCAAGGATAAATGGCTTATCCACATCGGGACGATGTAATATGGGAGCGCCATCAAAATGTGATTTTATAGCCGAGAAGGCCTTGGAGACATGTTCTGACCAAGCATTGGGGTTAGCTCCTTTCTTGGTGAGAGCAACCAAAGGAGCCACCAGTGTGGAAAAGTGTGGTATGAACTGGCGGTAGTAATTCACAAACCCCAAAAAGCGCTGCACCGCTTTGAGGGAATGGGGTTCTTGCCAGTCCATTACCGCTTGTAGTTTGGCAGGATCCATGGCCAGCCCCTGGGCCGAGATGATATAGCCCAGGAACGGCAAGGACTCCTGCTCAAACTGGCACTTCTCCAGCTTGGCGAATAGCGAGTTCGCCCGCAGACGGTCGAAGACCCTGCAGACGTCTCTCCGGTTGGTGGTCAAATCTGGCGAAAAGATGATTATGTTATCCAGATAGACCACCACCGAGGTAGAGAGCATGTCGCGGAAGACGTCGTTGACAAAATCTTGGAAGACAGCTGGCGCATTACAAAGGCCAAAGGGCATAACCAGGTATTCGTAATGGCCATCCCTGGTATTAAAAGCTGTCTTCCATTCGTCTCCTTCGCGAATGCGGATCAGGTTCTATGCCCCTCGCAGATCTAATTTAGTAAAGATCCGGGCCCCCCGCAACCTGTCAAATAACTCCGGGATCAACGGTAGGGGGCATTTGTTTTTAACCGTGATAGCATTGAGACCTCTGTAGTCAATGCAGGGACGTAACTCTCCATTCTTCTTCTGTACGAAGAAGAACCCTGCACCAGCCGGTGACACAGATTTCCTGATAAAACCCCTAGCCAGGTTCTCCCGGATATATTGAGATATAGCCTCCATCTCAGGGAGTAATAACGGATAAATACAGCCTCGGGGAGGCTCTGTACCTGGTAGGAGATCGATCGGGCAATCATAGGAACGGTGCGGCGGGAGCGTCTCCGCAGACTTCTTAGAGAAGATTTCCGTGTACTGGTGGTAGGGCCTGGGGAGCGCAGAGAGATCCGCAGGCACTTCAGTGGAAGCCACCTGAACACTGCCCCTCAGACACCTTCCCTCACAGTCCTTGCCCCAGCCCAGTATCCTCCCCTAAACCCAGTCAACGTGAGGGGAGTGGCAACAAACCCAGGGAACTCCGAGGAGCACCTGATCGATGCCATTGGGCATGATAAGCAGGGACAGAGTCTCCTGATGTGAGGGTGAAATAGAGAGTCCGAGTGGGACTGTCTGATGGGTCACCTGAGACGATAACGGTGCCCCATTTACCACCCTAATGGACAGAGGTTGTGAGAGTAACACCAGAGGGATAGCGTGACTCTGGGCAAAAGTCGAGGACATAAAGTTCCCCTCGGCCCCGGAATCCAGGGTGACCTCTGCCTCCCAGGTGGAGGACCCACTATCTAAAGTACCCCGGAACACCGGTTTGGGTGAAAAGGGTCCCATTTTGGATTGACCACCACCTATGACAACTGGACGTGGTCGTCTTTTCGGTCGCTGAGGACATGTGACAGCCGAATGGCCAAACTGTCGGCACTGATAACAGCGCACAGAGCTTCTCATCGGACGCGGCTTAGTGCGAGACACCTCCATAGGCTCAGAGGAAGAGAGCTCTTGTACGGGGTCCTCCAGCGGCACGGTAAAGGTGGGGGCCAAATTAACCCTACGTCTGGATTGCGCTCGTTCCAATCCGCGCTCCGTGTAGCGGAGATCGATGTGGTGGAAACGGCGATCAATTCCTCCAGACTTGTGGGAATCTCCCTAGTGGCTAGAGCATCCTTGACGTGCTCAGCCAGGCCTCTCCAAAACACCGGGACTAAGACTTTGTCCGGCCACTCTAATTCGGAAGCCAGTGTCCGAAACCGGACAGCATAATGGCTAACCGAGAGTGAGCCTTGTGTTAAGGATAACAGTTGGAGAGCCGTATCGTGTGTGACCCGTGGTCCCAAGAAGACTTGCTTCAGAGCTGTGAGGAACTGAGCAGGTCCCTGAACCACGGGATCATCACGTTCCCACAATGGCGTGACCCACTGTAATGCCCGGCCAGACAACAAGGAGACAATAAACCCCACCTTAGCCCGCTCTGTAGGAAACCGTGCAGCCAGCAACTCCAGCTGAATGGAGCACTGGCTAACGAATCCCCTATAGGTGGCGCTGTCACCCGAAAACTTATCGGGGAGCGGGAGGCGAGAAATTGTCGGCGAGGGCAAAAGTGTGGGCACACGTGAGACAGCCTCGGCGACTGTCTGAGCAGCAGCTAGCGCAGCATTCGCAGCTGAGTTGGTGCTCTCAATAGCCGCCAACCTGCTCTCCAGCTGCCGAATGTAGCGCTGCAGCTGCTGCACGTCTGCCATTGCCAGCCAGACCCTGGCGCTAGTGTAATGTTAGGGTCGGCGGAACACACCAAATATAAATAATAGTAGGTGCGTTTGCCGCCCGGGGTCCACCGTGCGGTAGGTGATAAGACCTCTGCTGAACAATGGCAGATGCACCTAGTAGGTGCGGTACTGCGCTCGGGTTAACGTCACCCGAACGCTAAGAGCGGCTCCGTACAAACACAGAGTCGCTTGGCGAACACTAAAGCAAAGGCACGGGCCCTGTTAGCGTCACAGAGGCCTGCATGTGGCGTCGCAGCCGCGAACACCAATAGCTGCTGTTACCACAGCGCAGCGGCAGATAAAGCCGCAAGCGTCGGTGCTGAGGACCGGGCGCTGACGGACGCTAGTGTAGGCGTGGAGCAAGTGGCGTGTAGCTTGCCACAACCCTGGAGCTGACTATACACACTCAGTCACCACTCGTAATATTAGAGGGTAGGGGTTTCATAATGAGTCAGACACCAGTCCATGCATCCATCATCATACACACACAGAATAATATGCTACACTAGCGCATGGCCGAGCCGCCATGCGGGGCTTTTATAGCCATGCGCTTCCAGGACCTTCCAATACTTTAGGAAGGACCAATCAGATCCGACACAGGACCTGCACATGTGACCCCTGCTCTCCACTGAGAGGGCACGTTGCGGGCATGCCCAGTAGCACGGCACAAGGACTTAGCCTCTGGAGCGGTTCCTTGCAAAGCAGGGTGCGCTACCATTGCTGCACCGGAGGTGGCAGCAACATCCAGGCTCACAGAACGAGTCTGAGGAGAATGCCTGGCTTGCCGTGATTGCTGAGCAAGAGTCCGAGCGGTCAGAGGAGAATGGGAGACCGCAGGATGTCTGGCTCTGGATTCCTGCTGTGCAGTGCCAGGAATACGACGCCTAACACACGACATTCGCCATAGCAGTACAGTGCACGTTGTGTCTCCCTCTTAGATGTGGGCTCCGGTGGTGAGCCCACATCTTTCCTGGCACATATCAGCTGTTTTGAACAGCTGACATGTGCCCGGAACAGCAGCGGGTGGAATTGCTATCCACCCGTGGTTGCTAAACCGTTGAATGCCACAGCCCATCAGTGACCCAGTCACATGATCACGAGTCACCATTGGGTCGGCATGACAGCGAGGGGTCTCCTACAGACCTCTATGTTTGCCAATGCCGGATTGCTATGAGCAATTTGAGGAAATTCGACTCAAAGTCAATCCTCTCAGGGTAAAAAGTATTCGGGTCGCTGAACCTGAAGATCCCGAGTCAGGGATTCCTGCCGTAGGGGGTCACCAACATAGGGACAGAGTGTAACCCTGATAGGTATCCCCTAGAGGTGTTGGCAGGAGAAGTTGAATTGGACTCAACGTTTCCTGAGCTGGAAGTGTCACCTAGTAAGTTTGGGACTGCCCAGCTCCAGGACCCCACTTTGACCCAAGCCAGAGAAAGAGTAATCGTGGTAAATGGGGTGGCTCAACAACAAGGTGCAGAGAGGGAGTTTCCCCGGATGGAGATCAACCAAGAGTTACTGTACAGGGTTGACAAAATCAGGGATGAGGTGGTAGACCAGCTGGTGGTGCCTCAACCCTACAGTCGGGAGGTCCGCAATATGGCTCACTCTCACATGCTGGGAGGGCATTTGGGGGCCAAAAAGACACTAGAGCGAATATTGCAGCTGTTTTTCTGGCCTGGGGTCTATATTGAGGTCAAAAGGTATTGTGACACATGTCCGGAGTGCCAACTAACCTCACCTGTTACTGCCCTATCTAATGTTCGCCATTGGTGAGGTACCGCAGGCGTCAACGTGGTTCTCCCCGTTTGAGCTATTGTATGGCAGGCACCCAAGAGGATTGCTAGATGTAGCCAAAGAGATGTGGGAACAGGAGCCCACTCCCCATAAAAGTGTCATTGAGTATGTGACGAAAATGCAGGAGCGAATTGCCATCGTGCGGCCCATAGTAAAGGAGCATCTGTTGGATGCCCAGGCCGCTCAGAGCCGCACATATAATAAAAGGGCCATGGTCAGGACCTTTAAAGAAGGATACCAGGTGTTGGTACTAGTACCCACCCCAGAGAGTAAACTCATGGCCAAGTGGTAAGGGCTTTATGAAATACAGGAGAAAGTGGGGGAAGTGAATTATATGGTGTACCAACCTGGGAAAAGGAAACCCGAGCAGCTGTACCATTTAAACCTGCTAAAGGCCTGGAAGGACCTGAAATGTTTGGTTACCGAGGTGACTCTGGTCATACAAACGGGGGTCCCTCTGACTATGGCCAAGGACCCAGCTGGGTGTGAGGTAAAAGTAAATGACGCCCTCACAAAACAGCAGCGACGGGTGGCTCAAGCTTTAGTGCATCAGAATACGGATGTATTCTTAGAGCTGCAGGGATGAACCTCAGTGATACAGCATGATATTATCACCGAGCCCTAGGTTAGGGTACGGATGAAACCATACCGAGTGCCAGAAGCCAGGAGGCAAGCGACAGTGGCTGAAGTGAAACAAATGCTTCAACTGGGAGTCATTGAAGAGTCCTGGAGTGAGTGGGCTAGCCCCATTGTGCTAATACCGAAACCGGATGGGTCGAAACGCTTCTGTAATGACTTCAGGAAGTTAAATGAGGTGTCAAAATTTGACCTCTACCCAATACTTTGGGTGGACGAGCTAATTGAAAGCCTGGGAAAGGCCCAGTACTTCTCCATGCTCGACCTCGCTAAAGGGTACTGGCAGGTTCCCCTGACAGAATCGGCGAAAGAGAAGACCGCATTTATCATGCCAGAGGGTCTGTTTCACTATGTTGTCTTACCCTTTAGGTTACATGGGGCTCCAGCCACATTCCAGAGGCTGATGGACATAGTGTTAGAACCGCATCGGGAATATGCATCGGCCTATTTAGATGACATAATCATCTTTAGTACCAACTGGGAGACCCACCTGTCCCAGGTAAAAGCCGTGGTAGACTCGCTCCGAGTCGCGGAGTTAACAGCAAACCCAAAGAAATGTGCAATAGGGCTCACGGAAGCTCAGTACTTGGGTTACGTGATCGGTCGCGGGGTGATCAAACTCCAAGTAAACAAGATTGAGGCCATCCAAAACTGGCCCAAGTCCTTAAGTACTAAGCAGGTGAGAGCATTCCTTGGCATCATTGGTTACTACCAACGGTTTATACCCAATTTTGCAGGGGAATCAGCACCCCTAACGGACCTCATAAAAGGTAAAAGGACAGTGATGGTCCGATGGAATCCTCAGGCGGAAAAAGCATTCGAGTCCCTGAAGTCGGCGTTGTCAGCCCTGACTTCAAGAAGACCTTTATTTTACATACCCATGCCTCGGAGGTAGGTCTAGGAGTGGTGCTGTCGCAAGAGGTGAATGGGGATGAGCATCCAGTCACCTACTTGAGCAGGAAACGGAAACTGACCCCGGCAGAAAAAAATTATAGCGTAGTGGAGAAGGAGTGCTTGGCGATTAAATGGGCATTGGAGTCCCCACGCTATTATTTGCTCGGGCGTCAGTTTTGTTTGGGAACAGACCATTCCCCCTTCATCTGGATGAGAAGCGCAAAAGAGAGGAATGCCCGAGTCACCAGATGGTTCCTGTCTCTACAAAACTTCAGTTTCTCAGTGGAACATAGGGCGGGGAAGGCACAGGGAAATGCGGATGCCCTGTCACGGTCCCCCTGTATGGTGACAAATGTTCAACCCCACAAGCTTGGATGGGGGGGGTATGTGAGGCAGCGACCGGAGTTATATGTGAGGGTTGCTTTGTGTCCCCCAGGATGCGCTCAGAGGTGTATTAGATCCGCTGGAGTGACCTGTCGTTGCAGCAGTGTGCCTGTGACTCACAGGGCAGAATAGAAGTGAGTTTGAGCCTGGTCAAGTTATTTGGACCAAGGAGTTTATTCAGGAAAACCTGGTATGGGCTTTTATTTTTGAAACAGACTGCAGGAAAGTAGTGGTGTCCGGTCCATTTCCTCCAGCCCATGTCTTATAAGTGGCCTATAGCCACAGATTGGAGAAAGGAAAAAAAAAACCTGCAGAAAGGGTTTTGGGTGTGTCAGTTCTGACTTGCACAGAGACAGAGCAGTGGTCTGCAGAGCTCCCTGTATGAGGCAACACAGGGCCAAGCTGAGCCAAGGTCTGGCACCCCTTTCTTACCTGGGCAGCATGGTCACTCATGGCAACTGGCCATGGACTGTTTTGTTGTTTCCCGGCTGCGATCTGGAGGATACAGCGTGTTGTGCACTGTGAGTGTTTTTTTTGTGAACATTAAACACATTTTTTTTTGTTTGAACTTGCTGGGTCACTGCCTCATCTCTGCGCAGCGTGGACGCTGCTGCTTTTCACGGGGAATATTTCTTCATGAATGGGATCATGATGGGGCATATTTCTACATGAAGGGGATGATGATGGGGCATATTTCTACATGAAGGGGATCATGATGGGGCATATTTCTACATGAAGGAGATCATGATGGGGCATATTTCTGCATGAAGGGGATCATGATGGGGCATATTTCTACATGAAGGGGATCATGATGAGGCATATTTCTGCCTGAAAGGGATCATGATGGGGAATATTTCTGCATGGACGGGATCATTATGGGGCATATTTATGCATGAAGGGGATCATGATGGGGCATATTTCTGCATGAAGGGGATCATGATAGGGCATATTACTATAAGAAGGGGATCATGATGGGGCATTTGGCATTTCGTCATAAATAATTGGGTTTTAGGTTGCTGTTAAATGCTCAACTCTTACCCACAGTATTTTGCAACATAAATATTTTATATTCACTTAAGTCACCAATTAACTACTTGGAAAATATAAAATGTATCAAAAACTAAATGAAAAAAGCATTTCACTTTCATACAAATAATCTACTATATAATTGTCTAATTCTGTCTGTCTGTAATGGAAATCCCGCCTCGCTGATTGGTCATGGCCTAATGGCCGCAAACAATCAGCGACTGGTGCAGTCCAGCCTCCCGCGTTGCTGATTCGCTGCGGCCTAATGTGTGGATGGTTGCCAGGGTCCGGAGGAGAGGAGACTCCTCCAGACCCTGGGTACCATTAATCTGTAAAAAATAGAATTAAAATAAAAAACAGTGAGATACTCACCTTCCGATGGCCCCCGGACTTCCCTTCTCTAACCACGCGCCTGGCATCGTGGTCCCAGTAATGCTTTGCGCCAAAGACCGCTGATGACGTCGTGCTCTCGCGAGAATGATGTCATCTTTGGTCCTTCACGCTAAGCCTTACTGGGACCAGAAGATGCCAGGGCAGAAGTGTGCGTGAGAATCGCGCATGCGCATAGCGCTGTCCGGCGCCATTTTCCTGAAGACACACTGCAAATGTATGGGCGGTATGGGCATGCGCGTACTCCGACGCCAGTGCCACACTCCTCCTGGCTCCCCCAGCCTCTGGCAGAACGGGAAAGCGCTGGACCACAGGAAAGATGGGTGAGTATAAATGTTTTTTTTGTATGTGTGCAGTTTCCTAGGGGTGACTGGGACCATGCATACCAGGAAAGGTGGGTTACGGAACCATGCAAAACAGGAAAGGAGAAGAGAGGACCATGCATACCAGGATAGGGGGGTGAAGGGGACCATACATACCAGCAAAGGGGGGGAGGGGGACCATGAATACCAGGAAAGGGAGGTGAGGGTGAACATACATACCAGCAAAGGGGGGTGACGAGATCATGCATACCAGGAAAGGGAGGTGAGGGTGACCATACATACCAGCAAAGGGGTGGAGGGGGACCATGCATACCAGGAAAGGGGGGTGAGGGGACCTTGCATAGCAGGAAAGAGGGGTGAGGGGGACGATGCATACCAGGAAAGGAGGGCGAGGGTGACCATACATACCAGCAAAGAGGGGTGAGGGGACCATGCATACCTGGAAAGGGGGGTGAGGGTGACCATACATACCAGTAAAGGGGGTGAGGGGACCATGCATTCCAGGAAAGGGGGGTGAGGGGGACCATGCATACCAGGAAGGGGGGTGAGGGTGACCATGCACACCAGGAAAGGCAGGTGAGGGTGACTATACATACCAGCAAAGAGGAGTGATGGGACCATGCATACCAGGAAAGGGGGGTGATAGGACCATGCATACCAGGAAAGGGGGTGAGGGGGACCATGCATACCAGGAAAGGGAGGTGAGGGGACAATGCTTACCAGGAAAGAGGGGTGAGAGGACCATGCATTCCAGAATAGGAGGGTGAGGGGTACCATGCATATCAGGATTGGGGGGTGCATTATTGCATTATTATTAAATCTTCATAAATAAACTACATACTTATTCTAGAATACCCAATGCTTTAGAATCAGGCCACCATCTAGTGAATCCATAAACTTCTAAGTTGAATAAAGAAATGTGACTTGTAAATAGACTCAGAAACACATTGATCAAAAGCTAATAATGAAATAATTACATTTAGTTTAAAACCAATTTTCTTAACTTTTGCATGATTTTTGATCTAAAAGAAGATTTAATTAAAAGTGGATAAGTATGTGACTTTTGTTTCACTTACAAATTAATTACATAGCACTAATTATCACCTTTATAAAAATAATTACACTTGAATGAATCTAGGTTGCAAACTAAACTATGACTTTTAAAATTATTAATTAAATGCATACTAGAAATAGGTACTTGGTGTTCTAAGCAGTGTGCATAGTTAATTGCTATAGTGGAAGACAATACATGGAAAATATTGTTGACCTTTTGACCTTTCAGAAATAAAAGCAAATTGTAAATAGTAATTTAATATCCTGTCCATAATACGAAAATACAGAAAAAGTAATATAAACTAAAGTATCATTTATATAATAAGTAAATAAAGAAGTACTGTAAATTATTTTGCTGGTGGTTGCCAGATATAAATAGGGTAGACTTAATCCTCATGATAATCTCCAGGAACAACAAGAGGCAAAATAAGCACTTATGGAAATGAGTGTGAATAGTGGTTGTATTCCTGTCTCAGGGATTCCATGACAGAGAAGGGTCAGAATATCAAGGTGTCTGGCTACACATGCACCTGCCCTGGTTGGATCTGCTTTGCCTTCCACGTAGATGTGCAGATTTCCTTTGCTCTGCTCTTGCAAGGGATGAACAGTTTTGCTTGTCATCTAGAGCTCTCTGTCCTGAGTGATCTGATTTCTCCACTCACCTCTGGTATAAATACTCACTTGAGTAATTGACTGATAGCTTGCTATTACTTTGTTTAGAGCTGGATGTGTGAGCTGTGTGAGGATAAGTCGTCTACGAGTTGTCTCTGGAGATATCAGTTTGGAAGTTTTGTTTGAGTGTCTTCCTTTACCTATTCTCTTGTACTACATACTACATATATGCTACAATCATATAACATACATACATACTACATAATACATACTACATATATACTAGATTCATACAACATACATACAGACTACATACATACTACATATATACTACATTCATACAACATACATACATACTACATACTACATACATACATACATACAACATGTAACATACATACAACATACATACTGCATACAATACATTCATACATTCATACAATACATACATATAGACATACAGTACATATAACATAGAGTACATACTCACCATCACTTGTCACTTTGATCCCCGAAGCCAGTGTCATCTCACTGTAAAAAATATTAAAGTAACAAACAACCAATATACTCCCTGATCCACAGAAATCCATGAGTGTTCCACGACGATCTCCTGCAGTGCATCACTGAGAGGTTACTATAGCTCACTGGTCTCACTTTATGGCAAAAGCTGCATGGGAACTCTCTCACACAGCAATGCCAAAAGTGAGACTAGGGACTATTTTTTTTACAGTGGCGGAGGAATACAGTGCAGAAGGATACCTACCTCTCTTCATTGTATTCCTGGTGCCCCTAGAGAGCGGTCGCATCAGCTGATGCTGCTAATCTCCACGGGAGATCGTTGTGGGACACTTGTGGATTTCTGCAGATCAGGGAGTATATTGGTTGTTTGTTATTTTAATATTTTTTACAGATGACACTGGCTTCGGGGATCAAAGTGACAAGTGATGGTGAGTATGTACTCTATGTTATATGTACTGTATGTCTATATGAATGTATTGTATGTAGTATGTATGTAGTATGTATGTAGTATGTATGTAGTATGTATGTAATATGTATGTAGTATGTCTGTAGTATGTCTGTAGCATGTTTTATGTATGTTGTATGTCTGTAGTATGTATGTAGTATGTACTATGTATGTACAGTATGTTGTATGAATGTAGTATATATGTAGTATGTATGTAGTATGTATGTAGTATATATGTAGTATGTATGTATGTATGTATGTTGTATGAATGTAGTATATATGTAGTATGTATGTATGTTGTATGAATGTAGTACATATGAAGTATGTATGTAGTATGTATGTATGTTGTATACATGTAATATGTATGTATGTTGTATGACTGTAGTATATATGTACTGTAGTATGCATGTAGTATGTATATATGTTGTATGAATGTAGTATATATGTAGTATGTATGTAGTATGTATGTATGTTGTATGAATGTTGTATATATGTAGTATGTATGCTTTTTTTTTTTTTTACATTCAACACATTAGCCGGATGATGGGACTACTACTGTCCCATCATTGGCTAATGTGTCAATCACTGTCATTGTAGCAGGCATAGCCCGATGGGACTTGTAGTCCCATCGGACAATGCCTGCACACACACACAACCCCCGGCAGGCCCGCACAGACCCCCGGCAGGCCCGCACAGACCCCCGGCAGGCCCGCACAGACCCCCGGCAGGCCCACACAGACCGCCGAGAGGCCCGTACAGACCCTGCCCGCACACACACACATGCACAGTCTCCGCCCACGCACCGCCCACGCACCACCCACACTCTTCCCCCCTCCCGAACTGGATGTGCAAGTAAAGAAAGGGTTTATTTTCATTCCGATATTTGTGCCCCATTGACTTGCATGGGTTTCCGGTATCGGAATCAGCGATACCCGATATTTTTAGGGTATCGGTCAGATCCAATCCAATCCAATATTTCCCGATATCGGAAGGTATCGCTCAACAGTAGTTTTGGAGCATGTTAAGTGATTGCTTTTTCTTTTATCATTGTCTGTTTCCCTTTGCTTCTTTATGTTAGAACAGGACTAGCATTCCTATGCCCTATGAACTAGTAAGGATTGTTCCCAGGGTAAGGCAGGGATAGGAATGTTATCGCTGCATGGGGTGAAATAACTCATCTAGAGACCAATGGAGCTTAGAGTTGCACAGGGCAAGTGTCTGCGATGCACCCTTAAATTTTCCATAGAAGCAGAGCTCCCCTTCCCTTCCTTCTCACTGGAAGGATGAACTCTGTAGCTGCTCTGGCAGAGCAGTTGCAAAATCTATGTCTGCAAGTGGCAGACATGCACTCAGTGCCATTGCAGCGCCCACCTTTGACCAAAAATTAAGCCCAGATTTAACATCTGCTGATCATGAGCAACACCCATCTGAGCCTAGTCTGGTTTTGCCAGTTACTCAGGTACTTAGGAGCAGCGGATCTTCATGCTGGTGCCTCCCAATAGCAAGTACACTCCCCTGATGATTTCTCCTAATGGAGAAAGAAATATGCTGGGAGGGAACGTCTTTTTTGGGATAATAGCTCGATTTGGGTACTGCCCTTGTTAGGGCAGGAGCAACTGCAGAGGGCATGACAGGTCAGAGTAAGGAATGCTTCTACCCATATGGACGTGATCCAGAGAACAGTCTGCACTTCAATTGGGTGAGATCCACAGTGTTTCTTCCTTTTTCACTCACTTTATTGGACTGTCAAAGTTTACTTATTTAGTTCTAGCATCACTAGTCAGATAGGGTAGCTAGCATTCTTACTAAAGAATTAGAATGATTTTTTTGTGGTTAGTAGTATCTTTATAGTAAGAGTTAGGTTTAGATTCGGCTCTTGCTGCTCTGCTGAATTTTTAAGCTATGATTTAATTTTTAATAGTATCCTCTAGGCTGGATATGTTTGTAATACTGAGGAGGTGCCCTGAGATAGAAACAAGGGCCTATATTGCTTAATATTCCTGAGAGGAAGGCTATGAAAGGCTAAAGAACATATCAGATCCTGCTCATCTCCCATGGCAGCAGAGTCTTTATTTGCTAAGAAAAAAGATGTGGGGCTGTGCCCCTGCTTGGACTTTTTTGAACTTAATCGGATCACTGTTTGGGATCCATATCCACTCCTTCTCATCATGAATCATTTATAATCAGATTGTCTGGACTAAATGGTTTTTCAAACTGGAACCTAGGGAGGTCTATAATCTTACCCGTATTAAAGAGGGTAATGAGTGGACGACTGCCTTTAATACCTCAGACGGCATTCTGAAAAACTTGTAATGCAATTCGGGTTGACCAATGTCTCCACTGTTTTTCAGCATTTTGTAAATTATGTTTTCAGGCATCTGGCAGGAAGATTTGTGGTAGTCTATTTGGATGACGATAATTTATTAGCCTAACCTTGAGTCATACCATGTACATCTGAGTCAAGTTTTACATGTACTTAAGGAGAATAAAATCTATGTTAAGTAAAAAAAATGTATGCGTTCTGTTCAGGAGATTCCATTTTTGAGGTATCTTTTATCATCCAGCAGTTTTCGTAAGGATCCCACAAAAATCCAGGTGTTAATAGATTGGTATCTTGCTGAAATTGTGAAGGCTTTACAGTGGTTTCTGGGTATTGGCAACTATTACCACAGGTTCATCAAGGACTTTTCACTAGTGAATATGACCAGGAAAGGGACAGACTTTTCAAGTTGATCTAATGAGGCCCGTGAAGCATTTGCTTTTTGAAGTTACACAGACTGACATTACCTAACAGTTAATTGTGGTGGTAAATGCATCTGAGGTCTGGGTGGGGACTGTAACATGGCAGGATTCATCACCAAGTAAATGGCATTCATGTGCCTTTTTCTAGCCATATGGAATTATAATACAGGTTGTTAAGCGTCGGGTTCCTGCCTCTGCACAGGAGGAAGCCCGAGCCTTGCCTTCTGCGGTCTCCCATTCAGTCCCGACCGCAGAGGAGGCTGCTCAGCAAAGTCATCGATCCCAGCACCTTGCTCAAGCTAGTGCTGTCAGGTTGGTTGCTGCTGTCACCTCTGGTTCAGCTTTAGTAATCTGCACTAGCCAGCAGCGAGCAGCTCCATAGGATGTCCTTTTTGCAGCCTACTGAGCATGCCCGTGGGATGACCTCTCATTGGAGGTCGGAGGTCACATGCTCAGGTCCTCAAGCAGCTCAGATTGGACAATCAGGAAGGTTTCGGAAGGACGCTGCTATAAAAGGCTCGCATGGCAGCTCGGCCATGCGCTAGTATAGACTCTTTTTGCTATTTGTGTGAGTGATGATGGATGCATGAAATTGGTGAATGACTCATTATAACGCCCCTCCCTTGGATACGCATGTTTGTAGGGTTTAGGGTTCAGAGTCAACGCCTAGTAGTGGCATTGTCTATGCACCCAGGTCTATGCATGACTCTTGGCGCCAGGTTGTGCCATCCAGCACAAGGCATTATTGTACCGCATCTACTGCAGTGCCTGTCAGAGTGGCGCCGTACACACTTCTGTAATAATAAACTGCACTTTCCAGTCCTAAGTCTAGGCTGGTTAGTGGCATCCGCCAGTGCAGCACTGTATGCACTTTAGTGCAGTTACTCTTTTGTTAGTCCTCCCTGGCACCACAGTTGTGGTGCCGAGTGCTGGTGAGTCTAGCAGTGTGAGCTTAACAGGCTTCGGCATCTATACTCTATTCTGCGGTAGTGCGGCTCTGTGAAACTACAGAGTCCTCCCCCGTACACATCGGGTGACGTTAACCCAAGTGTGTGCGTTTATTATACCGCCATATATCGTCTGCCATTACCAAGCTGCAGTTACCTTTTCTGCACGGTGGACCCCGGGCTGCAAACACACCTACAGTAAATACATTCTTTATTATTTGGTGCATTCCGCCAGACCTTAACATTATACTAGAGCCAAGGTGCCAGGGTTTGGCTAGTAATGGCGGGCGAACAGCGACTGCAGTGGTACATCCAGCAGCTGGAGGACAGGTTGGCGGCTCTCGAGCGCTCAGTCTCAGATGTGGATGTTGCTGCGGTCGCTGTTCAGGCAGCTATGGAGGCTGTCTCCCGTGTGTCCCCTGCCATCCCTGCCACGACTTTGTCCCACCTCCCATTGCCCGAGAAGTTCTCGGGTGATAGTGCTTCTTGTAGGGGTTTCGTGAGCCAGTGTACCATACAGCTGGAGCTGCTGGCTACACGATTCCCCTCCGAGCGTGTTAAAGTGAGATTTTTTATTTCCCTCCTGTTGGGCACGGCTCTGGAGTGGTCCACACTGCTGTGGGTGCGTGGTGATCATGTGGTGCAGAATGCCTCACAGTTCTTGGGCACTCTGAAGCAGGTCTTCTTGGGACAGCGAGTCACCCATGATACCGCGCTCCAACTGCTGGCATTGTCGCAGGGCTCGTCTCTGGTCAGCCATTATGTCATTCAGTTCTGGACACGGGCTTTACTGTAGAGCTGGAGTGGTCAGACAAGACCCTAGTTCTGGTGTTCTGGAGAGTTCTGGCTGACCATGTAAAGGACGCCCTGGCAACCAGGGAGATTCATGCCACACTGGAGGAGCTTATCACCATCTCCACCTGCATAGACCTTTGTTTTTCACAGCAAAGGTTGGAGTGGTCCCAGTGTAGGCAGGGGTTTAGGTTGACACCTAGTTTTGACAAACCTCCGGAACCTCCCGATCGGGCAACCGAGCCCCAAGAGGCCATGGGGGATTCTCGTGCGGGGTCCAGGTCCGTGCGAGCACCCATGGTCTGTCACATTTGCCAGCAGTCTGATCACCCTGCCAACAGGTGCCCACAGCGGCCAGGAAAACGCTCACGTCTAGTGGCTGTTAGAGGAGGCCTACTAGATACTGCTTCCCTCCAAGTCCTTTTGAGGGGCCGCTTGAGTTTGGCTCTTCCACTCTGGTGGTGGAGGTTAGCGTGGACTACGGGGCAGAGGGCAATTTTATGTTGTCTGCCTTCACCCAACGGCACGCAATTCCTCTGGTTTTACTACCTCAACCAGTCACCATCAGAGTGGTGAATGGAGCGACACTACCCTCTCAGATTACCCACCAGACCGCCCCGCTGATACTCTCACTGTCTCCTTCCCATCAGGAGATGCTATCTCTCCTAGTCATGCCCGAGGGTATTGACCAGGTCCTCTTAGGGGTCCCCTGGTTGCGTCATCACTCTCCTCATATAGAGTGGTCCTCGGGGAGAATTCTTGGTTGGAGTAAATCCTGTGAGGGTAGATGTCAGAGGGAGTGCGTTCAGGTTGCCCCACTGAAGTCCCAGCAGATCTTTCCTCTCTCCCTAAATACTATCGACAGTATGCAGACGTGTTTTCCAAGAAGGCGGCAGAGACCCTTCCACCTCACCGCCTCTATGACTGTCCTATTGACCTCTTGCCTGGTGCTCCCCGGGGTCGAGTCTATCCCCTTTCTCTCTTGGAGACAGAGGCCATGTCTCAGTATATCAGGGAGAATCTAGCAAGGGGATTCATTAGGAAGTCAGTGTCACCAGCGGGGGGCAGGATTCTCCTTCGTCCAGAAGAAGAATGGAGTACTATGTCCCTGCAACGATCACAGGGGTCTTAACACTATTAACGTTAAGAATAAGTATCCTCTGCCCCTGATATCGGAACTGTTTGATAGGCTACGGGGAGCGAAAGTGTTTACTACACTTGATCTGCGGGGGGCTTACAACCTGATTTGCATCCGTGAGTGTGACGAATGGAAGATGGCTTTTAACACCAGGGACGGGCACTATGAATACCTGGCGATGCCCATGGGGCTCTGTAATGCTCCAGCCGTCTTCTAAGACTATGTGAACGACATCTTCCGGGGTATGCTCACCGCCTCAGTTGTAGTCTATCTGGATGATATCCTCTTCTGCTCTCCAGATATTGACTCTCATCGGAGAGATGTTTGTAAAGTTTTCGACCTCCTGTGGGCAAACTCTCTCTATGCCAAGTTGGAGAAGTGTGTGTTTGAGCAGGAGTCCTTGCCTTTCCTGGGCTATATCATCTCCACCCAGGGATTGGCCATGGATCCTGCCAAGCTACAGGTGGTGATGGATTGGCCGGAGCCCCATTCTCTCAAAGCGGTGCAGCACTTTATGGGGTTCATAAATTACTATAGGCAATTCATCCCCCACTTATCGACTTTGGTAGCGCCCTTGGTGGCCCTCACCTAGAAGGGTGCAAATTCCAAGTTGTGGTCGGAACTTGTCTCCAAGGCCTTCTGCTCCATTAAGTCTCATTTCGCTAGCACTCCCATTCTACATCGCCCTGATGTAGATAAACCCTTCATTCTGGAGGTGGATGCCTCTTCCGTCGGTGCTGAAGCGGTCCTGTTCCAGAAGGACACCCATGCTTCTTTTTCTCCAAGACCATCACACCGTTGGAGAGGAATTATTCCATCGGGGACAGGGAGTTGCTAGCGATGAAGTTGGCCCTCTCGGAGTGAAGACGCCTCCTGGTGGGGGCTCGCCACCCTTTTCAGGTGTTCACCGACCACAAGAACTTGGTGTATTTGCAGACAGCCCAGTGGCTAAATTTTCGCCGGAACAGATGGTCCTTGTTCTTCTCCCGGTTCCACTTCACCCTCCATTTTCTTTTCGGAGAGAACATCCGAGTAGATGCTCTCTCCCACTCCGTGGTGTTCAACGGAGGAGTAGGAGCCTTGGCTGATCGTCCCATCCGAGAGCCTGAGGACCGTGGCTCCGATCGCCCTTGAGTCAGTACCTCTGGGCTAGACATTTGTCCCTGGCCATCTGCGACCGGGGTTCCTCTCTTGGGCTCACTCGTTCAGGGTGGGTGGACATTTTGGGACAAAATGGACCTCTGAGCGTCTGTCGAGTACGTACTGGTATGGCCCGTGACGTCAGGGACTATATTCGGGTGTGTGTCAGAATAGGTCCTCTCAGCAGCGGCCCACTGGGCTACTTTACCCCCTGCAGGTAGCGGACAGGCCCTGGGAGATGGTAGGTATGGACTTTGTGGTGGGACTGCCCAAGTCCAGTGGCAGCATGGTCATTTGGGTTGTCACCGAGCATTTCTCCAAGATGGTGCACCTGGTACCTCTCTCCCGGTTACCTTCTGCACAGGGCCTGGCAGCATTGTTCATTAAGCATGTTTTCCACCTGCACGGCATACCGGACAAGATTGTCAGTGACCGGGGTCCCCAGTTTGCGTCTCGGTTCTGGAAAGAGCTTTGTAGCCTGCTCAGCATTGAGCTAAATCTTTCCTTGGCCTATCATCCGAGATGAACGGGTTGGTAGAGAGATCCAACCAGACCCTGGTCAGATATCTGTGACATTTTGTCTCAGCCAGGCAGGATGACTGGGCATCCTGGCTGCCGTGGGCGGAGTTCGCTTTGAGCAATGCTGTGGCCACCTCCACCTGTCCATTCCTCCTTAATTACGGCCAGCATCCGCGCATTCCTGTGCCCATGCCTGTGTCGTCCACCTACTCTAGGGTGGCCAGACTTGGCGGTGGAGGCACGTGACATTTGGGACCGCACTCAGGATGCCATCCGGGCCTCCAAGGAGAGAGTGAGGTCCTTCGTTGATTCACACCGGCGCCCCACTCCCACCTTTGCTCCTGGTGACTTGGTGTGGCTCTCCGCTCATAACATCAGGCTGCGGGTTGAGTCCACTAAGTTTGCACCTCGCTTCATAAGTCCCTTAAAGGTCCTTGAGCAGGTTAACCCTGTGGTCTACCGTCTGGCCCTTCCTCCACACCTGGGTATCACTGACACCTTCCACCTGTCCCTCCTTAAGCCTGTTCACATGTCCCGGTTTTCTGAGTAATCAACTGGGATATCAGGCTTGTCCTCGGATGAGTACGAGATGAACGCCATCGTGGGGTGTAAGGTGGTGCATGGCAAAAAGGTAATACCTGGTGGACTGGAAGGGTCATGGCCCAGAGGATAGGACCTGGGAGCCTGTAGAGAATATTCATGCTATCCTGCTCATTGTGGCCTTTGAGCATAGCTGTTATGTTTCTGCAGCACAGTAATAGGGTAGGAGAGGGGAAAACTGACACTGCATTACGACTGGGCTGATACCCTACGATGGAGTAGGCGACCCATTCCTGCGAATAGACCCACAGGCGATCCTAGGTTAATCTCAAGCGAAGACCTATAGATAGGGAGAAGGGGTTCCCTGAAAGATCTAAAGACTGGGTACAAAAACGGGTCATCTCCACGCAGAAAACAAAGAGAAGGCTGCAGAAACAAACTGAAAACAGAAACTAAGACTAGCAGAACCAGAGGTCCCAGCACTGCACTAATTAAACACACAGAAGGCAAAGCAAAGCTTCAAGCAAGAACTCAAGTGAATTAATACTGTTGTCCAGCAAGCAATAGGAGACAGGTGCAGGTTAATAAAGGGTTATACAATCACCTGACCAAGACAAACTCAGCACCAGAGGAAAACGACCAGCAGCCAGAACACTACAAGAAAATGGCAGATAGTCACAAACTGAACAGATTCTAACAGTACCTCCCCTTTAATGAGGATCCCCCGTATCCTCTAGGCCGAACCTTATTCGGAAATCTCCTGTGAAAAGCCTTAATTAATCTTGAGGCTGAGACATCCACAGCTTTCACCCAGGAATTGCCCTTGGGACCGAAACCCTTCCAGGACACGAGATACTGTAAGCCTCCTCTGTGCCACCTGGAATCAAGAATGCATGAAATCTCAAACTCACAGTCCTCATCAATTGGAGGAGCAGATGGCATAGCCACCTTATCTGGCGTGTCAACTTACTTCAGCAAAAATATTTGAAAAACTGAATTAATTTTCCAGGACCAAGGAATGTCCAATCTGACGGCTGCCGAGTTGACAATCTGAACCACTTTGAAGGGTCCTACAAACTTAGGCCCCAACTTTTTAGAAGGGATCTTTAAGTGCAGATTCCTAGAGGACAACCAAGCCATGTCCCCAACAACAAACCTCGCCTCCCTTCTTCTCTTGTCAAAATATTTCTTAGACCTCCTATTAGATTGATTCAGATTATGGCGCACACTGGTCCAAACCCTTTCCAAATTTCCAGAAAATCTCTGCTCCTCAGGCACCGCTGCCCCAATCCTAGAAAATGACCGAAAGATGGATGCTTCCAAGTTCAACAAAAAAAAGGAGAACACCCAGCCAAAGAAGACGTATGATTATTGAGAACAAACTCAGCTAATGGTAGATATTCCGACCACATTTCCTGATTGTCTGCTACAAAACATCTCAAAAACTGCTCAGCGTCCTGGTTCTTCCTCTCGATCTGTCCATTGGACTCCGGATGATAACCTGACATAAATGACAAATGAACCTCAAGTCTGTCACAAAAGGCATGCCAAAATCGAGCCACAAACTGTGGTCCCCTATCGGAGACAATGTCCATCGGGACACCATGGGGTTTGACAATCTCTTTCACAAATGCCCTGGCAAGTGTCTTAGCGCAGGGTAATTTATTGAACGGGACCAGATGACACATCTTATTAAACTGGTCCACCACAACCCAGATGACAGAATAACCCTAAGAGACCAGCAGGTCGGTAATAAAATCCATTGCAACATGTGTCCATGGGGAACTAGGAACCTCTAACAGGCACAGCAACTCTGCTGCTGGAGCATGAGAAGCCTTAGACCTAGCGCACACGGTACACTGACGCACCCATTTGACGATTTCTCTTAGCCACCCCGGCCACCAGAAACTCAGACCGATCGACTTTCTAGTTTCGGCAATCCCTGGATGACCCACCAAACAAGACTCATGACATTCCGTAAACAAAGCTCTCCTCAGGGCTTTAGGCACAAATATTTTCCCATACGGAGTGTTAGTTGGTGCCGCATCCTGGGCTTTAAGAATGCTATTTTCCAACTCAGAACTTAAAGCTTCCACCACCACCCCTTTCTGCAGAATAGATTCCTCCTTTTCAGTATTAACCGTGGGGGAGAAACTTTGAGACATTCTTTGTCCCAGGGATATATGTCACAGAGAAAAGGAACTGGGCAAAAAACAATGCCCGCCTAGCTTGATGAGCATTCAAACATTTAGCAGCATCCAAATATATCATATTCTTATGATCAGTAAAGGCTTGTATAAGGATGTCTAGCGCCCTCCAAATAATGTCGCCAATGCTCAAACGCAAGCTTAATAGCCAGCAATTCTCGGTTCCCAACATCGTAGTTGAGCTCCGCCTCTGAAATTTCTTAGAAAAAAATGCACAGGGATATACCCCATCCTCTCCTTCCTGTGACAGAACAGCCCCCCCTCCTACTGATGAGGAATCCACCTCTACCAGAAAGGGCTTAGTCTCGTCTGTCTGGATCCAAACAGGAGCAGAGATAAACTTCTCCTTGAGATGCTCAAAGGCCTTAGCACCTCAGGGGACCAATGGGTAGTATTGGCACCCTTCTTAGTCAGATCAGTAAGGAGATTGGCGATAGCAGAGAAATTATTTATGAATTTTCGGTAATAATTAGCAAATCCCAAGAATCTCTGAATTGACTTCAAGCATTCAGGTCTAGGCCACTCAAACCCATCATTGGAAACAATGTACACCAAAAAGCTAATTTTCTGTACCGCAAACTTGCATCTCTCCAGTTTAGCAAAGAGTGTGTTTTCTCTCAGAATCTGCAGAACCTCGCGGACTCTCTGCCAATGCGACTCCAGATCGCGCGAGTAGATCAAAATATCATCCAAATAAACGATAACACTCCTACCGATCAACGGCCTCAGAATGTCGATGATGAAGTTTTGAAAGAACGCCAGAGCATTTGTAAGGCCGAAAGGCATTACTAGACACTCAAAATGACCTGACTGGGATATGAAAACATTAAAGTTGATGTATTAGCCCATTGTTTTCCAGGGGGGTAAAGTGGTGGAGAGCCTGTTCCCATTTCGTAGAAAGGAATACTTATTGCTGCAATATGTTCGGATCTAGAGAAGGAGGTAGTAGAAGCCCAGTGGTACAACCTGCAAGCTGTACAACTGTTTGTCCCTATGAACTTCCGACTTTTAATATTAAGTGAACATCATGTCCAGGCTGAGAGCGTTAGAAAAAGACTTGGCACTAATTGTGGTACATGTGGGGAGATAGTTAAATATCTAAAAATATCCCACTGTGGGGAAAAAAAACTTTTGCAATAAGAAAATGGACAAGAGCAGCACTCTCTGTATAAAAATGTTCCTTTATTGGAATCCTATAGAACATAAGGTCAGCGAGAGGGAGCAGGTGCAGGTGGTTATAAGACGGCCATGTCAAGTATGAAGAGTCTGACCTTGGCACAAGTTTTCACTAATGAGATTCTGAAACTCCAAGGGATCCAATCTGATATTGTTTATGATTCTGGGACCGTATTCATATAAATGTTTTGGAAGGCATTTTGTGCTCGTTTAGGGATTCATCTCTTATTTTCATCCACCTTTCATCCACAATCTAATGGGCAGACTGAACAGGTGAATCATAATCTGGAGACATACCTAAGGTGTTTTGTGTCTGAAAATCAGGAGGATTAGGTCTCTTATTTACCTTTAGCTGAGTTCGCTGTGAATAACTATCATCATGAGCCTACCTGCAAGTCCCCGTTTATCGGGTTATATGGGTTTTCATCCACAATTCTGCACCTTTAATGGAAATCATTCTTCAGGAGTGCCTGGGGAAGAGTGGTTCTCTTCGTCTATTACCTCTGTGTGGTAGGGTGTTCTTAATATTTTAAGAATGATTGAGTTCCATATATAAGAGTATCACTTATCAGAAGTGATTAGTTGGTCTGGCCATGGGTGTTGGTGATTCGGAGTGGATGTCTCATAACGATGATTAAGTTTAATGTTCCTTCTTGGAAACTGGGACCCAGGTTCATCAGCCCCTTTAATATAGTTAGCATAATCAATCTTGTAGCATTTCACCTTTCCTTACACCTACTTTTCAAAATCCATAATGTGTTTCATCTATCACTTCTCAAAAAATATATTGCTTCCTCAGAACCAGCCTTTCCACCACCTTCTGCGGATGTTGTTAATGGGAATCTGGATTTCAAGATAGCTAAGATTATCAATTCTTGCTTTGTACGCCAGCCACTTTAGTATTTAGCATATTGGAAAGTCTACGTTCTAAAAGGGAGTATGTGGGTACAAGCATCAGATGTTCATGCGTTCGGGTTGGTTAGGTCTTTTCATTCCTCACATCCACATAAACCTGGTCCTGAAGGTTTGGAGACCCCCCTTAGGAGGAGAGGTACTATCATGGAGATTACATGACATAGAAGGGTCAGAATATCATGGTGTCTGGCTACACGTTCACCTGCACTGCTTGGATATGCTTTGCCTTCCACTTAGCTGTGCAGATTTCCCTTGCTCTGTTGTTACACAGATTAAACAGGTCTATTTGTCTCCTAGAGTTTCCAGTCCTGAGTTATCTCAGCTGTTGTGATTTCTCCACTCAGCGATGGTATAAAACTCACCTGTAAGCTTGAGTAGTTGACAGTGACAGCTTGCTATCACTGGATATGGAGCTGGATGTGTGAGCTGTGTGAAGAGAGGTCATCTAGGAGTTGTATCCGGAGATATCTGTTTGGAAGTTTGAATGTCTTCCTTTGCCTTTACCTTTTCTCCTATTTGGTTGGTGTAATGACATAGCATTTAATCTTAATTATGCCAGATGTTTATTTTCAGTAGGCAAAGAGACACAAACTACTATTCATAAAACTGAATGTTGACTCTAGTATTGATGTATAGAGTTGAGCGAAACGGGTCGAAAAAATTCAAAAGTCGCCGACTTTTGCCAAAGTCGGGTTATATGAAACGAAACCCGACCTTAGCGTGAGGTCGGCCTCGAGGTCAGCGACCATCACGCCAAAGTCGCGTTTCAAAAGATGCTTTAGCGCCCTTTTTCAGCCAATCAGGAAGAACGGACACTGTGGGCAACGTTATGACATAGGCAGCGGTCACCACCATCTTTGAGAAGGGCATGCAAGTGATTGGCTTGCTTTGTGTGGCGTATCAGGGGCTATAAAAGGGCGTGCACGCCGACCGCCATGTTACTTATGCTGACCTCACAATAGGGAGAGCTGCTGCTGATTCTGTAGAGAGAGCGTTAGGAAGGCCAAAAGAAAAAAAAAATGCTTCTGCTGATAGCGCTTTTCACTGTAGTTAGTGTGCAGTGAAGCGTGAAGATTTTTGCTTTTGTGCAGCAGCGCTGGTGGTGATTAGGCTGCCTTTTAAGGCTACCTGCATTGCTGTGTGCACACTGGTGTTCAAACTGCTTTTTTAAAAGCAATCCAAATTTTATTGTTTTGTCCTGGTGAGGTACTGAGCGTTCATTTTTTCACACACCGTACAGCGATGTACGCTCCTCACTCAGTATCGTGTACCGGCTGTTATCACGGCGAAATTGAAGCTATCTGTGTGTGACAATGTAAGGAAAAGCCGAGGAGTTTGTCCGTTCTTATAGACCTACACCTTAGAGTTCTTAGAGTTTTGTTCGTTTTTCAAACTGTTTCGTATATTTGCTGTTTGATTACATTCAAAACTAGAGAGAGCGTTTGTCAGTCCGTATACAAAAACATGGAGCTTGACAATCTATGTGTGACTCTGTAAGGAAAAGCCGAGGAGTTTGTCCGTTCTTACAGACCTACACTGTTATGATGAGTCACCGAAGGAGGAAAAAACAAAATACCAGATAAGTCCAGAAAAACCAGAGAGGTTGGCAGCTATCGGATTGCAGACCCCTGGACCTATCCACAACAACTAGCAGTAGCCGTGGGGGGTTCCTACGGAGCCCTAGACCCCTCGATCACAGCCGGAGAACTACATAGCCTAAAGACAGAAAGGGGAAAAACTAAACTGCCCCAGATCAGAACCCAAAGCAATAGGCAGCCCCCAACATATAATGACGGTGAAGCAAGATGAAAACACTAACACAGATAGAAAGATAGGTTGAGCAAATGATGGGGCCCAAGCTAACTACATAGGACAGGATAGGAAAGCTGCTGTCTGCCATCCGCAAAAACCCTATCAAAATGAGCCAACCGACTGATAGGAAAAACAGGCCCTGAAGTCGCTAGGCTTCAAAAGACTATATCAGCACTCAGGTATATTCTGAAGACAGAGTAAAAGATCAACAGATCAGAGACAAAAATGGAATTCAGCTCACCCCCAGCCGGGGGATGGCAGAACTCCCAAAAAACAAGGCAAAACAAAAACAAAACTGAAGAGTACAAAGCAGAGCAGAAAAACTTAGCTTTGAGATGCAGGAATCAGACTGGTCTCCAAGAATCCAGCAGGAAAATCACCAGCCAGGAAGAAGGGCATCGGCAGCCTTATATCCAGTCCTCAATTCCAGCCACCCAGTCATCATCTAGCTGCCCAGGTGTTTGGTAATCAGCCTCACTACCTTCCTTCACCAGAGGAGGGAGTTCATCAGACCTCAATGGTGAAGGGAAAAATGAACTCACAACACTACACCTTAGTGTTTTGTCCGTCTTTCAAACAGTTTCGTATATCTGCTGTTTGATTACATTCAAAACTAGAGAGAGACAGCGTGTGTCAGTCCATATACAAAAACACAGAGCTTGACAATTTTACATACACACACCGTACAGCGTTTTACGTGTACGCTCCTCACACAGTACCGTGTACCGGCTGGTATCACGGCCAAATTGAAGCTATCTGGGAGTGACTCTGTAAGAAAAAACCAAGGAGTTTGTCCATTCTTACAGACCTACACTCTAGGGAAATTCCATTTCTGCCCAATTCTATATACACCTTGTAGTTTGTCATACACTAGGCAATTTCTGCCTGTTACATTGTGGTGTAATATACACAGGGCCTGACAGAATCCAACTGTGTCCTGAAGTCTGTAGAGAGATTCCATTTCTCACCAGTCCTCTATACACCTCTTTTACACCATCCAGAATCAGCCTGTTAATTTAAGGTGTAATATACCCAGGGCCTGACAGAATTCAACTGTGTCCTGAAGTCTGTAGAGAGATTCCAATTCTCCCCAGTCCTCTATAGACATTTTTTACACCATCCAAAATCAGCCTGTTACATTGAGGTGTAACATACACTGGGCCTGAGAGAATACTTCAGTATCCAGAAGTGTGTAAGGAGATTCAAATACTCCCCAGTCCTCTATACACATTTTTTACACCATCCAAAATCAGCCTGTTACATTGCAGTGTAATATACACTGGGCCTGAGAGAATCCTTCAGTGTTCTCAAGTCTGTAGAGAGATTCCAATTCTCCCCAGTCCTCTATACACATTTTTTACACCATCCAAAATCAGCCTGTTACATTGTGGTGTAACATACACAGGGCCTGAGAGAATCCTTCAGTATCCAGAAGTGTGTAAGGAGATTCAAATTCTCCCCAGTCCTCTATGCACATTTTTTACACCATCCAAAATCAGCCTGTTACATTGTGGTGTAATATACACAGGGCCTGAGAGAATACAACAGTGTCCTCACGTCTGTAGAGAGATTCCAAATCTCCCCAGTCCTCTATAGACATTTTTTAACACCTTCCAAAATCAGCCTGTTACATTGAGGTGTAACATACACAGGGCCTGAGAGAATCCTTCAGTATCCAGAAGTGTGTAAGGAGATTCAAATTCTCCCCAGTCCTATATACACATTTTTTATACCATCCAAAATCAGCCTGCTACTTTGAGGTGTAAAATACACAGGGCCTGACAGAATACAACTGTGTCCTGAAGTCTGTAGAGAGATTCCATTTCTCCCCAGTCCTCTATACACCTTTTTACACCATCCAGAATCAGCCTGTTACTTTGAGGTGTAAAATACACAGGGCCTGAGAGAATCCAACTGTGTCCTGAAGTCTGTAGAGAGATTCCATTTCTCCCCAGTCCTCTATACACCTTTTTTACACCATCCAGAATCAGCCTGTTACTTTGAGCTGTAAAATACACAGGACCTGACAGAATCCAACTGTGTCCTGAAGTCTGTAGAGAGATTCCATTTCTCCCCAGTCCTCTATACACCTTTTTTACACCATCCAGAATCAACCTGTTACTTTGAGGGGTAAAATACACAGGGCCTGAGAGAATCCTTCAGTGTCCTCAAGTCTGTAGAGAGATTTCAATTGTCCCCAGTCCTCTATAGACATTTTTTACACCATCCAAAATCAGCCTGTTACATTGAGGTGTAACATACACAGGGCCTGAGAGAATCTTTCAGTATCCAGAAGTGTGTAAGGAGATTCAAATTCTCCCCAGTCCTCTATACACATTTTTTACACCATCCAAAATCAGCCTGTTACATTGCGGTGTAATATACACTGGGCCTGAGAGAATACTTCAGTATCCAGAAGTATGTAAGGAGATTCAAATTCTCCCCACTACTTTATACACCTTGTACCTTGTTTTACAGTACCATATAGTTGGTGGAATTTTGGGTAGATTTTCCCCCAAAATGAGGAAGTGTGGTGGAAGAGTCCGTGGAAGTGGGCGGGGGTTGCCAGCTGGTAATGATGGTGTTGGTGTTGGTGGTGAATCTACTGGTAGTGGCAAAAGCAAAATAGTACCAAATGCTGGAGGTGTTGAGCCTGCGTCATCTTCTGGCTAAACAAGGCATCGAAGGCTCCCTTTTCTGGGAGTAGGTAAACCGCTTTTAAAGCCGGAGCTTCAGGAACAAGTTTTGGCTTACATTGCTGACTCAGCCTCCAGCTCTATCACCTCCTCTTCTGAAGTTATAAAAAATAAAAGCACTGAGTCGTCATTGGAGGCTCATGGTCACGAACCACACCTTTCCTTGTGTCCTTCACCCCAAACAAAATTGAAGGATGCGGCAGGCCACACTACAGATTACTCCATGGAGCTGTTTTCACATACCATGCCTGGGTTATCAAGTCAAATAGAATTACTCAGGCCAAGATAAATCTGACATGGAGTGCACTGATGCACAGCCACTGATAGATGATTCTGCTGGTACATTCACTCAGAGCACTACATTGTCCTCGCAGTGTACTGAGCCAGAATCTGACCCTGATTAAACTCAGGTGCCCCTTCCCGCATATTATACCACCAGACACGGTGACACAGAGGAAGGTGCACATGACATTGAAGAGGAGGTGATGGATGACCCAGTTGTTGACCCAGATTGGCATCCATTTGGGGAAGAGGGTGCCACTGCCAATAGCTCAGAAGAGGAGGAGGGGCATCCGCAGCAGGCATGGACATCGCAACAGCTGTTATCTGTCAGGCCCGGAGCAGTCCAAAAAGGGGTTACAAAAACCAAAAGAGTTGCAGGACAGCTTGGCCAGACGGTCAAAATAGCACAGCGTGCAAGGCCTCAAAATGTCTTCCATAGTAGGAAGAGTGCAGTGTGGCACTTTTTTGAACAAAATCCTAATGATCAGACAAAGGTTATCTGTAAGAAGTGCGCAAAGACCTTTAGCCGAGGGAAAAATCTGAGAAATTTGAATACCAGTTGCATGCTTAGACATTTAACCACCATGCATTTGCAAGCGTGGACGGACTAACAAACCTCACATACCACATGTGCAACTGCTCCCAAAGAAGGTAGTCAGCAACGCTACATCGTTTCCCCCACTGTAAGCCCACCGTTTAGCACACCACCAGCAGCAAATGTTGAGGTGTCGTCGCAAGGCCAAAGCAGTCAGGGAATCACAATGTTATATCAATGAAAGACTGAATCTAGGCCATCAGAAAGAACACCAACTCCATCACCATCATCAACCCTCTCTCAGTCTGCCATGTCCACTGCTAGTTCCACCATATACAGCTCTCAAGCCCAGCTCACCCTACCAGATACTATAAGTAGGACAAGAAAGTACTCATCCTCTTATCCGCGTACACTTGGTTTGAATGCCCACATTGCCAAACTAATCTCGTTAGAGATGATGCCCTATCGGTTGGTGGAAAGCGCAGCTTTCCGCAAACTCATTTCCTACGCAGTACCACGCTATGACCTACCCAGTCGCCACTTCTTTTCTCGCAAAGCCATCCCAGCCCTCCACCTTCATGTGAAAGACCGCATTGTCCATGCACTCAAGCAATCAGTGAGTGGAAAGGTGCACCTCACAACTGATGCATGGTCCAGTAGGCATGGCCAGGGCCGTTACGTGTCCATCACTGCGCACTGGGTTAATGTGGTGGATGCAGGGTCCACAGGGGACAGCGGTGGTGGGACAGTGCTGCCTAGCCCACGGTATAGGAAACAGTTAGCTGTAGGTGTTCAACCCTCCTCCTCCTCCTCCTCCTCTAGAAGCGAAAGCTCATCCACAGAGCGCATTCGCATGAGCACTCCATCCGCAGCTGCCAGTGTTGCACACAAGGTGTCCCCCTATCGATCAGCTAGTGGAAAGCGTCAGCAGGCTGTGTTGAAGATGATGTGTTTGGGCGACAGACACACCGCGGAGGTACTGGCCGACAACTTTCAGCGACAAACTGAGTCATGGCTGGGCAGTCTACATCTTGAGGCAAGCAAGGTAGTTAGTGATAACGGCCGGAATTTTGTGGCAGGCATAGCCCTTTCAAAACTCAGACACATACCTTGTTTGGCTCACACCTTGAACCTGGTGGTGCAGAGCTTCCTCAATAATTATCCGGAGTTAACAGGCCTGCTCCATAAGGTTCGAAGACTGTGCTCGCACATCCGCCGGTCACCGGTACACTCCAGTCGTATGCAGAAGCTGCAGCGATTGCTCCACCTTCCCAAGCACCGCCTAATTTTCGACGTTGCAGCAAGGTGGAACTCCACCCCGCATATGGTTGAGCGGCTGTGCGAACAGAGGCAGGCCATAATGCATTTGTGGGAGGATACATGGGCAGGCACTTTGAGGGCAGACATGGAGTTGACAGGTGTGCAGTGGTCGAAGCTGAAAGACCTCTGTAAAGTCCTTCAGTGCTTTGAGGAATGCACACGGCTGGTAAGCGCAGACAATGCCATCATAAGCATGAGCATCCCACTTATGCATCTGCTCATGCAAACTTTGACGCACATTAAGGAGCAGGCATCTGCCGAGGTTGATGAGGAGGAAGAGGAGGAGGGAAGCCTTGATGACAGTCAGCCATTGTCTAATCCGGGACCTCTCATGGATGAGGTGGAGGAAGAAGAGGAAGAGGAGGAGGAGGATGATGATGGGGATGATTATTTAGGGGAGGAGGATGCTTCTCGGGGGGCAAGAGAAAATGTTGGCGTGGCAAGGTCTGGTACAGGGTTTGTGCGTGACTGGAAGGATGTGGATTTGCCAGAAAGTGTTCCTCCACCCAGCACTCGCAGTGCATCATTGACACCGGGAACATTGGCCCACATGTCAGTTTATGTCTTGCAGATCCTAAAAAGGGACCCCCGCATTGCCAAAATGATGAACGATGATGACTACTGGTTGGCCAGCATCCTGGATCCACGCTATAAGGGCAAATTGCAAAACATAATGCCACAGGAGAACCTTGACCTAATATTGGCTAACAAACAAGCAACTCTGGTAAACCGGTTGGTTGAGGCATTCTCAGCACACAGCAGCGGTGATGGTTCTAACACCAGCCGTAGGGGCCGGGGGCAGCTTGGAAGAGGTGTTTGTGGTGCACACATCAGAAGGGCGTTGGAGACAGGGGTTTCATGACCATGTTGTGGACTGATTTTTCAAGTCCCGCTCACACGACTGGTAATACTGCATCGTTTGAAAGTGACAGGAGACAGCAATTGTCAACTATGGTTACAAACTACTTCTCATCCCATATCGATGTTCTCCCTCACAGGTCATTCCCATTTGACTATTGGGCCGCTAAACTTTACACCTGGCCTGAATTGGCACAATATGCCTTACAGGAACTCGCTTGCCCAGCTGCAAGTGTGGTATCGGAAAGAGTCTTCAGTGCAGCTGGATCAATCCTGACAGAAAAAAGGACTCGTATGTCGACCCAAAATGTGGATGATCTAACCTTCATTAAAATGAACCATGCATGGGTTTCCAAGGATTTTGTCCTACCTTAGCCTGATGACACATAGGTTGACATAAAAATGGCTTGCTTTGGTCCTCCTCTTCCTCGGACTTGACCAATTTCGCCTTTAGAAGCAGCTGAACGTCCCACATCAACATATGCTATTTTGGAAACCTCCCTAACTGGGCTGCCTCCCCCCCATGGCCAGGGTCACCACCTTGCGCAGGCAACCGTGCGAGTGCCGTTACCCTGGACAGGTGGGTAGGCCGACTCTTGGGCGCGGGCACTGGCACAGGGTCCCTCATAGTGCAATCAAGTGTCTTTGACGGTGGGGGTGCATACCCGCCGTCAGACACACCGCCATACTATGAGGGACCCAGTACCAGTACCGACGCCCACGGGTGTGCCCCCCTTGCTTGGGCAGGGCCACAGCATATGCAATGTTTACCTCTCCCTGCTCCTCCGCTGTGTAGTCTGGGCTGTCAAATCCTTCACTGGGACTGCCACTACAAATGTGTTTAACCTATAGATGATGGTTAAGACGTAGCTATGCCCTGTCCCGCTGGCCGGGCTCTAGCTTCAGATGATCAATAGCTTCCATTTCTTATGGATGTCGACTCACAATGACATGCATTGGTGGTTTATCATTAGCTTTCACAGTTTTCCTACTCACAGACGTGTGACATTCCGGCGCACACTTTTAAATGTGCCCTCTCATGCCAAACCCATAGAAACGCCTACGGCCTGTGGCTTCTGTCTTTTGCACTCCAAAGTTACGTGACAGATCATGATAGGCAGTGAGCACCATGTTTACATCTCTCCCTGTGATCAAAATTTGATGGAGATGAGTAACGGTGATGGGATCAACAGTACTGCGATACAGCAAGACTTTCTTCACAAAGAAATGTTTTCGCTGTCTCCACACACAAATTAATTGAGGGTCAGCATCGCCTCTGAGAATTGTGACGGAAGTTTTTCCCGTGACTAGTAATTCCTAGATGTCTGCAATCACTAGACTTTATGTCAGTAATTGTATGCATCTCATTTCCTATTGCGTAGAGGCTGGACTGTCTTACTGAGACAGAAATATATATGAAGATTTAAAAATGCCACCAAAAGTGTATACTGGTGTACGGTTCAAATACCTTTCCTTTTATCTACTTTTTTGATTGTTGTCTAATCCATACTGAGAACACAGAGATTTTAAATGTTTAAACTATGCTATATATACGTGCTATCCAGTGATAATGTACCCTTTCTCAACTTTGTACAATCTGGTCTAATCATTACTGGGCCTGAGAACGTCTGAGCCTGCCTCCTGATATATAGACATAGGTTTTTAATGTGTAAACCATGCTGTGTTTCCCCGAATATAAGACAGTGTCTTACATTCTTTTGACCCCCAAAAGTCCCACTATGTCTTACTTTCGGGGTATGTCTTATATTAGAAAAAAAAAAATGACGATTTTTGTTTTAACCAAAAAATAACATTTATTAACAAGCTGAACAGTGTGGTGTTCACCACAAAACAGTTTTATTAAACCAAGTGCCCAAGAAAGTGCCAAGAATGTCTTGTTACAACCGTATCATGATGGTATTTCCATGTATAACATGTAAAACATTTAAAACAATGAAAAACGGTAACAATGAACAGTCTGAATAAGTTATACTGGAAGATAAAACAAGATTTATTCGATGACAACCATGTCATCATCTTCAGGAACATCATCGTAAACACAGCCTGCCATTGTACAGTATCCCACAGCCTGCCATTACGGTATGGTACAGTATCCCACAGCCATTGCTTACCGGATGGCGATTCCTCTGTGGTGCGGGACAGGGCAGGGCAGGCTTCTTCTTCCTCGTGCAGGTTGACACTGGCCAATGAGCGGTGACGTCAGAGCGGCGGCCGGCGGGCGGGCTCACAGAAGCCGCTGGGCCAATCAGAGAGGCCCTGACTTCTGCCTGGGGGGACACAGGGGGACACAGGCACCGGTACCGGTATGTTAAACCTAATGCATTATACCGGTACCGCACAACGTCTTACTTTCGGGGCACCGCTGATCCGCTATGTCTTATAAACGGGGGATGTCTTACATTAGGCATCCCCCATTATTCCCCTAGTACGTCTTACATTCGGGGGTGTCTTATATTCGGGGAAAGACGATATACGTGTTATCCGGTGAAACTGTACCCTTTATCAACTTTCTACAATGTTGTTGAATCCATACTGGGCCTGAGAACGGCTGCCAAGCTGTTAAGCAAGCTACAGCACCTGTGGCTTGGACACGTAATTTTTTCATTTTTTCAGGAATGCAGGTTAGGCCTAATTCCGGAATTGCGGTTGACCTGCATTTACTGGGAAATCATCGTTTGCGGGGAATAATTGGAATCCCAGATCCCCATCACTAACGGTGTTCAGTGGGTTATCTGCACCTGTAAGCGACAAAAGCTGGTCCTTTCAGTGGAGCGCGCATACAGCCCCGGACATGTAAGGGCATGATAGAGCTGTTATTGCTCGATCTCACGTGCCAGAGCCTTGCGTATCCCTCTAGTAAGCTTGACGCGTACCGCGGGGGCATGCCGGAGTCTCGGTCGTTAACGGAATAAAGCTGAGAAATCCCTAGCACAACTACGAACAGACATACCACACCACACACAGAATCGACAAAGCTTTCAATGTGTGCATCTTTTCTTTAGGTGGCATGGTTGTGGTTTCCCAGGTGGAGTCCAATGAAGCCACAGGCTCCACTCCTGGTGGTGCCCTTTTGGACATTCCTTTAAGGTTCAGCTTTGCAATCATACTGCCCCCGGAAACCAAACACTTTGCCTTCATGGATGCTGTTTGGAGGTTCGTGGGAATAATGCCGCCCGATCGGCAGTTGGCATAATTTATTGGTGGGAAGTCCGACGGTATGTGATCGTGTTCGATTTCAGAAATTTTTTTTTTTGTTTGTATTTTACATTTTTATTCCAGCCTTTCTTGACTTCATAAGGGCATGACAAGCCTATATCTGTGTCTCCTCCACCTCCTCCTTTTACTCCTCCACCTCTTTTCTAAATGTAGTTGCCCTTTTCCATATGGTATTTTTGTCTTCTGAGCATTTTGTCTGCTTTGGGAAACCTTTTAAGGTGTTTTGTAATTGTTTTCTATGTGTTTGTGTTTGCCTGCCATTGTTTTCAATGTGGTTTGACTGTGTTCGTCGAATGTTGCCTCCTGTGCGACGAACCAAAACACTAGCGGGGTGGCTCAACACTACTCCTGATATATAGACATACATTGTTAAAGTTTAAACTATGCTATATATACCTGGTATCTGGTGATACTGTACCCTTTCTGCCAGGAAGTCCTCCTCCAACCAATACTCTAAGTGTATCATTGACACCTGTAACATTGTCCCACATGTGTGATTATTAGTTGTGGATCTTCTTGTTATATTGTGGTGTGATCCATCCTGAGCGTGTGAGTGTCTATGGGTTACTCCTGCAATTTAGATGTACATTTAAAAATTACCCCAACACTGTATTCTGCTCTACGCTTGTGATACATTACCCATTTACTGCTTGTTATATTCTGGTCTAATCCAAACTGACCAAGTGAGAGTTATTTTCTGACTGTGGAAATACTGAGATTGACAACAATGACACCTACACAGTGTACAGCTGTACTCTTGAGATCCATTACCGTTTTACAGCTTTTTAGATTGTGCTGTAATCCAATACTGAGCCTGAGAGTGTCTGTGTGTGCCACCTCAAATACCTACCGACATTTAGAATGTTTAAACTATACTATATATACCTGCTATCTGATGATACTGTGCACTTTATCTAATTTTTATATTCTTGTCTAATCCATACTGAGCCAGTGAGCGTCTCTGTGTGACTGATGGAATATATAGGGAGATTGACAATTATCCTTTGACTGAATAGAGCTTTACGCTTCTGATACAGTGCCATATATCTGATGTTATTTTGGGTCTATTTTCTGCAAAATTTTGAAGTTTGGTGGAAGAGGCCGCGGATGTGGGCGGGGGGGGGGCAGCTAGTGCTGATTTTGGTGGTGCATCTGCTGGCAGTGGCAAAAGCACAATAGCAGCTAAGGCAGGAGGTGTTGAGCCTGCGTCATGGTCTCACTCCGGAACGCCTGGAAGGCTACCTTTTCTGGGAGTAGGTTAACCGCTTTTAAAGCCGAAGCATGAGGAACTGGTTTTGGCTTACATTGCCCAAACAGACTCCAGCAAATATGCCCTCCTCTTCTGAAGTTTCAAAAAATGCAAGCACTGAGTCGTCAAGTGCTGGCTCCTGGTCAGGAAGAACCCCTTTCCTTGTGTCCTTCACCTCCACCAAAAGTGAATGATGCAGCAGGCCACACTTCACATTAGTCCATGTAGCTCTTTATATCATACCATGCCTGGGTTATCAAGTCAAATCGTGAATTCCCAAGTCCAAGATGAATCTGACATGGAGTGTGGGTGGGCAGCCAGGGCAGTGGGGTTAATCGGTACTGGGCCGGTGTCTCACAGGGATGTGTCACGGTGGTGGTGACCCATTCCATGGCCCAGGGCGTCCATGCAAAGGGGTGAATTACGTTTATAGGTGAATGATACGTGACGCCACTTGTGGTTTCTGATTAGATTGACCAGCGCTGCAGTGTCGCTTCTCTGGGACAGATGTTGTGGTGCAGCTAAGATGTAGAAGCCCTGCACAGGTAGGGTCGTAGTCGCAGGGCAGATAAAAGAGTAGGTAGATGGTGTGCAGTGCAGGATGTAGCAGAAGCCGCATGCACCAGGCGCAGGAGAAAGATGACAGACACAGTTGTGCAGTTCCTTTACCTGTACTTGGTAAGTGCCATCCAGGACCCAGAATACAGATGGAGAAGGAGTTTGTCAGCCTGAAAGCCAATTTCGAATGTGGCCTCCCTTCTAGCGCTTATCTGAGGTACTCGCAGTGGTGAGTTCAATGAAGTTCCCCCTGTTGACTCTCTTTTGGAACTTTCTCGTATGGCAGGCAGCCGTAGCCTTTTCCTTCTGGCTCCCACACATCGATGCTGGGGCCTCCGAGCCTTAGTTGGGTACAGAGCATTTACAGCTGCTACTTCCTTTGGTTTCTGCTGCAGGAACGTCAGTGTCCCTACAAACTCGGAGACCGGAATCCGGACCATGCGCTCCAGCTAGGAATGAGCCTTAACTCTGCTCATCCTCCTGCTCCCCTTCTCACGTCCACACACTTCCCCTTCCCTGCACAGAGTGCCCTAACTTACCTCCTCCCGACCACAGAGAGCAGCTCCTCAGCAGTCAGGTTCAGAGGTCTCCCTGCTGCCCTGGAGTGGGAAATGTGCTGTGTGTTGGTTAAAGTGCTAGAGAGATCCTTCATTGCTCCCAAGCATGACATCACACTCCCTAGGAGGAAGGTAATGCCACTGTGGCGACCGGACTCCTGGGGACGCCACAAGTGCACTGATGCCCAGCCACTGCTAGATGATTCTGCAGGTACATTGACCCAGACCACTACATTCCCTTCGCACTCTACACAGCCAGAATCTGACCCTGAGGAAACTCAGGTTCCCCTTCCGGCATACTATACCACCTTACACGGTGACAAAGAGGAAGGTGCAGATAAAAGTGCAGGTTCCTTGAGCAGGTGGGGGGCATACTCATGGGCGACGGAACTGGCATAGGGCCCCTCATAGTACGCAAAAGTGTCTCTGCCTGTGGGAGGGCCTACCCGCCATCAGACACACCGCCACACACCGCCGTACTATGAGGGGACCTGTGCCAGTGCCGTCGTCAACGAGTGGTCCCCCCTGCTTGCTCCGGATCACAGCACTTGCAAAGTTGAAATACTTACCTCCCCCTGCTCCACCGCCATGACGTCTTCCGCGTGTCCTGACAGTGATATTCTGATCAGAGAGTGCAATGACATCACATCTGTACGCCCTCTGCCTAAACAGCCAAGTGCAGTGAGATGGAAGATGGGGACAACGAGGAGTCCAGACTAGTACAGGGATTCTCTAGCCAGGAGACTTATTTAATTGTTTTCAATGTTGGGACACCAATTTTTGGGGAGCACTATACTCTAGAGAATTATATATGGAGCCCACCATACACTGGAGCATTCCAAAGGTGGACATCAGACACTGGAGCAGCATTTACAGGGCCCATTATACACTAAAGGATTAGAAATGGGACCCATTATATTGTATATGGAGCATTATTTGGGCCCTTAAGACAGTGGAGCTTCATCCATGGGGACCAACATATACTGTAGCATTATGTGGAGCTCATCATATACTGTATGGAACATTATATGGGACCAATGATTCTGTATGGAGAAATATATGGGCCTCATTACACTGTATAGTGCACTATGCGGTGCCCATAATACTGTATGGAGTAATATACTGTCCATTTTTGGAGCTATTGGAGAATTTAAAATGGATATCAGTCATGAGATGTAAAAAGTGAAGTATTTTTCATTGTACTATACCGCTATTTCTCTGCCGTATCGGAGCATCATGAGTTGTGGTATGTGTTAAAGGGGCGCTCTTTGGCGCAGGGCACATGAAAATTTGGAGCCAGCCCTACCCCCCCACAACTTTAGCCAAATAACCCCCATTTTTCAGTGCGTAACTATTAAGGTTGACAAGCTTCAGTAATAAAAATTGATGTTTTTGGCATTCAAATGGCCACTGTAGGTGTGTTTACTGTCTTCCACTCCCTGCCGACTTTGCTTCCCCATTGACTTGCATTGGGTTTCGTGTTTCAGTCGGCCTTCGACTTTTCACGATAATCGGCCGATTTCGTTCGACGCGACTTTTACGAAAGTCGGGTTTCACGAAACCCGACTCTACCAGAAAAAAGGCAAAGTCGCTCATCTCCATTGATGTATAGTGCAGGCGCAGCTCCCCAATACACAGTATAGTGCAGACACACACACAGTATAGTGCAACACCTGCACTCACACACACCTAATAATGAATGCACACAAATTCACACAATACTTACCCCTCCTCCTTGTTTCCCACCCTGCTCCACGCTCTGCACCCGCTAAGTCACAAGCAGAGGGTGAGTGATGGGAGAGGGAGCATCTGATGATCTCTCTTCCATCACTGCTTTCAACTGTATCGGTGTCTATCATGACGATAAGTTAAATGAGTGATGGGGCAGTGCCGGGCCACATAGCGGCCACGTGTAGTGCCGCTATTAGAATTAAAGGGCTTGTGGCCAAAAAACAGGCAAAGTGGCTGAGGGCCGCACCAAATGATGTTCCCCACCACTGCTGTAATACATTAAACTACAAAAAAAGTGTTAAAACCATTTCTGTATTCAATTAGTCATCCATACAGTGTAATGTGCTTAGTGGGTGACAATGATGGAAGAACTACGTGAGACTCGTAGTTCTGCCATCTTGAGGAAGTAAAGGTTGCTGGGAATTTAGGAAGCAGTGATCATGTTATCCCTGAATTTTGGATTACAAGAGGAGGAAGACCAGTAAGGACTCGGACGTTAAGGTTTGGCTTCAGAAAAGGCAGATTTTAGTGTACTCAGAAAATGGGATAGGAAAGGTCCAATGGCTGGTTGTTCTAAAGGACAGAAATGTCCAAGAAGGAGGGGAGATTTTGAAAAATGAAATTCTCACAGCACAATCGATAACAATCCCGAAAAGGAGGAACTGGAAGCATTTAAAGAGACCAGGTGTCACGCATGGTGAGGGAAAACCAAGTGTAACATAAAGGAGAATGGGGAAGGGACACTAAGGAAGGGATTCGGAGACCCCTAGGCTAGATCTAATCTCTCCCTAGAACTCCTACTGAGACCCTATATTTGTTCCTCACCAATCGCCGCACCAGAACCTGAGGCCCTGAATCTCCCTGGGGCCTAGTCCTGAATAGGGAACGGGAGGGAGATGCTCGCTAGGCAGTCTCCACTAAACTAAAGACGGTAAGGTGAAACATAGAGGGGAACAATTAGGCCTCTTTCACATATCAGGTTTTCGCCGTCAGGCGCGATCCGGCGCTTTTGACAGAAACCGGATCCGGCGAAATGCAATGCCGGATCCGGTTTCCCCCCCATTGACTTGCATTTGCGCCGGATCATGCCGGATGGCCATGCGTTTCATCCGGTTTTCGCCGG
The DNA here is from genome assembly GCF_039654945.1 of Dendrobates tinctorius. NCBI lineage: Eukaryota > Metazoa > Chordata > Amphibia > Anura > Dendrobatidae > Dendrobates > Dendrobates tinctorius. Next base: position 44,371,832 of record NW_027361676.1, on the reverse strand, counting down.
ATCCGGCAATGTGTCGCAATGTGTCGCGATCCGGCGTCTGGAAAAAACGTCTACTGTAACGTTTTTTGTCTCCGGCGAAAAAGCCGTACCCGCCGGATCCGGCGCGTCCGGCTTTTTCACACAATGAAAGCCTATGAGCGCCGCAATGCGCCGGAGCAGCCGAAAGCCGGATCCTGTGGCCGGATCCGGTTTTTTTGGTCTGAGCATGCTCAGTAGCTCTGCCCACAGGAGATATATAAAAGCAAGACAATGGGACCCTCAGCCACACCCAACATGCCACCCAAGCCAAGAACCAGGAGCAGGAGAAGGCAGCAGACATCTGCAGCAGCAGCACCATCAGCACCACCCCAAATGGAGCAGCATGCTGAACGGGAGGGGAGTCCAGAAGCAGATGAGAGACGGTAATTATCAAATCCCCCATTCCTCCAAACTAGGGCCATGGAATATCAAGATATTCATTGGCCCTTTGTTTCTCTTTATTCAACAGCCGCCAAAGAGATGCAGCAGCAGCAGCAGAAATGGCATCACTGGCAGCAGCAATACCCACAGCCATGGAGTCTGGCCATCAACAGGACAGCACATCTTCTTCTGGGAGCCCTCCCTCGCATCGTCAGCGTTTGACGGTAAGTTTTTATTTCCAAAATCCATCATCTCTGTAATATATGTCTATTCATTGCCTTTTATTTCAAAACAGGAATCACAAGATGAAGAGGAGCTCCCAGAAGAAGAAGGAGGGGGTGGACAGACACCTGGAGTGGGCTCACAATTGGTAAGTTTTTTGCATCAAACGCAGAAACACAACATCACACTACACACAACACATAGAAAACAATGTTCTGCAGACCACACACAGCAAACAAATGCCTACATCCAAAGACATAACATTTTTTGTTTTCTTCTCTAGTCTTCCCAATCTGGTGCTCGGCCAAGAGGTCCTCGCAGTGCCTCCCAGGGTCGTCGGCGACAGCAACGCGGCGGTCACCAGCGTGTAAGTATAAATATTTTTGCTTTGTTTTTTTGCACTTTTTATTTCATTTCTTTTGTGGAGGCTAATTATGTTATTTTTGTCTTTTTCTTTAACAGCCTTCACAGCGTGCTCCCGACTCTGACGGTGAGGATGGAGGGATTGATGTGGACCGCCTCATCGATCTCGTCAGAGAAAGGGAGCCGCTCTGGAATATGGCTGACCGCCGCCACGCTGACCTGATCATTACCCGACGACTCTGGGAGGAAATCTGTTCTCTCCTTGTGGGCCGCTGGGAGGACCTCGAAGCTCGGGCCCAGATTAAAGAGCGTAAGTATATACAGTAACGGTTGCTTGATGTAAACCAGTGTTTCCCGAACTCCAGTCCTCGTGGTCCCCACGGATCATGTGTTCAGGATTTCTATTTACTATGGAAATCCTGAAAACATGACCCCTGGGGACCATGAGGACTGGAGTTTGTGAAACACTGATATTGTATACTAACCACTCCTTTCTCGTTTCAGGGAACAGAATTGTGAATCGGTGGCGGTCTGTGAGGGATCGTTTCAAGAAGGAGTTCAATAAAGAGATGCGGGCCCCGAGTGGATCTGGAGGACGCAGGAGCAAGTACAAGTACGCACAAGCCCTGTCGTTCCTCCGGGAAACAATGCTCACCAGAAGGTAAATATTACACACCACATGTGAAAAAAATGTTAGATGTAACTTTTTTTTTCAGCCAGGGCCATACCATGTCAGTATTTTAATTGTTTTTTTTCTCTTTATTCCACAGCACGGTGAGCAGCACTCGGGAGCCTGCACGATTGGACCCTTCTGAGGCGATCCCTGAGGAGACCGGCACTGAGGGACACTTCGACCGCCCCGGTACATCTGCACCTTCCCAGCCTTCCCACACATTCGACCCATCTGTCCCATCCACCAGCACAGGAGCATCGTGGCCGCCTACATTACATGAAGCTGCTGGTGAGGAGATCGCTTTCCCTTTACCCCACCCTTCTGCCCCTGCCGCCTCTAGTACACCTGCGGGTACTGGGCGGCAGCGGCAGAGGGGTCAGGAAAAGAGTTATGCGCAAGAGTTATTGCATCTGAATGCATCTTTCCAGAACTGTCTCAAAGTCTTGTCAGAGCAAATCTCCGCAGGCTTTCAGCAGATCAACTCCAGCATTCTGGAGGTGAAGACACTTCTGCAAACCATGCATTCAGAAGCAAGATCTTCGCCAAACCACACCTTTTTCAGGTCTGTTGTGGAGCGCATGGCAACACTATCTCCTACCCAGCAGATGCATGTAATGCATTCGTGCCACGGTGCTCTACAGCAGGTTACCTCCCAACCTCCACCTCCCACCACTGTAGTTCCTCCACCTGCACCCCCTCCAGCCACTTTCCATCCTCCCCCTCCTATTACATCTGCACCCCCTCCAGCCACTTTCCATCCTCCCCCTCCTACTACATACCAGCAACCTGCCCAGTACCAGCAACCTCCCCAGTACCAGTCATCTCCCCACTTCCAGCAACCTGCCCCGTACCAAACTCCTTCCCCGTACCAAACTCCTTCCCCGTACCAAACTCCTTCCCGGTACCAAACTCCTTCCCCATACAACTTTCCATCAACATCATCTGCTCCTACAGTCCCTGCCCAACCCTCCACTCCACCGCCCACCACCTCTTCTGCCTCCCACATGTCCACCCATTCTGTAGCTTTTTCCACACCTTCACCTCTAACTGTTCCTTCCCCACCACGATCCCAGTCCTCTCTCCACACACCCAGTGTCGAAGTGTCCCGCAGCCCCTCCAGCAGTATTTCCACCCCACAGTACACAGAATTGTAATGTGTGTTTTTTGTAATAAAAATGCCCATTGGGTTTAAAACCTTTATTAAAAAAGTTTTTTGCACTTTAAAAACATTTTACAAAAAAAAAAAAATTTAAATAAAAGTTAAATTATCGTTTCACAATGGTTGTCTGTCATTTCTTTCTGCGGTGAACTATGTTTTAAAAAAAGGTTAAATACAGGGTATTTCAAAGGTAAAAAGGTATTCAAAACCAGGTATAACTGTGGGTAAATTTTAGCTTTTTGCCACAGTTGTGTTCCTGGTTGTGTTTGAAGCAAAGTATTTCACCTAAAAAGTTGTGTTTATTGTTGGTGATTTCCTACCAATGTACACAACTTTTGTTAAAAGGTGAAATACTTTGCATAAAACACAACCAGGTACACACCTGTGGCCTAAAGGTAAAAATAGTAAGACCATGACAAGATAGCCAACTTTGGTTGGCAAAGGTATATACTGTTGGTCCAGAAGGTACACAAGTTTAGGGCAAAAATCTCTCACACTGTCATCCCAGTGTACTCTGCCTTGAGGTGACATAAAGTATAGTGGAAAATTGTCCCTGAAACCGTCACAGAACTTCTAGTGGTAATATTTCCAATGACAACATCCATCTTCGCCAGTAACTTGCTCTTCTCTCCAACCTGCACTTTCTTCTCTACAACCTGTCAAAGAAGGGCTGTAGGAACATGCTATATCTAGTTTTCCAGTAGCCAATCCCGTTCGGAAGGCCACAAGGGTCAATTTTAAAAACCGGATCCGGCGTAATCCGTCGAAAAACGGATAGAAAAACGGATGAACCGGATGAGACGGATCCGGTTTTGTCTGTCAAGAACAAGACGGATCCGGCAGAAAACCGGATCCGGCACTTCAGGTTTTACAAAACATTTGCCGGATCCGGCATTCCGGCACGACGCCGGATCGCGCCTGACGCCGAAAACCTGATGTGTGAAAGTAGCCTAAGCTGAATTGCCAGATACGGATACCAAAAGATGGATTCCAGACACCAAACTGGAGCACTCTGAGAAGTCCAACACTCTAGCAAGCAGAAGTGGAAATGAAGCTATTACCCGCACTGGGTCACAGCTGAGCCACTAAGTAAATAGATACAAACTGCTCAGGGCAGGAGGAGGTCGACGCTGGGTCCTAGAGACAGATGGTTCAGGGAGCAGTCTGTATGGACAGATGCTTAGAACTTCTGAGGACTGACGCAGGATGATAGCCTGTCACCTCCGAAGTGCTCGTGACACCAGGGTGGATGAACACAGAACTTAATCATTTGTTATAAAGGAAAAAATAAATGTATATCAAATGGAAAGAAGGGGCAAGGCTAAATAAGAATATAATACTGTTTGAAGAGAATGCAGGGCAAGAGTTAGAAGAGCTAAAGCCAGTAATAAAGTAAGCCATGCAAGGGAGAGCAAAAGCAGCAAAAAAGGATTTTGAAGGTATGTCAAAAGCATAAGAAAAACCCACTTTGACAAAACACTAGTGGCAGGGCATGCCAGGACCTCCAAGGTGTAGAGATCCAGTTCATGCCACGTGTCCAGATTGGATACCCAATAGTTAAAAGGCACAGAGAAATCACGGAGGACGTTGGTACAGTCAGTAAGGTACTCCCTCAGCATCTTACAAAACTTTGCACTCCTTGTGAGAGTACCCCGTGCCCTAGGGCCAGTGCAATAGGAGGGTCTGATAAAACTCTCCCAGAACTTTGCCAGTGTTCCCTTGCCTCTGCTTGATTAGAGCTGTGTCTCTCTCACCTGTACTCCTTGGTTGGCCAATGAACTGTTATCTCTGCTGCCAGCTTTTTGAGATGGGAATTTTTTAATAATTCTTCAACAATGCGCCTCTGGTACTCCACCATTTTGGCACACCTGTCTGCCTCTGGAACAAGAGATTCAAAGTTCTCCTTGTAGTGTGGGTCTAAAAGTGTCACTAGCCAACAGAGGCTGGGGAACACTGGCAAAGTTCTGGGACAGTTTTCTAAGACCTTTCCGTCGCCCTGGCTCTGAGGCGAGGGGTAATATCACAAGGAATGCAATGTTTTGTAAGATGCCGAGGGAGTACCTTGCTGACCGTACCAACGTCCTCCGTGATTCCTCTGTGCCTTTTAACTATTGGGTATCCAGGCTGGACACTTGGCATGAACTGGCTCTCTACACCTTGTGGGTCCTGGCCTGCCCTGCCACTAGAGTTTTGTCAGAGTTGGTTTTTAGTGCCGCTGGTGGAATTATCACAGATAAGCGCATTCGCCTTTCAATGGAAAATGCAGACAGGTTGACTTTTATAAAAATGAACAAGGGATGGATTGGGCCTGACTTCTCGACACCACCAAATGATGACAGTGAAACATAAACTCCAATGTAGTATCTTTTTGGGAGGTGTATTCCCATGCACCTCTTGACAACCAAACATGGGTATACGCTTCCTGATTTTGGCTATTTGGTGTCCTCCTCCTCCTTCTCATGCTCACTGTCCACCACCAATCGAACACCAGGGTGAACGTATTCCGTCATGCTCCAGCCACTCTATTTTTGGCAAGAGTTTTATGATGTCCATCACCAAAATAAAAAAATATGTACACAAGGGGAAATGTTTGCCAGCCCATACACTTAGTGTATGGGCATTCCAAGCTTAGGAGACCCGCTCCTAGAAATTGGGCCTATTTAATAATCATGCCTTCCTCCACATCTCATCATCCTCCACCACTAGATCAACAGGGTTAACGTGTTCCATGCTGCTACAGCCAGTTTCAAATTATTAAGGGTTGGTGGTTATGCTGGGTGTAAAATACTTTTTCTGAGAAAGGTTGAGCTGTACACCACAGGGGAAATGTTTGACAGCCCATACACTAAGTGTATGGGCATTACAAGTCTTTGAGACCCACTCCTAGAAATTGGGCATATTTTTACTCAGGCCTTCGTCCATGTCTCATCATCCACCGCCACTAGATCAACAGGGTTAACTGTTGTGAATTCGTTTTCTGGCCTACCTCTGGTTACTAGTGAAGGTAGTGGAGCTGGTTATATTGACAGAGGGGTCACGAGTTATCTTTCCAGGCTCCCTCTGGTGGTTACTGGAGGTAATGGAGCTGATCTAATTAACAGAGGCCTGCCACCTGATAATGATGAGGATGACTGGTGATCTGGAGTTTCTGACTGGATTTAAGACAGCCGACTCTCTTTATCCTTGCTGGTGATTTTTTTCCTGCCTCCTGAGGTCTTAGTTTCCAGCTCAGTCCCTGCATGCTCAGCTAAGTGTTCTTTTGCTATCTTTCACATTTGATCTGGTTTTGTAATTTCAGTTTTATGTGGTCAGCCAGCTCTGGCTGGGGCTGTGCTGAATTTCCATCCTCATGTTACTGCTTGTGCCAGTTTGTTTTTGTCCCTTATTAGATTGGCCACTTTTTGCTCTGCTTTCAGAATATACCAGAGTGCTAATATAGTGGGCGAAGTCTAGTGACTTCAGTATTTTTCTATCAGACGTGTTGGGCATTTTTTGCAGGGTTTTTTGCGTAATCGCAGACAGAGTCTTTCCTTTCCTGTCCTGTCTAGTTAGTGTGGGCCCCATCGTTTGCTCAGTCTATTTTCCAACCTGCGTTTGTGTTTTCATCTTGTCTCACCGACAATATATGTTTGGGGGCTATCTATTCCTTTGGGGTCTGCTCTGGGGCAGTTTAGATTGCCCCTTTCTTGCTTTAGGCTTATTTAGTTCTCCGGCTGTGTCAAGGCGTCTAGGATCATCGTAGATGCGCTCCACGGTTACTCCTAGTTGTGTGGATAGGATCAGGGGTCTGCAATCCGCTTAGTTACCAACCTCTCTGGTTTTCTGTGGCTTAGCTTGGTCTTGCTTTCCTCCTCGGTGACCCAATCATAACAGAATCAAGTGAATTGGTCTCCAGAGGCAGTCTTGGCATTTCAGGAGCTTAAGTGGAGATTCACTTCTCCTCTGGTTCTACGGCAGCCAGAAGTCTCACTCCCATTTCAGGTGGAGGTAGATGCTTCTGAGATTGGTGCAGGAGCCATTTTGTCCCAAAAAGATCCGGTGACTTCTAAAATGAATCCATGTGCCTTCTTTTCTCGAAAATTCTCCCCATCTGAACGTAACTATGACGTGGGGAATCGGGAATTGTTGGCCATGAAATGGGCATTTGAAGAGTGGAGACATTGGTTGGAGGGAGCTAGACATCAAGTTGTGGTCCTCACCGACCTCAAGAATTTGATTTATCTTGAATCAGCCAAACGCTTGAATCCTAGACAGGCTAGGTGGGCCTTGTTTTTCACGCATTTTAATTTTGTGGTCTCTTTTCTTCCAGGCACTAAGAAAGTTAAGGCGGACGCCCTTTCTAGGAGTTTCTTTGTGGAGTCTCTTGATGTGACCAAGCCTACTATCATTCTAAATGAGGGGGTAGTTCTTTCCGCCATCTCACCTGATTTGAGACGTGCCCTGAAGGAATTTCAGGAGGAAAAACCTGAACGTTGCCCTATGGGAAAATTGTATGTTCCTGACCAGTGGAGGAAGAGAGTAATGTCTGAAATTCATTGCTCCGCATTGGCTGGTCATTCAGGTATTTCTGGTACCAGAGATTTGGTGAGTCGGTCTTTTTGGTGGCCTTCCTTATCTCGTGATGTCAGGAATTTTGTTCAGTCCCGTGGGACTTGTTCTCGGTCTAAACCCTGTTCTCGTTCTAGTGAGTTGTTGATGCCCCTGCCGGTGCCCAAGAAGCCATGGACCCATATCTCAATGGATTTTATTTCTGATCTTCCTGTCTCTCAGAGAATGACTGTTATCTGGGTGATTTGTGATTTATCTGGGTAGTATGTAGTATTTATCTATGTATGTTGTATGAATGTAGTATATATGTAGTATTATTATTATTATTATTATTTATTGTTCTAGCGCCATTTATTCCATGGCGCTTTACATGTGAGGAGCGGTATACATAAAAACAAGTACAATAATCTTAAACAATACAAGTCATAACTGGTACAGGAGGAGAGAGGACCCTGCCCGCGAGGGCTCACAATCTTCAAGGGATGGGTGATAATACAGTAGGCGAGGGTAGAGCTGGTCGTGCAGCGGTTTGGTCGATCGGTGGTTACTGCAGGTTATAGGCTTGTCGGAAGAAGTGGGTCTTCAGGCTCTTTTTGAAGGTTTCGATGGTAGGTGAGAGTCTGATATGTTGTGGTAGAGAGTTCCAGAGTAGGGGTGATGCGCGAGAGAAATCTTGTATGCGATTGTGGGAAGAGGAGATAAGACGGGAGTAGAGAAGGAGATCTTGTGAGGATTGGAGGTTGCGTGCAGGAAAGTACCGGGAGACGAGGTCACAGATGTATGGAGGAGACAAGTTGTGGATGGCTTTGTATGTCATGGTTAGGGTTTTGTAATGGAGTCTCTGGGCAATTGGGAGCCAGTGAAGGGATTGACAGAGGGGAGAAGCTGGGGAATAGTGGGGGGACAGGTGGATTAGTCGGGCAGCAGAGTTTAGAATAGATTGGAGGGGTGCGAGAGTGTTTGAGGGGAGGCCACAGAGCATGAGGTTGCAGTAGTCAAGGCGAGAGATGATGAGGGCATGGACTAGGGTTTTTGCAGATTCTTGGGTGAGGAATGAACGGATGCGTGAAATATTTTTGAGTTGAAGTCGGCAGGAAGTGGAAAGGGTTTGGATATGTGGTTTGAAGGAGAGATCAGCGTCAAGGATTACTCCGAGGCAGCGAGCTTGTGGGACTGGGGAGAGTGGGCAGTCATTTACTGTAATTGATAGGTTCGTAGGGGGGGTCACGTGAGATGGGGGAAAGATGATGAATTCTGTTTTGTCCATGTTGAGTGCATGCATGTATGTATGTTGTATGACAGTAGTATATATGAAGTATGTATGTAGTATGTATGCATGTTGTAAGAATGTAAGTATGTATACAGTATAGTATGTATGCAGCATGTATGTATGTATGTATGTTGTGTGAATGTTGTATATATGCAGTATGTATGTAGTATGTATGTAGTATGTATGTTTTTGGTTTTTTTTACATTCAACACATTAGCCGGATGATGGGACTACTACTGTCCCATCATTGGCTAATGTGTCAATCAATGTCATTGCAGCAGGCATAGCCCGATGGGACTTACAGTCCCATCCGACGATGCCTGCACACACACACAACCCCCGGCAGGCCCGCACAGACCCCCGGCAGCCCGCACAGACCCCCGGCAGGCCCGCACAGACCCCCGGCAGACCCGCACAGACCCCCGGCAGGCCCGCACAGACCCCCGGCAGACCCGCACAGACCCCCGGCAGGCCCGCACAGACCCCCGGCAGACCCGCACAGACCCCCGGCAGACCCGCACAGACCCCCGGCAGGCCCGCACAGACCCCCGGCAGGCCCGCACAGACCCCCGGCAGGCCCGCACAGACCCCCGGCAGGCCCGCACAGACCCCCAGCAGGCCCGCACAGACCCCCAGCAGGCCCGCACAGACCCCCGAGAGGCCCGCACAGACCCTGCCCGCACACACGCACAGTTTCCGCCCACGCACCGCCCACACTCTTCCCCCCTCTCGAACTGGATGTGCAAGGAAAGAAAGGGTTTATTTTCATTCCAATATTTGTGCCTCATTGACTTGCATGGGTTTCCTGTATCAGAATTGGCGATACCCGATATTTTTGGGGTATCGGTCCAATCCAATCCGATCCAATATTTCCCGATATCGGAATGTATCGCTCAACACTAGTGACTTCAGTATTTTTCTATCAGACTTGTAGGGCATTTTTTGTAGGGTTTTTTGCGTGATTGCAGACAGGGTCTTTCCTTTCCTGTCCTGTCTAGTTAGTGTGGGAACCATCGTTTGCTCAGTCTATTTTCCTACCTGCGTTTGTGTTTTCATCTTGTCTCACCGACAATATATGTTTGGGGGCTATCTATTCCTTTGGGTTCTGCTCTGGGGCAATTTAGATTTCCTCTTTCGCGCTTTAGGCTTATTTAGTTCTCCGGCTGTGTCAAAGCATCTAGGATCATTGTAGGTGCGCTCCACTTCTACTGCTAGTTGTGTGGATAGGATCAGGGGTCTGCAATCTGCTTAGTTACCAACCTCTCTGGTTTTCTGTGGCTTAGCTTGGTCTTGCTTTCCTCCTCGGTGACCCAATCATAACAGTTAACGTGTTCTGTGCTGCTACAGCCAGAGTCAAATTCCAAACAAGTATGGTGGTTATGCTGGGCATAAAATACTTGTTCTGAAAAAGGTTGAGGTGTACCTCACTGTGGAAATGTTTGCCATCACATACACTTTGTGTATGGGCATTACAAGTCTAGGAGACCCGTTACTTTTTAATGGGACATTTTTGGTTAGGAGGCCCTCCTCAATGTTTCTTCCAAGGGGGATTGGGGTTATTGGGGTGCATATGACTTGGTAGCAGGGCAGGCCTTGCAGTCAATGCATAAAAAGACAGAATGGGAGTACAAAATGAATAATGTGAAGTGGATTTTCTTCTGCCCATCCAGTACCTGGGTTCAAAGGCATATTGGGGTGCAGATGACTTGGCAATAACCCTTGATGGCCTGAAAGAAAAAAGTTTTAATATGAAAAAACAAATCTGCCACAGATCCAAAAATGAATCTTGACATTCTCATTGATGAAAGGCTTTTTTCTAGCTTTACATGACTTGAGCCCTGCTTCTAAGAGCCTGATATGAATTGTTCTTGCCATGCACTTCACCCCAGCTGCCATTTGCCATTCCTTTTGTAGGCCACTTGATGTCATCCAGCGGTTGTGGAGTGACATTCGAATAAGATGACGGTTATCCTAGTCAGTGGAGAGTCGTTTTAGCCCTCTGTCAGTCTGTAACTTCGTTGTCCCCAATGTCTGCTGCTTGATCTTGTTGTAATGGACTGCCGTCTTAGAAAATTTTAAGGATGGAGGCAACAGTATGCTCACTATATCCCTCTGCTAGTAAAGCCAGAATTGAGCCCTTCTTTTCCTCACTGAAGACTTTTCTTTTCAACTCCTTTGGCATGGCTAAGTTATTTTTTCATTCCTCTTACTTTTGGGGTATTACTTGCACAGTGTTTTTTATACTTTCCTTTGTTAAATAAGATTTGGTTCAGGTGATCACCTAATCAGAAGCACCTTAAGTAGAATGAGGTGTACTCTTGTTGGAATTCAACTGACTCTGGAATGGAATGGCTTTCAGATATGTAGAGAAGCTGATTTTTATAAAACTTTGCAGTGGTCTCTTAATTTTTGCCAGAGCTGTATATTGAACATGGTAAATTAAAAACCTAAAAAATCATTGTGAAATTGCACTATTTTTGCAATTTCTCCACACTTGATATTTTTTTCCCATTTTCCAAAACACTATAGGACAGAATGAATAAGAGTGATTGCACAACTTAAGGCACAGCTTGTCCTACAAAAACAAGCACTAATTTGGCTATATGGCAAGAAAAATAAAAAAGTTATGGCTCCTGGAAAAGGAGAGTAAAAAATGAAAAGTGAAAAATGGAAAATCAGCTGGGGTTAAAGGGGTTAATATAAAGCCATGAATTCTTCCATATACACCACTTGAGTATAAATATTCAAACCATAAGCATTCACCCAAAAAGAAATAATTTTGGGAATTTTTAAAAACTTTATAATGTAAAATATTTTCCATGCACCTGTAGGTGCTTCTCATAAAATTTGAATATCATCAAAAAGTTAATTTATTTCAGTTCTTCAATACAAAAAGTAAATCTCATAAGTTATATAGTCATTACAAACAGAGTGATCTATTTCAAGTGTTTATTTCTGTTAATGTTGATGATTATGGCTTACAGCCAATGAAAACCCATAAGTCATTATTTCAGTAAATTTTTAAACTTTATAACACCGGCTTGAAAAATCATTTTAAAATCCGAAATGTTGGCCTACTGAAATGTATGTTCAGTAAATGCACTTTATACTTGGTCGGGGCTCCTTTTGCATCAATTACTGCATTAATGCGGTGTGTCATGGAGGCAATCAGTCTGTAGCACTGCTGAGGTGTTATGGACCCCCAAGTTGCTTTGATAGCAGCCTTCTGCTTGTCTGCTTTGTTGGGTCTGGTGTCTCATCTTCCTCTTGACGATACCCCATAGATTATCTATTGGGTTATGGTCAGGCTAGTTTGCTGGCCAATCACGCACAGTGATACTGTTGTTTTTAAACCAGGTATTGGTACTTTTGGCTGTGTGGACAAGTGCCAAGACTTGCTGGAGAATGATATTTCCATCTCCAAAAAGCTTGAATGCAGAGAAAAGCATGAAGTGCTCTAAAATTTCCTGGTAGATGGCAGCACTGACTTTGGTCTTCATAAAACACAGTGGACCTACACCAGCAAATGACATGGCTCCCCAAGCCATCACTGATTGTCGAAAATTCACACTAGACATCAAGCAGCTTGGAATGTGTGCCTCTCCACTCTTCCTCCAGACTCTGGGAACTTGATTCCCAAATGAAATGCAAAATTTACTTTCATGTGTAAACAACACCTTGGACCACTGAGAAACAGTCCAGTTCTATTTCTCCTTGGCCCAAATAAGATGCTTCTGGCATTGTCTGTTGGTCATGAGTGGCTTGACACAAGGAATGTGACACTTGTAACCCATGTCCTGGATACATCTGTGTGTGATGGCTCTTTTCCCCTTAATGACTGGAGCTTTTTTCGGATTTACATTTTACCACTCTTTTTCCTTCCATCTCAACTTATCATTAATATGTGTTACACCTGGTCCCCGTCCTGGCGCTGCGCCCAGGTCTGCCACTGTTACACCTGGCCCCCGTCCTGGAGCTGCGTCCAGGCCTGTCACTGCTCTCCATTCTGGGCACTCAACTCGAGCCTCTCATGCTGCTGCTCAGCGCTCTCTCCTCCCTCCTGCCTCCTCCTCCTGGCATCCTGTGAGGAGATCTGTAGCTAAGACTATTAGGGCACGCCCACCCGCTCTCTTGCCTTCTTAAAGGGGTGGCGTGCATTATTAAAAAAATGCAATCAACCAATGGCAGCGCACTGGCTGCTATTTCTGGCCTCTCCTCCATAGAGAGAGCGCCGAAGCAACGAGTATCTATCATTGCTACATCTGATTCTCATGCTAACCTATCTGCACTGCATCTGCAGTCTCTGTGCATTGTCTAATGCTCTCTGTTTCCACAGCATATCAGTATCCTGTGTTACCTGGTTATATCAGCAACCATCTGGGCCTAAGCCATCCCGTTCCGCCTACAGCCATCCGAGTCCAAGGACTGTGTGAAGGTCACTGGAACCGACTCCTTACCAACTAACCGGATCCAGGACCCAGCGCATTACAGACTGTGCTGTAACTTTCGTTATCCCTTTTGGTCCCGCTGGGACAGCTGCCACGTGTTTGGGGTCTAACTGAAGGTAGCACCTGTGTCCTCCGGGTATTCCATTCTGGCCCTGCCTGAGGGGCTTTACTACGGGTACCCGGGGCTCACTAATCACGCCCCCTTTGGAGCACCGCAGACCGTGGTCACGAGGTTCCACTTAAAAAATAAAAACGAATGTGAACTTCTCCATCTCTGCCTCCGCTTCCATTCGTTACAGATTGCTCTGGCCATGGAATCCGCTGGACCCCAGAGGTCTCCGACGTTGGAGTTGTGCCAAGAGGTGACCCGTTTAAGAGATCAACAGGATAAGATCACGACATATCTACGTAACCTGTCCACCCGCATGGATTCTCTGCAGAACCCGGCTGCTCCTGAATCACCTAGCAACACCCAGGTACCTGCCGTCATGACTAGCAAGGGCCCCTGTCTGGCAACTCCTACCCGCTTCCATGGTGATCCCACTCAGTGTCGGGGTTTTCTCAATCAGTGTACCCTACACTTTGAAATCTTGGGGCATATGTTTGCTTCTGACCGTGCTAAAGTGGGCTTCATTATGTCACATCTAGCAGGAGAGGCTCTCGCCTGGCTGAATCCGTTATGGGAGAGAGGAGACCCGCTGGTTAATGATCTTCAATCTTTCTTCGAAAATTTTCTCAAGACCTTTGATAAACCTGGCTGGGTCACGTCAACCGCTTTTGCCCTGCTTTGCTTACGCCAAGGAACCCTCATGGTGGCTCAATATGCTGTTCAGTTCCGCACCCTCTCGTCTGAGTTATCCTGCAACAATGAGGCCTTGATAGCGCCCTTCTAGGAGGGCCTATCTGGAAAAATTAAGGATGAGCTGGCGGGACAGGACAGACCTACCATCTTTGATGACCTGATTTCCTTGGCGACCCGGATTGACCTGCGTTTTCAGGAGCGTTCCGTGGAGATTAAGCGTGACAGGAGGTCCTACCACCTGAACTCTAATTCTTCCAAGACGTTTACCTCATCCTCTTCTCCCAAAGCTATGGAGGTAGATTGAGTAAGTATGGCCAGCCGCCGCCAGGAGGCTTGTCGCAAAAACGGAAGCTGCCTGTGCAGTGGTAGTTCCGAACACCTGATCCGCTCCTGTCCAAAGAAGTCAGAAAACTCCTGTGCCTAGGCTCGATAGGAGAGGCCACCCTAGGTAGAGAACGTTCCTCTCCTTCGTTGCAGATCTCAGTCTCCGTGACCTGCGGAGCAGTAAAATTTTCTGGACTCTGTCTGATAGACTCCGGAGCCGCCGGAAGCTTTATCCAGCAGACGCTTGTGGATCGCTACCACTTACCAGTTCAGGCTCTTCCCAACCCGTTGCGGGTAACCGCTGTCGATGGCCAGCCTCTGACCGAAACCGTCCAGTTCCAGACTGAGCCAGTGGAACTCCGGGTAGGTCTTATGCATTCTGAAAGAATCCGTTTTTATGTGTACCCTGGTTTGTCTCACCCTTTGCTTCTAGGTTTGCCTTGGTTTCAGAAACATGAACCTGTCCTTAATTGGGGAACAGGCAAAATTCTTTGTTGGAGAGATTCCTGCTCGGACCGTGGTTTAACCCGGATTGAACCAGCTTCACCCCCCCGGTCCAACCTGCTACGCGGCCTGGATTACCATCCGCTTACTGGTCCTTCTCGGATGTCTTCGGAAAAAAGGAGGCTGAAAAACTTCCTCCCCACAGGTCGTATGACTGTCCAATAGACCTTCTTCCTGGAACATCTCCTCCCCGTGGGAGAGTTTACCCTCTTTCCCAGGCAGAGACTCAGGCTATGTCGGACTACATCCAGGAGAACTTGGCCAGAGGGTTTATCCAAAAATCATTGTCACCGGCAGGAGCAGGCTTCTTCTTCGTGAAGAAAAAGGATGGATCCCTGCGGCCCTGTATCGTCTACCCAGGACTGAACCGGATCACGGTAAAAAACAGGTACCCTTTGCCTCTAATTTCAGAACTGGTTGACCGTCTCCGAGGGGCCAGGATCTTCACCAAGCTGGATCTCAGAGGGGCTTACAATTTGATCCAAATCAGAGATGGAGACGAATGGAAAACAGCCTTCAACACCCGTGATGGCCACTACGAGTACCTGGTAATGCCGTTTGGTCTAAGCAATGCTCCCGCTGTTTTCCAAGAGTTCGTCAATGACATTTTCAGGGATCTGCTTTACACCTGTGTTGTTGTCTACCTGGACGACATTCTGATTTTTTCTACTGACTTGGTCTCTCATCGCAGACAAGTGTGCCTGGTCTTACAGAGGCTCAGGGAGAACAGACTGTACGCCAAGTTTGAAAAGTGCCTCTTTGAACAATCCTCTTTGCTAGAGTTGAGCGAAATGGGTCGATCAATTTCAAAAGTCGCCAACTTTCGCAAAAGTCGGGTTTCATGAAACGAAACCCAACCACAGTGTGAGGTCGGCCACGAGGTCGGCGACCATGGTGCCAAAGTCGCATTTCAAATGATGGTTCAGCGGCCTTTTTCAGCCAATGATGGAGGACGCACACTGTGGGCAATGTGATGACATAGGCAGTGGTCACCACCATCTTTGAGAAGGGCATGAAAGTGATTGGCTTGCTTTGTGTGGTGTCACAGGGGCTATAAAAGGGCGTGCACTCCGGCCGCCATCTTACTTCTGCTGATCTCAGAGTAGGGAGAGCAACTTGTTGTGAGTTCATTTTCCCCTTCATTACTGAGGCCCGAGGAACTCCCTCTTCTGGTAAAGAAAGGTAGTGAGCCTGATTATCAAACACCTGAGGCTGATGATGATGACTGGCTGAGTGGAGTTACTGAATGGATATAAGGCTGCCGGCGCCCTTCTGCCCTGCGGGTGATTTCTCTGTGGGATCCTTGGAGACCAGTCTGAATTCCTGCTCCTCTAAAGCTAAGTTTGCTGCTCGGCCTTTTGCATTGTTGCTTTGACTTTGTTTTGCTTTGTTTTTCTGGATTTCTGCCATTCCCTGCTGGGGTGTGCTGAATTCCTTTAGCTTTGTCTTCTGAAAAAACCTGAGTGCTGATTTAGTTTTTGAAGCCTAGCTGCTTCAGGGCCTTTTTCATGTCAGCTTGTTGGCTTATGTCTTTGATAGGGTTTTGGCAGATTGCAGACAGAAGCCTTCCTGTCCTTTCCTATCTAGGTAGTTTTGGGCCCCGTCTTTGCTCAGTCTATCTTTCTGTCTGTGTTAGTGTTTTCATCTTGCTTCACCGTCATTATATGTTGGGGGCTGCCTATTGCTTTGGGGCCTGCTCTGGGGCAGTTTAGATTTCCCCTTTCTTTAGGCCTATTTAATTCTCCGGCTGTGATCGAGGGGTCTAGGGCATCGTAGGAACCCCCCACGGCTACTGCTAGTTGTGTTGATAGGTTCAGGGGTCTGCAATCTGATAGTTGCCAACTTCTCTGGTTTTTTGGACTTGGCTTGTATTTCTGTTTTTGCCTCCTACGGTGACTCATTCATAGCAGAATCACCCGCCATACCGCAGATCCTAGGGTACTCTATAGCAGGAAAGAATTGTAAAAAAAAGTGTATATTTTTTCCTCTATATCTCTGAGGCCGTAGGGGGAATTTTTTTTTCTCTCAATGGAGATAAAGCAATTGTCTGATCGTGTGGAGCAGCTCACTGCGGAAGTGCGGGGAATTTCCGCCTACCTTGCTCATTCACATGCTGCTGAACCAAAGATTCCTACACCTGATGTATTTTTTGGGGATCGGTCTAAATTTTTGAATTTCAAAAATAATTGTAAATTATTTTTTGCCTTGAAGCCTAACTCATCAGGGAGCTCCGCGCAGCAGGTTAAAATTGTCATCTCTTTGCTGCGTGGCGATCCCCAGGATTGGGCGTTTTATTTGAAACCAGATGATCCTATTCTGACTAATGTGAACGCATTTTTTCAGGCCTTGGGGTTGTTGTATGACGAACCTAATGCCATTGATCAGGCTGAAAAGACCCTGCTGGCATTGAACCAGGGTCGTGATTCTGCAGAATTGTACTGTCAAAAATTCCGAAAGTGGGCAGTACTAACTACCTGGAATGATAATGCCTTGGCTGCTCTCTTTCGGAAGGGGTTGTCAGAAGCCGTAAAAGATACTATGGTGGGATTTCCTGTTCCCTCTGGTCTTGACGATTCTATGTCATTAGCCATTCAGGTTGATCGGCGTTTGCGCGAACGCAAAGCTGCACGAGAGGTGTTGCCACCTGTTGAACAAATGTCTGAACCTATGCAATCTGATAGAGTTTTTTCCAGAGAGCAGCGTCAGGAGTTCAGAAGGCGTAATAAGTTGTGTTTTTTCTGTGGAGATGCCTCGCATATTATTTCTGTCTGTCCTAAACGAGAGAAACGCTTTGCACACACGTTTTCTGTTGGGGGTTCAACCTAAGTTTCTTCTGGCTATTACTCTGATCTGCTCCCTGTCCACATTTTCCGCCAAGGCTTTTGTGGATTCGGGAGCAGCACTAAACCTAATGGACTTGGATTTTGCTAAACGTTGTGGATTTCCGATGACACCTCTGCAGACGCCTATCCCTTTGAGGGGGATTGATGCTACTTCTTTGGCTAAAAATAAACCTCAGTTTTGGACCCAGGTGGTAATGCGGGTCGCCCCAGACCATCAAGAAAATTGCAGATTTTTGGTGTTGCATAATCTGCATGATACGATTGTTCTGGGGTTTCCCTGGTTACAAATTCATAATCCAGTTTTGGATTGGAAATCTGTGTCTGTGGTGAGTTGGGGTTGTCGGTGTGCCTTTAGTGAGGCTCCGGTGTTTTCCACCTCTCCTCAGTCGCATGATGTTCCTGATTATTTGGCGGCCTTTTATGATGTATTTAGTGAGAATGAGTCTGAGTCTCTGCCTCCTCATAGGAGTTATGACTGTGCAATTGAACTGAGCCCGGGGTGTAAATTTCCCAAGGGTCGGCTCTTCAATTTATCTGTACCCGAGCACGAGGCTATGCGATCCTATATTAAGGAGGCATTGGAGAAGGGTCATATTACACCATCCTTGTCACCCTTAGGTGCCGTTTTTTTTTTTGTAGCCAAAAAGGATGGATCATTAAGACCTTGTATTGATTATCGTGCCCTCAACAAAATTACTGTTAAATATCAGTATCCGTTACCCCTGATTTCTGATCTATTCTCCAGAATTAAAGGTGCTTGCTGGTTTACCAAGCTTGACCTCAGGGGGCGTATAATCTTATTCGCATTAAGCATGGGGATGAATGGAAGACGGCGTTTAATACTCTGGAGGGACATTTTGAGTACCTGGTGATGCCTTTTGGGCTCACTAATGCCCCTTCTGTCTTCCAGTGCTTCATGAACGATATTTTCCGAGATTTTGTCGATAAATTTTTGATTATCTATCTGGATGATATTTTGATCTTCTCCAAGGATTGGGATTCTCATGTGGAACATATTCGGACTGTGTTCCGAATCTTGAGGGAGAATTCCCTGTATGTCAAAGGATCTAAATGCATTTTTGGAGTACAGAGGATTTCTTTTTTGGGATTTATTTTGTCCCCGTCAACTATTGAAATGGACCTAGCCAAGGTACAGGCCATTTACGATTGGGTTCAGCCCACTTCTTTGAAGGCCCTCCAGAAGTTTTTGGGTTTTGCTAATTTTTATCGGAAATTTATAGCAAAATTTTCTAGTATTGCTAAGCCATTGACTGATTTGACTAAGAAGGGTGCTGATGTGTTAAATTGGTCTCCGGAGGCTGTTTCTTCCTTTCAGGAGCTGAAGCGAAGATTCACCTCCGCCCCGGTTTTGCGGCAACCTGATGTCTCACTTCCATTCCAGGTAGAGGTGGATGCTTCTGAGATTGGTGCAGGAGCTGTTTTGTCCCAAAAGGACCCTGTAACATCTAAAATGAATCCCTGTGCTTTCTTTTCCCGAAAGTTCTCTCCATCTGAACGTAACTATGATGTGGGGAATAGGGAACTGTTGGCCATGAAATGGGCATTTGAGGAGTGGAGACATTGGTTGGAGGGAGCTAAGCATCAAGTCGTGGTCCTCACTGACCACAAGAATTTGATTTACCTAGAGTCGGCTAAGCGCTTGAACCCTAGACAGGCTAGGTGGGCCTTGTTTTTTACACGTTTTGATTTTGTGGTTTCTTTTCTTCCTGGAACGAAGAATGTCAAGGCAGACGCCCTCTCTAGGAGTTTCTTTGCTGATTCTCCTGTGGTGACCAAGCCTGCTACCATCTTAGGCGAAGGGGTAGTTCTTTCTGCCATCTCGCCCGATTTGAGACGTGCTCTGGCAGAGTTCCAGGAGGACAAATCTGAGCGTTGTCCCAGTGGAAAGTTGTATGCTCCTGACCAGTGGAAGAAGAGAGTGATGTCTGAAGTTCATTGCTCTGCTTTGGCTGGTCATCCAGGTATTTTTGGTACTAGAGATCTGGTGAGTCGGTTTTTTTGGTGGCCCTCCTTGTCTCGTGATGTCA
Organism: Dendrobates tinctorius; assembly: GCF_039654945.1. Classification (NCBI taxonomy): domain Eukaryota; kingdom Metazoa; phylum Chordata; class Amphibia; order Anura; family Dendrobatidae; genus Dendrobates; species Dendrobates tinctorius. The sequence goes on along the minus strand of NW_027361676.1, from coordinate 44,352,229 downwards.
GGAATTTTGTGCAGTCCTGTGGGACGTGCTCCCGGTCTAAATCGTGTTCTCGCTCTAGTGGGTTGTTGATGCCTTTGCCTGTCCCCAAGAGGCCATGGACCCATATTTCAATGGATTTCATCTCTGATATGCCTGTCTCTCAAAGGATGACTGTTATTTGGGTGATTTGTGATAGGTTCTCTAAGATGGTTCATCTTGTACCAGTCCCTAAGTTGCCGTCTTCCTCTGAGTTGGTGCCCCTGCTTTTACAACAGGTGGTTCGTTTGCACGGGATTCCTGAGAACATTGTATCTGACAGAGGAGTCCAGTTTGTGTCTAGATTTTGGAGAACTTTCTGTTCCAGGCTCGGAATTCAGTTGTCCTTCTCTGCTTTTCACCCTCAGACCAATGGGCAGACAGAGAGAACAAACCAGACCTTGGAGTCATATTTGAGATGTTTTATTTCTGCTGATCAGGATGATTGGGTTTCATTTTTGCCCTTGGCCGAATTTGCTTTAAATAATAGAGCTAGTTCTGCCACTTTGATGTCACCTTTTTTTTGTAACTTTGGGTTTCATCCTCGATTTTCTTCAGGGCAGGTGGAGCCCTCTGCCTGCCCAGGTGTTGACACTGTGGTGGAGAGAATGCACCAGATCTGGGACCAAGTGGTGGATAAGTTATCTCTCTCCCAGGAAAAGGCCCAGCGGTTTTCCAACCGACATAGGACCATTGGTCCCCAGTTTAAGATTGGTGATATGGTGTGGTTATCATCAAAAAATATTGCTATGAAGGTGGCTTCTCCTAAGTTTAAGCCTAGATTTATTGGACCTTACAAGATTGTGGAGATTATTAATCTCGTCTCTTTTCGTTTGGCTCTTCCTGTCACATTTAAAATCCATAATGTGTTCCATAAATCTTTGTTGAAGAGGTTTGCTGAACCTGTTGTTCCGGGGGTTGCACCTCCAGACCGTGTATTGGTTGAAGGTAACATGGAATATGAGGTAGAGAAAGTACTGGATTCCCGTCTGGATAGACGGAGACTCCAGTATTTGGTTAAGTGGAAGGGTTATGGTCAGGAGGATAATTCCTGGGTCTCTGCCTCTGATATTCATGCCAAAAGATTGGTGCATGCCTTACATCGGGCTCACCCTGATCGCCCTGGTGGCGTAGTTGAGGGTTCGGTGACCCCTCCTCAAGGGGGAGGTACTGTTGTGAGTTCATTTTCTCCTTCATTACTGAGGCCTGAGGAACTCCCTCTTCTGGTAAAGAAAGGTAGTGAGCCTGATTATCAAACACCTGAGGCTGATGATGATGACTGGCTGAGTGGATTTACTGAATGGATATAAGGCTGCCGACGCCCTTCTGCCCTGCGGGTGATTTCTCTGTGGGATCCTTGGAGACCAGTCTGAATTCCTGCTCCTCTAAAGCTAAGTTTGCTGCTCGGCCTTTTGCATTGTTGCTTTGACTTTGTTTTGCTTTGTTTTTCTGGATTTCTGCCATTCCCTGCTGGGGTGTGCTGAATTCCTTTAGCTTTGTCTTCTGAAAAAACCTGAGTGCTGATTTAGTTTTTGAAGCCTAGCTGATTCAGGGCCTTTTTCATGTCAGCTTGTTGGCTTATGTCTTTGATAGGGTTTTGGCAGATTGCAGACAGCAGCCTTCCTGTCCTTTCCTATCTAGGCAGTTTTGGGCCCCGTCTTTGCTCAGTCTATCTTTCTGTCTGTGTTAGTGTTTTCATCTTGCTTCACCGTCATTATATGTTGGGGGCTGCCTATTGCTTTGGGGCCTGCTCTGGGGCAGTTTAGATTTCCCCTTTCTTTCTTTAGGCCTATTTAATTCTCCGGCTGTGATCGAGGGGTCTAGGGCATCGTAGGAACCCCCCACGGCTACTGCTAGTTGTGTTGATAGGTTCAGGGGTCTGCAATCTGAGAGTTGCCAACTTCTCTGGTTTTCTGGACTTAGCTTGTATTTCTGTTTTTGCCTCCTACGGTGACTCATTCATAACAGCTACTGCTGCTGCTGATTCCGTAGGGAGAGCGCTAGGCAGGGAAGAAGATACAAAAAACTGCTTCGGCTGCTAGCGATTTTGCCTGTACAACACACCAGTTAGTGTGCAGTGCAAGGGGAGGCTATATTTTGGTGCATCAGCTCTGTTGGTTATTAGGCTGCCTTATAAGGCTCCCTGATAGCTGCATTGCTGTTTTCACACTGCTGTGCAAACTGCTTTTTTAAAAGCAAAAATACTTTTCATCCTCTTTTTTGCCCAGTTACCAAGCGCTCATTTTTCCACACTTTTGTGTGCAGCAGTCCTACTTATTAGGCTGCCTGCTGCCATACTTGGGACTGAGAGCATCATTGTCAGCTTGAATCTCTAGGGAGATTCAAATTCTCCCCAGTCCTATATAGACATTTTATACACCATCCAATTTCAGCCTGTTATATTGAGGTGTAATCTACACTGGGCCTGAGATAATAGTTCAGTGTCCTCAAGTCTGTGGGGAGATTCAAATTCTCCCCAGTTCTATATAGACATTTTATACACCATCCAATTTCAGCCTGTTATATTGAGGTGTAATCTACACTGGGCCTGAGATAATAGTTCAGTGTCCTCAAATTCTCCCCAGTCCTATATAGACATTTTATACATCATCCAATTTCAGCCTGTTATATTGAGGTGTAATATACACTGGGCCTGAGATAATAGTTCAGTGTCCTCAAGTCTGTGGGGAGATTCAAATTCTCCCCAGTCCTATATAGACATTTTATACACCATCCAATTTCAGCCTGTAATATTGAGGTGTAATCTACACTGGGCCTGAGATATTAGTTCAATGTCCTCAAGTCTGTAGGGAGATTCAAATTCTCCCCAGTTCTATATAGACATTTTATACACCATCCAATTTCAACCTGTTATATAAGTCGATGCTTCTTTTCTCGCAAAGCCATCCCAGCCCTCCACCTTCATGTGAATGACCTCATTGTCCATGCACTCAAGCAATCAGTGAGAGGTGCACCACACAACAGATGCATGGTCCAGTAGGCATGGCCAGGGCCGCTACGTGTCCATCACTGTGCACTGGGTTAATGTGGTGGATGCAGGGTCCACAGGGGACAGCGGCAGTGGGACAGTGCTGCCTAGCCCATGGTATAGGAAACATTTGGGTGTAGGCATTCGACCGGCCTCCTCCTCCTCCAGAAGCGAAAGTTCGTCCACAGAGCGCAGTCGCATGAGCACTCCATCCGCAGCTGCCAGTGTTGCACGCAAGGTGTCCCACTATCTAACAGCTAGTGGTAAGCGTCAACAGGCTGTGATGAAGATGAAGTGTTTGGGTGACAACAGACACACCGCGGAGGTACTGGCCGACTACTTGCAGCGACAAACTGAGTCATGGCTGAGAAGTCTACATCTTGAGGCAGGCAAGGTAGTTTGTGATAACGGATGGAATTTTGTGGAAGATATAGCTCTTTCAAAACTCTGACACATACCTTGCCTGGCTCACACCTTGAACCTGGTGGTGCAGTGCTTCCTCAATAATTATCCGGAGTTAACAGGCCTGCTCCAGAAGGTCCGAAGACTGTGCTCACACATCCGCTGGTCGCCCGTACACTCCAGTCGTATGCAGAAGCTGCAGCGATTGCTCCAACTTCCCAAGCACTGCCTAATTATCGACATTGCAACTAGGTGGAACTCGACCCTGCACATGGTTGAGAGGCTGTGCAAACAGAGGCAGGCTGTAATGCATTTGTGGGAGGATACACAGCCAGGCACTTTGAGGGCAGACATGGAGTTGTCGGGTGTGCAGTGGTCGAAGCTGAAAGACCTCTGTAAAGTCCTTCAGTGTTTTGAGGAATGCACACGACTTGTAAGCGCAGATGACGCTATCATAAGCATGATCATCCCTCTTATGCATCTGCTCATGCAAACTTTGACGCACATTAAGGATCAGGCGTCTGTAGCCGAGGAGGATGAGGAAGAGGAGGAGGGAAGCCTTGATGACAGTCAGCCATTGTCTGCTCCAGGATCTCTCCTGGACGAGGTGGAGGAAGAAGAGGAGAAGGATGATGATGGGGATGATTATTTAGGGGAGGAGGATGCTTCTCGTGGGGCAAGAGAAAATGTTGGCATGGCAAGGTCAGGTGCAGGGTTTGTGTGTGACTGGAGAGATGTGGATTTGCCAGAAAGTGCTCCTCCACCCAGCACTCGCAGTGCATCATTGACACCGGGAACATTGGCCCACATGTCAGATTATGCCTTGCAGATCCTAAAAATGGACCCCCGCATTGCCAAAATGATGAACGATGACGACTACTGGTTGGCCAGCATTCTGGATCCATGCTATAAAGGCAAATTCCAAAACATCATGCCACAGGAGAACCTTGACCTAATATTGGCTAACAAACAAGCAACTCTGGTAAACCGGTTGGTTGAGGTATTCCCAGCACACAGTAGCGGTGATGGTTCTCCAATGAGCCTTAGGGGGCAACATGGAAGAGGTGTTCGTGGTACACACACCAGAAGTGGTGTTGGAGACAGGGGTTTCATGACCATGTTGTGGACTGATTTTTCAAGTCCCGCTTACACGACTGGTAATACTGCATCGATTGAAAGTGACAGGAGACAGCAGTTGTCAACTATGGTTACAAACTACTCCTCCCATATCGATGTCCTCCCTCACAGGTCATTCCCCTTTGACTATTGGGCCTCTAAACTGGACGCCTGGCCTGAATTGGCACAATATGCCTTACAGGAGCTCGCTTGCCTAGCTGCTAGTGTGCTATCGGAAAGAGTCTTCAGTGCTGCTGGCTCAATCCTGACAGAAAAAAGGACCTGTCTGTCGACTCAAATTGTTGATGATCTAACCTTCATTAAAATGAACCATGCATGGGCTTCAAAGGATTTTGTCCCACCTTCCCCTGATGACACATAGGTTGCCAGAAAAATGGCTCGCTTTTGTCCTCCTCTTCCTCGGACTTCTCCGATTCCTCCATTTGCAGCTGCTGAATGTCCAACATCAACATATGCCATTTTTTAAACCTCCCTAACTGGGCTGCCTCCCCCCCATGGCCGGGGTCACCACCTAGCACACGCAACCGTGCGAGTGCCATTGCCCTGGACAGGTGGGTGGGCCAACTCTTGGGCAGCGGCACTGGCACAGAGTCCCTCATAGTGCAATCAAGTGTCTCTGACGGTGGGGGTGCCCCGGACATGTAAGGGCATGACAGACCTGTTATTGGCAGATCTCGCGTGCCAGATCCTCACGTGTCCCTCTAGTAAGCTGTACGCGGACCGCGGGGGCATGCCTGAGTCTCGTTCGTTAACGGAATTAAGCTTGCACTCTGTGCAGATTTTTTGTGGATGGCATGGTTGAGGTTGCCCGTGTTGAGTCCAATTAAGCCGCAGGCTCCACTCCTGGTGGTGCCCTTCTGTACATTCCTTTAAGGTTCAGCTTTGCAACCATACTGCCCCCGGAAACCAAACACTTTTCCTGACAGTGACCTTCTACATCATGTCTGTACGCCCTCTGCCTAAACAGTCCAAGTGCAGAGAGATGGAAGATAGGGATGGCGAGGAGTTCAGAGTACAGGGATTCCCTAGCGAGGAGACTTATTTAATTGTTTTAAAGATGGAAGCAATTTTTGGGGAGCACGATACTCTGGAGAATGATATCTGGGGCCCACCATACACTGGAGCATTCCAAAGGAGGACATCAGTCACTGGAGCAGCATTTACAGGGCCCATTATACACTGGAGCACTAGAAATGGGGCCCATTATATATGGAGCATTATTTGGACCCATAAGACACTGGAGCTTCACCCATGGTGAACAACATATACTGTAGCATTATGTGGAGCTCATCCATATACTGTATGGAACATTATATAGGACCAATGATTCTGTATGGAGAAATATATGGGCCTCATTACTCTGTATGGCGCACTTTGCGGTGGCCATAATACTGTATGGAGGAATATACTGTCTGTTTTTGGAGCTATTGGAGAATTTAAAATGGATATCAGTCATGTGATGTAAGAATTTAAGTATTTTTCATTGTACTGTACCACTATTTCTCTGCCGTATCAAAGGATCATGAATTGTGTCATGTGTTAAAGAAGCCCAGTGACACTCTTTGGACCTGGGCCCAGGAAAATCTGGAGCCAGCACTACCCCCCACAACTTTAGCCAAATAACCCCCAGTTTTCAATGTCTAACTATTATTATAAAGTAAATTAAGGTTGACAAGCTTAAGGAATAAGAATTGATGTTTTTGGCATTAAAATGGGCACTGTAGGTGTGTTTCCTGTCCTCCACTCACTGCCGACTTTTCTTCCCCATTGACTTACATTGGGTTTCGTGTTTCAGTCGGACTTCAACTTTTCACAATAATCGGCCGATTTCGTTCGACCCGACTTTTGCGAAAGTCTGGTTTCGTGAAACCCAACTCGACCCGAAAAAAGGCAAAGTCGCTCATCTCTACTCTTTGCCTTTCCTCGGTTACATTGTTTCCTCCACAGGATTAAAGATGGATCCAGAGAAGTTATTGGCTGTACTCAAGTGGCCCCGTCCGTCTGGGTTAAAGGCCATACAGCAATTCCTGGGCTTCGCCAACTACTACAGGCAATTCATTCCTAACTTCTCCACCCGAGTGGCTCCCATCTCAGCTCTAACCCGGAAAGGTGCAAATCCGAAGAATTGGCCTCCTATTGGCTGAGGAGGCCTTTGTTTCTCTCAAAAGGCCTTTGCTGTTGCACCTTTTCTTCATCGTGCTAACTCCAATGAACAATTTTTTTTCTTGAGGTCGATGCCTCTTCAGTAGGTGCGGGAGCTGTACTTTCCCAGAAATCGTCCTCTGTGCGAATGCATTCCTGTGGTTTTTTTCCAAGGTTTTTTCTTCCACAGAGAGGAATTATTCTGTAGGAGATCAGGAATTGTTGGCTATCAAATTGGCTCTGCAGGAGTGGAGGCATCTTCTAGAAGGAGCTCTTCATCAGGTGGTCATATACACCGATCACAAAAACCTTGCTTACCTCCAAACTGCAGAAAGGCTGAATTCTCGTCAAGCCCGCTGGCCTTTGTTTTTTGCTCATTTTAACTTTGCTCTTCATTTTCGCCCAGCTGAAAAAAATGTCAAAGCAGACGCACTTTCCAGAGCCTTTCTACCTCCTGATCAAGAAAAATAATCGCAGCACATCATTGAACCCTCAAGGTTAGTCACGGTCGCTTCTACTGATCTTGCCCGACTGCCTCCTGGGAAGACTTTCGTGTCAGCTTCTGAGCGTACTCGTGTCCTTCGGTGGGGTCACTCGTCCAAGTTGGTTGGTCACGCCGGCCAGAGAAAGACTCTGCAACTCATCTCCCGGTACTACTGGTGGCTTGCCATGGCTAAGGACATTCTGGAGTACATTACAGCCTGTCCTTCCTGTGCTCGTAACAAGAAGGCCAAGCATCTACCCGCAGGTAGGCTTCAGCCTCTTCCAATTCCATCTGCTCCCTGGCAACATATCGCAATGGACTTCATCACAAATCTCCCGATCTCATCTGGCTGTTCTGTGGTATGGGTAGTGGTGAATCGCTTCTCTAAAATGGCTCACTTCGTTCCACTACCCAGTCTTCCAACTGCTCCTGACCTGAGATGGCGGACCTGTTCATCCGGCACATCTTCCGTCTCCATGGTTTCCCTCTCCACATTGTGTCTGACAGAGGAGTCCAGTTCACCTCAAGATTCTGGCGAGCAGTTTGTAAACTGGTAAGAATTGAACTGGATTTCTCCTCAGCGTACCATCCCCAGTCCAATGGATAAGTGGAGAGGACAAATCAAATCCTGGCTGGATTCCTGCTTCACTTTGTCAATGCCCATCATGACGACTGGGTAGACTTACTGTCCTGGGACGAATTTTCTTACAACAATCAAGTAAGTGAATCTTCTGGAAAGTCTCCATTTCAGATTGTCTTCGGATTGCAACCCGGAATACCTCTTCCCATCTCCGGATCATCTGGTGTTCCAGCTGCCGATACTTTCTCCAAAGATTTTTCTAAGGTCTGGAGGGATACCAAAACTGCTCTGGAGAAAGCCTCCCAGCATATGAAAAGGCAATCGGACAAGAGACGTTTGGATGCACCTATCTTTCGCCCTGGAGACAAGGTATGGCTCTCTTCTAAGCACATATGGTTAAAGGTGCCATCCTACAAATTGGGTCCCCGGTTCATCAGACCATTTGAGATCTTGAGACAGATCAATCCAGTCTCGTACAAGCTGAAGTTGCCCACTTCCCTATGTGTGCCTAACTCCTTTCATGTTTCTCTCCTCAAACCAGTAGTTTTGAGTCCCTTCTTTAAGGATCCGGGTACCACTCCTGACCCTGTCTCGGAGGATGATGCTTTTGAGGTAAAACATATCCTGGCCGTAAAAAAAGAAAGGGGTAAGACCCACTACCTGGTGGACTGGAAGGGTTTTGGTCCTGAGGAGAGATCTTGGGAGCCTAGGGAGAACATCCAGACTCCTCTTCTCCTTAAATGGTTCTACGCAGGCTTGAAGAAGAGGGGGTGTAAAGAGGGGGATACTGTTACTGCTTTTTTCAGATTTGCATTCTACCATGCTTTTTCCTTCCATCTCAACTTACCATTAATATGTGTTACACCCGGTCCCCGTCCTGGCGCTGCGCCCAGGTCTGCCGCTGTTACACCTGGCCCCCGTCCTGGCGCTGCGTCCAGTCCTGTCGCTGCTCTCCGTTCTGGGCACTCACCTCTCATGCTGCTGCTCAGCGCTCTGTCCTCCCTCCTGCCTCCTCCTCCTGGCATCCTGTGAGGAGATCTGTAGCTAAAACTATTAGGGCACGCCCGCCCGCTCTCTTGCATTCTTAAAGGGGCGGCGTGCATTATTCAAAAATGCAATCAACCCATGGCAGCACACTGGCTGCTATTTCTGGCCTCTCCTCCATAGGAAGAGCGCTGGAGCAATGAGTATCTATCATTGCTACATCCGGTTCTCATGCTAACCTGTCTGCACTGCATCTGCAGTCTCTGTGCATGGTCTAATGCTCTCTGTTTCCACAGCATATCAGTATCCTGTGTTACCTGGTTATATCAGCAACCATCTGGGCTTCAGCCATCCCGTTCCGCCTACAGCCATCTGAGTCCAAGGACTGTGTGAAGGTCACTGGAACTGACTCCTTACCAACTAACCGGATCCAGGACACAGCGCAGTATGGACTCTGCTGTAACTTTTGTTATCCCTTTTAGTCCCGCTGGGACAGCTGCCACGTGTTCGGGGTCTAACTGTAGGTAGCACCTGTGTCCTCCGGGTATTCCATTCTGGCCCTGCCTGAGGTGCTTTACTACGGGTACCCGGGGCTCACTAGTCACGCCCCCTTTGGAGCCCCCCGGACCGTGGTCCCGAGGTTCCACTTAAAAAATAAAAATGAATGTGAACTTCACCACCTCTGCTTCCACTTCCATTCATTACAATATGCTTGGATACACCACTCTGTGAACCGCCAGCTTTTTTAGCAAAGACCTTTTGTGGCTAACCCTCCTTGTGGAGTGTATCAGTGACTGCCTTCTGGATATCTGTCAAGTCAGCAGTCTTCCCAGAATTGTGGAGCCTACTGAAAGAGACTATGGGACCTTTTTAAACTCTTAGGAAGTTTTTTCTAATTATCCTAATTTACTGAGATAATGACTTGGGTTTTCATTAGCTGTAAGCCATAATCATCAATATTAACATAGATAAACAACTGAAATAGATCTCTCTGTTTGTAATGACTCAATATAATATATGAGTTTCACTTTTTGTATTGAAGAAGTGAAATAAATTAACTTTTTGAAGATATTCTAATTTTGTGAGGAACACCTGTATCTGTTACCACTGTTTGGCATTACTAATGCTGTGTTTGCATTAAATATCTCAAAATTGGTTGGACACTTTCCTAATAGCTATATCTGTTTAGGGCAATTGGAGGCTTTTGCAGTACTAACTGTTTGCTGGGAATTAAATGTTTTGAATAACTTCGACAAAACTGGTACATTTCTAAAGATTATCCCATGTCTGCCATTCACCGATTAATATAATTTCCAGGCAGTTCAAGTAGGCAGACATTTAGGCCAAGTAGCCTTTACTTATATAAATCAACAGCATTGTCACTTTTTGGCATCTGTACTAGAGCCTCATGAGTATACTGTATGAAAAAAAATCTGAGAATTCACATGATGTTGGATATATCAGCTATTTTTCCTTAGAAATTAATTACTTATGTGATGATCGTTCAAGTGTTATCTGTTAAAAGGTGAATGTTAAATAGTCTTTAAACGCACTTGAAAAGCTAACAGGGTGGTCGAGGATACTGTAAGTGTTAATTAACCACTGGGGCAGTATCATAGACATAGTGATACTGTTAATGTCAGAGAGATCTTAATTACTGTGTTTTCATACAGAAAGAGACCAAATGTCTACTGAAAATTAATGTCACACCACCTTTACTCTAATAAAAGCATCAGAATATAAGTTCTTAAATGGTTACAGTATCTAGGTCATTCAAAAATTGAAGAGCAAAACTAAAAAAAGAAATTAAATGAATTAAATATGTGTTTAAATTAAAAATGTATATTACCGTATTTTACGACTTATAAGATGCACTTTTTTCCCCCAAATTTGTTGGAGGAAATGGGGTGCATCTTATAATGCGTGTATACCTTACCAGTATCGTTGCTGCAGGCTGGGATGAGGGAGGTGCCTGGCGGTGCTGCTGGGGTCTCCAGTGCTGCTGCTGGGGTCTCCGCCGAGATCTCCACCTGCGCATGCGCTGCCCCCGGCTGCTATTGTCACAGAGTCCACCGCACAGGAATCCACAGAACTGTGTGGGGCTCTGGCCTTTCACAAAATGTCAGGAGAGCCCCCAGCAGCACCAGAGACCCCAGCAGCAATGCCGGAAACCCCAGCAGCAGCGACAGACACCCCAGCAGCAGCGCTGGACACCCTCAGCACCAGACACCTGAAACGGCACACTGCACATCGCACACCCCCTCATCCCAGCCTGTGACCTCAGCATCACCCCACTCCTGCCTCCTCCAGCAGCGACCCTGGGACCCCGCTTCACCGCAGACACCAACCCTGGTAAGCAATAAGACGCATTGATTATAAGAAGCACCACCATTTTATTAAAAAAAATTGCTTCCTATTTTTCCCCTCAAAATTTGGGATGCGTTTTATAGTCCGGAGTGTCTCATAATCTGAAAAATACGGTATATTTTATAAAACATACATTGCACTGCTCTCTATCAACAAATACCATGTCTGAATAGCATAACCTATGAATATATAAAAATAAACATTAGCACTGCAAAAACTTAATCAGAAGAAAAAGAATTGAAATTCTGCAAACAGTACACTGTTTACCACAGAACGCTGTACAGCAACGGTTACACAACACGTTATAACACACAGAACACAGTTCAACAAAGGCTGTAAAACACAGAGCCCTCTACTGCACACAATGCACTGTACAACAAGTTTCCCAACACAGCACACAGCATAGCACAGAAAAATGTACAACAAGAGTTATGCAGCATAGTACACTGTAAAGCACACAGAATACTGTACAAGATTACACAACAAAGTACACAGCACAGCACACAGAACATTGTATCACAAGAGTTACATTGCATAGTACACTGCACAGCACACCGAGCAGTGTAAAACAAGAGTTTCCCAACACAGTACACAGCACAGCACACAGGACACTGTATAAGTTACACAATACAGGACACTGCACAATACACAAAACACTATACAACTAGTAACACAGCAAAGTACACCGCACGGCACACAGGACACTGTATAACAAGAGTTACATAGCATAGTACACTGCACAGCACACCCAACAGTGTAAAACAAGAGTTTCCCAACACAATACACAGCACAGCACACAGGACACTGTATAACAAGAGTTACACAATACAGGACACTGCACAATACACAAAACACTATACAACTAGTTACACAGCATAGTACACTGCACAGCACACAGAACACTACAACAAGGGTTACACAATGCTGTAAACTGCACAATACACAGAATATTGTATAACGAGTTACACAGACAAGTACACTGCACAGCACACAGAACACTGCACAACAAGAGGTACACAACACAGTACACAGCACAACACACATAACACAGTACACTGCACAATGCACAGAATAATGTACAACAAGAGTTACACAGCATAATACACTGCACAGCACACAACACTGTACAACAACAGTTACACAACACAATACACAGCATGCAAAACACTGTATAACAAGAGTTACACAACACAAAGCACTGCACAATACACAGAACAATGTGCAGGAGTTACACAGCATAGTTGGCATAACCCATTTTTGGATCTGTGTCAGATCTGGCTTTTCATATTAAAACTTTTTTCTTTCAGGCCATCTGGGGTTAAAGTCAGTTTCCCCCCACTGGCCTGCTGTTGTAATTGCATTGCTGCTGAGTTTGCTGATGCAAGTGGTGAACACTAATACTATCCTTTAAAAAGTCACCTGATGCATCAGCTGACTGTTGATGATACAGGTCCTTTCTGCAAACTAACCAAGCAGAAGCAGCTCTCTGGTGTTCAGCCAAAGTCTGGTGTATTGGAGTCCTGTTGCTGTGCTATCTGTGGTGTGGAGTTTGCGACTCTGATTAAGCTAAGTGCTGTCCTCTTGTTACCTCACCCTTTCTGTGTCTGTTCCCCTCCCCTAGTGTTTCTTAGTAGTAATGGCTAGGCTAACGTTCTAAGCCAGCCAGTGCACTAACAAGGGCAGTTGGAGCTAACAGTTTAGGGATGAGGTATCCTGACATTGGCAGGGATAAGGACCAGCTTAGGGTGATACGTGAAAGCTGGGACAGGCTCAGGTTGAGCTCAGGAGGTGACCGTCCCTGGTTCCCTATTGTCAGGGCCTTCCTCTCCCCTATTCCATCGGCGTTGAGTCGCTTAATTTTTTGGTGACCGACCAATCACTGGGTCACACTGGGCCAGTCACTCTGTGACAATAGTGCACAGTACAGCACACAGAAAACTGTAAAATAAGGGTTACACAACACAGTCTACTGCACAATACGTAGAACAATGTACAATACTTACACAGCATAGTACACTGCGCAGCTCACACAAGTCTTTACAACAAGGGTTACACAACACAGTACACAGGACAGCAAACAGAATACTGTATAACTAGAGACATACAGCATAGTACACTGCACAGCACACAGAACACAGCATAACAAGAGTTACACAACACAGTGCACAGCACACAGGACAATGTATAACTAGAGTTACGCAGCATAATACACTGCACAGCACACAGAACATTGTACAAAAGGATTACACAACGCAGTACACTGCACAATACACAGAATAATGTACAACAAGGGTTACACAGCATAGTGCTCTGCACAGCACAGAGAATACTGTATAAGGGTTACACAACACAGTACACAGAACAGCAGACAGAACACTATGTTACTAGAGTTACACAGCATAGTACACTACACACCACACAAAACACTATATAACAACAACCACACAACACAGGACACTGCACAGTACACAGAACAATGTACAACAAGAGTCACACAGCATAGTACACTGCACAGTACACAGAATACTGTACAACAAGTGATGCATAGCACAGTACACAGCACAGCACACAGAACACTGTATAACAAGACTTAATTAACACAGGCCACTGCACAATACACAGAACACTGTACAAGTAGAGTTACACAGCATGGTACACTGCACAGCACACATAACACTGTACAACAAGATTTACACAACACGGTATTTTACACAATATACAGAACAATGTACAATAAGAGTTACAAAGCATAGTACACTGCACAGCACACAGAACACTGTACCAGAGTTACACAGCACAGTGCATTGCACAATACACAGAACACTGTGCAACAAGGGTTACACAGAATAGTACACTACACAGCACACAGAGCAATGTACAATGATAGTCACTTGTCAATGTGTCATGCTTTAAAGCTACTTTGCTTTTTTAACTTCCTGGCATTTGACAACACTTTATTGACATACTTAGGTGAGGATTACATGCATTTCTTCTGCGGAAGCACACTTAACATGCATGTGCATTTTTTTCTTGGGGAATTTCCATACCTAATGTAAGTACTGTATATGGGGAAAATCTGCAAAGAAAACTCAGCATACCCACAAGAACAATTGACATGTTGCAGATTTGAAACATGCACAGCTGGTCAGTTTACGCTGCTTTAGAAAAAGCGCAGTGGGCAGGAGATTTGTATAAACCCCATTTGCTGGAACTGTAAGACGCTGAGTTTTTGATGCAGCAAAAATATGCAAAATCAACAATGCACCAGAACCTCATGGTGGGAACGTAGCCTTGAGATTAATTTTTTAGAAGCTCACCATATAAATGGCTACAAACAAAGGGAAAGAAAGATTTTAAGCTATAAAATAAATAAAATTAACTCTTACCATTATAACTATGTGGCATATCAGAAAAATTTTGAATTAGATAACTAATATTATTAAAAGTTAATCTTCTCAAATAATTAACATGTCTCTTTCTTTAACAAATGTATCTGCTTGTGTCATGTATGTTATTTCAAAAAATAATTTTAGCTGTCTTTGTAAAAAAAAAAAGTGTTGGAATATAGTAGGCTACTTGCCTTAAACATACATGGCATCGTTACTGTGTCCTTGAGAGAAAATATGACATAAAAATGAAAGTTACATTGCTTTCATTCAGCAATGTTCCAGATTCTGTGCCTGATGCTGCTCTCGGGGGATCCTTTGGAAATGAGAAACCAGGCTAAAGGATGAAAGCAGTGACTTTCTATGAAACTTTGTGCTACCTTGGGAAACATGAGAGTTACTCACTGCATAAAATACTAAGAATCTCAAGGAGAAAATAGAAAAGATGGCCACACATGTATAATGATCATAATAGAAAAGTGACAATTCTGAATCACTGTATGGGAAATACTAGAAGAAGATATTGAATGCTACAATGCAATTCAGTGACATTTAATCTTGATACGCTAAGCTGAAATGTAGAGTTATGTTATAGAGAGTACATAACCCTATCACCACTTTTTTAGGCGTCGAGTTCCCACCATTGCACAGGGGGAATCTCAAGCCATGTCCTCTGAGGTCTCCCATGTTTCCGCAGCCACAGAGATTCCTGCTCAGCAGAGACATCGGTCCCAGGGTCTTTCTCAGGCTAATGCTATGTATCTAATTGCTGCTGCTGCTGCCGCCCCAAGTTCAGCTATAGCATCCAGCATTAGTCAGCAGTGAGTAGACACTCCTGGGACTAAGGCTAGTTTCACACTTGCTTTTTTTTGCAGCGCGTTTTTCCCGCAAAAAAACGCATTGAAAAAACGCATACAAAAGCATACAACTGCTGCGTTTTTTTCAAGCATTTTTATGAGCATGCATGAAAAAAACGCAGCGTTTTTATGCGTTTGTATGCGTTTTTAGTGCGTTTTTACCGCGTTTGCGTTTTTTTCCAACATTAGGTGGCCCCTCACACTAACCCAAACCATGACTTTACTAACCCTAACCCTGACCCTAACCCTAACCCTAACCCTGACCCTAACCCTAACCCTAACCCTGACCCTAACCCTTAACCAAATCATACTTAACCCTAACCCAAACCCTAAACCCTAACTAACCCTAACCCTAACCCTGACCCTAACCCTAACCCTAACCCTAACCCTGACCCTAACCCTAACCCTGACCCTAACCCTTAACAAAACCATACTTAACCCTAACCCTGACCCTAACCCTAACCCTGACCATAACCCTGACCCTAACCCTAACCCTAACCCTAACCCTGACCCTAACCCTTAACCAAACCATACTTAACCCTAATCCTGACCCTAACCCTGACCCTAACCCTTAACAAAACCATACTTAACCCTAACCCTGACCCTAACCCTAACCCTAACCCTAACCCTGACCCTAACCCTTAACCAAACCATACTTAACCCTAATCCTGACCCTAACCCTGACCCTAACCCTTAACAAAACCATACTTAACCCTAACCCTGACCCTAACCCTAACCCTAACCCTAACCCTGACCCTAACCCTAACCCTAACCCTGACCCTAACCCTTAACCAAACCATACTTAACCCTAATCCTGACCCTAACCCTGACCCTAACCCTTAACCAAACCATACTTAACCCTAACCCTGACCCAAACCCCAACCCTAACCCTGACCCTGACCCTAACCCTAACCCTAAACCCCCTTAACTAACCCTAACTCTAACCCAAACCCCTAAATTCCATGGTTAAAAAAAAAAACGCATATGCAAAAAAACGCATACATGAGCATGCCAGTGCGCACATATGCGCATCCATAGGCTATAATGGCCATTTTTAGCGCAAAACGTGCACATATGTGCGAATGCGCTTTTTTGCAGGGCCAAAAAATGCAACATGCTGCGTCTGGAAAATACAAACGCACACCCCAAAAAAACGCAGCGCATGAAAATCGCATACATGCGCTTACAAGCGCGCAGGTATGCGCACCCATGTTAAATATAGGGGAAAAAACGCATGCGCACATATGCGTTTTTTTCCAGCGCTAAAAAACGCAAATGTGAAACCAGCCTAAGTCTTGCTTTTCTCCATCAGAGCATGCTTGTAAGACGACCGGTCATTAGAGGTCACATGCTCAGGTCCACAAGCAGCTTGGATTGGGCCATCAGGAAGGTCCCGGAAGGGTGCGGTTATAAAAGGATCGCATGGCCACATGGCCGTGCGCTAGTATAGGCAATATGCAGTGAGTGTTGTATGCATGTATGAATGTCTCTGGTGACTGACTCATTATGAAACCCCTACCCTTGGTGCGCATGTGATAATCAGCCCTGCCAGGTAGTGCATAGGCTGATGCAGGTTGGACGCAGAGTCAGGGCCTAGCTTCTGCTCCAAGTAGTGGCTTTGCCTGTATGCCACTGTGCACTTGGTCTGTACTCCACAGTAGCTAGCATCTATTAGTGGGGTTCACATGTGCGACGTCGTGTGCCTAGAGAGACTCTTACCCTGCGTTGTTGGGGCAGAGTCTTGTGACCGTACACTAGCTCTGACTCAGCTGTGCTTTGTGACAGTTAACAGGGTAAGGCATCTTTGCTATGCGGTACCGTGGCTCTGTAAAGCAACAGAGCCCATCGCTACTACATACTGGGTGACGTTTAACCCACGTGTGTCCAATGCAATACTGCCATTTAGTGTCCGCCATTACCGAGCAGCAGTTAACATCTCTGCACGGTGGACCCCAGGCTGTGAATGCACCTTATTACCATCTTTTTATTATTTGGTGCATTCCACCAGCCCTAATACACTTATATAGATCAAAATATACTGTATAACAATAAATTAATCACGTTAAAACAGCATAAAATGCAAGCAATGCTTAGGTATATAAAGTTACATAAGTATAAGCATCACACTAAAACCTCAAGTTAATTACTCCTTAGTGAGTGAGCCAATTTTGTCCATTGTGACCAGGCCACATTTTTAAATTCTGATATATGGTAATGTTTCAACATATCCTCAAGATCTTGAGATTGTTTTTTTTAAGTGGCATTGGCACCAATTCATTATTTGATGAGTATTTTTTAAGTCACTATTCTTTTTTGTCTGGTGATATTAGTTGCCATTTTTGGCACCAAAATCATCAAAATGTAAAAATGAATTTGATTCAGGAATTTGGTGCAAAATCAAGAAATGGGCTTGTCCTGTCTTGATCTTATTTTGTGATCTTTGGTGCCAAAAGTCACAATTTGTCTCCAAAAATATAAACAAATGCATGAGATTATTGGCATACTTCAAGATACACTAGGGGAGAACTGGAGTGGAATTGTGCCAAATTTAGTGAGTTTTTATGTAGTCGCAGATGATGAATGAGGCTAAAACATCTGGAAATGCTAGACTCTGCAAATAAAGTGAAAAAAAGCCAATCACATATAACATATATCAAAAGACCTACCGTCACATCCAAACATAAATTAAGTCTGAACAGGTGCTTAACCTAGAGTTGCCAACTCATATACAATCAAACAAATAAAGCAGCACTCTGTAGCATTATAGCATGCAAACTTGAAATATGAAAATTGAATTGCATTACTGCCCTAGAAATATGAAAAATTTAGAATGCTTAAAGAATAAATTGGCCAATTCATGTGTACCTGGCAGCCACAATAAGGCGATTCTAATTTATGTTTGAAGATCATGGTCAGCCTTTTGATATTTGTATACATTAGACTTCTAAGTGAGTACTCCGCCCCTCAGCCTCAGGCGGTTTTGTTTACAGCAGGATACTACCCCTCCACAGAGATATAAACTTCAGTCAAAGAGAGGAATCACATTAGGTTCCCATAGAGATGTAGACTTCAGTCTAAGAGAGGATTGGCATTAGGTTAGGTCCTGGCAATGAGAATCGCCTTATCGTGGCTGCCAGGTTCACATGAATTGACCAATTTATGCACTAATCATTCTCAATTTTTCATATTTCTAGTGCAGTAATGCAATTCAATTTTCATTTTTCATGTTTGCATGCTATAGCACTACAGAGTTCTGCTTTATTTGTTTGATCACATATAACATAGATGTCAAAACAGGTAAATAGAATAATGAATTAGGTGCAAATGAAAAAATGTGCAAAACATACAAAACAAGACATAAAACAGGTGTAAAGGCATTGATAAATTGTGGTCATTGCACTGTTAGTGGTTAAAAACTGAGTTAATTATGTTTTGCGTTTACTTATGAAATTTGAGAAAAAAATTAAAAAATTAACATTCTTTAAACTTAAGCAACTATTTTTTTTCAAGGAAATTTACAAAACCTATATTTTTACAGACCTTTCAGACCTATTCAGTTTTGAAGTGAACTTCAGAGGTCTATATATTGGAAAATGCCCAAATGTGAATTTATTTTAAAATTTGCACCCCTCAAAATATTCTGAACTGCTGCCAGTTATGAAATGGCCCAGAAGTTGGTATATAGCTGTCAGGGTAAATTACAGACTGTGAAGAACTGAGTTTGTTGGCTGTATCAATTACCTAGGTGGGATAACCATGCAGTTATTTTTTATTCTTTACATCCATGGTCTTATGGCAATTCTGGGTAGATAGCAACAATGTAATTCTGTACAGTCCATAAGGTCCCAGCCGGGGGCCAGTAGTTCCATTGCCCCTGTACCAGGCGATACCCACTGCCTCCCACCTTTTGGTTGTCTCACATCTTTTGCACCTCCTACCAGTATAGTCTGTAGTCAGAGTCCATGCCCCTCCTGACGATGAATCTTACGACTGTAGCACATGTATCTGTTGTGAGTTCATTTTTCCCTTCACCATTGAGGTCTGATGAACTCCCTCCTCTAGTGAAGGAAGGTAGTGAGACTGATTACCAAACACCTGGGCAGCTAGATGATGACTGGGTGGCTGGAATTGAGGACTGGATATAAGGCTGCCGACGCCCTCCTTCCTAGCTGGTGATTTTCCTGCTGGATTCTTGGAGACCAGTCTGATTCCTGCATCTCTAAGCTAAGTTTTTCTGCTCTGCTTTGTATTCTTCAGTTTTGTTCTTGTTTTGCCTTGTTTTTTGGGAGTTCTGCCATCCCTGACTGGGGGTGAGCTGAAATCCATTTTTGTCTCTGATCTGTTGATATTTTGCTCTGTCTTCAGAATATACCTGAGTGCTGATATAGTCTTTTTGAAGCCTAGCGACTTCATGGCCTGTTTTTCCTATCAGTCGGTTGGCTCATTTTGATAGGGTTTTTGCAGATGGCAGACAGCAGCTTTCCTATCCTGTCCTATGTAGTTTGCTTGGGCCCCATCATTTGCTCAACCTATCTTTCTATCTGTGTTAGTGTTTTCATCTTGCTTCACCGTCATTATATGTTGGGGGCTGCCTATTGCTTTGGGGTCTGCTCTGGGGCAGTTTAGTTTTTCCCCTTTCTGTCTTTAGGCTATATAGTTCTCTGGCTGTGATCGAGGGGTCTAGGGCACCGTAGGAACCCCCCACGGCTACTGCTAGTTGTTTGGATAGGTTCAGGGGTCTGCAATCCAATAGCTGCCAACCTCTCTGGTTTTTCTGGACTTAGCTGGTATTTTGTTTTTTCCTCCGTCGGTGACTCATCATAACAGAATCACCAGCCTTACCGCAGATCCTAAGGTACTCAATAGCAGGAGAGAATTGTAAAAAAAAAAAAAAAAAAAAAAAAAAAAAGGGAAAAGTGTCAGAATTTTTTTTTTTTTTTGTGTGCATATTTTTTCCTCTATATCTCTGAGGCCGTAGGGGGAATTTTTCTCTCAATGGAGATGAAGCAATTGTCTGATCGTGTGGAGCAGCTCGCTGCTGAAGTGTGGGGAATTTCCGCCTATCTTGCTCATTCACATGCTGCTGAACCAAAGATTCCTTCTCCTGATGTATTTTTGGGGGATCGGTCTAAATTCTTGAATTTCAAGAATAATTGTAAATTATTTTTTGCCTTGAAGCCTAACTCGTCGGGGAACTCCGCGCAGCAGGTTAAAATTGTCATCTCTTTGCTGCGCGGCGATCCCCAGGATTGGGAGTTTTCTTTGAAACCTGATGATCCTATTCTGAATAATGTGAATGCATTTTTTCAAGCCTTGGGGTTGTTGTATGATGAACCTAATGCTATTGATCAGGCTGAAAAGACACTGTTGGCATTAAGCCAGGGTCGGGATTCGGCAGAGTTGTACTGTCAAAAGTTCCGAAAGTGGGCGGTCCTTACTACCTGGAATGATGGTGCCTTGGCAGCCCTCTTTCGGAAGTGTTTGTCAGAAACTGTAAAAGATACTATGGTGGGATTTCCTGTTCCCTCTGGTCTTGACGATTCTATGTCATTAGCCATTCAGGTGGATCGGCGTTTACGTGAACGCAAAACTACACGAGAGATGTTACCACCTGTTGAACAAATGTCTGAACCTATGCAATGTGATAGAGTTTTGTCTAGGGCGCAACGTCAGGAGTTCAGAAGGCGTAATAAGCTGTGTTTTTTTTGTGGAGATGCCTCGCATATTATTTCTGTCTGCCCTAAACGAGAGAAACGTTGTGCACACACGTTTTCTGTGGGTGGTGTTCAACCTAAGTTTCTTCTGGCAATTACTCTGATCTGCTCCCTGTCCACATTTTCCGCCAAGGCTTTTGTGGATTCAGGAGCAGCTCTGAACCTGATGGACTTGGATTTTGCTAAACGTTGTGGATTTCCTATGACAACTCTGTGGACGCCTATCCCTTTGAGGGGTATTGATGCTACTCCTTTGGCGAAGAATAAACCTCAGTTTTGGACCCAGGTGGTAATGAGGGTCGCCTCAGACCATCAAGAAAATTGCAGATTTTTGGTGTTGCATAATTTGCATGATACCATTGTTCTGGGGTTTCCCTGGTTGCAAATCCATAATCCAGTTCTGGATTGGAAATCTTTGTCTGTGGTGAGTTGGGGTTGTCGGTGTGCCCTTAGTGATGCTCCTGTTTTCTCCACCTCTCCCCAGTCACGTGATGTTCCTGACTATTTGGCTGACTATTATGATGTATTTAGTGAGAATGAGTCTGCGTCTTTGCCTCCTCATAGGAGTTATGACTGTGCTATTGAGCTGAACCCGGGGTGTAAATTCCCCAAGGGTCGGCTTTTCAATTTATCTGTACCCGAGCACGAGGCTATGCGATCCTATATTAAGGAGGCATTGGAGAAGGGTCATATTAGACCATCCTCTTCACCCTTAGGTGCTGGGTTTTTTTTCGTGGCTAAAAAGGATGGTTCATTAAGGCCTTGTATTGACTATCGTGCCCTCAACAAAATTACTGTTAAATATCAGTATCCGTTACCCCTGATTTCTGATCTATTCTCCAGAGTTAAAGGTGCTTGCTGGTTTACCAAGCTTGACCTCAGGGGGGCGTATAATCTTATTCACATTAAGCATGGGGATGAATGGAAGACGGCGTTTAATACTCCGGAGGGACATTTTGAGTACCTGGTGATGCCTTTTGGGCTCACTAATGCCCCTTCTGTCTTCCAGTGCTTCATGAAAGATATATTCCGAGACTTTGTGGATACATTTTTGATTATCTATCTGGATGATATTTTGATCTTCTCCAAGAATTGGGACTCTCATGTGGAACATGTTCGGACTGTGTTCCGGATTTTGAGGGAGAATTCCCTGTAAGTCAAGGGATCGAAATGCCTTTTTGGGGTACAGAGGATTTCATTTTTGGGATTTATTTTGTCTCCGTCAACTATTGAAATGGACCCGGCCAAGGTACAGGCCATTTACGATTGGGTTCAGCCCACTTCTTTGAAGGCCCTCCAGAAGTTTTTGGGTTTTGCTAATTTTTATCGGAAATTTATTGCAAAATTTACTAGTATTGCCAAGCCATTGACTGATTTGACTAAGAAGGGTGCTGATGTGTTAAATTGGTCTCCGGAGGCTGTTTCTTCCTTTCAGGAGCTGAAGCGAAGATTCATTTCTGCTCCGGTTTTGCGGCAACCTGATGTCTCACTCCCGTTTCTGGTAGAGGTGGACGCTTCTGAGATTGGTGCAGGAGCGGTGTTGTCCCAAAAAGATCCTGTGACATCTAAAATGAATCCTTGTGCTTTCTTTTCCCGAAAGTTCTCCCCATCCGAACGTAACTATGATGTGGGGAATCGGGAACTGTTGGCCATGAAATGGGCATTTGATGAGTGGAGACATTGGTTGGAGGGAGCCAAACACCAAGTCGTGGTCCTTACTCACCACAAGAATTTGATTTACCTGGAGTCGGCCAAGCGCTTGAATCCTAGACAGGCTAGGTGGGCCTTGTTTTTCACACGTTTTCATTTTGTGGTCTCTTTTCTTCCGGGCACTAAGAATGTCAAGGCAGACGCCCTCTCTAGGAGTTTCCTTGTTGATTCTCCTGTTGTGACTAAGCCTGCTACCATCTTAGGCGAGGGGCTAGTTCTTTCTGCCATCTTGCCCGATTTGAGACGTGCTCTGGAAGAGTTTCAGGAGGACAAACCTGAGCGTTGTCCCAGTAGAAAGTTGTATGTTCCTGACCAGTGGAGGAAGAGAGTGATGTCTGAAGTTCATTTCTCTGCATTGGCTGGTCATCCAGGTATTTTTGGTACTAGAGATCTGGTGAGTCGATCTTTTTGGTGGCCCGCCTTGTCTCGTGATGTCAGGAATTTTGTGCAGTCCTGTGGGACTTGCTCCCGGTCTAAACCTTGTTCTCGCTCTAGTGGCTTGTTGATGCCTTTGCCAGTGCCCAAGAGGCCATGGACCCATATTTCAATGGATTTTATCTCTGATATGCCTGTCTCTCAGAGAATGACTGTTATTTAGGTGATTTGTGATAGATTCTCTAAGATGGTCCATCTTGTACCACTCCCTAAGTTGCCATCTTCCTCTGAGTTGGTGCCCTTGTTTTTGCAACAGGTGGTTCGCTTGCACGGGATTCCTGAGAACATTGTATCTGACAGAGGAGTTCAGTTTGTGTCTAGATTTTGGAGGACCTTCTGTTCCAAGCTGGGAATTCAGTTGTCCTTCTCCTCTGTGTTTCACCCTCAGACCAATGGGCAGACGGAGAGAACAAACCAGAATTTGGAGTCGTATTTGAGATGTTTTATTTCTGCCGATCAGGATGATTGGGTTTCATTTTTGCCCTTGGCCGAATTTGCTTTAAATAATAGAGCTAGTTCTGCCAACTTTGATGTCACCTTTTTTTTGTAACTTTGGTTTTCACCCTCGATTTTCTTCAGGGCAGGTGGAGCCTTCTGCCTGCCCAGGTGCTGACACTGTGGTGGAGAGAATGCACCAGATCTGGGACCAAGTAGTGGATAAGTTGTCTCTCTCCCAGGAAAAGGCCCAGCGGTTTTCCAACCGGCGTAGGACCGTTCGTCCCCAGTTTAAAGGTGGGTGATATGGTTTGGTTGTCATCAAAAAATATCGCTATGAAGGTGGCTTCTCCTAAGTTTAAGCCTAGATTTATTGGACCTTACAAGATTTTGGAGATTATTAATCCGGTCTCTTTTCGGCTGGCTCTTCCTGTCACATTTAAAATTCACAATGTGTTTCATAAGTCCTTGTTGAAGAGGTTTGTTGAACCAGTAGTTCCTGTGGTGGCACCTCCTGACCCTATATTGGTTGAAGGTAACATGGAATATGAGGTAGAGAAGATACTGGATTCCCGTCTGGCTAGACGGAGACTCCAGTATTTGGTTAAGTGAAAGGGTTATGGTCAGGAGGATAATTCCTGGGTCTCTGCCTCTGATATTCATGCCGAAAGATTGGTGCTTGCCTTTCATCGGGCTCACCCAGATTGCCCTGGTGGCATGGATGAGGGTTCAGTGACCCCTCCTCAAGGGGGAGGTACTGTTGTGAGTTCATTTTTCCCTTCACCATTGAGGTCTGATGAACTCCCTCCTCTAGTGAAGGAAGGTAGTGAGACTGATTACCAAACACCTGGGCAGCTAGATGATGACTGGGTGGCTGGAATTGAGGACTGGATATAAGGCTGCCGACACCCTCCTTCCTGGCTGGTGATTTTCCTGCTGGATTCTTGGAGACCAGTCTGATTCCTGCATCTCTAAGCTAAGTTTTTCTGCTCTGCTTTGTATTCTTCAGTTTTGTTCTTGTTTTGCCTTGTTTTTTGGGAGTTCTGCCATCCCCGACCGGGGGAGAGCTGAATTCCATTTTTGTCTATGATCTGTTGATATTTTGCTCTGTCTTCAGAATATACCTGAGTGCTGGTATAGTCTTTTTGAAGCCTAGCGACTTCAGGGCCTGTTTTTCCTATCAGTCGGTTGGCTCATTTTGATAGGGTTTTTGCGGATGGCAGACAGCAGCTTTCCTATCCTGTCCTATGTAGTTTGCTTGGGCCCCATCATTTGCTCAACCTATCTTTCTATCTGTGTTAGTGTTTTCATCTTGCTTCACCGTCATTATATGTTGGGGGCTGCCTATTGCTTTGGGGTCTGCTCTGGGGCAGTTTAGTTTTTCCACTTTCTGTCTTTAGGCTATATAGTTCTCCGGCTGTGATCGAGGGGTCTAGAGCACCGTAGGAACCCCCACGGCTACTGCTAGTTATTGTGGATAGGTTCAGGGGTCTGCAATCCGATAGCTGCCAACCTCTCTGGTTTTTCTGGACTTAGCTGTTATTTTGTTTTTTCCTCCTTCGGTGACTCATCATAACATGTATCCAACTCCAGCCAGCAACAACCCCCCCTGTTATGAACGAGTCACCGTAGGAGGCAGACACAAAAATAGAAGCTACGTCCTGAAAACCGGAGAAGTTGGCAACTATCAGATTGCAGACCCCTGAACCTATCAACACAACTAGCAGCAGCCATGGGGGGTTCCTACGGTGCCCTAGACCCCTCGATCACAGCCGGAGGACTATATAACCTAAAGACAGAAGAGGAAATCTAAACTGCCCCAGAGCAGACCCCAAAGTAAAAGGCAGCCCCCAACATATAATGACGGTGAAGCAAGATGAAAAAACACTTACACAGATAGAAAGATAGGCTGAGCAAACAATGGGGCCCAAACTAACTAAAATAGGACAGGATAGGATGGTTGCTTTCTGCAATCTGCCAAAACCCTATGAAAAACATAAGCCAACAGGCTGATATGGAAAAAGGCCCTGAAGCAGCTAGGCTTCAAAAACTATATCGGCACTCAGGTATTTTCTGAAGACAGCGCTAAAGGAATTCAGCTCTCCCCAGCAGGGAATGACAGAAATCCAGCAAAACAAAGTCAAAATACAAATGCAAAAGGCAGAGCAGAAAACTTAGCTTTAGGAGAGCAGGAATTCAGACTGGTATCCAAGGATCCCACAGAGAAATCACCCGCAGGGCAGAAGGGCGTGGACAGCCTTATATCCAGTCAGAAACTCCACTCAGCCAATCATCATCATTAGGCCCAGATGCTTGATAATCAGGCTCACTACCTTTCTTTACCAGAAGAGGGAGTTCATCGGGCCTCAGTGGTAAAGGGGAAAATGAACTCACAACACCACCCATTCACTCGTCAGTGTCCTAAATACCCCAAGCCCCCTCCTCTGGAATAAACAACACAATAAAGAACTAAGAGCCACCTTAGTTCAAATAGAGTGATGAAATAATCCCCATAGTATAATAAGATGTAATATTTATTGAGTATATGGGCAGTTCAGAGCTGTTTAACCCCTTAGTGACAGTCTCAATTTGATACTTAATGACCAAGCCAATTTTTACAATTCTGACCACTGTAAGTTTATGAGGTTATTGCTCTGGAATGCTTCAACATATCCCACTGATTCTGAGAATGTTTTTTCATGATTTATTGTACTTCATGTTAGTGGTAAAATGTCTCCGCTCTAACTTGCATTTATATATGAAAAAAATAGAAATTTTGCAATTTTTAAATTTTAATTTTTGTACCCTTAAATCAGAGTGGTGTCACAAAAAATAGTTAATGAATAACATTTCCCACATGCCTACTTTACATCAGCACAATTTTTTAAACATAAATTTATTTTGTTAGGATATTATAAGAGTTAAAATTTGACCAGCCATTCCTTATTTTTCCAAAAAAATTTACAAAACCATTTTTTAGGGACCACCTTGAAGTGAGTTAGTGGGTCAATATAACAGAAAATACCCAAAAGTGGCACCATTCTAAAAACTGCACCCCTCAAGGTGCGCAAAACCACATTCAAGATTTCTATTAATCCTCAATGTGCTTCACATGAATTATTGGAATGTGGAAAAAAATGAACATTTAACTGTTTTCCACAAAATTTTTTACTTCAGATCCCAATTTTTTTTATTTTGACAAGGGCTGGAATCAATGGTGGTGCCATGTTGCATTTCGAGATCCCCTGATATACCAAAAGAGTGGAAACCCCCAATTCTAACCCCAATACACCCCTAACCCTAATCCCAACCCTAACCATAACTCTAACCACAGCCATAACCTCAACACACCCCTAACCCTAATTCCAACCCTACTTATAACCCTAACCACAAACTTTACCCTAACACACCCCTAACCTTAATCCCAACCCTAACCGTAATCTCAACCCTAGCAACAACCCTATCCATAACTTTAGCCTCAACCCTAACTTTAACTTTAGTGCCAAAGTGATAATGGAGTGATAGGGTCTATCACAGTGATCAAAATGAACCAATAGGAAACATTTCCTATTGTTGCCAAGTGCTGGCTGGCATTTTCTCCTGGAAGAAGATGCTGGCGGTTGAGGGGAATTCACGGGGGGGGGGGTTGCAGAGACAATGGAGGTGTCGTGGGGGTTTGGAGGACCCTATTTATCTTTCATCTCATGTGCGATCACATCACAGGAGAAAGAAATTAAATGGAAAATCAGACTTTATTTGTGGTTGCCGTTATACCATTAATAGCGGCGAACGCAACACCAGAGTCAGTAAAAACCAACCCAAATCATGTTCTCTGGGGCCTCGGCTAGCCGGTAGCTGAAACTCTGCAGAAATTATGACTCTGGGGGGCGCTATACCATTATTCCTCAGCAAGCACTAAAAAGCGGCGCTATAGTTTAAGTACCCTTAACTGCCACCGTTAAGAGGTGTATCAGCAGTTGTTAAGGGGTTAAAGGCGTAGCAATCAAAGTGTATGTAAACTTTTGACTTTGTAGTAAGTAATAAAAATGCCTTAAAACATTCTCTCTCATTATTCTAACATTTGGCAAACATTAATATTTATGTAACAGGAGGGAAGGATCCAGCGAGAAAATAGCAGTCTAAAAATAACTTTTAATCCATTATTTAAAAACATGGAAGGCACCAAGTTGTCAGGCAAAAAAACACATTGTTGTCAGATCAACGCATTTCGACTTTGCAGTCTTCGTCAAGATTAAAAGTAATTTTTTAGACTGCTATTTTCTCGCTGGATCCTTCCCTCCTGTTGTTACATATGTTTGCTTCAATGGAACCGTGCTGAGTGCCAGCTTTCTAACGAGGAGTCTACACAGTGGTGAGCTGACTTCACAGTCCATCTTTTTTTTCATTAATAATTATGGTAATCCTAATAGACCTAAAACAGGAAAGGTTTATTCTTATTTCATGTCAGATATTGAGAAAACCATGCATATGTGTATTTTTATATAGTGTATGCAAACGTCTGGTTTCAATTGTATATATCGCTTGTCCATTAATTTAAATGAGAGTGTATATACAAATAATCTGTGTTACACACCATGTGTTAATGCCGCATATGATGTTGTATCCTCCTCCACAGGGGAGCTTCTAATTTCTGATATGTGGGCTGCATGAGGAGCACAAGCTTGTCCAAATGGATATTCCAGCAAATAAACACAAGCGCCTACAGCTCACCACACCATGCCAACAAAAGGTAACGGAGGAGAAACAAATGGTGCATACGCACCATGGTATATAGGCTGAATGCTACTAACTAGCAGAAATAAAATAAGTGAAAAACCTGTTTTGTCACTTACATAATATTTGTATATATGATCTAATTTAATTTAATGGTGACGTGCTATGTCTGTGGTTTGGCTCTCTTTCTATTATTACCACTCCTTCTGATGAAGATGGTTAAGCATACATTTGGGCACTTGTGATGGGAACACATGGAGATATTGAGCTAAGTATGTCAGCTATCTATTATCATTGTAATGGCCGGGTCTGTTAGTGTAATTTGTAGCAATTTACTTTCTGGCATTCATCTACCAGATTAAATTTCATCTTCATAATGCTGTCATTAAAACCTGTGGTAAATTTTTTGTGCACATAGCCTTTATATTCATAATTTGCAGACTCTATCATTGAAACTTTGACTGATGTACATTAACTTATTATTGGTTGTTATTATATTTTTTTTGTTTTGCTCATGTAAATGTGATAAACTACCTGTCACACTTTTTTCATGATTTTCCTTGCTTATAGTGTGTTTGGACTTTTTATGTTTTTTTCTTTTATTTTCATTAAAATAAATATTCCATGGGAATTATATCATCGCTCTAATTGAACTGAGTTGGCTCTTAGTTCTTTCTTCTGTTGTTTTGGGTCTCTAAAGAGTGTTTTCCCTGTTTCTTTGATGGATTCATATTAGTCTTTCTTTATGTTATGTTAATGTTATTGCCATTTCTTTTGTTTTACAGAAATCAGCCTATGGGATCATAATGGTTTTCAAGGACAGAGAAACAAGCTTGCCTACTAAAGTATCAGATTTATTTAAGCAAGGTTCTTCATTGCTTTTAAGCTGTACTCAGATGTCTAATAGGTCTCATAATTTGCAATGATGAGAGCCAATAGTCCCAAACACCATGTCTGCAAATTTAGATTCTGATTTTGCTTCTTGTTATGATTAGGTATCCGAAGAGGATAACGGGAAAAGGCGAGGCAATCAGATAACCAGAGAGGTTGGTAACTTAGCGAATTGCAGACCCCTAAACTGACAACACAACTAGAATTAGCTGTGGGACGTACCTACGATGCCCTAGACGCCTCAGCACAGCCAAAGAATTAACTAAGCCTAAAGAGAGAAAGGGGAAAGCTAAACTGCACCGGAGTAGAACCCCAAAGGAATAGATAGCCCCCGAACATATATTGCTGGTGAGACAAGATGAGGCACAAACACAGGTAGAAAATAGAGTAAGCAAATGATGGGACCCAAACTGTCTAGATAGAATAAGACAAGAAAGGATACTGTCTGCAATCACGCAAAAAACCCTAAGAAAAATTCCAATATGTCTGATATGCAAAAATACTGAGGCCAAACGACCTCTCCCCCACTAAATCAGAACTCTGGTGTAACTGGACGCAAACAAAAGATACTGATATAGCAGGAATTTAGAAATACTGCAAAGACTGACATAAGCTGTGGCAAATGAAACAGAGTCCAGCACAGGTCCCAGCAGGGAACTAGGCTGGACTCACACAAGCAAGGCAGAAATCAGAGAAAAGCAAAAAATGGATCAAATGCAAAAAGATTCAAGCAGACAAATAGCTTATCTGAAAGGTGCAGGACAAAGCAGAAGGCAAGCAGACTTCCAAAATGCTCAGGAAGAAAACCAAATCACTGGCAATAGCTGAGGGAAGGTTGCTCACTTAAATCACTCCAATCTGTAACACCTGACCTCCAATCATCCTGCTCAGGTGATTGACTTCTGTCAGCCAGACCAGCTCCATTACCAGCAGCAACCACCAGAGGGAGCCCAAGCTCAGAAGCCAGGTCAAAAGTGTTCACAACAGCTTTTATCCTAAGTCATATTGCAAGACTCATTACAGGGTCGACAGTGACTTGTATAATTGCTGCTTCCAACAGGTGGTGCTGTAGAGTTAAAGTCCTCATCCTCTCTGAAGAAGCAATTTGCATCTTAAATAAAAGAATTTGGTCCACAAAAAAAATGAAATTATGGTGAATGAAATCTTCTATGGAAAATTATGCAGATCAAAGTATTATTCCTAGGGGTGTTACTGGTTCAGATCTATCTCACATCTGATTTGAGCAATGAAGGCCTCACTAAAAGGTGAGAATAATAATTGTGGAAAAGAATGGTTCCCTTTTAAAAACTATAGATGATGAGATCAAGGAGTTACAAGATATTTTAAAGGAAAATTTAACAAAATTTTTGGAAAATTTGGAAAAGGATATGGAACTGTGGGAGACAAATTCAGCGTGCTGTCACAGACTACAAAACAATTAAAGTCTTTCAATGGAAATGCAGGATTGACAG
Organism: Dendrobates tinctorius; assembly: GCF_039654945.1. Classification (NCBI taxonomy): domain Eukaryota; kingdom Metazoa; phylum Chordata; class Amphibia; order Anura; family Dendrobatidae; genus Dendrobates; species Dendrobates tinctorius. The sequence goes on along the minus strand of NW_027361676.1, from coordinate 44,321,495 downwards.
GAATAGAAAATAGTCATCTGATAATTCATGATTATCTTCCCATACATCAGCAGCTGGAAACATCAATTTCTCTCATGAACAAGGATCCAGCTTTGATAGGATGATGATACCATGGTTTAGTGGAAAAAAGGAAAAATCAGGATTATGTTGCTGGAATAAATAAAAGAAGTGATACCATCTAAAGGTAATTCATTTATGTACACATCATTTAATTGACATACAGATGTAGGTTCTGGAGAAAAGAGTAACGTTTTCTACTTCTACTCCTCTAAATTTATTTACCGCCATAAAGGACATTAATTTATTTGCCCAGAAATTGATCCTCAAATGATTTTATTATAATTCTTATCTGGAAGACAAAAGCCTTGGCTATTTTGGAATATTTATCATCTTTATATTAATTCTAAAAAGTCCCCATCCATTATTTATGTACGGCAATAGATACCTTTTTGAAATGAGTATCAGCAGATATTGAACAAGTAAAATATAAATCCGGTCCTGCAACTTACATAAGTTTTACAGAAATAAATGCTCTGAGGGAGCTACAAACATGGAATGTTGTTGCTTTTAAAACAGCTGAAAAAGTTGGCAACCTAGTGGTTTGGACTTGTTCCTTGTATGAGGCAGAAGCCTATAAACCTTTGAAGTATGTAAATTGTTAAAGGAAGCTACCATATAACCCTTTGATTCCTTTTCAGGCTAAGCTATATGGTATTTTGAAGAAAGCTTATGAAACAAGAATTGTTCCCAAGAAATTGAGGGAATAATTAATGGTGACCAATCCTAAAATGTCGACATTGTATCTAATCCTCAAGTTGCATAAAAATAATCAAAATCAAGATTTATTGACGATACATTTTTCATTTGGGAAGGTTCGATTGATGAATTGAGGTACTTTATGTCTAAATTAAATGAAAACGTGATCAATGTTAAACTGACATATAAATATAGATGGTGTGTCGATTTTTGGACATCAAAAATTATGTTAATTATGAAAGATTTATTGTAACTGATCTCTGCCACAAACCTACTGCCACCATTTATTTTCTATATGCAGAATTGTCTCATCCACTGTCCACTATTAATGAAATTTCCATTGGACAATTCCTTCGTATTAGACATATTTGTTCCTACAATGATGCCTTTGAAAGACAAAAAAAGGATTTGAAGCATCACCTCCAGGGCCGAGGATATAGTAAAAAAAAAACTATTTCTCAAGGTTATCACAGAGCACTAGGTACATCCAGAAACTCTATGTTTTATAGAAATGAAACAGGTAGGAACAAAGAGGCATCCAACAAATTGAGGCCTATTACGACATATCTCATTAAGTATTCACATTCAGCACTGGGATGTTCTATGTACAGATCCTATTTTCAGTAAGTTCCTCACAAAAATCCTGAAATTACTGCTAGACTGTCTAAAGGATAAAACAAGATGGTCAGGCTAAACATCCCAATGGAGGGTTCAGTATGCATGGGAGGCAGGGACAAAAATCTCCAAAAAACAAAATGGACTTTTAATAAACTTTTATGCCTCCCATGTATACTGAACCCTCCATTGGGATGTTTAGCCTGTCCATCTTGTTTTATCATTCCATTCCACACATTGGTTTCACACAGAAAGCTCTCTCTTTTAACTGTAGTATTCTCTTCAAGCTTCTGACACTTCCTTGAAGCTCGTGCTAGCGCCATCTAGTGTCTCTTTATAATACTACAACGCCCCTTTTTTTACATTGTTACCATGTTTTTATGATTTAATATATTTAATATTAAAATGCTACTGCACTTTATTTCAAAAATTTTTTTCTTTTACAATCGGTATTTTTTTTTTTATATAAGTGCCCTTAATTATTTTTTTTAGCCGTTATTCAGGGTACATCTCTTTGGATTTACTCTTTATTCTGGAAGAGAATAGATTGATCTTAACATTGATTCGAAAAATCATACCCCATTCCTCACTAGTCACCATGGTCATGTAGATTAAAACACCATACACTCTCAACTTTGGAACTGTGTTCTAGACTCCTTGAGGATGGCTTTAACTACTTTTTTATTGGACCCCGTGATCCCCCGTGTCTATTTCAAAAGAAATATATATATTTTCTTTTTTATTGTTCTTGAGTATGTATTCTTATTATATGCGGTTTTAATATATTCTATTAAAATACAATTATTTTAATGTGTTTTATACCATTGCCTTGCTGATGTGGTAGGTACTTGTCCTGCCCCCTTTTTTTTTTTTTTCTCCACTTTGGATTGTATATGAACTCCTGCATTGCATGCTTGTATCATGCCCTGATGAAGTGAGCTGGGACAGCTCAGGAAACACGTAGGCACCCATAAAGTTCCTTGAATTATACCTACAGCAGCACAGTGTATCATTGCACCTTAAAGCCATCTTCACTTACAAGTCTTTGGACCCTGTGCAGACTGCAGCAGCTGTTTCGTGCGTTTGTAAGTGTTGTGACCGAAGTTTCACAACCCTATCAGGTGAGTCTCTCCTTGCCTCACCATTACAATTGTGTTTTAAAGGTTTCACACAGTGGATGCGCCCTGTTTTGTTTCTTTTGTTTCATTGGTAGCAATTTACTTTCTGGCATTCAGCTACCAGAATAAATTGTGTCTTTATAACACTGTCATTAGAACCTATGCTATATTTTTTGTACACATAGCCTTTATATTTAAACTTTTGCAGAATCTATTATTGAAATTTTGACTGACATACATATAGTCTGTATCATTGGTTGTTATTGTATTGATTTTTTAACCACTGGGTATCTTATATTCCATTTATTATTATATATTTGGCTCATGTAAGTGTAATATTGTACCTGTCACACCTTTTTATGATTTTCCTTGCTTATAGTGTGTTTGTTTGTACTGTTCATTTTTTATATACTCTATAAATATTACATTTTATTATAGCATGGGAACTATTTTATCACTCTAATTGAACTGAGTTGGCACTTAGTTCTTTGTTTTGTTGTCTTGTGTCTCTAAAGAGTGTTTTCCCCTTTACATTGATTACTTTTAAGCTTTTTTATATTTTGTTAATGTTAATCCTGCCAGAATTGAGCCTTACCCTCAAGAAACAATTCTCCCTAAGCTAACTGTGCATTGGTGGAGATATTTTCCTGATGATGAAGCCATCAGTTGGACTGCATGTGAGACCCCTTGTGGTGAAGACTCCACTGGGTCTACTATGTCCATCCACAAAATTGGACTAGTGGTTAGGAGAACAATGACTTGAGGCCCCTGAGACACTAGCAAGAGTAACAGAATGATTCCTGTATGTAATTACCAATCTTGTGTCTTCCCTTATGTATGCATAAGATCCAGCCCATACGTCTTCATCTGCTTACTGTGACTGAATGGAAACTTTGATTTCTGAAGCTGAACAATTTGCAGGTGAAATTGGTGCACTAACATGGAAGCGTAAGCAAATCTCTAATAAAACACAGCAAGCAAATCTCTAATAAAACACAACAATAAGATCGACGTACTGATTCTCCATGCTAGAAAAAGTCTGCATCCCATAGAACCGTGGAGTCTACTCTAATAATCTTTAGTCTGTGGCCAGCTCCTCACACACACATTTTTAAACATAAGGTTCAATATTGTTAATATTGAATATATTGAGTCATTGAATAAACTTGAAGAATTTGTCAATAAAAGTTTTCAAACTTATGAAATGCTTATAAATGTACTTCAGTAATCATAGAAACATCCGACTAAAAAAATCTAAAACCACTGAAGCAGAACACTTTGATAAAATCAAAATTTGTGTCAGCCTCAAAACTTTTGACCATGACCATTTTGATAGATTTGCATAGCCATTGATGTGTCGAAACAGCAGAAACCCATATAAAATGACCCAACTTTGCAAACTACAGCCTTCATTGAATTGATATAAGCATGTAGGGAGCACATGAGCAACACAAATGCCTCACAAAATTTTAGAACATTGGGTAGCGAAATAAAAAAATTTAATTTTTACCGCTTAAATTTCAAAGTACCTGCATTTTTTTTAAAACAATAGGTTATTGAAGAAAATGGAGTCCTCAGCTTGTTATTCAATTTCTATAGAAAGTGACCATAATCCCATATTTGTTTAGAAACTGCTGTTTTGACACAAGACATTTGAGTTTTGTAGCACAGACTTTGCTATAATAGTTTGTGGGTGCCATATACAGAGCCCCTACAATGGCATAATAAAAAAAATGAAAAAGATTGTTTTAGAAATTACACCTCGTAGGGAATTTATCTAAGAGTGCAGTGGGTATTTTAGGCTTAGTTGTGTTTAACAGAAAACTAATTCTGCTCCATACATGCATACCCAACCAGTGGGCAAGAGTTTACTATATTTTATGCCCATCTAAAAAGACAGGCACTACTGAGAAAAAGCACAATTTCATATTGTAGTGAACAGTTCAGTGAACAATTCAGTCTGAATCCCATTTTTTAGCGATTCAGATCGAAGCCCCCAATTGAAGTAATCAAGGCACTACTAAAAGCAATGTGCACCTGGCCTTTCTCCCAAAAATTGACAAATCTCCCTCTTATATCAAAACCATAACCACACAAGTTGGATAATATGGAAACAGCAAACCTGGTCTTCAATTTCTCTAAAGCAATGGAAGGGGAAAATCAGATAGCAGCAAAACTCCAACACCGCAATAGAAAAAATTCCATTGGAGTGGTGTTTCTAATCTAAGTTCCCTGCTCCTACTCTCATACTTACCTGACACCATCTTCACCTTCTGTAGCTGCCGCTCCCATTGATCTCCAGCAGTTTGTGACCTGCCATTTGCTCCTGTAATTGAGGTCACTTTTCAATGCAAGTCTATAAGAGCCTCATTCTGGCTCTTATAGACTTGCATTGGACAATTGTGAATGTTATTTCTGGCTTCCTGCTAGCTATAAGTTCCAGTCACAAGATGGTGCCATGGGACCGATACAGGTAAAGATGCTGGCAGGTAAATATCAAAGTAGGGCCTGGGACCTTAGATTTGAAGCAGTGTCATTAAAGTGGTGCTACAAATAATAGGTAGAGTTGAGCGAAACGGGTCGAAAAAATTCAAAAGTCGCCGACTTTTGGCAAAGTCGGGTTTCATGAAACGAAACCCGACCCTAGGATGAGGTCGGCCACGAGGTCGGCGACTTACGCGCCAAAGTCGCGTTTCAAAAGTTTGTTTTGCGCTCTTTTTCAGCCAATCAGGATCCACGGACACTGTGGGCAACGTGATGACATAGGCACGGGTCACCACCATCTTTCAGAAGGGAATGCAAGTGATTGGCTTGCTTTGGTGGGCGTCACAGGGGGTATAAAAGGGCGTGCACGCCGACCGCCATCTTACTTCTGCCGATCTTAGTATAGGGAGAGGTTGCTGCTGATTCTGTAGGGAGAGCGTTAGGCAGGGAAGAAGACAAAAAAACTGCTTCTGCTGCTAGCGATTTGGCCTGCACAACACACCAGTCACTGTGTGTGCAGTGCAAGGGGAGGCTATATAGTGGTGTATCAGTGGTGTTGGTTGTTGGGCTGCCTTTTAAGGCTTCCTGACAGGCTGGCATTGCTGTTTACCCACTGCTCCGCAAACTGCTTTTTTAAAAGCAATCCCAATTTTTTTTTTTGTCCTGCTGAGAAGAAAAAAAAAATGCTTCTGCTGCTAGCAATTTGGCCTGCACAACACACCAGTCACTGTGTGTGCAGTGCAAGGGGAGGCTATATAGTGGTGTATCAGTGGTGTTGGTTGTTGGGCTGCCTTCTAAGGCTTCCTGACAGGCTGGCATTGCTGTTTACCCACTGCTCCGCAAACTGCTTTTTTAAAAGCAATCCAATCTCCCTTATCCTCTAGTCACTTTTGTCACAGCTGTGCCATCGAGCCTGTCACATAGCGCTTAGATATTCATTGGGCCTCACACAATCCAAAAGTGTCCAGTGTCCAAAAGTGTGTGCAGATATTCAAAATCTCCCTTATCCTCTAGTCACTTTTGTCACAGCAGTGCCATCGAGCCTGTCACATAGCGCTCAGATATCAGTGGGCCTCACACAATCCACAAGTGTCCAGTGTCCAAAAGTGTGTGCAGATATTCAAAATCTCCCTTATCCTCTAGTCACTTTTGTCACAGCAGTGCCATCGAGCCTGTCACATAGCGCTCAGATATCAGTGGGCTTCACACAATCCAAAAGTGTCCAGTGTCCAAAAGTGTGTGCAGATATTCAAAATCTCCCTTATCCTCTAGTCACTTTTGTCACAGCAGTGCCATCGAGCCTGTCACACAGCGCTCAGATATCAGTGGGCCTCACACAATCCAAATGTGTCCACTGTCCACAAGTGTGTGCAGAAATTCAAAATCTCCCTTATCCTCTAGTCACCTTTGTCACAGCTGTGCCATCGAGCCTGTCACATAGCGCTCAGATATCAGTGGGCCTCACACAATCCAAAAGTGTCCAGTGTCCAAAAGTGTGTGCAGATATTCAAAATCTCCCTTATCCTCTAGTCACTTTTGTCACAGCAGTGCCATCGAGCCTGTCACATAGCGCTCAGATATCAGTGGGCCTCACACAATCCAAAAGTGTCCAGTGTCCAAAAGTGTGTGCAGATATTCAAAATCTCCCTTATCCTCTAGTCACTTTTGTCACAGCAGTGCCATCGAGCCTGTCACATAGCGCTCAGATATCAGTGGGCCTCACACAATCCAAAAGTTTCCAGTGTCCAAAAGTGTGTGCAGATATTCAAAATCTCCCTTATCCTCTAGTCACTTTTGTCACAGCAGTGCCATCGAGCCTGTCACATAGAGCTCAGATATCAGTGGGCCTCACACAATCCAAAAGTGTCCAGTGTCCAAAAGTGTGTGCAGATATTCAAAATCTCCCTTATCCTCTAGTCACTTTTGTCACAGCAGTGCCATCGAGCCTGTCACATAGCGCTCAGATATCAGTGGGCTTCACACAATCCAAAAGTGTCCACTGTCCACAAGTGTGTGCAGAAATTCAAAATCTCCCTTATCCTCTAGTCACTTTTGTCACAGCTGTGCCATCGAGCCTGTCACATAGCGCTCAGATATCAGTGGGCCTCACACAATCCAAAAGTGTCCAGTGTCCAAAAGTGTGTGCAGATATTCAAAATCTCCCTTATCCTCTAGTCACTTTTGTCACAGCAGTGCCATCGAGCCAGTCACATAGCGCTCAGATATCAGTGGGCCTCACACAATCCAAAAGTGTCCAGTGTCCAAAAGTATGTGCAGATATTCAAAATCTCCCTTATCCTCTAGTCACTTTTGTCACAGCTGTGCCATCGAGCCTGTCACATAGCGCTCAGATATCAGTGGGCCTCACACAATCCAAAAGTGTCCAGTGTCCAAAAGTGTGTGCAGATATTCAAAATCTCCCTTATCCTCTAGTCACTTTTGTCACAGCAGTGCCATTGAGCCTGTCACATAGCGCTCAGATATCAGTGGGCCTCACACAATCCAAAAGTGTCCAGTGTCCATAAGTGTGTGCAGATATTCAAAATCTCCCTTATCCTCTAGTCACTTTTGTCACAGCTGTGCCATCGAGCCTGTCACATAGCGCTCAGATATCAGTGGGCCTCACACAATCCAAAAGTGTCCAGTGTCCAAAAGTGTGTGCAGATATTCAAAATCTCCCTTATCCTCTAGTCACTTTTGTCACAGCAGTGCCATCGAGCCTGTCACATAGCGCTCAGATATCAGTGGGCCTCACACAATCCAAAAGTGTCCACTGTCCACAAGTGTGTGCAGAAATTCAAAATCTCCCCTGCCCTATAGACAGCTTGTACCTTGTTTTACATTACTATATAGTTTGTTGGATTTTGTCTACATTTCTACCAAAAATGAGGAAGGCTGGTGGAAGAGGCCGTGGAATTGGGCGGGGGTTGGCAGCTGGTAATGATGGTGTTGGTGGTGGATCTGATGGTAGTGGCAAGAGCAAAATAGGACCGAATGCAGGAGGTGCTGACCCTGCGTCATCGTCTGGCTACATAAGGCCTCGAACGCTTAGTTTTCTAGGAGTTGGCAAACCGCTTTTAAAGCCAGAGCATCAGGAAAAAGTTTTGTCTTACATTGCTGACTCAGCCTCCAGCTCTATCGCCTCCTCTTCTTCAGTTGTAAAAAGTAAAAGCACTGAGTCGTCATTGGAGGCTCATGTTCATGAACCACACCTTTCCTTGTGTCCTTCACCCCAACCAAGATTGAAGGATGACGCAGGCCATACTACTGATTACTCCATGGAGCTGTTTTCACATACCATGCCTGGATTATCAAGTCAAATGATGAATTACCCAGGCCAAGATGAATCTGACATGGAGTGCACTGGTGCACAGCCGCTGATGGATGATTCTGCTGGTACATTCACTCAGAGCACTACATTGTCCTCGCAGTGTACAGAGCCAGATTCTGACCCTGATGAGACTCAGGTGCCCCTTCCCGCACACTATACCACCATACACGGTGACACAGAGGAAGGTGCACATGACATAGAAGAGGAGGTGATGGATGACCCAGTTGTTGACCCAGATTGGCATCCATTGGGGGAAGAGGGTGCTGCTTCCAATAGCTCAGATGAGGAGCATCCACAGCAGACATCGACATCGCAACAGCTGTTATCTGGCAGGCCCGGAGCACTCCAAAGACAGGTTCCAAACATCAAAAGAGTTGCTGGACAGCTTGTCCAGAGGGTCAAAAGATCACAGCGTGCTAGGCCGCAAAATGTCTGCCAAAGTAGGAAGAGTGCAGTGTGGCACTTTTTTGAACAAAATCCTCATGATCAGGCCAAGGTTATCTGTAAGAAGTGCGCAAAGACCTTTAGCCGAGGGAAAAATCTGAAAAATTTGAATACCAGTTGCATGCTTAGACATTTAACCAGCATGCACTTGCAAGTGTGGACACAACACCAAACCTCAAGTGCCACATGTGCAACTGATCACAACGAAGGTAGTCAGCAACGCTACATTGTTTCCCCCACTGTAAGCCCACCGGTTAGCACAGCAGCAAATGTTGAGGTGTCGTTGCAAAACCACAGCAGTCAGGGAATCCCACTGTTATATCAACGAAATACTGATTCTAGGCCATCAGAAAGAACACCAACTCCATCACCATCATCAACCCTCTCTCAGTCCGCCCTGTCCGCCCGCCTCAGTCCCTGTCCAGCTCACCCTCCCAGACACTATGAGTAGGTCAAGAAAGTACTCAGTCTCTCATCCGCGTACACTGGGTTTGAACGCCCACATTGCCAAACTAATCTCGTTTGAGATGATGCCCTTTCGGTTGGTGGAAAGCACAGCTTTCTGCGAACTCATGGCCTATGCAGTACCACGCTATGACCTACCCAGTCGCCACTTCTTCTCTCGCAAAGCCATCCCAGCCCTCCACCATCATGTGAAAGACCGCATTGTCCATGCACTCAAGCAGTCAGTGAGCAGAAAGGTGCACCTCACAACTGATGCATGGTCCAGTCGGCATGGCCAGGGCCGTTACGTGTCCATCACTGCGCACTGGGTTAATGTGGTGGATGCAGGGTCCACAGGGGACAGCGGTGGTGGGACAGTGCTGCCTAGCCCACGGTATAGGAAACAGTTGGCTGTAGGCGTTCGACCCTCCTCCTCCTCCACCTCCTCCAGAAGCGAAAGCTCGTCCACAGAGCGCAGTCGTACGAGCACTCCATCTGCAGCTGCCACTGTTGCACACGATGTGTCCCCCTATCGAGCAGCTAGTGGAAAGCGTCAGCAGGCTGTGTTGCAGATGATGTGTTTGGGCGACAGACACACCGCCGAGGTGCTGGCCGAGTACTTGAAGCAACAAACTGAGTCATGGCTGGGCAGTGTACATCTTGAGGCAGGCAAGGTAGTTAGTGATAACGGCCGTAATTTTGTGGCAGCAATAGCCCTTTCAAAACTCAGCCACATACCTTGCTTGGCTCACACCTTGAACCTGGTGGTGCAGTGCTTCCTCAAAAATTATCCGGAGTTAACAGCCCTGCTCCAGAAGGTGCGAAGACTGTGCGCGCACATCCGCCGGTCGCCTGTACACTCCGTTCGTATGCAGAGCTGCAGCGATTGCTCCACCTTCCCAACCACCGCCTCATTATCGACATTGCAACAAGGTGGAACTCCACCCTGCACATGGTGGAGCGGCTGTGCGAGCAGAGGCAGGCCATAATGCATTTGTGGGAGGATACACGGCCAGGCACTTTGAGAGCAGACATGGTGTTGACAGGTGTGCAGTGGTCGAAGCTGAAAGACCTTTGTAAAGTCCTTCAGTGTTTTGAGGAATGCACACGGCTGGTAAGCGCAGACGACGCCATCCTAAGCATGAGCATCCCACTTATGCGTCTGCTCATGCAAACTTTGACGCACCTTAAGGAGCAGGCGTCTGCAGCCAATGTTGATGAGGAGGAAGAGGAGGAGGGAATCCTTGATGACATTCAGCCATTGTCTGCTCAGGGACCTCTCCTGGACGAGGTGGAGGAAGAAGAGGAGGAGGAGGAGGATGATGGGGATGATTACTTAGGGGAGGAGGATGCATCTCGTGGGGCAAGTGAAAATGTTGGCGTGGCAAGGTCTGGTACAGGGTTTGTGCGTGACTGGAGGGATGTGGATTTGCCAGAAAGTGCTCCTCCACCCAGCACTCACAGTGCATCATTGACACTGGGAACCTTGGCCCACATGTCAGATTATGCCTTGCGGATCCTAAAAAGGGACCCCCGCATTGCCAAAATGATGAACGATGACGACTACTGGTTGGCCAGCATCCTGGATCCACGCTATAAAGGCAAATTACAAAACATCATGCCACAGGAGAACCTTGACCTAATATTGGCTAATAAACAAGCAACTCTGGTAAATCGGTTGCTTGAGGCATTCCCAGCACACAGCAGCGGTGATGGTTCTCACACGAGCCGTACGGGCCGGGGGCAGCTTGGCAGAGGTGTTCGTGGTGCACACAGCAGAAGTGGCGTTGGAGACAGGGGTTTCATGACAATGTTGTGGACTGATTTTTCAAATACCGCTCACATAACTGGTAATACTGCATCGATGGAAAGTGACAGGAGACAGCAGTTGTCAACTATGGTAACAAACTACTTTTCCTCCCATATCGATGTTCTCCCACACAGGTCATTCCCCTTTGACTATTGGGCCGCTAAACTGGACACCTGGCCTGAATTGGCCCAATATGCCTTACAGGAGCTCGCTTGCCCAGCTGCAAGTGTGCTATCGGAAAGAGTCTTCAGTGCAGCTGGATCAATCCTGACAGAAAAAAGGACCCGTCTGTCAACCCAAAATGTGGATGATCTAACCTTCATTAAAATGAACCACGCATGGGTTTCCAAGGATTTTGTCCCACCTTCCCCTGATGACACATAGGGTGACAGAAAAATGGCTTGCTTTGGTCCACCTCTTCCTGGTACTTCACCTATTTCGCCTTTTGCATCAGCTGAATGTCCAACATCAACATATGCCACTTTCTAAAACTCCCTAACTGTGCTGCCTCCCCCCCATGGCCGGGGTCACCACCTACCGCATGACACCGTGCGAGTGCCGTTGCCCTGGACAGGTGGGTAGGCCGACTCTTGGGCGCGGGCACTGGCACAGGGTCCCTCATAGTGCAATCAAGTGTCTCTGACGGTGGTGGTGCACACCCGCCGTCAGACACACCGCTGTACTATGAGGGGCCCATTGCCAGTACCGACGCCCACGAGTGGGCCCCCCTTGCTTGGGCAGGGCCCCAGCATTTGCAATCTTTACCTCTCCCTTCTCCTCCGCTGTGTAATCTGGGCCGTCAAATCCATACTGTGCCTGACACCGTCTGAGCCTGCCTCCTGAGACATATATTTTGAATGTGTACGCTATCCATACATGTTATCCAGGGATACGGTACCCTTTCTAACCTTTGTGCAATCACGTGCAATCCATACTGGGCCTAACACCGTCTGAGCCTGCCTCATGCTGTATAGACATATATTTTGAATGTGTACGCTATCCATACATGTTATCCAGGGATACGGTACCCTTTCTAACCTTTGTGCAATCACGTGCAATCCATACTGGGCCTAACACCGTCTGAGCCTGCCTCATGCTGTATAGACATATATTTTGAATGTGTACACTATCCATACATGTTATCCGGGGATACGGTACCCTTTCTAACCTTTGTGCAATCACGTGCAATCCATACTGGGCCTAACACCGTCTGAGCCTGCCTCATGCTGTATAGACATATATTTTGAATGTGTACGCTATCCATACGTTATCCAGGGATACGGTACCCTTTCTAACCTTTGTGCAATCACGTGCAATCCATACTGGGCCTAACACCGTCTGAGCCTGCCTCATGCTGTATAGACATATATTTTGAATGTGTACGCTATCCATACATGTTATCCGGGGATACGGTACCCTTTCTAACCTTTGTGCAATCACGTGCAATCCATACTGGGCCTAACACCGTCTGAGCCTGCCTCATGCTGTATAGACATATATTTTGAATGTGTACGCTATCCATACATGTTATCCGGGGATACGGTACCCTTTCTAACCTTTGTGCAATCACGTGCAATCCATACTGGGCCTAACACCGTCTGAGCCTGCCTCCTGAGACATATATTCTGAATGTGTACGCTATCCATACATGTTATCCAGGGATACGGTACCCTTTCTAACCTTTGTGCAATCACGTGCAATCCATACTGGGCCTAACACCGTCTGAGCCTGCCTCATGCTGTATAGACATATATTTTGAATGTGTACCCTATCCATACATGTTATCCAGGGATACGGTACCCTTTCTAACCTTTGTGCAATCACGTGCAATCCATACTGGGCCTAACACCGTCTGAGCCTGCCTCATGCTGTATAGACATATATTTTGAATGTGTACCCTATCCATACATGTTATCCAGGGATACGGTACCCTTTCTAACCTTTGTGCAATCACGTGCAATCCATACTGGGCCTAACACCGTCTGAGCCTGCCTCATGCTGTATAGACATATATTTTGAATGTGTACGCTATCCATACATGTTATCCGGGGATACGGTACCCTTTCTAACCTTTGTGCAATCACGTGCAATCCATACTGGGCCTAACACCGTCTGAGCCTGCCTCATGCTGTATAGACATATATTTTGAATGTGTACGCTATCCATACATGTTATCCAGGGATACGGTACCCTTTCTAACCTTTGTGCAATCACGTGCAATCCATACTGGGCCTAACACCGTCTGAGCCTGCCTCATGCTGTATAGACATATATTTTGAATGTGTACGCTATCCATACATGTTATCCGGGGATACGGTACCCTTTCTAACCTTTGTGCAATCACGTGCAATCCATACTGGGCCTAACACCGTCTGAGCCTGCCTCATGCTGTATAGACATATATTTTGAATGTGTACGCTATCCATACATGTTATCCGGGGATACGGTACCCTTTCTAACCTTTGTGCAATCACGTGCAATCCATACTGGGCCTAACACCGTCTGAGCCTGCCTCCTGAGACATATATTTTGAATGTGTACGCTATCCATACATGTTATCCAGGGATACGGTACCCTTTCTAACCTTTGTGCAATCACGTGCAATCCATACTGGGCCTAACACCGTCTGAGCCTGCCTCATGCTGTATAGACATATATTTTGAATGTGTACGCTATCCATACATGTTATCCAGGGATACGGTACCCTTTCTAACCTTTGTGCAATCACGTGCAATCCATACTAGGCCTAACACCGTCTGAGCCTGCCTCATGCTGTATTGACATATATTTTGAATGTGTACGCTATCCATACATGTTATCCAGGGATACGGTACCCTTTCTAACCTTTGTGCAATCATGTTCAATCCATACTGGGCCTAACACCGTCTGATCCTGCCTCCTGAGACATATATTTTGAATGTGTACGCTATCCATACATGTTATCTGGGGATACGGTACCCTTTCTCACCTTTGTGCAATCACGTGTAATCCATACTGGGCGTGAGAACGGCTGGCAAGCTGTAAGCAAGCTACAGCACCTGTCCAGACAAGTACAGGGATTCCCTAGCGAGGAGACTTATTTGATTGTTTTTAATGTTGGGACAGCAATTTTTGGGGAGCACTATACTCTGGAGAATGATAGATGGGGCCCACCATACACTGGAACATTCCAAAGGTGGACATCAGACACTGGAGCAGCATTTACAGGGCCCATTATACACTAGAGCATTAGAAATGGGGCCCATTATGTTTGGAGCATTATTTGGGCCCATAAGACAGTGGAGCTTCATCCATGGGGACCAACATATACTGTAGCATTATGTGGAGCTCATCATATACTGTTTCAAACATTATATGGGACCAATGATTCTGTATGGAGAAATAGATGGGCCTCGTCATGAGATGTAAAAAGTGAGGTATTTTTCATTGTACTATACCGCTATTTCTCTGCCGTATCGGAGCATGATGAGTTGTGGTATGTGTTAAAGGGGCGCTCTTTCGCCCAGGGCACATGAAAACCTGGAGCCAGCCCTCCCCCCCACAGTTTGTAGCCAAATAACCCCCATTTTTCAGTGCGTAACTTGTATTATGAAGTTAATTAAGGTTGACAAGCTTAAGAAAGAAGAATTGATGCTTTTGGCATTCAAATGGGCACTGTAGGTGTGTTTCCTGTCCTCATCTCACTGCCGACTTTTATTCGCCATTGACTTACATTGGGTTTCGTGTTTCGGGACGACCCCGACTTTTCCCTATAATCGGACGATCTTGCTCGACCCGACTTTTGGAAAAGTCGGGTTTCACGAAACGAAACGCGACCCTAAAAAACCAAAAGTCGCTCAACTTTAATAATAGGATATATAAAAGGATAAACCAGACTGGAAGTTTCTAATATAAATTGCATAAGAAAATAAAGATAGAAATTACCAATTTTCTAGATCATTTTTCCAGCCAAAATCAAAGTCCCAAGATTAACAAACAACCTCGAACAGAAAGCATAAGACCTGAATGAATAAACAGCAACATTTTTTATGTTGATCTCAATACATTGAGAGTGTAATTCTAGAAAGGTTTAAAAGAAGTTTAGAGAAGATCTGATGTTGGAGACAGAATATAGCATTTATTAAAATAATGGCAAAAAGTAGGGTGATCACCTTGATAGAAACACATGCAAGCGAGTATCCCTGATTACCGTGGATTCTGAGCCATTTCAGAATAAACAGATAAATTGTACTAAGTAGGGGAAAAGGAAATTTGATTTTTTTTTGCAGATGACATAGTTATTTTTATACATGAACTGGAAGAGCAGAAAGAAATAGTGAAAAGTGTAATGGGTGTGATTTAACTCCTCATGTCAGGATGTAACATAAATAATGCAAAGTGTTGGTGTTAGAGATAAATTCAAATGTGAGAAATAATCAGGAATTTGCATTGAACATAGCATAAAAAGATTAAATATCTGGGCACCTTCACTGACAGGGACTCATCAATAATTTAAAATATGGAAATGGTGAAAAGGGAAAATTAACTAGAGATGAGGAGGTCTTCAAAATTCAAGTTCATAAGATTACAAATGTGGAGGCAGAGTTATCTTCAGCGCAGAGTCCAGACCATTGGCTGGAAGAACTTGTTTACATAATCAGATAAAAGCAGATTTCTCAACAGGGCATCTGATGTGAGACATACAGATACAACTTTTTTCAGCAGTCTTTAACCTTTATGCCTTTATTAATAGGTTAGATAGCTCAAATGTGGTGACAGATTCCCTTTAAACACTAATAGTCAATACATAGTCTAAGGGATCCATCTTTCTTTATTTAAAAGAAAAATTCTGCTTTGGTTAAAGATATAGATTTCCGATTCTTCAAATTCATCTTAAGATATGAGGACATAAACTCAGTCTCTGGAAGGTACAAGGTGTTAGGGTTGGCGGATTGCACTAAATAAAATAATAGATTAAAGTGCACTTGCAACCCCGGGTCCTCCATGCAGAGATGTTACCTGCTGCTAGTGAGAACAATGACGGAACAACACAGCGAGCTTTACCTTAAGCACACTGTGTTAATGCCACACAGTGTGAATGGAATGCAGAGAACCTAGCTTAGTTACTTCACCAAGATATACAGCACTAAGTATGCTAAATACTCTTACCATGTTAAACGTCACAGGGAAGTTAGCACATGGATTGGGCTTGCTCTGCAAATAAATGGTGCTAACTGCACACATGAATGAAGCAGATGCAGAGTCAAGAGAAAGATCTCTTATGATGCTAGGTATAGTAATACCCTGTTAATTTCACAGATAAGTACAGCATAAAGTTTGAGCTTGTTCTGTAACTGAACTGTGTTAACCGCACACAAGAACTAAACAGATGCAAAGTCAAGCGGCTAGTTACCCCATTCCTGGCACTGCTGAACCGGTGCCTGACCACCATTCTAAGCTTGTAGCAGACTAGAGACTCTGGCGTAGACCCATGGGTAGGATACCGCATAGGTGTGCTACCAGCCTGCCAATGCGTACAGTCTTAGAGCATAAACTGACACACACACTTACAGACAGAGTGGTAGAGTATCCACCCACACACTAAAGATGAATGACTTTAGCGCGCCCGTGTGCACTGCTAAGAGCCTTTTAAAAGTTAGGCTCCACCCCAAACACTCACGCCCAGTCGATTGAGGCATCGCCAGTGGGCCAATCCGAAGCTGCCACATCATGAGAGCAGCTAACGTCCGACCACCAATGAGTAGATGCCACATCATGGACATGCTCAATAAGGTGATTTCTGGACTTAGACTCCAGAGCGCAAGGCTGCACCTGTATAACACTGGTTCTCATAGACTTGGCTGGAGAGCCAGTAGTAACCAACTGTATACCACGAGCTTGAGCAAGATGCTGGGACCGACGTCTGTGCTGAGCAGCAATCGCAGTGGCCAGATCTGAATAGGAGACAGCAGGACCAGATAATGCTTGGGATCTATCCCACGGAGAGGGAAAATTCTGACTCCTAACGCAAGGTATGCCCTCTCTGGGTGGTTCAGTCCCCTGAGAAAAGCGGAGATATATGAATAATGATGGTGGGGTGACAATTTTAGCCTTTTATTTAGAAAAAAGCATCAGCAAACTACTGATAGGGTTCTGGGATGTTCGAGAATATGGATGTAGAACAGAGGGACAAAGTTGGTGATTGAGGAACAGTTTTGATGCATTGCTGGAAAAAATATAATACTCCTCTCGATGATTCGACAAGGCAATTAATCGAACAATTGAATGCACTGTCAATCATGGTAGACCAAGGAGAACCATGGTTGCATGATCACAAGGTGATAACTGACATAGCCATGAGGAATTGCAGAGCAATTAGCTCAAAGGAGTTTCATATGTGTTTGTAGAGAAACTAAAAAAATATTAAAACTCCAATGGAAATTCAATGGAATTTCAGGCAGATCAGAAATCCACAGAAAAAATTGAAATGAGAGCAAAACATCTGTTTTTGCCAGATGCCAAGGATTTTAACCTCATGTACCAAGGTTTGAAAAGACTCAGCATATGAATGCTGGATTAAAGCTCTTGGCAGGGGACTGTTATGTTCCCTCACTAGTGCAGAATAAAAAACTACTAGCCAAGCTTCATCACTCTAAAGAAAATAATAGGCAAGAATCTTCATTCAAATATTTTAAGGAAAACTGAAAGGAATTATGAGAGATAATACACCATGGTGTTGTCTCAATCCCGTATAGATGCATCATAAGTCAATGCATCTTCAAAATAAAGAATAAAATAAAGGCTATTTTTGTTCTATCAGACAGGAACAGATGTTGACAGAGCAGACTGGCTTATGTAGTCCTGGCAATTGCTAGGGTTCTGAAAAGCCAAGAAGGAAAAGGTAGATGTGGGAAAAGTTGCAAGAATGGATGAAAACATTTTATTAGATTTATGGATCTATTAAAATTGAGAGATCAGGCACCATCTCTACTAAATCACATTGACTTGCAAATTAGCAAATTACAGCCAATTGCCCCAAACTGTTTGCCCCCCTCTCTGGGATCCTTATTATAGCATCCTTTTATTTCACACCTTGTGTGTTTCTCAAAGTATTGGGACAGATGAGTAGATGGAATGCATAAAGAAGGAGCAGCATCCATTCCAGGTGAAGAAGAATCATTTGCTTTTATTCTGCCATCAATAGATGCAACGTTTCGACCATAAAATGGTCTTTATCAAGTACCATTACAAGTGCCATCCAACCATATCAAGTTGATCCTACTCTGGATGGTCCTAACCTCTAGTATTAAAACCTTGCGATATGTCAAAAGATGTAAATGTGAATAAGGTGAGTTATATAAATGCAATATCAGCTCAAAGAAAAGCAAGGCTACGACCTTATTTGCACATAAGTGCAAAAACCTTTGACAAAAACCTAAATAGATGACCTGGAACATAAGTTTGTATGCATGCCATATGTAGGTGCATGTTCACACTGGCCACTAAAGAGAAAAAACCTAAGATTAAAGCAAAATGAACACATCGCCTGCAGTAAATAAATAAACAGCAATTGTTTATGAAAATAACTGGGTCTTGGCCCTGCTTGTCCCTTAGTCACATTAACCTCATTTGACATATGGGAAGGTTTTAATACCAAAGATTAGGATCATACCGAATACGGTCACCTTGCCATGGTGGGATGGTTTTTACATTTTTTATGAAGCTTATGTTATCTAAGTACCTTATGTTATTTTCATACACTATTGATATTTATTTACTTACTGCAGAGTATTTGTTCATTTTTTTCCTTACGTTTTGTCTGTCATGAAGTAGCAAAACACAGAGGTAGAGCAGATTTTATTTCGGATGGCACACTTTTGGTTTTGTCGTAGAGCACAAGGATATATCATATCTATATCTGTTATGAGGAATTTTATGATGATGGAACAGAATTCAGCAGTATGGCAGAGTTGGGTATTTCTGGAGGCACACCTGTAATGTAGCAAAGCTCAGCAATGTAGCAGAAGTGGGTTTGTCAGAAGACATAATTGAAAAGAAATGCAAAGCCCGGCGGACTGGTAATGGAGTGGTCCTTAAACTACCTGAATAGTCAGGCAGCATATTGCAAACTGAGCCAGCTTATGAGGCCTAGTATGTGAAATCAGAGGTGTGTGCCAGGTTTTATTGTAAAGTAGCATGTGCAGGAGAGTGGGAGCCAGCAGCTGGGGAAGGAGGATGTAGAGCTGGAGTAAGTACAATAGAATAACAGGCTGACTCCTGCATAAATTCTCACGCTTGATAAAGCTGAAAAAACATAATGTGTATATTTTTAAAATATGTTTTTAGAACCAAAACACATGAGGGCAACTATCATGTGCCACTGTCTACCTGGCTACAATCATAGGACACAAGAAACACAATCTCAAGTACAGATTTCATAATCTACAACACAGTCCTGATCATCCAAACCAGGATAATTTTGGGTGTATACCCTATGGAGCTCCTAAGCAACATTCCAACACAAGACAATGGAGCATAAAAACCATACTAATAGAGTCCAAATTTGAATACAAAATGTAATTTTAATAACACAAATAGTTAAAAAGCAGACAATAATTACAAGAATTTCTTTGTGAGTCAAAAAAAGCAGAGCTATTTGACTAGCGTCAAGATGCACCGGTATCAAAAAAGTGCTGCATCATATATACAATACATGACTAGGATCATATATATAGAGTATAGTAATGCATCACAATTACCCAAAATTATATGTACACTAACAGTGCAAATTGTAGCAAGGGGACACCATATTCCCAAATACTGCATTAAAACATTTCCATACTGCATTTCTTTGGTCTGTGACCACTTATACTGACTGTCAAAACCAGAAAGAAAAAAAAAAGGACACAAGTGTAATTTTTTTTTTCAGCAATGTATATTCTCTTCATAAACAACAAGGCACAGGAACAGTATAGCGAAAGTTAGATCTACCATAAAGTATAGCTACTGTAAGCAAAGTTCAAAAGCCAAACTTATATAAAAAAAAGTACAAAAATATAAAATAATGGAATCCCTGCAAAGTAATGCATGCTTTTAGGAAATGCTTATTTGTTTCTCTTTGCTTATACAGAGCAAAGAAATCCCAATAATTTCAGGGATCAATGGTTTAATGGCTCGGCTGCAGAACATGTCTCTTTGTTTACTTGTTATTTATTCATTTAAAACTTACCACAGATGTTTATCACAAATATTGGTCCCCTTGGCTTTTCCATCAATAAGTAATATGTTGATAAATATTTCATAGAGAATTGCACAGAAGGACAATTGGACATACTGCTTAGGTTATTACACTATGGGAAAACAAATATTTAAAGGGTGATTCAAAAAGATACAGGAGAAACCTGCAGTTTGCCTTCTTTGTCTGTTGTGGCTAGTGCAAAGCTTTTTGTCTCTTTTGTTTGGCGCTAGACAAAGAATTATTGTGCAATAACAACCAGGTCTTCGAAAAGCATCCAAAATGGATACAAAACTCTGTGATTAAAACTATTTGACTGATAGACCAACTATGGCGATGTATGTTACAGTGTCAAATTGATTCTTGTACATGTGTCATATACTGTATATCTGTTCCCTTGTTGGATTCAAAAAAATATGAGGAGTAAAACAACTAAGGAAATCAAAGCTTAACACTGCAATATTACACAAAATAATTAACATAAATCAATAGCTAGAAACATAAGCAATTTATGAGCATATAGTTTACAGTTTGTTTTATAAAGCTGAACAAATGAAAATTAAAATTGAACAAATATTTGCTAGGATTATAAAACAGTT
Organism: Dendrobates tinctorius; assembly: GCF_039654945.1. Classification (NCBI taxonomy): domain Eukaryota; kingdom Metazoa; phylum Chordata; class Amphibia; order Anura; family Dendrobatidae; genus Dendrobates; species Dendrobates tinctorius. The sequence continues at coordinate 44,300,680 of NW_027361676.1, read as the reverse complement.
AAAGTTTTGTCAGGAAAGATATAAATCTTTTTACCATGTTAGCTAGTAGATAGAAAAATTTTGCAATTTTGAGAATGATACCTTTTAACTAGAATTGAGCGACTTTGGCCGGCTTGGGTTTCGTGAAACCCAACTGAAACAAAATTTGATTCGGATGAAACTGGTCTGACTAGTGCAAAAAAAGTTGGAGTTTCGTCCGAAACCCAACCCCAATGCAAGTCAATGTGGAATAAAAGTCGGCATTGAGCGGATGACATTCATCCACTCAATGCCGACTTTTATTCCCCATTAACTTACATTGGGGTCGGGTTTCGGACGAAACTCCAACTTTTTTTGCCCTAATCAGACCAGTTTCATCAGACTCAAATTTTGTTTCAGTCGGGTTTCACAAAACCCGAGCCGACAAAGTCGCTCAACTCTACTTTTTTATTTTCAAATAATTTTATTGGTTTTTTAGAAATAAACAGGGTAGGGAAAAGAAGGTAGGAAGAGAGAGAAGGGAGTGGGGAATAAACAGCCTTGTACAGGTACGGAAAAAAATTTAAAAACTAGAGGACCCACTAATAGGCATAAAATAACATATCGAATAACAACATAAAAGGAAAGAAAAAAAAATCGCCAATCCTTATTATGGGGTAACATTCTTGGAAGGTGATACAGCATCCCAGTAATAGAGCACCCACGTTTAAACCTCAAAATATAATGCCTCTTGTTAAGTCTATTTGATATGAAATTTGTTGTTCCAGGTCTTCCATTTTTTTTGCATATTTGTGGATGTGATTGTTGTTAATCGCAAATCTGCGTCCTAAATCGCTGTGTGCTCAACTCTGTTTTTCTGTGATATTCTAAGCACCTGTAACTCTGGAATGCTTCAACAGATCCCGGTAATTCTGAGACTGTTTTTTCATGACATATTGTACTCCATGTTAGTGGTAAAATTTCTTTTATATGACTTGCATTTATTTGTGAAAAGAATGGAAATTTGGCAAAAATTTTGCAATTTTACAACTTTGAATTTTCAAGTCCTTAAATCACTATGATATGTCACACAAAATACTTAAGAAGTAACATTTCCCACATGTCTACTTTACATCAGCACAATTTTGGAACCAATTTATTGTTATGAAGTTATAACGTTTAAAAGTTGAGTTTCTCATTTTTACAACAAAATTTACAAAACCTTTTTTTAGGGACTACATCACATTTGAAGTCACTTTGCGGCATCTATATGACAGATGATACCCAATAGTGACACCATTCTATAAACTGCACCCCTAAAAGTGCTCAAAACCACATTCAAGAAGTTTATTAACCCTTAAGGTGCTTCACATGAATTTTTGGAATGTGGAAAAAAAAAATTAACATTTAACTTTTTTTACAAAAAATTTACTTCAGATCCAATTTTTTTCATTTTGACAAGGGTAACAGGAAAAACAGATGACAAAATTTGTTGTGTAATTTCTCCTGAGCATGCCAATACCCCATATGAAGGAGAAAACCACTGTTTGGGTGCACGACAGAGCTCAGAAAGGAAATAGCGCCATTTGACTTTTTGAATGCGTCACGCGGCAGGGTCTCAGATCCAAGGGCAGAAGGGCTGTCAGTCCTCTGCCTGGTCCTGGAATTCTGTGATAGTGTTAGATTGCAGCACTTAGGGGGTTAAAGCCGTAAGCAGTGCATGACCACTCCTGGCACTTAGTGTAAGGTGTCAGCTGTCAAAATCAGCTGACACCCAGTAGCGATCACCCGCGCACAGCCTGTGGGCACAGTTGATCATGTTGGTACAATAATACATCCTTGGTCAGACAGACCCAGCGCACAGGGACATATAACATCTGTAAAAAGTGGTTAATGGCGATCTGAAAGGATGGTAACAAATTGCAAGCTTTTGAAACTACTCAGGTCTCTTCATCAGGCATTGAATAATACAAAATCTGAAAAGTCACATATTTATGAACAACAGGGCACAGAAATAATGCAATTGATAAAACAAGTGACGTGAAGCAGAACTATGATTATGGGAGAGGGAGAAACATTTGTAAATATTGGAACAGTTCATACAAAAGGAGTGAAAGTTTTATTGTCCAGTGATTGAGGTCTGGTCCATAGTTCTGATGCTCCCAAATGATTTGAAGAGCACATTCCTTAGTTGATGTAGAAAAACAAAACTCCATATAACACATTCATTTCGGCACTGAGTGTGTCAAAGGTTGTCATAAGTTTATATTCCTATACCCTTCTATCTCTCTGAATCTTGAAGTTATCTTTTAATACAAGTAATTTCATGTCCATGGTGCTGTGATCAGAGATCCAAAAATGTTTGGCCACAGGTAAATACATTCTTTTTTCTCTTATTGTGTGGCAGTGAGAATTCATCCTTGTTCTAAGTTTTTGCCCTGTCTCTCCCACATACAGACCCCAACTAAACATTTGATACATATAATTAAGTACTCCACATTAGCTGTGATGCAGCTGAAAGTACCTTGGATCTTGTAGTCCTGATGTGAGTTGGGAATCTTTATCTTGTCCATGGTCATTATAAATGGACAGGTTTTACATTTTTTCTGGTTGCATGGAAAGGTTCCTGTAACTGTTTGAAAGAACAGGTGAGCTACTGACAATGATGCTTCTTAGATTTGGGGGCTGTCTGAAACCATGTAGTGGGAGTTCACAGCAGCATGTCTTGACATTCACAGAGTGATTCTGTGTTTTTTATACATTATTTTGCAGTCACTACAGCTTGAACCTATTCACACTTGGGAGGTGCTGGTCAGGTTTTTTTTGCCTAGCTAGTTTTGGAGGGTGTGGCTCACTCTACTCTCCCATTGACCTGCAGGTGTTCTCAACCAATTCTACTTGCCCATTCAAATTGTAGGCTTGCAGCTCAGGAGAGACATGTTTGACCATTATTGTAGGCTTTTTAGCCCAAAAATGGCATGTACAGTAGGATAGGGAAGGGTTATGATAGGATCCATCAGAGAAGTGTCACCTTGCCATGGCTGATGGACCACATGAATTTGCCAATTTATGCGATAAGAACCTTCACTTTTTTTGTAGGTACATCTTGCTGAGGGACAATGTGATTGGAAGTTGGTATTTCCATTGACACTATATGTCTTAGCATTCACAGAGTGCTGTTGTGCTTTTTTTTATACATAGATAGATTAAATGCAGTGGGGAAAAAGTATTTGATACACTGCCAATCTTGCAAGTTTTCCCAAATACAAAGAATGGAGAGGTCTGCAATTTTTATCATAGGTACACTTCAACTGTGAGAGTTAAAAATCAGAAAATCACATTGTATGATTTTAAAGAATTAAATAACATTTTATTGCATGAAATATGTATTTGATTACCTACTAACCAGCAAGAATTGTTGTGTTCACAGACCTGTTAGTTTTTCTTTAAGGATCTCTCCTACTCTGCATTAAAAATCTGTATTAATTGCACATGTTTAAACTCATTATTACCTGTTAAAAAGACACCTGTCTACACAATCAATTACATTCTAACCTCTCCACCATGGTCAAGAAAAAAGAGCTGTCTAAGGACACTAGCGACAAAATTGTAGACCTGCACAAGGCTGGGATGGACTAGAGGGCAATAGGGAATGAGTTTGGTGAGAATGCAACAAATATTGTCACAATTATTAGAAAATGGAAGAAACACAAGTTAACTGTCAATCTTCTTCGTTCTGGGGCTCATTGAAACATCTTGCCTCATGGCGTAAGGATGATTTTGAAAATGGTCTGGAATGAGTGCATAAATACATGGGAGGACCTGGTCAGTGACTTGAAGAGAGCTGGGACCACAGTCTCAAATATTACCATTAGTAACACACCACGCTGTCATGGATTAAAGTCTTTTCTGATTTATTCACACTGCGGGACGGGATCTCGGGCTGCGCATCCACGCAGGCGCGAGAAGGAAGACATCATGTGATGTCAGTGGATGGGCAGCACTAACTGTGCATGCCCAAGAAACAAGATTATAGCTCAGGCGCCAGGTAAATAACTGATCGCTGAGGAGGTGGCGCCCTGAAGAATAGAAGAAATGACTGATGGCTGTGAGGCATCTGTGTCCGGGGGGAAAGACCTTCCGCCCCGGACAAACTAGAGGTATGAGTGACAAATTATAAAAACGATTCTTTAAGCGGTGGAAGGGACCCCAACTAAAAGAGCCAACTTGACAGAATGCAGCATTAGTGCTGCACAAGGTGGCTCTTTTAGTTAAAAACACCTGGGGGAACAGGTTCCCTTTAAAGTCCGGCAGGGCACGAAATGTCCCCTTGCTCATGCCAGCGCATGTCCAGGCCCATTTGAAGTTTGCCAATGACCATCTGGATGATCCAGAGTAAGCATGGAAGACGGTCATGTAGTCAGATGAGACAAAATAGAACTTTTTGGTATCAACTCCACTTTGCTGTGAATGGAGAAAGAAGAAAAATTAGTTCAACCCCAAGATTACTGTCCAAACCATGAAGCATGATGGGAAAACATCATACTTTGAGGGTGCTTTTCTCCAAAGAGGACAGTATGACTGCACCGTATTGAAGGGAGAATGGATGGGGTCATGTATCGCAAGATTTTGTCAAATTAAGAGAATTGAAGATGGTCGTAGCTCGGTCTTCCAGCATGACAATAACCTGAAACCCACAGCCAGGGCAGCTAAGGAGTTCTGTTTTTCTATTGTATCAAATACTTATTTCATGCAATAAAATAAGTAATTATGTAAAAATCATACAGTGTGATTTTTTGGTTTCTATTTTAATATTATGTCTCTCACAATTGAAGTGGACGTACAATAAAAATTACAGACCTCACCATTCTTTATGGGTGGGAAAACTTGCAAAATCTGCAGTGTTTCAAATACTTATTTCCCCCACTGTAGATAGATAGTTCTCACACTGTGCTTCAGTTGCCAATAGAAGCCAGGACACAAGTGTAAAAATATATTAATTATTCAAGAGAGCTACAAAGCTCTTTGCAAAAGATGCGTTAATTGTATATTCAGATCCGTCTCTATTGATCTCAAAATGGTATAACATTAGAAGATTCTATGCTGTCATATACATTTAAATAAAAAAGAGCTCCAGAGCGATGGTGAAAATGAATAACATTTCAATGTTGCAAAGTGATTAATTGCATAGTGACTTTTCATAAACACGCATTTTATAGATAAAAAAGATTAGTATTAGTGATGTGACAGGGTGAGTCGGAAGATTGGCGTGGGACACTCACTCGTGGATTTTTGCGGATCAGGGAGTATTTGGTGGTTTGTTATTTTCATATTTTTCCTTAGATGACACTGGCTTCGGGGATCAAAGTGACAAGTAATGGTGAGTGTGTACTCTGTGTTGTATGTACTGTATGTCTATATGTATGTATTGTATGAATGTATTGTATGTAGTATGTATGTTGTATGTCTGTAGCATGTTGTATGTATGTAGTATATATGTATGTTGCATGAATGTAGTATATATGTAGCATGTATGTACTATGTATGTATGTACTATGTATGTATGTTGTATGTAGTATGTATGTTGTATGTATGTAGTATATATGTATGTTTTATGAATGTAGTATATATGTAGCATGTATGTAGTATGTATGTAGTATGTATATATGTAGTATGTATGTAGTATGTATATATGTAGTATGTATGTAGTATATATGTAGTATGTATGTAGTATGTATATATGTAGTATGTATGTAGTATGTATGTATATGTATATATGTGGGGCCTACCACCCCAACACATTAACCTAATCTATCCCTGTGTGGCAGAGCCAAAAGTTTTACCATAACCAGGTTCCCCACATCATGTTCCCACATGCTTTATGCCTCCATTAGCCCTCTGTGTCTGTACTGTTACACACTTAACATTATGACTGGTCCATACAATTCAGGGTAACTGTTACCACCCACCTTTCGTGTCTCCCTCTTTCCTCATAGACTGTAAGCTTGCGAGCAGGGCCCTCTTTCCTCTTGGTATGTGTTATAATCTACTGTATGTGATTATTGTTATGCTGTAATGTCTATTGTCTGTACAAATCCCCTCTGAAATGTAAAGTGCTGCGGAATATGTCGGCGCTATAAAAATAAAATTTATTATTATTATTATATTATTATATGTAGTATGTATGTAGTATGTATGTAGTATATATATGTAGTATGTATGTGTAGTATGTATGTAGTATGTATATATGTAGTATGTATGTAGTATATATGTAGTATGTATGTAGTATGTATGTATGTAGTATGTATATATGCAGTATGTATGTAGTATGTGTGTAGTATGTATGTATGTAGTATGTATGTAGTATGTATATATGTAGTATATATATGTAGTATGTATATGTAGTATGTATGTAGTATGTACTGTATATATGTAGTATGTATGTAGCATATATGTAGTATGTATGTAGTATGTATGTATGTATGTATGTATGTAGTATGTATGTAGTATGTTTTTTTTTTGTTTTTTTTTACATTCAACACATTAGCCGGATGATGGGACTACTACTGTCCCATCATTGGCTAATGTGTCAATCACCATCATGGTAGCAGGCATCGCCCGATGGGACTTGTAGTCCCATCGGACGATGCCTGCACAGACCCCCGCAGCCAGCACAGACCCCCGGACAATCGGCACAGTCCCCCGGCAGGCCAGTACAGACCCCCAGCAGTCCGCACAGACCCATGGGCAGTCGGCACAGACCCCCAGCAGCCGGCACAGCCCCCCGGCAGGCCAGTACAGACCCCCGGCAGTCCGCACAGACCCCCGGGCAGTCGGCACAGACCCCCGGCAGGCTGGCACAGACCCCCGGAAGGTCCGTACACACCCCCGAGAGGCTGTACAAGGACAGAAAAGGGTTTTTCTTATTCCGATACCGGAAGTCCCATAGACTTGAATGGGACTTCCGGTATCGGAATCGGCGATACCCGATACTTTTTTTAGATCGGCCGATCCATTTCGATACGATATTTTTCAGTATCGGCTGGTATCGCTCAACACTAGTGAGCACTCATAGAGTGGGAGGGAGAGTGCTCACCATATCTCTTCCTGCAGCCAACAATGGCATGTATACTAGCAGGACCTGTGGTGATGTCACAATTATGTGATCATCACATGGTCCTGGTTAAATACCTGTACATGTGAGACAGTCAGGGTGGTGTCATGGGAGAGGAAGTAATCCCATGTAGCTTCAAGGAGGAGCAGAGGACATTGCCAGGTGCTTGCAGATTAAAGGGGCCTTTACACATAGTGATATCGCTAGCAATATCGCTATAACCTCACTGATTTTGTGATGTTATAGCGATATTGCTAGCGATATCGCTATGTGTGATATTTACCTCCGACCAGCTCCCCCGCTGTCTGTCGCTGATCGCGCGAGATCGGCCGGCTCCATTTCTCGTCGGGCGCTTCCTGCTGGGCTTCCTGCTGGCGCCGACGAGCGACGTGTGGAGGCGGGCAGGAGAACGTCAGGATCGCCGCGTCTGAAAGGTAAGTATCGTCTGCTGTATCGCTGCTGCATCGCTGTGAGATCTGCCTGTGTGGCAGCTCACTAGCGATCATTTAGCGATGCACCAGCGATCCTGACTGGGTCGTATCATGGTCGGGATCGCTGGTGCATCGCTAAATGTAAAAGGGCCTTTAGACCTGCAGAGAAAAGGACTTTGTTAAACATTATTTGTTTTGTTTTTCCATTAAGCCAGAAAGGCTGTTTTTGTTTTTTGAACCCTGCCTTGATGTATGCTGACTTCAATAAACCAGCAAATGCTTCACCATCAAATTGTTCCTGTGTCTACCTGAGGAAGCAGCTAAGTGGGTCAACCCCTCACAGGTGGTGGAAAATGCGGGCAGCGTTCCAGGACCAAGCATGGAGGGGCTTGTGAAGCATGTTGTCCAAGTACACCAGCGACATCAGCTCGCCAGTCAGCAGCAGCAAGAAGTACAGCAAGAAACTAATATGCTGTTAGCACAGCAGCTTCAACACCAAACACAGCAACAGCGACAGCAGCAGGAGGTGCTAACACAGCAAATGGAGCTCCTTGAAGAGGCGGTTCGTGTAAAGCCGGCGGTCTCCTCTCCATCTTCAGGTGATGACGCACACATCTGGAACACGGTAAGATGAGCCTTACAGAAAATGACCCTGGGGATAATGTTGAAGCCATTTTGAGTGTGTTTGAGCGGGTAGCGGAGTGTGAAAGGCTACCATCAGAGCAGTGGGCAGAGGTGCTGGCCCCCTATTTTACTAGTGAACTTCAAAAGGCATATTACGACTTAGCCCTCCAGAATGCCAAAATGTATGACAAATTAAAAAATGAAATTCTGGCACACATGGGAGTGACAATGACGGTAAGGGCTCAGCGAGTCCACCACTGGGCGTATGCTGGTGACAAACCTCCATGCTCCCAGATGTTTGATCTGTTGCACCTGGATCAAAAGTGGCTGCAGTCAGAGACTTCCACTCTGGCTCAAATGGATGAGCATGTGGTGATGGAAAGGTTCATCCACTCCCTCCCCAGGCAAATACAAACCTGGGTTGCCCAGGGAGACCCCGGAATGCAGATGACATGATCGGCCTTGCTGAGATATACCAGGTTGTGGAAAAGTCCCTTGGGAAACCAGACCTCGCTACTTTTCCCCATACTGGGATACCCAAAAGGGGGCGGGCAGGCTCACCACGAAGGGTGGCTAGATCCACAACTGGGGGCATCCCATCCATGCTGAGGGGTCACCTAAGACTGCTATGAAGGATGTGGTCTATTGGTGGTGTCACAATCCTGGACATGACGCCACTCAGTGTCATATGCCCCATGAGCCTATGGACTTTAGTTTAGGCCTACACTGCTACTACTATGCCTACCTGGCATGCAATGTGGACAATCAACCCAGTGAGGGGCCACAATCATGTGCAGTGTCTATCAATGGGGTAATGGTTCTAGGACTGCTGGACTCTGGAAGTCTGGTGACCCTGATCAGCGCTGCACTACTTCACCAGTTAATCCCTAATAAGTTTGTGGGCTTCCGCTGCATACATGGAGATGCCAAGGACTACCCTGTAGCCAGAGTGACCATGGGAATAGACTGTGCTATCAAGTCCCATGAGGTTGGGGTAGTAAAAGACTTAATCCATCCAGTCATACTGGGTTGGGGTTTTTCCTTATTTTGGAACTTATGGGGAAAGGGGGCTGTGCTGAGTGTCACGGTCAAAAGCCAGGCCCCTCTGGAGGAGTCTCCTACAAAATTAAGGATGGGGGAGTTTCCCTTATGTGTCCTTTCGGGAGTGGAAGATGAGACAGTGACAGAAGAGCCCAGCTTTCCTGACTTAGAAGTGCACAAAGAGAACTTTGGGACGGCTCAACTTTGAAACCTTACGTTAAAGGGAGCTTTTGATAATGTCACTGTATGTACTGGGATTACTCAAGAGCCAGGGCTGACACCAGGTTTCCTCATTTTGCAGTCAATGGCGAGTTGTTGTATTTGGTGACCAAATTGAGGAGTGGAGAGATAGTAGAACAGCTGTTAGTTCCAGGACCCTACCTGTGAAGGGTGTTAGGCATGGCCCATTTGCATGTTTTGGGGAAAGATCCAAGGGTATAGAAAACTCAGTAGAGAGTGTTATAGAGGTTCTATTGGCCAGGGTAATACCGAGAGATCCTAAATTATTGTAGATCCTGCCCCACCTGTCAGGAAACTGCTCTGGCTACTCACTTCCGAAGCCTCTTAGTCCTGTTTCCTGTAATAGAAATCCCCTTTGAGAGGATTGCCATGGACCTGTTAGGTCCCCTAGTTAAATCTGCATGCAGCCATTAATACATCCTAGTGATCATAGACAATGCGACTCAGTACCCTGAAGCGGTCCCACTGAGGAACTCTTCGGCTAAGAGCATTGCCCAGGAGCTGGTCCATATCTTTGCCAGGATCAGTTTTCCTAAGGAGATTTTGATGGACCAGGTTACCCCTTTCATGAGCAAAGTGATGTGGGAGATGTGTTGAGTCCTCCAGATTGCCTAGTTGCAGACCTCAGTCTACCATCTGCAGCCTACTTGGATGACATAGTCATTTTCACCCCTGACTGGGAGTCGCATCTGCAAAAGGTACAGGAGATCTTCAATGCATTGAGGAAAGTGGGATTCACCATAAATCACAAAAAGTGTGCAATAGGTAAGGAAGAGGCCAGGTTCTTAGGCTACATTGTCGGGAGAGGCAAAATCAAGTCCCAGTTGAACAAAATAGAGGCAATTCAGAAGTGGCCGCAACAGCTCTCCAACAAGCAAGTGAGGGAGATTCTTGGGATTGTGGGGTACCACCGGCGTTTTATCCCGAACATTGCCATAATTGCCGCGCCACTAAGAGATCTCCTTCTGGGCACCGTCAACAATGGTAAAGTGAACTCCTGACACAAAGATGGCGTTTCAAGAGCTCAAACGGTCTATGTGTAAGCATCTGGTTCTGGTTGCACCAGACTTTAGTAAGGAATTTGTGATCCAGAACGATGCTTCAGAGGTTGGGTTGGGAGCCGTGCTGTCTCAAGAGATAAATTGAGAAGAGCATCCCATCCTATACCTGAGCCCCAAACTCTCTTCTTGAGAGAATAATTACACCATAGTGGAGAAGGAGTGTTTGACTAAAATATGGGCCATAGACACTCTGAAGTACTATCTGCTAGGCCACAGGTTTAAGTTAGTGGCAGACCATGCCCCTCAGAGATGGTTAAGAGAGAAGAAGGGTAAGAATGCCAGGGTGACTAGGTGGTTCTTAGCCTTTCAAGACTTCACTTTCCATGCAGAATATAGATGCTCTCTTACCGAATTTCCTGTTTAGTGTCTGAAGGTGCCAAAAACCCCTGGCTTTGGGCAGAGGGGGGAATATGTGACAGGGTCACTGGCACAGTGTGCGAGGGGAGATATGTGTCACTGCGCATGTTGGCATCAGTGGTATGACACCAGGATATTTTTCCTCTAGCACACTAAGTGTTGGGAGGGTTACATTAAGCTGCATACATGGGATGGTTTTATGTGAGCACTCACATAGTGGGAGGGAGAGTGCTCACCATATCTCTTCCTCCAGCCGACATCGGCATGGGTACTAGCAGTACCTGTGGTGATGTCACAATCATGTGATCATCACATGGTCCTGGTTAAATACCTGTACATGTGAGACAGTCAGGGTGGTGTCATGGGAGAGGAAGTAATCCCATGTAGCTTCAAGGAGGAGTGGAGGACATTGCCAGGTGCCTATAGGTTGAGACCTGCAAAGGAAAGGACTTGTTAAACATTATTTGTTTTGTTTTTCCATTAAGCTAGAAAGGTTCTGTTTTTGTTTTGTGAACAAAGTGAAAAAAAGGTCCAGGTTCACAAAAAGTCCAATTTATTGTATAAAATGTAGTCCAGAAACAATAAAATTTACATGAGTAACAAATAGGCTATGCGTTTTGGACAAAAAACCTTGTTCTTTTTCAGAGCTGAAAAAGAACAAGGTTTTTTGTTCGAAACGCGTAGCCTATTTGTTACTCATGTAAATTTTATTGTTTCTGGACTACACTTTATACAATAAATTGGACTTTTTGTGAACCTGGACCTTTTTATCACTTTGTTCAGACTACTACGTGATGACTGCACGTGGTCCGTGCTTCCCACAACACATGCCGACAGGTGAGCTGGCTATCTTTTTCTCCTTTATACTTTGTTTTGTGAACCCTGCCTTGGTGTATGCTGACTTCAATAAACCAGCAGCTGCTTCACCACCAAAGTGTTCCTGTGTCTACCTGAGGAAGCAGCTAAGTGGGTCAACCCCTCACTGTGATGAGTGAATAAATGTGAGTGGAATTGAATTCTACAAAAATCCACATCTGTAAAACTTTACCAAAATGCATATTTTTGCAATTCGCATATGCATGGATAATATATGGCTGCTGCTGACTGCTATTTTCCAGAACTGTCAAAAACCATACAAAAGTTTAAAACTTAAAAAATATACTTATGCTTACCTTAGTGCTCACCTTTTATGTCCCTAATATCACTCATTTCCTCTTTGAATCTTCTGATCCCCATCACCAGTGCTGAAATCCCACACATTGAGCCGGGACTCAAGATGCTGATGAGGCCCAGGATGGTTTTGCATATGCATGCATAAGGTCACGGCACACATCGTGATTTCATGATGTTGTGACCCTTTTCCCTTGTTCAGAATTGTCCTGGACCTCATCAGTGTCAGATGTTTCAGCTCTATGTGATAGGCCCATGGATCAGAAGAAATGACGAGGACTGGATGGGTGACAGTGAAGAGCGCAGTGGACATTTTTCATCCTCTGTGGTCCAAGGAAAATACACACACATAGAAAAATTCAATATTTGCCTTATCTGTCTTATTAGTACATAATTTAAAGTCTCAAAATAAGTTTATATTTCTTAAAATGCAATTTGTATCGGAGTAATAAAAAATATTTAATTCTTGCTTTTATTCAAAATTAAATATGAAAAACAAATATCCAATTTAACATTCTTTTCCAGTTTACTAAATTAATATCAGACAGTGAATAAGAAGGCATTAAAATGTTTCCCTGACTTATATGTACTACCCAAGTGAAAAGGATTTACAATGCCATTGAAAATCTTTCAAAATTAAATGTCAGATTAATCCCATGACTAATAGGTGACCTGCAAATTAGGACCTCTGAGACCTGATTGAAGTTAAGCATAGTATCCCTGCCATAATTCTAAAGATCTATGACTGCTTTACATCTTTTTGATGTTCATGAAGTGCATTGTTCAAATATCATGGCTCTGAGGACATGATAAAATTGCAGAATATTGTTTGAAATTAGGTATGTTCATAAACATAGCCTTTAATTTGTTAAGACAATTATTAAAATATGATAATGTTATTTTTTAATGAAGGATTTAATGGTTATTAAAATGGTTATTCCTTATATAATAAATTGCTAGCCTTTTTTATTTTCTTTGTTAGTTTTGTTTTAGTTGTTTTTGTATTTACTGTAGATCCAGATCCTGAGACCAGAACTATATTAAAATAAGGACTTGTTCTTACCAATTTTAAGATAGAATCAGTATTTTTAGCTGTTCAATGATCTTAAACAAACGTGGGATTCATGGAAAAGTGAAACTTAAAAAAGGACCTCCATTAATCCTAAGGGAAAGCAGTACTGCTTTAATGCTTTCCACCCACTAAGGTTTTACCAGCAGTACTTCCTCAGATTGGCAGCATTGCAGCTCCCTGCCTACTAGATGGCAGAACCCAAACCAACACTTCACAGGTAATGATGTGAAAGAAATCCAGTGTTAAACTATCAGAGCTATGAGCCTGATGTTAAGCAACAAGTGAGCTATTTACCTCATGTCACTGCTGTCAAATTCTATCGTGGAGCAGAGCTAGATTTCGATGGAGGATAGAATGAAAATCTGTTCTCTTTACTAGGGAGTCCTGCTTTTGTCTTGGATGCAAGTATAGACGGAGATTGGTCTGCAGACTCTGTTGTCAGCTCCATGAAGAGACCTCCAAGAGGGAATATCAAACCAGACATACTAAAGGTATTATGGTTTGGGGTGGTATAAAATATAGTAGCTGGATGTGAATCAAATTTGTTTTGAATTTTTAGACATACGCTGAATTCTGGAACTTCAAAACAATTTGCGATTTGTTTTGCACTGATCATCTGATTTGTTTTGCACTGCTGCCATTTTACATATCGCAAAAGATTACATCAGCCAGAGAAGATGCACATAACCTTGGGCAAAGCTGGTGGTGTAGAGGAGGGGTGGGAGCAAACCATTATGCCTTAACATCACATTGTATAACACATCCAATTAGGAGGCAATATCATAGCCCATCTAAAAGTAGAAGCAAAGAATGCATCAATTAGATAGCGGTGACTCTGTATAGTGAAAGTATGTTCTACCTCACAGCTTTGCCATAATAAAGGGAAAGTTAGTCATAAAAATTGAATAAATTGTACAGATAGTATGCATTTGTGACAGTGCCACAGAGAAGTAGATTAGTTTAACCCCTTTCCGCAAACAGCAGTATATGCACGGCAGCACGATAGTGCCGCCTCACGCTAAGCACCACGTCGATCGTTTGCAGGTGTAAGCGCTACTTGAGAGTTGACACCTTGCAGCAACACCCACAATTGGTGCTAGCACTGTACACGGGCATTTATCCCCTCTGATGTCACTGTCAGCAGTGTCAGTGACATAGAGGAGCATCGCGCAGGGAATGAGTGCTTCCATCAGGATGACATTATGCGATCCATAGAGACCCCTGGACAAAGTACGATCTATAATTTTTTTTTTTGTTTTTTTAATTTTTCTTTTCCATGTTTGATTTCTTATCAATATGGATATGCATTGGAATAAGAGTCTGTCTCATCCATGATATTAAGCATTTTGTGTTTGCATATAATTTTTTTCCTTTTTTTCTGTTTGTCTTTTCCATGTCTGATTTCTTATCAGTCTGGATATTTATTGGAATAAGAGTCTGTTTCATTCATGGTATTAATTACTTTGTGTCTGCATATTGTCTTTTCATGATGTATTGTTTTTATTTCACATGGTACATGTATGTTGTTGGAGTGCTTTCACAAAGAGTTAAATCTACTCACCTTGCAATCTATTAATAATTAGCACTGGCTTTTTCACCTGTTTGCTTCACAAAAGGTTTTTAAGTGTCCAGTCTGACAACTTATACTAGCCATGATTAAAACCGGAGTGTCGAAACGCGTCGGTTGGTAGCTCTGTGGGATTTATATGTTGTACGCATTGTGCCTGTTTTTATGATTAATTTTTCCATAAAGACAAAGTTTTATATTTTTCTACACTGGAGTACCTTTTTTTCTTCATTCTTTGGAACTTGCGCACCTAGCCCAGGCGGCTCCATGCATGGAACTCATTCTTGGAAAGAGACTGCAAATGGTGAGCTGACTTCTCCCATTCCCCATTCCCCTTTTTTCATACAAGATGGCCGCACGGTGATTTAGGTTCCTGAAGCGAAAATAGATTGTGAGCATGTAAGGGGCACAATGAGGTGCCGGAAATATGATACTGTAATGTCTGATGTTGCATATATTTATGTATAACTACTGTTATAGTTGTAGGGAAAGCATAGTACCCTAGTTAGGCCACTAGATGGGGTGGAGAGCATACCCAGCCTGTATATAGTTAAAGTAGGAGGATCTAATGGCCGTTAAGCTGGGGAACAGCTTAGATTTGAATCAGTTGGGCTTAGTAGCCCTGACAGGCTACATAGCCCAATAATGTTTAAGGACACGAGCCCAGCCATTCAGAGCCTGAGGGCCATAGATGACAGCCGGTTAGAACATTGCAGTACTAAACACTGCACTGAAGATGGTAGTGAAACTGTTGGCAGCAGTATGGCAGCACAGGTCGCTCATTATGAGACAGCTTGCTACGTGGGCAGATGCCCTTTTGTCTCAGACAAAACAGACAGGGGAACTCCCAAAGATGGTGAAGCTGGATAGGGAGGATGCTGTGATGCTAACCGGGATGGGACGACCCGGGAATGTCCTGGAAGGTGACAGTGAGAAACTAAGGAAAGTGAAGAAAGTAAATTGTGTATTGCCTGATGTCGGTGCTATAACTGAAGACAATGTGACACACCTGTGGTGTCAATCTAATCACTGCACCCCTAGATTAAATCATTGATAAGTTACCAAAGGGGTCTAGCTTCCAAAATGGTGTCACTTGTGGGGGTTTTCCACTGTTTAGGCACATCATGGGCTCTCCAAACACGACCTGACGTCCTCTAATTATTCCCAAAAATCTTACATTCTAAAAGTGAAATGGCGCTCCTTCCCTTCCAAGCCCTGCTGTGCACCCAAACAGTTGTTTTCCTCCACATATTGGATACATGCACTCAGGTGAAATTGCACAACAAATTGTATGAAGCAATTTCTCCTATTAGGCTGGTTTCACACTAGCGTTTTTTTGCACTGTGCTGTGTGCGCATACATGTGCATGCGCAATGCGCCCCTATGTTTAACATGGGTGCGCATTGTCTAGCGTTTGTATGCGTTTTTGTGTGCATACGTTTTTTTGCAGTGTGTGCCTATGCCATATTCGACACTGAACTTTCCTTTACTCCCTATATCCAATCACGCACTCGCTCTTGTCACCTGCATCTTAAAAACATCTCCAGAATCCGACCTTTTCTCACCTTTGAAACTGCTAAGACTCTTACTGTTTCTCTTATTCATTCTCGTCTGGACTACTGCAACTCTCTTCTGATCGGTCTCCCTCTTACCAAACTTTCTCCTCTTCTATCCATCTTGAATGCGGCAGCCAGGGTCATATTTCTGTCCAGCTGCTTCACCGATGCCTCCATCTTGTGCCAGTCATTACACTGGCTACCTATCCGCTATAGGGTCCAGTAAAAAACTCATCTCTCTCACCCAGAAAGCTCTCCACTGTTCTGCACCGCCTTACATCTCCTCTCTCATCTCTATCGCCCTACACGTGCCCTCCGTTCTACAAATGACATAAGACTAGAGTTGAGCGATACCGTCCGATACTTCAAAGTATCGGATCGGAATGGATCGGCCGATCTTTAAAAAAAGTATCGGTATCGCCGATTCCGATAACGGAAGTCCCATTCAAGTCTATGGGACTTCCGGTATCGGAATAAGAAAAACCCTGTTTTTGCCTTGTACAGCCTCTCTGGGGTCTGTATGGGCCTTTCGGGGGGCTGTGCCGGCCTGCCAGGGGGTCTGTGCAGGCTCCGGGGGGCTGTGCCGGCCTGCCAGGGGGTCTGTGCAGGCTCCGGTGGTCTGTGCCGGCCTGCCGAGGGGCTGTGCCGGCCTGCCGGTGGTCTGTGCAGGCTCCGGTGGGCTGTGCCGGCCTGCCGGGGGGCTGTGCCGGCCTGCCGGTGGTCTGTGCAGGCTCCGGGGGGCTGTGCCGGCCTGCCGGAGGGCTGTGCCGGCCTGCCGGTGGTCTGTGCAGGCTTCGGGGGTCTGTGCAGGCATCGTCCGATGGGACTACAAGTCCCATCGGGCGAAGCCTGCTACCATGACAGTGATTGACACATTAGCCAATGATGGGACAGTAGTAGTCCCATCATCCGGCTAATGTGTTGAATGTAAAAAAAAAAAAATACTACATACATACTACATGCATGCTACATACATACTACATGCTACATACATACTACATGCTACATACATACTACATGCTACATACATACTACATATATACTACATGCATGCTACATACATACTACATGCTACATACATACTACATATATACTACATACATACTACATACATGCTACATACATGCTACATACATGCTACATACATACTGCATGCTACATACATACTACATACATACTACATACATACTACATGCATGCTACATGCATGCTACATACATACTGCATGCTACATACATACTACATACATACTACATGCATGCTACATGCATGCTACATGCATGCTACATGCATGCTACATACATACTACATACATACTACATACATACTACATACATACTACATGCATGCTACATACATACTACATGCATGCTACATGCATGCTACATACATACTACATGCTACATACATACTACATACATACTACATGCTACATACATACTACATATATACTACATATATACAATACATTCATACAATACATACATAGACATACAGTACATATAACATAGAGTAACATACTTACCAATACTTGTCACATTGTTCCCCGAAGCCATTGTCTTTTCCGGAATAAATATTAACATAACAAACCACAAAAATACTCACCCACGATCCGAAGCAGTCCACGAGTGTGTCCCACGACGATCTTGGGTAGAGAACTGCAGCATCAGATGATGCTGCCGTTCTCTACGGGCTGCAGGAATCCAATGACGGAAGGTAGGTATCCTTCCGCACTGTATTCCTCCGCCACTTAAAAAAAAAAAAGTCCCTAGTCTCACTTTATGCCATTGCTGTGTGGGAATTTCCCACGCAGCAATGGCATAAAGTGAGACTAGGGACTTTTTTTTTTTTTAAGTGGCGGAGGAATACAGTGCGGAAGGATACCTACCTTCCGTCATTGGATTCCTGCAGCCCGTAGAGAACGGCAGCATCATCTGATGCTGCCGTTCTATACCCAAGATCGTCGTGGGACACACTCGTGGACTGCTTCGGATCGTGGGTGAGTATTTTTGTGGTTTGTTATGTTAATATTTATTCCGGAAAAGACAATGGCTTCGGGGAACAATGTGACAAGTATTGGTAAGTATGTTACTCTATGTTATATGTACTGTATGTCTATGTATGTATTGTATGAATGTATTGTATGTATGTAGTATATATGTGGTATGTATGTAGCATGTAGTATGTATGTAGCATGCATGTAGCATGCAGTATGTATGTAGCATGCATGTAGTATATATGTAGCATGTATGTAGCATGCATGTAGTATATATGTAGTATGTATGTAGCATGTAGCATGTATGTAGTATGTATGTAGTATGTATGTAGCATGTAGCATGTATGTAGTATATATGTGGTATGTATGTAGCATGTAGTATGTATGTAGTATGTATGTAGTATGCATGTAGCATGCAGTATGTATGTAGCATGCATGTAGTATATATGTAGCATGCATGTAGTATATATGTAGTATGTATGTAGCATGTAGCATGTATGTAGTATATATGTAGTATGTATGTAGCATGTAGTATGTATGTAGCATGTATGTAGTATGTAGCATGCATGTAGTATGTATGTAGCATGCAGTATGTAGCATGTATGTAGCATGTATGTAGTATGTATGTAGTATGTATGTAGCATGTAGTATGTATGTAGTATGTATGTAGCATGCATGTAGTATATATGTAGTATGTATGTAGCATGTAGTATGTATGTAGCATGCATGTAGTATATATGTAGTATGTATGTAGCATGTAGTATGTATGTAGCATGTAGTATGTATGTAGCATGCATGTAGTATGTATGTAGTATTTTTTTTTTTTTTTTTAACATTTAACACATTAGCTGGATGATGGGACTACTACTGTCCCATCATTGGCTAATGTGTCAATCACTGTCATGGTAGCAGGCATCGCCAGATGGGACTTGTAGTCCCATCGGACGATGCTTGCACAGACCCCCGGACATCAGCACAGCCCCCCGGCAGGCTGGCACAGCCCCCCGGCAGGCCGGTACAGACCCCCACAGGGTGCACAGACCACCGGCAGGCCGGCACAGCCCCCCGGCAGGCCGGTACAGACCCCCGCAGGGTGCACAGACCACCGGCAGGCCGGCACAGCCCCCCGGCAGGCCGGTACAGACCCCCGCAGGGTGCACAGACCACCGGCAGGCCGGCACAGCCCCCCCGGCAGGCCGGTACAGACCCCGGGCAGTCCACACAGCCCCCCGGCAGGCCGGCAGAGACCCCCGGAAGGCCCGAAATGATGGCGCATCATGATGCGCACACACCGCGCATCATGATGACGTCAGGCTGTCAATCAACTTTGAACTTCCGATTCCGATGCCGAATTCCGATATTGAAAAAATATCGGAAGTCGGTATCGGAATTCCGATACAGCAAGTATCGTCCGATACCCGATACTTGCGGTATCGGAATGCTCAACACTACATAAGACCAACATCCCCCGTAATCCGAACCTTGCACCTCCGTCTCCAAGACTTCTCTCGTGCTGCTCCAGCTCTCTGGAATGCACTTCCCCAGACGATCAGACTGATACCTAGCCCAGACCTATTCAAGCGCGCTTTGAAAACTCATCTCTTCAAACAAGCCTACCACATCAACTACTCAGTAAACTAACTTTGCCCTGTTCCATCCTTCCAAATATTATTCTGAATCTGAATTATTCTGAACCCTACTATTCAAATGTCTCCACACCCTCCATGCACACGATAACTGCACTTGATACTTGACTATTGCACTTAAACACACGGGCTGATGACCGGATCATGCAGCTTTATATGAAAATCCCTATTTATTCTAATTGCCATTAACAAGCACCTTTCACCTACTGTGTCCCCCCCATTTCCTTGAAGATTGTAAGCTTGCGAGCAGGGACCTCACTGCTAATGTCACTGTTTAAATTGTCTTAACTTGTATTGAATTTATTGTCTGTACATGTCCCTGCTTTATTGTAAAGTGCTGTGGAATATGTTGGCGCTATATAAATAAAAAAATTATTATTATTTATTATTATGTGCGCCGGAAGCACCCTGTTGCATTTTTTGTGTACGCCCAACCTGTATCAAAAAAACGCATGCACACAAATGCGCACGGAATACGCAAAAAAAACCACATTACAGTCTATGGGAACGCTGGCGTGCGCATGGACATGCGCACGTCAGCGTTTAAAAACGCATGCGCATAAAATAAGCAAACGCATGCAAAACGCTTGATGCGTTTTTTGTATGCGTTTGGACTGCACAAGCAGCACAGCGCAAAAAACGCTAGTGTGAAAGTAGCCTTACCCTTATAAAAATGCAAAATTTAGAGCTAAAAAAATTTATCTGGGAAAAATGTGATTTTTTTTTATTTTCACGGCTCTACGTTATAAACTTCTGTGAAGCACCTGTGGCTTCAAGCAGCTCAATACACTTCTAGATAAGTTCCCTGTTGGGTCTAGTTTCCAAAATGGTGTTAATTATTGAGGGTTTCTACTGTTTAGACACATCAGGGGCTCTCCAGACATGACATGGCGTCTGCTAATTTTAAGCAAATTTTAAATTCAAAAAGTGAAATGGTGCTCCTTCCCATCCAAGCCCTGCCATGTGCCCAAACAGTAGATTTCCTCCACATTTGGGGTATCAGCATGCTCAGGAGAAATTTCATAACAAATTGTTTGGTTCTTTTTCTCCTGCAAAAGTAAAAAAATAAATATTAGGTCTAAAGGAAAATTTTTGTGAAAGAAAAGTAAATGTTAATATGAGCTATTGAATGTCTAAGGGCTGGTTTTGCAGGTTAGGTGGTTTAAGAGTTAATGTGGAGGGCCTCTCTTTGGGATCTTGCGAGGGTTCTTATAGCCTCATTGTGGAGCCATTCTCTGTCATTTATACTCTGAACTGAGTGTGTCTGACCCTGTTCTGCCTGTGCTCCGTGCCTATCTTTGTATGTCTGCTTGGTTTTTGATCTGGTCCCGTCCCTGTTAAAGTCTTCCGTCTGCTGATTCTGTACCTCAGCATCCTCTCTGTGCATGACCTTTTGGCTACCTCTTCATCTCCCTTTGGTTGTCCCTGCTGTACCTCGCCGTCTGCTCTGTGTATGACCTTTGGCTACGTCCTGACCTCCCTCTGGCTGTCCCTGCTGTACCTCGCCGCCTTCTCTGTATATGACAATATTGCTTTGCTGACCTGACTATTGTTTCTTCCCCTTCACAGCTGCATTCCTGTGCTGCTGTCGGCTCCCTGTGGGGCTTAGCTGTAGCTCCACCCCTTTCTCTGACATGCTGTCACGTGACCGCAGGTCCTGTTGATGCTGAGTGTTTCACAGCACCTCAGCTTTCCTCAGGCTCCGGCTCCTGGCTGCTCATACCCACGCTAGACACCAGACCCTCGATCCCTTGTAGCTGCGGGTAAGAGTCCTCAGTATTTCCCTGTCTGCGTCCTCTGTAGCCGGGGTAGTGGTTACCAGAGGTCCACACCTTAGGCCTCTTTCACACTTCAGTTTTTTTACAATTAGTCACAATCCACCAGGTTTTGAAAAAAACGGATCCGCAATTTTCTTTTGAGGATCCGTTTTTTTCCCCATTGACTTCCATTATTGGCGGATCGTGACGGATTGCCGTCCGTTGCATCCGTTTTTTTGCAGATCCGCCAAAAGTTGCTGTCCGTCACCATCCTCAAAGATTTCAAAACGGAGCTTGCAACGTTTTTTCCTCTGGCGGATCCTCCAGACACTGATTTAACCCGAAATTCTTTCTGGGTGCCGGACAAAAAAAATTCTCTCTCTCTCTCTCTCTCTCTCTCTCCTTTTCCAGGCTGCGATTCCTTTAAAATTCTTCATTTGTCGGATCCGTCAAAAAAACGGACGGGTGGCATCCATTGTCATCAGTACTAAAACGGATCCGCCATCCGTCCTTTTGGCGGATTTTGACTGATGCAAAAAAACTGAAGTGTGAAAGAGGCCTTACACTATACTGTTCTTACACAGGGGCATATTTCTTTCTTTCTCCACTTCTAGATTGATCACAGTGGTTATAATTTTAGTGCTGAATTTTAATTACACATTGTTTTGCATTCATACACAAGCAGGCCATCCATATTTTAATTATCAAGTTTGCTCATCACAAACTACTGATTAGTTTAAGTAAATTTAAAGTTTGTATATTCTAAAACCTATATTATGGCATACTCTTTGGGAGCATACTATATACCCAGCATTGGTTTGGGTGCAGGAAAATGTAGCTCAAAACAAAAAATAACAAACGTTAAATCTAGTGTTGTATAAAATGTAAATCTAAGGTGAGGGTCACACTACTGTATTTGCTCTCTTCTGAGAGAATCAAGCCGATTATGCTAATCACACTCTGATCAGAGTTTAATCAGAATTTGATCAGCATGTGATCTGATTTCTTGTAATGAGAAGAAGATGATGAAAATAAATTTCTCCAGTTTCTCCATTCTGTCAGTTCGTGAAAATTGGGCTACATTCACTAGTCATCTGAGTGCAGTCCAGTATTTTCCAAGGACTTTCATGGCTGAGTATGGTCTGATAACAGGATCTAACTGGAGCATGCTGCGATTTTTCCCTTAGATTGGATTGGTCCAAGGAACATGTGAACGGCCCCATAGAATAACATTGGCCCTAGTACAATCCAATGTTTTGCCGGATCGAACTAAGATTGAAAATGAGGTCATGTGTGCTAAGAGAAAGAGTGAAAAACAAACAGTTAAGTCTGTGGCTGTCCTCAAAGTATTCATGCCTAAAACAGTACTGACTTTTTATGAACGTCATATTAGTCTAATTTGTTGTACATACACCCAACACCAGGAGTGTGACTGTTGTTGCTCTGACTTTTTGGCATGTACGTAGAATTTTTTTTTAGTCCTCTTCTTAAAAGTGGTAATGGTTAAAATAAAAAATGAAGAAAAAATAGCCCTATAACTTTTTGTCACACGTAGTGTGCATATCACAAACTACATCATATTTAAATTGTGACTTGCTGCCACTATTTGGCATGCACTCATCATTTTTTGTTTGGTCTCTTTTGGAAAGAAGGGAATTGTGGTAAAAAATACAAAAAACAAGTAAAAACAGTGCAGACATTTAACTGTGTGACTGTCAGCCTCACAGAGTAAGTACAGTTGTGGCCAAAAGTATTGACACCCCTGCAATTCTGTCAGATAATACTCAGTTTTTTCCTGAAAATGATTGCAAACACAAATTGTTTGGTATTATTATCTTCATTTAATTTGTCTTAAATGAAAAAACACAAAAAGAATTGTCCTAAAGCCAAATTGAATATAATTCCACACCAAACATAAAAAGAGGGTGGACAAAAGTATTCGCACTGTTCGAAAAATCATGTGATGCTTCTCTAATTTGTGTAATTAACAGCACCTGTAACTTACCTGTGGCACCTAACAGGTGTTGGCAATAACTAAATCACACTTGCAGCCAGTTGACATGGATTAAAGTTGACTCAACCTCTGTCCTGTGTCCTTGTGTGCACCACATTGAGCATGGAGAAAAGAAAGAAGACCAAAGAACTGTGTGAGGACTTGAGAAACCAAATTGTGAGGAAGCATGAGCAATCTCAAGGCTACAAGTCCATCTCCAAAGACCTGAATGTTCCTGTGTCTACCGTGTGGAGTGTCATCAAGAAGTTTAAAGCCCATGGCACTGTGGCTAACCTCCCTAGATGTGGACGGAAAAGAAAAATTGACAAGAGATTTCAACGCAAGATTGTGCGGATGTTGGATAAAGAACTTCAACTAACATCCAAACAAGTTCAAGCTGCCCTGCAGTCCAAGGGTACAACAGTGTCAACCTGTACTATCAGTCTGCATCTGAATGAAAAGGGACTGTACGGTAGGAGACCCAGGAAGACCCCACTTCTTACCCCGAGACATAAAAAAGCCAGGCTGGAGTTTGTCAAAACTTACCTGAAAAGCCTAAAACGTTTTGGAAGAATGTTCTTGGGTCAGATGAGACAAAAGTAGAGCTTTGTGGGCAAAGGCATCAACATAGAGTGTACAGGAGAAAAAAAGAGGCATTCAAAGAAAAGAACACGGTCCCTATAGTCAAACATGGCGGAGGTTCCCTGATGTTTTGGGGTTGCTTTGCTGCCTCTTGCACTGGACTGCTTGACCGTGTGCATGGTATTATGAAGTCAGAAGACTGCCAACAAATTTTGTAGCATAATGTAGGGGCCAGTGTGAGAAAGCTGGGTCTCCCTCAGAGGTCATGGGTCTTCCAGCAGGACAATGACCCGAAACACACTTCAAAAAGCACTAGAAAATGGTGTGAGAGAAAGCACTGGAGACTTCTAAGGTGGCCAGGAATGAGTCCAGACCTGAATCCCATAGAAAACCTGTGGAGAGATCTAAAAATGGCAGTTTGGAGAAGTCACCCTTCAAATATCAGGGACCTGGAGCAGTTTGCCAAAGAAGAATGGTCTAAAATTCCAGCAGAGCATTGTAAGAAACTCATTGATGGTTACCGGAAGCGGTTGGTCGCAGTTATTTTGGCTGAAGGTTGTGCAACCAAGTATTAGGCTGAGGGTGCCAATACTTTTGTCTGGCCCATTTTTGGAGTTTTATGTGAAATGATCAATGTTTTGCTTTTTGTGTTTTTTATTGTTTCTTTTGTGTTTTTTCATTTAAGACAAATTAAATGAAGATAATAATACCAAAGAATTTGTGTTTGCAATCATTTTCAGGAAGAAACTGAGTATTATCTGGCAGAATTGCAGGGGTGTCAATACTTTTGGCCACAACTGTATGTCTACTGCTTTTTTCACACTAATTTTTTTCGTCATATATGTCTTGCATACATGCTACTCCAATAATGTGATTAGAAACTATGACTCTCAATCAGCACAAAGAGAAACATCACCTGCTCATGTGATAAGAAAACTGGCCAGCAATAAGAGTAATTCTCAAGTTGTCCTCCTTTTCCTTCTTCTTGAGCTCATCTTTCTGGATGCTGGAACACATATTCAAGTAATACATCCTTTTTGTCATCATCATCATTATCATTGTCATCTCCTGCTTGTCAAACTGCACCTACTACTCCTTCTCCATCTCTGTCACCCCATCAGTTATCCATACCTGATTGTGTGGCCTTAAATGTTGAGTTCACTTTGATATAACGAAGGCTGTGTTTACATTAAAGAGCATGAATGGGGTTGGATATAGTCCTAGGAGACTGCAGAGTGTCCTACACATCTTTTCAGGACAATTGGAGGCTTTGCAGTAATTTTATTCTAAGTATGTATTCCTAAGATATTCAGACATCTTCTGCCAATGGATGCCCTATGAAGTATACAATGCAATTGCATAGTATTAGGCATATAGTGCACATGTCGTTCGTAGGCTCTTGTACTAATAAATTACACCTCTTGCTATTCAGATGTAGCAATTATTATAATACCAACACATGTGGTTAACAGTATTGTAGATAGTAGGGTAGCACAGTCATTTATGTGTTTCAAATAATTAGGGTTGTGCCGGTACCACTCGGCCTTGTGGAATGACATGCTCTGTTAATATCATAATGTATTGTAAAGGCAAAATTAAAAATAATCTGTAAGCAGATTTTTTTCTACCTCATCTGAGAGCAGTGTAATGTAGGTAAAGAGAAACTGAATCCAAATGGTGTGCAGCAGTCTTGATCAAATCAGAGTTTTTAGATTTAGAATGAAGCAGTGTTGAGAAAGCTGCCCCCCCGCTCACTCCAGGCTCAACATTAACAAAGTCCATAGACAGTGAGGTGCTTATCACAGGAGGAGGGGCCGAACTAGTCTGGCAATGTTAATCTCTTTGTGATTAATCCTTTACGGTTAATAACCACCAGCACGCACTTTGACAAGTGACACATACCTGAATTCTGTGCTTTAGCCTGTATTTTCTGCTGTCTTAAGATTACATAGCAACAATCTGCTGACAGATTACCTTTAAAGGGAATCTGTCACCCCATTTTAGCCCTATAAGCTGCGTCCACCACCATCAGGGGCCTATCTACAGCATTCTGTAATGCTGTAGATAAGCCCCAATGAAACCTGAAAGAGAAGAAAAACACATTAGATTATAATTACCGGGGTCGGGTGCGGTGGGTGTCGCGATCCGGTCCGGCGCCTCTCATCTTCAAACGATGATGTCCTCCTCCTTGCTTCTCCCTCGGCTCCTGCGCAGGCATACTTTCCTCTGCCCTGTTGAGGGCAGAGTAAAGTAATGCAGTGCACAGGCGGCGGGAAAGGTCAGAGAGGTCCCGCGCCTGTGCACTGCAGTACTCTGCTCTGCCCTCAACATGGCAGATAAAGTACGTGTGCGCAGGAGCCAAGGGAGAAGCAAGGAGGAGAACATCATTGTATGAAGATGGGAGGCGCCGGATGGGACGGCGACACCCATCGGACCAGACCGAAAGCCAGGGTGAGTATAATCTAACTCTTTTTTCATATCTTTCAGATTACATCGGGGGCTTATCTACAGCTTTACAGAATGCTGTAGATAAGCCCCTGATGGTGGTGGCCGCAGCTTATAGGCCAAAAATGGGGTGACAGACTCCCTTTAAATAGAAAAAGGAATGATGCACTAAGCCTTGTTATTACATACAGTGAAAAAAAAGATAAACCAATATTTATCTGCCTCTGGTGTGTATGTGACCTGTGGATACATTTGACATGTGAGCTAGGAGCATTATCAATACATAAGGTAAAGGAAAATACAAGACAGTGTAAATGTAGTCTGACGATGTTAAAAATTGCATTGCCTATAGTGGTATTATTTCTATCAAATTAATCTGTTGGGTCTTTCTGTTGATGGTCACATCTGTTATATTCGTAAGCCATGATGACAGTGTGAATAAAACCTAAAAGTGAACTTCCTATATTAATGATACACTACATCAAATACTGCAAAAACTGAACCCCATCAGTCTTTTTCAACAAACAATAAAATGGTTAAGTTGATCGTAGTTTATCTGGCAATTTCTATTTTTATGTGGTTTCTCTCCTCTATTTTTCTACAGTTTTGTGATTTGTATTAAGATCTCAAGTCCAAGTTTTATTACTCATACAGCAATTACCTGAAGAGAAGAAAAACACAAAGCATGATTTTAAATGGGTAGCTAAAAGAACAGTCTATAAATTAAAGTTTATTTGTCCCTTGTGTTTTCCACATACCTGACAGCCTTGACAATCAAGCATTAGCTGAACATTCAATTCTTTAAAAATGGTACCACAAGAACAGTTTTGCAATTGAAAGACTAACCTGGGCAGCAAGTGATGGATAGAATCTCATAAATAAGACAAATTTAACTGAAAAATATACATAATAGAAAAATAAAATTATATAACAGATATCCACTTGCTTAAGACAAGTATAGAGCCAGGAAAGCAAAAAACTAAAGTTTAATATTTGTGAAATACATTTGAGTTTCCTATGCTACATCTACATATATACTATACACTTACATATGATAAATTTAATCATATTATATTCTTGTTTCCTTTAGAAGCTTTTTAACACTATCTTAGGTAACATTTTTTCAAAAAATATTAAGTTAGTTTCTCCTTAACTATCAATCTGAACATTTGCCCTCAAAACAATTTTAGGACCACTAAAACATGTTATAGTGATGTTATAGTGTGCTCCAGAAAATGAGGTAATGATGTCACACATAAGACCACACATGATTAGTGATGGGCAAACCCCCCCGATGTTCGGGAATGGCAGGGTCGCCCAAGTTTTTTTGTAAAGTTTGGGGCTGGAGATGACTCGAACCTGCGTCCGAACCCCGAACATAGTAACCTACACAGTGTCAGGTCGGTGCCGTTATACTGATTAAAATGATACCTTGGTTGATGAAATCCATCTTGTGATTATTCTTTAATCTTTATTTTCAGTTTTATGTTAATTAGATTCTCATGCCCTAAGGTGGGGTTGGTGTATGTTTGCTCTGATTAGATATTCATAATTCATACTGCTGAAAGGTCACTGACCTGCCCCTTAGTTTGCATAATAGCCGTGGCACCTGTTCTGCATCAAAATCACATGTTTTGTGTGCCAATAACACCTTTTACTCAGGTTATTCAGCTAGGGGAAAAAAATGAATTTGAAAATGGCGCCCACCGCACCTGCGCAGTAGCTGCTATCGGTGTTAAGCTGTGATCCGATAGCTGCTACTGCACATGCAGCAGCTCTTGGCTATCTCCGAGTTGCTATGGCTCAGGCAGCGCCATCTTGGAGGAGAATTTTTTTTTCTTTTTCACTAAGATGGCGCCGCTGGTGCATGCGCATGGACTGAATTTTGACCGTAAGGTAACGTGCTATAACACCACAACAATGTTTCGGCTACTTTTTACTATCACCCCCATACTACTCTATTTTTCCCAATCTCCTGCCATCCCTACACCTAGTAAGGAACTAGTCATTTCCCCCTCCATCCTCCCCAGCCATCTCACTTCATTCTCAGAACTGTTCCTCTAAATACAATCCTTTTTCTCCAGGCACACACGGCCACATCATGTCCTATCCTGCTCCCACCTCTGTCTGTTATTCCTCATTGCTGGCGATGTCTCTCCAAATCCTGGCCCTCCTCAACACATCCCCACACTGATTTCTAACATCCTGCCACGATCGTCTATATGCTTTTGCAACCATAGGGCGGCACGGTGGCTCTGTGGTCCTGGGTTTGAATCCCACCAAGGACAACATCTGCAAGGAGTTTGTATGTTCTCCCCGTGTTTGCGTGGGTTTCCTCCGGGCACTCCGGTTTCCTCCCACATTCTAAAGACATACTAATAGGGAATTTAGATTGTGAGCCCCATCGGGGACAGTGGTGAATAGTGTGTGCAAACTGTAAAGCGCTGCGGAAATATGTTAGCGCTATATAAAAATAAAGATTATTATTATTATTATTAACCATGACAACCTCATACCTATTCATCCAGTATCCACTCCCCAGGTCCCCCTACCTGGACCTTTATGGAACGCACGCTCTGTCTGCAACAAACTGTCATTTATCCATGACCTCTTTATCACCAACAAACTGTCCTTCTGTGCCTTCCTCTGACGTAGCCTTTCCAGCTGCGCTTTCCTTTGGCGGATTCCATATCTCTCACATCCCTCACCCCAGCAACAAATGTGGTGGAGGAGTTGGCTTGCTCCTGTCTGATAACTGCTCCTTTACGCATATTCAACTTCCACCTTCCGCAACTCTTCCCTCATTCAAGGTGCACTCCGTCCGCATATACTCCACCTCCAACCTCTAACTGGCTGTCATCTACCGGCCCCCAGAACTAGCCATCTCCATCTTTCTCAACCACTTCACCGTCTGGCTACTCCATTTCCTCTCTGCTGACATCCCCTTTATCATCATGGGTCGCTTCAACATCCCCATTGATGCCTCCACCCCGGCTGCCTCTAAACTTCTATCGCTCACGGCTACCCTCGGCCTCAATGGTCCACTGTGGCCACTCACAAAGATGGTCACACGCTGGACCTATCTTCACCCGTCTCTTTTCCCTCACTGATCTCACTAACTCAACCCTCCCCCTGTCTGACCACAACCTACTGACATTTTCTTCCCTCTCCTCTCCTACTTTGCAACCCCACTCCACAAACTCGCTCACCCTCGCAGGAATCTCAAACACCTCAATTTACAATCACTCTCTGAGTCCCTTCTCCTCCTCACAGGCATAGCTTCCTTTCATGACACAGATGCTGCTGTCAGTTTTAATAACACCACAATAACAGCAACACTTGATTCGACTGCCCCTCCTCACGCAGAGCAAAACTCGTACAATCAACAGGCAGCCCTGGCTGACCAGCCTGACCAAAGAACTGAGACGGGTTTCCAGGGCTGCTGAGCGGAGATGGAAGAGAACCCATTTTTCCTAGCACTTCAACGCATACAAGCAGTCCCTTGCCAGCTTCAAGTCCATGCTCTCTGCCACCAAACAAATCTACTTCTCATCTCTCATATCCTCACTGTCTCACAACGCTAAACAGCTCTTCAACACTTTCAATTCTGTACTCCTTCCCACAGCACCTCCTCCCTCTCCTCTCATTTCTGCTGAAGACTTTGCCTCCTTTTTTAAGCAGAAGATCGATACGATCAGAGAAAGCTTTGACCCGCAGCCCCCAATGCCCCTCTTAGCCACTCAGCCCTGTTCTTCTAAAGCTAGCTTCTCCACCATGACAGAAGATCAGCTCTCCACCCTCCTGTCAAGATCACACCTCACCAATTGCATGCTTGACCCGCTCCCGTCCTACCTCATCCCTAACTTTGCCACAGTCTTCATCCCAACTCTTACACACCACTTCAACCTTTCACTTACAAATGGTGTCTTTCCCTCATCGTTCAAACATGCCTTAATCATAACCATCCTCAAAAAGCCCTCCCTTGACCCATCCTCTGTGTCTAACTATCACCCAATATCTCTCCTCCCTTACGCCTCAAAACTACTGGAACAGCAACGACCTACTAACCGCCAAGAGCAAACGACACTACTCTGTCCTTTTTCTCCTGGACCTGTCTTCTGCCTTCAACACCATGGACCATTCCCTCCTGCTCCAGATTCTCTCATCTCTGGGCATCACAGGCTTATTCGTATCCTCGATCTCATCATACCTAACAGACCGGACATTCAGTGTCTCCCTCTCACACACCACCTCCTCACTTTGCCCCCTATCTGTTGGTGTTCCTTAAGGCTCAGTCCTAGGACCCTACTCTTCTCCATCTACACCTTCGGCCTGGTACAGCTCATAGAATCCCACAATTTGCAGTATCACCTCTACGCCGATGACACACAGATCTACCTATCTGTACCTGACCTCACCTCTTTACTAACCAAAATCCCACAATGTCTGTCTGCTATCTCAGCCTTCTTTTCTGCTCGCTTTCTCAAACTCTTCTAATGCATCCCATGACCCTATTTGCTTTGGTGGCAGCTGCCTGACACTGGGTACTCCAATTTAGCTTCTTATTGACTAAGATGCCTAAGTCTTTTTCCTTGTCTGATTTCCCCAGCAGTTTCCCATTTAGTAAAGAGCCATGGAATAAATGGTGCTATATAAATGTATAATAATAATAATGCATGGCTGGAAAAAATGATGTAGGAGTATTTCGAGCTTAATATCAATGCTATCAATGAGAGTTTGGACCCTTTGCATTATGGTCTTCTAAAATGGAATAATGGACTGAGTGCCTGTCACGCTTTGAAGGTTTTGTCATGCCCGGCAGACAGCATTCTCTCAGAACATGTCTTTAGCGCTGCTGGTGTCCTGACTAGTGTTGAGCATTCCGATACCGCAAGTATCGGGTATCGGCTGATATTCACTGTATCGGAATTCCGACACTGAGTTCCGATACTTTTAGCATATCGAATACCGGAATCAGAAGTTCCCATAATGCTATGAGCCAGTTTGATTTGATTCAGCCAATGACAATCCTCAGAAGTGTGGGAACATCCTGTTAGGCATGTAGGCATGTTAACTAATGGCATGGCTATGATTGGCTGCTGAAATGATGTCATGATGCACTATAAAAGCAGCCGTCGCCGCCATTTCGGGTTCACTCTGCTGTGAATTCAGTTAGGGACAGGCTGCTGTTCAAGACTCTGAGGGACAGTTAGAGATAGCGATTTTCAAAATCATATTGTGCTTTACCCAGGCTACATAAAAAAACACTGTAGCTTTCTTTTGCCTTGCAGCAGTGTTCACAGCTGTCTGCAAGGTCTGTGTGAGTGCAGCTCCTGCTGAATAGTGTGTCCTGCAGCCACGTCTGGTTGTAGGCCGCTCAGCGTGTGTCACTGCCTCATACATATTCTTCTTTTTTGGCTGCTCATTTTTCATTCTCCTATTAGTGTGCATCCATCCGTACGTATCCTTATACGTTGGTTGCAAACACTATAGGAGTAGACAGCGGAGCCTTTCTGCAGCCTTTCAGTGCTAGTGCCCACTTATCTGCACTATTCACGGCTGTCTGAGAGGTCTCTGTGTGTGAGTGCAGCTCACACTGTAGTATGTCCTACAGCTACATCTGGTTGTAGGCCGCTCAGCGTGTGTCACTGCCTCACACATATTTTTCTTTTATTGCAGGTAATTTTTCATTCTCCTATTAGTGTGCATCCATCCGTATCCATCTACATTGGTTGGTTGCAAACACTATATAGGAGTAGATAGAGGAGCCTTTTTTCTGGCTTGTGCCCTTCAGCTGCAGCCAGATTAGTATTACCCTATTTTTTGGAGCCTCATCTTTTGCATTGCAGGTTACCTTCCTGCATTGTAATAGCTCCAAAAAGTTTGTGATACTATCGCTTTCAAATCTTTGGTCACATCCTTTTTGTTATTTTGAAAAACAAAAAACAAAATAAAGTTCACCAAACACTCCATTTGAGAGTTGTGTAGGCCACATTAGCTCATCTTAAAGTGTAGTCCACACACACACTTTATAAAATTAGTGTTTCTGATACCTGTTAGCAGCTGTTCAGGAATAAGCACACTAAGCCCCCCCTTTGTACTTTTCTGCCTATCTTTATCAGTCTATGAAGATGAAGAAGGCACGTGGGCGTGGGCGTGGAGTTTCAGCAGGGAGAGGACATGGGGATTCTGCAGGGAGAGGACGTGGGGATTCTTTGCCTGCTGCGGGCACCAGTGAGACAGCATCCCCCAGTTTTACCAGGCAACAGTCCTTTATGCGCAGCTTTGTAGGACCTCGCCGTACCCCACTGCTGCAGGAGGAACAAATTGAAGCCGTTGTCGGATGGATGGCAGCTAACGCATCGACTTCAATGACTTCCACGTCCTCTCAGGGCCAGAGCTCTGAAGAGCAACCATCTGTTTCTTCATCACCTGCCAAAGTGCCCAGGCAGTCAGAGAGCCCTGGACAGGAGCCATCACAGTCTCTACTTCTGTTCTCTGAATCTGTTGGCTTGGAAAGAGGGGACCAGCCAAGCAGCATTCAAGAATGTGAAGAAGAGGGAGTATGCAGTGATGCGCAACTTCTTTGTCCCTCTGAATCTGAAGAGGCGGGTAGGCCAGTGCCTATGGTCAGCACACCTCAGTACGCATCAGATGATGATGAGATTCAGGTGCCACTTTCTGGTGCATACAGTGCTGGTGAGACTACCCAGGAGAAGCAGGTGTTTGAAGAGTGGAGTGTAGATGATGAGGTCCTTGACCCATCATGACGTGAGGAACAGGGAGGTGGTGGGAGCAGCTCTGAGGAAGAGATTCCCCAAACGGCCAAAACAGGAGGGAGAGGGAGGGGGCAGACTTGGTTGCCTGTAGCCTCCACTTCGGCACCCGTTAGGAGCATTCATCTTCCAAAAGCCAAATCGGTCCTTTTTTGACACACTTGCAGATGACATTTGCTTTGTCAAATGCAAGCTGTGTCAAAAGAGAAAATCAGAAAGTCAAAAGAGGGAAAAATGTCAGCAACCTCAATACCACAAATATGTGGAAACATGTGCGGACCAAGCACGAGCTGGAGTTACACAGACACACTGAAGACGTAGGCCAATGTACAGCACCACCTACCACCTCTTCAGTTCGTGTTGGGGCCTCTTCCTCCAGCTCACACACAGCTGGTTCGGCTTCCACACAGGATCGCCAAGGAAGAAACTCTGGCACTGTTGTCCAGAGACACCGTGACATTCCACTCACAGCCCCACGTTCCCTGTCATCCTCACACTCCCAGGCCACTCTACAGCCATCAGTAGCACAGGCATGGGATAAAAGGCGGCCATACTAGGCAAACCATCCTCGAGCACAGGCTCTGAATGCTGGCATTGCCAAACTACTGGCCCTTGAAATGCTCTCATTCAGGCTGGTGGAGACTGACACCTTCCGGAACTTCATGGCATTGGCAGTCCCACAATACACTGTGCCCAGCCGCTTTTATTTCAGCAGGCAAGCCGTCCCTGCCCTGCAAAAGCATGTGGAGGGAAAAATAAAACATGCGCTACTAAACGCTGTTAGTAGCAAGGACCAGCTGACCACCGATGCGTGGACCAGTAACCATGGACAGGGACGATACCTTTCCCTCACTGCCCATTGGGTCAATGTTGTGGAGCCGGGTACAGATCTGGAGAGTGGCGTTGTACGTGTTCTGCCAACTCCACGGATTGCAGGAATCCAGTCTGTACACATTGACTCCTGCTCCTAGTCAAGTTCCTCAGAATCAGCGCTGCAGGAGCCTGTTACGACGGATATGAGCACAGCCGTGGCCAAACGTCAATAGGCCGTACAGAAATTAATATCTTTGGGGAATCAAAGCCACACAGCGCAGGAGCTCTGGAATGCCATCAAGCAGGAGAGTGACGTATGGTTTCTGCCAGCGAATCTCCAGCCAGGCTTCGTAGTGTGTGACAATGGCCGAAATCTGGTGGCAGCTCTGGGCCTAGGCAACCTCACTCACATCCCATGTATGGCACATGTGCTGAACTTGGTCATACAGAGCTTTCTGAGGGACTATCCGGATCTTGATGTACTGCTGCACAAGGTCCGCATAGACTGCACTCACTTGCGGCGTTCCAGCACGGCAAGATCGCGCCTTGCAGCTCTGCAGCACCGATTACGCCTTCCGGAACATCGCATCATATCTGACCTACCCACCAGGTGGAATTCAACGTTACATATGTGGGAGCGGTTGTGTGAGCAGCAGGCAGCAGTAATGGAGTACCAGCTGCATTAGGCGCAAACAAGTCGCACTGTACGCCGGTCACACTTCAGCACCACTGAGTGGGCCTCTAAGAAGGACATCTGCCTCGTTTTGCGTACCTTCGATGATTCCACGTGGATGGCGAGTGCAGATGATGCGCTAGTCAGCACGACTGTCCCCCTTATCTGCCTGCTTCAAAAAACACTGCAAGCACTAAGGGAGGAGGTTTTGGAAGAGGTGGAGGATGAGGAGTCACAAATGCCATCTGCTTCTGGACAGTCTGCGCTACGTGGTTCCTCACAAAGGCCTAGGCAGGGGACACTTTGTGGAGAGGATGAGGAGGAGTCAATGGAGGAGGAAGACATCTCTCCAGAGGAGGGAGGTACCCAATGCTCTAGTCAGTATGTACAGCGAGGGTGGGGTGATGCAAAGCAGGCAGAGATGACGCACATGGTTGATTTCATGCTGCAGTGCCTGAGAAACGACCGCCGCATTGCTCACATTCTCCACACGGCTGATTATTGGGTGTACACCCTCCTAGATCCTCGCTACCGGGACAACTTACAAAGCCTCATAACACCGTTGAATCGGGAGCGTAAAATGCGGGAGTACCTAGACACACTGGTGCAGTCCATCATGTTCTCCATTCCACCCGAGAGCAGTGCTGCTAGTGCTTTACAAAGCAGCTCTGTGCGTTGAGGTAGTGGAGGAAGCTCTGCACAAAGAGGGAGCAAAGGCAGCGCCTCAGCACAAGGCAAGACCAGTATGGCCCAAATTTGGCAAAGTTTTGTGTGCCCGCCACAAATGTCTACACCATCACAGATGGCTCCAGTCAGCAGGAGGCAAAGTTTCCGTCAGATGGTGACAGACTACATGTCTTGCCCTGTCAGTGTACTCCCAGATGGCTCTTCCCCGTTCAAGTTTTGGGTCTCTAAGCTGGATACATGGCCAGAGCTTAGCCAGTATGCATTGGAGGTGCTGGCTTGCCCTGCTGCCAGTGTATTATCAGAACGCGTCTTTAGTGCCGCAGGTGGTGTACTAACAGACCGTCGCACGCGACTATCCTCCGATAACGTTGACCGGCTTACTTTTCTGAAAATGAGCAAGGCCTGGATCTCGCCAGAATTTGCCAGTCCTCTTCCAGAATAAATAATTGGTTGGCAACAGTATCCAGGTCTCCTGTTGTGTTCATGTTTCTACCACCTGAACTGTAATACCTGGGCTTCAACACAGCCAGTTGTTGCTCAGAAGTGCCGTCTGCACAGAGAAAAACACTAGCGCCTGTGTTAGTGGGGTTCAGTAACGCCAGCTTCTCCCCTGCAGTGTGGACGGCAAAGTCTTCTGCTCCCTCCACATTCAAACTACTACTGATTTTTAACTGTGCTCCGCTTAGGCCTCTGGCTCCACTGTCTCTAGTATTTCCCCTGGCATCCAACTAGAAGGTGGGAATGTGGACAAAGCAGGAGACATTGCCGGACACACATCAGGGGAACAACTGACGTGACTGAGCCCCAGTAACACATGAACAAGTGTGGATTGTGCAGAGGCCACTTCAGAGCAGCAACTGGTGGGGTTGGAGGCCAGGGGAAATACTAGAGACAGTGGAGCCAGAGGCCGAAGTGGAGCAAGGTTACAATTAGTAGTAGTCTACAACCTATATAAAACTTGCTGCAATTAGGCCTCCGCCTGCTCCATGACTGTTCCAGGGGTTCAACACAGCCAGTTGTTGCTTGGAAGTGCCGTCTGCACAGAGAGAAACACATGCTCCAATGTTAGTGGGGTTCAGTAATGCCAGCTGCTCCCCTGCTGTGTGGACAGCAATATCTCCTGCTGCCTCCACATTAAAACTACATCACCTATAAAACATGCTGAAATTAGGCCTCAGTCAGCTCCATGACTGATCCTGGGCTTCAATACAGCAAGTTGTTGCTTGGAAGTGCCGTCTGCACAGAGAGAAACACATGTTCCAGTGTTAGTGGGGTTCAGTAATGCTAGCTGCTCCCCTGCTGTATGGAGGGCAATATCTCCTGCTGCCTCCACATTCAAACTACATCACCTATAAAACTTGCTGCAATTAGGCCTCCGCCTGCTCCATGACTGTTCCTGGGCTTCAACACAGCCAGTTGTTGCTTGGAAGTGCCGTCTGCACAAAGATAAACACTAGCTCTTGTGTTAGTGGTGTTCAGTAATGCTAGCTGCTCCCCTGCTGTGTGGATGGCAATATCTCCTGCTGCCTCCACATTCAAACTACATCACTTATAAAACTTGCTGAAATTAGGCCTCAGTCTCCTCCATGACTGATCCTGGGCTTCAACACCACCAGTTGTTGCTTGGAAGTGCCATCTGCACAAAGAGAAACACATGCTCCAGTGTTAGCGGGGTTCAGTAATGCCAGCTGCTCCCCTGCTGTGTGGACAGCAAAATCTCCTGCTGCCTCCACATTCAAACTACATCACCTATAAAACTTGCTGCAATTAGGCCTTCGTCTGCTCCATTACTGTTCCTGGGCCTCAACACAGCCAGTTGTTGCTTGGAAGTGCCATCCGCACAGAGAGAAACACATGCTCCAGTGTTAGTGGGGTTCAGTAATGCCAGCTGCTCCCCTTCTGTGTGGACGGCAATATCTCCTGCTGCCTCCACATTCAAACTACATCACCTATAAAACTTGCTGAAATTAGGCCTCAGTCTGCTCCATGACTGATCCTGGGCTTCAACACAGCAAGTTGTTGCTTGGAAGTGCCATCTGCACAGAGAGAAACACATGCTCCAGAGCTAGTGGGGTTCAGTAATGCCAGCTGCTCCCCTGCTGTGTGGAGGGCAATATCTCCTGCTGCCTCCACATTCAAACTACATCACCTATAAAACTTGCTGCAATTAGGCCTCCGCCTGCTCCTTGACTGTTCTTGGGCTTCAACACAGCCAGTTGTTGCTTGGAAGTGCCGTCTGCACAGAGAAAAACACTAGCTCTTGTGTTAGTGGTGTTCAGTAATGCTAGCTGCTCCCCTGCTGTGTGGACGGCAATATCTCCTGCTGCCTCCATATTCAAACTACATCACCTATAAAACTTGCTGCAATTAGGCCTCCGCCTGCTCCATGACTGTTCCAGGGGTTCAACACAGCCAGTTGTTGCTTGGAAGTGCCGTCTGCATGGAGAGAAACACATGCTCCAGTGTTAGTGGGGTTCAGTAATGCCAGCTGCTCCCCTGCTGTGTGGACGGCAATATCTCCTGCTGCCTCCACATTCAAACTACATCACTTATAAAACTTGCTGCAATTAGGCCTCCACCTGCTCCATGACTGTTCCTGGGCTTCAACGCAGCCAGTTGTTGCTTGGAAGTGCCATCTGCACAGAGAGAAACACATGCTCCAGTGTAGCGGGGTTCAGTCATGCCAGCTGCTCCCCTGCTGTGTGGACAGCAATATCTCCTGCTGCCTCCACATTCAAACTACATCACCTATAAAACTTGCTGAAATTAGGCCTCAGCCTGCTCCATGACTGATCCTGGGCTTCAACACAGCCAGTTGTTGCTTGGAAGTGCCGTCTGCACAGAGATAAACACATGCTCCAGTGTTAGTGGGGTTCAGTAATGCCAGCTGCTCCCCTGCTGTGTGGACGGCAATATCTCCTGCTGCCTCCACATTCAAACTACATCACCTATAAAACTTGCTGAAATTAGGCCTCCGCCTGCTCCATGACTGTTCCTGGGCTTCAACACAGCCAGTTGTTGCTTGGAAGTGCCATCCGCACAGCGAAAAACACTAGCTCCTGTGTTAGTGGGGTTCAGTAATGCCAGCTGCTCCCCTGCTGTGTGGACGGCAATATCTCCTGCTGCCTCCACATTCAAACTACATCACCTATAAAACTTGCTGAAATTAGGCCTCAGCCTGCTCCATGACTGATCCTGGGCTTCAACTCAGCCAGTTGTTGCTTGGAAGTGCCATCTGCACAGAGAGAAACACATGCTCCAGTGTTAGTGGGGTTCAGTAATGCCAGCTGCTACCCTTCTGTGTGGACGGCAATATCTCCTGCTGCCTCCACATTCACACTACTACTGATTTCAAACCTGCTCCAACTAGGCCTCTGGCTCCACTCTGTCTCTAGTATTTCCCCTGGCCTCCAACCCCGCCAGTTGTTGCTCAGAAGTGGCTTCTGCACAATCAACACTTGTTCCTGTGTTACTGGGTTTCAGTAACGTCAGCTGAACTCCAGATGTGTGTCCGGCAATGTCTCCTGCTCTGTCCACATTCCCACTACTAGTAGCTCTTGGCAGTGTCTTTGGCATGGGTACTCCCTCCTGCCCAGCCTGGCTCCAGCACACCTGCTGTTTCCGGGTAGTGTCAATGTCACTTTGCCACCGACTCGTTATCCGGTCGTGCTGCGGTCGGATTAGCCGAGTTTATGGTGCCTGCAGTTTAGGTGCTTCCTATGTGGGCTGCGGGTTCTGGTAATAAAGGCTGGTTCCGTAGTGCTAATAGGACAAGCACCCCCTGTAGGACTGTGGGTTTCGGTAACTGTGGCCTGCTCGCGGCCTTGCAACTTTGTCTTTTTCATGGGTACCTTCTGCTACCCATACGGGTTCCAGTACCGTCAGCTGGTTTTAGGCAGTGCCTTTGGCCGAGGTGCCTCCTTCTCGGTATCCCAGTTCCAGCAACATCTGCTGGTCCTTGGTAGTGCTTTCTAGCACAGGTACCTCCTGCTTAGTAACCATGTTCCAGTACCGTCAGCTGGTTTTAGGCAGTGCCTTTGACCGAGGTGCCTCCTTCTCGGTATCCCAGTTCCAGCAACATCTGCTGGTCCTTGGTAGTGCTTTCTAGCACAGGTACCTCCTGCTTAGTAACCATGTTCCAGCACCGTCAGCTGGTCCACGGTTGTGCCATTGGATCTTGTCAGCTGGTTCTCGGTAGTTCCATTGACTCTTGTAGCTTCTGCTACCCATCCGGGTTCCAGCACCGTCAGCTGGCTCTCGACAGTGTCTTTGGCATGGGTACTCCCTCCTGCCCAACCTGGTTCCAGCACGCCTGCTGTTTCTGGCGAGTGTCAACATCACTTTGCCACCAATACATTGTCCTGTCGTGTTCCGGTCGGGTTAGCCAAGTCTATGGTGCCTGCAGTTTAGGTGCTTCCTATGTGGGCTGCGTGTTCTGGTAATAAAAGCTGGTTCCATAGTGCCAATAGGACAAGCACCCTCTGGAGGACTGTGGGTTTCGGTAACTGCGTCCTGCTCGCTACCTTGCAACTTTGTTTATCATGGGTACCTTCTGCTACCCATACGGGTTCCAGTACCATCAGCTGGTTCTCGGCAGTGCCTTTGGCCGGGATGCCTCCTTCTCGGACGTTTGCTGGTCCTTGGTAGTGCTTTGTAGCACAGGTACCTCCTGCTTAGTAACCATGTTCCAGCATCGTCAGCTGGTCCACGGTTGTGCAATTGGCTCTTGTTCCTTCTGCTGCCCCTCCGGGTTCCAGCACCGTCAGCTGGTCCTTGCTAGTTTCATTGGCTCTTGCAGCTTCTGCTATTCATCCGGGTTCCAGCACCATCAGCTGGTTCTCAGCAGTGCCTTTGGCCTAGGTGCCTCCTTCTCGGTATCCGAGTTCCAGCAACGTCTGCTTGTCCTTGGTAGTGCTTTGTAGCACAGGTACCTCCTGCTTAGTAACTGTGTTCCAGCACCGTCAGCTGGTCCACGGTTGTTCCATTGGCTCTTGTTCCTTCTGCTGCCCCTCCGGGTTCCAGCACCGTCAGCTGGTCCTCGCTAGTTCCATTGGCTCTTGCAGCTTCTGCTACCCATCCGGGTTCCAGCACCATCAGCTGGTTCTCGGCAGTGCCTTTGGCCTAGGTGCCTCCTTCTCGGTATCCGAGTTCCAGCAACGACTGCTGGTCCTTGGTAGTGCTTTGTAGTACAGGTACCTCCTGCTTAGTAACCGTGTTCCAGCTCCGTCAGCTTGTCCACGGTTGTGTCATTGGCTCTTGTTGCTTATGCTGCCCCTCCGGGTTCCAGCACCGTCAGCTGGTCTTCGCTAGTTCCATTTGCTCTTGTTCCTTCTGCTAACCATCCGGGTTCCAGTACCATCAGCTGGTTCTCAGCAGTTCCTCAGCCTTCTTGTACCGTCTGCTGCTTTTCCAAGTTCGAGCTTGGGGAAATGGTTTTTGGTTCTCACTCTGGATCTCCCTGACAACGACCCTGAAGACGACGACCCTGAAGACCACACCGAAAAAGACCAAAAACATGACCCTGAAGAAGATGACCAAGAGTACAAAGAACACGAAGACAACCACCAAGATGCAGAACAACAAGAGACAGAAGACCAAGAAGCAGAAAAACCAAAAGCAGAAGAACATTAAACATAAGATTAAAAATCAGAGCAAAAGATATTATCTAAATTATAAGCAGAAGAAGACTAAGCAGTGTATGGGGGTGAGTTAGTTCCTCCTCGTGGTGCCCCTGGAAAATGCCTGCTGCTGCAGGCCAAACTGAACGCGGACAAATCATGTTGTAAATCTTTTGTGACAGGCAGAACGGAAGGTGTAATCTTCAAACTTTTATAGATAACAACTACAGGAATGCCTGTCACAAATAAGAATATGATGAAGAAGAATAGGAAGAAGATGAAGAAGTAGAATATGAAGAAGAATAATAGTTGAATAAGAAGAATATGAAGAATGTAAAAAAAAGAATAATAGGAAGAAGGTGAAGAAGAAGAAGATGAATAAGGTGAAGAAGTTGATGAAAAAGATGCTGCTGCTGAGGATGATGAAGGAGAAAATGTGGGAGAAGTAAAAAAGAAGGTGAAGAGCATGGAAGTAGTGAAACATGCCTATCTGACAAAATATAAAAGAGGAGACCAACAACCAATATAACAAGTACGGATATTCATGAAAGACAAGAGTAACCTTCTCAACTAATGAATAAACCAAATAAAACTCCAGATAATAAAGACTAAAAATATTTTATTAATTACACAATAAAAGAGAAACCAGACATATAAGACATAATGCAATACCATAAAAAATCATGATGTAAGAAGGCAATTACATAGAGAACACACAAGCCATAAATACATACAGTGGGGCAAAAAAGTAT
Source organism: Dendrobates tinctorius (assembly GCF_039654945.1). Classification (NCBI taxonomy): domain Eukaryota; kingdom Metazoa; phylum Chordata; class Amphibia; order Anura; family Dendrobatidae; genus Dendrobates; species Dendrobates tinctorius. The sequence continues at coordinate 44,258,751 of NW_027361676.1, read as the reverse complement.
TTAGTCAGTCAGCAATAGTGCAAGTTCCACCACTTAAAAAGATGAGAGGCGTCTGTAATTTACATCATAGGTAGACCTCAACTATGGGAGACAAACTGAGAAAAAAAAATCCAGAAAATCACATTGTCTGCTTTTTTTCATTTTATTTGCATATTATGGTGGAAAATAAGTATTTGGTCAGAAACAAGAAATCAAGATTTCTGGCTCTCACAGACCTGTAACTTCTTCTTTAAGAGTCTCCTCTTTCCTCCACTCATTACCTGTAGTAATGGCACCTGTTTAAACTTGTTATCAGTATAAAAAGACACCTGTGCACACCCTCAAACAGTCTGACTCCAAACTCCACTATAGTGAAGACCAAAGAGCTGTCAAAGGACACCAGAAACAAAATTGTAGCCCTGCACCTGACTGGGAAGACTGAATCTGCAATAGCCAACCAGCTTGGAGTGAAGAAATCAACTGTGGGAGCAATAATTAGAAAATGGAAGACATACAAGACCACTGATAATCTCCCTCGATCTGGTGCTCCACACAAAATCCCACCCAGTGGGGTCAGAATGATCACAAGAACGGTGAGCAAAAATCCCAGAACCACGCGGGGGGACCTAGTGAATGAACTGCAGAGAGCTGGGACCAATGTAACAAGGCCTACCATAAGTAACACACTACGCCACCATGGACTCAGATCCTGCAGTGCCAGACGTGTCCCACTGCTTAAGCCTGTACATGTCCGGGCCCGTCTGAAGTTTGCTAGAGAGCATTTGGATGATCCAGAGGAGTTTTGGGAGAATGTCCTATGGTCTGATGAAACCAAACTGGAACTGTTTGGTAGAAACACAACTTGTCGTGTTTGGAGGAAAAAGAATACTGAGTTGCATCCATCAAACACCATACCTACTGTAAAGCATGGTGGTGGAAACATCATGCTTTGGGGCTGTTTCTCTGCAAAGGGGCCAGGACGACTGATCCGGGTACATGAAAGAATGAATGGGGCCATGTATCGTGAGATTTTGAGTGCAAACCTCCTTCCATCAGCAAGGGCATTGATGATGAAACGTGGCTGGGTCTTTCAACATGACAATGATCCAAAGCACACCGCCAGGGCAACGAAGGAGTGGCTTCGTAAGAAGCATTTCAAGGTCCTGGAGTGGCCTAGCCAGTCTCCAGATCTCAACCCTATAGAAAACCTTTGGAGGGAGTTGAAAGTCCGTGGTGCCAAGCGAAAAGCCAAAAACATCACTGCTCTAGAGGAGATCTGCATGGAGGAATGGGCCAACATACCAACAACAGTGTGTGGCAACCTTGTGAAGACTTACAGAAAACGTTTGACCTCTGTCATTGCCAACAAAGGATATATCACAAAGTATTGAGATGAAATTTTGTTTCTGACCAAATACTTATTTTCCACCATAATATGCAAATAAAATGAAAAAAAACCAGACAATGTGATTTTCTGGATTTTTTTTTCTCAGTTTGTCTCCCATAGTTGAGGTCTGCCTATGATGTAAATTACAGACGCCTCTCATCTTTTTAAGTGGTGGAACTTGCACTATTGCTGACTGACTAAATACTTTTTTGCCCCACTGTATATTGATCATAAAAAATTCCAACCACGTCAAAGTGCATATAATAAACATACAGAGAGTATAAAAAACTCAAATAAAGTGCATAGGAAAAATAATAAGATCATAGATACCCGTGATCAATGGCTAAATGCGTCTCCAGCTCCCTCCAAAGTACGTTTCGCCTACCGTGGCTTTCTCAAGGAGTGAAATATAAGAGGTTAACATAGTCAATATCTTTGTAACTCCGAACGTCTTTAAAAAAAAAATAATTCCTGCTATTTCATTTGATTTGGCTAAACCTCTATGGCTTTAATGTCTCCTACATCTCCCACAATACATTCTACATTATTATTAGTTGTTTTTCTTCATGTAGAATTAACCTACAAGGAAAGAAAGGGTTTTTTTTAATTCCGATATTTCTGTCCCATTGACTTGAATGGGACTTCCGGGATCGGAATCGGCGATACCCGATACTTTTTGGATATCGACCGATCCAATCCGATCTGATATTTTTCAATATCGGATGGTATCGCTCAACACTAGTCCTGACTAGAGTTGAGCGAAACGGGTCGAAAAAATTCAAAAGTCGCCGACTTTTGGCAAAGTCGGGTTTCATGAAACGAAACCCGACCCTAGGATGAGATCGGCCACGAGGTCGGCGACTTACGCACCAAAGTCGCGTTTCAAAAGTTTGTTTTGCGCTCTTTTTCAGCCAATCAGGATCCACGGACACTGTGGGCAACGTGATGACATAGGCACGGGTCACCACCATCTTTCAGAAGGGCATGCAAGTGATTGGCTTGCTTTGGTGGGCGTCACAGGGGGTATAAAAGGGCGTGCACGCCGACCGCCATCTTACTTCTGCCGATCTTAGTATAGGGAGAGGTTGCTGCTAATTCTGTAGGGAGAGCGTTAGGCAGGGAAGAAGACAAAAAAACTGCTTCTGCTGCTAGCGATTTGGCCTGCACAACACACCAGTCACTGTGTGTGCAGTGCAAGGGGAGGCTATATAGTGGTGTATCAGTGGTGTTGGTTGTTGGGCTGCCTTCTAAGGCTTCCTGACATTCCTGCATTGCTGTTTACCCACTGCTCCGCAAACTGCTTTTTTAAAAGCAATCCCAATTTTTTTTTTTTGGCCTGCTGAGAAGAAAAAAAAACTGCTTCTGCTGCTAGCAATTTGGCCTGCACAACACACCAGTCACTGTGTGTGCATTGCAATTGGAGGCTATATAGTGATGTATCAGTGGTGTTGGTTGTTGAGCTGCCTTCTAAGGCTTCCAGACATTCCTGCATTGCTGTTTACCCACTGCTCCGCAAACTGCTTTTTTAAAAGCAATCCAATCTCCCTTATCCTCTAGTCACTTTTGTCACAGCTGTGCCATCGAGCCTGTCACATAGCGCTCAGATATCAGTGGGCCTCACACAATCCAAAAGTGTCCAGTGTCCAAAAGTGTGTGCAGAGATTCAAAATCTCCCTTATCCTCTAGTCACTTTTGTCACAGCTGTGCCATCGAGCCTGTCACATAGCGCTCAGATATTCATTGGGCCTCACACAATCCAAAAGTGTCCAGTGTCCAAAAGTGTGTGCAGAGATTCAAAATCTCCCTTATCCTCTAGTCACTTTTGTCACAGCTGTGCCATCGAGCCTGTCACATAGCGCTCAGATATCAGTGGGCCTCACACAATCCAAAAGTGTCCACTGTCCACAAGTGTGTGCAGAAATTCAAAATCTCCCTTATCCTCTAGTCACTTTTGTCACAGCTGTGCCATCGAGCCTGTCACATAGCGCTCAGATATCAGTGGGCCTCACACAATACAAAAGTGTCCAGTGTCCAAAAGTGTGTGCAGAGATTCAAAATCTCCCTTATCCTCTAGTCACCTTTGTCACAGCTGTGCCATCGAGCCTGTCACATAGCGCTCAGATATCAGTGGGCCTCACACAATCCAAAAGTGTCCAGTGTCCAAAAGTGTGTGCAGAGATTCAAAATCTCCCTTATCCTCTAGTCACTTTTGTCACAGCTGTGCCATCGAGCCTGTCAAATAGCGCTCAGATATCAGTGGGCCTCACACAATCCAAAAGTGTCCAGTGTCCAAAAGTGTGTGCAGAGATTCAAAATCTCCCTTATCCTCTAGTCACTTTTGTCACAGCTGTGCCATCGAGCCTGTCAAATAGCGCTCAGATATCAGTGGGCCTCACACAATCCAAAAGTGTCCAGTGTCCAAAAGTGTGTGCAGAGATTCAAAATCTCCCTTATCCTCTAGTCACTTTTGTCACAGCTGTGCCATCGAGCCTGTCACATAGCGCTCAGATATCAGTGGGCCTCACACAATCCAAAAGTGTCCACTGTCCACAAGTGTGTGCAGAAATTCAAAATCTCCCTTATCCTCTAGTCACTTTTGTCACAGCTGTGCCATCGAGCCTGTCACATAGCGCTCAGATATCAGTGGGCCTCACACAATACAAAAGTGACCAGTGTCCAAAAGTGTGTGCAGAGATTCAAAATCTCCCTTATCCTCTAGTCACTTTTGTTACAGCTGTGCCATCGAGCCTGTCACATAGCGCTCAGATATCAGTGGGCCTCACACAATCCAAAAGTGTCCAGTGTCCAAAAGTGTGTGCAGAGATTCAAAATCTCCCTTATCCTCTAGTCACTTTTGTCACAGCTGTGCCATCGAGCCTGTCACATAGCGCTCAGATATTCATTGGGCCTCACACAATCCAAAAGTGTCCAGTGTCCAAAAGTGTGTGCAGAGATTCAAAATCTCCCATATCCTCTAGTCACTTTTGTCACAGCTGTGCCATCGAGCCTGTCACATAGCACTCAGATATCAGTGGGCCTCACACAATCCAAAAGTGTCCAGTGTCCACAAGTGTCTGCAGAAATTCAAAATCTCCCCTGTCCTATAGACACCTTGTACCTTGTTTTACATTACTATATACTGTAGTTTGTTGGATTTTGTCTACATTTCTACCAAAAATGATGAAGGCTGGTGGAAGAGGCCGTGGAATTGGACGGGGGTTGGCAGCTGGTAATGATGGTGTTGTTGGTGGATCTGATGGTAGTGGCAAGAGCAAAATAGGACCGAATGCAGGAGGTGCTGACCCTGCGTCATCGTCTGGCTACATAAGGCCTCGAACGCTTAGTTTTCTAGGAGTTGGCAAACCGCTTTTAAAGCCAGAGCATCAGGAAAAAGTTTTGTCTTACATTGCTGACTCAGCCTCCAGCTCTATCGCCTCCTCTTCTTCAGTTGTAAAAAGTAAAAGCACTGAGTCGTCATTGGATGCTCATGTTCATGAACCACACCTTTCCTTGTGTCCTTCACCCCAACCAAGATTGAAGGATGACGCAGGCCATACTACTGATTACTCCATGGAGCTGTTTTCACATACCATGCCTGGATTATCAAGTGAAATGGTGAATTACCCAGGCCAAGATGAATCTGACATGGAGTGCACTGATGCACAGCCGCTGATGGATGATTCTGCTGGTACATTCACTCAGAGCACTACATTGTCCTCGCAGTGTACAGAGCCAGATTCTGACCCTGATGAGACTCAGGTGCCCCTTCCCGCACACTATACCACCATACACGGTGACACAGAAGAAGGTGCACATGACATAGAAGAGGAGGTGATGGATGACCCAGTTGTTGACCCAGATTGGCATCCATTGGGGGAAGAGGGTGCTGCTTCCAATAGCTCAGATGAGGAGCATCCACAGCAGACATCGACATCGCAACAGCTGTTATCTGGCAGGCCCGGAGCACTCCAAAGACAGGTTCCAAACATCAAAAGAGTTGCTGGACAGCTTGTCCAGAGGGTCAAAAGATCACAGCGTGCTAGGCCGCAAAATGTCTGCCAAAGTAGGAAGAGTGCAGTGTGGCACTTTTTTGAACAAAATCCTCATGATCAGGCCAAGGTTATCTGTAAGAAGTGCGCAAAGACCTTTAGCCGAGGGAAAAATCTGAAAAATTTGAATACCAGTTGCATGCTTAGACATTTAACCAGCATGCACTTGCAAGCGTGGACACAACACCAAACCTCAAGTGCCACATGTGCAACTGATCACAACGAAGGTAGTCAGCAACGCTACATTGTTTCCCCCACTGTAAGCCCACCGGTTAGCACAGCAGCAAATGTTGAGGTGTCGTTGCAAGACCACAGCAGTCAGGGAATCCCACTGTTATATCAACGAAAGACTGATTCTAGGCCATCAGAAAGAACACCAACTCCATCACCATCATCAACCCTCTCTCAGTCCGCCCTGTCCACCGCTACTTCCACCATATGCAGCTCTCAAGTCCAGCTCACCCTCCCAGACACTATGAGTAGGTCAAGAAAGTACTCAGTCTCTCATCCGCGTACACTGGGTTTGAATGCCCACATTGCCAAACTAATCTCGTTTGAGATGATGCCCTTTCGGTTGGTGGAAAGCACAGCTTTCCGCGAACTCATGGCCTATGCAGTACCACGCTATGACCTACCCAGTCGCCACTTCTTCTCTCGCAAAGCCATCCCAGCCCTCCACCATCATGTGAAAGACCGCATTGTCCATGCACTCAAGCAGTCAGTGAGCGGAAAGGTGCACCTCACAACTGATGCATGGTCCAGTCGGCATGGCCAGGGCCGTTATGTGTCCATCACTGCGCACTGGGTTAATGTGGTGGATGCAGGGTCCACAGGGGACAGCGGTGGTGGGACAGTGCTGCCTAGCCCACGGTATAGGAAACAGTTGGCTGTAGGCGTTCGACCCTCCTCCTCCTCCTCCAGAAGCGAAAGCTTGTCCACAGAGCGCAGTCGTACGAGCACTCCATCTGCAGCTGCCAGTGTTGCACACGATGTGTCCCCCTATCGAGCAGCTAGTGGAAAGCGTCAGCAGGCTGTGTTGCAGATGATGTGTTTGGGCGACAGACACACTGCCGAGGTGCTGGCCGAGTACTTGAAGCGACAAACTGAGTCATGGCTGGGCAGTGTACATCTTGAGGCAGGCAAGGTAGTTAGTGATAACGGGCGTAATTTTGTGGCAGCCATAGCCCTTTCAAAACTCAGCCACATACCTTGCTTGGCTCACACCTTGAACCTGGTGGTGCAGTGCTTCCTCAAAAATTATCCGGAGTTAACAGCCCTGCTCCAGAAGGTGCGAAGACTGTGCGCGCACATCCGCCGGTCACCTGTACACTCCGTTCGTATGCAGAAGCTGCAGCGATTGCTCCACCTTCCCAACCACCGCCTCATTATCGACATTGCAACAGGGTGGAACTCCACCCTGCACATGGTGGAGCGGCTGTGCGAGCAGAGGCAGGCCATAATGCATTTGTGGGAGGATACACGGCCAGGCACTTTGAGAGCAGACATGGAGCTGACAGGTGTGCAGTGGTCGAAGCTGAAAGACCTTTGTAAAGTCCTTCAGTGTTTTGAGGAATGCACACGGCTGGTAAGCGCAGACAACGCCATCCTAAGCATGAGCATCCCACTTATGCGTCTGCTCATGCAAACTTTGACGCACCTTAAGGAGCAGGCGTCTGCAGCCAATGTTGATGAGGAGGAAGAGGAGGAGGGAATCCTTGATGACATTCAGCCATTGTCTGCTCAGGGACCTCTCCTGGACGAGGTGGAGGAAGAAGAGGAGGAGGAGGATGATGATGGGGATGATTACTTAGGGGAGGAGTATGCATCTCGTGGAGCAAGTGAAAATATTGGTGTGGCAAGGTCTGGTACAGGGTTTGTGCGTGACTGGAGGGATGTGGATTTGCCAGAAAGTGCTCCTCCACCCAGCACTCGCAGTGCATCATTGACACCGGGAACATTGGCCCACATGTCAGATTATGCCTTGCGGATCCTAAAAAGGGACCCCGCATTGCCAAAATGATGAACGATGACGACTACTGGTTGGCCAGCATCCTGGATCCACGCTATAAAGGCAAATTACAAAACATCATGCCACAGGAGAACCTTGACCTAATATTGGCTAATAAACAAGCAACTCTGGTAAATCGGTTGCTTGAGGCATTCCCAGCACACAGCAGCGGTGATGGTTCTCACACGAGCCGTACGGGCCTGGGGCAGCTTGGCAGAGGTGTTCGTGGTGCACACAGCAGAAGTGGCGTTGGAGACAGGGGTTTCATGACAATGTTGTGGACTGATTCTTCAAATACCGCTCACACAACTGGTAATACTGCATCGATGGAAAGTGACAGGAGACAGCAGTTGTCAACTATGGTTACAAACTACTTTTCCTCCCATATCGATGTTCTCCCACACAGGTCATTCCCCTTTGACTATTGGGCCGCTAAACTGGACACCTGGCCTGAATTGGCCCAATATGCCTTACAGGAGCTCGCTTGCCCAGCTGCAAGTGTGCTATCGGAAAGAGTCTTCAGTGCAGCTGGATCAATCCTGACAGAAAAAAGGACCCGTCTGTCAACCCAAAATGTGGATGATCTAACCTTCATTAAAATGAACCACGCATGGGTTTCCAAGGATTTTGTCCCACCTTCCCCTGATGACACATAGGGTGACAGAAAAATGGCTTGCTTTGGTCCACCTCTTCCTGGTACTTCACCTATTTCGCCTTTTGCATCAGCTGAATGTCCAACATCAACATATGCCACTTTCTAAAACTCCCTAACTGTGCTGCCTCCCCCCCCATGGCCGGGGTCACCACCTAGTGCACGACACCGTGCGAGTGCCGTTGCCCTGGACAGGTGGGTAGGCCGACTCTTGGGCGCGGGCACTGGCACAGGGTCCCTCATAGTGCAATCATGTGTCTCTGACGGTGGTGGTGCACACCCGCCGTCAGACACACCGCTGTACTATGAGGGGCCCAGTGCCAGTACCGACGCCCACGAGTGGGCCCCCCTTGCTTGGGCAGGGCCCCAGCATTTGCAATCTTTACCTCTCCCTGCTCCTCCGCTGTGTAATCTGGGCCGTCAAATCCATACTGTGACTGACACCGTCTGAGCCTGCCTCCTGCTGTATAGACATATATTTTGAATGTGTACGCTATCCATACATGTTATCCAGGGATACAGTACCCTTTCTAACCTTTGTGCAATCACGTGCAATCCATACTGGGCCTAACACCGTCTGAGCCTGCCTCATGCTGTATAGACATATATTTTGATTGTGTACGCTATCCATACATGTTATCCAGGGATACGGTACCCTTTCTAACCTTTGTGCAATCACGTGCAATCCATACTGGGCCTAACACCGTCTGAGCCTGCCTCATGCTGTATAGACATATATTTTGATTGTGTACGCTATCCATACATGTTATCCAGGGATACGGTACCCTTTCTAACCTTTGTGCAATCACGTGCAATCCATACTGGGCCTAACACCATCTGAGCCTGCCTCATGCTGTATAGACATATATTTTGAATGTGTACACTATCCATACATGTTATCCAGGGATACGGTACCCTTTCTAACCTTTGTGCAATCACGTGCAATCCATACTGGGCCTAACACCGTCTGAGCCTGCCTCCTGAGACATATATTTTGAATGTGTACGCTATCCATACATGTTATCCGGGGATACGGTACCCTTTCTAACCTTTGTGCAATCACGTGCAATCCATACTGGGCCTAACACCGTCTGAGCCTGCCTCATGCTGTATAGACATATATTTTGAATGTGTACGCTATCCATACATGTTATCCAGGGATACGGTACCCTTTCTAACCTTTGTGCAATCTCGTGCAATCCATACTGGGCCTAACACCGTCTGAGCCTGCCTCATGCTGTATAGACATATATTTTGAATGTGTACGCTATCCATACATGTTATCCAGGGATACGGTACCCTTTCTAACCTTTGTGCAATCACGTGCAATCCATACTGGGCCTAACACCGTCTGAGCCTGCCTCATGCTGTATAGACATATATTTTGAATGTGTACGCTATCCTTACATGTTATCCAGGGATACGGTACCCTTTCTAACCTTTGTGCAATCACGTGCAATCCATACTGGGCCTAACGCCGTCTGACCCTGCCTCATGCTGTATAGACATATATTTTGAATGTGTACGCTATCCATACATGTTATCCAGGGATACGGTACCCTTTCTAACCTTTGTGCAATCACGTGCAATCCATACTGGGCCTAACACCGTCTGAGCCTGCCTCCTGAGACATATATTTTGAATGTGTACGCTATCCATACATGTTATCCAGGGATACGGTACCCTTTCTAACCTTTGTGCAATCACGTGCAATCCATACTGGGCCTAACACCGTCTGAGCCTGCCTCATGCTGTATAGACATATATTTTGAATGTGTACGCTATCCATACATGTTATCCAGGGATACGGTACCCTTTCTAACCTTTGTGCAATCACGTGCAATCCATACTGGGCCTAACACCGTCTGAGCCTGCCTCCTGAGACATATATTTTGAATGTGTACGCTATCCATACATGTTATCCGGGGATACGGTACCCTTTCTTACCTTTGTGCAATCACGTGCAATCCATACTGGGCCTAACACCGTCTGAGCCTGCCTCATGCTGTATAGACATATATTTTGAATGTGTACGCTATCCATACATATTATCCAGGGATACAGTACCCTTTCTAACCTTTGTGCAATCACGTGCAATCCATACTGGGCCTAACACCGTCTGAGCCTGCCTCATGCTGTATAGACATATATTTTGAATGTGTACGCTATCCATACATGTTATCCAGGGATACGGTACCCTTTCTAACCTTTGTGCAATCACGTGCAATCCATACTGGGCCTAACACCGTCTGAGCCTGCCTCATGCTGTATAGACATATATTTTGAATGTGTACGCTATCCATACATGTTATCCAGGGATACGGTACCCTTTCTAACCTTTGTGCAATCACGTGTAATCCATACTGGGCGTGAGAACGGCTGGCGAGCTGTTAAGCAAGCTACAGCACCTGTCCAGACAAGTACAGGGATTCCCTAGCGAGGAGACTTATTTGATTGTTTTCAATGTTGGGACAGCAATTTTTGGGGAGCACTATACTCTGGAGAATGATAGATGGGGCCCACCATACACTGGAACATTCCAAAGGTGGACATCAGACACTGGAGCAGCATTTACAGGGCCCATTATACACTAGAGCATTAGAAATGGGGCCCATTATGTTTGGAGCATTATTTGGGCCCATATGACAGTGGAGCTTCATCCATGGGGACCAACATATACTGTAGCATTATGTGGAGCTCATCATATACTGTTTCAAACATTATATGGGACCAATGATTCTGTATGGAGAAATAGATGGGCCTCGTCATGAGATGTAAAAAGTGAGGTATTTTTCATTGTACTATACCGCTATTTCTCTGCCGTATCGGAGCATGATGAGTTGTGGTATGTGTTAAAGGGGCGCTCTTTCGCCCAGGGCACATGAAAACCTGCAGCCAGCCCTCCCCCCCACAACTTTAGCCAAATAACCCCCATTTTTCAGTGCGTAACTTGTATTATGAAGTTAATTAAGGTTGACAAGCTTAAGAAAGAAGAATTGATGCTTTTGGCATTCAAATGGGCACTGTAGGTGTGTTTCCTGTCCTCCTCTCACTGCCGACTTTTATTCCCCATTGACTTACATTGGGTTTCGTGTTTCGGGACGACCCCGACTTTTCCCTATAATCGGACGATCTTGCTCGACCCGACTTTTGGAAAAGTCGGGTTTCACGAAACGAAACGCGACCCTAAAAAACCAAAAGTCGCTCAACTCTAGTCCTGACAGATAAGTGCATCCGCCAGTCCTCTGAAGGTATAGATCACCTAACTTTCATCAAAATGAATGAGTCATGGATCTCTAATGACTTTTGCACCTTAGTCGCAGACTTGGCAGAATAGGTGATGGTGTTGTTTTGAGCGGGCTGCATTAATCTCACATTATTGCAGTCTGTGATGCTTTGTCATGACCTCTGTGCCTGCTGTTGCTATGCTGCTGATGTTACAAACATTTTTATGAAATGTGGAGACTCCAAATTGAGCCTCAGTCTGGTTTATTGCCAGTAGTGTAACGGGTGTCAGAGCCCCATTATGCTGTTTCTACTCTGGGTAAATTGATAAGGTCTGTAAAGTGCGATGGAATTAATAGCACGATATACAGTAAATGAGTAAAATAAATAAATTGATTAAATTGATGCCACTTTAGTGGTGTCTGACCCTAATTTTTGAAAATGTTTGGACTCCAAGTTGGGTCTCCTTCATTTGTCTTGCCTGAATTTGACAGGGCTCTCAGACCACCAGGCCTACACCTTTCACTCATCCACTTGCTACTGATCAATGTTTAAGCTACAAATGCTGTTCCAAGCTCTGTCCCAGACCCTATCCCATACTGAAATGTGGCCTGCTGGCTGGAATACACAATTAGCACAGAGAATTTCTGTACTGAAATGCCTACTTCCTGAAGCACTCTATTAGTCAAAACTATTTAGATTCAGAAATGAGGACTTCTGGCTGGAGAAAAACCTAATGGCACTAAATATTTATACACAAAATGTGGCCTTGTTTGTTTCAGGAACATGCTATTAGCACAAACAATTTGCATTTTCAAATGTGGACTCATGCTTGACAAAAAGTATTACCAGCACAAAATATTTTACTGGAGAAATGTGACCTTACATCTGGACCACAGTATTATCTCAAAGAATATATATTTTAAAACGTGGACTCGGACTTAGGCCAAAATATTACCAGCAAAACCTATTATTCTGCCATAATGTGGCATTGTTTCAGGACAACGGTATTAGCACAAATAATTTGTTTTTTTAAAATCTTGCCTTCTGATTTGCCAATGAAGCACAGTCTTCTCACAAACGATTTGGAGTAGCTAATTGGGCCTCGTAGCTGAACCACAAATTTAGGCATAACGATTTTTAAGAAGAATTCTGGCCTTCTGATTTGACGCTGAAACACAGTTTTAGCACAAAAAATTTGGAGTCGCAAATGGGGCTTCCGGAGACTGCCACTTCTTTTCATGATTCTATCTATTTAACTGACAAATTCACTTTCAGCACCAGGACTAGCGAAGGACCAACCTCTCTGCACTATGACACTGAGCAAATGGCACCAGCAAAACAAAATGTCCACTTTTTATATGGCCAAGAACATGTGACTTTGGCAGCCAATCACAGGAGACCTTGTGTCATGACATTGTGGATGGTTTTGGCACCCTAATTGGTTGCTGGAATCAACACACACAAAATTAAGGAAAAAAAATGTGCACCGCTCCTGTAATCTCTTCACACGCTCCTCTAACCTCTCCACTCCCTCTCCCCTCATCACACACGCCCCCCCATCCCACCCACTCATCATACAGCACCACTATTCTAGCCAAGGTAATAACAAAAGCATTAGTGGAAACGCGATTATTTACCAAACTGTGACCAAATTTTGCCAACTTCGAGTAAAAATGCTCGTTAAAGCATACACGAATCCAAATGTGCTACATTCGTGCCGAATTTGAGATTGGCGAAGGTTTTCCCAACATGTTCGCACATCTCTAGTTGTCACTCAATCAAAATTTTTAGTTGTCATATGCAGCAGAGCTAACAAAGATAACCATGGCTTTGTATGTACCGTATATACTCGTGTATAAGCCAACCCGAATATAAGCCGACCCCCCTAATTTTGCCACAAAAAAACTGGGAAAACGTATTGACTCGCGTATAAGCCTAGGGTGGAAAATGCAGCAGCTACTGGTAGATTTAAAAAATAAAAAGAGATACCAATAAATGTAAAATTAATTGAGACATCAGTAGGTTAAAAGTTTTTGAATATCCATGTTGAATCAGGAGCCCCATATAATGCTCCATACCGTTCATGATGGCCCCATAAGATGCTCCATACAAAATACATCCCATATAATGCTGCACAAAGGATAATAATGGCCCCATAAGATGCTCCACAGAATAATATGCCCCATATGCTGCCCCATAAAATGCTCCATAGATTATGCCCCCATAAGATGCTCCATACATTATGCCCCCATAAGATGCTCCATACATTATGCCCCCATAAGATGCTCCATACATTATGCCCCATAAGATGGTCCATACATTATGCCCCCATAAGATGCTCCATACATTATGCCCCCATAAGATACTCCATACATGATGCCCCATAAGATACTCCATACATTATGCCCCCATAAGATGCTCCATACATTATGCCCCCATAAGATGCTCCACACATTATGCCCCCATAAGATGCTCCATACATTATGCCCCTTAAGATGCTTCATATATTATGCCCCCATAAGATGCTCCATACATTATGCCCCCTTAAGATGCTCCATATATTATGCCTCCATAAGATGCTCCATACATTATGCCCCCATAAGATGCTCCATACATTATACCCCGTAAGATGCTCCATGCATTATGCCCCCATAAGATGCTCCATACATTATGCCCCCATAAGATGCTCCATACATTATGCCCCATAAGATGCTCCATACATTATGCCCCCATAAGATGCTCAATACATTATGCCCCCATAAGATGCTCCATACATTATGCCCCATAAGATGCTCCATACATTATGCCTCCATAAGATGCTCCATAGATTATGGCCCATATGAGGCTGCTGCTGCAAAAAAATAAATGACATACTTACCTCTCATCGCTGAGGGCCACGTGCTGGTGTCCTGAGCAGGCAGTGACACTGGCACATTATGGGGGACAGGTGCCGGTGTTGCTGCTGGCTCAGGACCCAGGCACTGGTGATATTCACCTGTCCCCGTTCCATCGCTACGGCCGCTCTGTCTGCCGGGTCCTCTGTCAGTGACATTCAGGCAGCAGAGGGCACGGCGTGCACTGACTACATCACCGTGAACTCTGACCTGAAAATCACAGTCAGAGGATGCGGAGGACAGAGCGGCTGCAGCAGTGGATATGTAATTTTTTGTGCCTCATTATTATGCCTGTTCACATCTGATTTATATAGGGCTAGTTGCGCCTTCTTTTGGGCATTTTTTCATTTGTTATGTTTTTTGTGTATTATTAATAAATGATTATTTTTATACATTTTTTCTGGATCTCTTCATTATTCCGGCAATTGGTATTATGCTAGTCCGGTATGTTTTTTGTCGATTTTACATGGACTAACTGCAGAGTTACATAAACACTCTGTAAAGTTATTTTTCTTTACAGCATGTGACTTGCAATGTATTTTCTCCTAGGAAAGAAACAATTGAATTTGACAATATGATTTTGCATTAGCATAAAGTGATAGTCAAGGCTTTCAGTTAAATCAACTCTGTTTTGTTTTATTTAATATCACGCAACAACATATTTTTTTTATAAGATTTCCTCATTTCAGAGACATTAATCGCTTCCATGGTAACAGAGGTTTGTTTACTATGTTTGAATGGAATTGGTTATTTAAAATGTCATGTTTGGAAAAATTTCAAATTGACATTTACAAAGTGCAGTGGCAGAGTTCACTTTGATTCAGATCACTGACAACAATACGCATACTGTGTGAAGTAAATACAGTTAGAAATGTGCTTTCCTAGATAGTAAATGTTAAAAGTGCATATTAATTGACCTGCTTTAAGGGAGAAATATTTCTGAATAATTATGACAGTCATTTAATTTGCAAAGAGTAACATTAGAGCAGTCAATATTTGTGCTAAAGAAAATGCGAATAAAACATGCAATTTTAAAAGAAAGAGGAATGACTCATATAAAAGAGCAGTTGAACTTCCTAATTTAAGACATTACAAATCTTTATTATGTTGCAAACACAAAAACCCTCACAAGACAAATAAAAACATTTAAAAATTCAAACATTAAGCCAGAAACTATTTTTCAGGTCAAGCACTGGCAATTCGATAAAGCCCATATGACTGGCATTATAGCCAAGAGAACCACAAAGATATGATGAATGATTGAAATAGGAATGACTAGACACAATTCAATAGTGAAGAAAGATGAAAAGCACATGATAGGATAATAATACATAAATAATGCAGCATCAAGAGAATATTTAGGTAATGGAGTGCTTTATATACTGGAGGGTTATAAAGAAGATAACTGAGAAAATTATCTGATCTATATGATACTGGACAAAGATGGAGTCAGAATTCAGAGATACCATATGCTAAACAAAAATGGCCTCAGATACATATAGTATTACTCCAAAATGGCTACAATTATCAAGATAATATTGTTCTGTTCCAAAAAAGCAGTGCCATGGTTAGGACATGGTTAATGTCCTGTTCTCACAGGGTTAACTTTTGCCGGCCTCTCTTTGGATCTGGGAGGGGTATTTATATTCACTCCAAACTAGCATTCTCTGTCAGCCATACTGCTGTTCTGATGTATCTGACCCCTGGTGTGAGTGTATTCTGCGTTGTTTGTTTGCTTCCCGTGTATGACCCGGCTTGTTCCATCACTCTGTACTCCATCTCTCGTTTTGGTACCATTGTCTTTTCTGGTTCTGACCTCCTGGCTTGGCTATCGTTACTCCATTACAGTTTACCCCTATTGTACCGTCTAATGCCCATTCTGGTTTTCTGATCTATTGCTACGCCCTGACTATCCATTCTGTCAAATCCTTTGGTACTGTATTGCTATCTAGTGCTTTGACCTCGGCTTGATCTGGTTTCTGTCTCTTTCTATGCCCCTTGGTAACATTGTCCTGTAGTTACCTTTCTAGGAGTTTCCCTGCAGCTCCTAGCTCTGTGGAGCTTATGCCACGTCCCCAGTAGTCACGTGCTTCAGGTCCTGGAGCATTTATTATCACCACTGCTGCCCGCTCCGCAGGTATCTTTGTGCACAGTCTTTGTACTCACGAGGACATGTGCACTGGCTTAGTGAGCAAATGCAGTGCGGTGTTTCTGACAGGCAGCAATTATTAAATACACGTTGTTCCACTCCAAAATTACCTCAACCCCAAAACAGGTATAATTCTATACCAAAATGTCCACTAGCAGCAAGCATACACTACACTATTCAAAAATGATTGTAATTATGTTGTTCTATTTCAGAATATGTAGTTCCATTTCAAAACAGATGCAACTACCAATCATGTATTCCAAAATAGCCATGATCAATAGGCATACTGTTATGTCTGCCAAGGATCAAAAGCTAAAAAAGGCTACTTCAGAGAGACATGACACAAGCCACTCAGTGAGGAAGATTCCAGAGAAACCCCAACCATCATCTTTTAAACCCTATAGAGGGATCTTGTTTTATAATGGGGTCCAGTGGATTGCTCCGCAGATGGGCTGATTTCTCGAAATGTGAACCAGAGGCAGGGAGAGTCAATAGACATGGTCAAAGCCTTGAAGTCATGTCAAGGACAAAATCAGGAGACAAGTGGGTAGTGTAGTGCAATGGTATCCATACTGAGCAGTGATGAGGCAGTAACCCACAGCAACTCACAGCAAAACACAGCACCCAATATCTTCCGGGAACCATATCCTCCAGATTGTAGTCGATAAACACTCCAGTCCACCTCCGGTTCACAGCCAGGCACAAGACAGTCCACCTCCGGATCAGAGTGGGCGACTGCACTGCCATGTATGCTGTGGGTGCCAGGCCTTTCAGCTCCCTTGGCTGTTTGGCTCCGCTTGCCTGTGTTGCCTCCCACAGGTGGAGCTCTGCAGAGCTTTCTACTTTGCACTATTGCAAACACCAGACTGACACTGACCCTGATGCACCCAAACCATTTACTGCAGGGTTTTTAACTGGAATCTGTGGCCATGGGCCGCATGGAAAACCCAGGCCAGTAATGAAACTGACTGAAACACTACCATCCTGCAGTCTGTTTCAAAACACAAAATCCCAGAGCAGGTTCCTGTCTTCTCAAGCTAAGTTTTCTCTGCTAATGTTCACATTTGATTTGGTTTTGTCTATTCAGTTTTTGTGTGGTCAGCCAGCCTCGACTGGGGCTGTGCTGAATTTCCACTCTTATGTTACTGTATGTGCCAGTTTGCTTTTTGTCCCTTATTGGCCTCTTTTTGCTCTGTTCTCAGAATATGCCAGAGTGCTGATATAGTGGGTGAAGTCTAGTGACTTCAGGGATTTCTTTGCTATCAGAAGTGTTGGACATTTTTTGCAGGGTTTTTTGGCGTGATTGCAGACAGTATCTTTCCTTTCCTGTCCTTTCTAGTTATTGTGGGCCCCATCGTTTGCTCAGCCTATTTTCCTACCTGTGTTTGTGCTTTCATCTTGTTTCACCGTCAATACATGTGTGTGGGCTGTCTATTCCTTTGGGGTCTGCTCTGGGGCAGTTTAGATTTCCCCTTTTCTTGCTTTAGGCTTATTTAGTCCTCCGGCTGTGACGAGGCATCTAGAATCATTGTAGGTACGCTCCACGGCTGCTGTTAGCTGTGTGGTTGGGATCAGGGGTTTGCAATCCGCATAGTTACCAACCTCTCTGGTTTTCTGTGACTTAGCTTGTTTTTGTTTTCCTCCTTGGTGACCCAATCATAACACACTCCCATGGCCTCAATAAGCCTCCATGCACATCCTGGAGGGAACACACCACAATACTTACATGTGACACTGGTCACTGCCTCACATACCCCACCCTCTGTTCAAACCTGTGGTGTTGAACACTTGTCACCCCACATGGGCATGTTACAGGGCATCCGCATGACCCTTTGACTCCCCTGCCCGGCACTGTACTGAGAAACCAAAGTAGGAACCAGAACCATTGGTTAATGCAAGCATCCCTACCCTTTGCGTTTCTTCTCCATAGCCTATTGCGTGACCATCCACCTCCCCGTTCTTAGCTGCAGATGACACACCTCGTTTCCTGATTGACAGTAGACGGGCCAGTTTTGGGTGGCCTTGACCAGGTTTATTTGGTGTTCACTAAACCCTCAGCTCATCCCGTAACCTAAGTACCTGCCCTTGGGTCCTTGGTATCATTTCCTCCATACCCTTACCCATGCCTTGGTGACTATGTCCCATCGAAACACTGAGGTCTGCCCCAGCAACTCCAGGCATACATCCGTACCCTGTCACACCCAAACCTGAGCCTCCAAACTCTGCTGTCTAGCATGAGCTCTATCCATTTTACCCTGACCCCTGGCCACATCTTTGGTCAGTGCCAGAGGGTTCCTTCTGCATACATCACTAGTCACCTCCGCAATCACACACTCCCAGTTCCTCCAGGTTTTCTTTTTATTCCCGCATTTTTGTGTGAGTCCCTGAACTGGACTGTTCCAAACTTACTAGGGGACATTTCCAGCTTGGGGCTCAGTGGTGTCTCCTCGACCTCTCATGCCAATACCTCTAGGGGAAGCTTATCGGGGTTACACTCTGTCCCTAGGTTGGCGACCCCTATGGCAGGTATCCCTTACTCAGGATCTTTGGGTTCCGCACCCGGAATAGAATTTACTTTGAGAGAATTGACCTTGGTCTCCCACAGACAAGAACAGGAGCAAGTCTTGCAGGTCTTGTTTAAGGATGTGCAAATCTGAATGACAAATTTCGGGGTTCGTACCTGACACTGAGTGTCCTGTGCTGAACCTCGAACACAGACTTCTTAACGGAAGTCCATGACACTGTTCAGGTTTGCCAGCGGAATAATGCATTTTTAAAAGGCTTTAACACAGCCAATACACAAGCTTTAAGGCTGTGAGCACTTTCAGCCCCATCACAGCCATGACAAATAATGCCATGGCTGTGATTGGATGGCACACCACGTGAAATGACATGTATAATATTGTTATTGAAAAAAAAAATAATTTTAAAACCCGACATGCGGTCCCCTCTATTTTATATAACCAGCTAAATGATTGCAGCTTTCTGCATGCTGGTCTTATTATGCTGGGCAGGGACCAATATCGATGGACCTTCCTAACCTATTAATATCTTCCTGCAGCTGTCTGCTTAGCTTTTACTGATTACTAAAAATAGGAGCACAGTAAAAAGATTAAATTGTGTTGCCTCTATTTTTAATAATCATCAAAGGCAAAGCAGACATCTATGGGCTGATTTTAGTAGGTTGGAAAGGTCTATGGCTAATTGTTCCTTCCCAACTTAATAAGACCAGCCCTCAGCCACCCGAGAAATGGCACATCCATTGGATGTCCCAATTCTGGAGCATAGCCTTGGATTTTCCCTATAGTCTTGGTGTCTTGGCAAGCAGGTTAATGGTTTTGGGATTGAGGTCAGCAGCTGGTGCTGATATCAGTTCCAGAGGTTACTCTTTTAGTAATGGAGAGTCATCTGTCAGACACCCCCATTACTAACACAGTAGTCAAAAGAAATAAACACACACACAAAAATTATTAATAGAAATGTCTGATATATGCCTCTCCATTAATAACCCATGGGCTTGATGTCAGCACCAACTGCCATGAGATATTGTGAGTTCTCCTTTAATGGAAGTCTTCGAACAGAGGCTGGACAGACATCTGTCTGAGATGGTTTAGTGAATCCTGTGTTGTATTGACAGGCTGTTGGACATAATGACCCTTGAGGTCCAGTCCAACGCTAACATTCCATGATTCTATGTTCCCACTATCCTGATTGCCACTGCACCAGGGAAATTAGAAGAGTCAAGGCTAAGTGCCAGAATTGGCACACATAATGGACGTGCTATTTCTGGGGCTGCTTAGGGCTGGTCTTAATATGCTGGGAAGGGGCCAATATCAATTGACCTTCCCATTAATATCAGTTCTTGGTTGTCTGCTTTCAGCATCCCCCTATTTTTGATAACCAGTAAAGGCAAAGCAGACACCTGGGGACTGATATTAGTAGGCTGGGAACATCCAAGGATATTGGTCCCTTCCCAGCATAATAAGACCAGCCTTCAGCAGCCTGAGGAATGGCACATCCATTAGATAATAAGACCAGCTTACAGCTGTCTGCTTTACCTTGGCTGGTTAAGAACCCTGTCACCCTGCCAAACCTATTTTAACTTTCTCTCTTACCAGGCCATTTTTTTCAATTCTGACCATTTTCAATTTATGAGGTAATAACTCTGCAATGCTTCAACGGATCCCACTGATACTGAGAATGATTTTTCTTAACATATTGTACTTCATGACAGTGACAAAATTTATTTGATATGATTTGTTTATTTGTGAAAAAAATGAAATTTGGTAAAAATTTCACAATTTTCAAAAATATTATTTTTATACCCTTAAATCAGAGTCATGTCACACAAAATAGTTAATAAATAAAATTTCCCATATGTCTACTTTACATAAACACAGTTTTTGAAACATAATTTTTTTGTTAGGAAACTAGAAAGGTTAAACGTTGGCCAGTGATTTCCCATTTTGACAATAATATTTAAAAAACCATTATATAAGGGACCACAGAACATTTGAAGTGGCTTGAGAGGCCTATGTGACAGAAAATACTCAAATGTCACAAAAGTTAAAACTGCACCCCTCAAGGTGCTCAAAACAACATTCAAGAAGTTTATTAACCCTTCAGGTGCTTTACAGGAATTAATGGAATGTGGAAAGAAAATATAAACATTTAACTTTTTTCACCAACATTTTCCTTTTGTCCAATTACTTTTACTTTCTCAAGGGAAAAATGAGAAAATGGACCCCGAAATGTATTGTGCAATTTCTACTGATACCCAATATGTGGGGAGACCACTGCTTAGTCGCATGGCAGGGCTCCAAAGGGAAGGAGCACCATTTGACTTTTTGAATGTATTATGCTGGCATAATTAATGGACACCATGTCATGTTTGGAGAACCCCTAATGTGCCCAAACAATGGAAACCCCTCACAAGTGACACCACTTTGGAAATTAGACACCTCATGGAACTTATATAGATGTGTGGTGAGTATGTTGACCCCCAGATGCTTCACAGAAGGTTATGATGTTGAGCCATGAAAATAAAAAAATAATTTTTTTC
Source organism: Dendrobates tinctorius (assembly GCF_039654945.1). NCBI lineage: Eukaryota > Metazoa > Chordata > Amphibia > Anura > Dendrobatidae > Dendrobates > Dendrobates tinctorius. The sequence continues at coordinate 44,237,343 of NW_027361676.1, read as the reverse complement.
CCACAAAATTGTTCTTTGGACCCAAATTTTCCATTTTCATAAAGTTAACAGTAAAAATTGCACTATTGAATTTAATGTGCAATTTCTCCGGAGTATTCCAAAATCCAATATGTGGAGCAAAACTACTATTTGGAAGCACAGCAGGGCATTGAAAGGAAGGAGCGCAATTTGACTTTTCGAATGCAAAATTTTCTGGAATAATTAGTGGATATCATGTTGTCTTTGGAGAGCACCTGATGTGCCAAAACAGTAGAAACCACTCACAAGTGAAACCATTTTGGAAACTAGATTCTTCAAGGAACCTATGTAGATGTGTGGTTTGCACCTTGATCACCCAGGTGCTTCACAGAAGTTTATAACGTTGAGCCAAGAAAATAAAAAAACACATTTTTCCTACAAAAATGTTTTTAGCCCCAAATTTTGCATTTTCAGAAGTGTAACAGGAGAATTTGAACCCCAAAATTTGTTGTGTAATTTCTCCAGAGTATACTGATACTCAATATGTGGTCAAAAACTGCTTTTGAGGCACAGTGGAAAGCTCAGAACTGAACTAGAGTTCAGATTTTTCTGAACTAGTTTGAGGGGGCCATGTCACATTGATTGAGCCCCTGAACTGCTAGACCAGCACAACCCCCCATAAGTGACCCCATTTTGAAAACTACACCTCTCAATGAATTGATCTAGGCATGCAGTGATCATATTGACACCACATTTGTGTTACATAATTTTATACCATTGGGCAGTGAAGAAAAAATAATTATATTTTCACCACCAATATTTTGTGTTAGCTACAGATTTTTCATTTTCTTAGTGGAAAATAGGTAAAAATGGCACCAAAATTTATCCGACTGAATTTATAAATACCTCCTACATGGCTGTTCAGTACTGCTTAGCTATATGGTGAGATTTGGGGGTGACAGAGTTCTAGTTGCCTCCTGGAGCGCAGTGGATATTGCTGTATGAAAATTTCAACGTGATTAGACCACTTTATTCTTCAGCACTGTGCGATTACATTGATACCAGATTTATATTGGGTTTTTATGTTTGGCAGCAGTCACACACTAACATGCTTTTTATTGGAAAAACTAGTTTTTGAATCACCATATTTAGACACCTATAATTTTTCCATATTTTGGCCCACAAAGTCATGTACAGGCTTTTTTTTGAGGATAAATTGCCATTTTTATTAATACCTTTTTGGGCCATATTACTTTTGTTGAACGCTTTCTATTCCGATTTTTGGGAAGCAGAATGACCAAAGACCAGCAATTCAGGAATTATTTTTTTGGTTTTTTTTGCCTTTTATAGTGCAATGGGGTTTGCAGTGTGACAGACAGGCAGTGACCCAGGAAAGTTCAAAGTAAATGTAGTTTAATGTCCAAAAACTCACAACATAAACAGTATACGGTATCCTCCGGATCGCAGCCAGGAAACAAGATAGTCCGTAACTGGGAACTGTTGCCCTGGGTGACTGCACTGCCATATACGGTGAGGGGTGCCAGGTCTGTTGGCTCCACTTGACTCTGTGTTTCTTCACACAGGTTGAGCAGTGCAGAGCCTCCTATTCTGCACGCTTGCTAAAGCCAAAACTGACACACTCAAACGTTTGCTGCAGGGGTTTTACAAGGAACCTGTTGCTGTAGGCCATATGGAAAACCCAGCCGGGAAGGAAACAGACCGCCCCACTACTATCCTGTAGTTAGTTTCAAAAACAAAAGCTCATGGAAGCTTTAACTAAATCTGCCTTGGACACATAGTTTGCCTAAGACCAACATTTACTTTTATTTTGCATTGCAATCATAGCTATGCCTGTGACTGAAATGCACTCCTGCAGCCCCAATACACTGTTGTGCGCATCATGGGGGACACATAGTGACCCTTGCATATGACACTGGTCACTGTTTCACATACCTCCTTCTGTTCAAACTTGTGGGGTTGAACATTTGTCACCATACAAGGGGCCCATGACAGGTCATCCACATTTCCCTGTGATTTCCCCTCCCAATGTTCCACTGAGAAACTGAAGTTTTGTAGGGACAGGAACCATCTGGTGACTCAAGCATTCCTCTCTTTTGTGTTTCTCATCTAGCAGATGGGTGAATGGTCCGTTAATAGACGAAACTGATGCTCCAGCAAATAATGGTGTAGGGACTCCAAGGGCCACTTAGTTGCCAAGCACTCCTTCTCCACTACGCTAAAATTTTTCTCTGCTGGGGTCAGTCTCCTGCTCAAGTAGATGATTGGATGCTCATCCCTGTTCACCTCTTGCGACAGCACTGCTCCAAGACCTACCTCTGAGGCATCTTTTTTCACGACGAAGGTTTTCTTAAAGTTGGTGCTGATGAGGACCGGCTGTCCACACAATACCAAATTCAGGGACTGGAATGCTTCCTCCGCTTGACGATTCCACGGGATCATCACTGACTTCTTACCTTTTAACAGGTCAGTTAGGGGTGCCGATTTCCCAGCAAAATTGGGTACAAACTGGCGGTAATACCCAATGATGCCAAGGAATACCCTCACCTGTTTGGAACTTAACGGCTTGGGCCAGTTTTAAATGGCCTCCATCTTGTTTACTTGGGAATTGATTATCTCGCCGCGAATCACATAACCTAAGTACCGTGCTTCCTTGAGTCCTATTGTGCATCGCTGTTGGGTTTGCTGTTAACCCCGTGATTAAGAGAGACTCCAGCACTGACTGTACCTGGGACAAGTGGGTATTCCAGTTGGTACTAAAGATGACTATATCATCTAAATATGTTGACTCATATTTCTGATGGGGCTCTATCACTATGTCCATCAGTCTTTGGAACGTGGCAAGAGGCACAAGTAATCTGAAAAGTAAGATGACATAGTGATAGAGACCCTCTTGGGTGTTATAAAAGTGATCTTTTCTTTCGCCAACTCTGTTAATGGGACCTGCCAGTAACCTTTCGTGAGATCGAGGATGGTGAAGTACTGGGCCTCCCCCATTCTCTCAATTAGCTTGTCCACCTATGGCATGGGATAGAGGACAAATTTTGATACTTCATTTAATTTTCTGAAGTCATTACATAATCGCAATGACCCGTCTGGCTTTGGTATTAGCACAATGGGACTAGCCCACTTATCCGGGACTCCTTGATGACTCCTAACCGGAACATTTGCTTCACTTCAGCCACGATGGTTTGCCTCCGGGCTTCAGGCACTCGGTATGGTTTCATCCATACCCTTACCTGGGGCTTGGTGACTGTCATGCTGGATCACCGAGGTCTGTCCTGGGAGCTCTGAGAATACATCTGTATTCTGTTGCACCAGAGCCTGAGCCTCCCATCACTGTTGTTTGGTGAGACCATCATTTATTTTAACCTGACTTCTGACCGCATCTTTGGCTGGTGCCAGAGAGTTCCACATTATTATGACCAAAGTTGCCTCCATGACCAAACATTCCCGGTCCTTCCAGGCTTTTAGCAGGTTGACATGGCAGAGTTGTTCAGGTTTCCCCTTTCCAGGTTGGTCCACTCTATGATTTATTTCCCCTACCTTCCCCCGTATCTCCTATGGCCCTTGTCACTTGGCCATGAGCTTACTCTCTGAGGTGGGCACTAGTACCTACACCTGGTTCCCCTCTTTAAAAGACCTGACTGTGGCACTTTTATTGTATTTGTGGCTCTGCGCGGCCTGGGCATCCATTAGATGCTCTTTTACTATGGACTGGACTGTCGCAATCCGGTCCTGCATGCTTGCCATGTGCTCGATCACACTCCGATGCAGAGTTGGCTCCTGTTCCCACATCTCCTTCGCTACATCGAGCAGTCCCCTTGGATGCCTTCCATACAATAACTGAAATGGGGAAAAGCCTGTGGATGCCTGTGGTACTTCGCGGTTAGCGAACATCAGATAGGGCAATAACATGTCCCAATCCCTCCCACCATTGGAAACCACCTATTTTAGCGTTAGCTTTGAAGGTTTTGTTGAACCTCTCTACTAACCCGTCGGATGGTGGGTGGTACACCGATATGTGTAGCTGTTTGATCCGGAGCAGCTTACATAGCTCCTTGGTCACCTTGGACATAAAAGGAGTCCCCTGTGGGTTTACCATCACGGAATCCACAAATCCAGCTAAACCAACAGTCCTTCTAAAGGCTAATTATGGAGTATATAGAGTGCAGTGCTAGGTAGGCAGGGAGTGTATGTGAGTATATACACATCAGTGCAAGGCATGCAGGAACTGTATTTGGGCATATAGATATCATTGCATACTTCAAAAGGGTCCATTACCGTCTGCTGCTGCTGCTGCCTATTACATATATACCTATCTCCAGGTATCAGTAGCTAGGAAAACATTTTTTTTGCAAAAATCCTGATTGTTTTATTCCAAAGCAATTCAAAGCCCTTTTTTCTCCATTTGCTTGTTGACACTGCAGACTACAGCCAGATCCTTGTAATACTACAGTGTGAAAATCCAGCAATTTTAAATGCCTTTGCCTGTCCCAGGCATCACATCTGAGTGCACAGAAAATTCTTGCATTTTTTATGGTGCTGTATTATTTTTTGGAGTGTCTTATCCAATTTTTTTACTCCATTTTTCTGCCCAAAAAAATTTTAGCTGCCAAAAAAATATTTAGCTACAGTTCATATAATTAACACTGTGTTTTGTCCCCCACACAGAGCGCATATCATTGTGCTAAATATTTTACAATTTTAGTCCTCCAAAGAATTTTTTTTGTAGTATCATAGCCTACTTATTGACAACATTTTTGTGGCCCAAAAAAAACCAGGCCACATATTGAAGAGTCCGGTATCCCAGTCAAATGCCAGATCTATCTGTGGCCTACATATTGTGCCATTTCAAGGCTACATTCCACAGTATTTGCTGTCTGTGACCCTATTTCTATACACGATTTTGGGGTACAAATTGTAAAAATACAGGCCATACATTGAACAGACTGGTATCTCCGTCAGACGCCTGATCTATCTGTGGGCAACAAATTGTGGCATTTCAGGCCTCCATTCTCCTTTTATGCTGTGTCTTACCCTAGTTATTGACACCAATTTGATAAACAATGATACATTTTTACCTACAGTCCAGATATTTTAAAGTGTGGTTTTGCCACACATGGCTCACATACAAGTTCACTACCAATTCGGCCATTTGTAGTGAATGTGGAAAATTAAAATTTAAAATTGAGAAGGTGCATGGCAAGGGACAGGGAAGTAGACATGATGTTTATGATACATGCAGAGGCCGAGGCCGTGGGCAAACTGAAATTGTGCCACAGCAAACACCGACATCTTCAAGCATGATCTTCCTGTCTGAATTCATAGGGGACCGCAGAACAGCACTATTAAAACCACAGCAGTGTCAAAATGTTGTTGGTTGGATAGCGGATAATGTTTCCACTCATTTTTCCACCACCAATAGCACCCTGTCTTCCAAATGGTCTAGTCTGAGTACCCATGAGTCTGGACCGCATATTCCTCACTCTGATCCTCCTTCATCCCGCCATGCCGAGTGCCCAGAGACAACTGATCCCACACTTGGATACTCTGAAGAGCTGTTCAGTTTTCCATTTATAGATTTAGGCCTCTCGCCTGGTGCACTTGAAGCAGGGCAAGATGAGATCGCATGTAGTGATGCCGAAATATTTGAGCAGCCACAGTCACATGAAGGCAACAGTGGGAATGTGTCACAAGAGGTGGACAATGATGAGACACAATTGCCAGCAAGTCAGGAGAAGGAACAGGGTGCGGAAGTGGAATCCGAGGTGGTGGATGATATAGTAACTGACCCAGCCTGGCTGGAGGACATGCAGAGTGAGGACAGCAGCACACAGGCAGGAAGAAGCAGCGTGTTTGGCCACAGACAGGAGGCGGGCAACCATTCCATGTTTCACCAGCACGACGGAAGTTGGAAGTACAACTGTTATGTGTTCCCGAGTCTGGTTGTTTTGTAAAGACTCTGCCAATAACCACAAACAGGCCATTTGCACCACCTGCCATGCCCGCATCAGCAGGGGTAGCAAAACTAACAGCCTGACCACCACCAGCATGGTCAGGCACATGGCAACAAAGTACCCAAACCCCAAGCTCCAGTAACAGTGTCTGTAGATGAAAACACTGCTTCTTTCACTGTTGTGCATGCAAGCCAATCCCCTGTCCACAGTGCATGCAAAGATGCCTCCTGCCCTGCACCTGTCATTGCCTACACTCAGCTACCACCATCATCAAGCACGTCCTTGTCACAGCGCAGCCTTCAATTGTTCATACCCCAGTCAGTGGAATGCAAGCATAAATACGCAGCCAATGCCCCACAGGCCACATTACTATATTCACACATTTCTCATCTGCTTGCAGTCGAACTGTTGCTTTTCAGGCTTGTGGAGACAGATGCTTTCCTCAAACTGAAGGCGGCAGCCATCCCAAGATACTCGGTCCCCAGCCGCCAGTGCTGTCCCGGCATTACACATGCATGTGTCCCTCAACATTACCCGTGCCCTGAACAGTGCTGTTACTTGTAAAGGCCACCTAACCACGGAGATGTGGACAAGTGCTTGCGGGCAGGGATGCTACATCTCGCTGATGGCCCACTGGGTTAACATAGTGGAAGCCGGGACCCAGACGGACCTTGGAATGGAGCATGCCGAGGATTGCGGGCCCTACCTCAATCAGGGTTGCCCCCACAGTCTACAGCTCCTGCACCACCTCCTCCTCCTCCTCTCCAGCCTCCATCTCCAAAATAAGCACATCAGTCACAAGCTGGAAGCATTACAGCACTGCCTGAGCCAAGCAACAACAGGCTGTACTGAAGCTAATATGCTTAGGTGAGAAACTGCACAATGCTGAAGAGTTTTGGGTTGTGGACAGCTCTGAAAGAGCCGGCAGATGTGTGGCTGACAACGCTGAACCTACAGCGAGGCCTGGTTGTGTGTGACAATGGCCAGAACCTGGTCACGGCTCTTTGGCGAGCTCACACATGTACCATGCCTAGCCCATGTGCTTAACCTCATTGTTCAATGTTTTCTCAAAAGCTACCCAGAGCGGCTGGATCTGCTTGTGAATATATGGTGCCTGTGTGCCCATTTTCAAAAGTCAGCTCTAGCTTCCGCCGCTCTTGCCGTGCTTCAGTAGCATTTGCAGCTTCCGGCTCACCCAGAGGTGTGTGATGTCCCCACACATTGGAACTCTACACTCCATATGTTTTAAAGGACTTGTGCACAAAAGAGGGCAGTTGTCTACCAGCATCAACAAGACCATCGTTATTCAGGTCAGACTTGACACATATGACCTCAGGAATGTACATGGATGTCAGACATATGTACCAGCCTCCAAAACTTTGAGGAATCCACCAAGATGGTGAGCGGCGATGACGCCATAATTAGCGTCACCATCCTGCTTCTCTGCATTCTGAAAAGCTCTCTGCTCACAATGAAAAAGGATGCATTGCAGGCGGAGCACTAGAACATGCAGCAAGGAAACAAACAGGGTGATTACACACAGCCCAGCCTCATGTCATCGCAACATGGATTGGTTGACAATGAGGAAGAGGAGGAGGAGGAAGAACCAAAGCTACTTTCATGCGCTATAGACAGTACTACAGCTACAACTTTCATAGCATCTGTTCACTGTGGATGGCCTGAGGACAGGGAGGAGGAGGACATCATGGTCAGTTGTCCTGTTGGTGAGGACCCAAAAGTCTTGCCTGTTAGCAGTCTGGTGCGCGTGGCTGACTTTATGTTGAGCTGCCTTTCCCATGACCCTTGCATTGTGAAAATTTACAGTGACACTCATTACTGGTTGGTGACACTTCTAGATCCACGCTACAAGGAGAACTTTCAATCTCTTCTTCCAGAGGCGGACAGGTCTATTAAAATGGTGCAGTACCACAGGGCCCTTGTTGCAAAATTATTAAAAAATTCCCATCTGAAAATGATGGCGGCAGACGTCACAGTTCATTGGACAACCAAGGAGTTCAGGCAAGAGAGACACAACTCCAATCCAGCAGGGGACAATGGCCAAGTTTTGGGATCATTTTCTCAGACCCTCCCATCACCCTGGCGCAGAGGTGCTGGGTAATGTCACAAGAAATGGAATGTTTTGGAATATGCTGAGGGAGTACCTTGCTGACAGTACCAACATCCTTCATGATTCCTCTGTGCCTTTTAATTATTGGATATCCAAGCTGGACACATGGCATGAACTGGCTCTCTATGCCTTGGAGGTCCAGGCGTGCCCTGCCGCTAGCATTTTGTCAGAGCAGGTTTTTTGTGCCGCTGGTGTAATTATAACTGATAAGCGCATTCGCCTGTCACTGAAAATGCAGACAGGCTGACTGTTATAAAAATGAACAAGGGCTAGATTGGGCCAGACCTCTTTATACCACCAAATGATAACAGCGAAACATAATCTCCATTACAGTGTGTTTTTTTTGGGAGGTTTATTCCCATACAACTCTTGACACCCACACATGGATATACGCTTCCTGATTTTGGCCATTTGGTTTCATCCTCCTCCTCCTCATTCTCATCATCCACCAGCACTCGAACACAAGGGTGACTGTGTTCAGAGCTGCTACAGACACTCTAGTTTGTTGAAAAGGTCTTTAAGATACCCTTCAAAAAAATTTTAAAAATATGAACCCCACAGGGGGAAATGTTTCCAATTAAAGGAGACCCGCTCCTTTATAATGGGAACATTTTTAAGAGGCCTTCCTACACGTGCCTCCAAATTTTTGACAGGCCTTGCATTCAATGCATGGGCAAATAAACACTATGGGAGACCCACTTTCTAATAATGTGAACCTAGTTTTCAGGAGGCCCAGCTCTACGTCTGTTCCAAGGGTTATTGTGATGCATGTAATGTTGGTGCAGGGCGGGCCTTGCATTCAATGCATAGGCTAACAGCATGGCTGGATGCAAAATAAAATGTGAACTTTATTTTCCTGTGTCCATCCAGTCCGTGGATTCTAAGACTTATTGGGGTGCATGTAACTTTGTGGCAAGGCAGGCCTTGCATTCAATGCATAGGCTAACAGTATGGCAGTACCAAAAGAATAATGCGAACTTGGTTTTCCTGTGGCCATCCAGTACATGGATTCAAAGGCTTATTGAGGTGCATGTAACTTTGTGGCAAGGCTAACAGTATGGCAGTACCATAAGAATAATGTGAATGTAATGACAACTAAGGTGTCACTGGCGCTGCCTAGGCGGTGCTATCAGGGGACGTGTGAATGAGCGCAGGGCGTTCAGGCAGAAGGCATGCAGTGCACAAGGACCTGAGACTAGTGTAGTGAGCACAGGACCTGGCACTAAGCAATCACATGACCAGGGGGTGGGGCCATTGCATATGAGTGCAGGGAAGGACACTGAACATGCAGAGCACAGGGCAAAGTCAGTAAACATGGTCAAGGAGAGCCGAGAGTCAGAAGCCAGACGAGCGCGCAGTACCTAGGGACAAGACAAAGAGTAAACGGGGACAAGCCAAGGGGTCAGATAACCAGGAGAGACAGAGCAGTACAAAAGCAGGATACAGAGGCAGAAGTCAGGGGACAAACCAAATCATACACAGCAAGGCAAACAAGCACAGAGAGGCACAAGTTTAAGGACGAGTCACCTGGGTCAGCAACCACTAACCAAGTATACAGAAGTATCACTGACAATAAATGCAGGTACTGCCACATTAATTAGCCTCCCCAAAACCAAAGAAAGGCGGACTGAAGAAACCCTTACCTGACCAGGAAGGAGGCGGAACCATCCTGTCCAAAGTCAAGACAGTGAACTTGGTTTTCCTGTGGCCATCCAGTATGTGGATTCAAAGGTCTATTGGGGTGCATGTAACTTTGTGGCAAGGTGAGCCTTGCATTCAATGCATAGGCTAAAAGTATGGCAGTACCGAATGAATAACGTGAACTTGGTTTTCCTGTGGGCATCCAGTACGTGGATTCAAAGGCTTATTGTGGTTCGTGTTACTTTGTGGCAAGGCAGGCCTTTGCATTCAATGCATAAGCTAACAGTATGGCAGTACCAAATGAATAATGTGAACTTGGTTTTCCTATGTCCATTCATGCCGTGTATTCAAAGGCTTATTGAGGTGCATGTAACATGGTGCAATGCAGGTCTTGCATTCAATACATAAGCTAACAGTATGGCAGTACCAAATGAATAATGTGAACTTGGTTTTCCTGTGTCCATCCATTCCATGGATTGAGAGGCTTATTGGGGTGCATGTAACTTTGTGGCAAGGCGGCCCTTGCATTCAATGCACAGGCTAATAGTATGGCAGTACCAAAAGAATAATGTGAACTTGGTTTTCCTGTGTCCATCCAGTCCATGGGTTTAAAGGTTTATTGGGGTGCATGTAACTTTGGGGCAGGGCGGACCTTGCATTCAATGCATAGGCTAACAATATGGCAGCACCAAATGAATAATGTGAACTTGGTTTTCCTGTGGCCATCCAGTACGTGGATTCAAAGGCTTATTGTGGTGCGTGTAACTTTGTGGCAAGGCAGGCCTTGCATTCAATGCATAGACTAACAGTATGGCAGTACCAAATGAAAAAATAATAGGAACTTTTGTTTCATGTGGCCATCCAAGATGTCTGTTCAAAGGGTTATTGGGGTGCGTGTTACTTTGGAGCAAGACAGCCCTTGCATTCAATGCATAGGCAAACACTATAGGAGACCCACTTTCTTATAATGGGAACATTTTTTCAGAAGACCCTCCTGTATATCTCGTGAAAGGGGTATTGGGGTGCGTTCTAATTTTTGGTAGCCCATGCACAATGCATAGGCAATAGCTGTATAGGAGACACACTGTTTTATAATGGCCCTTTAAGAATAGTAATGCCGACTGATGCCCATATAAAAATAGGCTTTATGACTTTAGGAGTCACTCCTTCATAAATGAAACAAGATATGTCTAATGATGTGTCACACACCACATGACCAGCTAAAATTATTAAATGCTACAATGACATTTCCTAGTAAATGCATTTGTTTTGGTTGAAAGCAATGGTAACGTTGAAAAACACATCAAAAACGCTATGAGTGAACATGGTCAAAGTGGTGGAGGAGCATTTTTTGGGGGGATTATTTCTTTTGCCTTACATGCAAAGGATGTCCCATAACATATTTACCTGTAAAATCAATTTTGATTGCTTTTTTGCTTTTTTTATGTTTTTGTGTGCGCCTGTAAAAGTGGCGTCACACTCTGACAACATTGGTCACAGCAGTGACCTAGGAGTCAGAAATTCTTCCGGGGCAAACCCCATGATGTTCCCATGTCGTTTGTGCATTGTCCCCATACATTTCTGATGTTTTGATACCCTAGAAAGACCTCCGGGGGAGGGGTCGCGGCAAAAAAGCTCGGATTTCCCATAGAGTAACATTGGGCTCGTGAGTACCTGAGTATTTCAATTTGTTTGACCCGAGCAACGAGCACTCGAGCATTTTAGTGATCGCTGATCACTAATCTTCACCACTCCTACCATATGTCTTATTTCTCCACATGGGATGGAAAACGTAACCTCTGCTATTGGGTACTCTCTGATTTCCCCAAGGATACACACCACCACCACTTTCTGTCCATTGAGGTTGTCCCTGGCAACAAGGGACCCTTGGACCCTAGTCACTAAGCTCTCTGAGTCCAGGAGTTCTGGGCTGCCCTGTTCTATGTTGATCAGGTGCCCGCATTCTCCACCAAATGTAGTGCAGCGGGGTTGGTGCAGTGTGACAGAAAGGCAGTGACCAAGGAATCTTCAAAGTAAACATAGTTTAATGTCCAAAAACTCAGCATAAACAGCATACTGTATCCTCCGGATCGCAGCCAGGAAACAAGATAGTTCGTAACCGGGACCAGAGGGCGCCAGGCCTGTTGGCTCCACCTGATTCTGTGTTGCTTCAAGCAAGTTGAACTCTGCAGAGCCTCCTGCTCTTCACACTTGCAAAACCAAAACTGACACACCCAAACCTTTGCTGCAGGGGTTTTAACAAGGAACCTGTTGTCGTAGCCACATGGAATACCCGGCCAGGAAGGAAACAGACTGCCCCACTTCCATCCTGCAATCTGTTTCAAAAATAAAAGCCCATGGCAGGTTTTACTAAATCTGCCTTGGACACATAGTTTGCCCAAGACCAACATTTACTTTTATTTTGCATTGCAATTAGTGATGGGCGAGTCCTAAATTACTCGGAATCGCTTGACTCTAGCGAGTCCGAGCCCGGGACTCGCTACTCATTGCGAGTCTAGCGAGTCCAATGTTAATGAATGGGGAAGCGAGTCTTAGTGAGTAATGTGCGATTTACAAATCGCAGATGTGTCTCAGAAAGCGCTTGCATTGGCGATTTGTAAACCCCACTCGCAACAGTTTGTTGCTGCTGTGTCCGAGTCCAAATTCGCATTTGTTTGTCTTATTTAGCGCCGATGAGGCGAGGGAAGCGATTTTCTCTAGCACACACCATGCTTTGAGCAAACAGGAAATAATCCGAGTCGAGTTGACATACGCACACACACACAGAGCAATACAGAGCAATCATGGCCCGTGTCACTGTCAACACGCTGCAGTTGATTGATATGGTGGAGGCTCGGCCCCTGCTTTGGCTCCCCACTGACCCTGCCTATGGGCATAAGATCCAGCGGACTACAGCCTGGAGGGAGATCGCTCAAGTGATGTTCCCTGCACTGCTACGGCCACGACCTCGTCCCTTTGCAACCTCTTTTTTGGGAAATTGTGGTTTTTGTGACATTGTTGACAAATGCACAGTCACCGAGATGGAGTTAGGTGGTGCTGTAGGCGTCACTTGCTGGCGGGGTAAGTGTGTGTGCTGACACCTAGCAGTGAAGCTGCACACTAGTCCCTGCACTGTGCACTGCACTGTAAGGCTTGATCCTCCCTGCCTGCCTGCCTACAGTCTACACAGTACTCCTCTGTCCTCCTGGTAGCTCTCAGAAGAGCTGTTTGGGTTTAATATAAGGAATCTTGAAGTTTCCCTACACTAACTGACAATCCCTATGATCTGCTCAAGCATCTACCTCACCCTGCTCTATCTCAGATCTCTCAGGAATGTAGAGGAAATGGCGGTGGAAAAGGCTTATATACAGCCTCGCCTCTCATACATGACATAGGCATCACGATGGACAGAAGCCAATCATAGTCCTGCCACAACCAACATTACTGAATATGATTGGCTAACATGCTTGTCCATCTAAAAAAGTTTTCTGACCTAACACGCTAGGCTGTCTCGGAAGGTTTGTAGGAACATAACAGATTCTATATTTGCGAGTCCCGAATCCAGTATACAGGACTCGGGATTCGTAGACTCGCTCAGACTCGTTCACAATCGCTGTGTGTTGACATAGGCTGTCTTGGAAACTTGTAGGAACATAACAGATTCTGTATAAGTGAGTCCCGAATCCAGTATACAGGACTCGGAATCGTAGACTCGCTCAGACTCGCTGTTGACAGCGATGTGATGAAAAAAAAACTCTGACAAAACTAGGATTGCCATTGACTTGCATTGGACTCGTTACTGTGCGAGTAATCACTGGGAGACTCGCCGAGTAACGAGTCCAGCGAGTCCCTTACTATTCGCCGAGTAACTGTAGGGAAGGTGACCTGACGGACGGACGGACTAGTCAGAGTGAAGAAAGGTTTGCACAGTGTAGGTAGGAGTCAGTGATTACAGTGGGGAAACAACTAGGAAAGTGTAGTGGACGTGCAGTACCTTGGGTTGACCATTAGATGGCAGGGTGGAGTGTGAGCAAAGGACTTTACAGCAGCTTAGGGCTTTAGAAACCGTTGGTCATGGGGGCGTGGTGACAGTTAGAGTGACAGTTTCAAGGAACCGGGGGAGTTATAAATACTGAGGGAGGGTTCCAGAAAGTTCCAGTCCCCAGGGGGAGCTCAAGTGACAGGAGGACTACGACAGTCTGTGCACTCTGAGGAGAATCCAGACCAGGGGGACTGAGGAGAGAGGACGTCAGGGGGGTGGTCCTGACAGGAAAGGACCGCAGTTGAGACGAGGTGCTGGGTGTAAGACACCGTATGTGACACGACGACTGAGCAGTAGAAGCGCTGTTGGTTAATGGGCCTAAGGCGGCCACAGTGACGGAACTGTCAGGAGCGTCGACAGTAAAGGAGGGGATGGTGTGTGCAGACACGTCTCCAGTGTACGGTGTGAGAAGCGGCTCTGGAAACGGAGGGCCGCGAGGTGTGCCGTCAGTCAGACGGCAAGTGAAGGAATAAACTTGGACCTGTTGCACCCAGAATCTGCCTCCATCGTGTCTCTGTTGTCATCTCTGCGCGGTATAAAAGTAGGACCACCCCCCCCAGCTCGGCACCCCACCACCGACACTACATTTGGCGTAGTCGGCAGGATCGCCGCCGCTAATACCCCATCTTCTGCGGCAGACCTGCCTCAAAGAATGGAAAAGGACTTGGACTACTCTGTTTGGATTACAATTACCTGTGGATTACAAATGACCTACCTGTGGAATACAAATGGGAAGCGCTGTGGCGGATCTGTGTGGCCAGCAGAGGATCCGGGGCGGTACCAGGTACTGTGCAGTATGGCGGTGTTGCTTCAGCGCAGAGGAGAGGTCCGGGTGTTTGCAGTCGTGTTGAATGGACTGGGACCCCCTCCAACGTACCCCAAAAGGAAGCAGTATGTGCCTGGAAATCGACGCTTCCATATATTGGACCCAGACAGGATGGTGGAGAGGCCTGCCAACACCTCACCTCACAGAGGGAGTGGCACAGAAGAAAAACTTGGCTGCGGCTGTCTGATGCCATTCGAGTGCTGCCCAACGGACGGTATGAGACTCTGCAGGTGTCGGGGCATCGGCCGCCTAGAGTGGCAGTGGCGGCAGGGGATGGAGCTGTGCCAGAAGTCGCCCTCAGAGCCACGGGAGAGCAGCGGGATGCTGAGCTGGGGAGCGGAGCCTGAGCGGAGTCAGCGAAAACGGCCGCCACCAATACCAGCAGAGGACTTCTCAGCGGAGCCCCCGAGTTTAGGGGAAAAACCCGCGGGACAGTGGAGCGAGGGACGGAGGCTGCGGGTGAAGCCACGTATTGATGTGATGGAGGCCGCAGCGCCGGGGAAGGTGAGAGTACCCCCGGCACCACCAGTGCCTCCGCCAGCGGCCCTCATCATTCCGCCGCAGCACGCTGCCCCCTGCGCACCGGAAGGCCTGGGTACATCGGGCCCAGTGGTGTATGCAGAGTTGTGCGAGGCCCCTGCTCAAGTCCCTGAGGTACCCCGCCTGGAGCCGCCAGTGCGGAAGTCATCCAAAGAAGACGCTGCTGCGTTCCCCCTGCTGATAGCAGCTGCGTCGTTGGAACCGGCCGTTACTCCGGCTCCATTGGAAGTAGTGGATGCGGCCTGTCCTGAGGCCGCGGTTATGCCGCTGCTGAAGTCGACTGCGGCCGACTTAGTGGGCCTTGTGATTCCAGCCTCCAAGGACCCGGTTGTCCCCATTTGCCACCTGGCCCCAGCGGCTGTTGAGCCGCAGGAATCATCGGCCGCCTCTGATCCACGTCCTTCCTCGGTTAAGTCCCGCCCACCGGACTCCAGGGCTCATGCCGGACCCTCTGTTTGGGTCGCAGGAGTTATAGAGAAGAAGAGGGCCAGGGGGCAGGAAGTCTGGAACCTGCTCCATGAGAGGGGAGAGGCTGGCATGGCGGCTGCACGACCCCCGGGACGGCTCGTTTATACTATCTTGCAGAAAGGGACACTTCTTGCATCCTGGGAGCTCCACGGTTGTGGGGTCCCATACTACTGACCACCGAAAGGAGGATTGAACTGTCAGGAGTTCGTTGCACCGTTGTGCAGGTCAAAAGGACAGTTCGCGGTCAGCTTTTAAAAAAAAAAAAGAAATGTTTATCTGTGATTTTTATGTCTGTTTTTCTATGTTCCTCTTACAGGATAGTTTGTGTTTACTTGTTAGACTGACAGAGCGGGGATACTTAGAAGAGAGGGAGTGTCCATGTCCAAGGAAGGGGGGAGAAAGAAGACATGCAATGTTATGTTGTTATATGTTGGTTTTAAAATGAGCAAAAGAAAACGGAAAAAAAAAAAATTATAAAAAATGGGGTACTTGTGCTATTATAAAGTTGTATGATGTATAATATGCAAAGTAAAATGCAACAGGTCCGGGTAAGGGAAGGTCTGCGGGACCAAAGGAAAGTGTGAGATCCGGTAGGGATCTAAGAGTTGAGGAGGTCTGGGAGACCGGGACGCCGACCATGACATGTAATTGAAAGAAGGAAAATGAGTTGGAAGACGTGAGAAAGACAGCCGTCCTAGGTCAGGTCCCCAACACCACGGACACCCCTGAAGAAGGAAAGGCGGGCGCCGGCAATGATCTGGTAGGTGAGTGGCCTCGATCATGGCGTACCGGATAGTGAAAGGTAACAGTAGGGGAGAGTAGGGGAAAGATACACGCCGTAGAGAGAATACGGGTGTACCTTGCCCAATTTGAAAGACGTTGTCATGTGGCGTGCGCGCTGGTGAGTAGCAGTAGGCTGCTCAGAGCATAGTGCTCCCAGTATGGTTTGGCCCCCGTAGATAGTGGGTTTGGCTCAACTTCTGGTCCGACAACAGAATGTAGGTGTAGATTCAGAACGACGAAGGCAGGGATGACGATTGTCGAGGACGACAATGGACAAAGGAAGGGGGAGTGTAGGGAAGGTGACCTGACGGACGGACGGACTAGTCAGAGTGAAGAAAGATAGGTTTGCACAGTGTAGGTAGGAGTCAGTGATTACAGTGGGGAAACAACTAGGAAAGTGTAGTGGACGTGCAGTACCTTGGGATGACCATTAGATGGCAGGGTGGAGTGTGAGCAAAGGACTTTACAGCAGCTTAGGGCTTTAGAAACCGTTGGTCATGGGGGGCATGGTGACAGTTAGAGTGACAGTTTCAAGGAACCGGGGGAGTTATAAATACTGAGGGAGGGTTCCAGAAAGTTCCAGTCCCCAGGGGGAGCTCAAGCGACAGGAGGACTACGACAGTCTGTGCACTCTGAGGAGAATCCAGACCAGGGGGACTGAGGAGAGAGGACGTCAGGGGGGTGGTCCTGACAGGAAAGGACCGCAGTTGAGACGAGGTGCTGGGTGTAAGACACCGCATGTGACACGACGACTGAGCAGTAGAAGCGCTGTTGGTTAATGGGCCTAAGGCGGCCACAGTGACGGAACTGTCAGGAGCGTCGACAGTAAAGGAGGGGACGGTGTGTGCAGACACGTCTCCAGTGTACGGTGTGAGAAGCGGCTCTGGAAACGGAGGGCCGCGAGGTGTGCCGTCAGTCAGACGGCAAGTGAAGAAATAAACTTGGACCTGTTGCACCCAGAATCTGCCTCCATCGTGTCTCTGTTGACATCTCTGCGCGGTATAAAAGTAGGACCACCCCCCCCAGCTCGGCACCCCACCACCGACACTACATAACGAGTCCTAGCGAGTAGACTCGCTGTTAAATATTAATAATCCGTTAATTTCTTATTAGACCCAGTTCTGTAGAATGCTTTAGCTTACATGACATAGGCTATTTTTAAGCTTGGCTCATGGTAGAAAGACAGCTCCATATATGTAGAGATCACGTGTTTCAAGAGACGTATATAATTCATGGCTAACTGTAGAGGGTGCTCTCTTCTTCCCTCACCATCATGAGAGACAGACGCAAGATGACATGACATAACAGCTGGCGATGTGAGAAGCCGAACTGAGACACAGCAGCCATTTGCTATTCAGGATCTCGGAGAGAAGAAGAATACATGTTGCTTTTGCCATGTGGGATCTCAGAACATGATCTAATGGACAATTTCTCTTTCACCTATTTTTATTCACCTGTTTTTCTGTAATAACCTTTCTTTGATGGAAGTAAGCAAATAAACCACTATATTTTTATCTGGTAACTAGTCCTGAGTATTTTACAGGATATGCATTATTTTACATTGGAGAGCCAGCCAGATCTGAATTTTTGTACTTTTTTGCGGATTTCCCTCAACTTGCACACACGGGGGATTGGACTTTGCTAACGTCAAATCATATGTGTAAGTTATCGGGAATTCCACTACTTACAAGAATCACATAGAACCTAGAAGTAAGAAGTACCAGATAGATTGAGAAGTACTACAAGTGCCAAAAGTACCAGACCTAAGCCAGACGTGTGAAGACAGGAACCCAGCGTTGTCCATCAAAGGAGCTGAGACATTTCAAGGTAAGATAAAATGGATGTCATTAATTGTCTTGCTAAGCAGAGTAAATTGAAATTTAAGTCTGTAGACAATTCTAATTCAGAAGTTTTATGGTTAAGTTTATATGCCGAGTGTGAACTCGAGAATCAGAGGTTAGATTCTAAGTTTTTCAATAGAGAAAGAGAGAGATTAAAAAATATTCTACAGATGGTAGATATATTTCATAGATCTGTGTCAGAGAAATCTAAAAATGATTGTGTAGAGGATAGTGATATTCCCGAGATTCACTGTAATGTGGAGAAACAGTTACAAGTAGCAGTCATTGAAGGTGACCTTGCAGACGTGGAACAAGATGGAGACGTAGGAGGAGACTTCAGAACTGACGTAGAGGACGTACAAGGGAAAGACGTACCACTAAAAATAGAAGACTCACAGGCCCAAATCCGAATTAGTGTGAGGAAGGATTTGATAAAGATATGCCAAATAATTCCTGCTTATGACAACAAAATAGATGTTTATAGAAACTCTGAGATCTTTGAAAGTTGTTCTGGAAAATTTGATTTATCTAACGAGGAGAAGAATCAGTTGTTCAAAATGTGGATCCCTGTAAATTTTGCAAGGAGATTGTCTTTAAAGTTATCTGGTGAAACACATGAGAATTTAACTGATAAGGACAGATTAAAAATTCTCATTTTTTGTTCATCAAATGAAAATCATCCAGATATTGATATTCTTCAAAAATTAAGGATTGGTCGGAAGGAATGTATTTTTACGTTCATGTCCATATATGAACGTTTGTACAAAATGCTGAGTGAGAATGTCAAAACACCGTCCCTCATAAGGAGTTTTGTAAGCAAATTTTGGTTTCTAAATCCTGCATCTCGTGTTATTGCGTCACAAAAAGATTCTTTGTTTGAATGTGCGCAATCCCTCGATTTTGCCAGAAAACACGAGAATCGTGAAAGGAAAGTAAATTGTGCTAATTTTGGAAAGACAGGCAGAGTAAAATCTTATCAGAAGCCTGTATTAGCAAAACCTTCTAAAATGAGTTTTCCCCAAAATCAAATCTACGAAGAAAGAAAAAGAAAATCACATGTTTGTTATAAACCATATGGAATGATGCAAAAGAACACCGAAAAGACACAAATTGAATTAAGAAAAATGATGAGTTCTGATTTTCTTTCTGTAACAAAGATGGCCGAATTTAACAGACAGAAACAGGTGGTGAGTGACATCATGGCCTGTAAACTGAATACTCTGCTCCAAGAATCTATCAGCTTTAAAATGGCAAGAACCTTTCAGGATATTTTTTGCAGAGAAATAAGTATGGGTGTAGGAATTGGCTAGAAAAAGTAATATATATATATTGTGTAACAGTGTTATACAATTAGTGAGTTATAGAGTATAATCCTGTAGTTTTATGGTTTGTGGATATATACATAGTCATACAGTATATATATAGAGTGTTTGTAGAAGTAGAAATAGTAGAACTGTATTTTTTAATGAAAATTAAAATCTACATCAGTAATAATATTTAGAATTATATGATATTAACCTTATTTTTTATGTTTCCTTAGAATTTTCATTTCAAAGCAGGACTTAATCGAGAAAAATTCTCTTCCAAGGATTTATGTCTTTATTTACACAGGATGTAGCAATAATTGCATGATTTTATATATCTAACCCTTAAAAGGAAATAACTAATTGCTTTTTAAAATGTTCTGGGTGTGTGTTTTTTTTTACTGCATGGTTTGAATGACAACCTCAACAGGTGAAAATTTCAACCTTGTTCTAATAATAAGTATACCATACCAGTATACTATGTCCCTGTTCCTTAGGAAAAGAATTTTAAAGGGGGTCTTTTGCAAAGCAATGGAATTTTTTCCAGGCCTAAATGTCAAGTATAGCTATACATATATATTTATGTCATGTGTATTTGGGGAATATTCAAAGAAATATTAAGAGACTAAATTGAAATAGTTTACAATGCATTGATAATTAGGATAATTTGGGTTAAAATACGTGTATTAAAGTTAATATGTGACACAGTCTGAGTGACAGTGACTGAGTGTATGAGCAGCTGCTGAGCGAGTAATGTGATACGTTTGTGAGACCTCAGGATCCTGAATGCATGAGAGAAAGAAAAAAAAAAAAACCCCAAAGCTTTTATCTTTAGGAGAAATATGCAGATCAGATAAATTATTAGAATATTAAGATACATAATGAAATATTATCTACACAACATATATTTCTATATTTCTATAGTAATTATTATTTCTTGATTTAGTTAATTGTGGATAAGTGCAATCGCACAACAAAATAGAAAATAGTTTAGGAAAAAATCTATTCTTTCCTTATCAGCTTTAGCTCTTTTAAACAGGCACCAGCACAGAGCCTGGTATTCACCAGCTGCATCTGGGAATAGTGGACCTTCCTTCTCTGTCCAAGTGTGTTACATTTAAATTAATTTTTCCAAAGGATAATTTTATGATATTCAAATTAATTTTGATGGTTACACATCTTCAGACAAATAATGGTATAAGCAGGTATAAATTCACATAATTTATACATTAATTATTTTTAATTTTGGTTTTGATAAATGAATTATTTCATGAAACAATATTTTTTGGTATTAAGGGAGAAATATGTTTTTTATCCTGACTACATAATCACATTTGATTAATACCTCTTCTTCACACATTTTAATAGGAAAAAATATTAATAAGGTACAATGGTATAAGTATTGGGTATAATAACAAGTATTATAAAGAGTCATTTCTTTACACTAAGAGGAATTATATGCAAAGTTGCATGATTTGAATATTTTGATAACACAAGTTTATGACAATTATGAAATAATCCAGATCATGGAAATATTAAGGGTATATGTTACTGAAGACATAACTACTCTGCATCAACATAAAGGCCTTATTCTTATTCTTATTTTTCATTCTTATTTTTCATTATTTTTAATTCTTTCACCAATATTTAGTAAAGTAATATCTACTGAGAATATTGCTTCATTAAATATAGCAATTATATGGTTCTATTACTAAGGAAAATGTTTCACTTCTGAGTTATATGCAACAGTTCTTTTATTCATTCATTCGCTCACTCATATATTCTTATTTTGGTTCATGGCTATACATTCCTACATATTATTAGTATAATAAATATATTCCTTATTAATAAAGATGAAAACACTGGTTACATAAAACACAGTGACACCTATGGGTTGAAAAAGGTAATTACACCTATGACATAAAAATGTTCTATCACATGAAAAAAATGGATAATAATGTATTATCACTTATTATTGGTTTATTATTTCAAATATTGAAATCCATATACAGTACAAATTCTGATAATAATTATATGGATATTACTGATTGCTATGGTACGCTGTGATATTATGGGATAGGGAAATTACCAGATTTGGTATAGAATAGGGAATGAAGACTTCAAGCAAGATACTGAAATTATGTTAATAAAGACTTTTCACATTTCTAAACTTCATTGATTTTTATCAGTTGCAAGAAGAAGAATGCCGCGATCCAGAAGTCCCAGAAGGTAACAAAGCTATGATTACTGAGTAATAGACTGTGTTAATCACAAGTGCAGTATCCACCACTGACAGTCACAAGTGCAGTATCCACCACCGACAGTCACAAGTGCAGTATTCACCACCGACAGTCACAATTAAAGTGTCTAACCTGACAACCAGAGGACGATGATCCTATGATGCTGAGATGAACGGTGTTATCACGTTCTTATCAAGTTCCAGAGGTTTTCAATCACCTGAAAAGCTTCGATGAAAGCTGGTGAACAATGAAGGTAATTATCAGGAAGCTACAACCCTGACATATGTCCTGTGCATTAGGACAAGGACTGGTTATGGTGCTATGTTTAGCAAGGAAGAGTCATTTTAACCCTTGCTTTGCTGACCAAAGACGTCACACCTGTTCAAAGACCAGTACCGATGGAGGATTCCAGAATATCCAAGGCGAGCCAATGTAAGCCCAGGTTTTTAAAGATAACACTG
Organism: Dendrobates tinctorius; assembly: GCF_039654945.1. NCBI lineage: Eukaryota > Metazoa > Chordata > Amphibia > Anura > Dendrobatidae > Dendrobates > Dendrobates tinctorius. The sequence continues at coordinate 44,215,133 of NW_027361676.1, read as the reverse complement.
CACAGATATTAAAGCTGCATAGACTTTGTTTTCGTATTAACATTTGAAATTATGGACTTTGATTTGATACACAACACATCTATATGCTATAAGAAAACTGTATTTTTAAAAGAACCAAGAAGAAGACAGAAGACATCAAAATGAAGACCAGATGACATCAGATGATGATGACTGGACCTGAGATGCTTCAATTTAGACTTAGGGAAGTATAATTATACATATTTTATATGAATATTGTTCACGGCTTACCATAACATGAATTCACATCAATTATGTCATTGAGTACTTATAACGGTAATCTAATATTATTATTATTATTATTATTATTATTATTGATATTAAATTATTTTGTCAAAGAAGAAGAAAAGAAGAAAGAAGATCTTGTTATATTTGAGGGTTCCAATTAATGTCTGTCTCCCTCAAAAGGGGGAATTGTTAAATATTAATAATCCGTTAATTTCTTATTAGACCCAGTTCTGTAGAATGCTTTAGCTTACATGACATAGGCTATTTTTAAGCTTGGCTCATGGTAGAAAGACAGCTCCATATATGTAGAGATCACGTGTTTCAAGAGACGTATATAATTCATGGCTAACTGTAGAGGGTGCTCTCTTCTTCCCTCACCATCATGAGAGACAGACGCAAGATGACATGACATAACAGCTGGCGATGTGAGAAGCCGAACTGAGACACAGCAGCCATTTGCTATTCAGGATCTCGGAGAGAAGAAGAATACATGTTGCTTTTGCCATGTGGGATCTCAGAACATGATCTAATGGACAATTTCTCTTTCACCTATTTTTATTCACCTGTTTTTCTGTAATAACCTTTCTTTGATGGAAGTAAGCAAATAAACCACTATATTTTTATCTGGTAACTAGTCCTGAGTATTTTACAGGATATGCATTATTTTACACTCGCCCATCCCTAATTGCAATCACGGCTATGCCTGTCACTGCAATGCACTCCCACGGTCTCAATACGCTGCTGTGCGCATCCTTGTGGACAAAGAGCGACCCTCACATATGACACCGGTCACTGCCTCACACTTTCCTTGTCTGGTAAAATTGATAAGGCAGCTTTGTTCTTACAGCAATACCATTTTTTAAGTTTTGGTGCTTTTACACAATAAAAACTATTTTATAGACAAAGTAATTATTTTTCCATCGCTTTATTCTGAGAACTATAATTTTATTATTTTTCGGCTAATGGAGCTGTATTGTGCCTTTTTATCGCGTTTTATTCGACTTTTTGTTTGGCTGTATGATGAAAAAGCATAGATTTTTGCCTAGTTTTTTATTTATTTATTTTTTTACTGTGTTCACTGTCGGGGTTAATTAGTGAGACTGTCAGTCAAAGTGCCAGGGTGTGCTTGCAGCCAACACTCACACTTGTTCAGTGATTGTAGCCATGCTGGCATGCGCTTATGACTGTAAGGGGAGGGGCACATGGAATTTTTCATCTGAGAGAGTTGGGCTGATTATGGAAATAACACTCTGATCAAACTCTAATCAGAATAGGAGTACACTGTGCGGTGAAGAAGTAGAACAAAATTTCCATATCTTCTACATTGTGTCAGTGCGTGGAAATTGGACTGCACTCAGATGTCATCTGAGTGCCGTCTGATAACTTGTATGCACTCATTGACTTACATGGCTTAGTGTAATGCAAATATTGGATCAAACTTGGACATGTTGACACTTTTTCTCCAAACCAGCTATGTCCTAGGAAAGAAGTAGACATGTCTGCTGCCCCATAGAGCAACATTTGTCCAAGTGCAATCTGATGTCTACTTGGATCTCACTTAGATTGCACTAAGTTGGTTACTCCTGGAAGGAACAAAGTTAATTTTCTTCCTGGTGTCACACATTTGGTGCAAAGGATGGAGACCTTTACAGCACTATTAATCTGCAGATTAAAGCCATATCCTGCAACCATTAAAACATGTATAACAAAGTATTGCAGTATGTAGTGATTTTGATGTTTTCCCATGAAGTTCAGCCTGTAGCTTTACAGGAGAAGTAAGATGGCAGGTAGAGGGGTCTTCAACAGACTCCTTAGCTGCCATGGTATCTCATCAGCTTCTCAAAACTGAGTTGTAGGAGACCAATGGGAATCAGTATGAAACAGACTCAGCTGAAGACTTCAGATGTCACATTCTGGATATCACACGGTATCTGTTCAAGCAGTGTTAGGGTATGTTTCCACCAGCCGCAGCGTCCAATCCGCAGCATCCAGATGTTACAGCATAGTGGAGGGGATTTTATGAAATCCCATCTCCACTTTGCGTGCACATCTGCATCCGGCAGCCCTGCGTAACCGCACATGCAGCGCATTTTTATAGACCGCAGCATGTCTATATATCTTGTGGAGATGCTCAGTCTCCGCAAGATAAATAACCCAGTCTATGAATATGATGCAGTGATTAAGGATGTGTTCATTGAACACATCCGGAATCACCGTGAGTACAACAGGGGGCGGCACTTTGGGTGGAGCAGGGTATCCGCTGTGTCCAAAGCACAGGGATTCCGGCCCATGGAAACATACTGGTAGGCGTCAGATTCCGGCCTCTGCACAGGAGGAATCTCGAGCCTTGCCTTCTGTCGGTCCAGGCCGCAGAGGGTCCTGCTCAGCAAAGATGTTGATCCCTTTGTCTTGCTCAGGCTAGCACTGTCGGTTTGGTTGCTGCTGCCACACCCTGGTCCAGCTATAGCAATCCATACTAGCCAGCAGCGAGCAGCTCTAGGGACTAAGTCCTTCTTTTGGACTACTGAGCATGCCCATGGCTTATCCTCTCATTTGAGCTTGGGGATCACATGCTCAGGTCCTGTGGCTATTCCGATTGGACCACAGGGAAGATCCCGGAAGGACACCACTATAAAAGGATTGCATGGCCACTTGGCCATGGGCTAAGATAGACTTTTGTTGAGACTTGTGTGAGTGATGATGGATGCATGAAACTGGTGACTGACTCATTAAATAACCCCTTCCTTTGATACATATGTGTTAGGGTTAGTTTAGCTTAAGTCAGAGCCTCATGGTGGCAAAGCATGTGCCACAGTGCTCCAGTCTAATCACAAGAGTTAGCGCCATAGTGCTGCCATATCTACCGTACCTCTGGGCGGTACAAATCTATCCACTGCACACTGTGATAGCTAACAGGGCACAGCATTTTCCAAGCGTCACTCTCTAGCGCCGCTGCAGCGGCTCCGTGCGCAAGTGGCTCTAGAAGGACTCTGACTCTTGGCAGAGTTCTGTGACCACATCGCTTACGCTCATATTATATTAGTGCGACCCTGTGAAGTAACAGGGTTTGCCTCGTACACTCCGGGTGAGGTATCCTGAGGTAACCTGAGCATGCTACTATCCGCCATTACCTAGCAGCAGGTTACATCTCTACACGATGGACCACGGGCTGCCACCGCACCTCTTACCATCATAATTATTTGGTGCGTTCCGCAAGCCCTTAACACATACCCTTAGGGTATTGGTTTCTTCTCTTTTATTGCTTAGTTGGATCCCAGATGTGTGGGTGCAAAAGGTGCAAATGCTGTAAGAACCGCTAACGGAGATATTTCCTTTATTTCCAGCAGCAAATAGCTGTCGCTCCTTTTACATGAGATGATTTGTCAGTTATAGGTCAGTGTATGTTATATACCTCCTATATTGTCCATGTTTACTGTAATATGTTAGCGTCAAATTCCAACAACTGTGACAACATATGAATAAGAACAGCTCTAATCCCGATAAAAGGTTTTGGAAGATAGTGTCTCGAGAAATTTTGCATTAGAACATGGATCAGACTTTAGCAACATCACCATAACACTGATTGAATAGATACCATGTTATGTTGGCTTCTCTATTCCAAAAAAAGCTTAAGGCTATGTGCACACGCTGCGGATCGGCTGCGGATTGGCCTCTGCAGATCCGCAGCAATTCCGCAGACATAGTACAGTACCATGTTAGTCAATGGTATTTCAAATCCGCTGTGCACATGCTGCGGATTTTTCCTTGCGGAAAAGCTGCGGTTTTAAATCCGCAGTATGTCAATTCTTTCTGTGGATTCCGCTGCGGTTTGACACCTGTTCCATTGTCCAGGTGTCAAACCGCAGGAGAAAACCGCTGGCCAATCTGCAGAAAAACCGCAGGTCACTTTACCTGCGGATCCGCACGGAAAAATCCACAGGTGAATCCGCAGCGTGTGAACATAGCCTTAGGATGTGGTAGAGACAAAATTTTGTATTGCTTTTCTGCAGACCTCCACTCCTTACTTAATTAGTATAGTGCATTGTGCTATATTGTTTATCGTACCATTTGATTAACCCCTTCACGACCTTTGACGCCACGTAGGCATCATGAAAAGTCGTGGCAAAACAACCCATGACGCCTATGCGGCGTCATGAAAAGATCTCCCTCCTGCGGGTCGGGTGAGCGGGTTCAATGAAAGTTCACCCGACCCGCCGGTACAGGGGGACCTAGACTTGACCCCAGGGGGGGTGGCTTCGCCCCCCCGGGGATACGATCACTCCCAGTGACCTTTTTGTCACCCCCCTCGCATCTGATTGGAGCTAGCGTCCATGTGACGCTAGCCCTCCAATCAGATGTGGAGGGGCGGGGTAAAATCATGGCTGCCTCGTTCCTCAACTTCATCCTGTCCGTGGAAGCTGAGGAACGAGGTGCCAGACTGCCGCTCTGACCTGTGATCGCCGCCGCCGCTGTCACCGCCGCTGCCGCTGCCACCACTGCCTTCCGGTAGTATAACTTCCCCTCCACCGCCTAATTCCAGCCCCTCCCACCTCCGCTCACTCACCCCTGCCCCCTGATCCTCCCCCAGCACCCCCGATCTCCCCCCAGCACCCCCGATCTCCCCCAGCACCCCCGATCTCCCCCAGCACTCCCGATCATCCACCTGCTGTTACCTCTTCTGCGCTCCTCAGCCGCCTACTTCCTCCTGTGACTGAAAGCCCCAGTAATCACCCTCATTAACCCCTGCCCCCCCGATTAACCCCTGCCCCCAATTAACCCCTGCCCCCCTGATTAACCCCTGCTCCCTTGATTAACCCCTGCTGCTGCAGGTTCTTTTATTTCTTTATCTCCTCCGCCACCTCCTGCCCCCCGGTGCCTGACAGCCCCCCTCTGCCCCTGGTGATCCCCCAGCACCCCTGATCATCCCCCAGCACCCTTGATCCTCCCCCAGCACCCCCGCTCTCCCCCAGCACCCCCCGATCTCCCCCAGCACTCCCGATCATCCACCTGCTGTTACCTCTTCTGCGCTCCTCAGCCGACTACTGCCTCCTGTGACTGAGAGCCCCAGTAATCACCCTCATTAACCCCTTCCCCCCAATTAACCCCTGCCCCCTGATTAACCCCTTCCCCCCTGATTAACCCCTGCTGCTGCAGGTTCTTTTATTTCTTTATCTCCTCCGCCACCTTCTGCCCCCCCGGTGCCTGACAGCCCCCCTCTGCCCCTGGTGATCCCCCAGCACCCCTGATCATCCCCCAGCACCCCTGATCATCCCCCAGCACCCCTGATCATCCCCCAGCACCCTTGATCCTCCCCCAGCACCCCCGATCTCCCCCAGCACCCCCGATCATCCACCTGCTGATCCACATCTGCGAGCTCCTCAGCCGCCTACTGCCTCCTGTGTCTGAGAGCCCCCTCCTGTGTCCCAGTGATCACCCTCATTAACCTCTGCCCCCCCTGATTAACCCCTGCCCCCTGATTATCCCCTGCTGCTGCAGGTTTTTTTATTTTCTTATCTCCTCAGCCACCTCCTGCCCCCCGGTGCCTGACAGCCCCCCTCTGCCCCTGATCACCCCCCAGCACCCCTGATCACCCCCCAGCACCCCTGATCATCCACACTGTTGCTGCCGCCGCTGGTTCCGTCTCCACCTAATTCTCCTCAGCGCCCTCCTGCGCCTGACAGCCCCTTTCTGCCCCCGCACGCCTGACAGTCCCCTCCTGCCCCCTGCGCACCTGACAGTCCCCTCCTGCCCCCCGCACGCCTGACAGTCCCCTCCTGACAGCCCATTCTCCAGTAAAAAGTTTCACCAAACACTCGCACATACACACGCACACTATAATAAAGGATTTTTACACACGCACACACACCACACGCACAATGTCCCGCTCATCCCAGTCCCAAAGGGTCTACTCAGTTGAGGAGGCATATGAAATTATTGCCTCTGATACTGATAGTGAGAGAGATGACCCCACCTTTCTCTATTCCTCCCACGCTTCCTCTTCCAGCGACACAGACTTGCCACCACCGAGATGTCGCAGGACGAGAAATCGTCCGGAGCCCAGGGAGGAAGAGTCGGAGGCCTTAGAGGAAGAGTCGGGTATCTTGGAGGAAATCTCACAGCCAAGTGTGAGTTTCCCCCAACCTAGTGCTAGTGACGCCCAACCTAGCACTAGTGCTCCCTCCTGGACCCCCGTCCCTGAAAATTTTGCTCCACGGATTCCTGATTTTGTTCCCCAATCAGGAATCCAGTTTGAGACTGCCAACTTCAGGGAAATAGACTTTTTTAAAGTCTTTTTCTCGGAGTCAATCGTCAGTCTCATGGTGGAGAAAACAAACTTGTATGCCCAACAATTTTTGGCGGAACACCCAATTTCTTCATTCTCTACTTGGAGTCCTGTGGACTCTGTAGAAATGATTAAATATTGGGGACTGGTCCTTCACATGGGGATTGTGAAGAAACCAGAAATTCGCCAATACTGGAGTACTGATATTTTATATCAAACTCCAGTATTTGGCATGGTGATGACTCAGAAACGGTTTGAGGCTATTCATAAATTTCTTCATTTCAGGGACAACACTGAAATCCTTCCCCGCGATGACCCGAATTTTGATAGACTGTTCAAAATTCGGCCAGTCGTCGAACACTTCAACAACAAGTTTGCTGAAGTGTACATTCCCGAAAGGGAAATTTGTGTGGATGAATCCCTCATCCACTTCAAAGGGAGGCTTCAGTTCCGTCAGTACCTGCCCAGCAAAAGGGCAAGGTACGGGATGAAACTCTACAAGCTGTGTGAGAGTACCTCGGGGTACACTCTCAGCTTTAGAGTTTACCAAGGAAAGGACAGTAGGATCCAGCCCCCAGAATGTCCACTTGCTTTGGGGGTGAGTGGGAAAATAGTGTGGGATTTGGTCCACCCTCTGCTTGATAAAGGTTACCATCTGTACGTTGATAACTTTTATACAAGCATCACACTATTTCAATACCTCTCTGCCAGAGCTACCGTCGCTTGCGGTACCGTGCGCAGAAACCAGAGGGGTCTCCCTTTGCCGCTAATTGAGCAGCCTCTCCGAAAGGGTGAGACTCGAGCCCAATGTAGCGGCAACATGCTTGTGGTCAAGTTCAAAGACAAAAGAGATGTCTTTGTCTTGACCACAATCCATGGTCCCGGCACCACGGCCACCACCATTCGAGGTACCCCAGTACCGGTCCACAAACCGGACTGTGTCCTGGCGTACAACCATCACATGGGGGGGTTGATCTTTCTGATCAAGTCCTCCAGCCCTATAGTGCCATGCGGAAAACGAAGGTGTGGTACAAAAAACTGGCTGTGTACCTCGTACAAATGGCACTGTATAACACATGTGTGCTATCACGATGTGCAGGCCAGAACCACTCCTTCCTTGATTTCCAGGAGGCGGTGATAAAGGCTATGATTTTTGGAGAGGAGGACGGAGCGCGCCCCAGCACCCCTGGAACTCAAGTTTCCCGTATGGTACCAGAGCAACATTTTCCCCATGAGGAGAGAAAAAAAAAATGGTGCCGGGTATGCTATAAAAGGGGGACAAGAAGGGAAACTCGTTTCCAATGTGAAACGTGTCCCGACAAACCTGGACTGTGTTTGAATGAATGCTTCAGAATTCATCACACGTCCATGGACTAAACACATCCTGACACTCCACTACAGAACTCACCCACACCAGCCTGACATACACAACACCACACCACACACACCAACCTGACGTACACCACACCACACACACCAACCTGACGTACACTACACCACACACACCAACCTGATGTAGTATCAGGTTGGTATGTGTGGCGTAGTGTACGTCAGGTTGGTGTGTGTGGCATTGTGTACTTCAGGTTGGTGTGTGTGGTGTATACTATACCACACACAGCAACCTGACGTACACTACACTACACCACACCACACACCAACCTGATGTACACTACGCCACACACACCAACCTGATGTAGTATCAGGTTAGTATGTGTGGCGTAGTGTACGTCAGGTTGTTGTGTGTGTGTGTGGCATAGTGTACGTCAGGTTGGTGTGTGGTGTATACTATACCACACACAGCAACCTGACGTACACTACACTACACCACACCACACCACACACCAACCTGACGTACACTACGCCACACACACCAACCTGATGTAGTATCAGGTTGGTATGTGTGGCGTAGTGTACGTCAGGTTGGTGTGTGTGTGTGGCGTAGTGTACATCAGGTTGGTGTGTGTGTGTGTGGTGTGTACTACACCACACACACCAACCTGACGTACACTACACCACACACCAACCTGACGTACACTACGCCACACACACCAACCTGATGTATTAGATTGGTATGTGTAGCGTAGTGTACGTCAGGTTGGTGTGTGTGTGTGTGTGGCATAGTGTACGTCAGGTTGGTGTGTGTGTGGTGTATACTATACCACACACACCAACCTGACGTACACCACACCACACACCAACCTGATGTACACTACGCCACACACACCAACCTGATGTAGTGTCAGGTTGGTATGTGTGGCGTAGTGTACGTCAGGTTGGTGTGTGTGTGGCGTAGTGTACGTCAGGTTGGTGTGTGTGTGTGGCGTAGTGTACATCAGGTTGGTGTGTGTGTGTGTGTGTGGTGTGTACTACACCACACACCAACCTGACGTACACTACACCACACACCAACCTGACGTACACTACGCCACACACATCAACCTGATGTATCAGATTGGTATGTGTGGCGTAGTGTACGTCAGGTTGGTGTGTGTGTGGCATAGTGTACGTCAGGTTGGTGTGTGTGTGTGGCATAGTGTACGTCAGGTTGGTGTGTGTGTGGTGTATACTATACCACACACACCAACCTGACATTCACCACACCACACACCAACCTGACGTACACTACACCACACACACCAACCTGATGTAGTGTCAGGTTGGTATGTGTGGCGTAGTGTACGTCAGGTTGGTGTGTGTGTGGCGTAGTGTACGTCAGGTTGGTGTGTGTGTGGTGTGTACTACACCACACACACCAACCTGACGTACACTACACCACACACCAACCTGACGTACACTACGCCACACACACCAACCTGATGTAGTGTCAGGTTGGTATGTGTGGCGAAGTGTACGTCAGGTTGGTGTGTGTGTGTGGTGTAGTGTACGTCAGGTTGGTGTGTGTGTGGTGTATAATATAACACACACAACAACCTGACGTACACTACACTACACCACACCACACACCAACCTGACGCACACTACGCCACACACACCAACCTGATGTAGTGTCAGGTTGGTATGTGTGGCGAAGTGTATGTCAGGTTGGTGTGTGTGTGTGTGGCGTAGTGTACATCAGGTTGGTGGGTGTGTGGTGCATACCCTACCACACACACCAACCTGACGTACATTACATACTTTCCATAAGCGACCTGGTGTCCGCTAATGATTGGAGCTAACTTTCCATTCAAAAAGTCAAATGGCGCTCCTTCCCTTCAGGGCCCTGCCGTGCGCCCAAACAGTGGTTTATGACTACATATGAGGTATCAGTGTACTCAGGAGCAATTGCCCAACAAATTTTAGGATCCACTTTATCCTGTTGCCCATGAAAAAATGAAAAAGTGTAGGCAAAAAGAAATTTTTTGTGAAAAATAAGTACTTTTTCATTTTTACAGATCAATTTGTGAATTACCTGGGGGTTCAAAGTGCTCACTATGCATCTAGATAAGTTCGTTGGGGTGTCTAGTTTCCAAAATGGGGTCACTTGTGGGGGTACTCCAATGTTTAGGCACACAGGGGCAGTCCAAACACGACATGGTGTCCGCTAACTATTGGAGCTAATTTTCCATTCCAAAAGTCAAATGGCGCTCCTTCCCTCCAGGACCCTACCGTGCGCCCAAACAGTGGTTTATGACTACATATGAGGTATCAGTGTACTTAGGAGAAATTGCCCAACAAATTTTAGGATCCATTTAATCCTGTTGCCCATGAAAAAATGAAAAAATGTAGGCAAAAAGAATTTTTTTGTGAAAAAAAAAGTACTTTTTCATTTTTACAGATCAATTTTTGAATTACCTGGGGGTTCAAAGTGCTAACTATGCATCTAGATAAGTTCGTTGGGGTGTCTAGTTTCCAAAATGGGGTCACTTGTGGGGGTACTCCAATGTTTAGGCACACAGGGGCAGTCCAAACACGACATGGTGTCCGCTAACTATTGGAGCTAATTTTCCATTCCAAAAGTCAAATGGCGCTCCTTCCCTCCAGGGCCCTGCCGTGCGCCCAAACAGTGGTTTATGACCACATATGAGGTATCAGTGTACTCAGGAGAAATTGCCCAACAAATTTTAGGATCCATTTTATCCTGTTGCCCATGAAAAAATGAAAAAATGTAGGCAAAAAGAAATTTTTGGTGAAAAAAAAAGTACTTTTTCATTTTTACAGATCAATTTGTGAAGTACCTGGGGGTTCAAAGTGCTCACTATGTATCTAGATAAGTTCCTTGGGGTGTCTAGTTTCCAAAATGGGGTCACTTGTGGTGGTACTCCATTGTTTAGGCACACAGGGGCAGTACAAACATGACATGGTGTCCGCTAACTATTGGAGCTAATTTTCCATTCCAAAAGTCAAATGGCGCTCCTTCCCTTCAGGGCCCTGCCGTGCGCCCAAACAGTGGTTTATGACTACATATGAGGTATCAGTGTACTCAGGAGAAATTGCTCAACAAATTTTAGGATCCATTTTATCTTGTTGCCCAGGTGAAAATGAAAACATTGATGCTAAAAAAAAAATTTTGTTGGAAAAATTAAAATGTCCTTTTTTTCCTTTCACGTTGCTTTAGTTCCTGTGAAGCACCTGAAGGGTTAATAATCTTCTTAAATGTAGTTTTGAGTAGCTTGAGGGGTGCAGTTTTTAGAATGGTGTCACTTTTGGGTATTTTCTGCCATATAGACCCCTCAAAGTGACTTTAAATGTGAGGTGGTCCCTAAAAAAAATGGTTTTGTAAATTTTGTTGGTGTGACCAGTAGAAGCGCTACTGCAGCGCGAAACGGCTGTCGTCATTTCCACTCCTGCTCCCATCCTCCCTATGCCGTTGTTTTAAAGAATCTGAATAAAGAAGATTTTAACCGGTCAGTGCCATCCATTTTCCTTTCTGGTATAGCCGCTGTGACTAATTGCTTTGGAGTGGCACCCTGGTTTCTGGAGCACTTCTTACAATACGCATATTTGCAGTATCAGTTTACACAACTCTTTGTGCGGTGAATAAGCTTCCCGGCTGTGTGGATTAACTCTTTGTTGGTGAGATATTAGTTTTATTATAATTGCAACATGAGAACTTATATCCACTCTATTTCCTCTCCCCTCTATGGTTATCAAATTATTATTGACATATTAATTAATGATGTCATTGCAAATTTCTTTCCAATAACCTATGACCAATGATGTCATTGTCATATTTCCACCATTTTTATGTCTATTTAATATTTTTGGGGTAACCTAGTGGTTGTGCGTGGGACTGAGGAAGGCGTCAGACCGATGCTGAAGCATGTTGCCCTGTACATATTTTTTATATTCTAATAAAAGTGTTTGAAGGTTTTTTATGCACTTGTGCCTTACTTCAGAAGCAGTATTATTTTTCCTTTGGTGTTTATTTTATTTATTTATTTTTTTGCAGCTTCAGACTAGACCGTTCCAGATAAAAGAGAAGTGTGAAATTACTTTTAAGCAAAGATGATACAAACAGCAGAATACATTATAAGGTCTTACAATTTTTTTTATTTCTAGTTCTTATTTTTGTAAAAAAATGCATTTATAACATCTATGACATTCATATTGAGCAGGCAACAGATATAGACCAGTTATAGAAAAATGTAGTTTTAATATTACATAACCTATGGGTCGTTTGGTAACAATATTTGTAATCAAGCAAATTTTTTATCTGTCTTCGCATGAGCGCTGCTAATATAATTGTACTTCCATTTAAAATGGCATCTGCTTTTATATCATTGTTTTCAGTAATATAACAGGTGTTATTTAAGAAATTCTGCATTATCATTGCTATAAACAAGAACTATATAATGCAATTTCCAGATCGGGAGCAGTGATATTTCTTGTTTGGAAAGTGCAAATTAAGTTACTTCAGTTCGTCGACTGTACCCACATATATATTTTCTTTCCGTTTATAGATTATTCCATATCATAAGGTTTGCAAAAAAAAAGTGTTGCACGAAATACAACAAAACTAGTTTAGAGAAGACAGAGAAGATTTATTATTATATTCTAAATATATATTAAAATGCTTACTTAAATTTATAGACATTATTTGCCAAGCAATTCTTCTGCTCCCTAAACTCAATATTAGCATATTATGCTATACACACTTTATATACTGTTTATATTTTACCCTACCGTACATGTATACAGTGGGGAAAATAAGTATTTGGTACACTGCCGATTTTGCAAGTTTGCCCACCTGCAAAGAATGGAGAGGTCAGTAATTTTCCAATCTTAGGTACACTTCAACTGTAAGGGTGCCGTCACACTTGGTGACGCACCAGCGATCCCAACAATGATGCGACCTGGTAGGGATCACTGATGCGTCGCTACGAGGTCACTGGTGAGATGTCAAACAGTCAGATCTCAACAGCGACGCAGCAACGACACGGAACGATACGACGGTCATTGGGACCTTGTCTCTCAGACCTGTAGTATTGAGGTCATTCGTTGTTGTCCCTGTCAAACACAGCGATGCATGCTGGCCAGTGGGACTCCAGCGATCAAAAAATGGCCCAGGACATTCAAGCACGATCAGTGACATAGCAGCAGGGGCCCGATCGCCGCTATGTGTCACACGTAGTGAGATCGCAGGCGAGATCGCTGTTGCATCACAAAATCGGTGACGCAACAGTGATCTTGCTAGCAATCTCGCTATGTGAGACGGGGGGCTTTAGAGACAAAATCTTTAAAAAAAATTCATAAAATCACATTGTATGATTTTTACATAATTAATTTTCATTTTATTGCATGAAATAAGTATTTGATACAATAAAAAGCAGAATTTAATATTTGGTAAAGAAGCCTTTGTTTGCAAATGAAGAGGTCAGACATTTCCTGCAGTTCTTGACCAAGTTTGCACACACAGCAGCAGAGATTTCAGCCCACTCCTCCATACAGATTTTCTCGTGATCTTTTAAGCTTTTGGTAGAGTGGTAATAAATTGGTATGATATTGCCACATTTGTACAGAGCTGTGGAATCCAATGTAATTTTTACTGCATGATGAAAGCTGTATAAAAGGAGGTAAAAAAAATTAGGTAATTGCATTTTTTTTTACCATTTAACCCTTATTGGATTTTTTCGCAGTAAATTAAGTAAATGATTTTATTCAAAATTACAACTCATATTGCAAAAAACAACAAAACTGATACAGCAATTTTATTGGACAAGTAAAATAATAATTGATACTGAAAAAAGGTAAGAAAAAATAAAATTGCAAAAATGAAAAATGTGTTGAAGAGCACCCCATAATCGTTCTCACTGCGTAAATCACTCTGGAATTGCACCCACTAAGCAGAATGTCAGTAAAAAGCAGAATAGTGAACAGAACATGCCCAGCGCTTAGAGAGTGATGACTGTTCAAACCAAAATGCAGCCTAGTCACTCACTACTATTAAGCAGGTTCTATCATGATTTAAGTATTATATAGCATAGAAAGATTCCTCTAAAATGCAACTTTTAATATTATAATTAGAGTTGAGTGAAACGGGTCGAAAAATTTCAAAAGTCGCCGAGTTTTGGCAAAGTCGGGTTTCATGAAACGAAACCCGACCCTAGGATGAGGTCGGTGACTTACGCGCCAAAGTCGCGTTTCAAAAGTTTGTTTTGCGCTCTTTTTCAGCCAATCAGGATCCACGGACACTGTGGGTAACGTGATGATATAGGCAGGGGTCACCACCATCTTTCAGAAGGGCATGCAAGTGATTGGCTTGCTTTGGTGGGCGTCACAGGGGTTATAAAAGGGCGTGCACGCCGACCGCCCTCTTACTTCTGCCGATCTTAGCATAGGGAGAGGTTGCTGCTGCTGATTCTGTAGGGAGAGCGTTAGGCAGGGAAGAAGAAAAAAAAACTGCTTCTGCTGCTAGCGATTTTGCCTGTACAACACACCAGTCACTGTGTGTGCAGTGCAAGGGGAGGCTATATTGTGGTGGATCAGCTGTGTTGGTTGTTAGGCTGCCTTCTAAGGCTTCCTGACAGCTGCATTGCTGTTTACCCACTGCTCTGCAAACTGCTTTTTTAAAAGCAATCCCAATTTTTTTTTTTGCCCTGCTGAGGTACTGAGCGTGCATTTTTTCACACCATACAGCGGTGTACGCTTCTCACACAGTACCGTGTAACGGCTGTTATCACAGCCACAGTGAAGCTATCTGTGTGTCACTCTGTGAGAATAAGTCGAGGACATGTTCCATTCTTACAAACCTGCACCTACTAGTTTTGTCTAGCTTTCAAACAGTTAAATATATTTGCTGTTTGATCACATTCAAAACTATAGAGAGACAGCGTGTGTCAGTCCGTATACTTAAAAAACACGGAGCTTGACAATTTTACGTACACCGGACAGCCATGTACGTGCACGCTCCTCTCAGTACCGTGTAACGGCTGTTATCATGGCCACAGTGAAGCTGTGTGTCACTCTGTGAGAATAAGTCGAGGACATGTTCCGTTCTTACAGACCTGCACCTACTAGTTTTGTCTAGCTTTCAAACAGTTAAATATATTTGCTGTTTGATCACATTCAAAACTATAGAGAGACAGCGTGTATCAGTCCGTATACTTAAAAAACACGGAGCTTGACAATTTTACGCACACCGGACAGCCGTGTACGTGCACGCTCCTCTCAGTACCGTGTAACGGCTGTTATCACGGCCACAGTGAAGCTATCTGTGTGTCACTGTGGAAGGATAAGTGGAGGACATGTTCCGTTCTTACAGACCTACACTCTAGGGAGATTCCTATTCTGCCCAATTCTACATACACCTTGTAGTTTGTGATACACTAGCCAATTTCTGCCTGTGACATAGCGCTCTGATATTCAGTGGGCCTCACACAATCCAAAAGTGTCCAGTGTCCACTAGTGTGTGCAGAAATTCAAAATCTCCCTTATCCTGTAGTCACTTTTTTCACACCTGTGCCATCGAGCCTGTGACATAGCGCTCTGATATTCAGTGGGCCTCACACAATCCATAAGTGTCCAGTGTCCACAAGTGTGTGCAGAAATTCAAAATCTCTGTGATCCTGTAGTCACTTTTTTCACACCTGTGCCATCGAGCCTGTGACATAGCGCTCTGATATTCAGTGGGCCTCACACAATCCATAAGTGCCCATAAGGGTGTGCAGAAATTCAAAATCTCTGTGATCCTGTAGTCACTTTTTTCACACCTGTGCCATCGAGCCTGTGACATAGCGCTCTGATATTCAGTGGGCCTCACACAATCCAAAAGTGTCCAGTGTCCACTAGTGTGTGCAGAAATTCAAAATCTCCCTTATCCTGTAGTCACTTTTTTCACACCTGTGCCATCGAGCCTGTGACATAGCGCTCTGATATTCAGTGGGCCTCACACAATCCAAAAGTGTCCAGTGTCCACTAGTGTGTGCAGAAATTCAAAATCTCCCTTATACTGTAGTCACTTTTTTCACACCTGTGCCATCGAGCCTGTGACATAGCGCTCTGATATTCAGTGGGCCTCACACAATCCATAAGTGTCCAGTGTCCACAAGTGTGTGCAGAAATTCAAAATCTCTGTGATCCTGTAGTCACTTTTTTCACACCTGTGCCATCGAGCCTGTGACATAGCGCTCTGATATTCAGTGGGCCTCACACAATCCAAAAGTGTCCAGTGTCCACTAGTGTGTGCAGAAATTCAAAATCTCCCTTATCCTGTAGTCACTTTTTTCACACCTGTGCCATCGAGCCTGTGACATAGCGCTCTGATATTCAGTGCGCCTCACGCAATCCAAAAGTGTCCAGTGTCCACTAGTGTG
Source organism: Dendrobates tinctorius (assembly GCF_039654945.1). NCBI lineage: Eukaryota > Metazoa > Chordata > Amphibia > Anura > Dendrobatidae > Dendrobates > Dendrobates tinctorius. The sequence continues at coordinate 44,198,852 of NW_027361676.1, read as the reverse complement.
TGCAGAAATTCAAAATCTCCCTTATCCTGTAGTCACTTTTTTCACACCTGTGCCATCGAGCCTGTGACATAGCGCTGTGATATTCAGTGGGCCTCACACAATCCATAAGTGTCCAGTGTCCACAAGTGTGTGCAGAAATTCAAAATCTCCCCTGTCCTATAGACACCTTGTACCTTGTTTTACATTACTATATAGTTTGTTGGATTTTGTCTACATTTCTACAAAAAATGAGGAAGGCTAGTGGAAGAGGCCATGGAATTGGGCGGGGGTTGGCAGCTGGTAATGATGGTGTTGGTGGTGGATCTGATGGTAGTGGCAAGAGCAAAATAGGACCGAATGCAGGAGGTGTTGAGCCTGCGTCATCGTCTGGCTCCATAAGGCTTCGAAGGCTTAGTTTTCTAGGAGTTGGCAAACCGCTTTTAAAGCCAGAGCATCAGGAAAAAGTTTTGTCTTACATTGCTGACTCAGCCTCCAGCTCTATCGCCTCCTCTTTTTCAGTTGTAAAAAGTAAAAGCACTGAGTCGTCATTGGAGGCTCATGTTCATGAACCACACCTTTCCTTGTGTCCTTCACCCCAACCAAGATTGAAGGATGACGCAGGCCATACTACTGATTACTCCATGGAGCTGTTTTCACATACCATGCCTGGATTATCAAGTGAAATGGTGAATTACCCAGGCCAAGATGAATCTGACATGGAGTGCACTGATGCACAGCCGCTGATGGATGATTCTGCTGGTACATTCACTCAGAGCACTACATTGTCCTTGCAGTGTACAGAGCCAGATTCTGACCCTGATGAGACTCAGGTGCCCCTTCCCGCACACTATACCACCATACACGGTGACACAGAGGAAGGTGCACATGACATTGAAGAGGAGGTGATGGATGACCCAGTTGTTGACCCAGATTGGCATCCATTGGGGGAAGAGGGTGCTGCTTCCAATAGCTCAGATGAGGAGCATCCACAGCAGACATCGACATCCCAAGAGCTGTTATCTGGCAGGCCCGGAGCACTCCAAAGACAGGTTCCAAAAATCAAAAGAGTTGCTGGACAGCTTGTCCAGAGGGTCAAAAGATCACAGCATGCTAGGCCGCAAAATGTCTGCCAAAGTAGGAAGAGTGCAGTGTGGCACTTTTTTGAACAAAATCCTCATGATCAGGCCAAGGTTATCTGTAAGAAGTGCACAAAGACCTTTAGCCGAGGGAAAAATCTGAAAAATTTGAATACCAGTTGCATGCTTAGACATTTAACCACCATGCACTTGCAAGCGTGGAGACAACACCAAACCTCAAGTGCCACATGTGCAACTGATCACAAAGAAGGTAGTCAGCAACGCTACATTGTTTCCCCCACTGTAAGCCCACCGGTTAGCACAGCAGCAAATGTTGAGGTGTCGTTGCAAGGCCACAGCAGTCAGGGAATCCCACTGTTATATCAACGAAAGACTGATTATAGGCCATCAGAAAGAACAACAACTCCATCACCATCATCAACCCTCTCTCAGTCCGCCCTGTCCACGGCTACTTCCACCATATGCAGCTCTCAAGTCCAGCTCACCCTCCCAGACACTAGGAGTAGGTCAAGAAAGTACTCAGTCTCTCATCCGCATACACTGGGTTTGAACGCCCACATTGCCAAACTAATCTCGTTTGAGATGATGCCCTATCGGTTGGTGGAAAGCGCAGCTTTCCGCGAACTCATGGCCTATGCAGTACCACGCTATGACCTACCCAGTCGCCACTTCTTCTCTCGCAAAGCCATCCCAGCCCTCCACCATCATGTAAAAGACCGCATTGTCCATGCACTCAAGCAGTCAGTGAGTGGAAAGGTGCACCTCACAACTGATGCATGGTCCAGTCGGCATGGCCAGGGCTGTTACGTGTCCATCACTGCACACTGGGTTAATGTGGTGGATGCAGGGTCCACAGGGGACAGCGGTGGTGGGACAGTGCTGCCTAGCCCACGGTATAGGAAACAGTTGGCTGTAGGCGTTCGACCCTCCTCCTCCTCCTCCTCCAGAAGCGAAAGCTCGTCCACAGAGCGCAGTCGTACGAGCACTCCATCTGCAGCTGCCACTGTTGCACACGATGTGTCCCCCTATCGAGCAGCTAGTGGAAAGCGTCAGCAGGCTGTGTTGCAGATGATGTGTTTGGGCGACAGACACCGCCGAGGTGCTGGCCGAGTACTTGAAGCGACAAACTGAGTCATGGCTGGGCAGTGTACATCTTGAGGCAGGTGGTGCAGTGCTTCCTCAAAAATTATCCGGAGTTAACAGCCCTGCTCCAGAAGGTGCGAAGACTGTGCGCGCACATCCGCCGGTCGCCTGTACACTCCGTTAGTATGCAGAAGCTGCAGCGATTGCTCCACCTTCCCAACCACCGCCTCATTATCGACATTGCAACAAGGTGGAACTCCACCCTGCACATGGTGGAGCGGCTGTGCGAGCAGAGGCAGGCCATAATGCATTTGTGGGAGGATACACGGCCAGGCACTTTGAGAGCAGACATGGAGTTGACAGGTGTGCAGTGGTCGAAGCTGAAAGACCTCTGTAAAGTCCTTCAGTGTTTTGAGGAATGCACACTGCTGGTAAGCGCAGACGACGCCATCCTAAGCATGAGCATCCCACTTATGCGTCTGCTCATGCAAACTTTGACGCACCTTAAGGAGCAGGCATCTGCAGCCAATGTTGATGAGGAGGAAGAGGAGGAGGGAATCCTTGATGACATTCAGCCATTGTCTGCTCAGTGACCTCTCCTGGACGAGGTGGAGGAAGAAGAGGAGGAGAAGGATGATGATGGGGATGATTACTTAGGGGAGGAGGATGCATCTCGTGGGGCAAGTGAAAATGTTGGCGTGGCAAGGTCTGGTACAGGGTTTGTGCGTGACTGGAGGGATGTGGATTTGCCAGAAAGTGCTCCTCCAACGAGCACTCACACTGCATCATTGACACCGGGAACATTGGCCCACATGTCAGATTATGCCTTGCAGATCCTAAAAAGGGACCCCCGCATTGCCAAAATGATGAACGATGACAACTACAGGTTGGCCAGCATCCTGGATCCACGCTATAAAGGCAAATTACAAAACATCATGCCACAGGAGAACCTTGACCTAATATTGGCTAATAAACAAGCAACTCTGGTAAATCGGTTGCTTGAGGCATTCCCAGCACACAGCAGCGGTGATGGTTCTCACACGAGCCGTACAGGCCAGGGGCAGCTTGGCAGAGGTGTTCATGGTGCACACAGCAGAAGTGGCGTTGGAGACAAGGGTTTCATGACAATGTTGTGGACTGATTTTTCAAGTACCGCTCACACAACTGGTAATACTGCATCGATGGAAAGTGACAGGAGACAGCAGTTGTCAACTATGGTTACAAACTACTTTTCCTCCCATATTAATGTTCTCCCACACAGGTCATTCCCCTTTGACTATTGGGCCGCTAAACTGGACACCTGGCCTGAATTGGCACAATATGCCTTACAGGAGCTCGCTTGCCCAGCTGCAAGTGTGCTATCGGAAAGAGTCTTCAGTGCAGCTGGATCAATCCTGACAGAAAAAAGGACCCGTCTGTCAACCCAAAATGTGGATGATCTAACCTTCATTAAAATGAACCATGCATGGGTTTCCAAGGATTTTGTCCCACCTTCCCCTGATGACACATAGGGTGACAGAAAAATGGCTTGCTTTGGTCCACCTCTTCCTGGGACTTGACCTATTTCACCTTTTGCATCAGCTGAATGTCCAACATCAACATATGCCATTTTCTAAAACTCCCTAACTGTGCTGCCTCCCCCCCCATGGCCGGGGTCACCACCTAGCGCACGACACCGTGCGAGTGCCGTTGCCCTGGACAGGTGGGTAGGCCGACTCTTGGGCGCGGGCACTGGCACATGGTCCCTCATAGTGCAATCAAGTGTGTCTGACGGTGGTGGTGCACACCCGCCGTCAGACACACCGCTGTACTATGAGGGGCCCAGTGCCAGTACCGACGCCCACGAGTGGGCCCCCCTTACTTGGGCAGGGCCCCAGCATTTGCAATCTTTACCTCTCCCTGCTCCTCCGCTGTGTAGTCTGGGCCGTCAAATCCATACTGTGCCTGACACCGTCTGAGCCTGCCTCCTGATGTATAGACATATATTTTGAATGTGTACGCTATCCATACATGTTATCCGGGGATACGGTACCCTTTCTCACCTTTGTGCAATCACGTGCAATCCATACTGGGCCTAACACCGTCTGAGCCTGCCTCCTGATGTATAGACATATATTTTGAATGTGAATGCTATCCATACATGTTATCCGGGGTTACTGTACCCTTTCTCACCTTTGTGCAATCACGTGGAAGCCATACTGGGCCTAACACCGTCTGAGCCTGCCTCCTGATGTATAGACATATATTTTGAATGTGTACGCTATCCATACATGTTATCCGGGGATACGGTACCCTTTCTCACCTTTGTGCAATCACGTGCAAGCCATACTGGGCCTAACACCGTCTGAGCCTGCCTCCTGATGTATAGACATATATTTTGAATGTGTACGCTATCCATACATGTTATCCGGGGATACGGTACCCTTTCTCACCTTTGTGCAATCACGTGCAAGCCATACTGAGCCTAACACCGTCTGAGCCTGCCTCCAGATGTATAGACATATATTTTGAATGTGTACGCTATCCATACATGTTATCCGGGGATACAGTACCCTTTCTCACCTTTTTGCAATCACGTGCAAGCCATACTGGGCCTAACACCGTCTGAGCCTGCCTCCTGATGTATAGACATATATTTTGAATGTGTACGCTATCCATACATGTTATCCGGGGATATGGTACCCTTTCTCACCTTTGTGCAATCACGTGTAATCCATACTGGGTGTGAGAACGGCTGGCAAGCTGTTAAGCAAGCTACAGCACCTGTGGTTTGCACACGGAAGTTTTTCATTTTTTCAGGAATGACGGTTAGGCCTAATTCCGGAACTGCGGTTGACCTGCACTTACTAGGAAATCATCGTTCGCGGGTAATAATTGTAATCAGTGATCCCATCACTAACGTTGTTCAGCGGGTTATCTGCACCTGTAAGCAACAAACGCTGGCCTTTTCAGTGTAGCGCACATGCAGCCACGGACATGTAAGGGCATGACACACCAGTTATTGGCCAATCTCATGTGCCAGAGCCTGACGTGTCCCTCTAGTAAGCTGGACTCGGACCGCGGGGCATGACGGAGTCTCATTCGTTAACGGAATTAAGCTTGCAATGTGTGCATCTTTTCTGTAGCTGGCATGGTTGAGGTTTCCCAGGTGGAGTCGAATTTAACCGTAGGCTCCACTCCTGGTGGTGCCCTTCTGGACATTCCTTTAAGGTTCAGCTTTGCAACCATACTGCCCACGTAAAACAAACACTTTGCCTTCATGAACGCTGTTTGGAGGGTCATGACTCGTGGGAATAACGCCGCCCAATCAGTTAACCTGCTAGAGAGATCGTTCGTTGCTCCCAAGCATGACATCACACTCCCTAGGAGGAAGGTAATGCCACTGTGGCGACCGTACTCCTGGGGGCGACACAAGTGCACTGATGCCCAGCCACTGCTCGATGAATCTGCTGGTACATTGACCCAGACCACTACATTCCCCTCGCACGCTACACGGCCTGAATCTGACCCTGATGAAACTCAGGTTAACCTTCCCATATACAGTTCCATCTTACACGGTGACAAAGAGGAAGCTGCAGATAAAAGTGCAGGTTCGGCCCACCCGCCATCAGACACACCACCGTACTATCAGGGGCCCTGTGCCAGTGCCGTCGCCAACGAGTGGGCCCCCCCTGCTTGCTCAGGATCACAGCACTTGCAAGGTTGAAATACTGTGCAGTGAGATGGAAGATGGGGACGACGAGGAGTCCAGACTAGTACAGGGATTCCCTAGCGAGGAGACTTATTTGATTGTTTTCAATGTTGGGACAGCAATTTTTGGGGAGCACTATACTCTGGAGAATGATAGATGGGGCCCACCATACACTGGAACATTCCAAAAGGTGGACATCAGACACTGGAGCAGCATTTATAGGGCCCATTATACACTAGAGCATTAGAAATGGGGCCCATTACGTTTGGAGCATTATTTGGGCCCATAAGACATTGGAGCTTCATCCATGGGGACCAACATATACTGTAGCATTATGTGGAGCTCATCATATACTGTTTCAAACATTATATGGGACCAATGATTCTGTATGGAGAAATAGATGGGCCTCGTCATGAGATGTAAAAAGTGAAGTATTTTTCATCGTACTATACCGCTATTTCTCTGCCGTATCGGAGTATGATGAGTTGTGGTATGTGTTAAAGGGGCGCTCTTTCGCCCAGGGCACATGAAAACCTGGAGCCAGCCCTACCCCCCCACAACTTTAGCCAAATAACCCCCATTTTTCAGTGCGTAACTTGTATTATGAAGTTAATTGACAAGCTTAAGTGAGAAGTAAGAAGAATTGATGCTTTTGGCATTCAAATGGGCACTGTAGGTGTGTTTCCTGTCCTCCTCTCACTGCCGACTTTTATTCCCCATTGACTTACATTGGGTTTCGTGTTTCGGGACGACCCCGACTTTTCCCTTTTCCCTATAATCGGCCGATCTTGCTCGACCCGACTTTTGGAAAAGTCGGGTTTCACGAAACGAAACTCGACCCTAAAAAAACAAAAGTCGCTCAACTCTAATTATAATTAGTGATGGGTGAACCCCTCAATATTTAGGTCCATCAGGTTTGGCCGAACATTTAAAAAAAAAGTTTTTTGGGTACCAGAACAGTACCTGAACCAGAACCCGAATTTGAACCCCATTCAGATGAATGAAGAGCCTGCACTTCCACTGTTTGCCATGTTGTCATGTGCATGACAGCACGACAAACACTGCCTCTGATCAGTCAGAGAGCTGTGGTTCCCACACTGTCAGATGACAGTGTGAGCAAGCAGCTGTGGTAGGCGGTAAAAAGTTTGTAGACTAAACATAATGAGGACACAACATTTTGTGAGAAATGTTTTGTGTAGTTAAGATCGCTATATAGTATTAGATGCTACACCATGCTGTCATCGTGATAATACACATGATGGCATCTAGGTCACATGTGGGGCTTTATAATCCCACCATCCTAACCCTAAGGTTGGACACCAACAATAGGAGGGAATCATAATGTACTTAAACCAGCAAAAGTAAAAGTGTGGGTATCTCCCAATTATTTCCCATAGGAGGTGGAAGTACTCTGCTTCGCCTGAAATAATACTCTCCATTTTGGGATTCCTTTTTCCTTCAGATATTAGGCAGTTTAAATGCACTGAGGCACTTTTTGCTCTTTGATAGAGTGAGCAATATGTCCCTCATGATCTTTATGCTGTGTTTTCCCCTTAGCAAGTACACTTCCCTAATGACATCTAATTTTTGAGAAAAGAAACGCGTCTGAATTACACATCATGAGAGATATACTTGGGTACTGCCCATGTTAGGGCAGGAGCACATGCAGAGGGCATAGCAGGGAAGATTGTTTGTACCAACTGCTCAAGACTACCAGGGAACCCCTGTCGTATGTGACATCCCTAAAAGCTCAAAATGGGTGATATTGACACTTTTTACACTTGTTTTTACACTTGTTAATGCACTGTGACACTTTATATTTATTTACTGTACTACTTTGTCTGATACATAGAATTTAGACATTATATGAGTGGACCATTTTTTGTCCCTGTTTGGTAAAGGTATTTGTGCCTTAGATTTGTCCTCTGAGGTCCTATTAATTGCTATACAGGCTGGATTTAGCCTTCCTGTGGGCCCAGAGCTTTTTCTTGTCCATGGTACTTAGGGAATTTTAATTTATTATATTATTAAAAGTTATATTTCAAAGGAATCTTTGTATGCAATGTAGTACAAATCCAAGCCATGAGAGCACTTCTGTTAACATTTTACAGAGGGACCGGCAATGTATCATGAAGCTGTTCAAACCTATTAAAGCTTTATAGAGGTTTTCATGTAATCAAAACTGATCAAACACCCACTGGATAGGTTATATGTGTCTGACTGGTGGAGTCTGCCCATTTTGACCTCCACTATTTCTCAGATACATAGTCCATGAGTCCTCTGGGCAAATGAAGTGGCAGTACACATGTCTGGTACATGCTCTATTCATTGTCTATGGCACTATGAATTAAACTGTGTGACTATCTCTATTTCATTGATACAGGGCCCCTGAGGACTCCATTCCTTTGATAAGTGGAGTATCCCATAGATGGTGACTATCTCTATTTCATTGACACAGGGCCCCTGAGCACTCTATACCTTTGATAAGTGGAGTATCCCATAGATGTATGATAGGGTTTGATTATGGGTAGCCCCTTTAATAATTAGATGAATGTATCTGTAACTAAAGCACTCTTGAAAATGATCAAGAATAGAAAAACAAATCAACACAAGTAATCAATAGCATTGCTAATTATGATTTCATGTGGCAGCAGAAAAAAGTAACTGTAGTTTATCTTCATGAGAAAATACTTTGTTAATATTGAATTTAAAGATTGTTCTTTCTAATTAGTTTCAATTATAAAGAACTCTGTGAAAGAAACAATACTGCCTATTTTGCAATTTGCACTTTTTGGTCCTGAAAGTCTGAACAACTAATTACTTAAATATATAACCAAATTGCTGGCTGAGGCTTTGGTACCAAGGGTGCATGTTCTCATCACAGTTGGTCAAGTTAAGTAGCTCAAATCTAATTTGTGGTTTCAATAAGAAAATGGAAAAGATTCATTACTTTGAGTATTAATCTTAGGATGCAAGTTTCTTCATTCCAAAGAGATGACGGAGAATCTCTCATTTATCTTAATTAAAGCTCATCTTAATCAAGATACTGGCTGTCAGTTATAATAGCATGTAATACAGAATATCTTGGTATATGGCATGGCACACAGTGGGGGTACTTTCAGCAATATATTTGTTGCCGTGCAGCCTCAGTTCTTTAAAACCAGCAAGAGATAGATGTATTTAATTAAACACAGCACTCCCAAGTAATTACAGGAAATTTCAATAAAGACTGTTGTTTAATGGCATCTCATTGCATTTCTTATCTGGTTTATCAGTTGCACAGAAATTTAATATGCAAAATATTGTGGTGTTCTGTACTTTACTTTTACAGATGATATTGAGGAGGGTAAAGAGAAGTTGTCGGCTCGATTTTACAAGTAAAGGTAAAGGATGTCAGTAATTGGGCTGATATCAAGATCAAATTGATACCTCTGGCAAAGAAATCCACACTGTGGTCCTTTTTTAATCAGCATTTGAAGTTTTCTGGTAATGAGATTTCAGTACACAGGAGCAGTTCTGTGCCTTTTTCTCCTTCCACCTCCTTCCTCCTGTTTGAAATTTTGCAGCATCTCCGTCACTGCTACTGGCAGCATGGGCGCAGACTGATTTCCCAGCTTGTCCTAAAAAAGATGGTGATAGGTGGAGTGGCCAGTAAAGGAGGAAGTGATCCAATGCATACTTCAAATACTGATTAAAGAAGAATTGGACCTTTAAATGAAGTCATTGAGCTAACATCTCAATCTAAACATGTGCTGCATCCGGTGCCATCTTATTGAGGACCAGCCAGCAAATCAATCTGTACTCAGGCCACCAGTGGCAATGATGGCATTGATGTTAAATTTTAAAAAAGGAAGTATTTGTAGGGGCCGGGGAAGCAGATGACCCAGTGCACAGTCCAGCTCCTGTGCACAGAAATCTCATTACAAAAAAACTTCAATTGCTGATTAAAGCACAAAGCAGATTTATTCACCAAAGATATCAATGTAATTTGTTTATCAGTCCCTCTTCTTCCATGTTTTTACTTTAATTTGCAAAATCATTCTGACAGGTTCTTTTTATGTGTGCCAGGAATTTTGCTCTCACAGTATATTGTTACACCGCTCCGCCATACTCACCCGGCCTCCGCTCCCACGCCGCAGTCGGCCTCCGCTCCCATGTCGCAGCCTCTCTCCACCCGACAGCCGCGGCGGCCACCTGAGACGGTCTCGCAACCGATGCCTTCCCTGCATGCTATGCCCATGTGCCATAGGCCACGGCCGCGCCTCCTTCCTACTTCTTATGCTCCGGCTGTGCCCTGACCTGGAAGCACCTTTGGACCAATGGCTGACCAGACGGGGCCATATCAGGCCGCTTCACCCTGAGGGAGGCGCCTGATCGTTGTGTTTCCTAACACTCTGGCCTCGCTTCATCGTGTGCACTCTGCTCCTGCAGTTCTGGTCTCGGCTGCTCCTCGCAGCAGCTTCTCAGTCCTGCTACCCGTGTTCCTTGTTCTCTTCCGCAGTTCTGTCTCCTGTGTTCCTGTTGTCCTGCTCCAGTCCTGCCTCCAGTGCTCCTGCCGTCCCGCTCCAGTCCAGCCTCCAGTGTTCCTGCCGTCCTACTCCAGTCCTGCCTTCAGTGTTCCTGCCGTCCTACTCCAGTCCTGCCTTCAGTGTTCCTGCCGTCCTACTCCAGTCCTGCCTTCAGTGTTCCTGCTGTCCTACTCCAGTCCTGCCTTCAGTGTTCCTGCCGTCCTACTCCAGTCCTGTCTCCAGTGTTCCTACTCCTGTCATTCCTTCTCGCTCCAGTTTTCTGTCTCACTTCATTCTGGCCTCCTGGTTCCAGTCTTGTTCTGTCATTCTTTACTCCAGTCTCAGTCTTACTCCGGTCCATCCTGAGCCGCCCCTCTCGGTATCGGCTACCGTGGATCTCGAACCCCTGGGCCTGCTCCTAACGGTCCCTGTATAGGGGTCGGTTCCACCTGGCAGCTCGCCCGGGGTCCCTCGGTGCCACGGTCCAGAGGGTCCACTCCCGGAGTTTCCTGCTTCAGACCACCCATGCTAATAGTACGATCAGGCCATGGACTCCGCAAAGTACTACGGCTGCTACTCAGAAAGAGTTGCTATTCCTACGGGAGAATCAGGGGCGCATTATGTCAGTCATGAAGTCGATGGACACCCTTTTTTCGGCCTTACAGGTGGCCGATCCTGGAAATGTCACTCAGCTGGCCAGTCTCCAACAGGAGCTGGGTCAGCAGCAAGATGCTCAAGCCCACATTTTGTCCTACATGATTTCCTTTAATAGTCGCTTGTCGGCCCTCCAGGCTGCCACTGCAGTGCCGACTCCTCCTCCCGCGTCTACTGCTCTCCCGACGCCCCGCCTCACCAAGTCGCCTCGTTTCACCGGGGATCTCAAGCTCTGTAGGGGGTTCTTAAATCAGTGGTCTCCACTTTGAATGGCTGCCGCAGCAATATCCCTCGGATCGGGCCAAAGTGGCCTTCATCATGTCCCATCTGGAGGGAGAGGCCCTGTCTTGGGTAAACCCGCTCTGGGAACTTGACGACCCGGTCGTCTCGAGTCTCCCAGTTTTCCTGGATACGTTTGGTAAGGTTTTCGATGAGCCGGGTCGGTTAGCCTCTCTCACTGAGTCACTCTTTAACTTACACCAGGGCTCTCTCACGGTCGGACAGTACGCTATTCGCTTTAGCACTATCTCCTCTGAGCTCGGCTGGAATAACGCGGCTTTGGTGGGGGCATTCTGGCACGGTCTTTCTAGTAGAATAAAGCATGAACTCGCAGGTCGAAATACCCCATCCACCTTAGAGGACCTTATCTCGCTGGCTACCCGCATTGACCTGCGCTTCCTGGAGCGAACTCGGGAGTCAGCGAGATACAGGCGGTCCTCCAGGTCAGTTTCTCCTTTCACCCGGTCTGCCAGCTCCCGTTTGGTCGGGTCCTCTTCCTTCTCTTCGGGTGAGCCCATGCAGATAGATCGTCTCAGGTTGGCCAAGTTGCATCAAAGAGAGAGACGGGCACAAGGTCTGTGCCTCTATTGCGGTGATTCGTCACACTATGTCCGCACCTGTCCTAAGAGACAAGGAAACGACTCCACCTAGGTCAGTTAAGAGAGGCCTTCCTAGGTGATGATGATCCTTCTCAACCCCTTACGATTTCTGTGCTTTTGGTTTCAGGAGGGAGGCGTGGTTCCGAGGTGGCCTACGTGGATTCGGGCTCAGCGGGTAACTTCATTCAGCAGGAAGAGGTGGACAAATACCAAATTCCTGTAGTCACTCTATCTAACCCAATTCAGATTGCCACCGTGGATGGCAAACCGCTACAGGTGACCGTCACCTTGGTCACTGAAGAGGTGGAGTTGCAAGTCGGAGCCTTACATCGAGAGAAGATAGCCTTTTACATTTTGCCTAAGCTCTCTCACGCCATTCTACTCGGTCTTCCATGGTTAAGGACTCATCAGCCTGTTCTCGACTGGTCTTCTGGGGAGATACTCCACTGGGGGCACCCGTGTCAAGCTCGCTGTCTGACACCTGTCCGCCTGGCGCCTCCAGACCTCCCGGGTCTTCCTTCAGCTTACAGTTCCTATGCCGATGTTTTTGATAAGAAGGAAGCGGAGGTCCTCCCTCCACACCGGCCGTTTGACTGCCTAATTGAACTTGTTCCCGGTTCAATCCCTCCAAGGGGCAGAATCTACCCTTTGTCTCCCGCAGAGACCACCGCCATGTCTGAGTACATCCGAGAGATCCTCGCCAAAGGCTTTATACGGAAATCCTCTTCGCCCACGGGAGCCGGGTTCGTCTTCGTCAAAAAGAAGGATGGAACTCTACAGCCGTGCATTGACTATAGGGGCTTGAATGAGATTACCATCAGGAACAGGTACCCTCTTCCACTCCAGCATTCTGGAGCTGTTTGACCATCTCAGAGGGGCTCGGGTCTTTTCCAAGCTGGACCTCAGAGGAGCCTACAATCTGGTCCATATCCGTGCAGGTGACGAGTGGAAGACCGCTTTCAACACTCGAGATGGCCATTATGAGTACCTGGTCATTCGGTCTTTGCAATGCTCCTGCAGTCTTTCAAGAGTTTGTCAATGAGATCTTCCGGGATCTCTTGTACTCTTGTGTGGTCATGTACTTAGACGTCATCCTCGTCTTCTCGCCGGACCTCTCGTCCCACAGAAAGAGTGTCCGCCTGGTGCTTCAGCGTCTTCGGGAGAACCGCCTGTATGCGAAGATCAAGAAATGTCTCTTCGAACAGACCTCTCTGCCATTCCAGGGATACATTATCTCCGACGCTGGTCTAAGGATGGATCCCGAGAAGTTGTCTGCCATCCTCAAATGGCCTCGCCCCGTCGGATTAAAGGCGATACAACGATTCCTCGGGTTCGCCAACTATTACCAGCAATTTGTCTCCAACTTCTCCGCGATCACAAGACCCATTTCTGCGCTCACCCGTAAAGGGTCTACTTCCAAGGATTGGTCTCCTGAGGCAGAGGAGGCCTTTCTGACCCTAAAACAGGCTTTCTCCACGGCTCCGGTCCTGCATCGCCCTGAGAGCGATCGACCTTTTGTACTTGAGGTAGACGCTTCCTCGACGGGTGCCGGGGCAGTACTGTCCCAGAGAACCGCCTCTGGTCGCCTGCACCCTTGTGGCTTCTTCTCGAAGGCCTTTTCTCCATCCGAGTGTAACTACTCGATCGGCGACCGGGAACTTTTGGCCATCAAGTTGGCCTTGGAGGAATGGCGCCACCTCCTGGAATGAGCTGTCCATCCTTTTGTCATCTTCTCAGACCACAAGAATCTGGCCTATCTCCAGTCTGCCCAGAGAGTTAACCCTCGCCAGGCCAGATGGTCCTTATTTTTCGCCCGATTTGATTTCGAGCTCTGATTCCGTCCTGGCAACAAGAATTCCAAAGCCGACGCCCTGTCCATGGTCTTCCAGCCACACAAATCCACGGAGGAACCTTCGCATAGCATTGATCCCACTAGGATCATCACCGTGGCTCCGGTGAACTGGCTTACTCCCCCTCCTGGCAAGACGCTTGTGCCAGAGAATCTCAAGCGAAAGGTTCTTCTATGGGGGCACTCCTCCAAACTGGCCGGCCATGCCGGAACTAAGAAGACCCTTGACCTTATCACACGTCACTACTGGTGGCCCAAGCTTCGCCAAGATGTACTCGACTTTGTGGCTTCTTGTCCATCCTGTGCAAAAAACAAAGTGCCATGGAGATCTCCGTCCGGCTTGTTGCTTCCTTTGCCCGTCCCTACGGTTCCTTGGGAAAGCATCGTCATGGATTTCATCACCGACCTACCCTGCTCTGCGGGCTGCACAGTCATCCTGCTGGTGGTGGATCATTTTTCCAAGATGGCTCACTTCATCCCTCTGCCCAGTCTTCCCTCAGGACCGGAGCTGGCCAAAATCTTCATTCGTCAAATCTTCAGACCTCACGGACTACCTCGACGCATTGTGTCTGACCGAGGGATTCAGTTTACCTCCAAGTTCTGGCGTTCGCTTTGTAAGCTCATGAATGTTTCCCTCAACTTCTCCTCGGCCTACCATCCACAGTCCAACGGACAGGTAGAGCGTACCAACCAGACGCTTACGGGGTACATACATCACTTCTCTAACGCCCACCAGAACTATTGAGTCAACTTACTCCCCTAGCCAGAGTTCGTTAAATAACAACCATGCTGGTGAGTCTTCGGCCAAGTCTCCATTTTTCATTGTTTTTGGCAGACATCCTGGTGTTCCTCTTCCGATAACTCCTGCCTCCAAGGTACCCGTGGCCAACGCCGAGGTACCCGCGGCCAACGCCTTGTCCTCGGAATTTTCTAAGATTTGGGCTGAGACCAACACATCACTCAAGAGATCCGCTGTTCAGATGAAGAACTATGCAGACAAAAAGAGGTTGGATTCTCCTCCGTATCATGTTGGCGACAAGGTCTGGCTCTCCTCCAAATTCGTCCGATTAAAACTGCCCTCCTGCAAATTGGGCCAACGCTACATCGGTCCGTTTGAAATTCTGGGACGTATTAACGAAGTCGCCTACAAATTGAGGTTGCCTGCTTCACTCTGGATCCCGAACACCTTTCACGTCTCTCTCCTGAAGCCTGTGGTGCTGAATCGTTTCCATTCCTCGCTTGATCCTGGTCCTCAGCCGGTGGGTGCCAACGACGTTTTTGAAGTGCAGGACATTCTCGCTGTGAAAAGGGTTAGAGGTAGGACTTTCTTTCTTGTTGATTGGAAGGGCTTTGGTCCTGAGGAGAGATCCTGGGAGCCTCGGGAGAATATCAATGCTCCCCGTATCCTCAAGCGGTTTCTTGCTAACCTCCGGGAGGGCGGCTTAGGGAGGGGGTACTGTTACACCGCTCCGCCATACTCACCTGGCCTCCTTCCTGTTTCTTATGCTCCGGCTGTGCCCTGACCCGGAACCACCTTTGGATCAATGGCTGACCAGACGGGGCCATATCAGGCTGCTTCCCCCTGAGGGAGGCGTCTGATCGTTGTGTTTCCTAACACTCTGGCCTCGCTTCATCGTGTGCACTCTGCTCCTGCAGTTCCGGTCTCGGTAGTTCCGGTAGTCCTGCTACCTGTGTCAATTGTTCTCTTCCGCAGTTCTGTCTCCTGTGTTCCTGTTGTCCTGCTCCAGTCCTGTCTCCAGTGTTCCTGCCGTCCTACTCCAGTCCTGCCTCCAGTGCTCCTGCCGTCCTACTCCGTTCTGCCTTCAGTGTTCCTGCCGTCCTACTCCAGTCCTGCCTTCAGTGTTCCTGCCGTCCTACTCCAGTCCTGCCTTCAGTGTTCCTGCCGTCCTACTCCAGTCCTGTCTCCAACTTTCCTACTCCTGTCATTCTTTCTCGCTCCAGTTTTCTGTCTCACTTCATTCCGGCCTCCTGGTTCCAGTCTTGTTCTGTCATTCTTTACTCCAGTCTCAGTCTTACTCCGGTCCATCCTGAGCCGCCCCTCTCGGTACCGGCTACCGTGGTACTAGAACCCCTGGGCCTGCTCCTAACGGTCCCTGTATAGGGGTCGTTCCACCTGGCAACTCGCCTGGTGTCCCTCGGTCCAGAGGGTCCACTCCCGGAGTTTCCTGCTCCAGACCACCCACTCTAACATATATGTGTAGTATGTGAGTATTATTTACACTAGATTGCTAAAATTGAAAAGTTGCATATTTTCTCACATCCCATGTTTGCACAAAAATTAACAACTTTTTTCTTAATTTGCCATTATTGACAAGTAGTGACAAAAAGCAGGTATGGTGAAATAAGACTTGAAATTCCAGTATTTATTTCATAATCAATTCCAGAAATTGGCTTAAATTAAAGTGCAAATGCATGTGCTAAATGATTGATGATAGCTTCAGAATGGACCTTTTATTGAAAAGTTGTGTCAGAAGTAGATATATTCATATGTCAGAGTCAAGAGTCCACATTAAAGGCCACAAATACAGAATTATAGTTACATTTCATGTAGAGGCCTTCCGTGGCATGTAAAGATTTGGACACCACTGGTCAAAATTGCTGTTTGTGACGACTCCTGGAGTGGACTCTCTGGGTTGTGGCACCAACCTTCCCAGGGCGAGCTGACCTAGTGAGGACCACCCCCTATACAGGGAGTGTCAGGGGCAAGCCCCAGGGGGTGAGGTACCACGACTGCTGGCACCAGGTGGCCGGCTCACAGGAGACACAAGTGTGTCTGTATGAACGTATACAGCGTGGGCACAGGAACACCTTGTGTACAGGACGGTACTGGGTGTACTCGGGAATACAAGGCGTGTACACGGGAGCACGTATGGCGTGCAGCGACTAGTACGTCCGGGTGTGAGCAAAGTAGGATGCATGCAAAGGAGCACGGCATAGTACTGAGTTAGGCAGCAGGTGTGCCAGGAGGTGTAACAGAGTATGGGAGCAGGGTGTGTGCCAGAGAGCACAACTGAGCAAAAGACAGAGTACAGGATTGGAGCGTGTGCCAGGAGGCACAACTGAGTATGAGACAGAATACAGGTCAGAGTGTGTGCCAGGAGGCACAACTGAGTATAAGACAGAGCACAGGGTCACAGCGTGTGCCAGGAGGCACAACTGAGTATAAGACAAAGCACAGGATCAGAGTGTGTGCCAGGAGGCACAACTGAGTATAAGGCAGAGCACAGGATTGGAGCGTGTGCCAGGAGGCACAACTGAGTATGAGACAGAGTACAGGGTCAGAGCGTGTGCCAGGAGGCACAACTGAGTATAAGACAAAGCACAGGATCATAGTGTATGCCAGGGGGCACAACTGAATATAAGAGAGAGCACAGAATCAGAGTGTATGTCAGGAGGCACAACTGAGTATTAGACAAAGCACAGGTTCAGAGCATGTGCCAAGAGGCGCAACAGAGTACAAGGCAGAGGACCCGAATACAGCGCGCAGCCAGGCAGGGACACGGCAGACCAAGACAGGAAGCACAACAATAATCAGGCACCTCCCCTAGGAAGAGGTGGCCTGATATATCACATGATCACTAGGGCTTTCGGGTCAAGTCCTCCAGTACCATAGAGAGGACAGACCTGGAGACTGAACTGAGAAGAGCGCACAAGTGCGCACATAACATGGAGGGGACAGGAGCCTATGTACGAGAGGGGCACGTGCGCACCCGGCGGGACCCCCGGGGCGACCGCAGCTCCGGAAGAGATGACATCGGGACAGAGGTCCCGCCCACAGGTGAGCGTGGCGTGACACTGTTACTGTGAACAGTTAAGCAAGTTGAAGATGAAATGATCTCTAAGGCCTCTTTTACACATCAGGTTTTCGCCGTCAGGTGCGATCCGGCTCTTTTGACAAAAACCAGATCCGGCGAAATGCAATGCCGGATCCCGTTTCCCCCCCCATTGACTTGCATTTGCGCCGGATCGCGCCGGATGGCCATGCGTTTCATCCGGTTTTCGCCGGATCCGGCAATGTGTTGCAATCCGGCGTCTGGAAAAAACAGCTACTGTAACGTTTTTTGTCTCCGGCGAAAAAGCCGGACCCCCCGGATCCGGCGCGTCCGGCTTTTTCACACAATGAAAGTCTATAAGCACCGCAATGCGCCGGAACCTGCGAAAGCCGGATCCGGTAGCCGGATCCGGTTTTTTGGGTCTGAGAATGCTCAGTAGCTCTGCCCACAGCACACATATATAAAAGCATGACAGTGGGACCCTCAGCCACACCCAACATGCCACCCAAGACAGCAACCAGGCGCAGGAGAAGGCAGGAGACCACTGCAGCACCATCAGCACCACCACCACCCCAAATGGAGCAGCAAAGGGAACATGCTGAACAACGGGAGGGGAGTCCAGCAGCAGATGAGAGACGGTAATTATCAAATCCCCCATTCCTCAAAACTAGGGCCAAGGAATATCAAGATATTCATTGGCCCTTTGTTTCTCTTTATTCAACAGCCGCCCAAGAGATGCAGCAGCAGCACTGGCAGCAGCAGCAGCAGCACCACCCACAGCCATGGAGTCTGGCCAGCAACAGGACAGCACATCTTCTTCTGGGAGCCCTCCCTCGCATCGTCAGCGTTTGACGGTAAGTTTTTATTTCCAAAATCCATCATCTCTGTAATATATGTCTATTCATTGGCTTTTATTTCAAAACAGGAATCACAAGCTGAAGAGGAGCTCTCAGAAGAAGAAGGAAGGGGTGGACAGACACCTGGAGTGGGCTCACAATTGGTAAGTTTTTTGCATCAAACGCAGAAACACAACATCACACTACACACAACACATAGAAAACAATGTACCGCAGACATCACACAGCAAACAAATATTCCAACATCCAAACACATAAATTTTTTTCTTTTCTTCTCTAGTCTTCCCAATCTGGTGCTCGGCCAAGAGGTCCTCGCAGTGCCTCCCAGGGTCGTCGGCGACAGCAACGCGGCAGTCACCAGCGTGTTAGTATAATATTTAAGTTAAATTTTGGTACACTTTTTATTTCATGTCTTAAAGTGTGGTGACTAATTTTGCTATTTTTCTATTTTACTTTAACAGCCTTCACAGCGTGCTCCCAACTCGGACGGTGAGGATGGAGGAATTGATGTGGACCACCTCATCGATCTCGTCAGAGAAAGGGAGCCGCTATGGAATATGGCTGACCGCCGCCATGCTGACCTGATTGTTACCCGATGACTCTGGGAGGAAATCTGTTCGCTCCTTGTGGGCCGCTGGGAGGACCTCGATGCTCGGGCCCAGATTAAAGAGCGTAAGTATATACAGTACCGGTTGCTTGATGTAAACCAGTGTTTCCCGAACTCCAGTCCTCGTGGTCCCCACGGATCATATGTTTAGGATTTCTATTTACTATGGAAATCTTGAAAACATGACCCCTGGGGACCATGAGGACTGGAGTTTGGGAAACACTGATGTTGTATACTAACCACTTTGTCCTTGTCTCGTTTCAGGGGACAGAATTGTGAAGCGGTGGCGGTCTGTGAGGGATCGTTTCAAGAAGGAGTTCAATAAAGAGATGCGGGCCCCAAGTGGATCTGGAGGACGCAGGAGCAACTACAAGTACGTACGAGCCCTGTCGTTCCTCCGGGATACAATGGTCACCAGAAGGTAAATATTACACACCACATGTGAAAAAAATGATTAGATGTAACAATTTTTTTTCAGCCAGGGC
Organism: Dendrobates tinctorius; assembly: GCF_039654945.1. Taxonomy (NCBI): domain Eukaryota; kingdom Metazoa; phylum Chordata; class Amphibia; order Anura; family Dendrobatidae; genus Dendrobates; species Dendrobates tinctorius. The sequence goes on along the minus strand of NW_027361676.1, from coordinate 44,179,370 downwards.
CATGCCATGTCACTATTTTAATTGTTTTTTTTTTCTCTTTATTCCACAGCACGGTGAGCAGCACTCGGGAGCCTGCACGATTGGACCCTTCTGAGGCGATCCCTGAGGAGACCGGCACCGAGGGACACTTCGACCGCCCCGGTACATCTGCACCTTCCCACACATTCGACCCATCTGTCCCATCCACCAGCACAGGAGCATCGTAGCTGCCTACATTACATGAAGCTGCTGGTGAGGAGATCGCTTTCCCTTTACCCCACCCTTCTGCCCCTGCCACCTCTAGTACACCTGCGGGTACTGGGTGGCAGCGGCAGAGGGGTCAGGAAAAGACTTATGCGCCAGAGTTCTTGCATCTGAATGCATCTTTCCAGAACTGTCTAAAAGTCTTGTCAGAGCAAATCTCCGCAGGCTTTCAGCAGATCAACTCCAGCATTCTGGAGGTGAAGACACTTCTGCAAACCATGCATTCAGAAGCAAGATCTTCGCCAAACCACACCTTTTTCAGGTCTGTTGTGGAGTGCATGGAAACGCTCTCTCCTAGCCAGCAGATGCATGTAATGCATTCATGCCACGGTGCTCTCCAGCACGTTACCTCCCAACCTCCTCCTCCCACCCCAGTAGTTCCTCCACCTGCACCCCCTCCAGTCACTTTCCATCCTCCCCCTCCTATTACATACCAGCCACCTCCCCAGTACCAGCAACCTCCCCAGTACCAGCAACCTCCCCAGTACCAGCAACCTCCCCAGTACCAGACATCTCCCCACTTCCAGCAACCTGCCCCGTACCAAACTCCTTCCCCGTACCAAACTCCTTCCCCATACAACTTTCCATCAACATCATCTGCTCCTACAGTCCCTGCCCAACCCTCCACTCCACCGCCCACCACCTCTTCTGCCTCCCACATGTCCACCCATTCTGTAGCTTTTTCCACACCTTCACCTCTAACTGTTCCTTCCCCACCACGATCCCAGTCCTCTCTCCACACTCCCAGTGTCGAAGTGTCCCGCAGCCCTTCCAGCAGTATTTCCACCCCACACTACACCGATTTATAATGTGTGTTTTGTAATAAAAATGCCCAGTTGGTTTCAAACCTTTATTAAAAAAGTATTTTTAACTTTAAAAACATTTTACAAAAAAAAAAAATTTTAAATAAAAGTTAAATTATCGTTTTACAATGGTTGTCTGTCATTTCTTTCTGTGGCGAAATATGTTTAAAAAAAAGGTTAAATACAGGGTATTTCAAAGGTAAAAAGGTATTCCAAACCAGGTATATAACTGTGGGTAAATTTTAGCTTTTTGCCACAGTTGTGTTCCTGGTTGTGTTTGAAGCAAAGTATTTCACCTAAAAAGTTGTGTTTATTGTTGGTGATTTCCTAACAATGTACACAACTTTTGTTAAAAGGTGAAATACTTTGCATAAAACACAACCAGGTACACACCTGTGGCCTAAAGGTAAAAATATTAAGACCATGACAAGATAGCCAACTTTGGTTGGCAAAGGTATATACTGTTGGTACAGAAGGTACACAAGTTTGGTTAAGGGCACAAATCTTTCACACTCTGTCATCCTGCCAGTGTACTCTGCCTTGAGGTGACATAAAGTATAGTGCAAAATTGTCCCTCATTACTGAAACCGTCACAGAACTTCTAGTGGTAATGTCATGGTAATCTTGCAAGGTGGTTTCTTCAGAGGTGTCCTCAATGGAAATGGGTTCCTTGCAGATAACTTAATTGTGGAGTACCACGCAAGCTTTGATCACCTCGTCCACAGTTTCTGACTTGAGGTTTATCGTAGTCAATAGGACCCGCCATTTGGCTGTCAGAATACCAAAGGTACATTCAACCATTCTTGCTCTTGTAAGGCGGTAATTAAAAATGCGTTTTGTTCTTGACAATCCTCTGCTACCGTACGGTTTCAAAAGGTGTTCTGACAGCTGGAAGGCTTCATCCCCTACACAGACAAATGGCATAGGTGGACCAGATGTTTGCGGCAGCGGTCTAGGGGATGGGAACTGGAAGGTGTTTCCATACAGTTTACGCCCCATGGCAGACAGTTTGAAAACTTGAGAGTCATTGGAGCGGCCATAGGCCCCAATATCAACAGCAATAAATTTGTATTCCGCGTCAGCGATGGCCATGAGGACAATTGAAAAATATTTCTTGTAATTGAAATATTCCGATCCTGATCCGGCTGGCTTTACAATGCGGATATGTTTCCCGTCCACAGCGCCCAAGCAGTTCGGAAACTGACATATCTGTTGAAACTTTTCTGAAATTTCAATCCACCTCTCTGTTGTGGGCTCTGGTAAAAACTCTTCAGCTAAGGAGTCCCACAGTGCACGGCAGCACGGCATGTGTGCTTCACTATTCCAGATATGGTGGAAATCCCGAGTCTGTACTGGAAATGCAGTGACGAAAGGGATTCTCCAGTTGCAAGAAATCTGTGGGGAAAAAAACAATCAATTAGTTTAAAATCACAGCATTACATACCAAAACTCAGCTATAACACTTGGAGATGCAAACTACCACCAACAAGATTGCAGTGAAAGTGTGCTCTGATGCGAGCATATCCAATAAATGTGGCTTACCTTAAAGTCACCATCAGACGCTCTGCGGGTGAAACAGAGAAGCGGCAATAGGTGTCCGATTTTCTTATGAGGTGTGCAATGCGCTCCACCAAGTAATCAAAATTCTCCATTTTCATCCGAACATATCCAAAAAATGTATCCGGGTTTCATCTAAGGTCCATGCAAAGTGTAGAATTGACCCCACGCTTCATTCTCTTGGCTGTGATGGGGTGGATCCACAAACGTCGTCTACGATGCCTGATGCGCTGCTGTCTCGCTCTCTCCTTCTCCAGAACAATCACCCTCAAACGATTTGCCTCCGCTGTAAAATCCGCCAAATTCTTCAAAATATTTCCAATCACAACATCCATCTTCGCCAGTAACTTGTTCTTCTCTCCAACCTGCACTTTCTCCTCTACAACCTGTCAAAGAAGGGCTGTAGGAACACACTCTATATAGTTTTTCAGTAGCCAATCCCGTTCGGAAGGCCACAAGGGGCGATTTTTGGCTGTCAAGCGCAAGACGAATCCGGCAGAAAACCGGATCCGTCACATCCGGTTTTACAAAACATTTGCCGGATCCGGCGCTCCGGCACGACGCCAGAACGCGCCTAACGCCGAAAACCTGATGTGTGAAAGTGGCCTAAAAGAAAGTTAAAGATAACAAAAGACTAAGGCTACTTTCACACATCAGTTTTTTGCCGTCAGGCGCGATCCAGCTCTTTTTTTAAAAACCAGATCTGGCTAAATCTAAAGCCGGATCCGGTTTTTACCCATTGACATGTATTAGCACCGGATTGTGCTGCATGGCCATGCGTTTCATCCGGTTTTTGCCGGATCCGGCAAAACTTTGCATTCCGACGTCTGGAAAAAACGGCAACAGTAACGTTTTTTTGTCTCCGGCAAAAAAGCCAGAAACGCCAGATCGGGCGATTCCGGTTTTTTGAAACAATTGAAGTCTATGGACGCCACAATGCGCCAGATCCGGCAAAAGAAGAATCAGGTGGCCGGATCCGGTTTTTAGGTCTGAGCATGGTCAGAAGTTGGCCAACCCCCAGGAAACATATATAAGCTATGCCAGTGGGGCCCTCACCCTCAGCCATTACCATGGAGCCAGCCAAGGATAAAGCATCCCAAAGGCCATCAAGGCATCAGCCAGCAAGCCAGTAGCAGAGGCCGCAAGCAGCAGCAGTTGTAGACGGCAGCAAGGATCTAAAGCCGCCAGCAACAGCAGATGCCGCGCAGCTGAAGTGCATGCTGCCAGCAGCAGACGCCGCACAGCTGAAGTGCATGCTGCCAGCAGCAGACGCCGCACAGCTGAAGTGCATGCTGCCAACAGCAGACGCCGTGCAGCTCAAGTGCATGCTGCCAGCAGCAGACGCCGCGCAGCTGACGAACACACTGCCCAGCATCAGCCAACGCCGCCAGCAGCAGACACCAGGCAGCAGCATGAGACGCTCCCAGCACCAGACGCCGCACAGCAGCAGACACCACCAGCATCGGACGCTGGCCACCATCATCACACGCCACCAGCAGTAGTGGAAATGTCTTCTTCTTCTGGGAGCCCTCCCTCACATCGACAGCGCTTACAGGTAAAAAATGTTTTAATTTTTCTTATATTTTTTTTGTAAAGTAAATGCTGGCCTTACAATTGTCATCAACTTTTTACTATTGATGCTGCCTATGCAGCTTCAATAGTAAAAGATAGGATATAAACATTTTTAAAAAATTATATACTCACTATCTGATGGCCTCCGGACTCTTTCTGTTCTCTACACACTCCTTGCATCTTCTGTTCCCAGTAATGCTTTGCGCCAAAGACCGCTCATGACGCTGGGCAAGAGTGACATCATCAGCGTTTTGCGCAAAGCATATACTGTGACTGGAAGATGCCGGACGTGTGGTGAGAGTAGGAACAGAGTCTGGGGGCCGTTGGATGGTGAGTATATTCCATTTTTTGTTTTGTTATTGTATGTTTTTCTAGCTCCGCTGATCAACCAACATTAGTGGTGGCGTGCGTCTTTAGAACTCTGGACTGCATCTGCGTCTGTCACTGGTTTGTCGCGTCTTAGCGGAACCCTACCAAGCACCTGCGTGTGATTTTTGTGACAGACAGACAGACCTGACATGATAAGATGAAAATATATATATATATATATATATATATATACTGTATAGATTAATATATTTTTTAATCTTTTTTTTTTTCTTTAAAGGATTTTGAAGATGAAGAGGTGGCTGAAGAGGTGCTCCCAGAAGAAGAAAGAAGGGGTGGAGAGATACCTGGAGTGGGCTCACAATTCGTAAGTTTCTTGCATACAGTCATGGCCAAATGTTTTGAGAATGACACAAATATTAATTTTTACAAAGTCTACTGCTTCATTTTTTCTAATGGCAATTTGCATATACTCCAGAATGTTATAAAGAGTGATCAGCTTAACAGCAATTACTTGCAAAGTCAATATTTGCCTAGAAAATGAACTTTATCCCCCAAAACACATTTCAACATTATTGCAGCCCTGCCTTAAAAGGACCAGCTAACATCGTTTCAGTGATTGCTCCATTAATGCAAGTGTGGGTGTTGATGAGGACAGGGCTGGAGATCAATCTGTCATGATTAAGTAAGAATGACACCACTGGACACTTTAAAAGGAGGCTGGTGCTTGGCATCATTGTTTCTCTTCTGTTAACCATGGTTATCTCTAAAGAAACACGTGCAGTCATCATTGCACTGCACAAAAATGGCCTAACAGGGAAGAGTATCGTAGAAAGATTGCACCTCAGTCAACAATCTATCGCATCATCAAGAACTTCAAGGAGAGAGGTTCCCTTGTTGCCAAAAAGGCTCCAGGGCGCCCAAGAAAGACCAGCAAGTGCCAGGACCGTCTCTTAAAAGTGTTTCTGCTGCGGGATCGGGCTACCAGCAGTGCAGAGCTTGCTCAGGAATGGCAGCAGGCAGGTGTGAGTGCATCTGCACACACTGTAAGGCGGAGACTCTTAGAGCAAGGCCTGGTCTCAAGGAGGGCAGCAAAGAAGCCACTTCTCTCCAGAAAAAACATCATGGACAGACTGATATTCTGCAAGAGGTACAGGGAGTGGACTGCTGAGGACTGGGGTAAAGTCATTTTATCTGATGAATCCCCTTTTCGATTGTTTGGGACATCTGGAAAACGGCTTATTCGGAGAAGACCAGGTGAGCGCTACCACCAGTCTTGTCTCATGCCAACTGTCAAGCATCCTGAAACCATTCATGTGTGGGGTTGCTTCTCAGCCCAGGGAATGGGCTCTCTCTCAGTCTTGCCTAAAAACACAGCCATGAATAAAGAATGGTAGCAGAATGTCCTCCGAGAGCAACTTCTCCCAACCGTCCAAGAACAGTTTGGCGATCAACAATGCCTTTTTCAACATGATGGAGCACCTTGCCATAAAGCAAAGGTGATAACTAAATGGCTCAGGGAACAAAACATAGAGATTTTGGGACCATGGCCTGGAAACTCCCCAGATCTTAATCCCATTGAGAACTTGTGGTCAATCATCAAGAGACGGGTGGACAAACAAAAACCTTCAAATTCAGCCAAAATAAAAGCATTGATTTTGCAAGAATGGACTGCTATCAGTCAGGATTTGATCCAGAAGTTGATTGAGAGCATGCCAGGGAGAATAGCAGAGGTCCTGAAGAAGAAGGGTCAACACTGCAAATATTGACTTGCTGCATTAACTCATTCTAACTGTCAATATAACCTTTTGTTACTCATAATATGATTGCAATTATATTTCTGTATGTGATAAAAACATCTGACAAACACACATAAAAACCAGAGGGCAGCAGATCATGTGAAAATATAATATTTGTGTCATTCTCAAAACTTTTGGCCATGACTGTACATCACAGAAACACAACATCACAGTACACACAACACATATAAAACTATTTAGTACAGACATCACACTGCAGACAACAAATAAAAAAGATGATTGCAAATATCACACTGCACACAGCACATATGCCTACATCCAAGCACAAATTTCTTTTGTTTTATGTTTTTTATAATAGTCTTCAGAATCTTTTGGCCGTTCAAGAGGTCCTCAAAGTGCCTCCCAGGGCAGTCGGCATGTGCAACACGGCGGTCGTCATCGTGTAAGTACCTTTTTTTTTTTTTCTTCACCTTTCTTTTATTTTTTTCAAAAATATTTGTCGCCATATTATTTCCCCCTTTTTTTTTTTTTTTACTTTTTTCTAAATTATTTTCTTAAATTGTTTTGGCATTTTGTAAATTTTTTTTATTTTTTTGGCCCTTTTTTCCAAATAATTTTTTATAAATTTTATTGGGCTTCTTTCGAATTTTTGTTTTAAAATTTTTACACCCTTTTTTTGGTACTTAGTTTTAAAAAAAATTTTATTTTGTCTTTTTGGTAGAATGCTTTTTGATGATTTTTTTTTTGTGTATAGTTTTTTTTTCCTTTAACAGGATTCACAGCGTTTTCCTGACTCAGGCGATGAGGAGGGGGGGCTGGACATTGACCTCCTCATTGATCTGGTCCGAGAAAGGGAGCCGCTGTGGAACATGGGGGACCACCGCCATGCCGATCTCATAGTCACACAGAAGATGTGGGAGGAAATCTGTGCCCAACTTGTGGCCAGCTGGGAAGACCTCGATGCTCGGTCCAAGATTCTAAACCGTAAGTATACACATTTCTGTAATGTGGCTACATGTAAACCAATGTTTCCCAAACTTCAGTCCTCACGGACCCTATTTGGGTTCTGTTTTCAGGATTTCGTTTGTATTACACAGATGGTGGAAGTATCATCAAGGCATCTTTGAGGAGTGGACTTTGGGAAATCCTGATGTTGTATAATAACCAACTTGTGCTTTCTCTTTTCAGGGGAGAGAATTGTGAAGCGGTGGCAGTCTATCAGGGATCGCTTCAACAAGGAGTTCAACAAAGAAATGCGGGCCCCGAGTTGCTCTGGAGGATGCAGGAGCAAGTACAAGTATGCACATGCCCTGTCTTTTCTCCAGACAACAATGGTGACCAGAAGGTAAATATTAAAAACCGCATGTACAAAGAAATGTAACATGTCTAACATATTCTTTTTGTTTCAGCCAGGGACATGCAATAGCAAAATATTATTTTTTTTTCTCTCTTTCTTCATCAGCACCGTGAGCAGCACTCGGGATCCAGCCCAGTTGGACCCTTCTGGGGTGATCCTTCACGAGACCGCCACCGAGGGACACTTCGACTGCCCTCGCCCATCTGCACCTTCACAGCCTGCCCTCACATGTGATCCCTCCATCCCATTGACCAGCGCTGGAGCATCGTGGCCAACTCCATTCCATGAATCTGCTGGCGAGGAAATAGCTTTCCCTTTACCCCACCCTTCTTCCGCTGCCACCTCTAGTTCACCTACGGGTACTGGGCGGCAGCGGCAGAGGGGTCAGGAAAAGAGCTATGTGCCAGAATTCTTGCATCTGAATGCATCTTTTCAAAACTGTCTCAAAGTGTTGTCAGAGCAAATTGCCGCAGGCTTTAATTTGCTCAGCAACAGCATTCTTGAGGTCAAAGCACTTTTACAAAGCATGCATTCAGATGCAAGTCGAACTCCAAACCACAAATTTTTCAGGTCTGTAGTTGAGCGAATAGATAGACTATCTCCTGGCCAGCAGATGCATGTAATGCAGTCGTGCCACGCTGCTCTAGCGCAGGTTACCTCCCAAGCTCCTCCACCCACCCCGGTAATTCCACCCACACCTGCCCTCCCTTCAGGCTCTGTCCCCCCTCCCCTCCTATTCAATACCAGCAGCCTCCCCAGTACCAGCAACCTCCCCCATACCACCAAACTGCCCCGTACCACCAACCTGCCATATTCCAACATCCTTCCCCGTACCATTTCCCAACCACATCTTCTGCACCTCCAGTCCCTGCCCAACCATCCTCTCCACCACCCACCACCTCTTCTGCCTCCCACATGTCCTCCCTGTCACGCCGTTCTGTTTGTATTTGGTTGTCGGCGTGACAATGCATGTTTTTTGCTTTAACCTCTTGCTCCTTTCCCCCTAATGGAGCTGGGATACTGCTGGCTGTTACCTGTATGGAGCCTGCTCAGTTCCCTGCTCTGCTTCATAGCTGCACATGTGGTGTTAGGTCTTTGCTCTGCTGCTTGACCATTGACATGTGCGGTCCCTGGTCGCCGCTGTGGAAGCTGTCCGTGGGTTGTGAGGTCATTTGCAGCTGGTGCATGACTTTCCATGTGTGTCTTGGCTGGCAGCCATGGCCAGGTGCCCTAAGCTGCAGTTCCTGCACTGATTGTGCTGCAATGGTTCCTGTGTGAGCTTAGGGCGTGCGCAGCCACACCATCCCTGCTTTTATCAGGGTTAGTGTGTGTACTTGAAATGCTGGCGAGGCCAGAGCTACTCACAACTCACAATGCTCCTGGACTTTGCCATGTGTGTCTCGTGTGTGTGGACCTCGTCTGTCTCAGTTATGGTACCAAATTCCCTGCCTTGACTCCTGCTTTGTCCTGTTCCCTCGCCCTGCCCCGGAGGCGGTATATCTGGACCTGAATCCCTGATCCTGTACCTGACCCTGTCTAAATTCGCCTTGGCCTAGAGGCAGTGTATCCAGGCTTGCATCCCTGATCCTGTACCTATCCTGTTCCCTCGCCCTGCCCCGGAGGCGGTATATCCGGGCCTGAATCCTTGATCCTGTACCTGTCCTGTACCTGACCATGTCTGAACTGTCTGCTATGTTGTGTTCCTGGAATCCCTCTGTGTTTAGAGCCCTGCACCCAGTGACTCTGAGACTCTTGTAACCGCTGTTCCTGATGAGCATCTACTATGCTGCGCTCTGACTACCATGCGGTGCTAGCTCCATGCAGGCCCAGCAATCCTGCGGTTTTAGCATCATCACGCTTGAGTTCCTTCCTAGGTCCGATGCCCGGAGTCTGACGGCCACAGTCTGGAACCTGATGACCGCTGCCTGGAGCTGGATGACTGCAGTGGTACCTGTAGGTCGTGTTGGATGTCCGAAACCAAACGACTCCCGTTTGATGTCTGCACCAAATCTGCTGCTGTGTGAAGACATCAGTGACACAGAGCTGTCTCATTCACACAGCAGAGGTTTTGTCACACAACAGATTACATCAGTGACTGCCATCCCCTGTGTAGATTAGAAGCTGCAGACCCCCATCACTGGCCATCACACAGTCTGTTCTCACTGCTGCTAGCAGCCTGAGACAGTGAGGGAAGGAATTACTGATAATGAGTTATGTATTGTAATCATGGAGTGGCCCAGAATACAGGACGATTTTCCCACCTGCTCACTAGATTCACTTTCCATAGATCACTGTTCAGTGTGTGTCTGGGGGAGGAGCAGCTGGGTGGTCTGCTCTCTGCAGTGAGGCTGCTGGAGGGGAAGAATTTGTTACTGTGTGATGAGGGCTGCTTCATGTGGATGGGGAGGGCCTGTAGCTATGGAGGGTGGGGTTGTTGCTATAGAGGGCATGTTTAGAGTAGAGTAGGAGGTTATGACTAGTTCTCATTTCAATGCCATAACACACACCCCCTTGGACGTTCTGTTCAGAATATCTAGAAAACCGTGCAAACTAGTGACAGAAAGTAAATTACTTATTGTCATAATTCTGCAGCCAAGATATGTACTGAGATTATGTGAAAAGCCCGGGCAACCCCTTTAAAGTATCCAGCAAATTTGTCCCTCATTCTGGAAACAGCCACAGAACTTCTAAAGGTAATGTTCTGGTAATCATGCAAGGTGGTTTCTTCAGAGTGGTCCTCAATGGAAATCTGTTCGTTGCAGATAACAAAATTGTGCAGGACCACACAAGCTTTGATCACCTCATCCGCAGTTTCAGTCTTGAGGTTGATCGCGGTCAATAGAACACGCCATTTGGCTGTAAGAATACCAAAAGCGCACTCCACCATTCTTCGTGCTCTTGTGAGGTGGTAATTAAAAATTCTTCTTGTAGGTGTCAATGCACTTCTGGAGTACGGTTTCAATAGATGTTCTGAGAGCTGGAAGGCTTCATCCCCTACACACACAAAAGGCATTGGTGGGCCTGATGTTTCAGGCAGCGGTCTAGGGGGTGGAAATTGTAAGTTGTTTCCATAGAGATGCCGGCCCATTGCTGACAATTTAAAGACTTAGGAATCATTGGACCGGCCATAGGCCCCAATATTAACCGCTATAAATTTATATTCAGCATCAACAATGGCCATGAGGACAATGGAAAAATACTTCTTGTAATTAAAATATTCCGATCCAGATCCAGCAGGTTTGACGATGCAGATATGTTTCCCGTCCACTGCACCCAAGTAATTAGGAAACTGACATATTTTTTGGAACTTGTCAGCAATTTCAAGCCATCTCTCCATTGTGGGCTCTGGTATAAATTTGTCAACTAAAGAGGCCCACAATGCACGGCATGTGTACTTCACAATTCCAGATATGGTGGAAATCCCAAGTCTGTACTGGAAATGGAGTGATGACAGGGATTCTCCAGTTGCAAGGAATCTGTGAATAAAAAAAAAGTTTAAAATGATTTCCAATTCACAGCAATAACATAACAGTTATAAGTCAAATACAACAGTTGGGGATATTATAAAAACAATTTTTCCAAACGACCAACAACAACATTCCAGTGCAAGTGTGCTCTCAAGCGAGCAGATCAAATAAATATGGCTTACCAAAGAGTCACCATCAGACGCTCCGCCGGTAAAATGGAGAATGGCAATATGTGTCACTTCTTCTGATAAGGTGTCCAATTCTTTCCAACAACAAATCAAAGTTCGCCATTTTCATCCTAACATATGCGAAAAATTTCTCTGGGTTTCCTCTTAGCTCCATGTAGAGTGTAGAATACACTCCACACGTCATTCTTTTGGCTGTTATGGGGTTGATCCACAAACGTCGTCGGTGCTGACGCATGATGCGCTGCTGTCTCTTTCTCTCCTTCTCCAGATCAATTGCCTACAAACAATTCACCTCAACAGTCAAATCCACCAAATTCTTCAGAATGTTTGCTATCACGTCCATCTTCGTCAGCCAACTACTTTCTCTTCTCTCTCTCCAACCGGCAATTGCTCCTCTACAAACTGTGAAAGATGGGCTGGGAACACTGTAAAAATAGGTTTTCCTTAGCCAATCATGTTTTGGAGTACTCTCATGGACGTTTTTAAAAAACGGATCCGTCGTAATATGGCGAAAAACGGATTAAAAATCGGATGAAACAGAAGAAACGGATCCAGGTTTTTGCTGGTTCCGTTAGACGAATCCGGCAGAAAACCGCATCCGTTTCTTCCGGTTGGAGCTGGATCCGGCGCTCCAGCGTCACGCTGGATCACGCCTGATGGCAAAAAACTGATGTGTGAAAGTAGCCTAACCGCCACATCCAAACAGAAGACAGGTGTGTACAGGTGCAAACTCAGAGTAGCCATTTTCATATACAACCAACAAATAGTTGCACTCTTTAGCGTTATAGCAACTATTTAGCTTAGGAATAGTTATGGAGATTATTGTCATGTCACTGCATTGTTACTGTTTTGCTCCTGGTGGTGGAAAAGTATTTTTCTTCCTGATTACTGCAAAATACAACCTGTTTTCACATTCACTAATAGCTCAGAATATTCTTAGGTTGATTCCCAAGTGAAAGGTCATTGGTAATCTAGCTCATTCATAGCAGTCTCTTGGCCAAGAAAACTGCATCATGTGAGTGCTATGACAGTTGAAAGAATACAAAGTGAAGTCTGTCTATCCATTCAGAAGCAGGCAAGATATCAGAGTCAACAAGTCGGATCATGCCAAATTTTATTATTTCTAGAGCAACAAACACGGCAGTGAAGGTGGCTCATAAGCTTCATAAAAATGGATATTTAAAGATTTGAAATGGGTAATTTGTAGCGATGACACAAAAGTCAATAGACTAGTCTCTGATAGGTGCAAATAGGTCTGAAATAAACAAGGGAAAAAGGGGCTAACAGATTGAGATATTGAAGGAAATGTCAAGTTCAGTGGAGTAAGCCTGATGATATAGGATATTTTCACAGCCAAAATGTGAAATGTGCTCAACGAATATGGCAAAAACAATATTCGATCCCAATCGTATTCGGAACCGAATGCGAACAAATTCACTCATCTCTAATGTTGAGCGATACCTTCCGATATCGGGAAATATCGGATCGGATTGGATCGGACCGATACCCAAAAAGTATCGGATATCGCCGATTCCGATACCGGAAACCAATGCAAGTCAATGGGACAGAAATATCGGAATTAAAATAAACACTTTCTTTCCTTGTAGGTTAATTCTACATGAAGTAAAACAACTAAGAATAAAGTAGAATGAATTGGGGGAGGTGGAAGAGACATTAAAGGCATAGAGGTTTAGCCCAATCAAATGGAATAGCAGGAATTAATTTTTTTTTAAGACGTTCGGAGTTACAAAGATAATGACTATGTTAAAGGGGTTGTGTAGCAATAGAGGGAGACGTTCAGAAAAGGCACATGTTGGTGGAGTGTTGGAACGGAGTGCTTCATCTAGCTTGGAGGTTGACTGAGCCCCTGACCCGGAGGACACAGCACGGATGCGGGCACCTGTATGCACAACAGACTATGAGTAAATCTTTGGAACTACATGCCCTGGTGTCCTCCAGTTATTCCTGCGCCAACACACTCAGCACTGCTACATCTCTGTGCCTGGCACTGCACCATCTACGTCTCTTCACTACCTCTCCATCTAAACTGCCCTGGACTACAGCCCTACGTGTGGAGGGCCACAACATCATTGCTGCACCACACCATCTGTCCCAGAGGATCTGTCTGCAGCGTCGGCTTAACATCTTCATTGCCGAACACCACAGGTGGCGTCACGAATCATTCACTCATAAACTTTAATCATCATCCACACGTTCAACATTTCCCTTTTACAATGGACGCCCAGGGCCATGGACCGGGTCACAGCTACCGTGACATCTCCCATTGAAACCAACAGGCCCGGTACCGAGTACCCCACCAGCCCTGGCAGGTGAACCAACTTGGCGGAAATACATAACAGAACAGGTTGTCTGGGCTTTTCACATAATCTCAGTGCATATCTAGGCTGCAGAATGCTGACAATAAGTAATTTACCTTCTGTGGCTAGTCTGCAAGGTTTCCAAGATATCATCTCTTGCTTCTTAGATAAACGTCCGGGGGGTGTTCTGGCATTGAAATGAGAACTTGTCGTTTGCTCCTCCCTCACTAGTTTCACTTTCCATAGATCACTGTTCAGCGTGTGTCTGGGGGAGGAGCAGATGGGTGGTCTTCTCGCAGCCAATCACAGCTATGCCATTAGTTAACATGCCTACATGCCTAACAGGATGTGCCCACACTTCTTAGGATTCCTCATTGGCTGAATCAAATCAAACTGGCTCATAGCATTATGGGAACTTCCGATTCCGGTATTCGATATGCAAAAAGTAGCGGAACTCAGTATCTGAATTTCGATACCGCGAATATCGGCCGATACCAGATATTTGCAGTATCGGAATGCTCAACACTACTCATCTCTAGTCAGGAGCTAGTCACACCATGAGCCATTGATGGTTTAAAGAAAGGCTCTGACATTTTTTATAGTAAAATTATATAAATACTTATGTAACTGTAAACAATTTCTTGTTGCGAATGCTAATTCAAGAAACTCAAGATCAGGAGAGAAAATCTTGCTTTTTAGAGTAGACTGGATCATACACTATGCATAAACTTACAAATAATTTCATTCATTCTTTGCTATTTTTCAGATTATCTTGAAGGACACATGTCTATTTTAAAACATACTAACCATGTAACTAGCAACAACACCAGATATCCTCAGTCCTCACTATCTGCATGATACTCTCTTGCCCTCTTAGACTGGAATATTAATAACTCCTCACCATTTTTCTCTGTTTTATATCACAGGGCAGTTTCCGCACTTCACTCACTTCATCCAGAACATACTTGACAGTACCATATAGGATTATGCACATACAACATCGTATGTCTGACAAAAGCTAATCCTTCAAATCCTTCACTCAGCATAAAGGACTTGTCACATGTTCAACCAAACTCTGAACAGCTGTTAGGGATGGCAGAACGTACTAAATATAAAATAATGTAAAGTGCGTTCGCCGCCCGAGGGACACCATGCAGAAGGTGTTAACACTGCTGCTCGCTAATGGCGGATGTGCAATATAGCAGTATTACGCATGCAGATTGAACGTCACCCAGGTGCGCTGAGCGATCTCTGTTTACTCAAAGAGATGCCTTAAGTGAAAAACACAAAAAGGCTGAGCCTGTTAGTGTCTCATGTCTCAGAGAAGTGCACGCACGGTATATGGTCACAGGAGCTGGGCCCTAGGCAGAGGGTCTGCGTCCGTCTAGACCTACCGTGCATGTGGCGTCGCAACTGCGTACGCCAAGAGTAGCTGCAGACTGCAGCTCGGCGACAGACACTGACGCTAGTCAACAATGCCCTGAAGCAGGCGCACTGTCGGATGCAAGCACTATGGAGGATGCTGCAGTGGCTTGTAGCTTGCCACTGGCTGGCGCTGACTCTATAGCTAAGTCCCTATACACACTCGTAATATCAGAGGGAGGGGATCTTAATGAGTCATTCGCAGGTTCATGCATCCATCACCATTCACACAGTAGCAACTAGAGACTATACTAGTGCATGGTCGAGCGGCCATGCGAACCTTTTATAGCCAGGACCTTCCGGAAGCTTCCAGATCCCTGAGATGGGCCAATCAGATCTGGAGAAGGACCTGGACATGTGGCTCCCGATCTCCAATGGGAGATCGTCTCGTGAGCATGCTCAGTGGAGCGGCAGGAGGACTTAGCCTCTGGAGCGATTTGCTGCTGAGCAGCCTTCATTGCCATTGCTGACCCAAAGGTGGCAGCAACAGCCAGCCCCACAGAGCAGGTCGGGGCAAAGCGTCTGGGAAGCCGGGATTGCTGAACAATCTCCTCTGCGGTCGAAAGACAATGGGAGACCGCAGAATATGAGGCTCTGGATTCCTGTTGAACCGCTGTAGGAACCCGACGCCTAACACCAGCGTGAAGCATAGAAAATTAAAGGCAAAGTCCTCTTTTACTATTTACATGAATCACAATAATCAGAACTTATAGATAAACACTGTAAGAAAATAGAGTGCACGAGACCATAGGGTGGTACTTTTCTAAAAAGATATAATGATCCACATAATATGCTCACCTGAGCAAGTTGTGCAGGCACAACTCCTGCGAAAGCTCAATAACAGTTTCTGCTACCTCATGGCTGGGGGATGAATTCTACCACAAAGCTTGAAGGAAAAGACAATTCAAGAAGTGCAAGCAAATTGTCATCATTGAAGGAAAGGACAATTCAGTTTTAGTCTGCTCTAATTGAAATGAAGATACTTGATTAGTGATGCAAACTGTAAAGTTCAGGGTCGATACCAAAAACCTACTATTCGGGCATGGAACCTGAACACGGACTTCTCTAGGAAGTTTACAGTATGTTACTGTTCGCGTTCACAGAGGTGTCAGCTGATGTGAATACTATTGCCAACAGCCCATGCCTGTTGTCGCTTATAACAGCGAGAGCAGGCACTGCTGATGGGAGTATTAATCAGCAGGTGCCTGCAATATAAATAAATATATATTTTTTAAATATTTTATTTTGATTACCCCCAGCTGTCAGCTTTATCATGGCTGATTATAAAAAATAGAGGGTCCCCATATTTGACCACCAGCCAAGCTAAGTCAGACAGCTGGGGGCTGATCTTCTCAGGCTGGTAAGAGTCCAGGGATATTGCCCCTAGCCTAAAAGAGCAGGACCATTAGATGGTGCTTTGATTGGCTTTTCCCATTTGCCCTGTGGCAGTGGCAAGTGGGGTAATATTTGTGGGGTTGATGTCACCATTGTATTGTTAGGTGACACCAAGAACAATGGTTTGTAATGGAGAGGTGTCTATATAATAACCTCGATTACATCACCACTAGTCACTGAAGCTGCACTGGCAGCACCTCATTCTCCAGTGGTTTTCAGCCTGGACGGTCAAATCATGGCACCATCCAGGTTGTGAGCCACATATTGCAGACATGGATTATGTCATGGCACATCTTCACTTCAGAAAGATGAGAGATATGACTGTATAATATTTTTCTTTTTTACACGGGACCTCAATGGAATGGACATAAGGTGAGTATCATGGGTGTTTATAAATTTCTGTTTTTACAGTTGACAAGGGCTTCAATGGAATGGGCATAAGGGGAGGTAAACTGTGTTTTTTTATTTTATTTCAAATAAAGGAGTCAGTGTCTTTCTTTCAATTAAAAGATTATATTCTGGCTGTGTCTATTTTACAATCTAACTATGGGGTTAGAAATGGATAGGTCATCTCTCCATTACTAACTTGTGGGCTTGATGTCAGTGGCCATAAAACAGCCACAACCATTATCCCACTTGCAGGACAAGTTGGAAGAGCCTGACAAAATGCCAGAATTGGGGCATTTTATAGATGCACCTTTTATGTGGTGGCTGTGGGCTGCTATTTTTAGGCTGGGGAGCCAATATCCATGGTCCCTTACCAACCTTTACCAGCCTGAGAATACCATCCCCCAGCTGTCTGCTTTAGCTCATCTGGTTGTCAAAAACGGGGGCCCATCCCGTTTTTTAAAATTATTAAAATATTTTTTTAAAAATGGCACAGAGAACCCTTTATTCTTGATAACCAGCCATGATAAAGGTGACAGCTGATGGTTGCAGTCCGCAGCTATCAGTTTTGCCAGCACTGGTTATCCATCATAAAATAAGCCTCATGTCATTTTTTTTAAAAATTGTATTTAGAGTACAAGTGCTGGCTGATGAATACTCCCATTAGAGGCACATGCTTTGGCTGTTATCAGCAACAGCGGGCATAGGCTGATGGGAGTAGTACTCTCTCATCAGCTGATGCCTGTGATCGGAGGTAAATTTTATACTGCCAGTATCATCTGGTGGCTCACACTGTCATCTGACAGCATGGGATCCGCAGCTCTCTGACAGGTGATAATTGCAGATAACATCGTGGCAAACAACAATTGTTTGGGCCCCTCATTCATCTGAAAGGGGTCAGGTTTTTCTTTAGTTTTTTCGGGTGAACATCCAGGGGTTCACCCACCACTATCCTTCATTCAATAATGCAAAGGAGCACATTTTTTACCATAGTACATTTCCACACCAGACTGGCATCTTTCTCAAGTGTAAAAACCAACTATATATGGCACATTTGGCTTTTACACTTCAGAGCGACACCAGTCAAGCACTGAAATACAATGTGGCATAAAAGATGATCCTTTGTATTATTGAACAAAGGATCTTCATTTCGTTTAGTGCAGCCCAAAACCATGAATTGTCTTTTTCTTCAATAATGTTATCTTGGCTGCAAAAAACAGCTTCATACCTTCAAGCTTTCTTTAGTCAACTGTCTCTGACAGTCTCATCCAGGTTAATCTCACAGTCAGCTCCCTCCAATCTGGACTTTGACAGTTAGCTCTGCTCATATAACTCCTCAGAGGAGTGTTTGTACAGATTAACTCTGCAACCACTTTCTCCATTGCAGACCCTCCTCAGACTGCCTTCACAGTCTTCTGGCCCAGACAACACAGTCATCATCTACCTGCATGCACCTCCAACTAGGGTTCAGATTACTCACAGGTACATGACCCTAATTGAGCTGCATGCAATATTTTTAAATCTCTCCTTTTACTTATTACTTTCAACACTATGTGGACTTTTTCTGTATTAACATAATTAACCAGGTGAGCTACCTAAGTGACTACTTCCAAATTACTCATGCGAAGGTACCTCCACAGTTTACAATAACAATGTAATAATTGCAACGTTTAATATCACCATAGAATCCTGGTTTACAGTGTTTGAGAATTAAAAAATATTACAACTGTTGAGTTCAGAATGTTCTTTCTCTTTTGTCTATTTTCTTTAGTGGTTTGCTAGCAGAGAAAGAACACATGAAAAAGCTAAAGCAATACATGAAATTAAAGCTAGTTGAAAATAGCATCACCCAATTTAAATACACAAATACCACAAAAAAATAAAAAGAATAATTAACAAAAAGCAATACATGAGCATATGGAAGATTAAAAATTCTTTCAAATTACAGTTAGCTATTCATATCAGTTAACTAGCAGGTGTTATATCTTTATATTGTTTTATCACTTTCAGATGGTATGAACTTTTCAATGTATAACGTCAATCTCTTCCACCTGACCTATCAGTAAAACAATCTGTTACCATATGCTAACTTTGATTTCCATATGTTTTTCATTCCTTCCGTCCTGTTCTTTGTTCCTAAAACAGTTTTTAATTGGATGACTTACTTCTTCAAGTGAAAGCTGCTATTCCTAGAAAAACACTTAAGCCTCAGTTTACATGCAAATGATTGTCAGAAATGTGTTTGATAAGGGGCCTGTAAATATATTTGTACATTTGTGTTTCAATGTAATTTTTTCAGTATAAATGATTTAACATTATTTGATAAATGATAAAAGGAAACAAATAAGTTTAACCTTAACTGTTGGTAAAATCCTGGAGGGTTTTCTAAGAGATACTATACTGGAGTATCTGGAGAAGATTAACCTCATGACCCAATATCAACATGGGTTTACAAGAGACCTTTCCTGTCAGACTAATCTGATAAGCTTTTATGAAGAGGTAAGTTCCGGACTGGACCAAGGGAATGCAGTGGACGTGGTGTACATGGACTTTTCAAAAGCTTTTGATACGGTGCCACACAAAAGGGTGATACATAAAATGAGAACAAAGGGGATAGGGGAAAATATGAGTAAGTGGGTTAAGAGCTGGCTCAGGGATAGGAAACAAAGGATGGTTATTAATGGAGCACACTCGGACTGGGTCACGGTTAGCAGTGGGGTACCACAGAGGTCAGTTTTTGGCCCACTTCTTTTTAACATATTTATTAATCACCTTGTAGGGGGCATAGAGAGTAGAATTTCAATATTTGCAGATGACACTAAACTCTGCAGGGTAATCAATACAGAGGAGGACAATTTTATATTACAGGAGGATTTATGTAAACTAGAAGCTTGGGCTGATAAATGGCAAATGAGCTTTAATGGGGATAAATGTAAGGTCATGCACTTGGGTAGAACGACTAAGATGTGTAATTATGTGCTTAATTGTAAAACACTGGGCAAAACTGTCACTGAAAAAGACCTGGGTGTATGGGTGGACGACAAACTCACATTTAGTGGCCAGTGTCAGGCAGCTGCTGCAAAGGCAAAAAAAATAATGGGATGCATTAAAAGAGGCATAGATGCTCATGAGGAGAACATAATTTTACCTCTATATAAGTCACTAGTGCGACCACACTTAGAATACTGTGTACAGTTCTGGTCTCCGGTGTATAAGAAAGACATAGCTGAACTGGAGCGGGTGCAGAGAAGAGCGACCAGGGTTATTAGGGAACTAGGGGGTCTGCAATACCAAGACAGTTTATTACACTTGTGGTTATTTAGTTTGGAGAATCGAAGGCTTAAGGGTGATCTTATTACAATGTATAAATATATGCGGGGACAGTACAAAGACCTTTCTAATGATCTTTTTACTCTTAGACCTGTGACGGGGACAAGGGGGCATCCTCTACGTCTGGAGGAAAGAAGATTTAAGCATACTCACAGACGCGGATTCTTTACTGTAAGAGCAGTGAGACTATGGAACTCTCTGCCATATGATGTTGTAATGAGTGATTCCCTACTAAAATTTAAGAAGGGACTGGATGCCTTTCTTGAAAAGTATAATATTACAGGGTATATACACTAGTTTCCTTAATATTGCATTGATCCAGGGAGCTTGTCTGATTGCCGTATGTGGAGTCGGAAAGGAATTTTTTTCCCCAATGTGAAGCTTACTGTTTGCAACATGGGTTTTTTTTGCCTTCCTCTGGATCAACATGTTAGGGCAGGTTAGGACAGGATATGGGTTGAACTAGATGGACTTAAAGTCTCCCTTCAACCTTAATAACTATGTTACTATGTTACTATGTATGTTACATGGTTATAAGTATTCAGACCCTTTTCTCAGTATTGAGTAGAAGCACCCTTTTGAGCTAGTACAGCCATGAGTCTTCTTGGGAATGATGCAACAAGTTTTTCACACCTGGATTTGGGGATCTCCTGCCATTCTTCCTTGCAGATCCTCTCCAGTTCCATCAGGTTGGATGGTGAATGTTGGTGGAGAGCCATTTTCAGGTCTCTCCAGAGATGCTCAATTGGGTTTAGGTCAGGGCTCTAGCTGGGCCAGTCAAGAATGGTCACAGAGTTGTTCTGAAGCCACTCCTTTGTTATTTTAGCAGTGTGCTTAGGGTCATTGTCTTGTTGGAAGGGAACCTTCAGCCAAGTCTGAGGTCCAGAGCACTCTGGAAGAGGTTTTCATCCAGGATATGTCTGTACTTAGCTGCATTCATGTTTCCTTCAATTGCAACCAGTCATCCTGTCCCTGCAGCTGAAAAACACTCCAATAGCATGATGCTGCCTCCACCTTGTTTCACTGTTGGAATTGTATTGGGCAGGTGATGAGCAATGCCTGGTTTTCTCCACACATTCCACTTTGAATTATCACCCAAAAATTCTATCTTTGTCTCATCAGACAACAGAATCTTATTTCTCATAGTCTGGGAGTCCTTCATGTGTTTTTTAGCAAACTCTGTGTGGGTTTTCATATGTCTTGCACTGAGGAGATGTCACGGCACCGCCACACTCAGGGCCTGCTGTCCCGGCCTCGGCCAGTAGGAGGCGCCGGACTATCACATCACCGTCAGACTCAGGGCCTGCTGTTCCGGCCTCGGCCAGTAGGAGGCGCCGGACTATCACATCACCGTCAGACTCAGGGCCTGCTGTTCCGGCCTCGACCACTAGGAGGCGCCGGACTGTCCTATCACCGTCTGACCCGTGGCCTGCAGTCTCGGCCTTGGTCTCTGGGAGGCGTTGTGCTTCAACCCCGAGTGGTGGCGGCGATAGTCATGAGGCTCCTGCGCAGGCGTCCGCTGGACGCAGGCTTCGCTCCTCGGTCAGTCATGAAGGGGCTGGTGCATTACCATCCAGCCTGGTCCTGGGGGCGGTCCGGATGACATCATCAGGCCACGGGCCTGTAAGGGATGACCTGATCCCTCAAATACCTTGGGACTGCTCTTGCAGGCCGCCGGATATATTCTTGGTTCCCCTGCGTGTTACTGTGTGAATTACTGTTGACTGACTCTGACTTTTGCCTGGACTTCTGACCCTTCTTCTGCCTAACGATTCTGTACCTCTGCGACTCTCCTGGTTTATGACACTGACTTCGGCCTGGATTCTGACTCTGCTTCTGTCTAACGATTCGGTACCTCTGCGACTCTCCTGGTTTATGACTCTGGCTTCGACCTGGTATCTGTCTTTGCTTCTGTCTACCGTGCTTATACCATTTCTGCCTGACTGGTTTAGTCTCGGATATCATTGCCTCTGTGTCCTGTGTTGGAACACCTTTCTGGCGACCATCCTGCTCTGGTCTTTGCTCCTATTCAGACAGCACCTCCTGGGCTCTGCTATAAATCCAGATCCCTGTATAGGGGTAAAGGGTATCAGTGTTTCTCGGGGTGTTGTCCGGCTGCAGCCCAGACCGCAGGCAGACGTCACATTATATCCGGCCCAAAAAATAAAACGGCTTTTTGTGTCTATGCTTAACACAGATAAAAGCAGTTTTCCTCACCTTTTTTTTTCCTTCCTCCTGACTGAGCTGATTCTTGGCCCAAACACCTGTTACATTGCACAGCCTGGGAAGTCACTCTCAGGCTCAAGCATGCTGCAGCCTGGAAGCTTCAAGGAAAATGCTGGCTGTTGGAAATCCACATTCCTGGACCATCACCCCCTGGACAGCTTTGGGGGTCAGGTATTGCCCGCAAATGTGGCCAAACTGTTGTTACCAGTTTCCCTTTCTTTTGCTAAGAAACGTCTGTGTGTGAAGGCTTATGTGGATTGTGGTGCTTCCGTCAACCTTATGGATTTTTTATTTGCTAAGAGCCTTGGTGTACCTCTGTCAAGGCTTAAAGCGCCTATTCAGACTACTGCGATTAATGGTACATCTATATTCCAAGGAGGCGTGGAATTCGTTACTGCCGAAATTTCTATGTCAGTGGGGACATTACATAATGAACAAATGTCATTTTTTGTTATATACAATTTATCAGATCCAGTTGTGTTAGGCACCAACATAATCCGGTTATTGACTGGCGCATAGGTGACGTTGTGCGCTGGAGTCCATGGTGTCAGAGTAACTGTATGTCTTTTTCAGTAAACCAGATTAAAATTAAAACACCTTCCATTCCATATGCGTTTAGGGATTATGAAGATGTTTTCTCTATAGTGGAGTCAGAGAAACTACCTCCTCACAGAGAATACGATTGTCCTATTGAATTGGTCCCTGGTTCCCGTCTCCCTAAGGGGAGAATATTCAACCTCTCTGGTCCTGAGCGTGTAGCCATGAAGGAATGCATAGCAGACAGCCTTCGAAAAGGCTTCATTAGACCTTCCACCTCACCTGTAGGAGCTGGGTTTTTCTTTGTAGAGAAAAAAGATGGTGGACTCAGACCATGCATTGACTACCGTGAGCTGAACGCCATAACCGTAAAAAATCAATACCCGCTGCCCCTCATTCCTGATCTGTTTAATCAGTTACTGGGAGCTCGCTGGTTTACTAAGCTTGACCTCCGGGGGGCATATAACCTGGTCCGCATAAGAGATGGGGACGAATGGAAAACGGCCTTTAATACACCCCTTGGCCATTTTGAGTACCTGGTAATGCCCTTCGGACTCAGTAACGCTCCTGCAGTATTCCAGCACTTCGTCAATGATATTTTCAGAGATATTTGTGGGGTGTATGTCGTCGTATATCTGGACGACATTTTGATTTATTCTGCTGACCCTGTGACTCATGCTCAACACGTCCGTTCAGTACTGCAAAGACTGCGCGAAAACTCTTTGTTCGCGAAATTTGAAAAATGTGGTTTTTTTTCCCGAAGAGGTGCAGTTCTTAGGATACATGGTCTCAGGCAAGGGGTTCCGCATGGATCCCGCCAAGATTCAACCCATTAAGGATTGGGTACAACCCAAATCGCTGAAAGCACTCCAGCGATTTTTGGGATTTGCGAATTACTATCGCAAATTCATCAGGGGATTCTCAGAGATTGCCAAGCCACTCACGGACCTTACCCGGAAAGGGGCGGACGTGACTAATTGGAATCCTGAGGCAACCAGGGCTTTTTCCACACTAAAAGAGTGCTTCGTGGCCAACCCGGTGTTGATTCAACCAAACTTGGACCACCCGTTTATTGTGGAAGTAGATGCCTCCGAAGTCGGAGTGGGAGCAGTGCTCTCACAAGGCTCTGCATCCCTCACTCAGCTTCGTCCATGTGCCTTTTTCTCCCGCAAATTCTCTGCCACGGAGAGAAACTATGACATCGGCAACCGAGAATTATTGGCAATTAAGTGGGCCTTCGAGGAATGGCGCCACTTCCTCGAAGGCGCCAAACACAAAATTACTGTTATTACCGATCACAAAAACCTAACCTACCTAGAGTCGGCTAAAAGACTAAACCCTAGGCAGGCCAGGTGGGCCTTGTTTTTCTCCAGGTTCAATTTTTTAATCACCTTTCGCCCCGGAACCAAAAATGTGAGGGCAGATGCCCTCTCCCGCAGCTTTTGTCACACACACACCGAGGACTATGAACCAGCTCCCATATTGGCTAATGGCATTGTTGTGTCAGCAGTATCTCTGGACCTTCTGGAGGAGATCCGTTGGTCATCAGAACAAGTTCCTGACACTACGCCCCCAAAAAAATTATTCGTCCCAGCTACCTTTCGCTTACGAGTGTTAAAAGAATCTCACGACTCCATCCTGGCAGGCCACCCTGGTCTCAATAATACCACTAGGCTGGTAACCAGGAACTTTTGGTGGCCAACGGTGGCCAAGGACTGTAAGGAGTACGTCTCAGCGTGTGAAGTCTGTGCCTGCGCCAAGTCCCCCCATAACCGTCCTGCCGGCTGGCTTCAGCCCTTGCCCACCCCTGAAAGTCCATGGACCCACATCTCCATGGACTTCATTACAGACCTGCCACCCTCCGAGGGGAAAACTTGTATTTGGGTGGTGGTGGACAGGTTCAGTAAACAGTCTCACTTTGTTCCCCTGTCCGGCTTACCCAACTCTGAAACCTTAAGCAAGTTGTTTGTTCTTCACGTTGTACGTTTGCACGGCGTTCCGGCAAATATCGTATCCGACAGGGGTACCCAGTTCGTCTCGAAGTTCTGGAGGGCGTTCTGTAGACGTATTGGTGTTGAGTTGTCTTTTTCCTCGGCATACCATCCCGAGACGAATGGTCAAACTGAGCGTGCCAACCAAACGCTGGAGCAATACCTCCGCTGCTATGTCTCAGCACATCAGTCAGATTGGGTGGAACATTTACCATTGGCAGAGTTCGCTCTCAATAATAGATACCAAGACTCCATCAAAACCACCCCTTTCTTCTGTAACCTCGGACTACATCCGCGCTTTGGATCATTTTCGGCCAAGATGTCGGAAATCCCAGGGGTTGAGCAAAATATACATCGTCTAAAGACTATTTGGTCCGAAGTAAACTCTAATTTAAAAGGGGCTCAAATTAGACAGACTTCGGCAGCCAATAGACGACGATCCCAGGGGCCGCACCTGGGAGTTGGTGACAAGGTTTGGCTCTCTACAAGAAACATCAAACTTAAGGTACCGTCAGCCAAACTGGGTCCCAGGTTCATCGGACCATATGAAATATTAGAGGTAATTAACCCAGTAGCGTTTCGGTTAAAGCTCCCGCAGTCTTTTAAAATTCCTAACGTTTTTCATAAGTCCCTCCTCAAGGTATACCGCTCCCCAATTCATCCCATCCGGTCCCCTCCTCCTCCAGTTTTGGTCAAGGGCGCCTTGGAGTACGAGGTCCAGGGCATATTTGATTCCCGTCTAGTGAGAAACTCGGTACAATATTTGGTGCATTGGAAGGGCTACGGCCCAGAGGAGAGGTCCTGGGTCCCCGCTAGTGACATTCGTGCAAAGCGGTTGATTAGCAGGTTTCACCTCCTCCACCCTGACAAACCGGGTTTTGAGGGTCTGGAGGCCCCTCTTAGAGGGGGGGTACTGTCACGGCACCGCCAGACTCAGGGCCTGCTGTCCCGGCCTCGGCCAGTAGGAGGCGCCGGACTATCACATCACCGTCAGACTCAGGGCCTGCTGTTCCGGCCTCGACCACTAGGAGGCGCCGGACTGTCCTATCACCGTCTGACCCGTGGCCTGCAGTCTCGGCCTTGGTCTCTGGGAGGCGTTGTGCTTCAACCACGAGTGGTGGCGGCGATAGTCATAAGGCTCCTGCGCAGGCGTCCGCTGGACGCAGGCTTCGCTCCTCGGTCAGTCATGAAGGGGCTGGTGCATTACCATCCAGCCTGGTCCTGGGGGCGGTCCGGATGACATCATCAGGCCACGGGCCTGTAAGGGATGACCTGATCCCTCAAATACCTTGGGACTGCTCTTGCAGGCCGCCGGATATATTCTTGGTTCCCCTGCGTGTTACTGTGTGAATTACTGTTGACTGACTCTGACTTTTGCCTGGACTTCTGACCCTTCTTCTGCCTAACGATTCTGTACCTCTGCGACTCTCCTGGTTTATGACACTGACTTCGGCCTGGATTCTGACTCTGCTTCTGTCGATTCTGTACCTCTGCGACTCTCCTGGTTTATGACACTGACTTCGGCCTGGATTCTGACTCTGCTTCTGTCTAACGATTCGGTACCTCTGCGACTCTCCTGGTTTATGACTCTGGCTTCGACCTGGTATCTGTCTTTGCTTCTGTCTACCGTGCTTATACCATTTCTGCCTGACTGGTTTAGTCTCGGATATCATTGCCTCTGTGTCCTGTGTTGGAACACCTTTCTGGCGACCGTCCTGCTCTGGTCTTTGCTCCTATTCAGACAGCACCTCCTGGGCTCTGCTATAAATCCAGATCCCTGTATAGGGGTAAAGGGTATCAGTGTTTCTCGGGGTGTTGTCCGGCTGCAGCCCAGACCGCAGGCAGACGTCACAGGAGAGGCTTCTGTTGGGCTGCTCTGCAATAAAGGCCCAACTGGTGGAGGGCTGCAGTGATGGTTGACTTCGTGGAACTTTCTCCCATCTGACTACTGCATCTGTGGAGCTCAGCCACAGTGATCTTGGGGTTCTTCTTTATCTCTTTCACCAAGGCTCTTCTCCCTTGATTGCTTAGTTTGGCTGGATGGCCAGGTCTAGGAAGACTTCTGGTGGTCCCAAACTTCTTCCATTTAAAGATTATGGAGGCCACTGTGCTCTTAGGAACCTTGAGTACTGCAGAAATTGTTTTGTAACCTTGGACAGATGTGTGCCTTACCCCAATCCTGTCTCTGACCTCCTTGGCCAGTTCCTTTGACCTGAAGATTCTTATTTGGTCTGACATGCACTTTGAGCTGTGAGGTCTTATATAGACAAGTGTGTGCCTTTACAAATCAAGTCCTATCAGATTAATTAAACACAGCTGGATTCCAATGTAGGACTAGAACCATCTCACGTAGGATTACAAGGAAATGGACATCATGTGACTTAAATATGAGTGTCTGAGCAAAGGGTCTGAATACTTATGACCATGTGATACTTCAGTTTTTCTCTTTTAATAAATTTGCAAAAATCTCTACATTTCTGTTTTTTTCAGTCAAGATGGTGTGCACAGTGTACATTAATGAGAAAAAAATGAACTTTTTTTGAATTTACCAAATGGATGCAATGAAACAAAGAGTGAAAAATATAAAGGGGTCTGAATACTTTCCGTACCAACTGTAAAGTGCTGAATAGTGTGAAGAACAATGAGTGCATATATATTAAGCACACAGTAAAGAAAAAAAGGGAGGGAAGCATGCTAAAGTGCAACAGAGCTCAATTTTAATAGGTTGTAGAGTACCCATATAAATGGACAGACATATTAAGGTGCACAAGTGACTAGTAGCAAGTGAAAACTATATAGATAGTAGGAGGTACACAGGTTATAAGTACTTACATAAAGAAATACAGAGTTATGTCAAATACGCATGTAGAATCCTAACAAAGGATGATGACATTTTAAGTCGCCACAAACCATAATATTCAATGTTAAAAAAATCTTTATATGATGCGCAAAGTTTTCATTAGGCAAAAGAAAGCCAA
The DNA here is from genome assembly GCF_039654945.1 of Dendrobates tinctorius. Classification (NCBI taxonomy): domain Eukaryota; kingdom Metazoa; phylum Chordata; class Amphibia; order Anura; family Dendrobatidae; genus Dendrobates; species Dendrobates tinctorius. Next base: position 44,151,512 of record NW_027361676.1, on the reverse strand, counting down.
GAGTATGTAGTATGTCTGTTTGACATATTGATGTGTCCATCCACCCATATATACATAATCCGTCCAGCCCGAGAGGAAACAGGGGGAAAGTCCATATATTGATCTTATCTTGTAATGTGGAACAGACCTTCCTCTTTAATAAATTGCAATCAAGTGAAGATAGCATGCCATTGCCTTAGTCACCAGAATCAATTAAGAGTTAGGGTAGAACAATGATAGCCAAGCAGGAATTCAAGCATGCATGGTAAATATGCAGCAAAAAGCAGCAATCAATAATACAATTCCCAAGGAGGACGTTCCAGTGTGAGCAACGACCAATCGCACACACATAATGGATGTAGATAAAATAGCAGAATTTCTTAGCGAAGTTCCCACAGTGTAGCAAGCAAATACGATTCTATTTGGACGATGAAAAAGAGGTATCAGGTCAGTGACACAGGACCTATAATTAAGGAGCTAGAAGAGTCAGCACAAATTGGTACCCAAATGCATAGAAAGATTAAAACACTAGAATCTGATGAACAATAGTAAAAAGCAAAGCAAAAAACGGAGGGAAAAACATTTTTTTTTAATTTCAGGGAGAGATGCCAAAGAATAGATGAAAAAACTTACCAATGTGCGGGGTCAGGGTTCAGATGAAAGGATCAAAACTCAATGATTCATTTAGTCCATCTTGTTGTTGTAGGGTCCACATTGTCCAGATCCATCTTGCGGCTGAGATTGCCTCCACAGTGATATGAACGATATGATCAATTCCCTTAAAGTGGAGAAAGCCGAAGAAAAACTGGAAGCTTTTTACCATAAAATGTATCCAAAGTTTATTTTAATCAATATTATGCAACAATGCAAAAAAAGTATATGAAAAAAGGGACAACAAATACAAAAAAACCCGCAAAAGTTCATGGTATAGACTGACAGAATATATTCACTACACAAAATGACATAAAAAGGCCAGATGGAAGAATAAATAGTAGGTATTTAAGATGCAAAAAATGCCTCCTAATCATACATTCACAGGCCTAAACAAAAGAATAGCTAGTGATTGTGCACTAGGTTCCAATTATTTAATCAATATGGTGCATGTTCAGCAATAAGAGAAATTCTCAAAGGTAGATCAATTGAGGGGTTAATCCCCTGCAAAAAATGTTCACACCAAAGCAAGCACCAGCAAGTCAAAGAGGTAATGTGCTAAAATAGAAGTCATTGTCTATACCTGAGAGCAGCAGGCACCCCAACGCACGTTTCGCATGGCATGGACAAACATTTAAGTGCCCCTTCTTACCTTCTTGTTTTTCCTCTATCTCCATTCCTCCTCCTTATTTTATTGACAGCTCTTTTTTCATAGAGGCAGAGAAAGGCAAGACAAAGATGGAAAAAAGCAGGTAGGAAGGTGCCTTTAATGGGAGCCTGTCACCAGAAATAATACTGTTAACCTGCAGATATGCTGTTAAGTTGCAGGTTAACAGTGTTATTATGCTGTCCGATGCCTGCACACAGCCAAATGCTGTGGGGAGAAAATTTACTTTATTCTACCCACCAGCATTCGGCTTCAGTTCTACGGGCGGGGGTTGCACTGGTTTAGTAACTGCTCTGAGTGGCCACTGTACCCGTGCCCCCAGCCCTGACTGACAGCCATCTGTAATGTAGAGCCAGTGTTAATCATAGTCGAGGGCGCGGATACAGTGGCCACTCTGTATACTCAGATCAGTGACTGAACTGGGACCACCCCCTTCATGACTAAGTACCAAATGCTGACAGGGAGAATAAAGATAATTTTCACCTGCATTCAGCTGCATGCAGGTACCGGACAGCATCATAACGCTGTTAATATGCAAATTAAAAGCATTATTTCTGGTGACGGGTCTCCTTTAATTATTTGGCGACACCTTTGTGCACTGAGCGCCTGTACTTGGTTTAAACAGCCATTCTGTGCTGGTCAGTCCCACTAAGGCTGATTTCACATTTGCGTTTTTTAGCGCTGGAAAAAAACGCATATGTGCGCATGCGTTTTTTCCCCTATATTTAACATGGGTGCGCATACCTGCGCGCTTGTAAGCGCATGTATGCGATTTTCATGCGCTGCGTTTTTTTGGGGTGTGCGTTTGTATTTTCCAGACGCAGCATGTTGCATTTTTTGGCCCTGCAAAAAAGCGCATGCGCACATATGCGCACGTTTTGCGCTAAAAATGGCCATTATAGCCTATGGATGCGCATATGTGCGCACTGGCATGCTCATGTATGCGTTTTTTTGCATATGCGTTTTTTTTTTTAACCATGGAATTTAGGGGTTTGGGTTAGAGTTAGGGTTAGTTAAGGGGGGTTAGGGTTAGGGTTATGGTCAGGGTCAGGGTTAGGGTTGGGGTTTGGGTCAGGGTTAGGGTTAAGTATGGTTTGGTTAAGGGTTAGGGTCAGGGTTAGGGTCAGGATTAGGGTTAAGTATGGTTTGGTTAAGGGTTAGGGTCAGGGTTAGGGTTAGGGTTAGGGTCAGGGTTAGGGTTAGGGTTAGGGTTAGGGTTAGGGTCAGGGTTAGGGTTAAGTATGGTTTTGTTAAGGGTTAGGGTCAGGGTTAGGGTCAGGATTAGGGTTAAGTATGGTTTGGTTAAGGGTTAGGGTCAGGGTTAGGGTTAGGGTTAGGGTTAGGGTTAGGGTTAAGTATGGTTTGGTTAAGGGTTAGGGTCAGGGTTAGGGTTTGGGTTAGGGTTAGGGTCAGGGTTAGGGTCAGGGTTAGGGTTAGGGTTAGGGTCAGGGTTAGGGTTAAGTATGGTTTTGTTAAGGGTTAGGGTCAGGGTTAGGGTTAGGGTTAGGGTCAGGTTTAGGGTTAGGGTTAGGGTTAGGGTTAGTTAGGGTTTAGGGTTTGGGTTAGGGTTAAGTATGATTTGGTTAAGGGTTAGGGTTAGGGTCAGGGTTAGGGTTAGGGTTAGGGTTATGGTTAGGGTCAGGGTTAGGGTTAGGGTTAGGGTTAGTTAGGGTTTAGGGTTTGGGTTAGGGTTAAGTATGATTTGGTTAAGGGTTAGGGTCAGGGTTAGGGTTAGGGTTAGGGTCAGGGTTAGGGTTAGGGTTAGGGTCAGGGTTAGGGTTAGTAAAGTCATGGTTTGGGTTAGTGTGAGGGGCCACCTAATGTTGGAAAAAAACGCAAACGCGGTAAAAACGCACTAAAAACGCATACAAACGCATAAAAACGCTGCGTTTTTTTCATGCATGCTCATAAAAATGCTTGAAAAAAACGCAGCAGTTGTATGCTTTTGAATGCGTTTTTTCAATGCTTTTTTTGCGGGAAAAACGCGCTGCAAAAAAAAGCAAGTGTGAAACTAGCCTAACATGGATAACAAGAGACTCTTGTGGACCCTGGGATAGTATTGTTGATGAAGACACTTCAATGGCAATGATAATAAAGAAACTCTGTTAGGGGAATTGTGACACTCTTAATAAGAATAATCTGTTAGCTCTGCAAATGGGAACACTATTGATTTTTATTGTGATTTATTGTGATTTACACTATTACACACAGAAGCAAAAATCCATTTAGAAAAAAATGAATGCATGCATACAATAGGCTATAGTTCTAAAACATGTGTAGGAGTATAGAATGAGTTGCATTTATTTTACCTGTTAAATTGACTGCTACATAATAATTGTTTATTTCTGAATATCCTTTAAAATGTACTGAGGTCAAAATGATTAATTTAATTAATGTGTTACCATTGTCCGGTATAAATACATTTCTACATTCTCCTCCAATCCTTCCAGCCAGATTTGTAAAGGTCATAATGTCAAACGAAAGCCCTTATTTATGATTTGATTAGTTTATTTAGTCTAAATTAAAATTAATTACTATAGAAGGAATATAGTGAGTAGTCAGCTAAACAACCACATTTTAATTTGCAAGGCTGTGATGTGATTTAGCATTTTAGCTGGCTAACAGAAAAATAAAGTAAAGCATGTGCAATTAGTTTTCAATGCTTCATTGGTCTTCCAAGTTTTAAGAGGAATGTGTACAACATTTTACTTTGTTGTTGCCTCATTTAAATGTTTTCAACATTAACAAACAGCTTATGCAAAGTTTCTTTACTGCATGCCAATACCAATGTGTCTTTTAAACATTTTCTGTAATGAATTTTGATGTACTATAATTGCAATTTTTTGTCTGCAACTCATAGTTCTTTCTTATGCATTTTCCATCTCATTGGTCACTATTTGCTTGGCATATATGAGAGTGCCAAAACATAATTATTTTATGTATGTTGATTATTATTTATTTTGTTAGTTCCAACAGTTTAAGGCGGCAACCACATTTGCATCTTCAGCATGGTACTTTATGGGCCCTTCCCAACCTCATTGGGATTTTAAGGGGATTTCCTCTTGATAGAATTTTTCATCTGTTTGCTGTCCATTCTGGGGCAGGCACCCTAAGAGCTTTCTCAGATGTTCGTGACAATCCGTCTGATGTCAGATCACAATGCACAAACTGGCAGCGCATTCCCTGAACCAAAAGTGTTAGCTTCATAAATTACTTCCGACATCGGTCCGATCATCACGGACCTCTGTAAGAGCCTTAAGGCCGCATTTACAAATCCATATGGCCCATATGTGTGATGTCTGTGTTTTTCTTGGATAGCTCATTGACTCACAGAGTTTCATGGATTCAAACACACATCCATTTTAAAAATGGATCTATCTCTCGTCAATGAGACTTAGAGCATGTCCTATTTTCATTAATTTTTCAGATAGGGTTCGCCCATTAAAATATGCTTTTTGTTTAAGTATTCCTTCTGAGTTTCACTAATTTTTAATTGATGTATTGCTTAGAGTCAATGTACAAAGTTTATTCTACCCTGCTTTCATAAAAAAATGGATGAGATAAAAAGATGAATATAACTAGAGCATGCGAGGGCAGGACATATTTATCTACCTTCACTCCATTTTGGTTATAAATATGTGTATTTCCTCTTCTGTGAAATGGAGTCTGAGCCAGTGTGTGTGTTTTGAAATGAGGACTAGAGATGAGCAAATTTGTTTGGAAAACTTTAGCCAATCTCAAATTTGACACGAATGTTGCACATTTAGATTCGTGATCGGATTCAAGAGCATTTTTCCTAAAATTGGCAAATCCTGGATAACGTTTGGTAAATGACCAAGTTCACTAAGGGCTCTTTCAGTTGTCAGTAGCAGAACAGGTCACAAGACCTCCCGCACATGTGTACTATGATGACACACTTATAACATCCCTTTATCATCAGTGTGACATGTACTAGTGCCTGGTAAACAGCGGTACTCTTAGTGATGTTCACCAGAACAGGGTGCTTGTTAGGCGTCAAGTTCACGCCACTGCACAGGGGAATCTCAAGTCATGTCCCCTGCGGTCTCCCATTCTTCTTCAGCCGCAGAGGTTCCTGCTCAGCAGAGACATCGGTCTTAGCATCTTGCTCAGGCTAATGCTATGTGTCTGGCTGCTGCTGCCCCAGGTTCAGCTATAGCATTCAGCATTAGTCAGTGGTGAGCACACGTTCCTGGGACTAAGTCCTGCTTTTTCGCATCTGAGCATGCGCATGAGACAACTGCTCATTGGTGGTCGGAGGTCACATGTTCAGGTCCTCAAGCCACTCGGATTGGGCCATCAGCAAGGTCCTGGAAGGCTGCGGCTATAAAAGGATCGCACCGCTATGCGCTATTAAAGTCCATGTGGATTGAGTGTTGTATGCACGTATGAATGTCTCTGGTGAATAACTCATTAAGAAACCCCTACCCTTGGTACGCATGTGTTGTTCAGTCTTGCCAGTTAGTACCTAGGCTGATGCTGAGTGCAGGTAGGAGGCAGAGTGAGGGACTAGCTTCAGCGCCAAGTAGTGGCTTTGCCTATTCACCACTTTGCACTTGGTCTGCACTCCACAGTAGCCAGCATCTATTAGTGGCATTCGCAGGTGTGATGCCATGCACTAAGTGGGTCTAGAGAGGCTCTTACCCCGCGTCCTTGGGGCAGAGTCTTGTGACTGTACACTAGCGCTGATTCAGCTGTACCCTGTGACAGTCAACAGAGAACGGCATCTGTGTTCTGTGGTTCCATGGCTCGGTGAAGCAACAGAGCCCATTGCTACTACACACTGGGTGGCATTTAACCCATGTGTGTCCAGTGCGATACCACCATTTTGTGTCCCCCATTACCGAGCAGCAGTTAACATCTCTGCATGGTGGTCCCCAGGCTGCAAAAGCACCTTACTACCATCTTCTTATTATTTGGTGCATTCCACCAGCCCCTAACAGTGCTGAAGTGAAGACAGCTCACATCATGGTCCTTTGCTCATGCTGTGATCAGCGCCAGCAGTAGACAATGCTGAGAGTTGTATTCAACTGTTCACAACGAGACCTGGTGGTGGCTGATGGGAGTATTCATCAATCACTGGCTTCACTATAGATAAATAAATAATAATAAAAATTACATGGGATTCCCCTGTATTTTTTATAACCAGCCAGTCAAAACTGATAGCTGCAACCCTTAGCTGTTAACTTCAGCAAACCTGGATATTAAGAATAGAGGGGTCATCACAGCATATTTTTTTAATTATTTAAGCAAATGATTAAAAAATAGCATGGGGTCACCTCATTTTCCCAACCAGCCAAGCTGAAGCTGACAGCTGGGGGCTGGTAATCTCAGGCTGGTAAGGGGCCATGGATATTGGCCCCCCTCTAGCCTAAAAAAAGAAGCCAGCAGACACCCCAGAAAAGGGATATTAGATGCACCAATTCTAGTGATTTGTCTGGCTTTTCCCATTTGCCATGTGAATGTGGCAAGTGGGCTTCATATTTGTGTGGTTGATGTCACCTTTGTATTGTCCGGTGACTTTAAGCCCACTGTTTCGAAATGGAGAGTAGAAGTGAGCAAAATTTTCAAGGTTTCTTTCGGTTCGGATTGGCAAACGTTCTCATATTCACGGAACATGTTCGCCGAACATATCGAACCCCATTGACTTTAATGGGAGACAAAACCAAATGCATAGACAGCACTGTTATGATTGGGTCACCAAGGAGGAGAGCAAAACCAACCTAAGCCATCCTATCCACACAACTAGGAGTAGCCGTGGAGCGTACCTACAATGATCCTAGACGCCTCGACACAGCCAGAGAGCTAAATAAGCCTAAAGTAAGAAAGGGAAATCTAAACTGCCCCGGAGCAGACCCCAAAGGAATAGATAGCCCCCAAACATATATTGTCAGTGAGACAAGATGAAAACAGAAACGCAGGTAGGAAAATAGACTAAGCAAACGATGGGGCCCACACTAACTAGACAGGACAGGAAAGGAAAGACACTGTCTGCAATCACGCAAAAAACCCTGCAAAAAATGTCCAACACATCTGATAGAAAAATACTGAAGTCGCACGACTTAGCCCACTATATAAGCACTCTGGTATATTCTGAAAGCAGAGCAAAATGAGGCCAATCTAAAAAGGGACAAAAACAAACTGGCACAAGCAGTAACATATGGATGGAGATGCAGCACAGCCCCAGCTGGAGCTGGCTGACCACACAAAACTGAAATAGACAAAACCAGATCAAATGTGAACAATAGCAAAAGAACACTTAGCTGAGCATGCAGGGACTGAGCTAGAAATTAAGACCTCAGGAGGCAGGAAAAAAATCAGCAGCAGGGAAAGAGGGAGTCGTGTTATGAATGGGTCACCGAGGAGGAAAAAGCAACACAAGCCAAGTCTCAGAAAACCAGAGTGGTTGGTAACTATGCAGATTGCAGATACCTGATCTTACCACATAACTAGCAGCAGTCGTGGAGCGTACCTATTATGATCCTAGACGCCTCGTCACTACCGGAGAGCTACATAAGCCTAAAGCAGGAAAAGAGGAAAACTAACTGCCCCAGAGCAGACCCCAAAGGAAAGACAGCCCCCCACATGTATTGACGGTGAAACAAGATGAAAACACAAACAAAGGCAGAAAAATAGCCTGAGCAAACGATGGGGCCCGACTAACTAGAAACAACAGGAAAGGAAAGACACTGTCTGCAATCTGCCAAAAACCCTACCAAAATAATGTCCAACACTTTTGATAGCAAAATTAACCCTGAAGTCACTAGACTTCTCCCACTACAACAGCACTCTGAAATATTCTGAGACAGAGCAAAAAGAGGCCAATCTAATAAGGGACCAAAAGGCAAATACAGATAAATAGGAGTGGAAATTCAGCACAACCCCAGCAGGGGCTGGCTGACCACAAAAAACTGAATTGACCAACAAGAGCAAGTGTGAACAATAGCAAAAACAAACTTAACTTGAGAAGACTGGAACAGAGCTGAAGTCCAAGACCTGAGAAGCAGACTGAATCACCAGCACCAGGATAGGGCGTTGGCTGTCTTATATCCAGTCTGATACTCCAGAGATCCAATCGTTATCCTCCTCATCAGGTGGCAGATCACTACCAATTAAACCAACCTCACTACCTCCTGTCACCACCAGAGGGAGAACGGAAGGAGGAGCAGAAAATGAGTTCACAACAGTACCCCCCTTGAGGAGGGGTCACCGAACCCTCATCCATGCCACCAGGCCGATCAGGATGGGCCCGGTGAAAAACACGAACCAATTTATTGGCATGAATATCAGAGGCAGAGACCCAAGAATTATCCTCCTGGCCATAACCCTTCCATTTGACCAAATACTGGAGTCTCCGTCTAACCAAACGAGAATCCAATATATTCTCAACCTCATATTCCACATTGCCTTTAACTAGAGTTGAGCGAAACGGGTCGAACAATTTCAAAAGTCGCCGACTTTTGGCAAAGTCGGGTTTCATGAAACGAAACCCGACCCTAGGATGAGGTCGGCCACGAGGTCGGCGACTTACGCGCCAAAGTCGCGTTTCAAAAGTTTGTTTAGTGCTCTTTTTCAGCCAATCAGGATCCACGGACACTGTGGGCAACGTGATGACATAGGCAGGGGTCGCCACCATCTTTCAGAAGGGCATGCAAGTGATTGGCTTGCTTTGGTGGGCGTCACAGGGGTTATAAAAGGGCGTGCACGCCGACCGCCATCTTACTTCTGCCGATCTTAGCATAGGGAGAGGTTGCTGATTCTGTAGGGAGAGCGTTAGGCAGGGAAGAAGACAAAAAAACTGCTTCTGCTGCTAGCGATTTTGCCTGTGAAACACAACAGTCACTGTGTGTGCAGTGCAAGGGGAGGCTATATTGTGGTGGATCAGCGGTATTGGTTGTTAGGCTGCCTTCTAAGGCTTCCTGACAGCTGCATTGCTTTTTCCCCACTGCTCTGCAAACTGCTTTTTTAAAAGCAATCCCAATTTTTTTTTTGTCCTGCTAAGGTACTGAGCGTGCATTTATTCACACCATACAGCGGTGTACGCTCCTCACACAGTACCGTGTAACGGCTGTTATCACAGCCACAGTGAAGCTATCTGTGTGTCACTATGGAAGGATAAGTGGAGGACTTGTTCCGTTCTTACAGACCTACACTCTAGGAAGATTCCTATTCTGCCCAATTCTACAATTCACTTTTTTCACACCTGTGCCATCGAGCCTGTGACATAGCGCTCTGATATTCAGTGGGCCTCACACAATCCAAAAGTGTCCAGTGTCCACAAGTGTCTGCAGAAATTCAAAATCTCCCTTATCCTGTAGTCACTTTTTTCACACCTGCTGCATCGAGCCTGTGACATAGCGCTCTAATATTCATTGGGCCTCACACAATCCAAAAGTGTCCAGTGTCTGCAGAAATTCAAAATCTCCCTTATCCTGTAGTCGCTTTTTTCACACCTGTGCCATCGAGCCTGTGACATAGCACTGTGATATTCAGTGGGCCTCACACAATCCAAGTGTCCAGTGTCCACAAGTGTCTGCAGAAATTCAAAATCTCCCAGAAATTCAAAATCTCCCTTATCCTGTAGTCACTTTTTTCACACCTGTGCCATGGAGCCTGTGACATAGCGCTGTGATATTCAGTGGGCCTCACACAATCCAAGTGTCCAGTGTCCACAAGTGTCTGCAGAAATTCAAAATCTCCCAGAAATTCAAAATCTCCCTTATCCTGTAGTCACTTTTTTCACACCTGTGCCATCGAGCCTGTGACATAGCACTGTGATATTCAGTGGGCCTCACACAATCCAAGTGTCCAGTGTCCACAAGTGTCTGCAGAAATTCAAAATCTCCCTTATCCTGTAGTCACTTTTTTCACACCTGTGCCATCGAGCCTGTGACATAGCACTGTGATATTTAGTGGGCGTCACACAATCCAAGTGTCCAGTGTCCACAAGTGTCTGCAGAAATTCAAAATCTCCCTTATCCTGTAGTCACTTTTTTCACACCTGTGCCATCGAGCCTGTGACATAGCACTGTGATATTCAGTGGGCCTCACACAATCCAAGTGTCCAGTGTCCACAAGTGTCTGCAGAAATTCAAAATCTCCCTTATCCTGTAGTCACTTTTTTCACACCTGTGCCATCGAGCCTGTGACATAGTGCTGTGATATTCAGTGGGCCTCACACAATCCAAGTGTCCAGTGTCCACAAGTGTCTGACGAAAATCTAAATCTCCCCTGTCCTATAGACACCTTGTACCTTGTTTTACATTACTATATAGTTTGTAGGATTTTGTCTACATTTCTACCAAAAATGAGGAAGGCTGGTGGAAGAGGCCGTGGAATTGGGCGGGGGTTGGCAGCTGGTAATGATGGTGTTGGTGGTGGATCTGATGGTAGTGGCAAAAGCAAAATAGGACCGAATGCAGGAGGTGTTGAGCCTGCGTCATCATCTGGCTCCATAAGGCTTCGAAGGCTTAGTTTTCTAGGAGTTGGCAAACCGCTTTTAACGCCAGAGCATCAGGAAAAAGTTTTGTCTTACATTGCTGACTCAGCCTCCAGCTCTATCGCCTCCTCTTCTGAAGTTGTAAAAAGTAAAAGCACTGAGTCGTCATTGGAGGCTCATGTTCATGAACCACACCTTTCCTTGTGTCCTTCACCACAACCAAGATTGAAGGATGACGCAGGCCATACTAATGATTACTCCATGGAGCTGTTTTCACATACCATGCCTGGATTATCAAGTGAAATGGTGAATTACCCAGGCCAAGATGAATCTGACATGGAGTGCACTGATGCACAGCCGCTGATAGATGATTCTGCTGGTACATTCACTCAGAGCACTACATTGTCCTCGCAGTGTACAGAGCCAGATTCTGACCCTGATGAGACTCAGGTGCCCCTTCCCGCACACTATACCACCATACACGGTGACACAGAGGAAGGTGCACATGACATTGAAGAGGAGGTGATGGATGACCCAGTTGTTGACCCAGATTGGCATCCATTGGGGGAAGAGGGTGCTGCTTCCAATAGCTCAGATGAGGAGCATCCACAGCAGACATCGACATCGCAAAAGCTGTTATCTGGCAGGCCCGGAGCACTCCAAAGACAGGTTCCAAAAATCAAAAGAGTTGCTGGACAGCTTGTCCAGAGGGTCAAAACATCACAGCGTGCTAGGCCGCAAAATGTCTGCCAAAGTAGGAAGAGTGCAGTGTGGCACTTTTTTGAACAAAATCCTCATGATCAGGCCAAGGTTATCTGTAAGAAGTGTGCAAAGACCTTTAGCCGAGGGAAAAATCTGAAAAATTTGAATACCAGATGCATGCTTAGACATTTAACCAGCATGCACTTGCAAGCGTGGACACAACACCAAACCTCAAGTGCCACATGTGCAACTGATCACAAAGAAGGTAGTCAGCAACGCTACATTGTTTCCCCCACTGTAAGCCCACCGGTTAGCACAGCAGCAAATGTTGAGGTGTCGTTGCAAGGCCACAGCAGTCAGGGAATCTCACTGTTATATCAACGAAATACTGAATCTAGGCCATCAGAAAGAACACCAACTCCATCACCATCATCAACCCTCTCTCAGTCCGCCCTGTCCACCGCTACTTCCACCATATGCAGCTCTCAAGTCCAGCTCACCCTCCCAGACACTATGAGTAGGTCAAGAAAGTACTCAGTCTCTCATCCGAGTACACAGGGTTTGAACGCCCACATTGCCAAACTAATCTCGTTTGAGATGATGCCCTATCGGTTGGTGGAAAGCGCAGCTTTCCGCGAACTCATGGCCTATGCAGTACCACGCTAGGACCTACCCAGTCGCCATTTCTTCTCTTGCAAAGCCATCCCAGCCCTCCACCATCATGTGAAAGACCGCATTGTCCATGCACTCAAGCAGTCAGTGAGTGGAAAGGTGCACCTCACAACTGATGCATGGTCCAGTCGGCATGGCCAGGGCCGTTACGTGTCCATCACTGCGCACTGAGTTAATGTGGTGGATGCAGGGTCCACAGGGGACAGCGGTGGTGGGACAGTGCTGCCTAGCCCACGGTATAGGAAACAGTTGGCTGTAGGCGTTCCACCCTCCTCCTCCTCCTCCTCCTCCAGAAGCGAAAGCTCGTCCACAGAGCACAGTCGTACGAGCACTCCATCTGCAGCTGCCACTGTTGCACATGAGGTGCCCCCTATCGAGCAGCTAGTGGAAAGCGTCAGCAGGCTGTGTTGCAGATGATGTGTTTGGGTGACAGACACACCGCCGAGGTGCTGGCCGAGTACTTGAAGCGACAAACTGAGTCATGGCTGGGCAGTGTACATCTTGAGGCAGGCAAGGTAGTTAGTGATAACGGCCGTAATATTGTGGCAGCCATAGCCCTTTCAAAAATCAGCCACATACCTTGCTTGGCTCACACCTTGAACCTGGTGGTGCAGTGCTTCCTCAAAAATTATCCGGAGTTAACAGCCCTGCTCCATAAGGTGCGAAGACTGTGCGCGCACATCCGCCGGTCGCCTATACACTACGTTCGTATGCAGAAGCTGCAGCGATTGCTCCACCTTCCCAACCACCGCCTCATTATCGACATTGCAACAAGGTGAAAACTCCACCCTGCACATGGTGGAGCGGCTGTGCGAGCAGAGGCAGGCCATAATGCATTTGTGGGAGGATACACGGCCAGGCACTTTGAGAGCAGACATGGCGTTGACAGGTGTGCAGTGGTCGAAGCTGAAAGACCTCTGTAAAGTCCTTCAGTGTTTTGAGGAATGCACACAGCTGGTAAGCGCAGACGACGCCATCCTAAGCATGAGCATCCCACTTATGCGTCTGCTCATGCAAACTTTGACGCACCTTAAGGAGCAGGCGTCTGCAGCCAATGTTGACGAGGAGGAAGAGGTGGAGGGAATCCTTGATGACATTCAGCCATTGTCTGCTCAGGGACCTCTCCTGGACGAGTTGGAGGAATAAGAGGAGGAGGAGGATGATGATGGGGAAGATTACTTAGGGGAGGAGGATGCATCTCGTGGGGCAAGTGAAAATGTTGGCGTGGCAAGGTCTGGTACAGGGTTTGTCCGTGACTGGAGGGATGTGGATTTGCCAGAAAGTGCTCCTCCAACCAGCACTCGCAGTGCATCATTGACACCGGGAACATTGGCCCACATGTCAGATTATGCCTTGCGGATCCTAAAAAGGGACCCCCGCATTGCCAAAATGATGAACGATGACGACTACTGGTTGGCCAGCATCCTGGATCCACGCTATAAAGGCAAATTACAAAACATCATGCCACAGGAGAACCTTGACCTAATATTGGCTAATAAACAAGCAACTCTGGTAAATCGGTTGCTTGAGGCATTCCCAGCACACAGCAGCGGTGATGGTTCTCACACGAGCCGTACGGGCCGGGGCAGCTTGGCAGAGGTGTTCATGGTGCACACAGCAGAAGTGGCGTTGGAGACAGGGGATTCATGACAATGTTGTGGACTGATTTTTCAAGTACCGCTCACACAACTGGTAATACAGCATCGATGGAAAGTGACAGGAGACAGCAGTTGTCAGCTATGGTTACAAACTACTTTTCCTCCCATATCGATGTTCTCCCACACAGGTCATTCCCCTTTGACTATTGGGCTGCTAAACTGGACACCTGGCCTGAATTGGCACAATATGCCTTACAGGAGCTCGCTTGCCCAGCTGCAAGTGTGCTATCGGAAAGAGTCTTCAGTGCAGCTGGATCAATCCTGACAGAAAAAAGGACCCGTCTGTCAACCCAAAATGTGGATGATCTAACCTTCATTAAAATGAACCATGCATGGGTTTCCAAGGATTTTGTCCCACCTTCCCCTGATGACACATAGGGTGACAGAAAAATGGCTTGCTTTGGTCCACCTCTTCCTGGGACTTGACCTATTTCGCCTTTTGCATCAGCTGAATGTCCAACATCAACATATGCCACTTTCTAAAACTCCATAACTGTGCTGCTTCCCCCCCATGGCCGGGGTCATCATCTAGCGCACGACACCGTGCGAGTGCCGTTGCCCTGGACAGGTGGGTAGGCCGACTCTTGGGCGCGGGCACTGGCACAGGGTCCCTCATAGTGCAATCAAGTGTCTCTGACGGTGGTGGTGCACACCCGCCGTCATACACACCGCCGTACTATGAGGGGCCCAGTGCCAGTACCGACGCCCACGAGTGGGCCCCCCTTGCTTGGGCAGGGCCCCAGCATTTGCAATCTTTACCTCTCCCTGCTCCTCCGCTGTGTAGTCTGGGCCGTCAAATCCATACTGTGCCTGACACCGTCTGAGCCTGCCTCCTGATGTATAGACATATCTTTTGAATGTGTACGCTATCCATACATTTTATCCAGGGATACGGTACCCTTTCTCACCTTTGTGCAGTCACTTGCAAGCCATACTGGGCCTAACACCGTCTGAGCCTGCCTCCTGATGTATAGACATATCTTTTGAATGTGTACGCTATCCATACATGTTATCCGGGGATACGGTACCCTTTCTCACCTTTGTGCAATCACTTGCAAGCCATACTGGGCCTTACACCGTCTGAGCCTGCCTCCTGATGTATAGACATATATTTTGAATGTGTACGCTATCCATACATGTTATCCGGGGATACGGTACCCTTTCTCACCTTTGTGCAATCACGTGTAACCCATACTGGGCGTGAGAACGGCTGGCGAGCTGTTAAGCAACTACAGCACCTGTGGTTTGCACACGTAAGTTTTTCATTTTTTTCAGGAATGACGGTTAGGCCTAATTCCGGAACTGCGGTTGACCTGCACTTACTGGGAAATCATCGTTCGCGAGTAATAATTGTAATCAGTGATCCCCATCACTAACGTTGTTCAGCGGGTTATCTGCACCTGTAAGCGACAAACGCTGGCCTTTTCAGTGTAGCGCACATGCAGCCACGGACATGTAAGGGCATGACACACCAGTTATTGGCCAATCTCATGTGCCAGAGCCTCACGTGTCCCTCTAGTAAGCCGGACTCGGACCGCGGGGCATGACGGAGTCTCGTTCGTTAACGGAATTAATTTTGCAATGTGTGCATCTGTTCTGTAGCTGGCATGGTTGAGGTTGCCCGTGTTGAGTCAAATTACGCCGTAGGCTCCACTCCTGGTGGTGCCCTTCTGGACATTCCTTTAAGGTTCAGCTTTGCAACCATACTGCCAACGTAAAACAAACACTTTGCCTTCATGAACGCTGTTTGGAGGGTCATGACTCGTGGGAATAACGCCGCCCAATCAGTTAACCTGCTAGAGAGATCCTTCGTTGCTCCCAAGCATGACATCACACTCCCTAGGAGGAAGGTAATGCCACTGTGGTGACCGTACTCCTGGGGGCGACACAAGTGCACTGATGCCCAGCCACTGCTCGATGAATCTGCTGGTACATTGACCCAGACCACTACATTCCCCTCGCACGCTACCCGGCCTGAATCTGACCCTGATGAAACTCAGGTTACCCTTCCCATATACAGTTCCATCTTACACGGTGACAAAGAGGAAGCTGCAGATGAAAGTGCAGGTTCGGCCCACCCGCCATTAGACACAGCACCGTACTATCAGGGGCCCTGTGCCAGTGCCGTCGCCAACGAGTGGGCCCCCCTGCTTGCTCAGGATCACAGCACTTGCAAGGTTGAAATACTGTGCAGTGAGATGGAAGATGGGGACGACGAGGAGTCCAGACTAGTACAGGGATTCCCTAGCGAGGAGACTTATTTGATTGTTTTCAATGTTGGGACAGCAATTTTTGGGGAGCACTATACTCTGGAGAATGATAGATGGGGCCCACCATACACTGGAACATTCCAAAGGTGGACAACAGACACTGGAGCAGCATTTACAGGGCCCATTATACACTAGAGCATTAGAAATGGGGCCCATTATGTTTGGAGCATTATTTGGGCCCATAAGACAGTGGAGCTTCATCCATGGGGACCAACATATACTGTAGCATTATGTGGAGCTCATCATATACTGTTTCAAACATTATATGGGACCAATGATTCTGTATGGAGAAATAGATGGGCCTCGTCATGAGATGTAAAAAGTGAAGTATTTTTCATTGTACTATACCGCTATTTCTCTGCCGTATCGGAGCATGATGAGTTGTGGTATTATGTGTTAAAGGGGCGCTCTTTCGCCCAGGGCACATGAAAACCTGGAGCCAGCCCTACCCCCCCCCACAACTTTAGCCAAATAACCCCCATTTTTCAGTGCGTAACTTGTATTATGAAGTTAATTAAGGTTGACCAGCTTAAGTAAGAAGAATTGATGCATTTGGCATTCAAATGAGCACTGTAGGTGTGTTTCCTGTCCTCCTCTCACTGCCGACTTTTATTCCCCATTGACTTACATTGGGTTTCGTGTTTCGGGACGACCCCGACTTTTCCCTATAATCGGCCGATCTTGCTCGACCCGACTTTTGGAAAAGTCGGGTTTCACGAAACGAAACTCGACCATAAAAAAACAAAAGTCGCTCAACTCTACCTTTAACCAATACAGGGTCAAGAGGTGCCGCCACAGGAACTACTGGCTCAACAAACCTCTTCAACAGTGACTTGTGAAATACGTTATGGATTTTGAACGTAACTGGAAGGGCCAATCGAAAAGAAACAGGATTAAGAATCTCCAAAATCTTATAAGGTCCAATAAATCTTGACTTAAATTTTGGAGATGCAACCTTCAAAGGAATATTCTTAGGCGACAACCAAGCAAACCATATCACCCACTTTAAACCGGGGACCAATGGTCCTATGCCGGTTGGAAAAACGCTGGGCCATTTCCTGAGAGAGTGACAACATATCCACCACTTGGCCCCATTTCTGCTGCATTCTCACAACCACAGTGTCCACACCTGGGCAGGACGAAGATTCCACTTGCCCTGAAGAGAATCGAGGATGAACCCCAAAATTACAGAAAAAGGGTGACATCAAAGTGGCAGAACTAGCTCTATTGTTCAGCGCAAATTCAGCCAAGGGCAAAAATGAGACCCAATCATCTTGATCAGCAGTTATAAAACATCTTAAATAAGACTCCAGGGTCTGGTTTGTTCTTTCAGTCTGCCCATTGGTCTGGGGATGAAATGCGGAGGAAAAGGATAACTGAATTCCCAGATAGGAACAAAAGGCTTTCCAGAATCTGGAAACAAACTGGACCCCTCTATCGGACACAATGTTCTCAGGAATCCCGTGTAACTGAACCACCTGTTGTAAAAACAAGGGTACCAACTCAGCAGAAGATGGCAACTTTGGGAGTGGTACAAGATGGACCATCTTCAAAAATCACCCAGATAACAGTCTTTCTCTGAGAGAAAGGAAGATCAGAAATAAAATCCATTGAGATATGGGTCCATGGCCTCTTGGGCACCGGCAGGGGATCAGCAACCCACTAGAACGAGAACAGGGTAAAGACCGAGAACAAGTTCCACATGACTGTACAAAATTCCTGACATCACGAGACAAGGCAGGCCACCAAAACGACCGACTCACCAAATCTCTGGAACCAAAAATATCTGGATGACCAGCCAATGCGGAGCAATGGACTTCAGACATCACTCTCTTTCTCCACTGGTCAGGAACATACAATCTTCCCATAGGGCAACGCTCAGGCCTAGCCTCCTGAAATTCCTCCAGGGCGCGTCTCAAATTGGGCGAAATGGCTGTCACGGGGGCTTAGTTCAACTAAGGCTGAAATACCCGGGGCCCCTGTGGTGTCCCTTTTACTAGGGGAAACCCTGTCTGACCCTCAACCCAGGGTTTTTGCTGAAGGTGCAAATGCCTGAGCCTCCGACCTTTCCTTATCTCCTGCTCAGCCCTGCACTTAACCCTCCACCCTCCACCCAGTGAGGAGTCACACCACCAAAGCTCCCACACAAATAATGACAGACAGGGAGAACTTAAACTGCACTGCGCCGCACACACACAGGAATAAACAGTAATGTGAACAGGGCACAACTAAACACAAATATGGGAAGGAGAAAGGATAACGACGGATCATACGACACCAGATATGAATCTCTCTCTCTTGAACACCTCCACTCCAGACCGGAACCACTTGGTATGAAACACAAGCTATAATCGGCGACGCCCATATGCCAGTATGACTATTTAAAGACCGTGGGCGTGACTAACCTTCCAACCTGGTCTCCAGCAGGATTAACCCCCGAGAGCCTGAAGATCAAACCGGCGCCACTGAGGCTATAGTGGCTGGAGGTGGAACTACCTCTGCCTGCCGGATGCTGTGGTGTGAACAGCGTCCGACATGACAGTACCCCGTCTTCTACGAGGGACCCCAGGGCCCTCAAGACTCATAGGACCCGGCTTGTCCGGATGACGACGGTGAAAAGAACTGACCAGCCGATCCGCATGTATGTCTGAGGCTGGAACCCAAGACCTCTCCTCTGGACCATACCCCCGCCAGTGCACCAAATACTGAAGAGTACGGCGTACTACTCGAGAGTCCACTACCTTGGCGACCTCGAACTCTAACTCGCCATCCACCATGACTGGAGGTGGCATCGGCGTCGTGTCCACCAAGCCTACCACCTTTTTCAATAAAGCCCTGTGAAAAACATTATGTATTCTGTACACTGCAGGAAGTTCCAACCGATAAGCCACTGGGTTAATGATGGCAGAAATCCTAAAAGGCCCAATAAACCTTGGACCCAGTTTTAAAGATGGGATTTTGAGTTTTATGTTCTTCGTAGCTAACCACACCCATTCACCCACACACAGGTCCGGACCTGGCACGCGTCTACTGTCAGCCACCCGTTTGTACCTGGCACTCATGCTCAACAAACGCTGTTTCACCCGCCTCCAGACTGATGACAATTGGGCTCCTAGCTGATCCTCCTCCGGGACACCCCCGGAGTCACCCTGACGTAAGGTACAAAACTGAGGATGTTGACCGTACACACAAAAGAATGGAGACTCTCCTGATGACTCTTGGCGGTGATTATTTAATGCGAATTCGGCCAGAGGAAGGAAAGTAGACCACTCCTCCTGGTTGTCTGACACAAAGCATCGTAAATACTGTTCTAGATTTTGGTTCATGCGCTCAGTTTGTCCATTAGACTGTGGATGAAACGCCGATGAATGTGACAACTTGATCCCCAACCTTGAGCAAAAAGCTTTCCAAAACCTCGCCACAAATTGCGTACCCCTATCAGATACTATGTCAGACGGTACTCCGTGGAGTCTGACCACCTCCTTCACAAATACCTGAGCCAACGTCTTAGCATTGGGCAAAGAGGACAACGCCACAAAATGCGCCATCTTTGAAAAACGGTCAACCACCACCAGGATGACCGTGTTCCCTGCCGAGGCTGGCAAGTCAGTGATAAAATCCATGGAGATTTCTGTCCATGGCCTATTGGGTACCCCCAGAGGCTGTAGCGTGCCAGCAGGACGGGTTCGGGGTGACTTAGCCCTAGCGCACGTGATGCAAGCTGCCACGTACGAGACCACATCCTGCCGGATTTTGGGCCACCAGAAACGACGCGATACCAGCTCTAAGGTGCCCTTCACCCCTGGGTGACCAGCCAGTACCGAATCGTGGTGTTCCTTCAACACCTTAGGCCGAAGATGCAGGGGTACAAATGATTTGTTGGCGGGAAGTCCTGGTGGTACCTCCTCTTGGGCCTCGGCAATCTCCGCCTCTACCTCAGTCGTGAGAGCCGAGACCACTACCCCTTTCTGGAGGATGGGTACCGGCTCTTCCCGCGGTTCTCCCCCCGGAAAACACCTAGACAAAGCATCCACCTTGGTGTTTTTAGCCCCGGGACGGTACGTCACAAGAAAATTGAAACGAGTAAAAAACAATGCCCAGCGAGCCTGCCTAGGAGACAGACGCTTGGCCGACTCCAGATAGAGCAGATTCTTATGGTCGGTGATAACTGTGACCTGGTGAGCCGCCCCCTCCAAGAAGTGTCGCCATTCCTCAAAAGCCAGTTTGATGGCCAACAACTCCCTGTTGCCGATATCATAATTCCGTTCGGCCGGCGACAGCTTCTTGGAGAAGTAGGCGCATGGATGCATCTCGCTCAAGGACGAGCCTTGAGACAGTACTGCCCCCACTCCCACCTCCGACGCATCAACCTCTACCACAAAAGGTTTAGACACGTCTGGTTGCACCAGAATGGGGGCTGAAGCAAAACTATTCTTCAGATGCTCAAATGCACGTATAGCCACCTCAGGCCAGTTCGCCAGATCGGCACCCTTTTTTGTCATGTCCGTGAGCGGTTTGGCGACAGTCGAAAAGTGTTTTATAAATTTCCTATAATAATTTGCAAACCCAAGGAACCGCTGGAGTGCTTTCAGACTCTCCGGCCTCTCCCATTGCAACACCGCTTGCACCTTAGCGGTGTCCATTTTAAAACCGGCTGCGGACACAATATATCCCAAAAAGGGCAACTTCTGGACAAAAAATAAACATTTTTCCAGCTTAGCATAGAGCTGGTTCTCCCGGAGCAACTGTAACACCTGCCTAACATGCTCCAAATGAGTGTCCCGATCGCTAGAATAAATGAGGATATCATCCAGGTATACAATCACAAATCTCCCCAGGACATGAGCAAATACATCATTAATAAAATGTTGGAAAACGGCAGGCGCGGTGGTCAACCCAAACGGCATAACCAGACTCTCAAAATGACCCTCAGGAGTGTTAAACGCCATCTTCCACTCATCCCCCTGACGGACCCTTATGAGGTTATACGCCCCCCTGAGGTCCAGCTTGGAAAACCATTTCGCCCCCGCTACCTGGTTGAACAAATCCGGGATCAACGGCATTGGGTAGGGATCACGGATCGTAATCTGGTTTAACTCTCGGAAATCCAGACACGGGCGTAGCCCCCCATCTTTCTTCTTAATGAAGAAAAACCCCGCGGCTACAGGCGAGGACGAAGGCCGGATGTGACCTTTGCTCAGACTCTCCGCGATGTAGTCTTTCAGAGCTTGTCTCTCAGGACCAGAAATATTAAACATCCTGGCCTTAGGTAATTTGGCCCCGGGTTTTAACCTAATAGCACAGTCATAGGCTCTATGTGGAGGCAGTTCTGAGCAACCCTTCTCAGAGAAAACATCCGCGAAATCCTGCAAAGCCTCCGGCAGGCTGGGCATCACGGCGGACACACATATGGCCAAGCAATTGTCTTGGCAGAAACCACTCCATTGTACTATGTCCTGAGTTTTCCAATCAATTACCGGGTTGTGCCTGGACAGCCATGGAAAACCCAGGACCATTTGAGCTGGGAGATTACGGAGGACCCTACATGTAACCGACTCAGAATGTAGGACCCCAATGTGGAGTTTCACCTCTGCCACAAACTCAGTAATCTCCCCTTGAGGGAGGGGAACAGCATTAATGGTCACCACCTGTATGGGGTGAGGAAGTTTTTCGATCTTAAACCCGGCGGTGTGTGCAAACTCCTCATCTATGAGATTGGTGGCGGAACCGCTATCCACAAACACTGATATAGGTAGCTCTCTGCCGGCGATAATAACCTTGGCAGGGAGCATACATTGAGATACCATCATGGAGGATATGCATACGCTCAGTTGGGTCTCCTCCATACCCTCTGAGCTTAACAGTTTTCCGCCGGTGTGACCCTCTTAGGTAGTACCGGGCAAACGTTAACATAATGACCTCCTTTACCACAGTAGAAACATGCTCCGGGCTTCCGGAATCCCGGAGCGTGAGGCTGAACCTGTGCCACGCCAGCAATCTGCATAGGTTCAGGGGACTCATCTACTTCAACCACACCTGCACCTCTGTTTTCCCCCAGAGGTAGCGTCTCCTGTGCCCCCTGACGAAAACGGCGATCAATACGTATCACCAAACTCATGGCAGACTCCAATGATGCCGGAGTCTCATACATCAGGAGGGCTTGTTTCACCCTCCCTGATACCCCATGAATAAACTGGCTCCGCAGTGCTGGGTCATTCCACTGTGTGTCTACAGCCCAGCGGCGAAATTCCGAACAATAGTCTTCTGCCAAGCGCTCCCCCTGGCGGAGGGCGCGGATTTTAGATTCCGCTAGAGCCAGTCGGTCAGGGTCATCGTAAATGAGCCCGAGGGCAGAAAAAACATTATCGACCGAATGAAATGTAGCAGAGTCAGCTGGTAAGGAAAATGCCCATGCTTGGGGGTCACCACTCAGTAATGACAACACCAGCCCTACTCGCTGGGCCTCATTGCCTGAGGATATTGGCCGCATGCGGAAGTATAATTTGCAGGCCTCCCGAAATACGACAAATTTGCTGCGATCGCCTGAAAATCGTTCTGGCAGCGGAAACTTCGGCTCTGCACCGATACCTGCAGATGCCGTTTGCACCTTTGCTACTACCAGGCCCTGCTGCTGAACTGCCCCTTTCAACTCGGAGACCTGTATGGACAGCGCCGCCAACTGGCGGGTTATGGAATCTAATGGATCCATGGACTCCTGAAAAAATGTGGGCCGATTATAATGTCACGGGTAGAGTTGAGCGATACCGTCCGATACTTCAAAGTATCGTATCGGATGGTATCGGCCGATCTTTTAAAAAAGTATCGGTATCGCCGATTCCGATACCGGAAGTCCCATTCAAGTCTATGGGACTTCCGGTATCGGAATAAGAAAAACCCTTTCCTGCCCTTGTACAGCCTCTCTGGGGTCTGTACGGGCCTTTCGGGGGGCTGTGCCGGCCTGCCAGGGGGTCTGTGCAGGCTCCGGTGGTCTGTGCCGGCCTGCCGGTGGTCTGTGCAGGCTCCGGGGGGCTGTGCCGGCCTGCCGGGGGGCTGTGCCGGCCTGCCGGGGGGCTGTGCAGGCTCCGGGGGGCTGTGCCGGCCTGCCGGGGGGCTGTGCCGGCCTGCCGGGGGGCTGTGCCGGCCTGCCGGTGGTCTGTGCAGGCTCCGGGGGTCTGTGCAGGCATCGTCCGATGGGACTACAAGTCCCATCGGGCGATGCCTGCTACCATGACAGTGATTGACACATTAGCCAATGATGGGACAGTAGTAGTCCCATCATCCGGCTAATGTGTTAAATGTAAAAAAAAAATAAAAAAAAAATAAAAATACTACATACATAGAACATGCATACTACATACATGCTACATTCATACTACATACTACATACATGCTACATTCATACTACATAAATACTACATGCAACATACATACTACATATATACTACATGCATGCTACATACATACTGCATGCTACATACATACCACATATATACTACATACATACTACATGCATGCTACATGCATGCTACATGCTACATACATAACACATATATACTACATGCATGCTACATACATACTACATGCTACATACTACATATATACTACATGCATGCTACATACTACATGCTACATACATACTACATATATACTACATGCATGCTACATACATACTGCATGCTACATGCATGCTACATACATACTACATACATACTACATGCTACATACATACTACATATATACTACATACATACTACATACATACTACATGCATGCTACATACATACCACATACATACCACATATATACTACATGCATGCTACATACATACTACATGCTACATACATACCATATACATACTACATGCATGCTACATACATACTACATGCATGCTACATACATACTACATGCTACATACATACTACATATATACTACATGCATGCTACATACTACATGCTACATACATACTACATATATACTACATGCATGCTACATACATACTACATGCATGCTACATACATACTACATGCTACATACATACCACATACATACTACATATATACTACATGCATGCTACATACATACTGCATGCTACATACATACCACATATATACTACATACATACAATACATTCATACAATACATACATAGACATACAGTACATATAACATAGAGTAACATACTTACCAATACTTGTCACATTGTTCCCCGAAGCCATTGTCTTTTCCGGAATAAATATTAACATAACAAACCACAAAAATACTCACCCACGATCCGAAGCAGTCCACGAGTGTGTCCCACGATGATCTTGGGTAGACAACTGCAGCATCAGCTGTTGCTGCCGTTCTCTACGGGCTGCAGGAATCCAATGACGGAAGGTAGGTATCCTTCCGCACTGTATTCCTCCGCCACTTAAAAAAAAAAAAGTCCCTAGTCTCACTTTATGCCATTGCTGTGTGGGAAATTCCCACGCAG
This sequence comes from Dendrobates tinctorius, assembly GCF_039654945.1. Classification (NCBI taxonomy): domain Eukaryota; kingdom Metazoa; phylum Chordata; class Amphibia; order Anura; family Dendrobatidae; genus Dendrobates; species Dendrobates tinctorius. The sequence goes on along the minus strand of NW_027361676.1, from coordinate 44,126,983 downwards.
CAATGGCATAAAGTGAGACTAGGGACTTTTTTTTTTTAAGTGGCGGAGGAATACAGTGCGGAAGGATACCTACCTTCCGTCATTGGATTCCTGCAGCCCGTAGAGAACGGCAGCATCATCTGATGCTGCAGTTCTCTACCCAAGATCGTCGTGGGACACACTCGTGGACTGCTTCGGATCGTGGGTGAGTATTTTTGTGGTTTGTTATGTTAATATTTATTCCGGAAAAGACAATGGCTTCGGGGAACAATGTGACAAGTATTGGTAAGTATGTTACTCTATGTTATATGTACTGTATGTCTATGTATGTATTGTATGAATGTATTGTATGTATGTAGTATATATGTGGTATGTATGTAGCATGTAGTATGTATGTAGTATGTATGTAGCATGCATGTAGCATGTAGTATGTATGTAGCATGCATGTAGTATATATGTAGTATGTATGTAGCATGCATGTAGTATATATGTAGCATGTATGTAGTATGTATGTGGTATGTATGTAGCATGTAGTATGTATGTAGCATGCATGTAGTATATATGTAGTATGTATGTAGCATGTAGTATGTATGTATGTGGTATGTATGTAGCATGTAGTATGTATGTAGCATGCATGTAGTATATATGTAGTATGTAGTATGTATGTAGTATGTATGTGGTATGTATGTAGCATGTAGTATGTATGTAGCATGCATGTAGCATGCATGTAGTATGTATGTAGCATGCATGTAGTATGTATGTAGCATGCATGTAGTATGTATGTAGTATGTATGTAGTATGTATGTAGCATGCAGTATGTATGTAGCATGTATGTAGTATGTATGTAGTATATATGTAGTATGTATGTAGCATGTAGTATGTATGTAGCATGCATGTAGTATGTATGTAGCATGTAGTATGTATGTAGCATGCATGTAGTATGTATGCAGCATGTATGTAGTATGTATGTAGTATATATGTAGTATGTATGTAGCATGTAGTATGTATGTAGCATGCATGTAGTATGTATGTAGTATTTTTTTTTTTTTTTTTTTTAACATTTAACACATTAGCCGGATGATGGGACTACTACTGTCCCATCATTGGCTAATGTGTCAATCACTGTCATGGTAGCAGGCATCGCCCGATGGGACTTGTAGTCCCATCGGACGATGCTTGCACAGACCCCCGGACATCAGCACAGCCCCCCTGGCAGGCCGGCACAGCCCCCCGGCAGGCCGGTACAGACCCCCACAGGGTGCACAGACCACCGGCAGGCCGGCACAGCCCCCCGGCAGGCCGGTACAGACCCCCACAGGGTGCACAGACCACCGGCAGGCCGGCACAGCCCCCCGGCAGGCCGGTACAGACCCCCACAGGGTGCACAGACCACCGGCAGGCCGGCACAGCCCCCCGGCAGGCCGGTACAGACCCCGGGCAGTCCACACAGCCCCCCGGCAGGCCGGCACAGCCCCCCGGCAGGCCGGCAGAGACCCCCGGAAGGCCCGAAATGATGGCGCATCATGATGCGCACACACCGCGCATCATGATGACGTCAGTCTGTCAATCAACTTTGAACTTCCGATTCCGATGCCGAATTCCGATATTGAAAAAATATCGGAAGTCGGTATCGGAATTCCGATACAGCAAGTATCGGCCGATACCCGATACTTGCGGTATCGGAATGCTCAACACTAGTCACGGGGGCTTAGTTCAACTAAGGCTGAAATACCCGGGGCCCCTGTGGTGTCCCTTTTACTAGGGGAAACCCTGTCTGACCCTCAACCCAGGGTTTTTGCTGAAGGTGCAAATGCCTGAGCCTACGACCTTTCCTTATCTCCTGCTCAGCCCTGCACTTAACCCTCCACCCTCCACCCAGTGAGGAGTCACACCACCAAAGCTCCCACACAAATAATGACAGACAGGGAGAACTTAAACTGCACTGCGCCGCACACACACAGGAATAAACAGTAATGTGAACAGGGCACAACTAAACACAAATATGGGAAGGAGAAAGGATAACGACGGATCATACGACACCAGATATGAATCTCTCTCTCTTGAACACCTCCACTCCAGACCGGAACCACTTGGTATGAAACACAAGCTATAATCGGCGACGCCTATATGCCAGTATGACTATTTAAAGACCGTGGGCGTGACTAACCTTCCAACCTGGTCTCCAGCAGGATTAACCCCCGAGAGCCTGAAGATCAAACCGGCGCCACTGAGGCTATAGTGGCTGGAGGTAGAACTACCTCTGCCTGCCGGATGCTGTGGTGTGAACAGCGTCCGACATGACAATGGCAGAAAGAACTACCCCCTCACCTAGGATAGTAGTAGGCTCGGTCACATTAAGAGAATCAGCAAAGAAACTCCTAGAAAGGGCGTCTGCCTTAACATTCTTAATGCCCAGAAGAAAAGAGACCACAAAATTAAAACGTGTGAAAAACAAGGCCCATCTAGCCTGTCTAGGATTCAAGCGTTTGGCCGACTCCAGATAAATCAGATTCTTGTGATCGGTGAGGACCACAAATTGATGTCTAGCTCCCTCCAACCAATGTCTCCACTCCTCAAATGCCCATTTCAAGGCCAGCAATTCCCGATTCCCCACGTCATAGTTGCGTTCAGATGAGGAAACTTTTGAGAAAAGAAGGCACAGGGTCTTTTTGGGACAAAACAGCTCCTGCACCAATCTCAGAAGCGTCTACCTCCACTTGAAATGGAAGTGAGACATCATGTTGCCGTAAAACTGGAGCTGAAGTAAATCTCCACTTAAGCTCCTGAAATGCTGAGAGAGCCTCAGGAGACCAATTCAGCACATCAGCTCCCTTCTTGGTCAGATCAGTCAGTGGTTTGACAATACTAGAAAAATTACCCATAAATTTACGATAGAAATTAGCAAAACCCAAAAACTTCTGGAGAGCCTTCAAAGAGGTAGGCTGAACCCAATCATAAATGGCCTGTACCTTGGCCGGGTCCATTTCAATAGTCGATGGAGATAAGATAAATCCCAAAAATGAAATCCTCTGTACACCAAAGAGGCATTTTGATCCCTTAACAAACAGGGAATTCTTCCTCAAAATTCGGAACAGAGTCCGGACATGTTCCACATGGGAATCCCAATCACTAGAAAAGGTCAAAATATCATCGAGATAGATGATCAAAAACTTATCCACAAAGTCTCGGAAAATATCATTCATAAAGGACTGGAAGACAGAAGGGGCATTAGAGAGCCCAAAAGGCATCACCAGTTACTCAAAATGTCCCTCCGGAGTATTAAACGCCATCTTCCATTCATCCCCGTGCTTGATGCGAATAAGATTATACACCCCCCAGAGGTCAAGCTTAATAAACCAGCAGGCACTCTTAACTCTGGAGAATAAATCAGACATCAGAGGTAACGGGTACTGATATTTAACCGTCATTTTGTTAAGGGAACGATAATCAATACACGGTGTTAATGAACCATCTTTCTTGGCCACAAGAAAAAAAACAGCGCCTAAAGGTGACGAGGATGGTCTAATATGACCCTTCTCCAATGACTCCTTAATATAGGATCGCATAGCATCATGTTCGGGTACAGATAAGTTGAAAAGCCGACCCTTGGGAAATTTACACCCAGGCATCAACTCAATTGCACAGTCATAACTCCTATGAGGAGACAAAGACGCAGACTTACTGTCACTAAATACATCAGAGAAATCAGCCAGATAATCAGGAATATCATGAGACTGAGGAGAGGTGGAGAAAACAGGAGCGTCCCTAAGAACACACTGACAACCCCCAACTCACCACAGACACAGATTTCCAATCCAAAACTTGGTTATGAGTTTGCAACCAGGGGAAACCCAGAACAATAGTATCATGCAAATTATGCAGCACCAAAAATTTACAATTTTCTTGGTGGTCTGGGGCAACTCGCATTATCACCTAGGTCCAATACTGAGGTTTATTCTCCGCCAAAGGAGTAGCATCAATACCCCTCAAAGGAATAGGCATCTGCAGAGGCATCATGGACAAACCACAACATTTAGCAAAGTCCAAATCCATCAGATTCAGTGCTGCTCCTGAATCCACAAAAGCCTTAGTGGAAAATGTGGACAAGGAGCAGATCAGAGTAATTGCCAAAAGGAACTTAGGTTGTACACTGCCCACAGCAAATGTGTGTGCAAAACGTTTCCCTCGCTTAGGGCACACAGAAATATTATGAGAGGCGTCTCCACAGAAAAAACACAGCTTATTACGCCTTCTAAACTCCTGATGTTGCGCCCTAGACAAAACCCCATCACATTGCACAGGTTCAGACATTTGTTCAAAAGGTGGCAGCGCCTCCCGTGTAGTTTTACGTTCACGTAAACGCCGATCAACTTGAATGGCTAATGACTAGAGTTGAGCGACTTTTGCTTTTTTAGGGTCGCGTTTCGTTTCGTGAAACCCGACTTTTCCAAAAGTCGGGTCGAGCAAGATCGGCCGATTATAGGGAAAAGTCGGGGTCGTCCCGAAACACGAAACCCAATGTAAGTCAATGGGGAATAAAAGTCGGCAGTGAGAGGAGGACAGGAAACACACCTACAGTGCCCATTTGAATGCCAAAAGCATCAATTCTTCTTACTTAAGCTTGTCAACCTTAATTAACTTCATAATACAAGTTACGCACTGAAAAATGGGGGTTATTTGGCTAAAATTGTGGGGGGGTAGGGCTGGCTCCAGGTTTTCATGTGCCCTGGGCGAAAGAGCGCCTCTTTAACACATACCACAACTCATCATGCTCCGATACGGCAGAGAAATAGCGGTATAGTACAATGAAAAATACCTCACTTTTTACATCTCATGACGAGGCCCATCTATTTCTCCATACAAAATCATTGGTCCCATATAATGTTTGAAACAGTATATGATGAGCTCCACATAATGCTACAGTATATGTTGGTCCCCATGGATGAAGCTCCACTGTCTTATGGGCCCAAATAATGCTCCAAACATAATGGGCCCCATTTCTAATGCTCTAGTGTATAATGGACCCTGTAAATGCTGCTCCAGTGTCTGATGTCCACCTTTGGAATGTTCCAGTGTATGGTGGGCCCCATCTATCATTCTCCAGAGTATAGTGCTCCCAAAAATTGCTGTCCCAACATAGAAAACAATCAAATAAGTCTCCTCGCTAGGGAATCCCTGTACTTGTCTGGACAGGTGCTGTAGCTTGCTTAACAGCTCAGTATGGATTGCACGTGATTGCACAAAGGTTAGAAAGGGTACCGTATCCCTGGATAACATGTATGGATAGCGTACACATTCAAAATATATGTCTATACAGCATGAGGCAGGCTCAGACGGTGTTAGGCCCAGTATGGATTGCACGTCATTGCACAAAGGTTAGAAGGGGTACCGTATCCCCGGATAACATGAATGGATAGCGTACACATTCAAAATATATGTCTATACAGCATGAGGCAGGCTCAGACGGTGTTAGGCCCAGTATGGATTGCATGTCATTGCACAAAGGTTAGAAAGGGTACCGTATCCCCGGATAACATGTATGGATAGCGTACACATTCAAAATATATGTCTATACATCAGGAGGCAGGCTCAGATGGTGTCAGGCACAGTATGGATTTGACGGCCCAGATTACACAGCGGAGGAGCAGGGAGAGGTAAAGATTGCAAATGCTGGGGCCCTGGCCAAGCAAGGGGGGCCCACTCGTGGGCGTCGGTACTGGCACTGGGCCCCTCATAGTACAGCGGTGTGTCTGACGGCGGGTGTGCACCACCACCGTCAGAGACACTTGATTGCACTATGAGGGACCCTGTGCCAGTGCCCGCGCCCAAGAGACGGCCTACCCACCTGTCCAGGGCAACGGCACTCGCACGGTGTCGTGCGCTAGGTGGTGACCCCGGCCATGGGGGGGAGGCAGCACAGTTAGGGAGTTTTAGAAAGTGGCATATGTTGATGTTGGACATTCAACTGATGCAAAAGGCGAAATAGGTGAAGTACCAGGAAGAGGTGGACCAAAGCAAGCCATTTTTCTGTCACCCTATGTGTCATCAGGGGAAGGTGGGACAAAATCCTTGGAAACCCATGCGTGGTTCATTTTAATGAAGGTTAGATCATCCACATTTTGGGTTGACAGACGGGTCCTTTTTTCTGTCAGGATTGATCCAGCTGCACTGAAGACTCTTTCCGATAGCACACTTGCAGCTGGGCAAGCGAGCTCCTGTAAGGCATATTGGGCCAATTCAGGCCAGGTGTCCAGTTTAGCGGCCCAATAGTCAAAGGGGAATAACCTGTGTGGGAGAACATCGATATGGGAGGAAAAGTAGTTTGTAGCCATAGTTGACAACTGCTGTCTCCTGTCACTTTCCATCGATGCAGTATTGCCAGTTGTGTGAGCGGTATTTGAAAAATCAGTCCACAACATTGTCATGAAACCCCTGTCTCCAACGCCACTTCTGCTGTGAGCACCACGAACACCTCTGCCAAGCTGCCCACGGTCCGTACGGCTCGTGTGAGAACCATCACCGCTGCTGTGTGCTGGGAATGCCTCAAGCAACCGATTTACCAGAGTTGCTTGTTTATTAGCCAATATTAGGTCAAGGTTCTCCTGTGGCATGATGTTTTGTAATTTGCCTTTATAGCGTGGATCCAGGATGCTGGCCAACCAGTAGTCGTCATCGTTCATCATTTTGGCAATGCGGGGGTCCCTTTTTAGGATCCGCAAGGCATAATCTGACATGTGGGCCAATGTTCCCGGTGTCAATGATGCACTGCGAGTGCTGGTTGGAGGAGCACTTTCTGGCAAATCCACATCCCTCCAGTCACGCACAAACCCTGTACCAGACCTTGCCACGCCAACATTTTCACTTGCCCCACGAGATGCATCCTCCTCCCCTAAGTAATCATCCCCATCATCCTCCTCCTCCTCCTCCTCTTCTTCCTCCACCTCGTCCAGGAGAGGTCCCTGAGCAGACAATGGCTGAATGTCATCAAGGATTCCCTCCTCCTCTTCCTCCTCATCAACATTGGCTGCAGACGCCTGCTCCTTAAGGTGCGTCAAAGTTTGCATGAGCAGACGCATAAGTGGGATGCTCATGCTTAGGATGGCGTCGTCTGCGCTTACCAGCCATGTGCATTCCTCAAAACACTGAAGGACTTTACAAAGGTCTTTCAGCTTCGACCACTGCACGCCTGTCAACTCCATGTCTGCTCTCAAAGTGCCTGGCCGTGTATCCTCCCACAAATGCATTATGGCCTGCCTCTGCTCGCACAGCCGCTCCACCATGTGCAGGGTGGAGTTCCACCTTGTTGCAATGTCGATAATGAGGCGGTGGTTGGGAAGGTGGAGCAATCGCTGCAGCTTCTGCATACGAACGGAGTGTACAGGTGACCGGCGGATGTGCGTGCACAGTCTTCGCACCTTCTGGAGCAGGGCTGTTAACTCCGGATAATTTTTGAGGAAGCACTGCACCACCAGGTTCAAGGTGTGAGCCAAGCAAGGTATGTGGCTGAGTTTTGAAAGGGCTATGGCTGCCACAAAATTACAGCCGTTATCACTAACTACCTTGCCTGCCTCAAGATGTACACTGCCCAGCCATGACTCAGTTTGTCGCTTCAAGTACTCGGCCAGCACATTGGCGGTGTGTCTGTCACCCAAACACATCATCTGCAACACAGCCTGCTGACGCTTTCCACTAGCTGCTCGATAGGGGGACACATCGTGTGCAACAGTGGCAGCTGCAGATGGAGTGCTCGTACGACTGCGCTCTGTGGATGAGCTGTCGCTTCTGGAGGAGGAGGAGGAGGGTCGAACGCCTACAGCCAACTGTTTCCTAGACCGTGGGCTAGGCAGCACTGTCCCACCACCGCTGTCCCCTGTGGACCCTGCATCCACCACATTAACCCAGTGCACAGTGATGGACACGTAACGGCCCTGGCCATGCCGACTGGACCATGCATCAGTTGTGAGGTGCACCTTTCCGCTCACTGACTGCTTGAGTGCATGGACAATGCGGTCTTTCACATGATGGTGGAGGGCTGGGATGGCTTTGCGAGAGAAGAAGTGGCGACTGGGTAGGTCATAGCGTGGTACTGCATAGGCCATGAGTTCGCGGAAAGCTGTGCTTTCCACCAACCGTAAGGGCATCATCTCAAATGAGATTAGTTTGGCAATGTGGGCGTTCAAACCCAGTGTACGCGGATGAGAGACTGAGTACTTTCTTGACCTACTCATAGTGTCTGGGAGGGTGAGCTGGACTTGAGAGCTGCATATGGTGGAAGTAGTGGTGGACAGGGCGGACTGAGAGAGGGTTGATGATGGTGATGGAGTTGGTGTTCTTTCTGATGGCCTAGAATCAGTCTTTCGTTGATATAACAGTGGGATTCCCTGACTGCTGTGGCCTTGCAACGACACCTCAACATTTGCTGCTGTGCTAACTGGTGTGCTTACAGTGGGGGAAACAATGTAGCGTTGCTGACTACCTTCGTTGTGATCAGTTGCACATGTGGCACTTGAGGATTGGTGTTGTGTCCACGCTTGCAAGTGCATGCTGGTTAAATGTCTAAGCATGCAACTGGTATTCAAATTTTTCAGATTTTTCCCTCGGCTAAAGGTCTTTGCGCACTTCTTACAGATAACCTTGGCCTGATCATGAGGATTTTGTTCAAAAAACTGCCACACTGCACTCTTCCTACTTTGGCAGACATTTTGCGGCCTAGCACGCTGTGATCTTTTGACCCTCTGGACAAGCTGTCCAGCAACACTTTTGATGTTTGGAACCTGTCTTTGGAGTGCTCCGGGCCTGCCAGATAACAGCTGTTGCGATGTCGATGTCTGCTGTGGATGCTCCTCATCTGAGCTATTGGAAGCAGCACCCTCTTCCCCCAATGGATGCCAATCTGGGTCAACAACTGGGTCATCCATCACCTCCTCTTCTATGTCATGTGCACCTTTCTCTGTGTCACCGTATATGGTGGTATAGTGTGCGGGAAGGGGCACCTGAGTCTCATCAGGGTCAAAATCTGGCTCTGTACACTGCGAGGACAATGTAGTGCTCTGAGTGAATGTACCAGCAGAATCATCCATCAGCGGCTGTGCATCAGTGCACTCCATGTCAGATTCATCTTGGCCTGGGTAATTCACCATTTGACTTGATAATCCAGGCATGGTATGTGAAAACAGCTCCATGGAGTAATCAGTAGTATGGCCTGCGTCATCCTTCAATCTTGTTTGGGGTGAAGGACACAAAGAAAGGTGTGGTTCATGAACATGAACCTCCAATGACGACTCAGTGCTTTTACTTTTTACAACTTCAGAAGAGGAGGCGATAGAGCAGGAGGCTGAGTCAGCAATGTAAGACAAAACTTTTTCCTGATGCTCTGCCTTTAAAAGCGGTTTGCCAACTCCTAGAAAACTAAGTGTTCGAGGCCTTATGTAGACAGACGATGACGCAGGGTCAGCACCTCCTGCATTTGGTCCTATTTTGCTCTTGCCACTACCATCAGATCCACCACCAACACCATCATTACCAGCTGCCAACCCCCGCCCAATTCCACGGCCTCTTCCACCAGCCTTCCTCATTTTTGGTAGAAATGTAGACAAAATCCAACAAACTATATAGTAATGTAAAAGAAGGTACAAGGTGTCTATAGGACAGGGGAGTTTTAGAATTTCTGCACACACTTGTGGACAGTGGACACTTGTGGATTGTGTGCGGCCCACTGATATCTGAGCGCTATGTGACACGCTCGATGGCACAGCTGCCTGTGACCAAAGTGACGAGAGGATAATGGAGATTTTGAATCTCTGCGTACACTTGTGGACAGTGGACACTTGTGGATTGTGTGCGGCCCACTGATATCTGAGCGCTATGTGACACGCTCGATGGCACAGCTGCCTGTGACCAAAGTGACGAGAGGATAATGGAGATTTTGAATCTCTGCGTACACTTTTGGACACTGGACACTTGTGGATTGTGTGCGGCCCACTGATATCTGAGCGCTATGTGACACGCTCGATGGCACAGCTGCCTGTGACCAAAGTGACGAGAGGATAATGGAGATTTTGAATCTCTGCGTACACTTGTGGACAGTGGACACTTGTGGATTGTGTGCGGCCCACTGATATCTGAGCGCTATGTGACACGCTCGATGGCACAGCTGCCTGTGACCAAAGTGACGAGAGGATAATGGAGATTTTGAATCTCTGCGTACACTTTTGGACACTGGACACTTGTGGATTGTGTGCGGCCCACTGATATCTGAGCGCTATGTGACACGCTGGATGGCACAGCTGCCTGTGACCAAAGTGACGAGAGGATAATGGAGATTTTGAATCTCTGCGTACACTTTTGGACACTGGACACTTGTGGATTGTGTGCGGCCCACTGATATCTGAGCGCTATGTGACACGCTCGATGGCACAGCTGCCTGTGACCAAAGTGACGAGAGGATAATGGAGATTTTGAATCTCTGCGTACACTTTTGGACACTGGACACTTGTGGATTGTGTGCGGCCCACTGATATCTGAGCGCTATGTGACACGCTCGATGGCACAGCTGCCTGTGACCAAAGTGACGAGAGGATAATGGAGATTTTGAATCTCTGCGTACACTTGTGGACAGTGGACACTTGTGGATTGTGTGCGGCCCACTGATATCTGAGCGCTATGTGACACGCTCGATGGCACAGCTGCCTGTGACCAAAGTGACGAGAGGATAATGGAGATTTTGAATCTCTGCGTACACTTTTGGACACTGGACACTTGTGGATTGTGTGCGGCCCACTGATATCTGAGCGCTATGTGACACGCTCGATGGCACAGCTGCCTGTGACCAAAGTGACGAGAGGATAATGGAGATTTTGAATCTCTGCGTACACTTTTGGACACTGGACACTTGTGGATTGTGTGCGGCCCACTGATATCTGAGCGCTATGTGACACGCTGGATGGCACAGCTGCCTGTGACCAAAGTGACGAGAGGATAATGGAGATTTTGAATCTCTGCGTACACTTGTGGACAGTGGACACTTGTGGATTGTGTGCGGCCCACTGATATCTGAGCGCTATGTGACACGCTCGATGACACAGCTGCCTGTGACCAAAGTGACGAGAGGATAATGGAGATTTTGAATCTCTGCGTACACTTGTGGACACTGGACACTTGTGGATTGTGTGCGGCCCACTGATATCTGAGCGCTATGTGACACGCTCGAAGGCACAGCTGCCTGTGACCAAAGTGACGAGAGGATAATGGAGATTTTGAATCTCTGCGTACACTTTTGGACACTGGACACTTGTGGATTGTGTGCGGCCCACTGATATCTGAGCGCTATGTGACACGCTCGATGGCACAGCTGCCTATGACCAAAGTGACGAGAGGATAATGGAGATTTTGAATCTCTGCGTACACTTTTGGACACTGGACACTTGTGGATTGTGTGCGGCCCACTGATATCTGAGCGCTATGTGACACGCTCGATGGCACAGCTGCCTGTGACCAAAGTGACGAGAGGATAATGGAGATTTTGAATCTCTGCGTACACTTGTGGACAGTGGACACTTGTGGATTGTGTGCGGCCCACTGATATCTGAGCGCTATGTGACACGCTCGATGGCACAGTTGCCTGTGACCAAAGTGACGAGAGGATAATGGAGATTTTGAATCTCTGCGTACACTTTTGGACACTGGACACTTGTGGATTGTGTGCGGCCCACTGATATCTGAGCGCTATGTGACACGCTCGATGGCACAGCTGCCTGTGACCAAAGTGACGAGAGGATAATGGAGATTTTGAATCTCTGCGTACACTTTTGGACACTGGACACTTGTGGATTGTGTGCGGCCCACTGATATCTGAGCGCTATGTGACACGCTCGATGGCACAGCTGCCTGTGACCAAAGTGACGAGAGGATAATGGAGATTTTGAATCTCTGCGTACACTTGTGGACAGTGGACACTTGTGGATTGTGTGCGGCCCACTGATATCTGAGCGCTATGTGACACGCTCGATGGCACAGCTGCCTGTGACCAAAGTGACGAGAGGATAAAGGAGATTTTGAATCTCTGCGTACACTTTTGGACACTGGACACTTGTGGATTGTGTGCGGCCCACTGATATCTGAGCGCTATGTGACACGCTCGTTGGCACAGCTGCCTGTGACCAAAGTGACGAGAGGATAATGGAGATTTTGAATCTCTGCGTACACTTGTGGACAGTGGACACTTGTGGATTGTGTGCGGCCCACTGATATCTGAGCGCTATGTGACACGCTCGATGGCACAGCTGCCTGTGACCAAAGTGACGAGAGGATAATGGAGATTTTGAATCTCTGCGTACACTTGTGGACAGTGGACACTTGTGGATTGTGTGCGGCCCACTGATATCTGAGCGCTATGTGACACGCTCGATGGCACAGCTGCCTGTGACCAAAGTGACGAGAGGATAATGGAGATTTTGAATCTCTGCGTACACTTTTGGACACTGGACACTTGTGGATTGTGTGCGGCCCACTGATATCTGAGCGCTATGTGACACGCTCGATGGCACAGCTGCCTGTGACCAAAGTGACGAGAGGATAAAGGAGATTTTGAATCTCTGCGTACACTTTTGGACACTGGACACTTGTGGATTGTGTGCGGCCCACTGATATCTGAGCGCTATGTGACACGCTCGATGGCACAGCTGCCTGTGACCAAAGTGACGAGAGGATAATGGAGATTTTGAATCTCTGCGTACACTTGTGGACAGTGGACACTTGTGGATTGTGTGCGGCCCACTGATATCTGAGCGCTATGTGACACGCTCGATGGCACAGCTGCCTGTGACCAAAGTGACGAGAGGATAATGGAGATTTTGAATCTCTGCGTACACTTGTGGACAGTGGACACTTGTGGATTGTGTGCGGCCCACTGATATCTGAGCGCTATGTGACACGCTCGATGGCACAGCTGCCTGTGACCAAAGTGACGAGAGGATAATGGAGATTTTGAATCTCTGCGTACACTTTTGGACACTGGACACTTGTGGATTGTGTGCGGCCCACTGATATCTGAGCGCTATGTGACACACTCGATGGCACAGCTGCCTGTGACCAAAGTGACGAGAGGATAATGGAGATTTTGAATCTCTGCGTACACTTTTGGACACTGGACACTTGTGGATTGTGTGCGGCCCACTGATATCTGAGCGCTATGTGACACGCTCGATGGCACAGCTGCCTGTGACCAAAGTGACGAGAGGATAATGGAGATTTTGAATCTCTGCGTACACTTTTGGACACTGGACACTTGTGGATTGTGTGCGGCCCACTGATATCTGAGCGCTATGTGACACGCTCGATGGCACAGCTGCCTGTGACCAAAGTGACGAGAGGATAATGGAGATTTTGAATCTCTGCGTACACTTGTGGACAGTGGACACTTGTGGATTGTGTGCGGCCCACTGATATCTGAGCGCTATGTGACACGCTCGATGGCACAGCTGCCTGTGACCAAAGTGACGAGAGGATAATGGAGATTTTGAATCTCTGCGTACACTTTTGGACAGTGGACACTTGTGGATTGTGTGCGGCCCACTGATATCTGAGCGCTATGTGACACGCTCGATGGCACAGCTGCCTGTGACCAAAGTGACGAGAGGATAATGGAGATTTTGAATCTCTGCGTACACTTTTGGACACTGGACACTTGTGGATTGTGTGCGGCCCACTGATATCTGAGCGCTATGTGACACGCTCGATGGCACAGCTGCCTGTGACCAAAGTGACGAGAGGATAATGGAGATTTTGAATCTCTGCGTACACTTGTGAACAGTGGACACTTGTGGATTGTGTGCGGCCCACTGATATCTGAGCGCTATGTGACACGCTCGATGGCACAGCTGCCTGTGACCAAAGTGACGAGAGGATAATGGAGATTTTGAATCTCTGCGTACACTTTTGGACACTGGACACTTGTGGATTGTGTGCGGCCCACTGATATCTGAGCGCTATGTGACACGCTCGATGGCACAGCTGCCTGTGACCAAAGTGACGAGAGGATAATGGAGATTTTGAATCTCTGCGTACACTTTTGGACACTGGACACTTGTGGATTGTGTGCGGCCCACTGATATCTGAGCGCTATGTGACACGCTCGATGGCATAGCTGCCTGTGACCAAAGTGACGAGAGGATAATGGAGATTTTGAATCTCTGCGTACACTTGTGGACAGTGGACACTTGTGGATTGTGTGCGGCCCACTGATATCTGAGCGCTATGTGACACGCTGGATGGCACAGCTGCCTGTGACCAAAGTGACGAGAGGATAATGGAGATTTTGAATCTCTGCGTACACTTGTGGACAGTGGACACTTGTGGATTGTGTGCGGCCCACTGATATCTGAGCGCTATGTGACACGCTCGATGGCACAGCTGCCTGTGACCAAAGTGACGAGAGGATAATGGAGATTTTGAATCTCTGCGTACACTTTTGGACACTGGACACTTGTGGATTGTGTGCGGCCCACTGATATCTGAGCGCTATGTGACACGCTCGATGACACAGCTGCCTGTGACCAAAGTGACGAGAGGATAATGGAGATTTTGAATCTCTGCGTACACTTTTGGACACTTGACACTTGTGGATTGTGTGCGGCCCACTGATATCTGAGCGCTATGTGACATGCTCGATGGCACAGCTGCCTGTGACCAAAGTGACGAGAGGATAATGGAGATTTTGAATCTCTGCGTACACTTTTGGACACTGGACACTTGTGGATTGTGTGCGCCCCACTGATATCTGAGCGCTATGTGACACGCTCGATGACACAGCTGCCTGTGACCAAAGTGACGAGAGGATAATGGAGATTTTGAATCTCTGCGTACACTTTTGGACACTGGACACTTGTGGATTGTGTGCGGCCCACTATATCTGAGCGCTATGTGACACGCTCGATGGCACAGCTGCCTGTGACCAAAGTGACGAGAGGATAATGGAGATTTTGAATCTCTGCGTACACTTTTGGACACTGGACACTTGTGGATTGTGTGCGGCCCACTGATATCTGAGCGCTATGTGACACGCTCGATGGCACAGCTGCCTGTGACCAAAGTGACGAGAGGATAATGGAGATTTTGAATCTCTGCGTACACTTTTGGACACTGGACACTTGTGGATTGTGTGCGCCCCACTGATATCTGAGCGCTATGTGACACGCTCGATGACACAGCTGCCTGTGACCAAAGTGACGAGAGGATAATGGAGATTTTGAATCTCTGCGTACACTTTTGGACACTGGA
The DNA here is from genome assembly GCF_039654945.1 of Dendrobates tinctorius. NCBI lineage: Eukaryota > Metazoa > Chordata > Amphibia > Anura > Dendrobatidae > Dendrobates > Dendrobates tinctorius. The sequence goes on along the minus strand of NW_027361676.1, from coordinate 44,111,728 downwards.
CACTTGTGGATTGTGTGCGCCCCACTGATATCTGAGCGCTATGTGACACGCTCGATGACACAGCTGCCTGTGACCAAAGTGACGAGAGGATAATGGAGATTTTGAATCTCTGCGTACACTTTTGGACACTGGACACTTGTGGATTGTGTGCGGCCCACTATATCTGAGCGCTATGTGACACGCTCGATGGCACAGCTGCCTGTGACCAAAGTGACGAGAGGATAATGGAGATTTTGAATCTCTGCGTACACTTTTGGACACTGGACACTTGTGGATTGTGTGCGGCCCACTGATATCTGAGCGCTATGTGACACGCTCGATGGCACAGCTGCCTGTGACCAAAGTGACGAGAGGATAATGGAGATTTTGAATCTCTGCGTACACTTTTGGACACTGGACACTTGTGGATTGTGTGCGGCCCACTGATATCTGAGCGCTATGTGACACGCTCGATGGCACAGCTGCCTGTGACCAAAGTGACGAGAGGATAAGGGAGATTGGATTGCTTTTAAAAAAGCAGTTTGTGGAGCAGTGGGTAAACAGCAATGCCAGCATGTCAGGAAGCCTTAGAAGGCAGCCCAACAACCAACACCACTGATACACCACAATATAGCCTCCCCTTGCACTGCACACACAGTGACTTGTGTGTTGTGCAGGCCAAATCGCTAGCAGCAGAAGCAGTTTTTTTGTCTTCTTCCCTGCCTAACGCTCTCCCTACAGAATCAGCAGCAACCTCTCCCTATACTAAGATCGGCAGAAGTAAGATGGCTGTCGGCGTGCACGCCCTTTTATACCCCCTGTGACTCCCACCAAAGCAAGCCAATCACTTGCATGCCCTTCTGAAAGATGGTGGTGACCCGTGCCTATGTCATCACGTTGCCCACAGTGTCCGTGGATCCTGATTGGCTGAAAAAGAGCGCAAAACAAACTTTTGAAACGCGACTTTGGCTTGTAAGTCGCCGACCTCGTGGCCGACCTCATCCTAGGGTCGGGTTTCGTTTCATGAAACCCGACTTTGCCAAAAGTCGGCGACTTTTGAATTTTTTCGACCCGTTTCGCTCAACTCTACTAATGACATAGAGCCATCCAGACGAGAGGGAACAGGAAATACCACCATAACATCTTTTACGGTCTCTGATAAACCTTTCCGAAAGAAAGCTGCCAATGCACTATCATTCCATGTAGTAAGGACCGCCCACTTTCGGAATTTTTGACAGTACAACTCTGCAGGATCCTGACCCTGGTCTAATGCCAACAGAGATCTCTCAGCTTGATCAATGGCATTAGGTTCATCATACAACAACCCCACGGCATGAAAAAATGCATCCACATTAGTCAGAATAGGATTTTCAGGTGTCAGAGAAAAAGCCCAATCCTGGAGATCGCCGCGCAGCAAGGAGATGACAATTTTAACCTGCTGCACAGAGCTCCCCGATGAGTTAGGCTTCAAGGCAAGAAATAATTTACAATTATTCTTAAAATTCAGAAATTTAGACCCATCCCCAGAAAACACATCAGGAGTAAGAATCTTGGGTTCAGCAGCATGTGACTGAATGAGATAGGTAGAAATTCCCTGCACTTCAGCAGCAAGTTGCTCCACACGATCAGACAGTTGCTTAATCTCCATTAGGAGAGGAAAAAAAAATCCTCCTACGGCCCCAGAGAAAAAGAGGAAAAAATATAATAAAAAAAAATTCTGACCCTTTTTTTTTTCCTTTTTAAACAATTTTCTCCTGCTTTTGAGTACCCTAGAATCTGCGGTATGGCTGGTGATTCTGTTATGAATGGGTCACCGAGGAGGAAAAATCAACACAAGCCAAGTCTCGGAAAACCAGAGTGGTTGGTAACTATGCAGATTACAGATCCCTGATCTTACCACACAACTAGCAGCAGTCGTGGAGCGTACCTACAATGATCCTAGATGCCTCGTCACAACCGGAGAGCTACACAAGCCTAAAGCAGGAAAAGATGAAAACTAACTGCCCCAGAGCAGACCTCAAAGGAAAGACAGACATGTATTGACGGTGAAACAAGATGAAAACACAAAGGCAGAAAAATAGGCTGAGCAAATGATGGGGCCCGACTAACTAGAAAGGACAGGAAAGGAAAGACACTGTCTGCAATCTGCCAAAAACCCTACCAAAATAATGTCCAACACTTCTGATAGCAAAATTAACCCTGAAGTCACTAGACTTCTCCCACTATATCAGCACTCTGAAATATTCTGAGACAGAGCAAAAAGAGGCCAATCTAATAAGGGACCAAAAGGCAAATACAGATAAATAGGAGTGGAAATTCAGCACAACCGCAGCAGGGGCTGTCTGACCACAAAAAACTGAATTGACCAACAAGAGCAAGTGTGAACAATAGCAAAAACAAACTTAACTTGACAAGACTGGAACAGAGCTGAAGTCCAAGACCTGAGAAGCAGACTGAATCACCAGCACCAGGATAGGGCGTTGGCTGTCTTATATCCAGTCTGATACTCCAGAGATCCAATCGCTATCCTCCTCATCAGGTGGCAGATCACTACCAATTATACCAACCTCACTACCTCCTGTCACCACCAGACAGAGAACGGAAGGAGGAGCAGAAAATGAGTTCACAACAGAGTCGACTGTCTTAAATCCAGTCAGAAACTCCAGATCTCCAATCGTCCTCCTCATTAACAGGTGGCAAGCCTCTGTTAATTAGATCAGCTCCATTATCTCCAGTAACCACCAGAGGGAGCCCAGAAAGAGAACTCGCGAGCCCTCTGTCAATATAACCGGCTCCACTACCTTCACTAGTAACCATAGGTAGGCCAGAAAGCGAATTCACAACACAGAACCTTAATGGGGGCAAAAAAGCTGTCAAAAAATTAGGAGCCGACACCAGGAAAAGTAGCATCACTTTACTGTAAATTGTGCTATAAATAAATGATTAAAAAAAAATTGTACATGGGTTCCCTTGCATTTTTTTCAACCAGATAGGCAAAACTGACAGCTGCGGTCTGCAACCCTCAGTTGCCAGTGTTAGCAAGGCTGGTTATCAAAAAGAGAGGGGTTCCCACACTGTTTTTTAATTATTTAAATTAATATTTTAAAAAATGGTGTGCCCCCCTTTAATTTTGACAACCAGCCAAGCTAAGACTGACAGATGGGGCTGTTATTCCCAGGCTGGTAAAGGTACATGGGTATAGCAGCCCACAGCCACCAGTCCACTGGAATGCTCTACCCCTAAAAATTAGGACTATCCACAACTTGCACTATTTTAGGCACTTCTTCAAAACACATCTGTTCAGAGTGGTCTATCATGTTTTCTAATCAGAGACCGTGTGTGTGTAGCTCATTCACTATCTATCTGGGAATAACCCTACATCAAACTCCACCGCAGCCAACAGCACCAAAAATACTGGCTGGTGACTACCTCATGCAGCCTTTTTCTATTGTAAGCTCTCACAAGCAGTGTCGTCTTAGTTTGCTTTAATTATTGTATTATTTTGAACGTTGTGTATGAACTATTAAACTGTTATGCACTGCAGAATATGTTAGTGCTATATAAATAAAGATTATTATTGTTGTTATTATTATTATAGATGAGCCAATTCTGGCACTTTGCCCAGCTCTTCCCCCTCGGTCTGGCAAGTGGGGCTCATATTTGTGGGATTGATGTCACCTTTGCATAGTCAAGTGACATTAAGCCCACGACTTAGCAATGGAGAGGCATCTATTACATGCTTATCCATTACTAATCCTATAGTTATATTGTAAATTAACACACAGCCAGAATTCAGTACTTTAATTGAAAGAATGACACAGGCTCCTTTAATGAATCTAAATTAACCCACACTCATGTCATCACCCAGTCCACAGAAGCCATGGTCTCCTATAACAGAATTAAAATAATAAACCACAATATTCCTTAAGTGTCTGCTGAGAAGATAATAATCCATTTGCGCCACATTGAGTCTAGCACTCCTACATCTAGATGGCAGGCTGAATTGTTGTAGGATGCGACTATACTGCCTGGCATTCAGCAGAGATGCTGAGCAGCATGATCCCTGATAAAGGATCATTTACGAAGTGCGCAATGGGGTGTGCGCACACTTGGAGACCTGGACCTCACGGTAATATAATTATTATACAATCCTCATTTACACTTGCCTGTCTATGCATCCTGGGACCTATTATTCATGACATGCACATTCCCCAAACACCGCTTTTGATTCTTTTTGCTCCAGACACTTACCCACTATGCTATATTTATATATGCACCAACTCATTCACATGAGCGGTTGCGAATTGCACTATATTTACTCTTGGGCTGCCACCATCACAGGGCCAGTGGAATGAGCCAGGCAAAGATAATAGATGTTTCTTTTCTAGGGCAGCTGCAGGCTGCTATTTTTAGGTTGGGGGGCAATATCCATATCACTTACCATCTTGAGAATACCATCCCCCAACTGTCAGTCTTAGCTTGGCTGGTTGACACAAATGGGGGTGACCCTGTGCCATTTTTTTGGGCTGCCCAGGAATCTGACCTGTGTGCCCTCCTTGAAGGAGCCTGCAGACATGTTGAAGACCAAACTGATATAACAAAAATAATGGAGGAACTATGATGGTGTTTGGAGGGGATATACTGTATATATATAATTTCCAAATAAAATAAACCTTCACCAGAAGACCAGCATGGTGAAGCATATTGGGGGGGACGCTGGTGCTAAAACTTGCTGTCCTATTCTGCCAATATGTATTAAAAAACTGGGTGCTATACACTTCATAAATGTTCATTAGCAGTAATACTGCATAAAATAACTGCAGACTTCTGAGACAGATTAGGGACAAAATGCTTTATACCCTTTGTATATACTTTATTTTCATAGAAATAAAAGTTTAATTTTATGGTATTCTGGTGAGGGTTTATTTAGGCTTCTCCCCAATTTGGAAATTAAAGATCAAATTGCCATCATTTATACAGACAGCTGCTATGCTTTTAGCATAGCTCATGACAATGGACATATAGGAAAATCTTTATCTAAGTCAAAGGCCATGCAAAGGACGACTCAACTACAGGTAAAGGCAATCACCTGACCGGCAAAATCTGCAGCTTACCAACCAAAAGGAAAACCTCCCCAGATGGTAGCTGCACAGATGGCCTCCATCATGGACCTTTTACCTTCTCCAGAAGCTGGAAAACAGGCTGGTGTTGAAGAAATAATCAGATGGCAAGAGAAGGGCACTCTGCAGTCACCAGAAGAAGATGGGGGACAAAGTTTGTCTTCCGTGGGTTCTGTATCTGATGATTGCTCAAGCCACCCATGGCAATACCCACCAGTCTAAGGCTACCATGACATACCTTGTTCACCTCCATTGGTATGCTTGTGGGTTCATTGTCACTGCAGCCAAACAAGTTCAAGACTGTCTGACCTGTGTACTCAATAACGTCGGATGCACCACCAAGACACCTATGAGACACACAGCAAGGCCTCTGTACCCTTTCCAGCTCCTTCAGAAAAACTACAATCAACTTCCCAGGGTGCATACTTGCCAGTATGTTCTTGTGTGTGTCGACCTTTACTTAAAATGGAAAGAAGCATACATGTGTAAAGCCACTGTCAAGGTGACAGCAAAGAAACTAATCTCAGAAGTTTTCTGCAGATACAGGGTGCCAGAGACCATAGAGACTGAAAAAGGCTCCCGCTTTACCAGTGAAGGGATGCAGAAATAATGTCTGCCATGGGAGTGGAACAGGCTTTTCATAATCTGCATTATCCACAAAGTAGTGGTAGGTTAGAGAGATTGAATGGGACACAGAAGTTGAAAATCCAAAAAGTCATGGTTGAAACAGGCATGCCATGGACAGAATGCTAGCCCCTTGCACTCTTCTCAATCAGGTATACACTCTTCTCAATCAGGTATACTCCCAACAAGAAGACAGGCCTCAGCCCATATGAGGTGTTATTTGAGACAGCTCCTAGGCTAGGATTGTATTTCTCTACTCCTCTCTTATCTCCTCTTATCACAATTACTTAGAAGATTTCTCCCGTGCATCCGCCCCTCTTTGGAACTTGCTACCACACCAAATCAAACTCTAGCCTGTGTGAACTTTAAAAAAAACCTGAAGACCAACCTTTTCCAACAAGTTTACAACCAGCAATAACCCTCATTCCACCATAATGTTACATGACCAGCTCTACACTTACCCATCTGTGAGCCCTCGTGGGCCAGGTCCCCTTAAAAAGTTTTAATTCTTGACCAGTCCACCAGTCCAAATAAACTGGAGCCACGGGAACTGCTGAGTTTATGTTCTCAACCCCTGAACAGCCAAGATTTTTTTAAGGCGTATATCCTCATGATTCATTAAACCCAACCCACCAGAGTGATTTTAACTCCAGTATACCGAAGACCCACAATGAGTTGGTTACCTACAGTGAGAGCCTGCAGGTTGTCAGTAGTGTTTTCTTCTATCCTAGTCTCAAAGAGAACAGTATGGGGTGGTTCAGAAAATGGTACAAGGATATTTAATTTCTTATCTGGGAAGTTAATGCTGTTGTAACCCACTTTAAGACAAATAAAACAACTTCTATCAAATGTAGTTGGCAGTGGTTGGGTTCTGCTAGCTGTGATATGCCATTATTATTACTGATAATCAATTTTCAAGGGGAAAGAAATTTACACAGAACTTACCTACCTTCCTGGTTGAAAAAGGTTTCAACTTCCGAGGAATCACGTTGACAATGCAGAAATCTGCAAATTTAGCTGCCTGGCTTGCAGTTTTTGGATTCCGGTCCTTGATGAACTGACTCCAAATTATTGGATAAAGTTTCATAAACTGGTTTTTAATCATATGATCCTCCAGGTTCTTAAACTTGGTTACACATGGTCTCATAGCCCACTAGCAGATGGTTGCTTTTAGGGTACCCATTATATCAGCATAACTATTTGTAAATCTGTGCTATACAGCTCTGAATTTTCATCAATAAACGTCTAGAAGGAGGTTATACTTTTGGATAAAAGCACTTGTAATGGAATCATGAATTATCTTCTATCTCTTGAGGCAAATCCACAAACACTTCCAAAGATTTTAATTTTAGTCTCAGCATTAGGTACCTTACTCACAGGGCAAGATAAACTGTCTGCATATTTTTTCAATATCAATAAAAATGCTATCAAGGTCTGCATCTTTTCCAATACTGGAGTATTTTATGGCATAAATTTAGTGGACTTTTTCCCTGGGTTTGCAGTGGAGGAGAGCATTGTACTACTCTGTATACATGGCATCTCCAGCTAAAAAATCACTCTCAACCTGTTGATGCTACAGGATTAACTGGAGGTGCAGGCTGCAGACACATGTACCACACTGTTGTAAAGTCATTTGTAGAGCAGAGTCCCTGCCCAACTAAGAACTTTGACTTCTGATGTCCTCGGGGTAGCAAACTGCTGAACAAAATTTAATCTCAGGGATGTCTTGAGGGTTTCCTTTTTTATATGCCATAATAAACTGACCTACGTCTCGATTTATCAAAGCTTGAATAAGCAAATTTCATCATTTGTCATTTGTGTCAATCTTTCTTTCTTCATAAAGGTTGTCTTTGCTTAGCTTCCAACATGCATCCCTGAGCAGGATGCCAAGCAAAAGAGAGAGAAACAATGGAGTCGATAGCTGCTTGCCTGTATATCTTTAACAGTAAGAAGCATTATTTTCTCTATGTAAAACTAGTGTGTACTTAACGAGGATTCTACCTGTACTTTAGTGAAATATTTTATTACTTAATCCATGCACTAATGTCATTATTAGAAAGTCAAACCATGATTATTCCACCATTGACACAAATTGGTCATGTACAGGCACTACTCTCATCTTCAGGATACAAAAATACGGACACAGATTCCAAATCTAACAGATATTATTGGGCAAAATAATAATCTAAGTCCATATCATTCACCAGGATGATGACCTGGCAATTTATTTCTTGATGAGGAATCTTAACAGGTTTACAGTACATATGAAACAACAGGTGAAGTACCAGACACAGGGTACATGATACATATCCGAGAACAGGATTACTATCAGATTTAGGTTCAAAATGCAGATATAAGTTTACAGGTCTGTATTCCACAAGCCTTTACCTGCAAAAACAAGCTCAATGAGTTTTTTGGAACAGTTGCATGAAGAATAAATGCAAAGAGCAGACAAGAGAGATCACATAACGGCCTAATACTACACAAGCTAATCACAATAGCAATCAAATATGTTGTCCACGCCTCTAATAGACGAGAGAGGTTAACTCTTTAGAGAAACGAGTTCACTTGTACAGTGTCCATTTTAGGACATGATCATATATCAAAATCAGACATCAGAAATACTCTGTCTGATACCTGATTCTGATAACTGATACCTGACTCTGATACCTGATTCTCATACCTGATACCTGACCCTGATACCTGACTCTGATACCTGACCCTGATACCCGACTCTGATACCTGATTCTAAAACCTGACCCTGATACCTGACTCTGATACCTGACCCTGATACCTGACTCTGATACCTGATATCTGATACCGGATACCTGAAATCTGATACCTGATACCTGATATCTGATACCTGATACCTGATAACTGATAACTGATATCTGATACCTGATATCTGATACCTGACTCTGATACCTGATATTTGATATCTGATACCTGATATCTGATACCTGATACCTGACTCTGATACCTAGCCCTGATAACTGATTCTGATACCTGATACCTGGCCCTGATACCTGACTCTGATACCTGATATCTGATACCTGATACCTGATATCTGATACCTGATATCTGATACCTGACTCTGATACCTGATATCTGATATCTGATACCTGATACATGATATCTGATACCTGATATCTGATACCTGATATCTCATACCTGATACCTGATACCTGATATCTGATACCTGATATCTGATACCTGACTCTGATACCTGATATCTGATACCTGATACATGACTCATTCAAACATCAGAATCAGGATGTCTTTCAGATACCTTCAATGCAGTATTTGAGTGGTTCATCTTATAAGCGAAGAAAACAGATCCATTTGCTGCTGGTTGAGCTAATGGCTGAGTGGTTAAATGCCTGGCTTATGAATTCACTTTGATGAGTGAAGAAAGTCACATATGACATGTCAAAATGGAGATCCAAATGATTTTTCAACTCACTGAGAGTTTGGAAAGCAGATTTCCTTAACAAAAAAAACTTGAGCTTGTAGTAGAATGGTAGTGCTGCTGTCTCTAAAGTGTAGCTTTTTCTCGGTTCAAATCCCTTGTTAGAATTTTTTTTCTTTTTTTTAGGTTATGCAGGTTAGCACACAAACTCCCAATCCTGTTCCACTTTTAAGATCTGACATTCTTATTATCTTCCTGACTTGTAATAAAATAATCTATAGCCTAAGGGTGAAGCATCTGCATCACACATAGTTTTGGTTTAAAGTAATAATAAAAAAAATTTAAGCGCCATTGCTGGGATTTGAACTCACAACCCCTTGTTTATAAGCCAACACAAAATACATTACCACAGTGCTATCCAGGAAACTGTGAGATTTTGTAGAATGAATCTAATACTGGAAACATCAAACATCAAAATTAAATTGTCTTTGTCTGAGACTTGATACTTGACTTAATTGAAACATTAAAAATCAAAAAGTTTTCATCTGATGCCTGATATCTGACACTTGACTACTATCAAAAATCAAACATCAAAATTCTTTTCAGATACAGTACTTGAGTGGTTCATTTCATAAGGGAAGACAAAGGATCCTTTCACTACCAACTGAGTGGTTAAGTTTCTGGTTTATGGAATAGAAAATGTGAGTTTGAGCCCTGTGAAAGTCTTTTTTTATATATATGTCACATTCTTCACTCTTCAAAGAGATGTTTCACTTTGAGTAGAGAAAGTCATCTATTATGTGTTAATATGAAAATCAAAATGTCATAGGAAATGGTCTAATTTTCTAATTACTTTATAGAGTTTTTTTGTTTGCATCCACCTAACAACTGGCTGCAAACTCATAAGCACTAGGGGTCTCACTAATCCACTGTGTGGGAGGCATGGTCCCTCTGTTGTAGCAAAAACAGGAAGTCTGGGTGTGTCCTCCACTATCTGATTCTGCAGGGGACGTGCAAGTGTTCTTTGCCATCTCACAGATCTGCGGAGCATCGGTTCTCTCTGTGAGTTATACCTTGATTCACCTTTTCCAAGTGTTGTGTTTTTAAAGTACCATTATATCTACAACTATAATTTCACAAAGACTTTTCCTAAATTTTGTAGTCAAGCTAAGTGAATTCACTATCTAGCTTTCTGTTTTTTTCTTAAGCAGTTACAATAATAGGCAGCTTCTCTGAAATACTGATGAAAACAGAATAATTGTATTTCTTTTCAAGAACAGTGATCTTGCTTCTAATTGTTTCTGTTCTAACTTAGCTTGTCTCATTACTTTTTATTCATTAATCACACAAGGAAATTTCCATTCTCTATCAAATATGTAGCAGCATGTCTCCCCAGTGTCAGACTAGGGTTTTTAGAGCCCAATAGACCAAAGCGAAGGGTCACACTTAGGCTGTGTGCACACGTAGCGCTTTTATTCGCATTTTCGTGGCTATTTTTACATGAGATATTGCCGCAAAATGCAAAAAGAACGCATCCCATGCAATCCTATTGGATTCCGCAATGCTGTGCTAATGCTGTGTTTTTTCCCGCGGCGGAATCGCATAACGGAAAAAAAACAGCATGCTCATTCTTTTTGCGGAATTGCTGTGATTACGCATGTAATCGTGGCGATTCCGCACCCATAGGAATACATGAGATACGCTTACTTTCTGCATGGGGCTATTGCCCACCATGCACAAAGTGAGTGGATCATATGTGGATGGTACCCATAGTCTGGAGGAGAGGAGACTCTCCTCCAGGCCCTGGGTACTATATTCCTGTTAAAAAAATAATTAAAAAATAAAAATCGTGATAAACTCACCTTCCAGCTTCCCGCGCAGCCATCCCAGTCATTGCCATGCTACCACCAGCTCCTGTTGCCAGTAATGCATTGCAGCAAGGTCCTGTGATGATGTACGGTCTTGCGCGATGCTATGTCATCAGAGATAATTGTCGCAAGGCATCACTGGGAACAGGAGGTGCTGGGAGCATCGTGAGGACTGGGATGGCTGCGCGAGAAGTCGGAAGGTGAGTTTTTTGTGAAAAAATGGAAATTTGATGAAAATTTTGCAATTTTTCAACTTTAAATTTTATGCCCTTAAATCAAAGATATATGGCAAATAAAATACTTAATAAGTAAAATTTCCCACATGTCTACTTTACATCAGCACAATTTTTGAACCAAAATTTTTTTGTTAGGAAGTTATAAGGGTTAAAAGTTAACCAGCGATTTCTCATTTTTGCAACACCATTTTTTTGGGGGGACCACATCACATTTGAAGTCGCTTTGAGGGGTCTATATGATAGAAAATACCCCAAAGTGACACCATTATAAAAACTGCAACCCTCAAGGTGCTCAAAAACACATTCAAGAAGTTTATTAACCATTCAGGTGCTTCAGAGGAATTTTTGGAATGTTTAAAAACAATTATTTCACGTCCAATTTTTTTTAATTTCCCAAGGGTAACAGGAGAAATTGGACCCAAAAAGTTATTGTGCAATTTATCCTGAGTTTGCTGATACCCCATATGTTAGGTGAAACCACTGTTTCGGCACATGGCAGAGCACGGAAGGGAAGGAGCACTGTTTGACTTTTACAACGCAGAATTGGCTGGAATTAAGATCAGATGCCATGTCGTGTTTGGAGAGCCCCTGATGTGCCTAAACAGTGGAAGCCCCCCACAAGTGACACCATTTTGGAAAGTAAACCCCCTAAGGAACTTATGTAGATGTGTGGTGAGCACTTTCAACCCCCAAGTGCTTCACAGAAGTTTATAATGTCGTAAAAATAAAAATCTTATTTTTTTCACAAAAATGATCTTTTTGCCCTGAATTTTTTATTTTCCCAAGGGTAACAGGAGAAATTGGATCCCAAAACTTGTGCAATTTGTCCTGAGTAAGCTGATACCCCATATGTGGGGGTAAACCACTGTTTGGGTGCATGGCAGAGCTCTGAAGGGAAGGAGCACCGTTTGACTTTCAACGCAGAATTGGCTGGAATTGAGATCAGAAAACATGTCACATTTGGAGGGCCTCTGATGTGCCTAAACATTGGAATACCCTCAATTCTAACTCCAGCCCTAACCTCAACACACCCCTAACCCTAATCCCAACCTTAACCATAACCCTAACCCTAACGCTAGCCCCAACCCTAGCCCTAAACCTAACCCTAACCCTAATGGGAAAATGAAAATAAATACTTTTTTTCATTTTATCATTTTTCCCTAACTAAAGGGGTGATAAAGGGGGGCTTGATATACTATTTATAGTGGGTTTTTATGTTTGGCAGCTGTCACACACTAAATGACGCTTTTTATTTCAAAAAATAGTTTTTGTATCACTACATTTTGAGAGCTATAATTTTTTCATATTTTGGCCCACAGAGTCATGTGAGGTCTTATTTTTTGCGGAACGAGTTGACGTTTTTATTGGTACCATTTTCGGGCACGTGACATGTTTTGATCGCCTTTTATTATGATTTTCTTGAGGCAGAATGAACAAAAACCAGCATTTCATGAATTTCTTTTGGGGGGGCATTTATACCGTTCCGTGTGTGGTAAAATTGATAAAGCGGTTTTATTCTTCAGGTCAGTACGATTACAGCGATACCTAATTTATATATTTTTTTATGGCGCTTTTATATAATGAAAACCATTTTATATAAAAAAATTATTATCTTTGCATTGTTTTATTCTGCAAGCTATACTTTTTTTGCTGATGATGCTGTATCTTGGCTCGTTTTTTGAGGGACAAGATGACAAGAACACGGCCATACTAAATATGTGTACTTTTATTGTTTTTTTATTACATAAAGAAATGTATTTATTGGGGAATATTTTTTTTCTTTATTTAAAATTTTTTTAAAAATATTTTTACACATTTTTTTTTCTTCTCTTTTTTACTTTGTCCCAGGGTGGGACATCACTGTATTATGACAAGCAGTGCACAAGGCCTCTCAGCTCCTGCTCTCAGCAGGCACTGACAAGCCACCTCCCTGCAGGACCCAGAAGGACCCCGCTGTTATCTTGGATCCGGGGTCCTGCAGGAAGGAGGTCCTCGGAACAATGCGATCACATTGCGTTGTTCTGAGGGTCTCAGGGAATCACACAGCCCCCTCCCTTTGTAATGCTCCCCTATGCCACCAGAACACTGCAATCATGTTTGATCGTAGTGTGGCAGGTTTAATGTGCCGGGAGCGGTCCATGACTGCTCCTGGCACTTTGTGTCAGGTGTCAGCTGTGATAATAAGCTGACACCAGGCTGCGATCAGCTGCACTCCCCAAGTGAGCGCGGCTGATCTCGATGACGTACTATCCCATCCATGGGCATTATGGCATAATCCATCTGGCTTCGCTTCTTAATAAAGACTTATGCAAATCCCCTCCCTGTGGAGGCAGAGACACCTTTTCAAGGCCAGAAAATGATAGGACATTGGGATTCCTTCCATGCAATTCTCTGACGTGCTTAATTAGACGTGGTACTCCCTTGCCTGAGCCAATTGAATTATAATGCTCCCTGAATCTTATAAAAAGGGGTGTATGGTTTTCCAGGTATAAAAAAACTTACAAGGTCAAAACACCACATATTTTGCATAAGTCTTTATTAAGAAGGGAAGCCAGATGGATTATGCATGCACATGTGCAGGAATCCAGAGGCTTCAATGAAAGGATAGATATGGCCGTATTTTTGTAAATATTTGCTCAGCCGCTTTGATGATTTATATTTATGCATTATGTGCACATAGTATTTTAACTTTGTATGTTTTCAATTTTTCACCTTTTTTTCATTGTACTCTTGTCATGTGTTGGGGGAATGGTCTGCCCGGGCATTCATTTAAATGATGTCACATCATTTCTACTCACCTGTGTGATCCGCAGAAGCACAACCTCAGCGCAAAACAGCCATTGCTCCCGTTCTTCCTAAAGTTATGGTTCATTGATGAAATAAAGTATTGGATTTCACCGGTAAGTGCCTTCCTTTTTTCCTCTTGGATTGAACTGAAATTATCTGCATTGCAAGGAGCGGCACCCAGTTGTTTTTTTCCGGTCAGCAGTTTACAAGGTTTGAGCGATTGTCACACTGCAAGCACTATCACAGAGGGTCAGGTCTTGTGCGGTGTGGCTTACATTTTCTCTGAAGTGGAATTATTATTATTACACCTACTACATATTGGCATATTATCTTGGAGATGGAATACCCCTTTAACTTTATTAGATCTTTTTTCAAACTATAAAAAAGTGAGTGAAGGCTTCTTCTTAGCCTGAAAAGGCCCTCATAGCTGCATGTGCTAGTATAAGGGAAAAAACACCATACTCACCTAGTAAATCAACCAAGACAGCAAAAATGATCGTGTAAGTTTGCTGGCATATGGCATCTAATCACTTCACAGAGTGAATTTAGTGTAGCTGCCGGTTATATATGTAGCTCACAGTCATACTGTGCTTTAGTTTAGCTTCACTCAGACATGAAGATTTTTCTTTGTCCCAATCTAAACCACTCAGACAGAAAAAATGGTGGTATTCTATTTAAAACATCACATTAGAAGGATATTCTTCCTCAAGGATCAACATATCTCCAATATGGTGCTATACAGAGGCTTCATATGAGTGCTTTTAGTTCCTTGATGCAGACTAGCAGGAATAAATATGGATTGTGCCTCCACAAAGTTTTAGAGAACTTATGCTATGTTATATGGGAAAATGTAATTATTTTCAATTAAGTACCCTATATGGTATTAAGTAGAGATGAGCGACTTTGCCTTTTTTCGGGTCGAGTCGGGTTTCATGAAACCCGACTTTCGCAAAAGTCGGGTCGAACGAAATCGTCCGATTATCGTGAAAAGTCGAAGGCCGACTGAAACACGAAACCGAATGCAAGTCAATGGGGAAGCAAAGTCGGCAGGGAGTGGAGGACAGGAAACACACCTACCCTTTTGGATGCCAAAAACATCAATTCTGATTACTGAAGCTTTTCACCCTTAATTTACTTCATAATACTAGTTACGCACTGAAAATTGGGGGTTATTTGGCTAAATCTGTGGGGGGGGGGTAGGGCTGGCTCCAGGTTTTCATGTGCCCTGGGCCAAAGAGCGCCTCTTTAACACATACCACAACTCATGATGCTCCGATACCGCAGAGAAATAGCGGCATAGTACAATGAAAAATACTTCACTTTTTACATCTCATGATTGATATCCATTTTTAATAGCTCCAAAAATGGACAGTATATTACTCCATACAGTATTATGGCCACCGCAAAGTGCGCTATACAGAGTAATGAGGCCCATATATTTCTCCATACAGAATCATTGGTCCCATATAATGTTTGAAACAGTATATGATGAGCTCCACATAATGCTACAGTATATGTTGGTCCCCATGGATGAAGTTCCACTGTTTTATGGGCCCAAATAATACTCCATACATAATGGGCCCCATTTCTAAAGCTCTAGTGTATAATGTGCCCTGTAAATGCTGCTCCAGTGTCTGATGTCCACCTTTGGAATGCTCCAGTGTATGGTGGGCCCCATATATCATTCTCCAGAGTATAGTGCTCCCCAAAAATTGCTGTCCCAACATTGAAAACAATTAAATAAGTCTCCTCGCTATGGATTCCCTGGGCAGAGGGCGTACAGACGTGATGTCATTGCGCTCTCTGATCAGACTATCACTGTCAGGAAACGCGGAAGACGTCATGGCGGTGGAGCAGGGAGAGGTAAGTATTTCAACTTTGCAAGTGCTGTGATCCTGAGCCACCGTGTAAGGTGGTATAGTATGCGGGAAGGGGAACCTGAGTTTCCTCTGGTCAGATTCTGGCTGTGTAGAGTGTGAGGGGAATGTAGTGGTCTGGGTCAATGTACCAGCAGAATCATCTAGCAGTGGCTGGGCATGAGTGCACTTGTGGCGTCCCCAGGAGTGTGGTCCCTACAGTGGCATTACCTTCCTCCTAGGGAGTGTGATGTCATGCTTGGGAGCAACGAAGGATCTCTCTAGCAGTTAAACCAACACACAACACATTTCCCACTCCACGCCAGCAGGGAGACCTCTGAACATGACTGCTGAGGAACTGCTCTTTGTGGTCGGGAGGAGGTAAGTTAGGCCATTCTGTGCAGGGAAGGGGAAGTGTGTGGATGTGAGAAGGGGAGCTGGAGGATGAGCAGAGTTAAGGCTCACTCCTAGCTGGAGCGCATGGTCCGGATTCCGGTCTCCGAGTTTGTAGGGACACTGACGTTCCTGCAGCAGAATTCGGAGGAAGTAGCAGCTGTAAATGCTCTGTACCCAACTGAGGCTCGGAGGCCCCAGCATCGACGTGTGTGAGCCAGAAGGAAAAGGCTACGGCTGCCAGCCATACGAGAAAGTTACAAAAAAGAGTCAACAGGGGGACTTCATTGAACTCAGCACTGCGAGTACCTCAGATAAGCGCTAGAACGGAGGCCACACTACCTATCTGCAGAGAGAGAAATCCAAATTGGCTTCCAGACTGACCAACTCCTTCTCCATCTGTACTCTGGGTCCTGGACAGCACCTACCAAGTACAGGTAAAGGAACTGCACGACTGTGTCTGTCATCTTTCTCCTGCACCTGGCGCACAGCTCAGCTACATCCTGCACTGCACACCATCTCCCAACTCTTTCATCTGCCCTGCGACTACGGCCCTACCTGTGCAGGTCTTCTACATCTTAGCTGCACCACAACATCTGTCCCACAGAAGTGACACTGCAGCGCTGGTCAATCTAATCAAAAACCAGAGGTGGCGTCACATATCATTCACCTATAAACGTAATTCACCCCTTTGCATGGATGCCCAGGGCCACAGAACGGGTCACCACCACCGTGACACATCCCTGAGAGACACCGGCCTGGCACCGATTAACCCCACTGCCCTGGCTGGCCACCCACACTCCATGTCAGATTCATCTTGGACTGGGGAATTCACGATTTGACTTGATAGCCCTGGCATGGTATGATAGAAAGAGCTACATGGACTAATGTGAAGTGTGGCCTGCTGCCTCATTCAGTTTGGGTGGGGGTGCAGGACACAAAGAAAGGGGTTCTTCCTGACCAGGAGCCAGCACTTGACCACTCAGTGCTTGCATTTTTTGAAACTTCAGAAGAGGCGGGCATATTTGATGGAGTCTGTTTCGGCAATGTAAGCCAAAAGCATTTCCTCATGCTCCACCTTTAAAAGCGGTTAACCTACTCCCAGAAAAGGTATCATTCCAGGCGTTCCGGAGCCAGACAATGATGCAGGCTCAACACCTCTTGCCTTAGCTGCTATTGTGCTTTTGCCACTACCAGCAGATGCACCACCACCATCATCACCAGCTGGCCCCCCCGCACCCACGTCCGTGGCCTCTTCCACCAAACTTCAAAATTTTGCACAAAATAGACACAAAATAACATCAGATATATGGCACTGTATCAGAAATGTACAGCTCTATTCAGTCAAAGGATAATTGTCAATCTCCATATATATTCCATCAGTCACACAGCGATGCTCACAGGCTCAGTATGGATTAGACAAGAATATAAAAAGTAGACAAAGTGTAAAGTATCATCAGATAGCAGGTATATATAGCATAGTTTAAACATTAACAATGTACGTCTATATATCAGGAGTAGTTTGAGCCACCACGCTAGTGTTTTGGTTCGTCACACAGGAGGCAAATGGTTGGTTCGTCAAATGTTCGTCGAACCCCATTGAAAACAATGGCAGGCAAGCACAAACACATACAAACACATAGAAAACAATTGCAAAACACCTTAAAAGGTGTCCCAAAGCAGAGAAAATGCTCAGAAGACAAAAATTACATATGGAAAAGGGCAACTACATTTAGAAAAGAGGTGGAGGAGGAAAAGGAGAAGGTGGAGGAGACACAGATATAGGCTTGTCATTCCCTTATGAAATCAAGAAAGGCTGGAATAAAAATGTAAAATACCAACCGAAAAAAAAATTCTGAAATCGAACACAATCATATACCGTCGGACTTCCCACCAATAAATTATGCCAACTGGCGATCAGGCGGCGTTATTCCCACGAACCACCAAACAGCGTCCATGAAGACAAAGTGTTTGCTTTCCGGGGGCAGTATGATTGCAAAGCTGAACCTTAAAGGGCACCACCAGGAGTGGAGCCTGCGGCTTAATTGGACTCCACCCGGGAAACCACAACCATGCCACCTCAAGAAAAAATGCACATATTGAAAGCTTTGTCGATTGTGTGTGTGGTGTGATATGTCCTTTTGTAGTTGTGCTAGCAATTTGTCAGCTTTATTCTGTTAACAAACGAGACTCCGGCATGCCCCCACGGTACGCGTCAAGCTCACTAGAGGGATAAACGAGGCTCTGGCACCATCATGGTCTATCATGGCGTTACATGTTCGGGGCTGCATACGTGCTACACTGAAAGGACCAGCTTTTGTCGCTTACAGGTGCAGATAACCAGCAGAACACCGTTAGTGATGGGGATCTGTGATTTCAATTATTCCCCGCGAACGATGATCAGGTGTGCACCTCCACAGTCAGATACACTTGATTGCACTATGAGGGACCCTGTGCCAGTGCCCGTGCCCAAGAGTCGGCCCACCCACCTGTCCAGGGCAACGGCACTCGCACGGTCGCATGCGCTAGGTGGCGACCCCGGCCATGGGAGGAGGAGGCAGTCCAGTTAGGGAAGTTTACAAAATGGCATATGTTGATGTGGGACATTCACCTGCTGCTAAAGGCGAAATTGGTCAAGTCCCAGGAAGAAATGGACCAAAGAAAGCCATTTTGCTGTCAACCTATGTGTCATCAGGGTAAGGTGTGACAAAATCCTTGGAAACCCATGCATGGTTCATTTTAATGAAGGTTAGATCATCAACATTTTGGGTCGACAGACGGGTCCTTTTTTCTGTCAGGATTGATCCAGCAGCACTGAAGACTCTTTCCGATAGCACACTTGCAGCTGGCCAAGCGAGCTCCTGTAAGGCATATTGTGCTAATTCAGGCCAGGTGTCCAGTTTAGCTGCCCAATAGTCAAATGACCTGTGAGGGAGAACATCGATACGGGAGGAAAAGTTGTTTGTAACCATAGTTGACAAGTGCTGTCTCCTGTCACTTTCAATTGATGCAGTATTACCAGTCGTGTGAGCGGGACTTGAAAAATCAGTCCACAACATGGTCATCAAACCCCTGTCTCCAACACCACTTCTGTTGTGTGCACCACCAACACCTCTTCCAAGTTGCCCCTGGCCCCTACGGCTCGTGTGACAACCATCACTGCTGTTGTGTGCTGGGAATGCCTCAACCAACCGGTTTACCAGAGTTGCTTGTTTGTTAGCCAATATTAGGTCAAGGTTCTCCGGTGGCATGATATTTTGGAATTTGCCTTTATAGTGTGGATCCAGGATGCTGGCCAGCCAGTAGTCATCATCGTTCATCATTTTGGCAATGCGGGGGTCCCTTTTTAGGATCTGCAAGGCATAATCTGACATGTGGGCCAATGTTCCTGGTGTCAATGATGCACTGCGAGTGCTGGGTAGAGGAGCACTTTCAGGCAAATCCACATCCCTCCAGTCACGCACAAACCCTGTACCAGACCTTGCCATGCCAACATTTTCTCTTGCCCCACGAGAAGCATCCTCCTCCCCTAAATAATCATCCCCATCATCATCCTCCTCCTCCTCTTCTTCCTCCACCTCGTCCACAACAGTTCCCTGAACAGACAATGGCTGACTGTCATCAAGGCTTCCCTCCTCCTCTTCCTCATCATCCTCGGCTGCAGACCCCTGCTCCTTGATGTGTGTCAAAGTTTGCATGAGCAGACGCATAAGTGGGATGCTCATGCTTATGATGGCGTCGTCTGCGCTTACCAACCGTGTGCATTCCTCAAGACATTGAAGGACTTTACAGAGGTCTTTCAGCTTCGACCACAGCACACTTGTCAACTCCATGTCTGCCCTCAAAGTGCCTGCCCGTGTATCCTCCCACAAATGCATTACGGCCTGCCTCTGTTCGCACAGCCGCTCAACCATGTGCAGGGTGTAGTTCCACCTTGTTGCAACGTCAATAATTAGACGGTACTTGGGAAGGTGGAGCAATCGCTGCAGCTTCTGCATACGACTGGAGTGTACCGGTGACCTGCGGATGTGTGAGCACAGTCTTCGAACCTTATGGAGCAGGCCTGTTAACTCCGGATAATTAGTGAGGAAGCACTGCACCACCAGGTTCAAGGTGTGAGCCAAGCAAGGTATGTGTCTGAGTTTTGAAAGGGCTATGGCTGCCACAAAAGTCCAGCCGTTATCACTAGCTACCTTGCCTGCCTCAAGATGTAGACTGCCCAGCCATGACTCAGTTTGTCGCTGAAATTAGTCGGCCAGTATCTCCGCCGTGTGTCGGTCGCCCAAACACATCATCTGCAACACAGCCTGCTGACGCTTTCCGCTAGCTGATCGATAGTGGGACACATCGTGTGCACCACTGTCAGCTGTGGATGCAGTGCTCGTGCGACTGCGCTCTGTGGACGAGCTTTCGCTTCTGGAGGAGGAGGAGGAGGAGGGTCGAACGCCTACAGCCAACTGTTTCCTATACCATGGGCTAGGCAGCACTGTGCCATCACAGCTGTCCCCTGTGGACCCTGCATCCACAGCATTAACCAAGTGCGCAGTGATGGACACATAACGTCCCTGGCCATGCCTACTGGACCATGCATCAGTTGTGAGGTGCACCTTTCCACTCACTGATTGCTTGAGTGCATGGACAATGCGGTCTTTCACATGAAGGTGGAGAGCTGGGATGGCTTTGCGAGAAAAGAAGTGGTGACTGGATAGGTCATAGCGTGGTACTGCGTAGGCCATGAGTTCGCGGAAAGCAGCGCTTTCAACCAACCGATAGGGCATCATCTCTAACGAGATTAGTTTGGCAATGTGGGCGTTCAAACCCAGTGTACGCGGATGAGAGGATGAGTACTTTCTTGTCCTACTCATAGTCTCTGGTAGGGTGAGCTGGACTTGAGAGCTGCATATGGTGGAAGTAGCGGTGGACATGGCGGACTGAGAGAGGGTTGATGATGGTGATGGAGTTGGTGTTCTTTCTGATGGCCTAGATTCAGTCTTTCATTGCAATAACAGTGTGATTCCCTGACTGATTTGTCCTTGCGACGACAACTCAACATTTGCTGCTGGTGGTGTGCTAACCGGTGGACTTACAGTGGGGGAAATAATGTAGCGTTGCTGACTACCTTCTTTGGGAGCAGTAGCACATGTGGTACGTGAGTTTTGGTTGTCCGTCCACGCTTGCAAGTGCATGGTGGTTAAATGTCTTAGCATGCAACTGGTATTCAAATTTCTCAGATTTTTCCCTCGGCTAATGGTCTTTGCGCACTTCTTACAGATAACCTTTGCCTGATCATGATGATTTTGTTAAAAAACGTGCCACACTGCACTCTTCCTACTATGGAAGACATTTTGAGGCCTTGCATGCTGTGCTATTTTGACCGTCTGGACAAGCTGTCCTGCAACTTTTTTGGACTGCTCCGGGCCTGCCAGATAACAGCTGTTGCGATGTCGATGCCCGCTGCAGATGCTCCTCCTCCTCTTCTGAGCTATTGGCAGTGGCACCCTCTACCCCCAATGGATGCCAATCTGGGTCAACAACTGGGTCATCCATCACCTCCTCTTCAATGTCATGTGCACCTTCCTCTGTGTCACAGTGTATGGTGGTATAGTATGCGGGAAGGGGCACCTGAGTTTCATCTGGGTCAGATTCTGGCTCAGTACACTGCGAGGACAATGTAGTGCTCTGAGTGAATGTACCAGCAGAATCGTCTATCAGTGGCTGTGCATCAGTGCACTCCATGTCAGATTCATCTTTGCCTGGGTAATTCACGATTTGACTTGATAACCCAGGCATGGTATGTGAAAACAGCTCCATGGAGTAATCTGTAGTGTGGCCTGCCGCATCCTTCAATTTTGGTTGGGGTGAAGGACACAAGGAAAGGTTTGGTTCATGAACATGAGCCTCCAATGATGACTCAGTGCTTTTATTTTTTAAAACTTCAGAAGAGGAGGTGATAGAACTGGAGGCTGAGTCAGCAATGTAAGCCAAACTTGTTCTTGAAGCTCCAGCTTTAAAAGCGGCTTGCCTACTCCCAGAAAAGGGAGCCTTCGAGGCCTTGTGGAGCCAGACGATGACGCAGGCTCAACACTTCCTGCATTAGGTGCTATTTTGCTTTTGCCACTACCAGCAGATCCAGCACCAACACCAACACCATCATTACCAGCTGCCAATCCCCGCCCACTTCCACGGACTCTTCCACCACACTTCCTAATTTTTGGGGAAAATGTACCCAAAAAAACACCAACTATATGGTACTGTAAAACAAGGTACAAGGTGTATATAGTAGTGGGGAGAATTTGAATCTCTCTAGACTTCAGGACACAGTTGGATTCTGTCAGGCCCTGTTTATTTTACACCGCAATGTGACAGGCAGATTATGGATGGTGTAAGAAAGGTGGATAGAGGACTGTGGAGAACTGGAATCTCTCTAGACTTCAGGACACAGTTGGATTCTGTCAGGCCCTGTTTATTTTACACCGCAATGTGACAGGCAGATTATGGATGGTGTAAGAAAGGTGGATAGAGGACTGTGGAGAACTGGAATCTCTCTAGACTTCAGGACACAGTTGGATTCTGTCAGGCCCTTTTTATTTTACACCGCAATGTGACAGGCAGATTCTGGATGGTGTAAGAAAGGTGTATAGAGGACTGTAGAAAATTGGAATCTCTGTAGACTTCAGGACAAAGTTGGATTCTGTCAGGCCCTGTTCATTTTACAACGCAATGTGACAGACAGATTCTGGATGTTGTAAGAAAAGTGGATAGAGGACTGTGGAGAATTGGAATCTCTCTACACTTCAGGACACAGTTGGATTCTGTCAGGCCCTGTGTCCATAACACTGCAATGTGACCGGCAGAAATTGCCTAGTGTAAGACAAACTACAAGGTGTATATAGAATAGGGCAGAATTGGAATCTCCCTAGAGTGTAGGTCTGCAAGAACGGACAAACTCCTTGGCTTTTCCTTACAGAGTCACACACTTAGATAGCTTCAATTTGGCCGTGATAACAGCCGTTACATGGTACTGAGAGAGGAGCGTGCACGTACACCGCTGTACGGTGTATGTAAAGTTGTCAAGCTCCGTGTTTTTGTATACGGACTGACACACGCTGTCTCTCTCTAGTTTTGAATGTAATCATACAGCAAATATACTAAACTGTTTGAAAAACGGACAAAACTATAATGTGTAGGTCTGTAAGAACGGACAAACTCCTCGACTTTTCCTTACAGAGTCACACACGTAGATAGCTTCAATTTGGCCGTGATTTACTACTAAAATTCAAAAAGAATGCCCTTCTTGATAAACACTGTATAATATTACAGGTAATGGTCACTACTTGGGGTGTTGAACCATTGAACTATTCTAATTGGCGTATGGAGTCGGGAAAGAATGTATCCCCTAATATGTAGCTATGCCTGCCACATGGTATTTTTACCATTCTCTGGATCAACATTTTAGGATATAAGTTGAACTCGATGGACTTAAGTCTACATTCAACCTTAAAGCTATGAAAATATTATCACTGTACAATGAATGCTGAAAACCTGAAAAAAGCAAGGCGGAATTACCTTATTTTTCAAAATGTCATCCCGCTTTTAGCCCCATTTGTCAGTACATTATATGATTAAATGAATGGTGTCATTCAAAACTGCAACACATCTTTTTAAAATCAGTATTCATATGGGTAAATCTATAAAAATTAAAATAGTTTTGACTCCTTCAAAAGAAAGGTGATGAAAATGAAAGCATGAAGATGAAAAATTAGCCAGTATAGGAGTGGTTAAGATATGCACTTTATGACCTGTGTGGGCCTGACCTTGGATGAGATTATGGAATTTTCTGCCACGTGAAATTTTAGTGGTTCAGTCATTAAACAGATCCTGTTTACCTTTCTTAACCTTGTGTCAGGCACAATAGGCCGAAAAGGCACAGCTCACACTTTTGTTTGTTTCTTCCCTCCTCTCCAAGGTGGCAGGGGATTCTGCCTCTTCCAGTACCTTCCTATCTTTAGGTTCTGCTTGAAACCCCCCTACTCTGTTTTTCCGCAGTCCTTGCGGAGAGCAGTAGTGACCTCTGTGGCCTCTCAGGCTCATTGAACCTGAAGGTTCTCACTTTTGAAGGATCGTACTTCCTGTTTTTTTTATCACAATTATTTATTTTGCTTGTTTTATGAATGAATAATGCAAAGTTTGTGGATATTTCATAGGAATAAGTAGGATTTTCTTAGGAATGTCCTCTCAGGAACATTGCGTTCAAACACGTAATAATAATATCTGATATTATATTATAATATGATCTGCCAATGTGTTTCTTCTGCTGAGCTTTCAACATCCGAATCTCAGAGAACTTGACTCCCATAGCACCTAAGTGCCTTACAATTATGTTTTTCACCTAATCTTAATGTTTAGTAAAAGTTATGTCTAGAAAACTGGAGGCTATTTAGCAGTGGTTGCAAAATTTTGCTACTTTTTATTTTACTACTTTTATTGTCATTAAATGAGTTTTTGTATACTCTCTTTTAATACATTGTAAACAGGAGGAGTCAAAGCTAAAATTGTTAAAAAGGTAATCTTTAGGCTAAGTTCACACGTACCGGAACTCTCGCGGAAATTACCTTGAGAATTCCGGAATTCCATTCCGCGGGAAAATCGCATTTTAAATTCCCGCGATTTTCCCGCGGAAAAACTAGCATTTTGCAAGCGTATTTAGATTGCAGAATGCTAGCGTTTTCCAAGCGATCTGTAGCATCGCTTGGAGAAGTGATTGACAGGTTGGTCACACTCGTCAAACATAATGTTTGACGAGTGTGACCAACTTTTTACTACTGAGGCCGCCTATTCAGCATCAGTAGTAAAAGATAAAATGTAGAAAAAATAAAAAATGGTGTTATTCTTACCTTCCGACGTCCCGAGCAGCCGTTCCCAGTAATCCTTTGCGAAAATGCCCGCGATGACGTCCGTTTTCGCGGATCGCGAAGTCTCGCGGTAATTCGCGATGACGTCGCGCGAATAACCGCGAGACTTCGCGATCCCGCGAGAACGGACGCCATCGCGGGCATTTTCGCAAAGGATTACTGGGAACGAGAGCGTGGAGAGAGGCGGGAAGGCTGCGCGGGACGCCGGAAGGTAAGACTAACAATATTTTTTATTTTAAATTCTATTTTATACAGGGATATGGTACCCAAAGCCCGGAGGACAGTCTCCTCTCCTACGGACCCTGGGTACCATCCGCAAATGTTCTGCTTACTTTCCGCATGGTGTGCACAGCCACATGCGGGAAGTAAGCTGAACAATGCATTCCTATGGGTGCGGGATCGCCGCGATTCCGCAAAATTAATGAGCATGCTGCGGTTTTTACAGCGAAGCGATTCCGCCGCCGTAAAAACTGCAGCATTAGCACAGCATTGCGGAATTCCATAGGAATGCATGGGATGCTTATTTTTTGCGTTTTCTCGGCAAAATCGCACGGTTAAAACCGCCGCGGAAACGCGAAAAAAACGCCACATGTGAACTCAGCCTTATTGCTACAATAATTGAATTTATACAAATGTGCATCTTTGTGTTATAAAAGACAGACAGATCATAATCGCTGATTGTCAGAATATATCAGAAATGAGTTTCAATATATATTATGGGTAGATGAAAAGTTCCTCAGTGTTGATAATAGCATAGTCAGAATAAGTCAAGCCTTATAGAAATACTGTGTAAGATATGCTTAATATTTACTCTTACCAGAGGCGTGGCTAGGGTTTCGGTTCAGGGGGGGCGAAACTTCTGAGTGGGCCCCTAGCCAGGTAGCCTTGATTACAACTCGGTGACGCACCCTAATAATGGATGTAAGAGAAGACTGCACTGTTACTGAAAATATTCCCTATACAAAGACCAATACTGATATTACCACCATATGGTCAGTGGTAAATACCAGTCCTACAAAACATACAAGTGATTACTGCACAGTTATAGTTGGTGTCTTACCGCTAACGATCTTTCTGATGGAATCATTCACTTTTCACGTCTTTTCCATCTGGTCAAGACCGACATGACAACTCCTCCAGCCACGACTCGGCTACAGAGAATACAACAACGACATGCTTCACTTCTCATATTCCAGCTCCATCACCATCTATCTCCAACCTGCACAAACCCCTCATCCTGCTGATACCCCAATGCTGAGCCGCTGCTGCCATATGTGTCCCTATTACTGCACCTGATACCCCAATGCTGAGCCACTGCTGACGTATGTGTCCCTATTACTGCACCCGATACCCCAATACTGAGCCATTGCTGTCGTATGTGTCCCTATTACTGCACCTGATATCCCAATGCTGAGCTGCTGCTGTATGTGTCCCTATTACTGCACCTGATACCCCAATGCTGAGCCGCTGCTGCCATATGTGTCCCTATTACTGCACCTGATACCCCAATACTGAGCCGCTGCTGCCGCATGTGTCCCTATTACTGCACCTGATACCCCAATACTGAGTCTCTGCTGCCTTATGTGTCCCTACTACTACACCTGATACCCCAATGCTGAGCCGCTGCTGCCATATGTGTCCCTATTACTGCACCTGATACCTCAATGCTGAGCCGCTGCTGCCGTATGTGTCCCTAGTACTGCATCAGATACCCCAATACTGATCCGCTGCTGCCATATGTGTCCCTATTACTGCACCTGATACCTCAATGCTGAGCCGCTGCTGCCGTATGTGTCCCTATTACTGCATCAGATACCCCAATACTGAGCCGCTGCTGCTGTATATGTCCCTATTACTGCACCTGATACCCCAATGCTGAGCCGCTGCTGCTGTATGTGTCCCTATTACTGCACTTAACACCCCAATACTGAGCCGCTGCTGCAGCATGTGTTTCTATTACTGCACTTGATACTCCAATGCTGAGCCACTGCTGCTGCATGTGTCCCTATTACTGCACCTGATACCCCAATGCTGAGCCGCTGCTGCCGCATGTGTCCCTATTACTGCACCTGATACCCCCTATACACACACGGCTCCAGTCCGCACCCCTCCGCTCTGCCGCAGAATAGTGGTGTAGTGTAGTGTAGCTCTGGTGGGCCCCCTCAGAGTGCAGGGCCCAGGGCCACCGCCCCCCTGCCCCTCCCGGTAGCTATGCTACTGACTCTTACCCATAAGTCAAAGAAACCAGGATTGTGATCAAGAGTCCCCAGCACGCATTTCTTGTGTTTTTCACTTTTTTAAGGGGAATAGAAGTATAGGTATCTGTCTGGACCTTTATATGTCCATGGCAATAGTCACATAGTCCATAGCCAACCAATTAGATCGATGAGTTGGACACATGCGTATCACACCAGCCGCGTCACACCAAGTCAGAACGGCAGAAGTTTCCAGGGCTCCCGGTCATGCACAGAGAACATGAACATGCTGAGGGCTGTGGCGAGAACAGCGGTTGCGAGGCACGCAAGCACACTACCATCCCATTGGGGAACAAGAACTGTAAATGTACTAATAGGCAAACAGTAATCAGCAAAAGCCAAACTAATAATTTATGACATATTATAAGTATGGAAATCTAAATTTATAGAATATCATAAATGTAATTACTATATTGTTTATCACGCAAAATTATCCACGCAAAGATGACTGAGATGTTTTTTTCATGCTGTTGAGATATATTCCAAAGGTCAAGAAAAGAACTACATACACACGTTGTCAAAATTGTTGGTACCCCTCGTTTTATGACAGAAAAACCCACAATGGTGACAGAAATGAATTGAATTTGACAAAAGTAATAATAAATAAAAAATCTATGAAAATGAACAAATGCTTTTCAACCATGCTTCCACAGAATTTAAAAAAAAAAAAATTATGAAATAGGCCTGGACAGAAATGATGGTACTCCTGAAAATAATGTGACAAAAGGGACATGTTAAATCAAGGGGTGTCCACTAGCTAGTGTTAGGCATCGGGATTTTCCCACTGAACTGGGTAGATCCCAAGCCTTGACTGCCTCTGCAGTCACCCATTCTGCTCCGGCCACAGTGGAGGCTGCTCAGCAAAGACAGCAGTCTCAGTGTCTTGCTCAGAATTGTGATGTGCGCTTGGTGACTGCTTGCTCTCCAAAGATATAATAACTAGCAACAGGCAGCCGAGAACAAATGTTTCAGAGGCTAAGTCTGGAAATCTCCCTAGTGAGCATGCTCTTGAGGTGGCAACCTCTCATTGCTGGTCAGTCATCAGCTGCTCTGGTGGCATGGCAATTCTGGATTGGTCCACGAGCAAGGTCCTGTCTGACTGGACTTGAACAGGAATGTATAAAAGGTTCCCTGGAGCATGCATCGGCGCACTAAGATCATTTTCGTTTGGTGTGTTGGTGGATACGTTACCACCCTGTGTGCACAGTGCCACTAGTAGCGCTGCGATTGTGTGTCTAGGTAGGCAGTGTAGGGTAGGAACTCCCTCTTGGCTTAGCATCTGACTTTGGACGTCCTAAGTCGTATGTGCGGATTGCACATCAATTGTCAGAGCAAGCCCAATTGCCAGCTTAGACTTTCCTGGGGGGTAGCTAAAGGGACCCCAATTAGCATCATTATCACTATACTCCTGTGAAACCTAACAGGGTATAGGCTTGAGTGCTCTCTATTGTTGTACCCCTCTGTGGAGCAACCAAGCAGGTACTTGGCACTATTTCCACCATTTCCACTATTTATCACCATCTGCTGAGACAAATGTGGTGCAGCAAAGGACATTGGCGCAGGCAAGACAGTGGCCACAAGGAAAACACTCAAGAACAGGACCCTTTGATTCCAAGAAATTGGGCCTTTCTGGGATAAGAATGACTCTTTACTAGTATGTCTTTCAGGTTTTTAGAGTGTCTCGGTGTCCTTAATAGTGAATTAGCCAAACTATGTCCCAAGTTAGGTTTGGTCCTAAGTATTGCCCAATGCTTGACAAGGATCGCTCTCATATTTGTCCACTTATGGTTATATATAGAGATAAACGTAATTTTATCATCATGTTTATTTCTTCTACTATCCTGGTAGAGTAATTGGCTTTGAGGGGTAGTGCTATCCCTATGATACCCATATTTAATACATCTATGGCTGTACCCCTCTGTTCAAACCTTTTCTTAAGATCATTAGCCTGCATCTCAAACTTGTAATCCGAAGAGTAAATCCACATCATTCTCAGGAAATGGCTCCCTGGGATGGACCTAATAGTGGCAGAGTTTGGCCGGCATTCTGCATGTATCAGGGAGTTGACAGATGTTGACTATCTGTAGACATCAGTTTGTATTTAAGAGTACTCATCCATCTCAAGATTGATGTCCAGAAATTCAATCCTCCTAAGATCATGTTTGTAAGTTAATCTGATGTTGAATGAATTAATATTCAATTGTTTCATAAATGTCTCGATCTTTTGCACCATCCCCTGCCACAGCAAAAAAAATCATCTATTTATCTGAGCCAGCATAGAACATGGTCAACGTCCCCCGCTCCCGTGTCAAAAAATATGGTCCTCTACCAGACACAAAGGTAGAGATTGGCACATGAGGGAAAGCAGGCTGTGCCCATGGCCATGCCACGCTTGTCAAGATAGAATGAATCTTTGAAAAAAAAAGCATATATTCTATAATTCCTCTCATTTAGTTTTAAATGTCAATCGGTTAGCACATGAGCATGCTTGGATAACACTTTATCCGAACCCGTCACCTCACTAATATTTATGCATCATTGAATACTATTAAGGAGACATCTGATTCACTCCACATTTATTCTGCAACAGAATAACAACCCCAACAATACAGGAAATATTTATTAATAACTCTCTTCAATGTGAAGCAGAACAAGGATTTCTGGACGTGTTAATTTGTCCCACACAAAGCTCTGATCTCAACTTCATAGAGTTTGTCTTGGATTACATGAAGAAATGGAAGGGTTTGTGCAAGCCTACATCCATAGAAGATCTTTGGTTTGTACTCCAAGGTGATGATACTTTAACTCTGTTTTATAGCAAAGGATAGTCACCCAATTTCATTTGATTTAATTATTAAATTTCTTTCTTGTTCATTCACTTTCCATTTTATCAATTGATAAACATTAATAATTAATACTTTATGTTTATGAAAGCATTATTACTTTGCAGGATTTTTTTAGACAAGCCTTAAACTTTTGCACATAATGTATATAACAGTAAATAAATCTACACTCCAAAATCTAAACCCCCTCCTTCTGTGCCCAACAGTTTGCAGAAAGTGCAGTTTGCTACCTTTACATACTAAAAAAGTACACACAAATTTTTTTTGCACCATTATATTTTGAGAGCTTTAATTATTTCCATTTTTTCCAATGAAGGTTTTGTTTTTATTCCAGGATAAATTGAAGATTTTATTGGTCTCATTTTGGGGTATATAATCTTTTTTAACCCTTTCTATTTTACATTTTATGAGGCCATATCAACAAAAAAACAGTAGGATTTTTCATTCCTTTTATTACAATTTTTTATATTTATACAGTTTTTACTTTTTTTTTACCTAGTTTCTAAATGAGACTTTTTTTTATTTGCCTGATCACTGCTCTATTTCATTGCAATACACATATATTGCAATGCACTAGAGCTGTCAGTGTGACACTAACAAAATGCCTGTTACACCTTGTTTGTGGCATATCCTAACCGGTCACCATAGCTCACAGATCTGGAGGTCACGCTTTGACTTTTACTGCCATGGCTATAATTGGTTCCTTGCAATCGCTTTGTGGGGTGGCTACAGGCTGGGTTAGGGAGCCCTTTTCCTCTCACAACTTTCTAAATGATGGGATGCTACTAGTCATGGCATTTGGTGGGTTGAACAGCTAGGGCCAGTTACAGTTAGGGTACCGTTTCACTTAGCGATGCACCAGCGATCCCGACAACGATATGGATCGCTGGTGCATCGCTAAGTGGTCGCTAGTGAGCTGCCACACAGGCAGATCTCACCAGCGACATCGCTGGGGTCAGGGGGTCGCTACTTACCTGTCAGACGCGGCGATTCTGACGTCCTCCCGCCCGCGTCCACGCGTCGCTTGTCGGCGCCACAGGAAGCCAAGCAGAAAGCGCCCGACGAGAAATGGTCCAGGAGCTTCTCGCGCGATCAGCGATAGCCAGCGGGGGAGACTGTCGGAGGTAAGTATCACATGTAGCGATATCGCTAGCAATATCGCTGCTACGTCACAAAATCGGTGACTTTACAGCAATATTGCTAGTGATATCGCTATGTGTAACGGGGGCTTTACTTGCCGTAGCTGTTATAGCAAAAGCTCGGTTATCAGATAGGCTGATCTACTGATGGTGATTGTTGAAGCACAGCTCCTGTGTCCACATAGTCAAGAAGACATACCGTCCCATCCATTTTCAGGAACGCACTGCAAAATAGAATGTAACAGTATGTTCAATGTATACCATGTTCTTGGTATGATTGTTTTACATGATAAAATTACTTTTCATGGGTGTGTAAACTTAAGCACCAACACAGTTTCTTGATGTATTAGAAGCTAAATTTTTCTATTTCTGGACTTTACTCTGTCATTTAAATCATACACACTGCAAAGGAGTGCAAAAGTTACATTAAGTGCAAAGAACATTGCTATGTGCAGCACATATCCATTAAATATCAAGTTCATTCTGTTACTCTAGTAAATGTAATCCCCATGTGTTGCTAACATTTAAAGCAAATGTTTCTTGCTCCTTAGCCGAGTGATTCAGTGTTTACCCAAGAGCCAGATAGCATTTTGCTAAGCACATAAATGCATTCAGTGTCTCACAGGAGCTGAAATAGAAATCACTTTTCTGTGAAATTTCTCTAATTGAAACGTCTTTACATATTTACCTTATTGAAATATAACTTGTCTTGATGCTTGTTTAATGGGTCATTTTATCTCTCTTTTAAATATTGCCAAGCAAGGACTTTCCCGCTTGTAGGATGGTACAACTTTATCACCCATACATTCTCTTTGTATCTATTTACTTTGGATTCTAAGAATGATAACTTTATGGCAGTTAAATAAATCTGAAGAGCTTGATGAGCTAAAGCCAAACTGGCAATCAAAATGTGATTAATGTTCATGGGTTTTAGTGCTGTTAGTTTGTCAATAGCCTTAAACCCTTCCCACCACAAGACGCACTAATAATGTCACAAAGAAGACGCGGGCGTATAGGGAAGTCTCAGGAGCTAAGCCTGCTCCATGTAGCGCACGTTTTCGCTGCATTATATAAATGGCATTGCCTCTAACACCAGCACCTTAACGAAGCCGCAATCACTGCTGTTATACCCTCTCAATAGGGGCGGCAGACACTGACAGCTTGGGGCCCCTGTGAAAGAAATGTGTCTGGGCCGCCCTCCTTTTATGGCGACAAATATATTTATATGTATATTTATACATATATACAGCTGTGCAAAAAATTAATAGACCACTTTCGAATGTTCAGTTTGTCTGATTTTCTTTATAGGTATATTTTTGGGTAAAATGTAAATTGTTCTTTTAGTCTACAAACTTCTGACAACATGTCTCCGAATTTCCAAACAATAAATTTTGGGGCTTTTTTTCTGAAAAGGAGAAATGGTCAAAATAAAAAACCCCTTGTGCTTTCAGATCTCAAATAATACAAAGCAAACAAGTTCATAATCATTTAGAAACAACAATACTAATGTTTTAACTCAGGAAGAGTTCAGAAATCAATAATTTGTGGAATAACCATGATTTTTAAAAACAGCTTTCATGCGTCTTGGCAGTCTTTCACACTGCTTTTGGCGTAAAAATTTAAGCATTTCTTCTTTGTTTGATGGCTTGTGACTATCCATCTTCCTCTTGATTACATTCCAGTGGTTTTCAATGGGGTTCAGGTCTGGAGAATGGGCTGCCCATGACAGGGTTTTGATTTGGTGGTCTCTTAATTTTTGCCAGAGCTGTAGCATTTGGCAGAATATATGCCTTTGCTATTGCTGGATATATATATATGTGTATATATATATATATATATATATAGCCACACACACATGTACATGTGTATATATTACATGGTCTCCTTTATTATGTATATTGCCATCTCTTATTATAAAGTGCCCTCTCTTGTTATATACAGCTCCGTCCCTTACATGTCAGATTTTATAAAGCCCTGTCTTTATTACATACCGTCCTCTCTTCTTAGATGTATAATGCAATGATGGCTGATGGAGCATAGGAAAGCTTCTTTTCTAATGGAGGAGCTGATGGACTTGTCCTCTGGTCATGGACTCCTCCATCATCAGTCTCTGCTGCCTAACTAATTCATCTCTCTCCTCGCTACTCCTCCACTTTTCACCTCTATAAATTTCTTCACTGGCTCCCATTCCCTCAGAGTATCCAGTTCAAATTACTAATACCGACCTACAAAGCCATCCATAAGCTGTCTCCGCCATATATCTCTGAACTAATCTCCCGATATCTTCCCTTGCATAATCTCCAGTCCTTCTAAGACCTCCCTCCTTCTCTCCTCCACACTTATTCATTCCTCACCTAATCACCTCCAAGACTTCTCCTGAATATCCCCCATCCTCTGGGGGATATTCACAAAGCCATCCACAACCTGTCTCCTCCATACATCTGTGACCTCGTCTCCTGGTACTTTCCTGTACGCAACCTCCGATCATCACAAGATCTCCTTCTCTACTCCCCTCTTATCTCCTCTTCCCACAATCGCATACAAGATTGCTCTCGCGTATCACCCCTACTCTGGAACTCTCTACCACAACATATCAGACTCTCACCTACCATCGAAACCTTCAATAAGAGCCGGAAGACCCACCTCTTCCGACAAGCCTATAACCTGCAGTAACCACGGATCGACCAAACCGCTGCATGACCAGCTCTACCCTCGCCTACTATATTCTCACCCATCCCTTGTAGATTGTGAGCCTTCGCGGGCAGGGTCCTCTCTCCTCCTGTACCAGTTATGATTTGTATTGTTTAACATTATTGTACTTGTTTTTATTATGTATACCCCTCCTTACATGTAAAGCGCCATGGAATAAATGGCGCTATAACAATAAATAATAATAATAATCCTCTCGAATACTGTGCCCCAACATGTCCGATTATCAACCACATTCAGATTTTTCAGATGGAACCTGAAAACCCACCTTTTCAAGAAAGCCTACAGCCTGCAATGACCCCGCTGCCTCCTCATCACTACCGGAGCTACTGCCTCACCAACACCGGAGCTGCCGCAACCCCCCAACCTACTGTCTCCTTTTCCACCATCCTGTAAAATGTAAGCCCGCAAGGGCAGGGACCTTTCCCCTCTGTATCAGTCTGTTGTTTTAGTTTGCTTACTGTGATACCTGTAGTTTGTATGTAACCCCTTCTCATGTACAGCACCATGGAATCAATGGCACTATATAAATAAATAATAAAAATAAATAATATTTTTATATCTAACAAAAGAGGGGACTATGTAATAAAAGAGGGAGTTGTGAATAACAAAAATAACAAGAATACACTATGTAAGTGTACATAACAGCAGGGGAAGCTATATAACAAGGACGGCACCACATATACAGTGGGGAAAAAAAGTATTTAGTCAGTCAGCAATAGTGCAAGTTCCACCACTTAAAAAGATGAGAGGCGTCTGTAATTTACATCATAGGTAGACCTCAACTATGGGAGACAAACTGAGAAAAAAAAATCCAGAAAATCACATTGTCTGTTTTTTTTTTCATTTTATTTGCATATTATGGTGGAAAATAAGTATTTGATCAGAAACAAGCAATCAAGATTTCTGGCTCTCACAGACCTGTAACTTCTTCTTTAAGAGTCTCCTCTTTCCTCCACTCATTACCTGTAGTAATGGCACCTGTTTAAACTTGTTATCAGTATAAAAAGACACCTGTGCACACCCTCAAACAGTCTGACTCCAAACTCCACTATGGTGAAGACCAAAGAGCTGTCAAAGGACACCAGAAACAAAATTGTAGCCCTGCACCAGGCTGGGAAGACTGAATCTGCAATAGCCAACCAGCTTGGAGTGAAGAAATCAACTGTGGGAGCAATAATTAGAAAATGGAAGACATACAAGACCACTGATAATCTCCCTCGATCTGGTGCTCCACGCAAAATCCCACCCCGTGGGGTCAGAATGATCACAAGAACGGTGAGCAAAAATCCCAGAACCACGCGGGGGGACCTAGTGAATGAACTGCAGAGAGCTGGGACCAATGTAACAAGGCCTACCATAAGTAACACACTACGCCACCATGGACTCAGATCCTGCAGTGCCAGACGTGTCCCACTGCTTAAGCCTGTACATGTCCGGGCCCGTCTGAAGTTTGCTAGAGAGCATTTGGATGATCCAGAGGAGTTTTGGGAGAATGTCCTATGGTCTGATGAAACCAAACTGGAACTGTTTGGTAGAAACACAACTTGTCGTGTTTGGAGGAAAAAGAATACTGAGTTGCATCCATCAAACACCATACCTACTGTAAAGCATGGTGGTGGAAACATCATGCTTTGGGGCTGTTTCTCTGCAAAGGGGCCAGGACGACTGATCCGGGTACATGAAAGAATGAATGGGGCCATGTATCGTGAGATTTTGAGTGCAAACCTCCTTCCATCAGCAAGGGCATTGAAGATGAAACGTGGCTGGGTCTTTCAACATGACAATGATCCAAAGCACACCGCCAGGGCAACGAAGGAGTGGCTTCGTAAGAAGCATTTCAAGGTCCTGGAGTGGCCTAGCCAGTCTCCAGATCTCAACCCTATAGAAAACCTTTGGAGGGAGTTGAAAGTCCGTGTTGCCAAGCGAAAAGCCAAAAACATCACTGCTCTAGAGGAGATCTGCATGGAGGAATGGGCCAACATACCAACAACAGTGTGTGGCAACCTTGTGAAGACTTACAGAAAACGTTTGACCTCTGTCATTGCCAACAAAGGATATATCACAAAGTATTGAGATTAAATTTTGTTTCTGACCAAATACTTATTTTCCACCATAATATGCAAATAAAATGAAAAAAAAAACATTTTCTGGATTTTTTTTTCTCAGTTTGTCTCCAATAGTTGAGGTCTACCTATGATGTAAATTACAGACGCCTCTCATCTTTTTAAGTGGTGGAACTTGCACTATTGCTGACTGACTAAATACTTTTTTTCCCCACTGTAACTAGAGAGAATGGCACATAATAAGGGACGGTATTATACATAATAAAAGAGGAAACTATGGCACTAAGGACGGTGTTATACATAATAAGTGAGTACACTATATACTAAAGGACTGTGCTATACATAAAATGGCTACGCCCCTCTGTCTGTGTGCAGTGTTGGTGTGCTGCCAACTTTTCACATGCATTGAGCATGTTCAATTCTGATCCTCAAAATTGGATCAGAACAGAACATTCTCTGAACCTCACGTATCTCATTCTCAAATCTGTGATTTTTCGGTATGTATGTGTGAATGGACCTATAAAACTCTACGAGTCTGTGTGCCATCCGATAAAAAAACCTAGAAGCACATGGACATTTCACACAAATGTGAGAATGTAGAATAAGAGATATTACAAAAAAACATTATCACTCCACGTTACACAAAGCAGATACAGAATAATATCCTCATTCAGACACTTACCGCTGATGTCTTGTCTGATTAGAGCTGCTTTCTCCTGTTTCTTCTCCATCTGGTCAGACCTTCATGTCGACATCTCCCGGCCATGTCTTGTCTTGTCATGATGATCTTCGCAGCTCTGAAAATAACAAGGTCACATACATTGTATACATACATGTGTCTACCCCATGAATACAGATATTTACCCCACCATTAAAAATATAAAGTGATAAGCAGCACTGTGCCCCCCATTATCTATAATCTCTGATTCCCAATAATATAAATTATTTAGTCTGTGATTCTCCCCAATTAACTGTAAGACTATGTGCACATGAAATATATGCAAGCTTTACAGTACAGGAAAAGTGAATGAGATCCCTGAAGTCTAATGCACACATTGCTTATTTTTTCCTTGCAGATTTGCAGCACACTAATGAGGAAAAATATGTAGCAAAAGCTTGGGAAAAAGGTAGAAAAAAATAAATGTATTTTATGCAACTTTCTTCCTACCAACACATTAGGATATGCCACAGAATTTTCTCATGCAAATCCTGAACGTGTGCACATAGCCTTAGTCCCTGTCTTCTGTACCCATCATCTAATATATAAAGCTCAAAGTGTGTATGTATGTGTGTATGTGTGTGTGTGTATGTTTGTTTGTATGTCCGGGATAGGCATCAGCACCGTCGCAGCTACAGCCACAAAATTTGGCACAGTCACACGTCTGGACCCCGAGAGCGTTTTAAGCTATGTTGTGAGGCGAAATTTTAACCCCGCGCGTTCCAATTCACCAAACAATTTTGCCCCTATCTACATACTGGGGGAAAAAGTGTGTGCGCGCCAAGCCCCGCCCCTCATTGTGATGTCACAATGCCCCTATTTGCATACTGGGGAAGCAGTGTGTGCGTGCCAAGCCCCGCCCCTCATTATGATGTCACAATGGTTGCCATGGCGACGCTGATGTCATGAAAGGTTGCAAGCCCCGCCGCCGCTCATTATGATGTCATAATGGTTGACTATGAGATGGAGGATGTGTGATGAGTATATGGGCACCGGACTATGGGATGGAGGATATGTATGATGGGTATATGGGAACGGCACTATGGGATGGAGGATATGTATATGGGCACGGGACTATGGGATGGAGGATATGTATGATGGGTATATGGGAACGGGACTATGGGATGGAGGATGTGTGATGGGTATATGGGCACTGGACTATGGGATGGAGGATATGTATGACGGGTATATGGGCACGGGACTATGGGATGGCGGATATGTATATGGGTACGGGACTATGGGATGGAAGATGTGTGATGGGTATATGGGCACTGGACTATGGAATAGAGGATATGTTTGATGGGTATATGGGCACAGGACTATGGGATGGTGGATAGGTATATGGGCACGGGATTATGGGATGGAGGATGTGTGATGGGTATGCGGGCACTGGACTATAGGATGGAGGATATGTATGACGGGTATATGGGCACGGGACTATGAGATGGCGGATATGTATGATGGGTATATGGGCACTCGACTATGGGATGGAGGATATGTATGATGGGTATATGGGCACGGGACTATGAGATGAAGGATGTGTGATGGGTATATGGGCACTCGACTATGGGATGGCGAATATGTATGATGGGTATATGGGCATGGGACTATGGGATGGAGAATATGTATGATGGGTATATGGGCATGGGACTATGGGATGGAGAATATGTATGATGGGTATATGGGCATGGGACTATGGGATGGAGGATGTGTGATGGGTATATGGGCACTCGACTTTGGGATGGAGGATATGTATGATGGGTATATGGGCACGGGCCTATGGGATCGTGGATATGTATGATGGGTATATGGGCACGGGACTATGGGATGGAGGATAATTATAATTTTCTATAACTAACCACAGTTAGTTACTATGCCCGGGCAGCGCCGGGCTCTTCAGCTCGTTCATTATAAGTCCTTGATAGCATCAAAATGAATTTGGAAGTGAGAGAAGATGTTATCAGATACTGATCATCCACCACCACCTCCAATTGATTACAAGTCCCAGACAGCATCTTCTCCCACCTTTCAGTTCATTATATAGGGTCCTATGCACCTTATCGCCTCATCTGCCACTCCCCAATAAATTTTAAGTCCCCGATAGCATCACAATGAATTGTGAGATGAGAAGGATGCTGTCACGGGCTTAGCACCCTCCTCCACCACCCAATTCATTTTACATTCATGTCTAACGTTCTCCACTCCCACCCCCTGTTCATAAGTCCAATATAAGTCCCCCTTCCCATCCCAATCCCCCACACCCCTCATTGTCCTTCTATTGTCCTCCTGCCCCCACATCCCATCATTGTCCTTTCCCCAACCTCCATCACTGCTCTCTCATCAATGCCTTCTCCATCACCCGATCATTGCCCTCCCACTACCTGCATCATTGCCCTTTCCACCATCCCAATCATTGTCTTCTCCACCACCCCAATCATTTCCCTCTCCACCACCCAAATCATTGCCCTCTCCACCATTCCAATCATGGCCCTCTTCACCATCCAAACCATTGCTGTCCCCATCACCTCCATCATTGCCTTCTCCATCATTCTGTACCACCTCCATCATTGTTCCCTCCCTCCACCCCAACAGTGCCTTCTCACCCACCACATCTATCATTGCCCTTTCCACCACCTCCATCATTGGCTTCTCCCTACCATCCCATGATTGCCCTTTCCACCATACCTCATCATTGCCTTCTCCCCCACCACCCCATCATTGCTATTTCCACCACCTCTATCATTGCTTTCTCTACCACCACCCCATCATTGCCCATTCCACCACCTGCATCATTGCCTTCTCCACCACCACCCCTTCATTGCTCTTTCCATCACCTCCATCATTGCTTTCTCCTCCACCACTCCCATCATTGCCCTTTTCACCACCTCTTTCATTGATTTCTCCCCAACCATCCCTAGCTTTGCCCTTCCCACCACCATCATTGTACTTTCCACCACCCACATTTGCTTTCTCCCCCACCACCCCAACATTGTCCTATCCACCATCTCTATCATTGCTTTCTCCCCCACCACCCCATCACTGCCCTTTCTACCACCTACACACACCAGTCACCTCTCTGCATGTGTGTACACACACACACCACCCCTTCATTGCCCTTTCCACCACACACATACACACAGCACCACTCACCTCTCTGCATGCTCCCCTACAGCCACACACACACAGCACCAATTCACCTCTCCACATGTTCGCCGCAGTATCTTCATTGCTGGCACCTTTCTCTCTGAAACAGCCATGTGCTGAATGCTGACATCATCCAGCCGCACTGCTGTGTCAGACAGGAAGCACGAGAAGGAAGCAGGACAAATCCCTGCAGCTCCGCTCCACTTCCATTTTCTCCTGTAGGCAGTGGAGCAGCAGGGATCGCTCCCTGCCCACCGCACATGAGGACATTCGGGCAAGGGGCCCCCAGATTGCCCTCAATGTTAGCTGCCCACTCCACCTCCGGGCCCCTGTGCAGCCGCACCGGCTGCACATGCGGTATGTCTGACCCTTCAAGAAAATTGTTCAAAAATGTATCAGTATGATATTGCTCATTCTTAGGGTATTGTGTTTTCTTGGGCACATTTTGATTTTATCTAACCCTCCAACAAATTGTTGAAAAATTTATTAGTATTATATTGCTCATCCATACAGTATTATGTATCCTTGGGTACATTTCATTGATATCTAATCCTCCAAAAAATTGTTCAAAAATATATTGTTACTAGCTGAAGAGCCCGGCGCTGCCCGGGCATAGTAACTAACTGTGGTTAGTTATAGAAAATTATAATTATCCTCCATCCCATAGTCCCGTGCCCATATACCCATCATACATATCTACGATCCCATAGGCCCGTGCCCATATACCCATCATACATATCCTCCATCCCAAAGTCGAGTGCCCATATACCCATCATACATATCCGCCATCTCATAGTCCCGTGCCCATATACCCGTCATACATATCCTCCATCCTATAGTCCAGTGCCCGTATACCCATCACACCTCCTCCATCCCATAATCCCGTGCCCATATACATATCCACCATCCCATAGTCCCGTGCCCATATATCCGTCAAACATATCCTCTATTCCATAGTCCAGTGCCCATATACCCATCACACATCTTCTATCCCATAGTCCCGTACCCATATACATATCCTCCATCCCATAGTCCAGTGCCCATATACCCATCACACATCCTCCATCCCATAGTCCCGTTCCCATATACCCATCATACATATCCTCCATCCCATAGTCCCGTGCCCATATACATATCCTCCATCCCATAGTGCCGTTCCCATATACCCATCATACATATCCTCCATCCCATAGTCCGGTGCCCATATACTCATCCCACATCCTCCATCTCATAGTCAACCATTATGACATCATAATTGCAAGGCTTGCAACCTTTGATGACATCAGCATCGCCATGGCAACCATTGTGACATCTAAATGAGGGGCGGGGCTTGGCGCGCACACACTGCTTCCCCAGTATGCAAATAGGGGCATTGTGACATCATAATGAGGGGCGGGGCTTGACGCGCACACACTTTTTCCCCCAGTATGTAGATAGGGGCAAAATTGTTTGGTGAATTGGAACGCGCGGGGTTAAAATTTCGCCTCACAACATAGCTTAGGACGCTCTCGGGGTCCAGACGTGTGACTGCCAAATTTTGTGGCTGTAGCTGCGACGGTGCGGATGCCTATCCCGGACATACAAACAAACATACACACACATACACACATACATACACACTTTGAGCTTTATATATTAGACTAGCTGAAGAGCCCGGCGCTGCCCGGGCATAGTAACTAACTGTGGTTAGTTATAGAAAATTATAATTATCCTCCATCCCATAGTCCCTTGCCCATATACCCATCATACATATCCACGATCCCATAGGCCCGTGCCCATATACCCATCATACATATCCTCCATGCCAAAGTCGAGTGCCCATATACCCATCACACATCCTCCATCCCATAGTCCCATGCCCATATACCCATCATACATATTCTCCATCCCATAGTCCCATGCCCATATACCCATCATACATATTCGCCATCCCATAGTCGAGTGCCCATATACCCATCACACATCCTTCATCTCATAGTCCCATGCCCATATACCCATCATACATATCCTCCATCCCATAGTCTAGTGCCCATATACCCATCATACATATCCGCCATCTCATAGTCCCGTGCCCATATACCCGTCATACATATCCTCCATCCTATAGTCTAGTGCCCGTATACCCATCACACATCCTCTATCCCATAATCCCGTGCCCATATACATATCCAACATCCCATAGTCCCGTGCCCATATATCCGTCAAACATATCCTCTATTCCATAGTCCAGTGCCCATATACCCATCACACATCTTCCATCCCATAGTCCCGTACCCATATACATATCCTCCATCCCATAGTCCCATGCCCATATACCCATCATACATATTCTCCATCCCATAGTCCCATGCCCATATACCCATCATACATATTCGCCATCCCATAGTCGAGTGCCCATATACCCATCACACATCCTTCATCTCATAGTCCCGTGCCCATATACCCGTCATACATATCCACCATCCCATAGTCCCGTGCCCGTATACCCGTCAAACATATCCTCTATTCCATAGTCCAGTGCCCATATACCCATCACACATCCTCCATCCCATAGTCCCGTACCCATATACATATCCGCCATCCCATAGTCCCGTGCCCATATACCCATCATACATATCCTCCATCCCATAGTCCAGTGCCCATATACCCATCACACATCCTCCATCCCATAGTCCCGTTCCCATATACCCATCATACATATCCGCCATCCCATAGTCCCGTGCCCATATACATATCCTCCATCCCATAGTGCTGTTCCCATATACCCATCATACATATCCTCCATCCCATAGTCGGTGCCCATATACTCATCCCACATCCTCCATCTCATAGTCAACCATTATGACATCATAATGAGCGGCGGCGGGGCTTGCAACCTTTGATGACATCAGCGTCGCCATGGTAACCATTGTGACATCATAATGAGGGGTGGGGCTTGGCGCACACACACTGCTTCCCCAGTATGCAAATAGGGGCATTGTGACATCACAATGAGGGGCGGGGCTTGACGCACACACACTTTTTCCCCCAGTATGTAGATAGGGGCAAAATTGTTTGGTGAATTGGAACGCGCGGGGTTAAAATTACGCCTCACAAACATAGCTTAGGACGCTCTCGGGGTCCAGACGTGTGACTGTGCCAAATTTTGTGGCTGTAGCTGCGACGGTGCGGATGCCTATCCCGGGCATACAAACAAACATAGACACACACACACATACACACATACATACACACTTTGAGCTTTATATATTAGATACACACACACATACATGCACACATACACACTTTGAGCTTTATATATTAGATAATATTGCTTATGTATAGAGTATTATGTATTCTTGAGTGCATTTCAGTGGTATCTAACTGTCAAAAAAATATTCAAAAATGTTTTGTTATTATATTGCTCATCCATATAATATTATGTCATCTTAGGTACATTTTGGTTGTATCTAACCCTCCAAAAATAGTTAAAAAATGTATTAGTATTATATTCCACATCAAAACAGTATTACGTGTACTTGGGTACAATTTTTTCGGTATTGTATTGCTCATCCATACAATATTACATATTCATGTGTACATTTCGGTAGTACAGTGCCTTGCGAATGTATTCGGCCCTCTGTAACTTTTCAACCTTTTCCCACATATCATGCTTCAAACATAAAGATACCAAATGTAAATTTTTGGTGAAGAATCAACAAGTGGGACTCAATTGTGAAGTTGAACAAAATTTATTGGTTAATTTAAATTTTTGTGGAAATTCAAAAACTGAAAAGTGGGA
Organism: Dendrobates tinctorius; assembly: GCF_039654945.1. Lineage (NCBI taxonomy): Eukaryota > Metazoa > Chordata > Amphibia > Anura > Dendrobatidae > Dendrobates > Dendrobates tinctorius. The sequence goes on along the minus strand of NW_027361676.1, from coordinate 44,067,889 downwards.
CGTGCAATATTATTCGGCCACTTTAACTTAATACTTTGTTGCACCACCTTTTGCTGCGATTACAGCTGCAAGTCACTTGGGGTAAGTCTCTATCAGTTTTGTATATCGATAGACTGAAATTCTTGCCCATTCTTCCTTGGCAAACAGCTCAAGCTCAGTGAGGTTTGATGGAGATCGTTTGTGAACAGCAGTTTTCAGCTCTTTCCACAGATTTTCGATTGGATTCAGGTCTGGACTTTGACTTGGCCATTCTAACACCTGGATACGTTTATTTGAGAACTATTCCATTGTAGATTTAGGTTTATTTTTGGGATCATTGTCTTGTTGGAGGACAAATCTCCGTCCCAGTCGCAGGTCTTTTGCAGACTCCAACAGGTTTTCTTCAAGAATGGTCCTGTATTTGGCTCCATCCATCTTCCCATCAATTTTAACCATCTTCCCTGTCCCTGCTGAAGAAAAGCAGGCCCAAACCATGATGCTGTCACCACCATGTTTGACAGTGGGGATGGAGTGTTCAGGGTGATGAGCTGTGTTGCCTTTATGCCAAACAAATCGTTTGGCATTGTTGCCAAAAAGTTCGATTTTGGTTTCATCTGACCAGAGCACCTTCTTGGCGTGTCTCCCAGGTGGCTTGTTGCAAACTTTAAACAACACTTTTTATGGATATCTTTGAGAAATGGCTTTCTTCTTGCCACTCTTCCATACAGGCCAGATTTGTGCAGTGTATGACTGATTGTTGTCCTATGGATAGACTGTCCCACCTCAGCTGTAGATCTCTGCAGTTCATCCAGAGTGATCATGGGCCTCTTGGCTGCATCTCTGATCATTCTTCTCCTTGTTTGAGATGAAAGTTTAGAGGGATGGCTGTTGTGAATTCATTCTCTGGTTCGAGAGGTGGTACGGCTGGTTTGATCAATGGAGATCTGCCACCTGAGAATGAGGATGACGATTGGATCTCAGGATTCTCAGATTGGATTTAAGACAGCCGATGCCCTATTCAGTTGCTGGTGATTCCTTCTGGCTTGTCAGCTCTTGGTTTTCAGCTCTGTTCCAGTCATCTAAAGCTAAGTTTTTCTGCTAATGTTCACACTTGATTTTGTTGGTCTATTCAGTTTTTTGTGTGGTCTGCCAGCCCCGGCTGGGGGCTGAGCTGAATTTCCACTCTTATTTATCAGTATTTTGCCAATTGGTTTTTTGTCCCTTACTAGTTTTGTCTCTTTTTGCTCTGTCTCAGAATATTCCAGAGTGCTGATATAGTGGGAGCAGTCTAGTGACTTCAGGGTTAATTTTGATATCAGAAGTGTTGGACATTATTTTTGTAGGGTTTTTTGCAGGTTGCAGACAGTGACTTGCCTTTCCTTTCCTGTCTAGTTAGTTTGGGCCCCATCATTTGCTCAGCCTATTTTCCTGCCTGTGTTTGTGCCTTCATCTTGTTTCACCATCAATACATGTGTGGGGGCTCTCTATTCCTTTGGGGTCTGCTCTGGGGCAGTTAGTTTTCCCTTTTCTTGCTTTAGGCTTATGTAGTCCTCTGACCGTGACGAGGCGTCTAGGAACATCGTAGGCACGCTCCACGGTAACTGCTAGTTGTGTGGTAAGATCAGGGATCTGCAATCTGCATAGTTACCAACTTCTCTGGTTTTCTGTGGCTTAGCTTGTTTTGTTTTTTTTTCTCCTCAGTGACACATTCATAACAGATGCCTGGGTCTTGGTAGATTTGCAGTGGTTTGATACTCCTTCCATTTCAATATGATCACTTGCACAGTGCTCTTTGGGATGTTTTTTAAAGTTTTGGAAATCATTTTGCATCCAGCTTTAAATGTTTTATTGATTCAATAACTGATTTGATAGACTTTTCGACCCCACCAGGGTCTTTTTCGCTAAGTCTTTTAGTTGTGGTAACAAGAGGAAAGTAATTTCTCAAAAGCATAGGGCTTCAAAAGGCATATGATATACAGTGCTGTGCTGTCATGGCTTCATGTGGTGCTTACTTAATGAAAAAGGCCCTGGCAGTGTCAAAATGTCTAACTTTATTGCTCAATTTATAGCAATATTCTGTCTATATTTGTTTCCACCAATTAATAAAAAACCTTGCAACATTGATATAAAGAGAGTGCGGTAAATCTCTCTTAGCTTGTAATTTTTGACAGGCTTTGAACTTTGCACACAATCTTTATGAGTCTAGGAGTACCAATACAAACCAGGGATTGAAGCTTGAAGATGACAATTTGCATATTCCAGGTGCCTTCTGGGAAAAGCGAAGAGTCTCCCTCAACAAGAAGATCTTTGGGTACAGCTGGGACCAGCTGCTTGGAAAACATCGCCAAGCCCCGTGATCAGCGTCTGGTTTCTTCCCCTGCACAGGAGGAATCCCAAGTCTGCCTTCTGTGGTCTCCCATTCAGTCTCGACTGCAAAGGAGGCTGTTCAGCAGAGACGTCAATCCCTGCGTCTTGCTTAGGCTAGTGATGTCAGTTTGGTTGCTGCTGCCACTCCTGCTCCAGCTATAGCAATTCACACTAGCCAGCAGCAAGCAGCTCCTTGGACTAAGTCTTTCTTTCAGCCTACTGAGCATGCCTGTGGGACAACCTCTCATTGGAGGTCAGGGGTCACATGCTCAGGTCCTATTGCTGCTCCAATTGGACCACTAGGAAGGTCCCGGAAGGCTGCAACTATAAAAGGTTTGCATGGCCGCCTGGCCATGCGCTAGTGTAGACCATGAGGTGTGTGTCTTGTATGCATGTATGATTGTCTCTGGTGAATGACTAATTATGAAACCCCAACCCCTTGGTATGCATGTGTTGTTCAGCCCTGCCAGATAGCCCTGAGGCTGATAGTGCAGGTATGGGACAGAGTCAGTTCTAGCGACCGCACCAAGTAGTGGCATTGCCACTCTGCACTCAGTCCACACAAGACACTACAGTACTGCATCTACTGCAGCATCCCTCAGAGCGGCACCATGTGCAAATAGTATGCTTTCCTTGCCCTAGCTTAGGGTGGTTAGTGGTGTCCGCCAGAGCGACACTGCATGCACATAGTGTGGTGAATCTTATATTAGTTTTTCCTTGGCAGCACAGTTGTGGTGCCAAATGCTAGTGGGTCTAGAGGGACTCTCTCTTCTTGCCCTTGGGGCAGGTTCCTGTGACCAAAACACTAGTGTTCACTCTGCGGTATTGAGGCCTTGTGACGCAACAGGGTTCACCTCCTCCATACCGGGTGAAGTTAACCCCGTGTGTTTGTTATACTGCCATTTGTGTCTGTCATTACTGAGCAGCAGTTAACACCTCTGCACCGTGGACCCCGGGCTGCGAACACACCTTTATACCACTTTCTTATTACTTGGTGCATTCTGCTAGCCCTAACACCCCGTGCCTCTAGGACATTATTGCAAGAAAGCTTGGCTGATTGAGTAGATTGCACAAGAAGGAAAACATACAGCAGATTACACAAGAAGGAAGACACACAGCAAGTCAGTAGGATCTAGGAGCAACATGGCAGATGTAACAACCTACATGATGAGCTGCAACATGTGTTACATGTTCACAGATCAACCAGAAGAAGAATCCAACTTCACCTGCCAGAAGTGTAGACTACTGGCCCTTTTAGAAGGAAAGGTGCGGGGTCTGGAAGAAAGAATTGCAACTTTGAAACTCAAAGAAAATGAAGACTTCCTAGACAGAACTAAAGCACCTCTACCGGTCACAGAAGGTGAAGAAAATGTCAAAGAACTTCAAAAAGCAGATGAGTGGAAATGTGTGACCAAAAGAAGCAAGAAGACCATGGAAACATCACCAACCACACAACTGAGAAGGACATCCACCCATTTCTTCTGATACATGATGGCACCAATGACACGGCAAGGAAGGACCTACCGTCAATCTGCAAGGACTTTGAAGAGTTGGGGAATAAAGTAAAGGAACTGGATGCACAGGTAATTTTTTCTTCTATTCTTCCAAAAGACGGGCATGGCACCAGGAGATGGAATAACATCCTTGATGCGAACAACTGGCTAAAACAATGGTGCAGACAACAAGGATTCGGATTCCTGGACCACGGTGTGAATTACCTGTATGACAGACTCCTCGCCAGAGACGGATTATACCTCAACAAACCTGGGAAACACACATTCACCAGAAGACTCGCTACACTCACTCATCAGGAGGGCGTTAAACTAGAAAAAGAGGGGTCGGGAAGAAAAATATTAGACTCGAACATGAAGCCAGAAAATATACTGATGAAGAATATGAGGTGCGGCAAAAAAGACCCAAGACAACATACTCAGAAGAGAGGTAAGGAAATTTCTAAAGCAATCCACAGGGAAGAGATTGGAACAAAACAAAATCCTCTAAACTGCATGCTCGAAATGCCAGAAGCCTGACAAACAAGATAGAAGAACTAGAATCAGAAGTATGTACAGGTAACTATGACATAGTGGGAATAACCGAGACATGGTTAGATGAAAGCTATGATTGGGCAGTTAACTTACAGGGTTACAGTCTGTTTAGAAAGGATCATAAAAATAGGAGAGGAGGAGGGGTTTGTCTTTATGTAAAGTCTTGTCTAAAGTCCACTTTAAGGGAAGATATTAGCAAAGGGAATGAGGAAGTCGAGTCCATATGGGTTGAAATACATGGAGGGAAAAATAATTACAAAATTCTCATTGGGGTCTGTTACAAATCTCCAAATATAACAGAAATCATGGAAAGTCTACTACTAAGGCAGATAAATGAAGCTGCAACACATAATGAGGTCCTCGTTATGGGGGACTTTAACTACCTGGATATTAACTGGGAATCAGAGACCTGCGAAGCCCATAAAGGCAACAGGTTTCTGCTAATAACAAAGAAAAAAATATCTTTCACAATTGGTGCAGAATTCAACTAGAAGAGCAGCAATTTTAGACCTAATACTATCTAATAGACCTGACAGAATAACAAGTCTGCAGGTCGCCGGGCATCTAGGAAATAGCGACCACAATATTGTACAGTTTCACTTGTCTTTCACTAGAGGGACTTGTCAGGGAGTCACAAAAACACTGAACTTTAGGAAGGCAAAGTTTAACCACCTTAGAGATGCCCTTAATCAGGTTGGCTGGGACAATGTCTTCAGAAATAAGAATACAAATAATAAATTTGAATTGTTTAAGAACATCTTAAATAGGCAATGTAAGCAGTTTATACCTTGTGGGAATAAAAGGACAAGAAATAGGAAATACCCAATGTGGCTAAACAAAGAAGAAAGAGGGGCAACTAACAGTAAAAAGAAAGCATTTAAACTACTAAAGCAGGATGGCACCGATGAAGCTCTAAAAAACTATAGGGAGAAAAATACTTTATCTACAGTTAGGTCCATATATATTTTTTCTCATTTTGATTCTAGAAATTACCGCAATGAATTTTAAACAAAACAATTCAGATGCAGTTGAAGTTCAGACTTTCAGCTTTCATTTGAGGGTATCCACATTAAATTTGGATGAAGGGTTTAGGAGTTTCAGCTCCTTAACATGTGCCACCCTGTATTTAAAGGGACCAAAAGTAATTGGACAGATTAAATAATTGTAAATAGTGTTGAGCATTCCGATACCACAAGTATCGGGTATCGGCCGATATTAGCGGTATCGGAATTCCGATACTGACTTCCGATACTTTTGTCATATCGGATACCGGAATTGGAATCGGAAGTTCCCATCATGATATGAGCCTGCTTGCTTTGATTAAGCCAATGGGAATCCTCCGAAGTGTGGGCACATCCTGTTAGGCATGTAGGCATGTTAACTATTGGCATGGCTGTGATTGGCTGCCGAAATGATGTCATGATGCACTATAAAAGCCACCGCAGCCGCCATTTCTGGTTCACTCTGCTGTGAATTCAGTTAGGGACAGGCTGCTGTAGAAGACTGTGAGGGACAGTTAGAAATAGCGATTCCACCAAACATCTAGTGCTTTACCCAGGCTACATAAACCACCACTGTAGCCTTCTTTGCCCTAGCAGCAGTGTTCACAGCTGTCTGCAAGGGCTGTGTGAGTGCAGCTCATGCTGTGGAGTGGGTCCTGCAGCCACGTCAGGTTGTAGGCTGCCCAGCGTGCCTCACTGCTGCCTCATACATCTTTTAATTTTTGAGCTGCATTTTTTACATAATTTCAATTTAGTGTGCTTCCATCCGTATCCATATACGTTGGTTGCAAACACTAGTAGTAGACAGCGGAGCCTTTCTGCAGCCTTTCAGTGCTAGTGTCCACTTTGCTGCACTGTTCACGGCTGTCTGAGAGGTCTCTGACTGTGTGTGAGTGCAGCTCACGCTGAGTAGTGTGTCCTGCAGCTACGTCTGGTTGTAGGACGCTCAGCGTGTCACTGCCTCACACATTTTTCTTTTATTGCAGCTCATTTTTTCTTCTATTAGTGTGCATCCATCCGTCTCCATCTACGGTGGTTGCAAACACTATATAGGAGTACACGGCGGAGCCTTTCTGCAGCCTGTCAGTGCCAGTGCCCACTTAGCTGCACTGTTCACGGCTGTCTGAGAGGTCTCTGACTGTGTGTGAGTGCAGCTCACGCAGAGTAGAGTGTCCTGCAGCTACGTCTGGTTGTAGGACGCTCAACGTGCGTCACTGCCTCACACATATTTGTCTTTGAGTGCAGCTCATTTTTTCTTCTCCTATTAGTGTGCATCCATCCGTATCCATCAACATTGGTTGGTTGCAAACACTATATAGGAGTAGATAGAGGAGCCTTTTTTTCTGGCTTGTGCCCTGCCGGCACAGCCAGATTAGTATTACCCAATTTTTTTGGAGCCTCATCTTTTGCATTGTAGGTTACCTGCCTGCATTGTAATAGCTCCAAAAAGTTGGTGATACTATCAGTTTCAATTCTTTGTTCACATACTTTGAGTTTGTTTCCAACAAAGAAACCACAAAAAAAGTTCACCAAACACTACATTTGGAACTTGTGTAGGCCACATCAGCTCCTATTAAAGTGTAGTCCACACACACACACACTTCATAAAATTTGTGTTTCTTGTACCTGTAACCAGCTGTTCAGGAATAAGCACACTAAGGCCCCCCTTTGTACTTTTCTGCCTATCTTAAGCAGTCTGGCAAGATGAAGAAGGCAGGGAGTAAGGCGCGTGGGCGTGGGCGTGGAGTTTCAGCAGGGAGAGGACGTGGGGATTCTGCAGGGAGAGGACGTGGGGATTCTGCAGGTAGAGGACGTGGGGATTCTGGGCCTGCTGCGGGCACCAGTGGATCAGCATCCCCCAGTTTTAGCAGGCAACAGTCCTTTATGTGCAGCTTTGTAGGACCTCAACGTACCCCACTGCTACGGGAGGAACAAATTGAAGCCGTTGTCGGATGGATGGCAGCTAACACATCGACTTCAATTACTTCCACAGCCTCTCAGGACCAGAGCACTGAAGAGCAACCATCTGTCTCTTCACCACCTGCCAAAGTGACCAGGCAGTCAGAGAGACATGGACAGGAGCCATCACAGTCTCTACTTCTGTTCTCGGAATCTGTTGGCTTGGAAAGAGGGGGCCAGCCAAGCAGCATTCCTGAATGTGAAGAAGAGGGAGTATGCAGTGATGCGCAACTTCTTTGTCCCTCTGAATCTGAAGAGGCGAGTGGGCCAGTGCCTATGGTCAGCACACCTCAGTACGCATCAGATGATGACGAGACTCAGTTGCCACTTTCTGGTGAGTACGGTGCTGGCGAGACAACCCCGGAGAAGCAGCTGTTTGAAGAGGGGAGGGAAGATGATGAGGTCCTTGACCCATCATGGCGTGAGGAACAGGAAGGTGGTGGGAGCAGCTCGGAGGAAGAGATTCCCCTACCGGCCAAAACAGGAGGCAGAGGGAGGGGGAAGACTTGGTTGCCTGTACCCTCCACTTCGGCACCCGTTAGGAGCATTCCTCATTCCAAAGGCAAAACGGGCGCTCCCAAGACTTGCAGTGCGTGGTCCTTTTTTGACACAGTTGCAGATGACATTTGCTTTGTCAAATGCAAGCTGTGTCATCAGATAGTCAAAAGAGGGAGAAATGTCAGCAACCTCAATACCACAAATATGTGGAAACATGTGCGCACCAAGCACGAGTTGGAGTTGCAGAGACACCCTGAAGACGTAGGCCAATGTACAGCACCACCTACCACCTCTTCAGTTCGTGTTGGGGCCTCTTCCTCCAGCTCACACACTGCTGGTTCGGCTTCCTCACAGGATCGCCAAGGAAGAACCTCTGCCACTGTTGTCCGGAGACCCTGTCAGATTCCACCCATAGCAGCACGTTCCCATCCATCACAGCCATCGGTAGCACAGGCATGGGATAAAAGGCGCCCTTACTCGGCAAACCATCCCCGAGCACAGTCTCTGAATGCTGGCATTGCCAAACTTCTGGCAGTTGAAATGCTGTCATTCAGGCTGGTGGACACTGACACCTTCCGGGACTTAATGGCATTGGCAGTCCCCCAATACAACGTGCCCAGCCGCTTTTTTTTCAGCAGGCGAGCCGTCCCTGCCCTGCAGAAACATGTTGAGGGCAAAATAAAACATGCGCTACTAAACGCCGTTAGTAGCAAGGTCCACCTGACCACCGATGCGTGGACCAGTAACCATGGACAGGGACGATACCTTTCCCTCACTGCCCACTGGGTCAATGTTGTGGAGCCGGGTACAGATCTGGAGAGTGGCGCTGTACGTGTTCTTCCAACGCCACGGATTGCAGGACTCCAGTCTGTACACATAGACTCCTCCTCCTACTCAAGTTCCTCAGAAACAGCAGAGCAGGAGCCTGTTACGACCGATATGAGCACAGCCGTGGCCAAACGTCAACAGGCTGTACTCAAATTAATTTCTTTGGGGAATCGAAGCCACACAGCGCAGGAGCTCTGGAATGCTATCAAGCAGGAGAGCGATGTGTGGTTTGGGCCAGCGAATCTCCAGCCGGGCTTGGTAGTGTGTGACAATGGCCGAAATCTGGTGGCAGCTCTTGGCCTAGGCAACCTCACACACATCCCATGTCTGGCACATGTGCTTAACTTGGTCGTGCAGAGCTTTCTGAGGGACTATCCAGATCTTGATGCACTGTTGCACAAGGTCCGCATAGAGTGCGCTCACTTGCGGCGTTCCAGCACAGCAAGATCGCGCCTCGCTGCTCTGCAGCGACGATTTGGCCTTCCGGAACATCGCATCATATGTGACCTACCCACCCGGTGGAATTCAACGTTACATATGTTGGAGCGGTTGTGTGAGCAGCAGGCAGCAGTCATGGAGTACCAGCTGCAGCAGGCGCAAACAAGTCGCACTGTGCGCCGTTCACACTTCAGCACCATTGAGTGGGCCTCTATGAAGGACATCTGCCTCGTTTTGCGTGCCTTCGATGAATCCACGCGGATGGCGAGTGCAGATGATGCACTAGTCAGCATGACTGTCCCCCTTATCTGCCTGCTTCAACAAACACTGCAAGCACTAAGGGATGAGGTTTCGGAAGAGGTGGAGGATGAGGGGTCCCAAATGCCATCTGCTTCTGGACAGTCTGCGCTACGTGTTTCCTCACAAAGGCCTAGGCAGGGGACACTTTGTGAGGAGGATGAGGAGGAGTCGATGGAGAAGGAAGACATCTCTACAGAGGAGGGAGGTACACAAACCTCTACTCAGTATGTACAGCGAGGGTGGGGTGATGCAGAGCAGGCCGAGGTCACGCCTCAAACAGGGGACAGCGGTTCTTTGGCAGTTGGGAGTCTGCAGCACATGGTTGATTTCATGCTGCAGTGCCTGAGAAACGACCGCCGCATCGCCCACATTCTCGTCTCGGCTGATTATTGGGTGTACACCCTCCTAGATCCTCACTACCGGGACAGCGTACAAAGGCTCATACCAACGTTGAACCGGGAGCGTAAACTGCGGGAGTACGAAGAGTCACTGGTGTAGTCCATAATGTTTTCCATTCCACCCGACAGCATTGTTGCTAGTGCTTTTCAAAGCAGCTCTGTGCGTCGAGGCAGTGGAGGAAACTCTGCACAAAGAGGGAGCAGAGGCAGCGCTGCAGCACAAGGCAAGACCACTATGGCCCAAATGTGGCAAAGTTTTGTGTGTCCACCACAATTGTCTACACCATCAGCGACGCCTCGAGTCAGCAGGAGGCAACGCTTCCGTCAGATGGTGTCAGACTACATGTCTTGCCCTGTGACTGTACTCCCAGATGGCTCTTCCCCCTTCAAGTTTTGGGTCTCTAAGCTGGATACATGGCCAGAGCTTAGCCAGTATGCATTGGAGGTGCTGGCTTGCCCTGCTGCCAGTGTATTATCGGAATGTGTCTTTAGTGCCGCAGGTGGTGTACTAACAGACCGTCGCACGCGACTATCTTCCGATAATGTTGACCGGCTGACTTTTCTGAAAATGAACAAGGCCTGGATCTCCAAAGACTTTGCCATTCCTCTTACAGACTAAATTAGTGGTTGGCAACTGTATCCAGGTCTGCTGGTGTGTTCATTTTTCTACCACCTGAACTATAATCCCTGTGCTTCAACACAGCCAGTTGTCGCTCAGATGTGTCGTCTGCACAGAGAAACACACTACTCCTGTGTTAGTGGGGTTCAGTAACGCCAGCTGATCCCCTGCTGTGTGGACGGCAAAGTCACCAGCTCCATCAACATTCAAACCACTACTGATTTTTAACCGTGCCCAACTTAGGTCTCTGGCTCCACTGTCTCTACTATTTCCCCTGGCCTCCAACCCCGCCATCTACATCTCTGAAGTGGCGTCAGCACAATCTACACTTGTTCCTGTGTTCCTGTGGCTCAGTCCCATCAGTTTATCCCCTGATGTGTGTCCGGCAAGGTCTCCTGCTCTGTCCACATTCCCATAACCAGTAGTGGGAATGAGGACAGAGCTGGCGAACTTGCCGGACAAACATCAGGGGATCAACTGACGGGACTTAGCACCAGTAACACAGGAACAAGTGTAGATTGTGCTGACGCCACTTCAGAGATGTAGATGGCGGGGTTGGAGGCCAGGGTAAATAGTAGAGACAGTGGAGCAAGAGGCCTAAGTGGAGCATGGTTAGAATGAGTAGTAGTCAACAACCTCCATAAAAACCGCTGCCCATTGGCCTCTGCATGTGGCATGCGTAATCCTGGGCTCCAACAGTGTCAGTTGGTGTTCAGAAGTGTCGTCTCCACAGAGCCAAACACATTCGTTCAAGTGTTAGTGGGGTTCAGCACTGCCAGCTGTTCCCCTGCTGTGGAGATGGCAAGTCTCCTGCGGCCTTCACCTGCCAAAATCCAGTAGGCCCCAGCCTGCTCCTTGCCTAATCCTGGGCTCCAACAGCGTCAGTTGGTGTTCAGAAGTGTCATCTCCACAGAGCCAAACACATTCGTTCAAGTGTTAGTGGGGTTCAGCACTGCCAGCTGTTCCCCTGCTGTGGAGATGGCAAGTCTCCTGCTGCCTTCACCCGCCAAAATCCAGTAGGCCCCAACCTGCTCCTCGCCTAATCCTGGGCTCCAACAGCGTCAGTTGGTGTTCAGAAGTGTCATCTCCACAGAGCCAAACACATTCGTTCAAGTGTTAGTGGGGTTCAGCACTGCCAGCTGTTCCCCTGCTGTGGAGATGGCAAGTCTCCTGCTGCCTTCACCTGCCAAAATCCAGTAGGCCCCAGCCTGCTCCTTGCCTAATCCTGGGCTCCAACAGCGTCAGTTGGTGTTCAGAAGTGTCATCTCCACAGAGCCAAACACATTCGTTCAAGTGTTAGTGGGGTTCAGCACTGCCAGCTGTTCCCCTGCTGTGGAGATGGCAAGTCTCCTGCTGCCTTCACCTGCCAAAATCCAGTAGGCCCCAGCCTGCTCCTCGCCTAATCCTGGGCTCCAACAGCGTCAGTTGGTGTTCAGAAGTGTCATCTCCACAGAGCCAAACACATTCGTTCAAGTGTTAGTGGGGTTCAGCACTGCCAGCTGTTCCCCTGCTGTGGAGATGGCAAGTCTCCTGCTGCCTTCACCTGCCAAAATCCAGTAGGCCCCAGCCTGCTCCTCGCCTAATCCTGGGCTCCAACAGCGTCAGTTGGTGTTCAGAAGTGTCATCTCCACAGAGCCAAACACATTCGTTCAAGTGTTAGTGGGGTTCAGCACTGCCAGCTGTTCCCCTGCTGTGGAGATGGCAAGTCTCCTGCTGCCTTCACCTGCCAAAATCCAGTAGGCCCCAGCCTGCTCCTCGCCTAATCCTGGGCTCCAACAGCGTCAGTTGGTGTTCAGAAGTGTCATCTCCACAGAGCCAAACACATTCGTTCAAGTGTTAGTGGGGTTCAGCACTGCCAGCTGTTCCCCTGCTGTGGAGATGGCAAGTCTCCTGCTGCCTTCACCTGCCAAAATCCAGTAGGCCCCAGCCTGCCCCTCGCCTAATCCTGGGCTCCAACAGCGTCAGTTGGTGTTCAGAAGTGTCATCTCCACAGAGCCAAACACATTCGTTCAAGTGTTAGTGGGGTTCAGCACTGCCAGCTGTTCCCCTGCTGTGGAGATGGCAAGTCTCCTGCTGCCTTCACCTGCCAAAATCCAGTAGGCCCCAGCCTGCTCCTCGCCTAATCCTGGGCTCCAACAGCGTCAGTTGGTGTTCAGAAGTGTCATCTCCACAGAGCCAAACACATTCGTTCAAGTGTTAGTGGGGTTCAGCACTGCCAGCTGTTCCCCTGCTGTGGAGATGGCAAGTCTCATGCTGCCTTCACCTGCCAAAATCCAGTAGGCCCCAGCCTGTTCCTCGCCTAATCCTGGGCTCCAACAGCGTCAGTTGGTGTTCAGAAGTGTCATCTCCACAGGGCCAAACACATTCGTTCAAGTGTTAGTGGGGTTCAGCACTGCCAGCTGTTCCCCTGCCTTGGAGATGGCAAGTCTCCTGCTGCCTTCACCTGCCAAAATCCAGTAGGCCCCAGCCTGCTCCTCACCTAATCCTGGGCTCCAACAGCATCAGTTGGTGTTCAGAAGTGTCATCTCCACAGAGCCAAACACATTCGTTCAAGTGTTAGTGGGGTTCAGCACTGCCAGCTGTTCCCCTGCTGTGGAGATGGCAAGTCTCCTGCTGCCTTCACCTGCCAAAATCCAGTAGGCCCCAGCCTGCTCCTCGCCTAATCCTGGGCTCCAACAGCGTCAGTTGGTGTTCAGAAGTGTCATCTCCACAGAGCCAAACACATTCGTTCAAGTGTTAGTGGGGTTCAGCACTGCCAGCTGTTCCTCTGCTGTGGAGATGGCAAGTCTCCTGCTGCCTTCACCTGCCAAAAGCAACAGGCCCCAGCCTGCTCCTCGCCTAATCCTGGGCTCCAACAGCGTCAGTTGGTGTTCAGAAGTGTCATCTCCACAGAGCCAAACACATTCGTTCAAGTGTTAGTGGGGTTCAGCACTGCCAGCTGTTCCCCTGCTGTGGAGATGGCAAGTCTCCTGCTGCCTTCACCTGCCAAAAGCAACAGGCCCCAGCCTGCTCCTCGCCTAATCCTGGGCTCCAACAGCGTCAGTTGGTGTTCAGAAGTGTCATCTCCACAGAGCCAAACACATTCGCTCAAGTGTTAGTGGGGTTCAGCACTGCCAGCTGTTCCCCTGCTGTGGAGATGGCAAGTCTCCTGCTGCCTTCGCCTGCCAAAATCCAGTAGGCCCCAGCCTCCTCCTCGCCTAATCCTGGGCTCCAACAGCGTCAGTTGGTGTTCAGAAGTGTTGTCTCCACAGAGCCAAACACATTCGTTCAAGTGTTAGTGGGGTTCAGCACTGACAGCTGTTCCCCTGCTGTGGAGATGGCAGTCTCTCCTGCTGTCTCCGCATTCCAAAGACAGTAGGCCTCTGCCTACACCCTCCTATTTCCTGGGCTTCAACACAGCCAGTTGTAGCTCGGAAGTGCCGTCCACACGGAAAGAGACACTTGCTCCCGTGTCTCAGTGGGGTTCAGTAACGTCAGCTGATCCCCTGCTGTGTGGATGGCAGTCTCTCCTGCTGTCTCCGCATTCCAAAGACAGTAGGCCTCTGCCTACTCCCTCCTATTTCCTGGGCTTCAACACAGCCAGTTGTAGCTCGGAAGTGCCGTCCACACGGAAAGAGACACTTGCTCCCGTGTCTCAGTGGGGTTCAGTAACGTCAGCTGATCCCCTGCTGTGTGGATGGCAGTCTCTCCTGCTGTCTCCACATTCCAAATACAGTAGGCCTCTGCCTACACCCTCCTATTTCCTGGGCTTCAACACAGCCAGTTGTAGCTCGGAAGTGCCGTCCACACGGAAAGAGACACTTGCTCCCGTGTCTCAGTGGGGTTCAGTAACGTCAGCTGATCACCTGCTGTGTGGATGGCAGTCTCTCCTGCTGTCACCACATTCCAAATACAGTAGGCCTCTGCCTACACCCTCCTATTTCCTGGGCTTCAACACAGCCAGTTGTAGCTCGGAAGTGCCGTCCACACGGAAAGAGACACTTGCTCCCGTGTCTCAGTGGGGTTCAGTAACGTCAGCTGATCCCCTGCTGTGTGGATGGCAGTCTCTCCTGCTGTCACCACATTCCAAATACAGTAGGCCTCTGCCTACACCCTCCTATTTCCTGGGCTTCAACACAGCCATTTGTAGCTCGGAAGTGCCGTCCACACGGAAAGAGACACTTGCTCCCGTGTCTCAGTGGGGTTCAGTAACGTCAGCTGATCACCTGCTGTGTGGATGGCAGTCTCTCCTGCTGTCACCACATTCCAAATACAGTAGGCCTCTGCCTACACCCTCCTATTTCCTGGGCTTCAACACAGCCAGTTGTAGCTCGGAAGTGCCGTCCACACGGAAAGAGACACTTGCTCCCGTGTCTCAGTGGGGTTCAGTAACGTCAGCTGATCCCCTGCTGTGTGGATGGCAGTCTCTCCTGCTGTCTCCACATTCCAAATACAGTAGGCCTCTGCCTACACCCTCCTATTTCCTGGGCTTCAACACAGCCAGTTGTAGCTCGGAAGTGCCGTCCACACGGAAAGAGACACTTGCTCCCGTGTCTCAGTGGGGTTCAGTAACGTCAGCTGATCCCCTGCTGTGTGGATGGCAGTCTCTCCTGCTGTCACCACATTCCAAATACAGTAGGCCTCTGCCTACACCCTCCTATTTCCTGGGCTTCAACACAGCCAGTTGTAGCTCGGAAGTGCCGTCCACACGGAAAGAGACACTTGCTCCCGTGTCTCAGTGGGGTTCAGTAACGTCAGCTGATCCCCTGCTGTGTGGATGGCAGTCTCTCCTGCTGTCTCCACATTCCAAATACAGTAGGCCTCTGCCTACACCCTCCTATTTCCTGGGCTTCAACACAGCCAGTTGTAGCTCGGAAGTGCCGTCCACACGGAAAGAGACACTTGCTCCCGTGTCTCAGTGGGGTTCAGTAACGTCAGCTGATCCCCTGCTGTGTGGATGGCAAAGTCTCCTGCTGCCTACACAGTCGTACTACTACTGATTTTTAACCGTGCTCCAATTAGGCCTGTGGCTCCACTGTCTCTCGTATTTCCCCTGTCCTCCAACCCTGCCAGTTACAGCTCCGAAGTGGCGTCTGCACAATCCACACTTGTTCCTGTGTTACAGGTGTTCAGTCCGGTCAGTTAATCCCCTGATGTGTGTCCGGCAATGTCGCCTGCTCTGTCCACATTCCCATAAGTAGTTATGGGAATGTGGACAGAGCAGGCGACATTGCCGGACACACATCAGGGGATTAACTGACCGGACTGAACACCTGTAACACAGGAACAAGTGTGGATTGTGCAGACGCCACTTCGGAGCTGTAACTGGCGGGGTTGGAGGACAGGGGAAATACGAAAATCAGTGAAGCCACAGGCCTAAGTGGAGCTTGGTTAAAATTAGTAGAAGTCTACAACCGATCTTAAAATTTCTTCAATGCAGCCTCAGCCTGCTCCGTGCTTGTCCCTGGGCTTCAACACAGCCAGTTGTTGCTCGGAAGTGCCGTCTTCACAGAGTAAAACACTAGCTCCTGTGTTTGTGGGGTTCAGTAACGTCAGCTGTTCCCCTGCTGTTTTGATGGCAATCTGTCCTGCTGCCTCCCAATTGACAGCACATCAGGCCTCAGCCTGCTAAGTGCTTGTCCCTGGGCTCCAACATCGCCAGTTGCTGCTCATAACTGACTTTGGCACGGGTACTCCCTCCTGACCAGCTTGGTTCCAGCCCTGCCTGCTGTTTCCGGGAAGTGTCAATGTCAGTTTGCCACCCCAAGTTGCCATGTCGTGTTGCGGTTGGGTTAGCCGAGGCTAGGGTGCCAGCAGTTTAGGTGCTTCCTATGTGGACTGCGGGTTCTGGTAAGAAAGGCTTGTTCCGTAGTGCCAGTAGGACAAGCACCCCCTGTAGGACTGTGTGATTCGGTAACTGCGGCCAGCTTGCGGCATGCCAACTTTGCTTTTCAGGGGTAACTTCAGCTGCCCCTCCGGGTTCCAGCACCGTCAGCTGGTTCTCGTCAGAGCCTTTGGCCTAGGTGCCTCCATCTCGGTATCCCAGTTCCGGCAACGTCTGCTGGTCCTTGGTAGTGCTTTGTAGCACAGGTACCTCCTGCTTAGTAACCGGGTTCCAGCACCGTCAGCTGGTCCTCGGTTGTGCCATTGGCTCTTATTGCTTCTGCTGCCCCTCCGGGTGCCAGCACTGTCAGCTGGTCCTCGCTATTTCCATTTGCTCTTGCAGCTTATGCTACCCCTCCGGGTTCCAGCACCGTCAGCTGGTTCTCATCAGAGCCTTTGGCCTAGGTGCCTCCATCTCGGTATCCCAGTTCCGGCAACGTCTGCTGGTCCTTGGTAGTGCTTTGTAGCACAGGTACCTCCTGCTTAGTAACCGGGTTCCAGCACCGTCAGCTGGTCCTCGGTTGAGCCATTGGCTCTTATTCCTTCTGCTGCCCCTCCGGGTGCCAGCACTGTCAGCTGGTCCTTGCTATTTCCATTTGCTCTTGCAGCTTATGCTACCCCTCCGGGTTCCAGCACCGTCAGCTGGTTCTCGTCAGAGCCTTTGGCCTAGGTGCCTCCATCTCGGTATCCGAGTTCCGGCAACGTCTGCTGGTCCTTGGTAGTGCTTTGTAACACAGGTACCTCCTGCTTAGTAACTGGGTTCCAGCACCATCAGCTGGTCCTCGGTTGTGCCATTGGCTCTTATTCCTTCTGCTGCCCCTCCGGGTGCCAGCACTGTCAGCTGGTCCTCGCTATTTCCATTTGCTCTTGCAGCTTATGCTACCCCTCCTGGTTCCAGCACCGTCAGCTGGTTCTCATCAGAGCCTTTGGCCTAGGTGCCTCCATCTCGGTATCCGAGTTCCGGCAACGTCTGCTGGTCCTTGGTAGTGCTTTGTAGCACAGGTACCTCCTGCTTAGTAACCGGGTTCCAGCACCGTCAGCTGGTCCTCGGTAGTGCCATTGGCTCTTGTTCCTTCTGCTGCCCCTACGGGTGCCAGTACCGTCAGCTGGTTCAAGAGGACAAAGAACAGGAAGACAACCACCAAGATGCAGAACAACAAGAGAGAGAAGACAAAGAAGCATAAAAAAACAAAGCAGAAGAACATTAAGCATAAGACTAATACTCTGAGCAAATGATATTATCTTGTTTATAAGCAGAAAAAGACTAAGCAGTGTATGGGGGTGAGTCCGTTCCTCCTCGTGGTGCCCCTGGAAAAGGCCTGCTGCTGCAGGCCAAACTGAACGCGGACAAATCCTGTTGTAAATCTTCAGTGACAGGCAGAACGGAAGGTGTAAACTTCTAACTTTTCTAGATAACAACTACAGGAATGCCTGACACAAACAAGAATATGATGAAGAAGAATAGGAAGAAGATGAAGAAGTTGAATATGTAGAATAATAATTGTTGAATAAGAAGAATATGAAGAATGTAAGAAAAGGAAGAAGAAGAAGAATGTAAAAAAAGGAAGTAGAAGAATTTAAAAAAAGGAAGAAGAAGAATGTAAAAAAAGAAATAAGAAGAAGAATGTAAAAAAAGGAAGTAGAAGAATGTAAAAAAAGGAAGAAGAAGAAGAATGTAAAAAAAGGAATAAGAAGAAGAAGAAGAAGGTAAAAAAAGGAAGAAGAATAAGAAAGAAGAAGAAAGAAGAAAGAAGAAGAAGACATACATGTCTGGCAAAATATAAATGAGGCTAACATAGTCAATATCTTTGTAACTCCTAACGTCTTTAAAAAAAAAGTTTAATTCCTGCTATTCCATTTGATTGGGCTAAACCTCTATGGCTTTAATGTCTCCTCCACCTCCCACAATATATTCTACATTATTCTTAGTTGTTTTTCTTCATGTAGAATTAACCTACAAGGAAAGAAAGGGTTTTTTTTAATTCAGATATTTTGGCCCCATTGACTTGCATTGGTTCCCGGTATCGGAATCGGCGATACCGATACTTTTTTTTAAGATCGGCCGATCCATTCCGATCCGATATTTTCAAGTATCGGCTGGTATCGCTCAACTCTAATTGTAAATAAAATGTTCATTTCTAGTACTTGGTTGAAAGCCCTTTGTTGGCAATGACTGCCTGAAGTCTTGAACTCATGGACATCACCAGACGCTGTGTTTCCTCCTTTTTGATGCTCTGCCAGGCCTTCACTGCGGTGGTTTTCAGTTGCTGTTTGTTTGTGGGGCTTTCTGTCTGAAGTTTAGTCTTTAACAAGTGAAATGCATGTTCAATTGGGTTGAGATCAGGTGACTGACTTGGCCATTCAAGAATATTCCACTTCTTTGCTTAATAAACTCCTGGGTTGCTTTGGCTTTATGTTTTGGGTCATTGGTAGTCGTTTCATACTACAGATGGACAATCAGTTTGGCTGCATTTGGCTGGATCTGAGCACACAGTATGGCTCTGAATACCTCAGAATTCATTTGGCTGCTTCTGTCCTGTGTCACATCATCAATAAACACTAGTGACCCAGTGCCACTGGCAGCCATGCATGCCCAAGCCATCACACTGCCTCTGCCGTGTTTCACAGATGATGTGGTATGCTTTGGATCATGAGCTGTACCACGCCTTTGCCATACTTTTCTCTTTCCATCATTCTGGTAGAGGTTGATCTTGGTTTCATCTGTCCAAAGAATCTTCTTCCAGAACTGTGCTGGCTTTTTTAGATGTTTTTTAGCAAAGTCCAGTCTAGCCTTTTTATTCTTGATTCTTATGAGTGGCTTGCACCGTGCAGTGAACCCTCTGTATTTACTTTCATGCAGTCTTCTCTTTATGGTAGATTTGGATATTGACTCGCCTACCTCCTGGAGAGTGTTGTTCACTTGGTTGGCTGTTGTGAAGGGGTTTCTCTTCACCATGGAGACTATTCTGCGATCATCCACCACTGTTCTCTTCCGTGGGCGCCCAGGTCTTTTTGCATTGATGAGTTCACCAGTGCTTTCTTTCTCAGGATGTACCAAACTGTAGATTTTGCCACTCCTAATGTTGTAGCAATTTCTCGGATGGGTTTTTTCTGTTTTTTCAGCTTAAGGATGGATGGTTACACCTGCATGGAGAGCTCCTTTGACCGCTGTTTCCTTCACAGCAAAACCTTCCAAATGCAAGCACCACACCTCAAATCAACTCCAGGCCTTTTATCTGCTTAATTTTGAATGAAATAATGATGGATTGCCCACACCTGTCCATGAAATAGCCTTGGAGTCAATTGTCCAATTACTTTTGGTCCCTTTAAAAACGGGGTGGCACATGTTAAGGAGCTGAAACTTCTAAACCCTTCTTCCAATTTTAGCGTGGATACCCTCAAATGAAAGCTGAAAGTCTGAACTTCAACTGAATCTGAATTGTTTTGTTTAATATTCATTGTGGTAATGTCTAGAACCAAAATTAGAAAAATATTGTCTCTGTCCAAATGTATATGGACCTAACTGTAAAAAACTAACTAAAGCTGCCAAAAAGGAAGCAGAGAATCATATTGCTAAGGAGAGTAAAACTAATCCCAAACTCTTCTTCAACTATATCAATAATAAAAGAATAATAAATAAAAGTGTAGGCCCCTTAAAAAATTGTGAGGAAAGAATGGTTGTACATGACGAGGAAAAAGCTAACATATTAAACAACTTCTCCACGGTTGTCCCGGTGGAAAATGAAATGCTAGATGAAATGCCAAGAGACAAAGAACACCCTATATTAAAGGTCACTAATCTAACCCAAGAAGAGGTCCAAAACCTGCTAAATAAAATTAAAATAGACAAATCTCCGGTCCGGATGGCATACGCCCACGAGTGCTAAGAGAACTAAGTTATATAATAGACAAGCCATTATTTCTTATATTTAGGGACACTAGCGATGGGGTCTGTTCCACAGGATGAGTGCATAGCAAATGTGGTACCAATATTCAAAAAAAGCTCTAAAATTGAACATGGAAATTAAAGGCCAGTAAGTCTAACCTCTATTGTTGGTAAAATATTTGAAGGGTTTCTGAGGGATGTTATTCTGGATTATCTCAACGAGAGTAACTGTTTAAATCCATATCAGCATGGGTTTATGAGGAATCGCTCCTTTCAAACCAATCTAATCAGTTTTTGTGAAGAGGCAAGCTATAGACTGAACCAAGGTGAGTCATTGGACGTCATTGGACGTGGTGTATCTTGATTTTTCTAAAGCGCTTGATACCGTGCCACACAGAAGGTTGGTACACAAAAAGAGAATACTGAGTCTGGGGGAAAATGTGTGTAAATGGGTAAGAAACTTGTTTGGTGATAGAAAGCAGAGAGTGGTTATAAATGGCATATTCTCTTACTGGGTCGCTGTGACCAGTGGGGTACCGCAGGGGTCAGTGTTGGGACCTATTCTCTTCAACATATTTATTAATGATCTGGTAGAAGGTTTACACAGTAAAATATCGATATTTGCAGATGATTAAAAACTATGTAAGCAATCAATAAAAGAGAATATAGTATTCCGCTACAGATGGATCTGGATAAGTTGGAAACTTGGGCCGAAAGGTGAAAGATGCGGTTTAGCAATGATAAATGCAAGGTTATATACATGGGAAGAAGGAATAAATATCACCATTACACACTGAACAGGAAACCACTGGGTAAATCTGACATGGACAAGGACTTGGGGATCCTAGTTAATGATAAATTTAGCTGCAGCAGCCAGTGCCAGGCAGCGGCTGTCAAGGCAAACAGGATCATGGGGTGCATTAAAAAGGTCTAGATACACATGATGAGAACTTTATACTGCATCTATACAAATCCCTGGTTAGACCAACATGGAGTACTGTGTACAGTTTTGGGCACCGGTGCTCAAGAAGGCTATAATGGAACTAGAGCGAGTACAAAGGAGGGCAACAAAATTAATAAAGGGGATGGGGGAGCTACAATACCCAGAGAGATTAGTCAAATTAGGATTATTTAGTCTAGAAAAAAGACTGAGGGGCGAGCTAATAACCATATATAAGCATATAAGGGGACAATACAAATATCTCTCCGAGAATCTGATTATACCAAGGAATGTGATGGCCACAAGGGGGCATTCTCTGCATCTAGAGGAGAGAAGGATTTTCCACCAACATAGAAGAGGATTATTTACTGTTACGGCAGTGAGAATCTGGAATTCCTTGCCTGAGGAGGTGGTGATGGCAAATTCAGTTGAGGGGTTCAAGAGAGGCCTGGATGTCTTCTTGGAGCATAACACTATTGATGTTACAGTTATTAGGTTCTTTTGAAGGATGTAGATCTGGGAATTTATTCTGACAGAATATAGGCTGAACAGGATGGACAAATGTTTTTTTCTCCCTGGCTAACTATGTCATTTTGTTACTATGTTAATACATAACAATTGGAACAGAATGTGTATGAGGACCTCCTTTATGTCTAATACAGGGTGTATCTAAGTCCCTCTTACATCACATTTTTGGCAGTTTTTGCTTCCTTCATAAATTACACTTAAATTTTGATTTGCTTAAATTATAATTTTTTTGAAAATCCTTTCTAAATTTTGACTTATATAAAACTCATTATGCAAGAAATAATGTTTCTTAATTTTTTTATGTAAACTTCAATTTCTTGTTGATTTTTAAAGTGTTTTTGTCATTAATTAAAGTGGAGTAAAGGTGTGATGACATTGTTCTCAGCAGTGATCTGGGAGTCAGATGCTTCCAGAGGTTTTCCCTATAATGTTCTTCTTCCATTCAGCACTTTTTTCCATCCATTACATAATTTTCACTACCTCCCAGACCTCTTTGTCGAGTGTGCCAGAAAAATTCTCGGGTTTCCCATTGACTCCCATTATACTTGAAACAAGCATTCAAGCATTAGGATATTTATTGGCCCCTATGAGATTCTTTAAGTAGTCAATCCAGTGGCCTTTAGATTAAAACTTCCGCCTTCTCTCTAAATTCCGATTGTTTTCCACAGATCCCTATGATCCCTGTTTTGTCTCCTTTGCCCCTTCTGGTTTCTTTTGATGGAGATTGGGAGTACAGGGTGCAGAGGATTGTGGATTATCTAAAGGACCAAAATTCCCTTCAATATCTTGTTCATTGGAGGGGACACTGAAACGAGGAGAGACCCTGGGTCCCATCTTGAACCACAAGGGATGATTGTTTGGTATGGGCCTTCAATTTCAGGTATTTTGGGAAACCTGGAGTCTGTTTGCCAACCTAGAAAGAGGAGTTCCTGTCATTATCCTGCCATTCATGAGGTCCTAGGGATGCAGTAAGTGGTAGCTCATCCATCCTATAGAATGCCAAGGCATGCAGGGATTTCAATTTTGGAAATGACAGCCCAATCAGTGGGAGCGGCATGAAGGGTTGTCAGTATTGTGAGTGACAGCTCAGCCATTCATGTAGATCAGGTCTGCTAGGTTGTGTCCAGGTGTCTCCCTTAGTGAATGATTTCTTGGCTAATTAGTTAGCTGACAAGAGTTAGATCATGGTCAGTCATACCTTTAGCTTGATGGCATGAGTGACCTGTTCTCTAGTGTTCTGTTATTTAGGTATTTTGCTTCCCGACCTTGCCTTTGCCCATCCATTTGCCTAACCCTTTTGTCTCAGTCCCCTACCTCCTTGGAATTCTGACCTCAGACTCTCACCTGTTTATTCCTTTGTCTTGCCTCTCTGATTATAACAAACTATCTTGGTATTTGACTCTGGACTTCTTGATTCCCCTTCCTTATGGCATGTCCATGAGAAGTGATGTCTACATGTGACACAGATGCCAAGGGATTTTACTCTCTTTCTGGCTGCCCATCAACTGTAACTCAGAATTGTCTTGAGTGACTTTATGGCTGCTTTATAGTGGGATAAAGTGACTCAAATTCCATACATGACACATATCCAGAATGGGGCAACATTTCTTTCACAAATACACCCTCTTAAAGAAAGTGGTAACTATGGCTATGAAATTGTCAGCTCATGCCAAATGATCTTATGTGGCAACAGCATGTCCTTATGGCTTTGCAATCACAAAACTATCTACTAGAGTGCACCTGGTTTGCAATATTTCAACCTGCTGGAAGTTGACATTGTATATGTTGCAGCATCTGTACAAGCAAGGGCTGCCTTTATTTACCCTACACTGCCACCCATCTATTTGTGTGCTTCATCCTAATTTTTTACCAAGTGACTATTATCAGTACCACTATAGCAGCAGGGCCATAAAGGCGCACATGTCCTAACTTTCATAAAAGTGAATTGGAGTTAATGAGGAATTAAAAAAAAACAGTGAAGCACAGGCCTCTCTTCTGTTTCTGTACTGATGCTCACCTTTTGCTTCTCCATATATAGATGTAGCAATGATTAATTTGATATTTAACATTTCACATGCAACAATGCAAAAAAACTTGACTTGACTTTTAAAACAGCTCAATCTGTTTAAAATGTCAGGTTAAGGTTTGCTTCATCAAAGCATGTAATGTGGTATGTGTTAAGTCATCAATGGCTGTATTGGTAGACATTCCCATCGCACCCTTAAAGTGGCAGATTAAGACTTTCTATAAAGAATTCCTGATTTATATAAGGGCAATCTATGGCAATACCGAAATTACTTCAGTTATAAATTATATGAATAGTTTTATATTCTAAACACTGACATTATTAACACAATTTTTTTAGAGTAATGAGTAATGTAAAACATTATGTATTTCACTGTAGCTGGAGTCTACTGAGCAATATGAATGGCAGCTGACTATATACATTTGAAAGGACATATACAATGCAATAGATGAGTTCAACTCTAGCCACCTTGAACTGATAACAGCGTTTTCCATCACTGGAACAACATGTAGCTATGCATTCAGCATGTGACTAGCATGATAAAATATATATGAAAAGGTTTAGGATAAATGACCTATACAGTGATAGTCAGTCGAGTATAGGAGTCAAGCAAGTAAGCATTGTTTTCATTGTTGCCCAGCTGCATCAAACTATACAGCTGTACATAAAGGATATGGATTTTGTCAATCTTCTCATCAGCAATCAGTCTGTGAGCAAGTAAAGGTCAGTGCACAACCGATTCCATATCAGCAAGTGAGTGGAAACACATGAATTCAAATAGAAAAATCAAGGGACTATCATTTTTAAATAAAAATATAGCCATTCTGTATTTTCTCACAGTTAAAAGATAGCAGGATTAAAAGCGTTGCATGTAGAGCTTGACATACAGTCATGAGACAAAATATGTACACACTCTTTATATTCTTAGATTTTACATTAAAGACATAAAATAATCTGATCCTTAGGAGTTATTAAAATAAGCACAAAGCCAAAAAACATAGACCGGTATATCTGTTAGTGTAAATAAGATGCTCTGTGGCCATTAGCAGACAAATATAACCTAGAATGAAAATAATACACAGAAACACTGCAGTAAGCAAATACATTGTATAACATGTAAAAAGCACAGGGTACAGTGTTAATTTTTTTATCATAAAAGCCATCTCACCACAACAATGTCTACTCAATCAGGATGGTCACTGACTCTAGTAACTCACCTCATTATATGCCCGCTGGCCTCATAATAAACAGGGACAGACCTAGACCTGGGCCTGACTGTGTTTAACGCCAGCATGTGGAAAGCTGGATATTTAAAGTGCTCAGACTAAGGAGATATTAATATTAGGTAAATACAACGACAGACGAACAACTCATTGTTAAATAAATAATGACAGTTTAGTTAAAAAAAAAACAACGCCAAAATGCAGAAGCAGTATGTAAAAAATGTATTAAACCATTACCGCTTCTATAGGAATTAAGAAAGTACGTAGGTATTGCTAACGGTGATACCAGGTGTATGTGGCCAAATCTGCACTGTTGATAAAGATGGATGGCATACGATATTCTTCAAAGCTTTATTTCAAAACAGGTTAATAGTCAACGCATTTCAAGGTCATGCAGGACCTCTTCCTCAGGACAAAACTTTACAAGACAAGAAAATGTATTCTTTCTAAAAAGAATATGGCAGCATGATAGAAGGTTACAAGGTGTCATCTGAACAAACAACAAGAGTTCTGGAACAATGTTTTTTGGGCAGACCAGACCAAAGTGGAGATGTTTGGTATAATGACTGCACCACGTTCCGTGAAACCTAGTGATAAGCAAGCATTAAAATGGTTGAGTGTTCTGTACTTGAATCAAGCAGATCGTACGCTTGAATGG
Organism: Dendrobates tinctorius; assembly: GCF_039654945.1. NCBI lineage: Eukaryota > Metazoa > Chordata > Amphibia > Anura > Dendrobatidae > Dendrobates > Dendrobates tinctorius. The sequence continues at coordinate 44,042,334 of NW_027361676.1, read as the reverse complement.
GCTTGACAAGTATCAAGTATAATAGCAGTCAATAGGAAACTCAAGCGTTTTTCCGGAAGACCCTAATAGGAGGGCTGGGGGGCAGGTATATTGCTGAAATGGATGGAAACAGCTCTCAAATGGAATGGTAAAAGCATGGGGAAGACGCCTGATGCATCTCTGACTTCCAGGTAACTGCTGGGAACAATATTGTCAGAGTATTACTCCACTTTTAGGGTATGTTCCCTCTACCAGTGTTTATTCAGCCTTTCATGCAGGTGAATTTCCACATGAATCCTGCACTTCAACTCATGTGAGTTTTTACTTGCATTCTTGTATGCGCTTTTGGTGCATGTTTTTTTCCTTCTTTATGACTCATGCATTTTTGTCTTTCTTTGGTATGTTATTAGATGTGCAAAGATATAGATATATATGAGGTAGATCAATAGATATGGGGTAGGTAGATATGAGGTAATTAGATAACTAGATAGATATCTGTGAAATATATAATTAGTGCCATGCTTGTGTAGTTTACTGTACATGAATTAACCTAATAAATAAATAAATAATTGAATAAAAAAAAGTAATTGAGGCCCCCCTATTTTTGAGAACCTGCCAAGGTAAAGCAGGCAGCTCTGTGCTTATATCATCAGACTTGTTAGGTCAATGGTGCCCTTCCCAGCCTAAAAATAAAAAGCCCACAACTGGCCCTGAATTGTCACATCACATTAGATGCACCAATTCTGGTGCTTTGACCGGCTCTTCCCGGGTTACCTTGGTGTGGTGGCAATTGGGGTAATGGTGATTGAAGTTGGTAGCTACCATCAACCCCTTGGGTTAGTACTGGAGAGAGTTGAGAATTAAAGTTTATTTTCATAACCTCTTCCTGGCAGATTGGATACACACCAAATATTTGGAGATTTGGTCCACTGTACAATGCACACATTCATATTGGAAAAATACAAATAGTGTGAAGTGCTTTGTAGAAGAAATATCACAAAATACTGTCTAATACATTTTTTAGCAGAATTATAAAATCACATCCAAGTGTTATTTTGGCTTTACAATCTAAACAATGAATACCCTACCCAAGAAGCTACCAACAAAAGACCTTGTCATGTTAAATATTTTTTTTCAAATTACTGTAAGCTTCATGATATTCATATATCATATACATGAACCCAGTTTTACATGCCTTTGTAAAAATCTATTGTATACTGCCTCTAAATCACAGTGTATAAACAGAATTTTATAAATTGATGTGTCGGTATACAGTCATGGCCAAAAGAGTTGACATCCTTGAAATTGTTCCAGAAAATGAAGTATTTCTCCAAGAAAATTATTGCAATTGCACATGTTATACACATGTTTATTTCCTGTGTGTGTATTGGAACAACACAAAGCAGCGAGGAGAAAAAAAGGTAAATTGGATATAATTTCATATAAAACCCTAAAAATGAGCAGTACAAAATTGTTTGCACCTTCCCAAAAGGGTTAACAACTTTGTGAAGCTTGTTCAAACTCACCTGTGGCAAGTAACAGGTGTGGGCAATATACAAACCACACCTGAAACCAGATAAAAAGGCAAAATGTTGACTCAGTTTTTGGATTGTGTGTGTGTATATCATACTAAGCATGGAAAACAGAAACAGGAGAAGAGATTTGTCTGAGGACTTGGAAACAAAATTGATGAAAAATATCAACAATCTAAATGTTACATGTACATCTTCATACTTCTTGATGTTCCTTTGTCCATGGTGCTTAGCATAATCCAGAAGTTTACAACCGGGGGCCCTGTATCAAATCTCCCTGGATATTGATGGTATAGAAAAATTGAAGAAGGGTTGCAAGGCAAGATAGTTTGGATAGTTGATAAGCAACCTCAATTAAATTCTAAAGAAAGCTGTCCAGCAGGCTAAAGATGAATCAGCATCAGTGATACATTTGAAAGAAATTAAATGCTATGCAGGAGACCCAAGAAGACCCTACTGCTGACACATAAAATGTTAGACTACAGTTTGCCAAAATTTACATGAGTAAGCCAAAATCTTTCTGGGAAAACTTATTGTGGACAGATGAGACCAAGATAGAGCTTTAAAGCACATCTTTCTTCTGTTTACTGAAAACAGAATGAAACCTACTTGGAAAAGAACAAAATACAGTACCTACAGTCAAATAGGATGGAGGTTCAAAGATGTTTTGAGATTGTTTTCCTGCCTCTGGCACTGGGTGCCTTGACTGTGTGCAAGGTATCATGAAATCTAAATATTACTTCTAGCAGGACAATGCCCACAAGCATGAAGCATCCACAAATTAATGGAAGCAAAGTTCTGGAGAATTCTAAAGTGGCCATCAATGAGTCCAAATCTAAATCCCATTGAACACCTGTCGAGAAATATTAAAACTGCTTTTGGGAGAAGGCACCATTTAAATGTGAGAGATCTGGAGCAGTTTGCAAAAGAAGAGTGGTCCGAAATTCCATTTGAGGGGTAAGAAGCTTGTTGATGGTTATAGGAAGCTATTGTTTGCAGCTATTTGTTCGAAAGGGAGTGTAACAAAATATTAAGTTGAGGGTGCCAACAATTTTGTCCCTCTCATTTTTGGAGTGATGTGTAAAATTATTGCTTTTTCCCCCTGCTATTTTGTGTTGTTGCAATACACACAAATGAAATAAACACAGTCATAAGTCATGTGTTACATAGTTACATAGCCACATAGGTTGACAAAGACCTAGGTCCATTATGTTAAACCTTTCTCCACTAAGTGTACTTTTTTTTCACTAAATTAACTATAACCCACTATGTTATGTGTATTGCGGAAATCACCCATCCCTTTCTAAAGGCTGTTATTGTATCTGCCATTATCACCTCTTGTGGTAGGGCATTACACATTCTGACTGCTCTAACTGTTAAGAACCCTTTTGTATTTAGTTGCTGAAATCATCTTTCTTCCACCTGTAATAAGTGTCCCCTGGTTCTTAGTATGGCCTTTGGAAGGAATAAGTCTTGTGCCAGTCCCTTCTATTGATCAGACATATATTTATGCAAATGTGTGAAAAAGTGTTTGCTCCATTCCTGATTTCCTATTGTTTTGCATGTTTGTGACACACTGTAAATCTATCACATCACCAAACAAATTTAAGTATCAGACAAAGATAACACAAGTAAAGACGAAATGCACTTTTTAAATGAAGGTCTTTATTATCAAGGGAAAAAAATCAAAACCTATAGGGCCCTGTGTGGAAAATTGATTGCCCCTAAACCTAATAACTGGTTGGGCCACCCTTAGCAGTAAAAACTGCAGTCAAACATTTGCGAAAACTAGCAATGAGCATTTTACAAAGCTCAGGAAGAATTTTCGCCCTCTCATCCTTGCAGAATTGGCCTGGTCATTCCCATCCAGACTAAAGGACCTTTTTAAATGCTTAAGAAGCCTTTGCAGGTGTCGTTTGTTATTTATTCTAATTTTCTGAGATAATGACATTTGAGTCTTCATTGGCTGTAAGCCATAATTACCAACATTAACAGTAATGTACACTTATAATAGATCACTCTGTTTGTAATGACTATATAATATATGAGTTTCACTTTTTGTATTTAAGAACTGAATAAAATTAACTTTTTGATGATATTCTAATTTAGTGAGAAGCACTTGTAGTTTCCTATAGTCCCTGCTTCTGTAGCTGCAATATCAGGCTGTTATGTGGTACAGTATCAAATGCCTTTGCAAAGTCCATATAAATCACAATATTGTAAATTTCTGGGAGAAATACTTCATTTTCTGGAGCAATTTCAAGGTGCCAACATTTTCGACCATGACTGTATATGATTGCTGACCTCAGGCACACAATAAATTGAAATGGAAGCAAAAACTTGAATTGAAGCAGTTATGATTTATTTCATCAGATTCAAATCTGGGATTTATTTCACAGCCAAAAAGAAAAAAGGTTTCAGCAGAAGAAACCATCCCAACGTTTCTTCTAACTAGCCTTTATCAAGGGTGCATTCTCATAAAGGTAAAAATAAATATACCTTTATTGTTTCCATTTCAATTTATTGTGTGCCTGAGGTTACTACATAATAATATTGACTGGATATTTTTCCTCTGTGGCACCAACCTCACACGTCTAAGAGTGCAGATTAAGACCTTAACTTTATATATTATGTATATGACTGCTGCCATTATTATTATTATTATTATTATTATTATTATTATTACAAATCTCCATCTGCATCATGCTTCATCTCTATATATCTGCAGTTATGAATTCTGTATACATTTTAGGATTTAGGGCATTACAATGTGCTTTTTTAATCCTGAAAATCCACAATTTTAGCTTCTGTCTGGCATGCCTTAAGAAAGATTAATGAATTTGTTCTTTTATAACTGTATTATTTTATAACACAATGTGCATTTAAAAAAGGCAAAATAAGCTAACATTTTCAGAGCAGCACCATAACAGTCTGCTAAAACATTCACTGACTATATAAGTATTTCAAAATAATAAACCATAATGATAGGATCTGCCATAAAGTTGCTCTCAGAACTTCTTTGGACTTTCAATAAGGCACAGGAACTGAGGAAGAAATACAGATTGTAAATAATTTCTTTGTTTTATCACATTGAAAAATGTCAAATTGTGCTTTTTAAAATAAATAGTAAAATGTACATTCAATGTAACTGAAATGCAAATAATAAAGTAAAACATATTAGGTTTTATAGATGTGTAAAGGGACTGTAATCAACTACTGTATTTTGACAAAATAATCTTTGCTCAAAACATCACAGTATAACCCAAAGCCAATCAAACTTTGGGAATATCAATCTGTCCAATTAGAAATCAATTTTATCTGCTTGGAGCAAATGAATCCCCAAAACTGGAATAGTTTAACATGTGACCGATACATGCAATTAACTCTCTCCTTTTAATTCCTTAGAGATTCTTCAGTACTTTAGTGTTTTGATGGTATTTTGTCAGAACTTGATGCATGAGACAGTACCGTACCTACAGGCCATTCAGGTTTCACAAGTAATCCAGCTTATCCAGATTGGCACATCATTGCATGGCATTGTATGAAGATTTTCTTTGTCTCAATAGCATGGAAAATATATCAGTACATGGGCATTACACAAGGGTTATGGAAGGGCATCAAGCAAGTAACAGGTCAAGTATTTCCTCCTTTTCATGAAAGGAACAGGGGGAGCACTGCAAGATACCTACAAAATGAGCTCCAGCAGGCTATGTTGCATGTTTTTCTGACCTAATTGTTAAAAAACAACTTCATAAGGGTGGCATGAAGACCCGGAATTCTGTGATGGAGCCTGTGTTCACAGACATGCGCTGTGCAGCTCAAATGTATTTGCCATGAAACAACATAATTGGCAGTTCTACCATTGATGCCTTATTTTCTCCACAGATGAGAGCAGGTTCACACTGACCACAAATAACAGACATGAAAGAATCTAGAGTCACTCTGGGGAATAGTATGCTGCCTACAATATCATCCAGAATAACCATTTTGGCATAATACATACATGTATTTGCTTTATTTATACTTTCCATTTAGGTGTTGTCTACCTATTCACTAATCCCGGTCTGGGAAGAGTTCCCCAGGACATCATATACCATCTCATCATGTGTATGTTCAGATGTTGTCATGAGTGTATATAAGGGCCATACACACTTCTTAGTCAATTTATGAGCTACTGTAATCAAATTCACACAAAGTCATCAGCCTTAAATTGCAGACTGTTCCAATAAGCATTCATTTGACCAAGACAACTCAATGTGACTTGGTTGCATGAAAGGTTCCCACATGCCTATATACTTAACATAACTATAACAACATCTGGAGATTCATTTGATGAGACAATGACTAGGGTCCTGCAGGATCTCTTCCAACACCGGTCTGTAATGCAACTTGGCTGTGTGGATGCACTGATGCATAATGGCTGATGGATCTCAATTGGGCTGGGAAATGTAAGCACCAATCACTCATTGCTCAAAAAAAATTAACAAAACATTATTATGTATGTTTATATGTACATTATATGACCAACGGTATGTGAACACACCAATAGGTTTTTATTCAGTCTCCTTGCCAAAGGTTTATAAATATAAGCTCCTAATCAGTCTACTGTACCTCTAAATAATTTGAGAAAGAAATGGTCATTCTAAAGAGCTCACTAAATTTGAATAAGGAACTAAAGTAGTATGATGAGTAGAGATGAGTGAATATTTCAATATTCAGTTCAGATTACGATCACTGATTTTGCAGCAGTCGAAGAATTATTTGTCGAATAGTCGCCGAACGTCATTGGAGTCAATGGGAGGTAAAAGCAAACTCATCACAACACCTTGAAAAGGGCCTAAAAGCTGCCAAAAACATTAAATTAGGGGCAGACAAGATGAAAGTGGCCTCAATTGATCCACAGTACAAATTTTAGAATGGCACAGCAGCAATCAGCCATGCATGAGGTATCGGGGCCAGCATTTACAGCTTTGGATTGAATTTCAAACTAAGATGAGGTGGGTGAGGCATCGGTGTAGACCTGCAGCGCTGGGAGCTCTGATACCACATGCAACAGCTCAACCTGTTTTTATGCTCAGTCACAATCAGCCGGCATAAATACTAGTTTCAGAGACTTCTATTGTCAGAAAAATGTAAGGACAGTAACATGAGTAGTTGACTCAAAGGATGTGAAGGCCTACTTCTACAGGCAACACACATGAAGGAGGCCCAACCAGGAGACTAAACATTTCCAAAAATTATTGGCAGACACCACCAATGTGGCGACAATTTCAATAGTGAATAACTAGTAAAATGGGGCCTACAACTTTTCCACTATAGCCAACCCAGCAGATGGAGACCCAATCAGGAGTCGTCCTATTTAAAAAGATTAAGGCCTTACACCACTGAAGTGGCATTAATTTCACCAGAGTATAAATAGTATAATAGGAACTGACATTTCTTCCTCTACAGGCAACCAAGCAGATGGAGACCCAACCTAGAGTATTCACATTTCCAAAAATTAGTGGCAGACACCACCAAAGTGGCATCAATATCACCAGACTAGATATAGTATAATAGGGACCGACACTTCTTCCACTACAGCCAACCCAGCAAATGGAGACCCAATCAAGAGTCTTAAAACTTAAGAAAATTAGGGGCAGACACCACCTTAGTGGCATCAATTTCACCAGAGTAGAAATAGCATAATAGGGATAAACAACTCTTCCATTACATCCAATCCAGCAGATGGAGACCCAACAGGGAGTGTTCACAATTCCAAAAATTAGTGGCAGACGCCAACAAAGTGGCATCAATTTTGCTAGAGTAGAAATAGTATAAGAGGAAGCAACATCTTTTCCACTACAGCAAATCCAGCAGATGGAGAACCAACTGAGAGTGCTCACATTTCCAAAACAATGGCCAGAAAAAAAGAACTTTCATGGAAAACTCAACAGTCTTGTTCTTAGAAATGAAGGCTAGTCCATATGAGAAATTGACAAGAAACTGAAGATTTCCTACAACAGTGTGTACTACTCCCTTCAGAGGAGAGCACAAACAGGCTCTAACCAGAATAGAAAGAGAAGTGTGAGGCCCTGCTACACAACTGCGCAACAAGACAAGTACATTAGAGTCTGTAGTAGACGCCTCACAGGTCCTCAACTGGCAGCTTCATTAAATAGTGCACGCAAAACATCAGTGTCAACGTCTACAGTGAAGAGATGACTCCGGGATGCTGGCCTTCTGGGCAGAGTGGCAAAGAGAAAGCCATATCTGAGACTTGCTAATAAAAGGAAAAGATTAATATGGGCAAAAGAACACAGACATTGGACAGAGGAAGATTTGAAAAAGTGATATGGACAGATGAATCCAAGTTTGAGGTGTTTGGATCACACAGAAGAACATTTGTGAGTTGACGAACAACTGAAAAGATGGTGGAATAGTGCCTGATGCCATCTGTCAAGCATGGTGGAGATAATGTGATGGTCTGGGGTTGCTTTGGTACTAGTAAAGTGAGAGATTTGTACAAGGTAAAAGGGATTTTGAATAAGGAATGCTATCATTCCATTTTGCAACACCATGCCATACCCTGTGGACAGTGCTTGATTGGAACCAATTTCATCCTACAACAGGACAATGACCCAAAGCACATCTCCAAATTATGCAAGAACTATTTAGGGAAGAAGCAGGCAGCTGGTATTCTATCTGTAATGGAGTGGCCAGCGCAGTCACCAGATCTCAACCCCATTGAGCTGTTGTGGGAGCAGTTTGACCATATGGTATGCAAAAAGTGCCCATCAAGCCAAACTAACTTGTGGAAGGGGCTTCTGGAAGCATGGGGTGAAATTTCTCCTGATTACCTCAGCAAATTAACTGCTAGAATTCCAAAGGTCTGCAATGCTGTAATTGCTGCAAAGGAAGCATTCTTTGACAAAAGCAAAGATGGAAGGAAAAAATTATTATTTCAAATAAAAGTCTTTTTTTAACCTTGTCAACGTCTGGACTAGATTTTAAACTCATTGCACAACTCATTTATTAATAAAAGTATGAGTTTTCATGGAAAATATAAAATTGTCTGGGTGACCCCAAACTTTTGAAATGTAGTATATATATATATATATATATATATATATATATACACATATATATATAAAATAAAACAATGTTTGTGACAGGAAGAGATTAAACTATGAAGTTCATGTAGTCAGATATACAGTATATTTCTGATGGACAACATAATTGCTTTTTGTCACAAATCATATGTTATGTGGAGAAATAAATTGAGCTATTAAGGCCAATGAAAACAGGAAAGCAATAAAAAAAATAATAAAAGTCTTTATCTAGGGGAAGCTGAGTAAATTCTTAGACCTGATTTATTTTGTTGTCACATAACCTCTATGTGCAAAAGTAGCTCAAACATATTTGCGATCGATGACTTTTGTCAACATGAATAATACAAATATAATTGAGAGAACGTGGATGCTCTAAATGATTATTGGAAAAATAAGTGCATTCAAGCTGTGACCAATAATTACAAGTGCATCAACTATTGTTGTATACATCATCTTCTGAATAGCGATATTGAGCTTCTGTGCTACTTATTGAGTGGAACTAAAGTCTGTGGTGTACATCTAGTACAACTCCTGCAAAGAGTTATAGCATATAATCAATGTACCAACATTATATGACCATAGTGATTAGATATCTATCATGATTAGTGGACATGTACTGACTTACACTTTAAATATTTTTGCTAGAAAATTAATATTTGTGATATCTGAAATTTACTAAAATACTCTTCTTGGTGCAAACGAGAAGTAATAAAAACATAAGGTACATTGGCTTGCCCTAAAAAATCTCAGATCAATTGGTATGATAATCTACAGTCCATTTGTGGGATGCATGATAATAATAATAACAATAATTTTATTTTTAAAGCGTCAACATATTCTGCCGCACTTCATAATTTTAGAGGAGATTCAGACAGACAATAAAGACATTACATCCTAATTAATAATAGATGATATTTGCAATCACTGTATCCATGTTGAATACATGTGCACATTGTGATGCATATGATTTAATATTATGAACTAAAGGAGCCTATATTGATATTCCAATTATATTATCTCGAAGATGAAAGATACTAGTCAAAGCATCTACCATTGTCGCGATGTGATTATTGTTGCTATTTGATTTGAATACTATCTTAATAATACATTCAGTAATACACTTGTCATACAGTGCTTTTTTGAATGTTAATAACAGACCTCTCTGATAGTTCTCATCACAACTTACCAATCATAACAGCAGACGTAAGCATGACGTAATTTTAGCAGCTGACTGATCTGATGGGAGAACGTTAGCCTAGTTACTCACCAATCAGAATAACAGAAGTCATGATGAAGCAGCATTCATCACTGTCCAATCATGATAGCAGACATCAATGTAACGCAGCGGTCATCACTGTGCAATCACAACTTACCATATCATCATGGTATAGCAGATGACGTGCGTGCAGCTCATTGTCACACAAATTACAGCTCTGATTGGACAAGTGTTCCCAAAGCAAAGGACAATTATGGAGCCTCATATGGTGACATATCAAAACGCTCTTTACTTCACAGACTTGGATGATGAGATTTGTCAGCTGTACCACTAACTAGGATTGGTTACGCTATATCTGTGTTCATTCTCTGGACTTCTGGTATGAGTATTCAAATTCGTTATGAGAATATATACAAAATATACAGTATATAAAGAATGCATGTCTAGTCAGCTGCCATTCATGTTATTTTCTCATCCTCTGTTAACGCCACACTCGCGATGAAACATGCCGGGGGGAAGTGTGATACTAGCTGTTTGTCCTATCCTGCCAGTAAGTGATAACTAGTGATGAACAAATATTGAAATATTCGGTTTCTGGAAAATTGATGCAAATAATTTCTAATATCCGTGTGTTCATATCGAATAACAATTCCAATGCAAGTCAATGGGAAAGACAAATATTTTTCTGCTGGACCCAATAAACTGGTCTTGGGGGCCTGAGAAAAAGCTGAAATGAATTGGAAAGAGTTTAAACTAAATGCGAACAGCATTGAGAAGATGTCTGCATGCCTTTCTGACTCAAATATGGTATCTGGGAATGCTGTTGTCAGACTATTGCTCCGGTTTTAAGGATTAATAAGAAGACCTACCAAACCCAACCTAAATTTTTTTTTAAAGGAAAAAATGCTAAGAAACATTTTTTCTTTAATAATTACATGTATATAATGCAGAATAAAAAAATTAAAAAAAAAATATTCCTCCCCTTTAGTATATGTTCACACGGAGCGTTTTGGCATTAGTTTTTCCTTTTATATTTGTGAAGGCTCTCACTCCAACATCAAAATTGTTAGCTAGATAGTGAAATACATATTCAACATCACTTTACAATGCCAGCTAAAACATGCCCATCTGAATTTTGGCCTTCGCCCACCACCACCACCACATGTCATTATGCAGCCCTTGCTTGACATTGTCAGAGGGCCAGCAGGTGCCGTGAAACCTGTTTGGGAAGAACCTGCAGGTGGCCCTGTATCATACATTTGGGAGTGCTCTCACTTCTACATCTGTGAGATCCCTCCCTCATTCAAAATTTTTACCTAGATAGTGGAATAAATATTCCCCATCACTTTACAATGCCAGCTAAAACATGCCCATTTGAATTATGGGCTTCGCCCACCACCACCACAATGTCCATCACCACGTCATTATGGGGCCTGCGCCTAAATTTCCAAACCTGAGTTTTGTGAGCTCCACAGTTTATTTTGGCCACTGGATCCCAATGGAACCACTGTCATAGCGGGTGAAGCCTCTGGTGAATATAATACAGGAGTTGGGGGCGCTGTGTGCTCAATGTCAGTAAATTGGATTCTGTCAGACACTAAAAGTTTTAGAATTAAATTCTGAATACAGTGTATGCAAGTGAGGGCCTGTATTGTGGTCAGTCTGTCAGACCTTAAACCCATGTCATGAACATGTACAAGCCTCATTTTAATTGGAAGCAGCCTCCTCAAAAGAAAGTGACAGGAGTGCAAATGACCAATCTGCACAAGCCTACACACTTCATCTGGAAAATACCCAACCAGGCAGAATTTATCCTTTGCATGGTTATAAGCAACAATGGAGTAATTGCAAGATATGTCCCAGAGAGTGTCGAGGTCTGTGGAGTGACTCCACGTGACAGGCAGTGTTACAGAGCTCAGGTAAATGCCTTAGCGTGTCAAAGACCATATGTGTAAGGCTGCTGCCTGAATAGCTATGTGGAGCGTATTAACCCAGTCTCTTTGACCTGCTTAAAATGTAAAGAAACTGGCCAATATCCCACCACTATATTTTTTTACCAAAATTTAGAAAATTTAAGGGAAGCAACAGTTTAATAAAGAGACAAATGTCTCATATAGGAGCCTGGAAAAGCCAGGAATGGTTTTTGTCCAGCACCGGACAATGCAAAGTACTAACGAATATGTATGCCATATATAACTAACAGTTTGGGAAGAGACATTTATGCTGACAAGGGACAATTGAATGCTGTGCTGAACCATGAACTGGACATGGTTGCTGACTGTTGTGTCTGTACAACTGCAGATTGTGTGCTAGAGGCAACAGAGCCAGTGTCACGAGGTTACCGCGACAGGACAGAGCGGGAAGACCATATTGTCTGACTGCTCCTGATTTGCCACCAAGAAGAAGCACTTCTCCGGCATATTAAGGGTGTTTGTTTTCTTTCAGCAGGACGGGGGTTAATCTGCCATGTGGAAATCCCTGCTACCAGCTGTGCTTGGTTAACCACTCCTCTCTCCTATAAAAGCTAGGTCTGCTGGTCAGATCTTTGTCTGAGTTAGCATTTGCTACAAAGATCTGGCAAAGGAGAAGGAGAAGCTGGTGGTTTGAGTGCTGGAGGAATTTATTGTGCGACTGGTGCTTGGTTTGTATGCTTGGAAATTCCTCATGCCATCCTGCTTTATTTTCTTCCCCTGTCCTTCACACCCTGGTGTATACCTCTGTGGTTTGTGAGAGTATTATTTGTGAGTGGAATTTTCTTTAACCCTTGTCTCGTTCCCCAGTCTACGGGTTTGTGTACTTCAGTGCACAGTAGCGCCTCTCATCCCCGGGTGGGGGGAAGGGGACAGACGCAGGGCTGAAGCTAGGAGACAAGGCTAGGGCGGAGGCCCCGGCGTCCTCGCCATCTGAGGTATCCCGGGGTACAGGGCGAGTTAGGGTACCCCCTAGTGTCAGGGCCAGGAAAGGTGCCCCTGGTCACAGTTTACTTGACAGCCTTCCGTCCCCACTGTTCCACCTGTGGTAGCCTCACTGCTGCGCTGTAGGCCGGCCCTGTTTAGGTGCAGCCCTGTTTCCACTCTACTGCCATCTAGTGGAGCCTGCACCTACCTACAATGTAGCAGTGTGACAGCCAGCTTCATGGACAGCAGATTAGAAAGGACATAACACAGGGGAAGGGCCACTGGTTTCACCCTTAAACATAGATTTTGTACCCAGGCCTTCCGCCCACCTACTAGGGTGCTGCGTATGTCAGCAGTAAATGGCGCATGCTAACAGAGGTATTATGTTCAATTTCACTTTATAAAAGGATGTGTGGGTAAGATTTTCGAACTGGCAGAATATAAATATATATATATATATATATATATATATATATATATGTATATATATAGCATGTTTCATTACTCATATTATTATTCTGTGTAAGGCTGAATACTAAAGAAGTGTGTGGAGCATGTTAATGCATTGATGTTCCACAATGTCTAAGTGCAGACCCAGAAATCAACATCAGGCTCCCAGATAAACGAGAAGGGCAACACAATAAAAAAAGCTATAACAAAAGAATATATAGAGATTGAGAGTAGAAATTTGACCATTGCACAATGTTCAAAGGTTTCCAAAAATTACCCAAGGGGTCAGTGTCATACATGCTGAAAGAGGCCGTCATGGGGACCTCAAAATACATTTTGCATTTATTAGAATAGCTAGAAATAGGGAGTACAAGTTTTATCATTGCACAATGTTCAAAGTTTCCCAAAAATTTTAAAACATTACCCACGTGGCGTAAATATATGACCAATAAGAACTTGTTGCAGAAGCAAGAGGAGTAGGATGTGATTTCATGAATAAGATGGGTTTGGATGGTAAGGCATGGACATTAAGACAACTTCCAAAAAGAACATTTGGGCTCCATTTATGTTGGGGTGCTGTCATCTGTAGGGCTTACAAATTTGGATAAAATCAAGCCCTTCATTTTTAGAAGAGTGAGCCTGTCTACATTTTTCGTTGACAGGTGGGTGCGCCTATCCATTATGATTGCGCTGGCTGAACTAAAAACCCGCTCAGACAACACACTTGCGACAGGGCATGGCAGCACCTCCAAGGCGAACATGGAGAGGTCTGTCCAAGTGTACAGCTTGGACAACCAATAGTTAAAAGGGCAATGTATAATCAGGAAGGATGCTGGTATTTTCACTTAAGTACTCCTTCACCATCTTGGTGAACTTAATGCCTGCTAATCATAGTTACACCCACAGATAGACCTTACTGATGTGATGGTTTTATGAAAATGACCCAGTTGGTGGACATTCCCCCCGAGTTGCACCTGGTATGCATGTCCCTCCTCTGTAATAATTGTGGGTGAAAAGAACAACTACCTCTCCCAGCAGCGATGTCTGAGGGTAATCTTTTCAGTAAGTCTTCCACAATGGCCCTCTGGCATTCATACAATGAAAATGGTACGTCTGCCTCTGAGATGAGAGAAGGAAATTTCTCCTTCTACCGTGCGTCAAGAAAGGTGCACAGCCACTATTTCATGGTGGACAAAATGTCTTTCATGCGAGGTTCTTGAAAAAGGCATCTGGACATGAACTGTGCCATGTGTGGTAGACTACAAATGTTCTATTTTTTTATATCACCTTTATGACACAAGCCAACAGCAGACTCAGGAAAATTAGTGGCACTGGTAAGGAGTCACGTTTACGCATCTCAGCAGGCTTTGCGCCAGTCACACAACTGCTAGATAAAGATATGCTATTTTTTAACTAATAAAAAAATACTTTTATTTTTATATCGCCTTTATGACACATGAAAACAGCAGAGTAAGGAAAATTATTGTCACTGGTAAATTTTGATGTTTGCGGATCTCTGCAAACTATGCTCCAGTCGCACAACTACTAGACAATGATACGCTATTTATTTAAGCAATAGAAAATTAGTATTTTGTTATATCGCTTTTTGTCAACAGCAGAGTAAGGAATATTGTTGGCACTGGTAAATTGTGACATTTGCGTATCTCTGCAGGCTTTGTGCCAGTTGCACAACTGCTAGATAAAGATACTATATTTATTTGACCAATAGAAAATTACTTTTTTTGTATTGCCATTATGACACACGGCAACAGCAGAGTATGAGAATTATTGTCACTGGTAAATTGGTCGCACAACTGCTAGATAAAGATACACTATTTATTTAACCAATAGAAAATTAGCATTTTTTATATCACCTTTTTTACACATGCCAACAGCAGAGTAAAGAAAATTATTGGCACTGGTAAATTATGACGTTTGCATATCTATGCGGGCTTTGCACCAGTCACATAACTGCTAAATAAATATATGCTAATTACTGTATTTAACCAATAGAAAATTACAAATTTTTTTATATCGTATATTTTGCACACACCAACAGCAGAGGAGGCGAGGAATAATATTTAGCAATTAGATTTTAGAAAAGATGTTTAGTATATGCTGATACTGAAGAATATTATTTAGCTTTAAAAAAATGTTTTTATATGCTGGTATGCAGGAATATTATGTAGCTCCAAAAAAATTTGTTTAGTATATGCTCGTACTAAGTAATATTATTTGACACTAAAAAAGCTGTGTTGTATATTATGGTAGTGGATAAAAACCTAACCTCCCTAATCCGACAGTTTGTTCCTACACTTTACAACACAATGCAAACTAGCAGAGATCTGCAGCATGTACTTGCAATGATAACACCGAGGTGCCTGCCTTTCCCTCATATTAAATCTCTCCTTACGCTATCACCACCTAACAGAGAGCTAATCTTCACTCTCAGTAGCTCTTAAAAGAGCTTTTTGTAATCTCAAACTCTCCGTATATGCTGCTTTCACTCTCGCTACACTCACCTCTAAATCTAAACATTTCTCTAAAGAGAGATAGAATTATTTACATTGTAGCAACAACAATAGAGATGCCACCTCTAAAACAAAAGAATATAATCCCTTGTCTTGTAATCAGAAATACAGTATTTTGCCCCAGAGTGTTTATCAGCCATATCATCCTTCTTCTCCTCTCGCTTCATCAAACTCAATGTGGACAAATCTGAACCCATCATCTTTCCTCCATATCACAGGTCTTCCTTACCTGACCTATCTATCACAATTATCGACATCAAACTTTTCCCCGTACCGGAAGTCCGCTGCCTCAGAGTAACCTTTGACTCTGCCCTGTCCTTCAAACCAGACATCCAAGCTCTGTCCACCTCCTGTTGCCTCTAGCTCAAAAATATTTTCAGAATCTGTCCTTTCCTCAACCCTCAATATGCTAGAATGCTTGTGTATGCCTGCATCTCCCGCCTTGACTACTGCAACATCCTTTTCTGTGGCCTCCCTACTAACACCCTCGCACCTCTCAAGTCCATCCTTAACTCTGCTGCCCAAATAATTCATCTTTCTCCTTGCTACTCCCCTGCTTCTACCCTTTGCAAATCTCTTCACTGGCTCCCATTCCCTCAGCGTATCCAGTTCAAATTACCAATACTGACCTACAAGGCCATCTATAAACTGTCTCCTCCATATGTCTCCGAAATAATCTTCTGATATCTTCCCTCATATAATCTCTGGTCCTCCCAAGACCTCCTTGTCTCCTTCACACTATTTTGCTCCTCAAGCAACCACCTCCAAGACTTCTCACGAATATCCCCCATCCTCTGGAATTCTTTGCCCCAACACGTCAGACTATCAACCACATTCAGATCCTTCAGACAGAACTTGAAAACCCACCTGTTCAGGAAATCTTACAGCCTATAATGACCCCGCTGCCTCCTCACCACTACCGGCGCTACCACTTCAACCAATGCCAGAGTTGCTGAAACCCCCGACCTACTGTCTCCTACTGTGTACTTTCCCACCATTCTGTAGAATGCAGGGTCCTCTCCCCTCTGTATCAGTCTTCTCATGTACAGCACCAAGGAATCAATGGTGCTATATAAATGAAAAATAATAATAATAATTGCCTCCAATGAATATTGAAATCAATCATCCAAACAATTTCAAGCTAACACTAGTGTGTCATGTCACAATCTTGGTTCCTCCTCAAGTTCAAGTGTATTATTAGACTCTTCCTTTTTGCAACCATTAACTATGCAAGTACAAAATGCTGCCACACTTAATTCCATCAATACAGTACAATCCTTCTAAATACAAATGCAGAAATACAGATTGGAAGTATGACAAACAAAATTATGATGAATACACAAACACCTGTAGAATTGTGTAAGACTTCCACAACATCATTGTAATGGTCAACGTGTGACTGGACACAGCGCCTCCAGCAGGGCGAATTTATGACACACGTGACCCTGGATACAGCGCCTCCAGCGGGGCGAATTTAAATAATACCGGGACGTGCAGCCGGACACACCGCCTCCAGCTGGCGAATTTAAAAAGTACACGGAAAACTGGATACCCCGCCTCCAGCTGATGAATTTAAATAATAAGGGGAAACACAGGAACAATTACAGTGGTGGGCCCTGTAATAGGAAATAGGGACGTGGAGACCTCCTGAGCTCCCCTGAGGCAGCATCCCTACACTCCTTACGTTCCCTATACAGGCTCCTCACCTGTCGCCGCACGCGAACCTTATGCCCTGACTCGCCCTGAACCTAGTCCCTCGCTAGGGCTTTGGCCGGTGCGGAAACTAATCCCACCACTGCACTAGATCACACATAAGGAAAGTCACAAACAGGGGAAATAGAAAACTTAGCTCTCTCTGTGCAAATGCTCCAGCACAGAGTCCAGCAACCGACTGCATCCTTCCTCCTGAATAGCTGCCACCAAGTTCAGTCAGCGCTGCAAAGAACTCCCTTCTGTGACTCCTTCCACACCAGGACTCAGACTGAGCTGAGCAATCTCTCCAGCTCCTTCCACCACCAAGGTTGGTTGCAAATGAACAACTATCACCAACAGTGATTGCACCCCCCTAGCACACCTTTATAGGGTGTCACACCAGATACATGATTAAGTGCACAAAAACCTAAAGTGCAATATCAAAACCACCACCGGGGACAGTCAAGACACCTTGGAACTTTCCAAAGTAAAAAAGTTCACCCAGTGATTTTAATACCGCCAGATCCAACACTGGATCATGACAGTACTCCCTCCTTAATGAGGGGCCTCTGGACCCTCAAGACCAACCCTCATTAGGGAAACACCTACAGCGGGGACGTCCAGACCCTGAGTTCACCCCACCACTACCTGACACTTCAGGTTTATGACAAACGCACCGCTGGTATTGGCAATAAAGTTCATTTTGGAGGCACCACTCATCTCCACAGCGCCGACCTGGGGAATGAGTTTATGTATGTGTATGTTTGTTTGTTATGAGCTGATCAGGCTCCACAACACACTTCCACAAGATGTTTTTTGGTGGCACACATACACGCTCGTTCACACACAGGTCCGGACCTGAACGTTTATTGCACACATTCGTTTGTCATAAAATAGGTGAACTAATTCTGGACCTGATAACAGAGGCGTCCCCCTGTGTCACCACACTCACACCCCCGCACTACACCATAGGGTACACCACCCTCCAACCCTTTCCACCACGAGGTCTGCCTCTCATAGGGTTTGGTAGCGGCGAGGGCTGAAACTTGCCCCTACTCTCCCGCCGCACAATCGCTGCTCTCACAGGAGAGGAAGGGGTCCCCTGAAGAGAGACGGCAGAGACAGTAGTCCCAAGGCAGCAGCCCTCACACGACTGCCCCCAGCTAACTACTTCCCTTGCTCGCCAATCTATCCCCGGGTTGTGTTTTTTTAGCCAAGGGAAGCCTAAAATGATAGGTACTGGCATTCCCTCCAAGACGTAGTATGACAAGGACTCCTCTTGACATCCTATACGCAGATGGATGTTTTCTACGACTTGGGAAAGGCTCCCCTGGCTCAGTGGAACAGAGTTAATGGCCTGGACGCTTATAGGTTGGGCCAGCGTCCTACACTTCAGGCCATGAGTCTGGACAAAACGAGCATCCACCAGACTGACTCCTGCTCCGCTGTCCACAAGCACCGGTACTACCTCCGGTACCCAGCCAGCCAACACTTCCGCTGACATAATACCTTTGGAGGGCAAAATGGAGGAAATGTACATTCCCTGGTTGTCTTCCTCCAAACGTCCAGGGGTCTGCGGCTTCTGAGATGACACAGATATTTTGGCACGTAATGGGCACGCCTTAAGGAAATGACCAATCTGCCCACAGGAAAAACATGCCAACCCCACTCCCTGAACCGTAGGCAGGCCTGAACACAACCCAACACCTCCTACTTGCATAGGTTCGTCCGGAGACTTTGCACGCCCTGGGCAAGCTCCCATGAAATGGCCCGGCTTCCCACAGGAAAAGCATACCCCCCCACCACGGCGAACCCCAGGCAACCCCCTATTTGTACCAACAACCCCGGGCTGCCTGGGTTCCACCAACTGTACCGGGGGTCCTCCCCCCCAGAGGGGACTACAGGGGGCACATTTTGTGTATGTCTTTCCCTAAGGCGTCTATCCACCCGGATGGCGAGGGACATGGCGGCCTCCAGCGACCTGGGGGCGGCGTACTGCACCAGAGTGTCCTGCAACTTTGGAGACAGACCCTGCACAAATTGACTCCTAAGTGCAGGGTCATTCCACTGAGTGTTAGTGGCCCATCTCCTAAACTCAGAGCAGTACTCCTCAGCTCCCTGTTTACACCTACGGAGTCGGGATTCCGCCAGAGAGACGCCATCAGGATCCCCATACACAAGCGCCAAAGCCGCAAAAAACTCGTCCACGGACTCTAAAGATGGTGAATCGTCCGGCAGGGAGAAGGCCCAGGATTGGGGATCCCCCTTCAAAAGGGACATAATGATTCCCACCCGTTGCTCTTCGATCCCTGAAGAACGAGGGCGCAGCCTGAAATATAATTTACAGGCTTGCTGAAATACCAAGAATTGATCTCTCCCTCCAGAAAACTGGTCTGGGAGAGATATCTTGGGTTCTGGCTGAGCCTGTGCCTGAATCAAACCTCCAAAACCCACCAACAGCTGCAGTTGCTGCACCATCTCACCGCGCAGCCCCCTAATCTCTTCAGTAAAGGTCTGCAGTACCTGGGTAAAGGTTTGCATTAGGTCCATGGCTCAGCAGAAGAAAAAAAAAAAACTTTATTGGTTGGTGATAATGTAATGGTCAACGTGTGACTGGACACAGCGCCTCCAGCAGGGCGAATTTATGACACACGTGACCCTGGATACAGCGCCTCCAGCGGGGCGAATTTAAATAATACCGGGACGTGCAGCCGGACACACCGCCTCCAGCTGGCGAATTTAAAAAGTACACGGAAAACTGGATACCCCGCCTCCAGCTGGCGAATTTAAATAATAAGGGGAAACACAGGAACAATTACAGTGGTGGGCCCTGTAATAGGAAATAGGGACGTGGAGACCTCCTGAGCTCCCCTGAGGCAGCGTCCCTACACTCCTTACATTCCCTATACAGGCTCCTCACCTGTCGCCGCACGCGATCCTTATGCCCTGACTTGCCCTGAACCTAGTCCCTCGCTAGGGCATTGGCCGGTGCGGAAACTAATCCCACCACTGCACTAGATCACACATAAGGAAAGTCACAAACAGGGGAAATAGAAAACTTAGCTCTCTCTGTCCAAATGCTCCAGCACAGAGTCCAGCAACCGACTGCAGCCTTCCTCCTGAATAGCTGCCACCAAGTTCAGTCAGCGCTGCAAAGAACTCCCTTCTGTGACTCCTTCCACACCAGGACTCAGACTGAGCTGAGCAATCTCTCCAGCTCCTTCCACCACCAAGGTTGGTTGCAAATGAACAACTATCACCAACAGTGATTGCACCCCCCTAGCACACCTTTATAGGGTGTCACACCAGATACATGATTAAGTGCACAAAAACCTAAAGTGCAATATCAAAACCACCACCGGGGACAGTCAAGACACCTTGGAACTTTCCAAAGTAAAAAAAGTTCACCCAGTGATTTTAATACCGCCAGATCCAACACTGGATCATGACAATCATCTTTTTTAGGGGCATGTCAGATAAAAGTATGTAACAAAATGACAACCAAATTATTAATTTATCATCATTTCTATTAGTAGAAAAACAAAAATATATTCTATGTAAAGGGTTATCTTTTATCATGACTTTAAAGATGGTCACCTTTAATTGAGTGAAAGATGTGAATTTGTTTGCCAGAAAACTTGCACTACATAAATCACACAAGCATCACAATGAAAATCTCAACTATCTCATAAGAAAAAAACAAGAGGCAGTAGACACACTCAATGAATTACTTGTAGAAAATGAGGTAGGCACCTTAATATGCTCAGGCCCATTTTCACCATTAACACCGAAATCAACAACAGCCCCTCTTTCTCCACGTATCCATTTATTGCCAATTTTGTTGACTGAGTCACAAGACTTGGAAAAAATGTGCCATTTCTCTATTAGCCATGTCACCAAAGTTTCCACTGAAGAAATAAAAGAAATTAACCAACTCTGCAATAATAATAATATAACACTGGGGAACGCAATTTTTTAGGAGTTAGGTCAGACAACTGTTCTTAATTAATTTTTGGATGCTGAATCCAGAAATGATCTCAGTTTTTCTCTATCACATCAAGTTTTTGAACTATAGGATTTTTGTCTTCTCAAAAATATGTAAACTACTGTACCTAAAAAGTTTTGTTTTTTTTAAATAGTACAAATATGAACAAAAAATGAAATATATAAGAAATAGGCATGACAAATATGTTTTTTAACACTATCATGTTTTTTTACAAAGGATATATATATATATGCAAGTATTTAAGGTAAAAATGTACATTTATAGCTTTTTCTGGAGTATTTAACTTGAGGACAATCACGTTTGATGCTCCAGCAATAGTCAGCCATCATATGTACATCCCATCTACCCTGGTAACGGTCTTCCATAACCTTCAAATCTTGGTGAAATCGTTCACCTTGCTCATCGCTAACAGCACCAAGATTTTCTGGAAAGTTGGCAAGATGGCAATGCAGAAAATGTAGTTTAATACTCATATTGCAACCAAGCGCTTTGTAGCTCTCCAATAGTTTCTGAACAATTTCTTTGTAATTACTTGCACATGTATTTCCAAGAAAATTCTTGACGACGTCTTTGAATGATAACCAAGCATTCTTCTCAAGATCTGACATAGTCCCGGTGAAATGTTCATCTTTGATGAGCTGTCGAATTTGTGGACCATCAAACACACCAGCCTTGATTTTTTCAATGGACAGTCCAGGAAGTGCCAACATGATGTACTTAAAACAGTCACCGTCAGTTGGCAATGCTTTTACAAATTGCTTCATGAGACCTAGTTTTATGTGCAGAGGTGGGAATAGTATATTCTTCCTGTCAATAAGTGGCTGATGTAGAATGTTAGGATCTCCAGGTTTAAGACCAGATCTTGGAGTCCAATTCAACCCAATGCTTTTCTCGAGCTCTGCTATCCCACATACAGAGAAAGCAGGGATACTTTGTGTACCTACGTTGCTGACCAAGAAGGAAGCAAACCATTTTAAGGTCAACACAGATGATCCAATTGTGTGTGTCATATTTCAATAACTCAATAACTCTCTTTACATCTCCATGTTCTTCACGAAGAGAGACAGAATGCCCAATAGGGACTGCACCAAATAAATTGCCATTGTGTAGAAGGACACACTTAAAACTCTGCTTTGAGCTATCAATAAACAGTCGCCATTCATTTGGATTGTACATTGGAAGCCATAATTCTTGTAGTAAACCAGGAATATTATGGCAAAACACAAAACCGCTGTCACACCGAAAGTACTGCAAAAATGTACTTTCTCTAGTACGAAAGTATGATACCTTCGCTCCTTGTTCAAGTAACTGTTTCTCATTCAGCCTTGATGCTAGTAATTCTGAAGCTTTATATGATAAGCCCAATTCACGTGCTAAATCGTTTAACTCGTGCTGATCAAATCCCTTACGAACTGAATCCTTGTGAATTTCAAATTCTGCATCATTGCTGTCACTGTGTTCGTCAACATCACTCAGAACTTCTAGAGATGGTAGCTGTTCGAAAACTGGCACTGGAATTTCAGCTGAATGAGGCATTGGTCTGATAGCTGACGGTAGATTTGGATATTCTATTTTACTTTTATTTTTCCTGTTAAATCCTGATGTTTTCACTAAACAGAAGTAACAGTCTGTGGAATGACTTTTTTGCTCTCTCCACACCATGGGGATACCAAATGCCAACTTTTCATGTGTTCCTTTGGTCCACATCCGTAAACTCTCGACACACTGCTTGCACACTATGTGAGGGGCCCAAGGCTTATCTTGATCACCGAGTTTTACTTTAAAATATGCAAAATATGCTTGTTTGACAAATGCACTGATGTTTGCCCTTTGAACTGGAATGGTGAAAACACCACAAATATAGCAGAAGGAGTCAGGGTTGTTTAGGCATTTACGACGAGAGGAAGAAGGAGCAGACATGATCTGAAACAAAGGAAATATGTACATAAGTAAATAAAACACTGAGATGGAAAGTTACAAGCTTTGAAAACTAACAAAGAAGAAAATCATAAAAGATATATAAATTACAACTAAGCGCCCAATGTAAAGAGAAAAGCTATCACAAATCCTATTTATTCCTACTATGATACATTTTTTGTGTAAAGATATTGATAATTATGACGTATTGGGAGCTGTACACACCTCTCACCACACTGTCTCAGTTGTGACTACTCTTACAAGTTGCCACGTAGCTCTATATGAGTCGAATTGTACTCAGATAACAAGTCTTATTACAGAAATCAGTGCAATTGTGCTTCTATGGCAGGTAAGTTGAGGAGGAAAAACTTGACGTGATAGAAAAAAACTGACTACATTTTTGGAATCAGCATGCCAATTTTAGTATAAATCAGCTCAAAAACCTAACTCAACAGAAAATTTTTTTCAAATTGTTCCCCAGTGTAATCATTAATGTGGCGTATAAAGGGGAAACACTGTTATCATGGACAGGAATTTCTATGTTAATATGGTACAGCGCATATTGTCTGATTCAAACACATGAAAAATTGAAAATTGATCCTTCATCACAATATCTAAGCTAACTTCAGAACATACTAGAGTATGGAAAAAGGGGGGTCTTATTAGTGAGAAAGAATATAAATATATCTTCCACAAGCACTCAACCATTGCAACTTTTTTGCACTACCTAAGATGCATACAGTGGGCATGGAAAGTATTCAGACCCCTTTAAGTTTTTCACTCTTTGTTTCATTGCAGCTATTTGTTAAATTCAAAAAAGTTCATTTTTTTTCTCATTAATGTATACTCTGCACCCCGTCTTGACTGAAAAAAAACAGAAATGTAGAAAGAAGTAGCTTCGCAACTACTCTGTGACCATTTTTGACTGGCCCAGCCAGTGCCCTGACCTAAACCCAATTGAGTGTCTCTGGAGACACCTGAAAATGGCTGTCCACCAATGTTCACCATCTAACCTGATAGAACTGGAGAGGATCTGCAAAGAATGGCACAAGGAAATGGACAGCATGTGACTTATATATGAGTGTCTGAGCATAGGGTATGAATACTTATTACCATGTGATATTTTGTTTTTTCTTTTTAAATAAATTTGCAAAAATGTCTACATTTCTGTTTTTTTCCATCAAGATGGTGTGCAGAGTGTACATTACTGAGAAAAAAATGAACTTTAAAGTGGTCTGAATACTTTCCATACCCACTGTAAGAGTAAAACAAATCTACCAGGAAGACCGATCATCTGAATGTTTGACTGAAAAAACTACTGCCTATGTGAACAGAATCATTCAATCTTTTTTTCAGACTCCCCTCCAATTTAAAATGCACAAAAGATACCATTTGACATTTACAAAATCTTCCAGTTTCATAAAACACATTCATAGCCAGCCTAGATGTAGACATGCTATAAAGTAGTATTAAAAATGATCTTGGAATACAGGCTGGTGAATTTATCTTGATGTCACGTGGCTCACATCTTCATGAACACAACCATTTTGTACTTACACTTCTTAAATATGTTTCGGACCACAATTTAATTTTGTTTAATGGGGAAATCTTCCACCAATTCAGGGGTACTGGTATGGGAATGGTTTGTGTCCCCTCATATGCTAATTTACTCCTGGGTTCTTGGGAGAATCAATATGTATTTAATGAAGATCTTTCTTTTTACTTTCAGCACATTTTATTGATGACATTATAATTTTTTGGGAAGGCATTAAATATTTTTTTTATTTTGTCCATATTGCTAATAACAATGCAATAGACCTAAGGTTTACTCATGAGATAAATGCCACCAGATTCATTCATTTTCTAGACCTCACAATCTGGATTAATGATACTGGTAATATCCAAACAAAAACATATAGAAAAGAAACCTAAAATAATAGCCTCATCCATTGGGACTGCTTACATCCGGTCCCCTTGAAGAAGGGAATTCCAATTGGGAAATATTTGAGGGAGAGGAAATGGCTCGAGAAATGAAGACTTTTCTGGTAGAATGCTCTGGTCTATACAAACTTTTCAAAGTGAGAGGATACTCTTGTAAACCTCTGAAAAAAGCCTTTCATCGGGTGGTACATATACATAATAACAAACTTTTGCAAGAGAAAAAACCCTATTTATAAATTAAAGATTGACATCTCTTTAAATTGGCACTTATGTTTAAGGTGCATTTGAATTAAATATCGAAAAGTGCCTAATTTAAGAAACATGTTGGTTCCGAGCCATTTTATGAAAAAGATGAGTACAAAAAACAATTGGCTATCTAATAGATCCATAGGATTCTTCAAATGTAGTCACAGCAAAGCACACAATTTGATTCCATCTTCTAAAAAATTTCTAAACTTAACATATTTTGAAAAATTGCACAACATCAGGTTTCATTTATGCAGCTAAATGCCCCTGTCTCCTCCGGTACGGGTAAGACTAGTCAACAAATTAGAAGGTGTGTGTTGCAGCATATTTGTTCCATCAGGAATATTCATGACACTCTGGTGTCACACCTTATGAAATTCCATCATAGTTAAGACTTTCTGGCTATAAAATTCTGGGTTATTAAAAAATATACTCAAGCAAAGCAAAGGGAATCTCTACCAACTTTATTAAGATAAAAGGCAAAATGAATATACCAATTAGGTACCATAAATCCAGATGGTCTGAACGAGGAATTCTCATATGACTCTTTTCTGTAAAGATAATAAGATTTTTCATCATCATTTCTTTATTAGGGAGTATTGTATATATGTATGTGTTTCAATATAGATATAGTTTTCGTGGTTTTGGTTTTAATATTTTAATTTATGTGCACTAATACCTATTATACATTGTGTAGGACCAAATAGTGCAGGATTGTGCAGTAAGTTTGTATAGTTAGTAAAAGAAAAGTATCTGTGGAGACACAAGGGTCAGTTGGTGTTCTCATCTGCTTACTCAACTGTCTTTAGCAAAACCCCATGGACCAGGGCTCACCACAATGAATGTCCTTCCTGTGGACAGAATACTACTCAGACAACACAGGGTGAGGGTAAAACTAAGTAGAAATACTTTATTGAACAGCTAGCAGACAATAACATATAGAACAGTCCAGGCAAATGCACAAGGTGGTGCAAATTACAGAGTCTCACAATTCCGCTGGCTCGCCGGGATTAGAACAGCTGCAACTTTGGGGATTCCATGGCCACCTACCCCAACCTGTGGCACCCTGCTTTTGTTGGACACCTACAGGAAGGAGGTAGCAGCAAGTTTAGGAAGCTGATACAGTACATTAATTTATGTTGCCAGGTGACCTGATTGTCCCAACCTGAATTCTCCAAACGTCTTTGAGGACTCTGTGATGGTCAGTGGAGCAGATCTATTTTCCTTCAGCTAGGACCATGATCTCATAAGCTGACATACGGTAGAGTGTCTGTATTCATCTAGTTGGAGTAAAGGTGCCTTGGCTACTGTCATGTAGAGTCTTTTTTGGAACTGAGTCAGATCTCCTGTCATGGGGTTACTGTAACAGAGAGTAGCTAAAAGATCACACCGTCTGATTTCTCCTACTCATGCACTGACTAGAAGCACTTCACCTTCATATTAAATGGTGCAGGTTTCTTCTAGCAGCACAGGGGTCAATCTACTCAGTTTGAACTCCTGGAAGCTTACTTGCCTTAAGGCTCTCAGCTGTTCACTGTCTGCCACTACCCTCTCCTATATAAGCTGGACTCTAGTAATCAGGAAATGCCAGAGTTAGCTTCATTGCTACATGGTTCAGAAGTTGATGGTGTGTTGCTTGTGAAGCCATTGGGTGGATTTATCTAAGATTGTTGCTAGGTTTTAGTTGTGTGCAAATCCTCTCCTCTTACTTTGGTTTCTTCCATCCTTCACTCCCTGGTGTCTCCCTTTGTTTGCATTTTTGTATGACTGAGTGTGGATTCAAGAACTCAGCAAGGTACATAGTCCCAGTATCTTCACCTTTATAAGTAATTTAGGGAACAGGGATAACTAGGGCACCTATCATTAGGACCAGGGAAGGAGCCACTGGCCCGGGACACCCGACAACAGAGTTGTGACATTCCTCTTTTATAGTTCACAACTGTCCTTCAAGCCATCTTCCACAGGTCATGAGGAAGGTGGGATGAGGTCATCTCTCATTGGTCGAGTCTTCAATCAATCTGCATAGTTTGTCATTTAATGTTTGCAGAACAGCAAGTTACATGGACTGATACAATGGGTAATTAACATTTTAGCAAACATTGATTGTTCGATAACCCTGCCGCACAGTTGTCCAAGGATAGCAGCACAATAAGCTGCAACAAACATCATTCCAAAAGTGAACATTCAGCATCATATGAACAATGGCTTATGTCTCCTGACCTGCTGATTAACATGTCTGGCATAGTTAAGATTAGGAACGGTGTAGTCACAATCTCCATCTTCAATGTAATGGGCGAAGCAAATCACTACAACAATATTGGTTAGTAGACAAATAAAATCCTGATTAAAAATGAAATTTTATACTAGTGTATCCATGTTGCATACATGAGCACATTGTGATGCATATCATTTAATATTTCATCTAATATGGTGTTAAGGTAATATATTATGAAATAAATGAGCCTATATTGATATTCCAATCATATTGCAGAAGATGCAAGATACTAGTCAAAGTGTCTGCCATTGGTTTGATGTGATAAAAATTACTATTTGATTTGAATACTATCTTAATAATACATTCTGTACAAAAGAGAAAAAAAAGTGATGGCACTCACTGTTCTGTCGCGAAAATTCTTTATTGATTAAAAGGCATTGACAAGGGAGGAACGTACAGAGAGTGGACAATGGCCGTTTCACGCATTTGCGCTTCAACGGGTCCTGAGGCTGGAATACAGGCAGGAGGGAATTTAGAAGCACACACATGTGGACACACCTCCTGATTTCCGACTCATACTCCCCCAATGGAGTGAAACATGTGAACAAATTAGTCAAATATAGAATTAAAAACAAGGGTTAAAAAATCTCTATCACAATAAAATGTGGAAATACAAACACTGAGCAGTTCCTACAAAAATACCGCCATATCTATTTTCTCATTTAACCCTAAAGGTCCTTTTTCAATAACTTTATTAAAATTTTACATAAAGTTAACAGTAGTATTTTTACAGCATACTATTGACAGTAGGGTTCAGGATAATATATAAAATAACAGTAATGTGTTACATTGAGTAGATCAGTAGGAGTAACAATACACCTAATAATATAAACTCTTAACAGTAGTGTGGTATATTGTCAGAGAACCAAGAGATAATCCTATAATAAACTAACGTAATGAGTTACATTGTATTCTGTTTTAAGATAGTAATGCGCGTTTTTACCAGATGAATTCCGAGGGGAGAGATATCAGCAATAAAAATAACAGAGTCACATAGTGGGAGAGACCAGGAGCAGTTTTAGGACAAATTCTGATCAGAGGTAAATCTTATCCAAGAATTCCACCTTTTGCTATATGTACTGAAGTAGTCATTTGCCAAAGCATGGCTTTTTTCGTATGAGCAATGTAATGACATCTTGTCTACAATATCACTAATTTTGGGAGTAGCATCTTCGTTCCATAAGGATGCTATGGCGTTTTTAGTTATTAGAAAAAGGTGGATAACTGTTGGGATATGAGATGTATGAATCACTTCTAAACCTATGGACAGTAATGCCATCTGTGGCGTAAGGGTGATGCTTTGTTTAGTCAGAATATTAATTGTTCTAGAGATTTCTATCCAAATGGGCCTTATTTTAGGACATTCCCAGAATACATGTAATAGTGTACCTGTGAATCCGCAATCTCTCCAACAATCTGGGGATCTACCTGGGAACATCCTGGCCAGCTTCACAGGAGTATAGTACCACCTAGATGTCAGTTTGTAAAAGGATTCATGTAGAGATGCGCAAATGTTGGATGAATATGTCTGTTTGAAAGCCAGCTCCCATTGTTCCAGAGAGAATAGAGTATCAAAATCGCTCTCCCATTTAATCATATATGGAGTCTTTTCTCCAGTTTCAGAACCGTTCAAAAAATCGTATATATTTCTTGATCTCCAATGGACCTTAACATTAGGATTACAAAGTAGCAAACTTGTGGATTCTGTAATGTAAGATTTTCTTTTCAAAAATTTTGAGATATTTTTCTTAATCGAGGGAAGGAGTTCCAAATCCTGGCAAGAAAAATTATTTTGAGATATTAAAGATTCGTTGCTTATAAATTTCTTACCATCGAACAAATCTCCTATCACCTTAATACCAGATTTTATCCATTCTTTCGGAATTTTTTTATCCATTAGTAAACCAAGAAATTTGATAGGGATATTTTTTAATTGAGCGTATCTCTGGCTTCTGTTTCTCTTAACCTGCGGCTTAGCCAGTTGTTTCCATGCAGAGAGAGTTGCGGAGATTATTGGGGAGTCATAACGTAAAGGAGTAGATGACCCCAAACACTCTAGAATTGCGCTTAAAAGAGTTTTGTTTTTATTAAAATATGTCTCGATTTCTACCCAAGCTGGGACGTTGTTTGAATTAACCCATGAAAAGGATTGTTTTATTAAATTGGCATAGTAATAATTAATTAAATTTGGAAGGGCTAGGCCTCCATTGACTTTGCTTCTATATAGTATATGGGATGCCACTCTCGCCCTTTTCTTATTCCAAACGAACTTATTTATAATAGACTGAAGTTTCCTAATAAATTTCAAGGGGACAAGTAAAGGTATTGCTCTAAAGATATATAGTATCTTTGGAAGGGTAAAAAGTTTAAATAGTGTTATCCTTCCCACCCATGAAATTTCGTGAGTCGCAAAATTGTTCAATTCGATCTGAGTCTTTTTTGTAATGTTTTGTATATTCAACTCAACTGTCTTCCGAAAGTTCCTGGTTATACGAATACCCAAGTATGAAACATCTTCCTTCTCCCAATCAAACCGGGAAATTTCCTTAATGCGTGAGATGGTTAGGTCGTCTAGAAAGAAATCCAAGATTTTAGATTTGTTCTCATTGATTTTGTAAAATGAGATTTTAGAGAAATCCTCGATAGTAGACAATACACCCCCAATAGAGTTCAGTGGATCTGATAGGCTCAGTATAATGTCATCAGCGAATAAACCGATTTTAAATTGGTGATCTTCAATTTGGATACCATGGATCTCATCATTTGTTCTTATTGCTTCTGCTAAGGGTTCCATAATCAACGCAAATAACAGTGGGGAGAGTGGGCATCCCTGTCTAGTTCCATTAGTTATCATGATGCGATCTGAAGTGTGATTATTTGTATAAACATTAGCGGAAGGGTTTGTGTATAAAGCCATTATAGTTTTTATTATATTATCACTGAAGCCAAATTTATTCAGAGTTGCTTTGAGGAAGTCCCAATTAACCCTGTCGAAGGCTTTCTCTGCGTCTAAAGCCAGGAGGAGAGAGGGGATTTTTTTTCTTTTAATAAAATTCACCAAGTTCAATGTTCTCCTAGTGCCATCGGTAGTCTGGCGTCCCTCTATAAACCCGAGTTGATCTTTATGAATAATGTTTGGGAGAATATTTTTTAGTCTATTTGCTATGATTTTTGAATATAGTTTGACATCGGTATTTATTAGAGAGATAGGCCTATAATTTTTGACTGACTCCGGGTCTCCCTTAGGTTTGGGTATTAAAATTATATTAGCCTGTAACATTTCCTGAGGAAATTCTCCGGTCCGAGATGCCTTGTCAAAGATGCGGACTAAGTGTGGGGTTATGATATTTGCGAATGCTTGGTAATATTCATTCGAAAAACCATCGGGGCCCGGAGTTTTCTTTTTTTTAAATGATTTAATTACTTCCAGGACTTCAGACGCAGAGAAAGGGGCCTCAAGTTTAGACAGCTGTTGGGGGGTAATCTTAGGTAACCCCAGAGGGGCAAGAAAATCATTTATGCCTTGTTCGTCGGGTTGCTGGGTATGTTCATCTAGTTTAAGATTGTAAATAGATGAATAATATTTAGCAAATGCTTCAACGATTTTCTTAGGGTGTTCTAATTTACTGCCCTCATGATTAATTTTGTTGATTTTACATTTGATCCTAATTGATCTGAATTTTTGTGCCATAAGTCTAGTGGGTTTGTTGTAGGAAGAATAATAGTTGGATTTCATTAGTTTTGCGAATTTTTCGTATTCACTGAATAACTCCGATCTAAGATCTATTCTTAGTTTAAGAATCTCCGAATGTATATTTGGTGGAGGAAAGGATGAATTTTGTAATATTGCTTCCAATTTTTGTAACTCAAATTGTAAGGTACGGATTTTTTCTTTGGAAATTTTTTTTTTGTTGTAGGCCAAATAAGTCATAACCCCCCTAATTACTGCCTTGTGCGCATTCCAAAAGGTGAATGGGCAAATGTTGTTTATATCATTTTCTATGAAATAATTATTTAAGGCTTTTTCAATTTCTTTTTTAAATTTTGGGTTGAACAATAGGGATGAGTCGCATCTCCATTGGGATCTGAACTCTGCCGACCTACTAAGGTAAATTTCTGCAACAATTGGAGAGTGATCTGAAAATGTTTTGGGGAGAATTTCAATTTTTTTAAATTTCGAAATTGAGAACGTATCTGTCAGGAACAAGTCAATCCTAGCGAAAGACTTGTGTGCCTCTGAGAAATGGGTATATTCCTTAGAAGATGTATTTAAACATCTGAATACATCTAGGTATTCATGGTTGCAAAGCCAATTTTTTAATTCAGGAAATGATGAGCGAGTGAGAGAGGTAGAATCCATTGCTCCGTCAGGAACAATGTTGAAATCACCCACCAAAACAATAACACCTTTTTTTACTTCCTGGATTTTTCTATCGAGACCGTTGAAGAAACGCATTTGACCATTACATGGAGCATAAACGTTCACAAGTGTCGTTAGTTGATTGTCTATCAGACAAGTAAGAATCAAATATCTGCCCTCGCTGTCAGAGTATTCGTTAATGATTTCGAATGAAATAGTGTCTTTAATTATTATGAGGACTCCTGCCCGTTTCTTTTCATTAAGAGATTTGTATATATGTGGAAAATTTTTATTCTCTATCCTGGGGTGTCCATCCCTAGCCAATTTCACCTCTTGGAGGCAAATTATATCTGCTCTGCTGCCCCTGATCTCTCTCCACGTGAGATACCTCTTAGCGGGACTATTCAATCCCCTCACATTGAGTGATAATATCTTAACCATATACTAAAGAATACAAAAAAACAAAAACAGAAATATAATCAGAACAATAAACAGGAAGAGATTACCACAATCTTAGGTAAACTTCCTAAAATGGGGAAAAGCTCGTGAAACTCCGCAGGAAGCCTCTCTCATACAGAATAATGTAAGTGATATAGCAATTAAAATTTGCATTTTTCACCCTGGAGCCTCTTCTCTCTTGTCCAAGGATTTAAGAAAGTTTTTCCCCTCTTGTGGAGATATGATTACTACTACTTTCCCACCATGAATTATCAAAAGCTTGGTAGGGAACCCCCACCTATAAACCACACCCTTTTGTCTCAGAATTGTTGTAACTTCATTAAATCCCTTCCTTGTTTGGATAGTTTCTTTTGAAAGGTCTGCATATGATTTGATGTGATCATAGGGGTGGGGAAGATGTTTATTGGTCCTAAAATAGTTTAAGAATTTTTCTTTGGTGGAGTAAAAATGGAATCTTAAGATAGTGTCTCTAGGGAGCTCAGCCGAGATAGATGCAGGCCTCGGGAGTCTGTGGATTCTATCTATCATTAGTTCTACCTCAGGGACAGAAGGCAATATTTTGGTTAAAATTTCTTTGACATACTTTTGTAAATTATGCTGGTTAATTTTTTCCGAAATCCCTCTCAGTTTAATGTTGTTCCTCCTACTACGATCTTCCAGGTCGGCTAATTTATTTCGTAAAAAGAGGATTTCTTTTTGGGCATTATTTTGTTGATTTTGGAGGGAGTCAGAGGTTTTTCCAAGGGCCTCCATTTTCTTATCGTTTTTATCTAACCTAGTGGTAATTGTGTCAAGGTTGGTTTGCAAACGGCTGACATGCTTTTCTATAGAAGTCTCAACACTTTTATTTAATGCTAGAATCAAATCTCTAATATATTTTTCAGAGGCCCCCCTCTCAGATGCCTGAATATCTTCCAGACCCCCATAATCACTGATACCAGTTTCTTCATCTGCGGAGCTAAGGTCTATTCTAGGCCTACTTTTTTTTGGACTCTCAGACGGGGAAGCCTCATAAAATACTTCCTCATCAGACAACACGGATTTTCCCTCCCCCTTAGACTCATCCCTTTTAGATTTTCTGTTAACAGAGGTATCCATTTCTGATTGAATATTATCCAACTCTTGTATCAATAAAGTATGAGTATCACCTTTTTGTCCAAATGAGAATTTAGTATTTATTTTAGGGAAGGGAGGAGGGCTAACGCATATAGCTTCATCTGATTCTGTCGAGTTTTGTTTACGAGAGGATTTGTCTCTCTGCTGTTTAGCTTTGCTGTTTTTTTGGCTCATTTTAATAATTATAAAGGTGGCGCCTGGACTGTTCCTTAATAGCTCTGGTATATCACTTAAAATGGAATAGTAACGAGAAGCAAAGTACTATAGTTGAGTTTAGCAGTTGAGGGTCAATAGAGAAATATTATTCAAATAATGATACAAACTTAAATTCAATTGACATCCAATGCCCTCAGAATGAAGCAGCACTTTGTTAATATTACAGTTAAATAAATGTATCTGATAGGCCAATCTTCAAATAGTCCTGTGTTGCTTAGTTTCTATGGATTAGCCACCTAACCAGTGCCACAATAAGCAATACCCAATACCAGTAATAATCAGTTAAATGATATAGAATGAGGTTGAATAACTGAAAATTAAGTACTAGATAGCTAGTTAGATAGACCACATCTAGAATCGATAATCCCAAAGCACCAGGGGATAGGACATCAGTTATGAATCACGAGTTTTATCGATATCCACAGCCCTCTAAATGAATCAGAACTTTGCTAATATTACAGGTTAAATATATGTATCTGATAATCAAAGCGTCAAATAGGACTGTACTGCTTAATATTTATGAGCCAATCGGTTAACCAACGCCAAAGCACGTTATACTGCGTATCAAGCAACTACCATTAAGTGACAATGCGTAGAAAATTGAAGGTAATTACTAGGCAACCGATTACAACAAGAATGTTATCAGATTCAACCTTATTCAAGAGACATTAACAATATACAATCACCGCTGACTTTTCCAGGCGTTGTAACTGCAGCTGCTTTGAAGGATGAGGATTGTCTGTCAAGTTGTAAACCTGCTACTCTTCTTGCAGCTGGGTAAAAACCGCTCCTGTAGATCCTATCTGGCGCTGCACTGCTCGTTGTATTTTAATCCTCAGTGCCTTCTGTAATTGCCAGAGATTTTTGCCATCCACTGCCGGTGTTTCCCCCTGCTCCACTGGATTCCGTTCCCCTCTGATTAAAGTGGGGCTATTTCAGCCGCCCGCTGTGCCAGAGGACAAACCCACTCCTTCTGCAGTCAGCGCTATCTTGCTGCTCCCACTCTTGTAGACGTCGCTTCTGCCAATGTCCCCTCTGTCGTCACTCAGATTCTGCTGCAGCCGCTGGATTCTTCTTCCTTTAATGGTTCTCCCGGCTTCCCCTCCGCTTCTACTGCCAGGCGCCGCTGTTTTCTGCCTCCGCCTCCGGTTTCTGTGAGTGCTGCAAAGCAAGTTCTACACACCGGACGCCGTGGTTTCTCCTGCCGGTATTTGTGCTTTTTTTTGCCGCGTCTCTCTCCTCAGCTTGAACACGCCGCTGCAGTGTAAGGCGAGCGCGGGAAAATCTTTTTGAATCGCTCCACGTGATTAGTCCTGCTCGCTCCTGCATTTCTCCTCAGACGCCGCTACCTTCATCCACCGGAGCCTCCGACCTCCTCCTCTTTTCCGTTTACCGATGATGCAGTGCTGGTTCCACACGCCAGTCGCTGTGGTTTCTTCTGCCGGTAGTTGTGCCTCTTTTTACAGCGTCTCTCTTCCCTTCAGCTTGAGCGCACCTCTGCAATGGAGGGCGAGCGCGGGAAATCCCCTCACCGCTGATTAGTCCTGCCCGCTCCTGCACTTCTTCTCAGACGCCGCTGCCTTCATCCACCGGAGCCCCCGGGTTCCTCTTCTTTTCTGTTTAGCGGAGTCGCTGTGTTTCACCACCGCTACCGGCCTCCCGATGCCTGCCGCTGGTCCCCGCTGTGAAGTCAGCTCCTCACACTAGACCTCGGGCTTCCTCCACTGTTTTTTCCCGCCTTTTCTAGCCGTGGCTCTCCTCTGCCTGGGCTCGCCGCTGCAACAGAAGGCAGGCGCGGGAGAACTTGCTGAGTCACTCCACAATCAGCTTCAGATGGCCATTTCTCAGGGAAAATCCAACGTAGAACCTCCAGGAAGGTCTCAAAATGATCCTGGAAGAGAGGGCTCTCAAATCCAATAAATTTTTATATCCAAATGCTTCTTGTTTTCTTCTTTTGTCGCTTAACGAGGAAGGCTTCCTCAGAGCTCAGAGCTCACACAGCCTGCCGCATCGAGCTCCAGACCACGCCCCCAACCCTAAAGGTCCTGTGGCATTCATTCGTAGAATCCACTTGGATTCTCTTTGTAAGAGAATTCTATGATGGTTTACCCCTTGGGTTGGCTGTGATACTTTTTCTACACCTGCAAACCGCAACGACTCTGCATTACCCCCTTGCACTTTTTTAACATGCTCTATCAAACGAGGGACCCCTTTTCCTGTTGAAACAGATTGAAAATGCTCTCTAAATCTAACATGCAATGGACGAATAGTTTTTCTTAAATAATAAAAACCGCAGGGACAAAAGATGACATACACAACGTGGGTTGTTTTACAAGAAATAAAGTTCTGGACCGCTTGCTGAATTGTTCCGATTTTGAGAGATTTTCCTGTCAATTTAAAGGGGCAGTTCTTGCACTTATAATTGCCTACAGGACTGTTCAGACCTAGCCAGTTTTTTTTATCACTTTTATATCTGTTGCAGACCAGTAGGTCTTTTAAATTTTTACTTCGGCAACTCGCAAATAGTGGACCTCTCTTTACAATATCAGTTAAATCGTTGTCCCTCTCTAATAAATGCCAATTCTTTCTAATGACACTCCTGATGTAATTGTCCATTGGACTGAAAGAGAGCGAAAAAGTGAAATTTTTTTTATTTTTTTCTGCAGCAGAGTTTTTTTCTGCAACTGTTTGAGAGGCATTCAAGTTATCAACACGGGACATGGCGTTATCTAGAACTGCACTAGGATAACCTCTATTCTCAAAGCATTTTTCAAAGCCTGCACTTGCTTCTGATAACAAGCATGTATGCTGTTAAATCTCTTCAATCTCAGGAATTGTCCAAACGGGAGGGAGTTTTCACGTAATATGGATGTGCACTTTCAAAATGCAAGAGACCATTAGTGGCAGATGGTTTTCGATAAATTTCCATGCGTAAGAACCCATCATGCACCCACAAATTAATGTCTAAAAATTCCAGACATGTGCCCCCGAACTTAAAAGTGAGCTTCATATTCATCTGATTATTGTCATTTAGCCATCCCACAAATGATGAAATAGATTCCGTCCATCCCAAACCATGAACACATCATCCACATAGCGAGCAAATAAACGGATATGCTTCAAAAAGGGATTGAGAATCGAATAGAAATATTTATCTTCTAAATCCGCAAGGAACAAATTTGCAAATGTGCATGCAATGAGCGTGCCCATTGCTGTCACCTCTATTTGTTTATACCAAGTATCATCAAATTGGAACACATTGTGGGTGAGGATAAATGACAAACTCTCACAAATAAAATTTACCATCTCAGGGTCTTTTCCTGTGCTACCAACAATGTGTCTAATAGACTCAACCCCCTGACAATGTGGAATTCTGGTATAAAGGCTCTCAATATCGATCGAGGCCAT
This sequence comes from Dendrobates tinctorius, assembly GCF_039654945.1. NCBI lineage: Eukaryota > Metazoa > Chordata > Amphibia > Anura > Dendrobatidae > Dendrobates > Dendrobates tinctorius. Next base: position 44,005,002 of record NW_027361676.1, on the reverse strand, counting down.
GCAGAAATTGTCCTGCCAATCAAAATCTTTTATGATATTAATAAAGTCCCTGGAGTCTTTAACGTATGAAGGGATTTCTTGAAGTAGAGGGCGTAGCAACCAATCTATGTACTGGGATAGGGGCTCTGTGAGTGTTCCTATCCCAGACACGATGGGGCGACCCGGGGGGCGTGTTTGAGATTTATGCACCTTAGGGATGTGGTACCAGTGAGGTTTTCGGGGAAAATCGGGTATTAACCTCTCCGCTCTTTGTTTTGATAAAACATTCCTCTCCACATATTTGCACAAAAGAGATCATACATTTTCTTTGAACCTATTTGTTGGGTCTGATTTCAATACCAAATATGTTTGGGTATTGAGTAACTGTCTCTTTGCTTCTGCCGCATAAAAATCTTTTGTGAGGAGGACAACGTTACCTCCTTTGTCGGCTGAGCGGACTGCGACATCAGACCAACTTTGGATTTCTGTTATCGCTTTTTTCTCTTTTGCAGACAAATTTGGAGAGGAGTGTTGATAAATAACACCTTCCATGTCTTTGATTACTTGTGCCTCAAAGACATCCACTATATTACCGGGAGAAATTGGTGACATGTAATTGGATTGACATCCTCCCATGAACGGTAGAACCTTAATTTCTTCCTCACAACTTGCTTCCCCTTCTGTCGCATTTAACGCTAACAATTTACTGGTGTCATCTCTGATGTCTGCTAAAGCCCCTGTACCTGCTGTGGTGTAGTGACCACTGTGTCCACTAGGGGGCGCTGTGTGGGTGTCCCAGGACAGGTGTATAAGCATTTCCAGTGTCCTGATAGGAGTAGGATGCTGAATGATCGTAATGTATCTCAGGGTGGGTGGCCTGGGGATGAAGCGATTATGTGCTGATCAGCAGAGCTGATCTTTCATGCCAATGTATTAGGGAGAGCTACCTAAAAATCCACCCGGGGTGTGTCTGAAAATGCTGGTAGTAAAAGACTATGTGAGTGTGAAGGACCTGTGATGAGGTCATAGCCATGTGACCCGGTGGGCATGGCTACGGACCATATAAGGTGGACAGGGTAGGTCACCTGAGTGAATGCTTGGACCCGGTTGGTCCGTTGTGGAAGGTCCCGCTGGGAGATGGGGCTTCCTGCCTGACAGCATGTGAATGCTGTGTGTAATGGCTGCCAGTATCTGAGAGTTCCCATGGGAGGGAATGAACGTCTGGAGTCTGAAGAAACCATGAGGTAACCCTGACGGGGTGAGATATCTGTGATGCTGAAGAGCCTGAGTACTGGACATTGCGTAACCTGTGTGACCACAGGCTTAACAAATGTCACGTGGACCCGTCCTATGTGACATGATCCACAGGTCGGTAACTAAAACAACAAAGCTGGCACGTGTAACTGTCCTGTGTGACACGGCCCGCAGGCCGGTAACTGAAACAACAAGCATGGGGGAAGGGGAAACAGTTACAACAGTGGGCCCCTCAATAAGGAACGGGGATGTGGAGACCTCCTGCACTCCCCTGAGTCAGTGTCCCTCACACTCCTAACGTTCCCTATACAGGCTCCCCACCTGTCGCCGAGCTGGATACCTGTCAGCCTAGCACACCCTACACCTTTCCCTTGCTAGGGAGCTGGGTGGTGCAGGCATTGGCCCTACTACTGTACTAATACACACCAGGGAAAAATACAAAGAGGGGAAACACCAAAAAGACTTATCTTGCTCTGCTGCAGCACCAGGCAGCAGAGTGCATCACCGGATTAACTTTTCGCAGTGGCTCGACACCTCAGAGCCAGCTGCCACCTTCACCATCTCACTCTGCTGCGGACACCGGGCAGACAAAGTCCAACACCAGTTTCAGCAGTGGCTCCAACCTTCAAGCCAGCTGCTAACTTCACCAGGTTTCTGCAGTGGCTTCACACCTCAGCCAGCTGCTCCCCTCACCATGGTTGGAATCCCAAAAAGACGCTATCACCATCACCTGCCAATAGACCATGTGACCCTATATAGGAAAAGGGAATGGTCAAATGATCAGGGGCAAAGGCTGCTATAACCCCAGTGACCATCGGGGGCAAAAGGCCAAGCAAAGAAAACATCGAGTGCAATGACACTTGTGGCCACCGGGGGCAAAAGGTAACCAAAGCAACAATTAGGATGCAATGACACCCGTGGCCATCGGGGGCAAAACTAACCTTAAGCCAAAGGCTTGAAGGAAAAAAAAAGGTTTACATGCGTTAATCCAGAAGCTGACACGGCTCCAAGAATTGGATCGTGACAACAGAGGGAAGCTCTGTCATGAACGCTATGCTGATTATATGAACTTTATGTTGCTGCTGTGGGTTTATGATGCCTGAATAAACTGCATGGATTGTTATTGTTTTATGGAAAACCTGTGCCGGACGTGATTATTTGGCTGCCAAGCGAGTGTCCCCAACCTTGAATGACAGCGCTACCTTACACTGCTAAGAAACCCAGAGGACCGATTACACAGCTTCACCTGGGGGGGAGTGTTAGTAGCATTAGTGGAAACAAAAGTCTTATGGAGATGTATTTTTCTTAATGCTTTAAACAAATCAATTTTAAAGTCCACCATATTAAATTCGGTCGGCACACAAAAATTCAATCCTTTTTTCAAAACCGCTAGGTGCGAGTCACTCAATTCATGATCAGTCAGATTAATGACAGAATTCTCTGGTATATCACAAGACACTACGGTCTCCAAGAGACCTTTTTTCTCTTTTTCCAATTGCCGCCGCTGGTGCCTTCTCCTTCTCCTCCCTCTGCGCACCCTGTGCCTAAAGGGTTACTAGATGGTGGTATGCATTGCAGGGTTTCCCTGCTATCAGATGAATTAAGCGGATCTTCATTTGCACTCGAGTCAGAATCTGTAGTTAAATAATCCCTCTTGCCTGTTTGGCAAGTCTTGAATTTTCCCTTGAAGTTGCGTTTCTTCTGGGAGCGATTATTGCCTGCCAATGTTTTGCCTTTATTCCATGTGAAAATTTGACCTGTTTCAAAGTCGTTTTTATCATGGATAAATTTATCCCTCTTCCTTTGTTTTATCTCTGTCTGAAAAACAACTAATTTACTGTTCAGTTTTTTATTCAAAATTGACCATTGATTTTCTGTTTGTCTCGTTTTTAGTTCTTCTTTCATATTACTTAACTCCACTTTAACTTTATAATACTTTTCTTTGTTTTGTTGTAGAACCAAATTTAACAAGTCTTGAGAGCATTTCAGAAGAATTTCTTTCCACTGTTCTGAAAAATATTTGTTGTCCAAAAATTGAGACATGGGTTCTTTTAATTCTGTTTGACTAATTTGTTCACATGTTTCACTCCATTGGGGGAGTATGAGTCAGAAATCAAGAGGTGTGTCCACATGTGTGTGCTTCTAAATTCCCTCCTGCCTGTATTCCAGCCTCAGGACCCATTCAAGCGCAAGTGCGTGAAACGGCCGTTGTCCACTCTCTGTACGTTCCTCCCGTGCCAATGCCTTTTAATTAATAATTTTCACGACAGAACAGTGAGTGCCATCACTTTTTTTTTCACTTTTGTACAAAATCAGATTACATGTTTGCTTTTCTGGATTGAGCACCCGTTCTGACGGTGTTTTGGCGGTCGGTCCAGGTGTGTGATTTTCGACTTGAATAGCAGTCATGGAACTGCTTTGGGGTTAGGGAGCAGTGCCGAATCTTCTGTCTCTCTTATGTACAGTATTTTAATGATACATTCATTAATATGCTTGTCATGCAGTGCTTTTTTGAATGTTAACAACGGACCTATGTGATAGTTGTCAGTGCAACAACTTACCAATCATAACAACAGACGTCTATATGATGTAATTTTAGCAGCTGACTGAACTGATTGGAGAATTTTAGCATAGTAACACACCAATCAGAATAGTAGATGACAAGATGATGCAGAAGTCATCACTGTCTGATCAGAATAGCAGAGTTCAATGTGACATGGCGATCGTCACTGTCCAACCGCAATTTTTCACGTCATCGTGACATTAATGATGATGAGCATTCAGCTCATTTTCACTCAAATTACAGCGGGCTCTATAATAATAATTATAATAATTTTATTTCTATAGCGCCAACATATTCCACAACACTTTACATTTTAGAGGGGACTTGTATAGACATTACAGAATAACAATAGTCACATAAAACAACAACGCTCTGTGATTGGACAAGTGTTCCCACAGCAACGGACAATTATGATGCTTTATATGGTGACTTACCAAGGTGCTCTTTACATCATAGACTTGGATGATGAGATTTGTCAGCTCTACCACTGATTAGGTCTGGTTACGCTATGTCTGTGGTCATTTCCCGAACTTCAGTTGCGAGTATTCACTTTGGTTGTGAGAACATATACAAAGAATATCTATAGGATGCATGCCATGCCAGCCACCATTCATGCTATTGTCCCATCCCCTAATGATGCCGAACATGTAATGAAACATGTTGGGGCGATGTGTGCTATAAACTGTTTTTCCTATTCTGACAGTTAATGATGACATTCCCGGGGTGCCATCATATGCAAATATAGGTAGTTATCCTTGCAATAATTCACCATACACAGATTTAGGATATCATTTAACCCCATAAGCATTTTCAATATTGTAATAAAAAGCAAAGTTTTATTGCTTGTTAGAGAGGAATTTAAGGTTCTACTTCTGCTCTGATATGTAAATATAGGCGTCCCAAATAATTTATCTCACCCTTTTCTTGTTGTATTACAGAATAACACATAATTCAGATACCAAATGGAGTGAGGTCCCTGCTCACAAGCTTGCAATCTATGAGGAAACAGGGTAGACACAAAAGGTAAATGGTAAAATATGATTATACACAATGTTCCAAATTATTATGCAAATTATATTTTTCTCTGATTTTCCGAAATGATCGGTGCAAATGACAATCAGTCTAATAAAAGTCATCACCCATTAGAGTATACATCGAATTTTATTGAAGAAACCTGCCAATGATAACAGTATAATCTCCAAAATGAATAAAAACTCAAAATGCACTGTTCCCAATTTTTAGGCACAGTAGAATTCTAAACATTTGATATGTTTTAAAGAACTGAAAATGCTCATTTGTGGAATTTGTAGTATTAGGAGGTCACATTCACTGAACAAAAAAGCTATTTAACTCCAAAACATCCTAACAGGCCAAGTTACATGTTAACATAGGAAAAATTAACTGATTGTCTATTAGGGGCAGTGTAATAGAAGAAAAGTAGAAGATCTAGGACTGAACCTTGAGGAACCCCTGACAGGGGAAGAGGAGAGAAAGAGGAGGTAGCAACAGATACAGTGAATGAGCAGTCAGAGAGATAGGAGGAGAACCAGCAGAGGACAGTGTCCTTGAGTTCGAGTGCAGAGCATACTGAGGATGTGCTGGTGATCCACAATGTTGAATGCTGCAGAGAGATCCAGGAGAATCAGCAGGGAGTAGTGACCATTAGAATTAGCTGATAGTAGATTATTAGAGACTTTAAAAAGGGAAATTTCAGTAGAGTGTAAAGAGCAGAAACCGGATTGTAACGGGTCAAGAAGAAAGTGATCAGAGAGATAACGGATTATACAGGAGTGGACCAAGCATTCCAAGAGTTTAGAGATGAAGGGAAAATTGGAGACCACTCTGTAATTATCAGTGCAGTTCTGGTTGATGGATTTTTTAAAGTTATTGTTAGGAATTGTGGTTCTCTGCTCCCACCACTACTTCACCAATGTCCTGACCCTGGAAGCAGATCTACCACGCTTGCAGGGGATATATCCAAATCTTATGGAGTACTGCATTCTGGAGTAGTAGGATGTGAAGGAACACATTTCTGTTTGTGGTACTAAGCAGTGGTAGGACTTTGTCCATTCTGCTTTGCAAGTTAGCAGGGAGTAGTTGTCTGGGGAAGATTGGGAGGTATTCAACACCTGATCATTCCCTTCAGAATAATGTGGGCTATTTAACCTTGTTCTCAGCTCAGGTCTGTGCTGTTTCTGCAGTTCCTCTGTGTCTTTCAGGGTTGGTTTCCCTATTCCTTCGTGCTACACTCTCAGGGTTTCTTGCAGAGAAATTTACCAATTCTCGACAAGTCTCTGGCCACATCACCAGATGCCAGATGTCAGTCTCAGCAGGCGTGGGGAGGGCTCTGCTAATGTCCCTCTTCCATCTACTTGGAGCTGGGTGAAGAATTTCTCGGCCCTTTAAGACTCACTTAGCTGGGGTAGCTTTGGTCACGTACGTCTATGACTCCACCTTTGCTCTTTCGGTGCCAGTCTTTCCGTGTCTCTCTGCGATTGTTCATAATAGTAATGGATGTGTAGTGACCCAGTTCAGAGTGTGTCTGTCCCTTTAAGTAATACTGAATTTTGAGTAGCTTCTGTACACTTCTGCTCACTCTCTAACTGGCCCGCTACGTTATTTGTGAGCTGTAATTCTTTTTCTAGTCACCTTCATTTTAGATGCAATGCATTTCTCGTTTGCTGTGTTCTGTCGCCATCTAATGGTGAAAGTGTACAATGACTGAATTATTGTTTTGTAAGGATCTGAGATGTGAATTCCGTCTCCTATTGGCCAGCTCCTAGTCACATGGTCAATAGGAGGAGCTGTTTTCCAGGCAAGTCTAGAATGTTCTTTAGTCTAAGGGATGTCTTCAGGGAGAGCAGAACACACATGGAGGAGGTTTTTACCTCAAGATCTCCTGCAGGCATAAAAGCCTGAGTTCCCTCTAAACTGTACAGACATCATTCTATTTTTGACAGGATTCACCACATATAAAGTATTGCTGAAAGGATTCACCACATATAAAGTATTGCTGACAGGAGTCACCACATGTAAAGTATTTCTGACTGGATTCACCACAGTTTCTACATCCACCAATAAGTACTTGTGCATGTGCCATGACACACTGTGGAGCTAACCCCAAGTACAGGTCTGTAACCTCTAATTGCTCCATCTACCTCCTTCTGTATAATACCAAAAGACACTGTCTAGTGCTCTTAAAGCTCCAGACCCCAATCACATCTCAGCATCTCAGTGTGAACTGTAATTGCCATGGACTACCCCTGAGAGTCTGTTCCTTATTTGTTCCAAGATATAATTCCCGTTCCTGCTGAAGTAAAATCAACTGTTATCCCCGAGACCGGTGTGTGTCATAATTCCTTCAGCTGCGGACACTGTGTGGGGGTGGATAGCAGGGAACGTTCGGCCTGGTCATTACAGATGTATGCCGGCGTGTTTTACTCTACTTCAGGTGCAATATGCCTGACAGACAAAGCTCACACATTTTGGTTTCCCCCTCCTATCCAAGGCTGCCTGCACTTTCAAAAAAATGCTGCACTCAGATGGAAATCACGCATGACTGTCTAACAAAGCACATCTTTCTGGAAGCAAATAGTGTATGTCTTTGCAGCAGCTATTTCACGTGCTATCTACTGCCATTAGCACAGGGAGTTATGGCGATACTACCCCACTGCTCTTAACTGAGTGAAAAGTGTCAAAGAATCGGATTATTGGATAGTGAGGTGATCAGGTTGTTAAAGTAGGTTTGTTTGGAGAAGTGAAGGGCAGAGTTGCATGTTATCAGGATAAACTAATGGATAAAATCTTCGGCCAGATCAGAAAACGTTAATGCAGTAAAATAGCCAGGATCAGTTTTAAAACCTAAAGGAAACTATGCCACAGTGTAATATTTGTCATATACAGCCGACACCTGTGGCATGTTCACCAATAGGGTGGTGCTATACAGTGAATTCTGGTTCAGACCCCTTAACAATCATTGCGAAAAGGCGTATCCACGGTCATTAATGGATAAAAAGAATGTCAGAAAAGTCAGGATTTTTTTGCAGAATTTTTCTATCACCTGAAGTTGCACATTTACAACAATACTTTTCCTTTTGTTCTTTCCTTCGTATTATATAAAACATTACAGTCTACTCTTAATCTGAACTGTGGAAATAAACTGGATTTATTCCTACCTTTGTAATACAGCTATTATGTCTTGAGATGTTTTGGAAACTTTAATAATATGTTAAGGTACTCAACACACTCAGCGATGCACCAGCGATCCCGACCAGCGATATGACGCGGTTAGGATCGCTGGTGCATCACTAAGTGGTGGCTAGTGAGCTGCCACACAGGCAGATCTCACCAGCGACATCGCAGGGGTCGGGGGTCGCTACTTACCTGTCAGACGAGGCGATCCTGACGTCCTCCCGTCCGCGTCCACGCGTCGCTCGTCTCCACAGCAGGAAGCCCAGCAGGAAGCTGATGATGACAAACGGTCCAGGATGTTCTCGCGCGATGAGCGATAACCAGTGGGGGAGCAGTCGGAGGTAAGTATCAGACATAGAATCATAGAATCATAGAATCGTAGAGTTGGAAGGGACCTCCTGGGCCATCTGGTCCAACCCCCTGCTCAAAGCAGGATTCGCTAAATCATCCCAGTCAGATGTCTGTCCAGCCTCTGTTTGAAGACTTCCATTGAAGGAGAACTCACCACTTCTCATGGCAGCCTGTTCCACTCATTGATCACTCTAACTGTCAAAAAGTTTTTTCTAATATCTAATCTGTGTCTCCTCCCATTCAGTTTCATCCCATTGCTTCTAGTCTTTCCTTGTGCAAATGAGAATAAAGTTGATCCTTCTACAATGTGACAGCCCTTTAGATATTTGTAGACAGCTAATAAGTCTCCTCTCAGTCTTCTCTTTTGTGTTGAGTTAAGGTACTCAACACACTCAGCGATGCACCAGCGATCCCGACCAGCGATATGATGTTATAGCGATATTGCTAGCGATATCGCTTAGTGTGACAGGCCCTTTAGAGTTTACTATGTGAAAGTCATGACAAACATAAACAGTATACTATAGTGACAATCAAAAAATGAATTATTTGTTCATTGACTCAGCCTGTCATGGCTTGTAACCTTTAGCTTTCTTTTCTTGTCAAATCACATATGCTCTCTTATGTCTCACTGAATTTGAGATTTGTATATGAACTGACACAATGCATGATGTTCCAGGAATCTTATCTGAATAATACTGTTCCACTATAGTAATGTGCCATAGCCTAACAGTTTTTCCTGTGTTGATTTTTTTCTGTGCTTTTAATTTGCCTTAAGCAGCTCATAAAGATGCAACTACATGGCAACAGACCACTAGTTATTACAATGTTAACATTACTGTTATTTCCCCAACAAGAAGAATATATGAATAATTGTAAGATACTCTGGTAGATACGCAATCTTCTAAAAAATACTATTAACCACTTGAGTTCTTTATCAAAATATAATAAAAGCATTTTTGCATCTAAAACAATATACATAGAATGTAAAAAAGCTATTCCTGTCCTGCAGGATCTGACACACTGATGCACTACAGATAACTTTTTGATTTCGATGGGTGCTGTTAAATGCTTAATCACTCTTGCAATAGGGCTTCAGTAAAATGGATAACTTGTAGCTTATTTTTCAGGAAAATTGAATTTTAACCAATCACTTTATCACCAATCTTTCCTACAGTTTTCAAATGGAAGTCTACCTGGTTGTCTAACAATATGGAATGGAAGATAAAGTAGATATCTACTTATACTGAATGGACAAATATATTGGGCCATCTATAAATACCTAACCAAAATTCACCAAAACACAGCACTGTATACTTGCTTACAGAGAAGATTACACATTGTTGCAGCAGAGTCATGTGAATAGCACCAGTTTTAGTGAAAAGAGTTTTTATTTGCAGCAGACAAGTGGTTAACTGCAGCTTTGAGCTTGGAAGTAGAGATGACAGAAGCTTGAGTTTGAGTCACGTTTCCAGAAATTTGTGGTGTCAGGCAAATTTTAACATTGTGAGACTCAATTTGCGTTTCGCAAGAAAAAACTTTCTTGGCACTATTTCCGACACTGCTGAAGCATCACAGAGCATATAGCTTCCTGATAATTTCCTTCAGCTATCACATCTAGCAGATCATCATACATTGTACAGTGGTGGTTAGTACTTGGGCCATAACAGATCAGGATTTGACATATCAATATGTATACATTTCTAAATTTATTGTAGTCATTAAAAAAGAAAAAAAAGAAAAATAGGAAGGGAAAAAAAATAAAACAAATTTCTCATATGTCTATTGTGTATATGTGCATTTTATTGTATTTTATCTAGCTTACATTGTGAGTTAATTAAATAATAGATTATTGTCAACAGTTGAAGTATACTATTAGTGATTATGTGGTTACAATCACGACTTGGACAGGATGTGGTATATAAGGTTGTTTTTTGTTCAGGGTGTCATGCAAGGATTAAGAACCGGTAGGTTCGAAATGCGTCTGCCCATAGAACTCTTGTGATTTTTATGCTGAATGGATGACTTATTTTAACAAAGTTTCCTAATAAAATGTGAAAGCTTTTAACAGAATGCCTGAGCTGGATTACCTTTTGTATCAATTGCTTTTCCTGCTGCACTGCAGTTTCCATGCTTGGAGTCATGGATATTTGGATGGGTGAGCTGACTTTTCTTGTTTCTTCCTATGTTATGTTTGAGTGTTGTTTTGTCCCCCATCATTTTGTAGACTCACTTTTTCTTTATTGTAAAGATACCCACAATTTTTTGATTGTCATTGTGGAAAACAAGTTTGAGAATTTTTTTTTACAGAGTCTTTATACGGCATGTCACAGCCTACCTCTATAGGGATAGCAGACCCTACAATATCTAACCAGTCTTGCAATGGACATGAGAAATCAAGGTGCAATTAAGCAGCATTGATTTTTTTCTTTAGACATGGGTGTTAATACACAGGAGGATGGTGATTTAATAGTACATATGTCCAAGATGGAAAACTTGCTAATCAAAGAAATTAAAGTCTGGTGGGACAACACAACTTTACAGTCTTATCTTGAGAAGCAAATGATGCCACATAGCCTGAGACTTAAGAAAATTGCTACTACAGCATATTCTGACATATTTAAACAGAAATGGGAGGAAACCTTAACAGACTGCTCTTTTAAACTAATTAAATTAATCATAGAGCAGGAGGAACTTAAGGGGGTTTTACACATAGTGATATCGCTAGCAATATCGCTAAAACATCACGTGACGTTATAGTGATATCGCTAGCGATATCGCTATGTGTGATACTTACCTCCGACCGGCTCCCCCACTGTCCATCGCTCATCGCGCGAGATCGGGCGGCTCCATTTCTCGTCGTCAGCTTCCTGCAGGGGCTTCCTGCTGTGACGACGAGCGACGCGTGGAGTCGGGTGGGAGTACGTCAGGATCGCTGTGTGTGAAAGGTAAGTTCACTAGCGATCATTTAGCGATGCACCAGCGATCCTAACCGGGTCGGATCGCTGGTCGGATCGCTGGTGCATCGCTAAATGTAAAAGGGCCTTAACTCTTATAGAGATTAATGAGGAAATATGCACTATAAAAGCAACAATCAAGGAATACCCTCATTCTAAACAGATGGATAATTTGTACAAATCCATGAATGAAAAAAATTACGGCAACACATCCTGCCACTCTAAAAAAAGATAAAAAATATTCCATTTGGTGAATTAACATGTGTAAAAAGGAATAATTCCTCGGATAACATATTTAATAATGAATTGATTCAAATCAATTAAAAAGTGGCTATTTGTAATGGATGTTGGAAAGAGCGAACAATTTTATCGCTAATAAAAACAGACAGGGCATGATGAAAAAAACCAACAGGAAAATCACAGCAAGATCAAATTGCGTTTATAACACAATATAGCCCACAAATTATGGAAATCAAGAATATCATACAAAAATATATTCCCATATTATATCAAAATGATATGTTAAAAATGTGTTGTATCAGCCTATAAGATATTCGGCCAAGAGAGCACCATCTCTAGGAGATATTTTGTCCCCAAATTTACATAATAACAATAATGTGGGAAATTAGAAAACTTGTCTCCATTCAGTGGGCTTTAATAAATGTGGACATCGCACTTGTATATGTTGCAACCATGTCGAGAATACTAAGGAATTCAACGCCACAATTACCAATAAATCATATAAGATTAAGAATTTTATAAATTGCAACTCCACTCATATGGTATATTTATTAACTTGTTTAATTTATAAAATACAATATGTGGGATGTACCACTAATCAATTGAAAGTCAGGACTAGATGCCATCTACCTGATGCAGCTAATGTTAACATGGTAAAATGCTCAGCGGCTTCAAGACACTTTTCATTACACCATAATCGAGACCTTACTATGTCCAGGGTTATTGGAATAGAAAAGGTTTCTAAACCCTGAAGAGAAATGGACCACCATAGAAAACTTTTAAATAGGGAATCATGGTGGAGCTACAGTGGGGAAAAAAAGTATTTAGTCAGTCAGCAATAGTGCAAGTTCCACCACTTAAAAAGATGAGAGGCGTCTGTAATTTACATCATAGGTAGACCTCCACTATGGGAGACAAACTGAGAAAAAAAAATCCAGAAAATCACATTGTCTGTTTTTTTTTCATTTTATTTGCATATTATGTTGGAAAATAAGTATTTGGTCAGAAACAAGCAATCAAGATTTCTGGCTCTCACAGACCTGTAACTTCTTCTTTAAGAGTCTCCTCTTTCCTCCACTCATTACCTGTGGTAATGGCACCTTTTTAAACTTGTTATCAGTATAAAAAGACACCTGTGCACACCCTCAAACAGTCTGACTCCAAACTCCACTATGGTGAAGACCAAAGAGCTGTCAAAGGACACCAGAAACAAAATTGTAGCCCTGCACCAGGCTGGGAAGACTGAATCTGCAATAGCCAACCAGCTTGGAGTGAAGAAATCAACTGTGGGAGCAATAATTAGAAAATGGAAGACATACAAGACCACTGATAATCTCCCTCGATCTGGTGCTCCACGCAAAATCCCACCCCGTGGGGTCAGAATGATCACAAGAACGGTGAGCAAAAATCCCAGAACCACGCGGGGGGACCTAGTGAATGAACTGCAGAGAGCTGGGACCAATGTAACAAGGCCTACCATAAGTAACACACTACGCCACCATGGACTCAGATCCTGCAGTGCCAGACGTGTCCCACTGCTTAAGCCTGTACATGTCCGGGCCCGTCTGAAGTTTGCTAGAGAGCATTTGGATGATCCAGAGGAGTTTTGGGAGAATGTCCTATGGTCTGATGAAACCAAACTGGAACTGTTTGGTAGAAACACAACTTGTCGTGTTTGGAGGAAAAAGAATACTGAGTTGCAACCATCAAACACCATACCTACTGTAAAGCATGGTGGTGGAAACATCATGCTTTGGGGCTGTTTCTCTGCAAAGGGGCCAGGACGACTGATCCGGGTACATGAAAGAATGAATGGGGCCATGTATCGTGAGATTTTGAGTGCAAACCTCCTTCCATCAGCAAGGGCATTGAAGATGAAACGTGGCTGGGTCTTTCAACATGACAATGATCCAAAGCACACCGCCAGGGCAACGAAGGAGTGGCTTCGTAAGAAGCATTTCAAGGTCCTGGAGTGGCCTAGCCAGTCTCCAGATCTCAACCCTATAGAAAACCTTTGGAGGGAGTTGAAAGTCCGTGTTGCCAAGCGAAAAGCCAAAAACATCACTGCTCTAGAGGAGATCTGCATGGAGGAATGGGCCAACATACCAACAACAGTGTGTGGCAACCTTGTGAAGACTTACAGAAAACGTTTGACCTCTGTCATTGCCCACAAAGGATATATCACAAAGTATTGAGATGAAATTTTGTTTCTGACCAAATACTTATTTTCCACCATAATATGCAAATAAAATGAAAAAAAAAACAGACAATGTGATTTTCTGGATTTTTTTTTCTCAGTTTGTCTCCCATAGTTGAGGTCTACCTTTGATGTAAATTACAGACGCCTCTCATCTTTTTAAGTGGTGGAACTTGCACTATTGCTGACTGACTAAATACTTTTTTTCCCCACTGTATATGTTGCAAACAAAAGCATGGTGAGATCAGCCTGTTTGGCAGCTCAGTAGAGACCATTTAGCGATGCACCAGCGATCCTGATTGGGTCGTATCGTTGTCGGGATCCCTGGTGCATCGGTAAATGTAACGGGACCCTAACTTGTAAAGTGTAAACATTCATTATCAACAAGGTCCTATCTCTTTCTCATGTAATATGTAAGATCTTATGCTGAGGTGAGTCCTCTCTCTCTTCTGCAGTGCATTAGTTCTTATGGTTTGCCAGGTTCTCTGTCACTCTCCTACAGATTGTAAGCTTTCTTGGTTAGTGGCATTCTTTGTCTCTTCTCTCTTCCATTTTCATTTTCTGAGCAATTACAAGCATTAAAGTATTGAGATTCACATATTAATTTACTTATTCATTTACTGCTAATCAAATTTTTTGGTAACATTTTGGTGGTCTGTGAATTTAAAATTCAAAATAACTTTTCCCATTTCTAATTAGAAGTAAATGAATATAATTGATATACAAGCAGCAGTTTGCTGAAGAAATAATTAGCCAACTGAATAAAGTAAATGGTAGGGCCCCGATTCTGCTCAGATCTTATTCACATTGAGGTCATTTTTGACACATGGCAATGTTTTAACCCCTTAACCACCAGAGGTATTTTTGTTTTTGCATTTTCATTTTTCACTCCCCTTCTTCCCATAGCCATAACTTTTTATTTTTCCATCAATATGGCTGTGTGAGGATTTGTTTTTTTGCAGGCCATATTGTACTTTTGAACGACACCATTGGTTTTACTATGTTGTGTACTAGAAAATTGGAAAAAAAATTCCAAGTGTGGTGAAATTACAAAAAAGTGCAATCTCACATTTGTTTTTTTTACAATGTTCACTAAATGCTAAAACTGACCTGCCATTATGATTCTCCAGGGCTTTACAAGTTCATAGACACCAAACATGTCTAGGTTCATTTTTATCTAAGTGGTGAAAAAAAATTCCAAACTTGGTTAATAAAAAAAATTTCATAATTTTCCGATACCCGTAGCGTCTCCATTTTTTGTGATCTTTGGTTAAGTGGGGGTTTAGTTTTAGCGAGCCAAACTGACTTTTTAAAGATACAATTTTGGTGCAGATACGATCTTTTGATTTTTAAAAACATTTTTTTTTACTTTTGGCATGCTTCAAAAGTCTCCATGAGAGAATAGAAGCAGACATAACCCAATCTGCTCTGCTACATAGAGGAGATGATCAGTTCGCCTCTATGTAGTAGAATTACTCACGTGCTATGAGTGCCGACCACTAAGTGGCTCTCACAACAAGTCAGCATTGACAACCATAGAAGTCTACAGGACACCACTGGTTGTCATGCCAACACACGGGTGACCCACGATCAGGTGTCGTGGGTCACCGGTGGCAGATTTCCGGCGCAATTGCCGGAAGAGCTTGTTAAATGCCACTGCCAGCATTTGACAGTGGCATTTAACGGGTTAATAGCCATGGGTGGATCAGAATTCCACCTGAGGCTATTCCGGGCAGATGTCAGCTGTTAAAAACAGCTGACATGTGTTATGAATGGGTCACCGAGGAGGATGGCAGGAACAGGCTAAGCCACCAGAAGTCCAGAGAGGTTGGTAACTAAGCAGATTGCAGACCCCTGATCCTATCCGCACAACTAGCAGTAGCTTTGGAGTGTTCCTATGATGCCCTAGATGCCTCGACACAGCTGGAGGACTAACTAAGCCTAAAGACAGAAAGATGAAATTTAACTGCCCTGGAGCAGATCCCCAAAGGAATAGACAGCCCCCAAACATATATTGTGGGTGAGACAAGATGAGACACAAACACAGGCAGAGAACAGACTGAGCAAACGGTGGGGCCCAAGCTGTCTAGACAGGACAGGATAGAAAAGATACTGTCTGCAATCACTCACAAAACCCTGAAAAAGTCCAACACTACTGATATACCAAAAAACCTGAGATCACACGATCTCACCTCTGCTAGATCAGCACTCTGGTATAAACTGGCAGCAAGCAAAAAGATACTAACATAACAGGAGACTGAACAAGCTGCAACATATGAGCACGCTGAATCCTAACAGCTAAACAGAAAGCAAAAAAAGACACAACCAGATTAGATGCAAATGAATAGCAAAAGAATCGCTTAACTGAAACATGCAGATCAGGCAGGGGATACAAGAGCTCCAAATGCACACTGAGGAAATCATCAGCAACCTCCAAGAGCAGCCAGCTCAATTATATGCTCCCAGCCAGTGATCCCAGGTTTCCAATTATCCTCCTCAGGTGGGGAACTTCCATCCTCTTGGCCAGCTCCACTACTCTCAGCAACCGCCAGAGGGAGCAGAGGGAGCTTCGGCTCAGAACTCTGAGCAAAAGGATTCACAGCAGACATGTCTCTTGAAGGATGTTGCCTCACCGCCACATCAAAGGGAGGGAGCACAACATCAGCTTAAATGTACGCCCGATGTAGAAAGGGGTTAATACTAAAGGTTAGGACCAGCCCAATTGGGTATACCTTGTTGATTTGTTGATTTTGGAATAACTTTTAGATTTTTTTATAAAAAACAATGTATACTAAGTAGTTTACCCTTTTTATATGCACTATTGCATTTGACTTACTTGTTTACAGCATAGTATATGTTCATTTTGTTGCTATCTTAGGTTTTGTCTGTTGAATGGCCAGTGTGAACATATAGTACAACGATACGACCCACATCAAAGGGAGGGAGCACGACATCAGCTTAAATGTACGCCCGATGTCAGAAAGGGGTTAATACTAAAGGTTAGGACCAGCCCAATTGGGTATACCTTGTTGATTTGTTGATTTTGGAATAACTTTTAGATTTTTTTTTATAAAAAACAATGTATACTAAGTAGTTTACCCTTTTTTATATGCACTATTGCATTTGACTTACTTGTTCACAGCATAGTATATGTTCATTTTGTTGCTATCTTAGGTTTTGTCTGTTGAATGGCCAGTGTGAACATGCTCCTTCCTACATGTTGAATGCATACCAACTTATACTCCAGTACATTTCTTTCGGTTTAGCTGAAAAAATATTAGCCAACCGAGTTAAGTAGACGGTGAGGCAAAATTCTCAAGTAGACGTGATAATTGAATGGTATGCTTCCTTAATACAGCAGACAGAACATAGCTGTCTGAGTCAGAGTTAAAAGGCATTGGGTGATTATTACAAAATGAGGATGTTGGGTTATCCATCTCTTCTATCATATCGGCTCCTGCTGTGATTTTACACTGCACGGCTGTTGAATTGCTGGTTTTCTTCTATCTATCTACTTATGTAATATATATACATATATATATATATGTATGTGTGTGTCACTGACATCTATATATCTACGTATCCTATGTGTATACTGTATATGTATCGAGTAAAAATATTATGACTAGAGTTGAGCGACTTTTGGTTTTTTAGGGTCGAGTTTCGTTTCGTGAAACCCGACTTTTCCAAAAGTCGGGTCGAGCAAGATCGGCCGATTATAGGGAAAAGTCGGGGTCGTCCCGAAACACGAAACCCAATGTAAGTCAATGGGGAATAAAAGTCGGCAGTGAGAGGAGGACAGGAAACACACCTACAGTGCCCATTTGAATGCCAAAAACATCAATTCTTCTTACTTAAGCTTGTCAACCTTAATTAACTTCATAATACAAGTTACGCACTGAAAAATGGGGGTTATTTGGCTAAAATTGTGGGGGGTAGGGCTGGCTCCAGGTTTTCATGTGCCTTGGGCGAAAGAGCGCCCCTTTAACACATACCACAACTCATCATGCTCCGATACGGCAGAGAAATAGCGGTATAGTACAATGAAAAATACTTCACTTTTTACATCTCATGACGAGGCCCATCTGTTTCTCCATACAGAATCATTGGTCCCATATAATGTTTGAAACAGTATATGATGAGCTCCACATTATGCTACAGTATATGTTGGTCCCCATGGATGAAGCTCCACTGTCTTATGGGCCCAAATAATGCTCCAAACATAATGGGCCCCATTTCTAATGCTCTAGTGTATAATGGGCCCTGTAAATGCTGCTCCAGTGTCTGATGTCCACCTTTGGAATGTTCCAGTGTATGGTGGGCCCCATCTATCATTCTCCAGAGTATAGTGCTCCCCAAAAATTGCTGTCCCAACATTGAAAACAATCAAATAAGTCTCTTCGCTAGGGAATCCCTGTACTAGTCTGGACTCCTCGTCGTCCTCATCTTCCATCTCACTGCACAGTATTTCAACCTTGCAAGTGCTGTGATCCTGAGACTCGTTGGCAACGGCACTGGCACAGGGCCCCTGATAGTACGGTGGTGTGTCTGATGGCGGGTGGGCCGAACCTGCACTTTCATCTGCAGCTTCCTCTTTGTCACCGTGTAAGATGGAACTGTATATGGGAAGGGTAACCTGAGTTTCATCAGGGTCAGATTCAGGCCGTGTAGCGTGCGAGGGGAATGTAGTGGTCTGGGACAATGTACCAGCAGATTCATCGAGCAGTGGCTGGGCATCAGTGCACTGGTGTCGCCCCCAGGAGTACGGTCGCCACAGTGGCATTACCTTCCTCCTAGGGAGTGTGATGTCATGCTTGGGAGCAACGAAGGATCTCTCTAGCAGGTTAACTGATTGGGCGGCGTTATTCCCACGAGTCATGACCCTCCAAACAGCGTTCATGAAGGCAAAGTGTTTGTTTTACGTGGGCAGTATGGTTGCAAAGCTGAACCTTAAAGGAATGTCCAGAAGGGCACCACCAGGAGTGGAGCCTACAGTTAAATTCGACTCCACCTGGGAAACCTCAACCATGCCAGCTACAGAATAGATGCACACATTGCGAGCTTAATTCCGTTAACGAACGAGACTCTGTCATGCCCCGTGGTCCGAGTCCAGCTTACTAGAGGGACACGTGAGCCTCTGGCACATGAGATTGGACAATAACTGGTGTGTCATGCCCTTACATGTCCGTGGCTGCATGTGCGCTACACTGAAAAGGCCAGCGTTTGTCGCTTACAGGTGCAGATAACCCGCTGAACAACGTTAGTGATGGGGATCACTGATTACAATTATTACCCGCGAACGATGATTTCCCAGTAAGTGCAGGTCAACCGCAGTTCCGGAATTAGGCCTAACCGTCATTCCTGAAAAAATGAAAAACTTACGTGTGCAAACCACAGGTGCTGTAGCTTGCTTAACAGCTCGCCAGCCGTTCTCACGCCCAGTATGGATTACACGTGATTGCACAAAGGTGAGAAAGGGTACCGTATCCCCGGATAACATGTATGGATAGCGTACACATTCAAAATATATGTCTATACATCAGGAGGCAGGCTCAGACGGTGTTAGGCCCAGTATAGCTTGCACGTGATTGCACAAAGGTGAGAAAGGGTACCGTATCCACGGATAACATGTATGGATAGCGTACACATTCAAAATATATGTCTATACATCAGGAGGCAGGCTCAGACGGTGTCAGGCACAGTATGGATTTGACGGCCCATACTACACAGCGGAGGAGCAGGGAGAGGTAAAGATTGCAAATGCTGGGGCCCTGCCCAAGCAAGGGGGGTCCACTCGTGGGCGTCGGTACTGGCACTGGGCCCCTCATAGTACGGCGGTGTGTCTGACGGCGGGTGTGCACCACCACCGTCAGAGACACTTGATTGCACTATGAGGGACCCTGTGCCAGTGCCCGCGCCCAAGAGTCGGCCTACCCACCTGTCCAGGGCAACGGCACTCGCACGCTGTCGTGCGCTAGGTGGTGACCCCGGCCATGGGGGGCGAGGCAGCACAGTTAGGGAGTTTTAGAAAGTGGCATATGTTGATGTTGGACATTCAGCTGATGCAAAAAGCGAAATAGGTCAAGTCCCAGGAAGAGGAGGACCAAAGCAAGCCATTTTTCTGTCACCCTATGTGTCATCAGGGGAAGGTGGGACAAAATCCTTGGAAACCCATGCATGGTTCATTTTAATGAAGGTTAGATCATCCACATTTTGGGTTCACAGACGGGTCCTTTTTTCTGTCAGGATTGATCCAGCTGCACTGAAGACTCTTTCCGATAGCACACTTGCAGCTGGGCAAGCGAGCTCCTGTAAGGCATATTGTGCCAATTCAGGCCAGTTGTCCAGTTTAGCAGCCCAATAGTCAAAGGGGAATGACCTGTGTGGGAGAACATCAATATGGGAGGAAAAGTAGTTTGTAACCATAGTTGACAACTGCTGTCTCCTGTCACTTTCCATCGATGCAGTATTACCAGTTGTGTGAGCGGTACTTGAAAAATCAGTCCACAACATTGTTATGAAACCCCTGTCTCCAAAGCCACTTCTGCTGTGTGCACCATGAACACCTCTGCCAAGCTGCCCCGGCCTGTACGGCTCGTGTGAGAACCATCACCGCTGCTGTGTGCTGGGAATGCCTCAAGCAACCGATTTACCAGAGTTGCTTGTTTATTAGCCAATATTAGGTCAAGGTTCTCTTGTGGCATGATGTTTTGTAATTTGCCTTTATAGCGTGGATCCAGGATGCTGGCCAACCAGTAGTCATCATCGTTCATCATTTTGGCAATGAGGGGGTCCCTTTTTAGGATCTGCAAGGCATAATCTGACATGTGGGCCAATGTTCCCAGTGTCAATGATGCACTGCGAGTGCTAGGTGGAGGAGCACTTTCTGGCAAATCCACATCCCTCCAGTCACGCACAAACCCTGTACCAGACCTTGCCATGCCAACATTTTCACTTGCCCCACGAGATGCATCCTCCTCCCCTAAGTAATCATCCCCATCATCATCCTCCTCCTCCTCTTCTTCCTCCACCTCGTCCAGGAGAGGTCCCTGAGCAGACAATGACTGAATGTCATCAAGGATTCCCTCCTCCTCTTCCTCCTCATCAACATTGGCTGCAGACGCCTGCTCCTTAAGGTGCGTCAAAGTTTGCATGAGCAGACGCATAAGTGGGATGCTCATGCTTAGGATGGCGTCGTCTGCGCTTACCAGCCGTGTGCATTCCTCAAAACACTGAAGGACTTTACAGAGGTCTTTCAGCTTCGACCACTGCACACCTGTCAACTCCATGTCTGCTCTCAAAGTGCCTGACCGTGTATCCTCCCACAAATGCATTATGGCCTGCCTCTGCTCGCACAGCCGCTCAACCATGTGCAGGGTGGAGTTCCACCTTGTTGCAATGTCGATAATGAGGCAGTGGTTGGGAAGGTGGAGCAATCACTGCAGCTTCTGCATACGAACGGAGTGTACAGGCGACCGGCGGATGTGCGCGCACAGTCTTCGCACCTTCTGGAGCAGGGCTGTTAACTCCGGATAATTTTTGAGGAAGCACTGCACCACCAGGTTCAAGGTGTGAGCCAAGCAAGGTATGTGGCTGAGTTTTGAAAGGGCTATGGCTGCCACAAAATTACGGACGTTATCACTAACTACCTTGCCTGCCTCAAGATGTACACTGCCCAGCCATGACTCAGTTTGTCGCTTCAAGTACTCGGCCAGCACCTCGGCGGTGTGTCTGTCGCCCAAACACATCATCTGCAACACAGCCTGCTGATGCTTTCCACTAGCTGCTCGATAGGGGGACACCTCGTGTGCAACAGTGGCAGCTGCAGATGGAGTGCTCGTATGACTGCGCTCTGTGGACGAGCTTTCGCTTCTGGAGGAGGAGGAGGAGGGTCGAACGCCTACAGCCAACTGTTTCCTATACCGTGGGCTAGGCAGCACTGTCCCACCACCACTGTCCCCTGTGGACCCTGCATCCACCACATTAACCCAGTGCGCAGTGATGGACACGTAACGGCCCTGGCCATGCCGACTGGACCATGCATCAGTTGTGAGGTGCACCTTTCCACTCACTGACTGCTTGAGTGCATGGACAATGCGGTCTTTTACATGATGGTGGAGGGCTGGGATGGCTTTGCGAGAGAAGAAGTGGCGACTGGGTAGGTCATAGCGTGGTACTGCATAGGCCATGAGTTCGCAGAAAGCTGCGCATTCCACCAACCGATAGGGCATCATCTCAAACGAGATTAGTTTGGCAATGTGGGCGTTAAAACCCAGTGTACGCGGATGAGAGACTGAGTACTTTCTTGACCTACTCATAGTGTCTGGGAGGGTGAGCTGGACTTGAGAGCTGCATATGGTGGAAGTAGCGGTGGACAGGGCGGACTGAGAGAGGGTTGATGATGGTGATGGAGTTGGTGTTCTTTCTGATGGCCTAGATTCAGTATTTCGTTGATATAACAGTGGGATTCCCTGACTGCTGTGGCCTTGCAACGACACCTCAACATTTGCTGCTGTGCTAACCGGTGGGCTTACAGTGGGGGAAACAATGTAGCATTGTTGACGACCTTCTTTGTGATCAGTTGCACTTGTGGCACTTGAGGTTTGGTGTTGTGTCCACGCTTGCAAGTGCATGCTGGTTAAATGTCTAAGCATGCAACTGGTATTCAAATTTTTCAGATTTTTCCCTCGGCTAAAGGTCTTTGCGCACTTCTTACAGATAACCTTGGCCTGATCATGAGGATTTTGTTCAAAAAAGTGCCACACTGCACTCTTCCTACTTTGGCAGACATTTTGCGGCCTAGCATGCTGTGATCTTTTGACCGTCTGGACAAGCTGTCCAGCAACTCTTTTGATTTTTGGAACCTGTCTTTGGAGTGCTCCGGGCCTGCCAGATAACAGCTGTTGCGATGTCGATGTCTGCTGTGGATGCTCCTCCTCATCTGAACTATTGGAAGCAGCACCCTCTTCCCCCAATGGATGCCAATCTCGGTCAACAACTGGGTCATCCATCACCTCCTCTTCAATGTCATGTGCACCTTCCTCTGTGTCACCGTGTATGGTGGTATAGTGTGCGGGAAGGGGCACCTGAGTCTCATCAGGGTCAGAATCTGGCTCTGTACACTGCGAGGACAATGTAGTGCTCTGAGTGAATGTACCAGCAGAATCATCTATCAGCGGCTGTGCATCAGTGCACTCAATGTCAGATTCATCTTGGCCTGGGTAATTCACCATTTCACTTGCTAATCCAGGCATGGTATGTGAAAACAGCTCCATGGAGTAATCAGTAGTATGGCCTGCGTTATCCTTCAATCTTGGTTGGGGTGAAGGACACAAGGAAAGGTGTGGTTCATGAACATGAGCCTCCAATGACGACTCAGTGCTTTTATTTTTTACAACTTCAGAAGAGGAGGCGATAGAGCTGGAGGCTGAGTCAGCAATGTAAGACAAAACTTTTTCCTGAAGCTCTGGCTTTAAAAGCGGTTTGCCAACTCCTAGAAAACTAAGCCTTCGAGGCCTTGTGGAGCCAGACGATGACGCAGGCTCAACACCTCCTGCATTCGGTCCTATTTTGCTTTTGCCACTACCATCAGATCCACCACCAACACCATCATTACCAGCTGCCAACCCCCGCCCAATTCCATGGCCTGTTCCACCAGCCTTCCTCATTTTTGGTAGAAATGTAGACAAAATCCAACAAACTATATAGTAATGTAAAACAAGGTACAAGGTGTCTATAGGACAGGGGAGATTTTGAATTTCTGCAGACACTTGTGGACACTGGACACTTTTTGGATTGTGTGAGGCCCACTGAATATCAGAGCGCTATGTCACAGGCTCGATGGCACAGGTGTGAAAAAAGTGACTACAGGATAAGGGAGATTTTGAATTTCTGCAGACACTAGTGGACACTGGACACTTTTGGATTGTGTGAGGCCCACTGATTATCAGAGCGCTATGTCACAGGCTCGATGGCACAGGTGTGAAAAAATTGACTACAGGATAAGGGAGATTTTGAATTTCTGCAGACACTAGTGGACACTGGACACTTTTGGATTGTGTGAGGCCCACTGAATATCAGAGCACTATGTCACAGGCTCGATGGCACAGGTGTGAAAAAAGTGACTACAGGATAAGGGAGATTTTGAATTTCTGCACACACTAGTGGACACTGGACACTTTTGGATTGTGTGAGGCCCACTGAATATCAGAACGCTATGTCACAGGCTCGATGGCACAGGTGTGAAAAAAGTGACTACAGGATAAGGGAGATTTTGAATTTCTGCAGACACTAGTGGACACTGGACACTTTTGGATTGTGTGAGGCCCACTGAATAACAGAGCGCTATGTCACAGGCTCGATGGCACAGGTGTGAAAAAATTGACTACTGGATAAGGGAGATTTTGAATTTCTGCAGACACTAGTGGACACTGGACACTTTTGGATTGTGTGAGGCCCACTGAATATCAGAGCGCTATGTCACAGGCTCGATGGCACAGGTGTGAAAAAAGTGACTACAATATAAGGGAGATTTTGAATTTCTGCAGACACTAGTGGACACTGGACACTTTTGGATTGTGTGAGGCCCACTGAATATCAGAGCGCTATGTCACAGGCTCGATGGCACAGGTGTGAAAAAAGTGACTACAATATAAGGGAGATTTTGAATTTCTGCAGACACTAGTGGACACTGGACACTTTTGGATTGTGTGAGGCCCACTGAATATCAGAGCACTATGTCACAGGCTCGATGGCACAGGTGTGAAAAAAGTGACTACAGGATAAGGGAGATTTTGAATTTCTGCACACACTAGTGGACACTGGACACTTTTGGATTGTGTGAGGCCCACTGAATATCAGAGCGCTATGTCACAGGCTCGATAGCACAAGTGTGAAAAAAGTGACTACAGGATAAGGGAGATTTTGAATTTCTGCACACACTAGTGGACACTGGACACTTTTGGATTGTGTGAGGCCCACTGAATATCAGAGCGCTATGTCACAGGCTCGATGGCACTGGTGTGAAAAAAGTGACTACAGGATAAGGGAGATTTTGAATTTCTGCAGACACTAGTGGACACTGGACACTTTTGGATTGTGTGAGGCCCACTGAATATCAGAGCGCTATGTCACAGGCTCGATAGCACAAGTGTGAAAAAAGTGACTACAGGATAAGGGAGATTTTGAATTTCTGCACACACTAGTGGACACTGGACACTTTTGGATTGTGTGAGGCCCACTGAATATCAGAGCGCTATGTCACAGGCTCGATGGCACTGGTGTGAAAAAAGTGACTACAGGATAAGGGAGATTTTGAATTTCTGCAGACACTAGTGGACACTGGACACTTTTGGATTGTGTGAGGCCCACTGAATATCAGAGCGCTATGTCACAGGCTCGATGGCACAGGTGTGAAAAAAGTGACTACAGGATAAGGGAGATTTTGAATTTCTGCAGACACTAGTGGACACTGGACACTTTTGGATTGTGTGAGGCCCACTGAATATCAGAGCGCTATGTCACAGGCTCGATGGCACAGGTGTGAAAAAAGTGACTACAGGATAAGGGAGATTTTGAATTTCTGCAGACACTAGTGGACACTGGACACTTTTGGATTGTGTGAGGCCCACTGAATATCAGAGCGCTATGTCACAGGCTCGATGGCACAGGTGTGAAAAAATTGACTACTGGATAAGGGAGATTTTGAATTTCTGCAGACACTAGTGGACACTGGACACTTTTGGATTGTGTGAGGCCCACTGAATATCAGAGCACTATGTCACAGGCTCGATGGCACAGGTGTGAAAAAAGTGACTACAATATAAGGGAGATTTTGAATTTCTGCAGACACTATTGGACACTGGACACTTTTGGATTGTGTGAGGCCCACTGAATATCAGAGCGCTATGTCACAGGCTCGATGGCACAGGTGTGAAAAAAGTGACTACAGGATAAGGGAGATTTTGAATTTCTGCACACACTAGTGGACACTGGACACTTTTGGATTGTGTGAGGCCCACTGAATATCAGAGCGCTATGTCACAGGCTCGATGGCACAGGTGTGAAAAAAGTGACTACAGGATAAGGGAGATTTTGAATTTCTGCAGACACTAGTGGACACTGGACACTTTTGGATTGTGTGAGGCCCACTGAATATCAGAGCGCTATGTCACAGGCTCGATAGCACAGGTGTGAAAAAAGTGACTACAGGATAAGGAGATTTTGAATTTCTTCCGACACTAGTGGACACTGGACACTTTTGGATTGTGTGAGGCCCACTGACGCTGTATGGTGTGAAAAAATGCACGCTCAGTACCTCAGCAGGACAAAAAAAAAATTTGAGATTGCTTTTAAAAAAGCAGTTTGCAGAGCAGTGGGTAAACAGCAATGCAGCTGTCAGGAAGCCTTAGAAGGCAGCCTAACAACCAACACCGCTGATCCACCACAATATAGCCTCCCCTTGCACTGCACACACAGTGACTGGTGTGTTGTACAGGCAAAATCGCTAGCAGCAGAAGCAGTTTTTTTTTCTTCTTCCCTGCCTAACGCTCTCCCTACAGAATCAGCAACCTCTCCCTATGCTAAGATCGGCAGAAGTAAGATGGCGGTCGGCGTGCACGCCCTTTTATAACCCCTGTGACGCCCACCAAAGCAAGCCAATCACTTGCATGCCCTTCTGAAAGATGGTGGTGACCCGTGCCTATGTCATCACGTTGCCCACAGTGTCCGTGGATCCTGATTGGCTGAAAAAGAGCGCAAAACAAACTTTTGAAACGCGACTTTGGCGCGTAAGTCGCCGACCTCGTGGCCGACCTCATCCTAGGGTCGGGTTTCGTTTCATGAAACCCGACTTTGCCAAAAGTCGGCGACTTTTGAAATTTTTCGACCCGTTTCGCTCAACTCTAATTATGACATTTGCAGGATTCTAGTTTTTTGAAGAATAATGCTCGAAGTTTACCTGTCTTTGGGATGATCAGTTTTTTGAGTATCCATTGGACACTCACTTTTGCTCTATTTAATTCACTCTTTTAATTAATTACTCCAGTACACATCATTGATGATAGTATGCTATATTAACGTCTGTAATGCAAGACAATATGAGGTGGACCAGTTATCCAGGAAATTACTTACCAATTTTGGTGATAATTTTACTCTGTCTTTTCAATCATATTACATGACATTTTCCATTTGATACAGTATCTTTTATGTTTTTTTTCCCCAAGCTTACTTCATAATGATAGATGTATTATTTCAAGATTCTCTGATAACTGCTACTTTCACGGAACATCTCTGTCTCCTTTCCGCATGCCGTTGAAGTCATAATAAATAATGCATACTCAATTTCCTACAAGTCTAGAAGAGCTACTGATTATTTTGCAGGTCATTTTGTTATATATTGGATTATTTCTAAACAAACAATACAATTTTCATCTTGTAAGAAAGACCAATGTTCATTTTCTCTGTAAAATCACATTTACTGTTTAACATATGAGAACAACAAACTATAAATTATAAAGACTGTCTCTTCATGCTTTTTGAATGTGTATTATTCCAACTATATTAGGGAGTGCAAAAAAAGTTCAGTTTTAATTCACTTTTAAAATTACAGACCCAATGTTGGATTTAAAGGAGTATTCCCACAATCACAAGTGTACTAATATATTAACTATCAAAATGCATGATTACAATAGCATAAGAAAGTACCCAATAGTACGCTGTCATGTGACTCTTGTGTGTGTAATAACACTGATAACAGCTATCATTTAATAGCAGATGTCACCTGAAAATGTAGTTTTGAATAGAGAAGCATGCAGGAATACATGTAGTTTGCTCTATAATATGAATTTAATTTTTTAAGTGGTGAGCAATACAGGATACTAACA
The DNA here is from genome assembly GCF_039654945.1 of Dendrobates tinctorius. Classification (NCBI taxonomy): domain Eukaryota; kingdom Metazoa; phylum Chordata; class Amphibia; order Anura; family Dendrobatidae; genus Dendrobates; species Dendrobates tinctorius. The sequence continues at coordinate 43,977,390 of NW_027361676.1, read as the reverse complement.
CCAATAACAAGAATCAAAGACCAGTGTGGAAAAAAACGAGGAACTGCTGCAGCAGTGGAGGCATCATAAGGACGTGAGGTCCTAGAACAGGTGAATACATTCTGTTTTATTATATTTAAAGGGACTCTGTCAGCACAGAATTACTGTTCAAACCAAGTCCCGCTGCTCCGTGCTTCATAGCGGGGCAAATTATTTAAATATACCTTCCCACCTGCTTGTTTTCCTTCAATCTCCTTTCCTCTCTTCTTTGATAGACAGGTTTGGTTTTAAAGAGTTAAAGAAGGGTGGACATATATGGAAACCAAGCAGGTGGGAAGGTGTATTTAAATGACTAGCCCCGCTGCGAACCACTTAGCGCCTGTACTTGGTTTGATCTGTCATTCTGTGCTGACATAGTCCTTTTAGGCTATGTGCACACATTGCGGATTCTGCTGCGGATCCGAAGCGTTTCAGGCTCTGGCCATTGTACAGTACCATTGTTTTCAATGGTAATCTGAAAAACGCTGTGCACATGCTGCAGATTTTTCCGCATGGATTTGCTGCGGGTTCAAATCCGCAGAATGTCAATTCTTTGTGCGGAATCTGCTGCGTTTTCACACCTTCTCCCTTTTAGAGGAGTGAAACCGCAGGGCTAAACCGCAGGCTAATCCACAGGTAAACTGCAGGTCTTTTGACCTGTGAATTTACCTGCGTATTTTTCCAAATCCCCGCGGAAAAATCCGCAGGACCTAAAATTATGTGTGCACATAGCCTTAAACTTCTTCTCAACATTTAATTTGTTATGTTCTGGGGACTGGGAAATAATCTTTTGCAGTTATGGCACTTTCAATTTAAATTGATTTTATTTGACAGAATTGACCTGCATGAAATGAATTTTGAGCGATTGGTTTATTGTTAATATTGAGTATTTCCACAATCATAAATATTCCTAATACTAGTACTTTGGTAAAGCACATGCCCTGATATCCATGATGTTTCTCTGTGGCAGTAAGTCAGTTTTACGTTTATCACTGTGTGGGGCTAGCATGCACAGTTGAGAATATTGGAGGCACCTGGAAAATCTAGTTTATAATGGAAAAGCGAGAGGTCACATGGTAAAAAGTGCTGGAACTTGCCATTTATCAGAGAAATGGGGTACCAATTTAGGAAAGTAAAAACAGGTGGTTGATCAAAGCACAGTTAGAGAACTTTTATAAATATATGGCAAGTTGTGACAATCTATTAAATGCACATATTTATAAATTAGTAGCCATGTGTCTTATGCACCACTTTTCCTCTGTGTTCTGCTTGATGCAATATTTTACCCTATATACTTTAATTTGGAGACACATATTTATCAATGCAGTTGATCTCCACAATATTGTTATAAGCGTATTCCTGGATTATAAGGATGTCCTTTATGTGCCATACCATTGTTTCTAAATTTAATAAGTCAAGTGATAAATCTAGTTTGCCCTATGAAAATTAACTAGGACATGTCATTTGAGGAATTTCTTTCCCCCAACTTGAACTGCCACAAATCTTGTAATCACACTGTGGGGGCATTAATAATACCCAACACACAGATGGCATCATAAGGGGCAGAGCTTACTCTTATTCTATCTGGAAAAATACTCTTTAGTTAAACATATCATGTCTAGAAAATAGCAATTATAGGTGATGTTATAGCTTTTATAAGGGTTGTTACTAGAGTTGAGCGAAACGGGTCGAAAAATTTCAAAAGTCGCCGACTTTTGGCAAAGTCGGGTTTCATGAAACGAAACCCGACCCTAGGATGAGGTCGGCCACGAGGTCGGTGACTTACGCGCCAAAGTCGCGTTTCAAAAGTTTGTTTTGCGCTCTTTTTCAGCCAATCAGGATCCACGGACACTGTGGGCAACGTGATGACATAGAAAGGGGTCACCACCATCTTTCAGAAGGGCATGCAAGTGATTGGCTTGCTTTGGTGGGCGTCACAGGGGTTATAAAAGGGCGTGCACGCCGACCGCCATCTTACTTCTGCCGATCTTAGCATAGGGAGAGGTTGCTGATTCTGTAGGGAGAGCGTTAGGCAGGGAAGAAGAAAAAAAAACTGCTTCTGCTGCTAGCGATTTTGCCTGTACAACACACCAGTCACTGTGTGTGCAGTGCAAGGGGAGGCTATATTGTGGTGGATCAGCGGTGTTGGTTGTTAGGCTGCCTTCTAAGGCTTCCTGACAGCTGCATTGCTGTTTACCAACTGCTCTGCAAACTGCTTTTTTAAAAGCAATCCCAATTTTTTTTTTTGTCCTGCTGAGGTACTGAGCGTGCATTTTTTCACACCATACAGCGTCAGTGGGCCTCACACAATCCAAAAGTGTCCAGTGTCTACTAGTGTCTGCAGAAATTCAAAATCTCCCTTATCCTGTAGTCACTTTTTTCACACCTGTGCCATCGAGCCTGTGACATAGCACTCTGATATTCAGTGGGCCTCACACAATCCAAAAGTGTCCAGTGTCCACTAGTGTCTGCAGAAATTCAAAATCTCCCTTATCCTGTAGTCACTTTTTTCACACCTGTGCCATCGAGCCTGTGACATAGCGCTCTGATATTCAGTGGGCCTCACACAATCCAAAAGTGTCCAGTGTCCACTAGTGTCGGAAGAAATTCAAAATCTCCCTTATCCTGTAGTCACTTTTTTCACACCTGTGCCATCGAGCCTGTGACATAGCGCTCTGATATTCAGTGGGCCTCACACAATCCAAAAGTGTCCAGTGTCCACTAGTGTCTGCAGAAATTCAAAATCTCCCTTATCCTGTAGTCACTTTTTTCACACCTGTGCCATCGAGCCTGTGACATAGCGCTCTGATATTCAGTGGGCCTCACACAATCCAAAAGTGTCCAGTGTCCACTAGTGTCTGCAGAAATTCAAAATCTCCCTTATCCTGTAGTCACATTTTTCACACCTGTGCCATCGAGTCTGTGACATAGCGCTCTGATATTCAGTGGGCATCACACAATCCAAAAGTGTCCAGTGTCCACTAGTGTCTGCAGAAATTCAAAATCTCCCTTATCCTGTAGTCACTTTTTTCACACCTGTACCATCGAGCCTGTGACATAGCGCTCTGATATTCAGTGGGCCTCACACAATCCAAAAGTGTCCACTAGTGTCTGCAGAAATTCAAAATCTCCCTTATCCTGTAGTCACTTTTTTCACACCTGTGCCATCGAGCCTGTGACATAGAGCTCTGATATTCAGTGGGCCTCACACAATCCAAAAGTGTCCAGTGTCCACTAGTGTCTGCAGAAATTCAAAATCTCCCTAATCCTGAAGTCACTTTTCTCACACCTGTGCCATCGAGCCTGTGACATAGAGCTCTGATATTCAGTGGGCCTCACACAATCCAAAAGTGTCCAGTGTCCACTAGTGTCTGCAGAAATTCAAAATCTCCCTTATCCTGTAGTCACTTTTTTCACACCTGTGCCATCGAGCTTGTGACATAGCGCTCTGATATTCAGTGGGCCTCACACAATCCAAAAGTGTCCAGTGTCCACTAGTGTCTGCAGAAATTCAAAATCTCCCTTATCCTGTAGTCACTTTTTTCACACCTGTGCCATCGAGCCTGTGACATAGCGCTCTGATATTCAGTGGGCCTCACACAATCCAAAAGTGTCCACTAGTGTCTGCAGAAATTCAAAATCTCCCTTATCCTGTAGTCACTTTTTTCACACCTGTGCCATCGAGCCTGTGACATAGAGCTCTGATATTCAGTGGGCCTCACACAATCCAAAAGTGTCCAGTGTCCACTAGTGTCTGCAGAAATTCAAAATCTCCCTTATCCTGTAGTCACTTTTTTCACACCTGTGCCATCGAGCTTGTGACATAGCGCTCTGATATTCAGTGGGCCTCACACAATCCAAAAGTGTCCAGTGTCCACTAGTGTCTGCAGAAATTCAAAATCTCCCTTATCCTGTAGTCACTTTTTTCACACCTGTGCCATCGAGCCTGTGACATAGCGCTCTGATATTCAGTGGGCCTCACACAATCCAAAAGTGTCCAGTGTACACTAGTGTCTGCAGAAATTCAAAATCTCCCTTATCCTGTAGTCACTTTTTTCACACCTGTGCCATCGAGCCTGTGACATAGTGCTCTGATATTCAGTGGGCCTCACACAATCCAAAAGTGTCCAGTGTCCACTAGTGTCTGCAGAAATTCAAAATCTCCCTTATCCTGTAGTCACATTTTTCACACCTGTGCCATCGAGCCTGTGACATAGCGCTCTGATATTCAGTGGGCCTCACACAATCCAAAATTGTCCATTGTCCACTAGTGTCTGCAGAAATTCAAAATCTCCCTTATCCTGTAGTCACTTTTTTCACACCTGTGCCATCGAGCCTGTGACATAGCGCTCTGATATTCAGTGGGCCTCACACAATCCAAAAGTGTCCAGTGTCCACTAGTGTCTGCAGAAATTCAAAATCTCCCTTATCCTGTAGTCACATTTTTCACACCTGTGCCATCGAGCCTGTGACATAGCGCTCTGATATTCAGTGGGCCTCACACAATCCAAAAGTGTCCAGTGTCCACTAGTGTCTGCAGAAATTCAAAATCTCCCTTATCATGTAGTCACTTTTTTCACACCTGTACCATCGAGCCTGTGACATAGCGCTCTGATATTCAGTGGGCCTCACACAATCCAAAAGTGTCCACTAGTGTCTGCAGAAATTCAAAATCTCCCTTATCCTGTAGTCACTTTTTTCACACCTGTGCCATCGAGCCTGTGACATAGAGCTCTGATATTCAGTGGGCCTCACACAATCCAAAAGTGTCCAGTGTCCACTAGTGTCTGCAGAAATTCAAAATCTCCATTATACTGTAGTCACTTTTCTCACACCTGTGCCATCGAGCCTGTGACATAGCGCTCTGATATTCAGTGGGCCTCACACAATCCAAAAGTGTCCAGTGTCCACTAGTGTCTGCAGAAATTCAAAATCTCCCTTATCCTGTAGTCACTTTTTTCACACCTGTGCCATCCAGCCTGTGATATAGCGCTCTGATATTCAGTGGGCCTCACACAATCCAAAAGTGTCCACTGTACACTAGTGTCTGCAGAAATTCAAAATCTCCCTTATCCTGTAGTCACTTTTTTCACACCTGTGCCATCGAGCCTGTGACATAGTGCTCTGATATTCAGTGGGCCTCACACAATCCAAAAGTGTCCAGTGTCCACTAGTGTCTGCAGAAATTCAATATCTCCCTTATCCTGTAGTCACATTTTTCACACCTGTGCCATCGAGCCTGTGACATAGCGCTCTGATATTCAGTGGGCCTCACACAATCCAAAAGTGTCCAGTGTCCACTAATGTCTGCAGAAATTCAAAATCTCCCTTATCCTGTAGTCACTTTTCTCACACCTGTGCCATCGAGCCTGTGACATAGTGCTCTGATATTCAGTGGGCCTCACACAATCCAAAAGTGTCCAGTGTCCACTAGTGTCTGCAGAAATTCAATATCTCCCTTATCCTGTAGTCACATTTTTCACACCTGTGCCATCGAGCCTGTGACATAGCGCTCTGATATTCAGTGGGCCTCACACAATCCAAAAGTGTCCAGTGTCCACTAGTGTCTGCAGAAATTCAAAATCTCCCTTATCCTGTAGTCACTTTTTTCACACCTGTGCCATCGAGCCTGTGACATAGCGCTCTGATATTCAGTGGGCCTCACACAATCCAAAAGTGTCCAATGTCCACTAGTGTCTGCAGAAATTCAAAATCTCCCTTATCCTGTAGTCACTTTTTTCACACCTGTGCCATCGAGCCTGTGACATAGCGCTCTGATATTCAGTGGGCCTCACACAATCCAAAAGTGTCCAGTGTTCACTAGTGTCTGCAGAAATTCAAAATCTCCCTTATCCTGTAGTCACTTTTTTCACACCTGTGCCATCGAGCCTGTCACATAGCGCTCTGATATTCAGTGGGCCTCACACAATCCAAAAGTGTCCAGTGTCCACTAGTGTCTGCAGAAATTCAAAATCTCCCTTATCCTGTAGTCACTTTTTTCACACCTGTGCCATCGAGCCTGTGACATAGCGCTCTGATATTCAGTGGGCCTCACACAATCCAAAAGTGTCCAGTGTCCACTAGTGTCTGCAGAAATTCAAAATCTCCCTTATCCTGTAGTCACTTTTTTCACACCTGTGTCATCGAGCCTGTGACATAGCGCTCTGATGTTCAGTGGGCCTCACACAATCCAAAAGTGTCCAGTGTCCACTAGTGTGTGCAGAAATTCAAAATCTCCCTTATCCTGTAGTCACTTTTTTCACACCTGTGCCATCGAGCCTGTGACATAGCGCTCTGATATTCAGTGGGCCTCACACAATCCAAAAGTGTCCAGTGTCCACTAGTGTCTGCAGAAATTCAAAATCTCCCTTATCCTGTAGTCACTTTTTTCACACCTGTGCCATTGAGCCTGTGACATAGCGCTCTGACATACAGTGGGCCTCACACAATCCAAAAGTGTCCAGTGTCCACTAGTGTCTGCAGAAATTCAAAATCTCCCTTATCCTGTAGTCACTTTTTTCACAGCTGTGCCATCGAGCCTGTCACATAGCGCTCTGATATTCAGTGGGCCTCACACAATCCAAAAGTGTCCAGTGTCCACAAGTGTCTGCAGAAATTCAAAATCTCCCCTGTCCTATAGACACCTTGTACCTTGTTTTACATTACTATATAGTTTGTTGGATTTTGTCTACATTTCTACCAAAAATGAGGAAGGCTGGTGGAAGAGGCCTTGGAATTGGGCGGGGGTTGGCAGCTGGTAATGATGGTGTTGGTGGTGGATCTGATGGTAGTGGCAAAAGCAAAATAGGACCGAATGCAGGAGGTGTTGAGCCTGTGTCATCGTCTGGCTCCACAAGGCCTCGAAGGCTTAGTTTTCTAGGAGTTGGCAAACCGCTTTTAAAGCCAGAGCTTCAGGAAAAAGTTTTGTCTTACATTGCTGACTCAGCCTCCAGCTCTATCGCCTCCTCTTCTGAAGTTGTAAAAAATAAAAGCACTGAGTCGTCATTGGAGGCTCATGTTCATGAACCACACCTTTCCTTGTGTCCTTCACCCCAACCAAGATTGAAGGATGACGCAGGCCATACTACTGATTACTCCATGGAGCTGTTTTCACATACCATGCCTGGATTAGCAAGTGAAATGGTGAATTACCCAGGCCAAGATGAATCTGACATGGAGTGCACTGATGCACAGCCGCTGATAGATGATTCTGCTGGTACATTCACTCAGAGCACTACATTGTCCTCACAGTGTACAGAGCCAGATTCTGACCCTGATGAGACTCAGGTGCCCCTTCCCGCACACTATACCACCATACACGGTGACACAGAGGAAGGTGCACATGACATTGAAGAGGAGGTGATGGATGACCCAGTTGTTGACCGAGATTGGCATCCATTGGGGGAAGAGGGTGCTGCTTCCAATAGTTCAGATGAGGAGGAGCATCCACAGCAGACATCGACATCGCAACAGCTGTTATCTGGCAGGCCCGGAGCACTCCAAAGACAGGTTCCAAAAATCAAAAGAGTTGCTGGACAGCTTGTCCAGATGGTCAAAAGATCACAGCGTGCTAGGCCGCAAAATGTCTGCCAAAGTAGGAAGAGTGCAGTGTGGCACTTTTTTGAACAAAATCCTCATGATCAGGCCAAGGTTATCTGTAAGAAGTGCGCAAAGACCTTTAGCCGAGGGAAAAATCTGAAAAATTTGAATACCAGTTGCATGCTTAGACATTTAACCAGCATGCACATGCAAGCATGGACACAACACCAAACCTCAAGTGCCACATGTGCAACTGATCACAAAGAAGGTAGTCAACAACGCTACATTGTTTCCCCCACTGTAAGCCCACCGGTTAGCACAGCAGCAAATGTTGAGGTGTCGTTGCAAGGCCACAGCAGTCAGGGAATCCCACTGTTATATCAACGAAATACTGAATCTAGGCCATCAGAAAGAACACCAACTCCATTACCATCATCAACCCTCTCTCAGTCCGCCCTGTCCACTGCTACTTCCTCCATATGCAGCTCTCAAGTCCAGCTCACCCTCCCAGACACTATGAGTAGGTCAAGAAAGTACTGTCTCTCATCTGCGTACACTGGGTTTGAACGCCCACATTGCCAAACTAATCTCGTTTGAGATGATGCCCTACCGATTGGTGGAAAGCGCAGCTTTCCGCGAACTCATGGCCTATGCAGTACCACGCTATGACCTACCCAGTCGCCACTTCTTCTCTCGCAAAGCCATCCCAGCCCTCCACCATCATGTAAATGACCGCATTGTCCATGCACTCAAGCAGTCAGTGAGTGGAAAGGTGCACCTCACAACTGATGCATGGTCCAGTCGGCATGGCCAGGGCCGTTACGTGTCCATCACTGCGCACTGGGTTAATGTGGTGGATGCAGGGTCCACAGGGGACAGCGGTGGTGGGACAGTGCTGCCTAGCCCACGGTATAGGAAACAGTTGGCTGTAGGCGTTCGACCCTCCTCCTCCTCCTCCTCCTCCTCCAGAAGCGAAAGCTCGTCCACAGAGCGCAGTCGTACGAGCACTCCATCTGCAGCTGCCACTGTTGCACACGAGGTGTCCCCCTATCGAGCAGCTAGTGGAAAGCGTCAGCAGGCTGTGTTGCAGATGATGTGTTTGGGCGACAGACGCACCGCCGAGCTGCTGGCCGAGTACTTGAAGCGACAAACTGAGTCATGGCTGGGCAGTGTACATCTTGAGGCAGGCAAGGTAGTTAGTGATAACGGCCGTAATTTTGTGGCAGCCATAGCCCTTTCAAAACTCAGCCACATACCTTGCTTGGCTCACACCTTGAACCTGGTGGTGCAGTGCTTCCTCAAAAATTATCCGGAGTTAACAGCCCTGCTCCAGAAGGTGCGAAGACTGTGCGCGCACATCCGCCGGTCGCCTGTACACTCCGTTCGTATGCAGAAGCTGCAGCGATTGCTCCACCTTCCCAACCACCGCCTCATTATCGACATTGCAACAAGGTGGAACTCCACCCTGCACATGGTGGTGCGGCTGTGCGAGCAGAGGCAGGCCATAATGCATTTGTGGGAGGATATACGGCCAGGCACTTTGAGAGCAGACATGGAGTTGACAGGTGTGCAGTGGTCGAAGCTGAAAGACCTCTGTAAAGTCCTTCAGTGTTTTGAGGAATGCACACGGCTGGTAAGCGCAGACGACGCCACCCTAAGCATGAGCATCCCACTTATGCGTCTGCTCATGCAAACTTTGACGCACCTTAAGGAGCAGGCATCTGCAGCCAATGTTGATGAGAAAGAGGAGGAGGGAATCCTTGATGACATTCAGCCATTGTCTGCTCAAGGACCTCTCCTGGACGAGGTGGAGGAAGAAGAGGAGGAGGAGGATGATGATGGGGATGATTACTTAGGGGAGGAGGATGCATCTCGTGGGGCAAGTGAAAATGTTGGCGTAGCAAGGTCTGGTACAGGGTTTCTGGAGGGATGTGGATTTGCCAGAAAGTGCTCCTCCAACCAGCACTCGCAGTGCATCATTGACACCGGCAACATTGGCCCACATGTCAGATTATGCCTTGCAGATCCTAAAAAGGGACCCCCGCATTGCCAAAATGATGAACGATGATGACTACTGGTTGGCCAGCATCCTGGATCCACGCTATAAAGGCAAATTACAAAACATCATGCCACAGGAGAACCTTGACATAATATTGGCTAATAAACAAGCAACTCTGGTAAATCGGTTGCTTGAGGCATTCCCAGCACACAGCAGCTGTGATGGTTCTCACACGAGCCGTACGGGCCGGGGGCAGCTTGGCAGAGGTGTTCATGGTGCACACAGCAGAAGTGGCTTTGGAGACAGGGGTTTCATAACAATGTTGTGGACTGATTTTTCAAGTACCGCTCACACAACTGGTAATACTGCATCGATGGAAAGTGACAGGAGACAGCAGTTGTCAACTATGGTTACAAACTACTTTTCCTCCCATATTGATGTTCTCCCACACAGGTCATTCCCCTTTGACTATTGGGCCGCTAAACTGGACACCTGGCCTGAATTGGCCCAATATGCCTTACAGGAGCTAGCTTGCCCAGCTGCAAGTGTTCTATCGGAAAGAGTCTTCAGTGCAGCTGGATCAATCCTGACAGAAAAAAGGACCCGTCTGTGAACCCAAAATGTGGATGATCTAACCTTCATTAAAATGAACCATGCATGGGTTTCCAAGGATTTTGTCCCACCTTCCCCTGATGACACATAGGGTGACAGAAAAATGGCTTGCTTTGGTCCACCTCTTCCTGGGACTTGACCTATTTCGCTTTTTGCATCAGCTGAATGTCCAACATCACCATATGCCACTTTTTAAAACTCCCTAACTGTGCTGCCTCCCCCCCCATGGCCGGGGTCACCACCTAGCGCACGACAGCGTGCGAGTGCCGTTGCCCTGGAAAGGTGGGTAGGCCGACTCTTGGGCGCGCGCACTGGCACAGGGTCCCTCATAGTGCAATCAAGAGTCTCTGATGGTGGTGGTGCACACCCGCCGTCAGACACACCGCCGTGCTATGAGGGGCCCAGTGCCAGTACCGATGCCCACGAATGGGCCCCCCTTGCTTGGGCAGGGCCCCAGCATTTGCAATCTTTACCTTTCCCTGCTCCTCCGCTGTGTAGTCTGGGCCGTCAAATCCATACTGTGCCTGACACCGTCTGAGCCTGCCTCCTGATCTATAGACATATATTTTGAATGTGTACACTGTCTATACATGTTATCCGGGGATACGGTACCCTTTCTCACCTTTGTGCAATCACGTGCAAGCCATACTGGGCCTAACACCGTCTGAGCCTGCCTCCTGATGTATAGACATATATTTTGAATGTGTACGCTATCCATACATGTTATCCGGGGATACGGTACCCTTTCTCACCTTTGTGCAATCACGTGCAAGCCATACTGGGCCTAACACCGTCTGAGCCTGCCTCCTGATGTACAGACATATATTTTGAATGTGTACGCTATCCATACATGTTATCCGGGGATACGGTACCCTTTCTCACCTTTGTGCAATCACGTGCAAGCCATACTGGGCCTAACACCGTCTGAGCCTGCCTCCTGATGTATAGACATATATTTTGAATGTGTACGCTATCCATACATGTTATCCTGGGATACGGTACCCTTTCTCACCTTTGTGCAATCACGTGCAAGCCATACTGGGCCTAACACCATCTGAGCCTGCCTCCTGATGTATAGACATATATTTTGAATGTGTACGCTATCCATACATGTTATCCTGGGATACGGTACCCTTTCTCACCTTTGTGCAATCACGTGCAAGCCATACTGGGCCTAACACCGTCTGAGCCTGCCTCCTGATGTATAGACATATATTTTGAATGTGTACGCTATCCATACATGTTATCTGGGGATACGGTACCCTTTCTCACCTTTGTGCAATCACGTGCAAGCTATACTGGGCCTAACACCGTCTGAGCCTGCCTCCTGATGTATAGACATATATTTTGAATGTGTACGCTATCCATACATGTTATCCTGGGATACGGTACCCTTTCTCACCTTTGTGCAATCACGTGCAAGCCATACTGGGCCTAACACCGTCTGAGCCTGCCTCCTGATGTATAGACATATATTTTGAATGTGTACGCTATCCATACATGTTATCCGGGGATACGGTACCCTTTCTCACCTTTGTGCAATCACGTGTAATCCATACTGGGCGTGAGAATGGCTGGCGAGCTGTTAAGCAAGCTACAGCACCTGTGCTTTGCACACGTAAGTTTTTCATTTTTTCAGGAATGACGGTTAGGCCTAATTCCGGAACTGCGGTTGACCTGCACTTACTGGGAAATCATCGTTCGCGGGTAATAATTGTAATCAGTGATCCCCATCACTAACGTTGTTCAGCGGGTTATCTGCACCTGTAAGCGACAAACGCTGGCCTTTTCAGTGTAGCGCACATGCAGCCACGGACATGTAAGGGCATGACACACCAGTTATTGGCCAATCTCATGTGCCAGAGCCTCACGTGTCCCTCTAGTAAGCCGGACTCGGACTGCGGGGCATGACGAAGTCTCGTTCGTTAACGGAATTAAGCTTGCAATGTGTGCATCTGTTCTGTAGCTGGCATGGTTGAGGTTTCCCAGGTGGAGTCGAATTTAACTGTAGGCTCCACTCCTGGTGGTGCCCTTCTGGACATTCCTTTAAGGTTCAGCTTTGCAACCATACTGCCCACGTAAAACAAACACTTTGCCTTCATGAACGCTGTTTGGAGGGTCATGACTCGTGGGAATAACGCTGCCCAATCAGTTAACCTGCTAGAGAGATCCTTTGTTGCTCCCAAGCATGACATCACACTCCCTAGGAGGAAGGTAATGCCACTGTGGCGACCGTACTCCTGGGGGCGACACCAGTGCACTGATGCCCAGCCACTGCTCGATGAATCTGTTGGTACATTGACCCAGACCACTACATTCCCCTCGCACGCTACAAGGCCTGAATCTGCCCCTATTGAAACTCAGGTTACCCTTCCCATATACAGTTTCATCTTACACGGTGACAAAGAGGAAGCTGCAAATGAAAGTGCAGGTTCGGCCCACCCGCCATCAGACACACCACCGTACTATCAGGGGCCCTGTGCCAGTGCCGTCGCCAACGAGTGGGCCCCCCTGCTTGCTCAGGATCACAGCACTTGCAAGGTTGAAATACTGTGCAGTGAGATGGAAGATGGGGACGACGAGGAGTCCAGACTAGTACAGGGATTCCCTAGCGAGGAGACTTATTTGATTGTTTTCAATGTTGGTACAGCAATTTTTGGGGAGCACTATACTCTGGAGAATGATAGGTGGGGACCACCATACACTGGAACATTCCAAAGGTGGACATCAGACACTGGAGCAGCATTTACAGGGCCCATTATACACTAGAGCATTAGAAATGGGGCCCATTATGTTTGGAGCATTATTTGGGCCCATAAGACAGTGGAGCTTCATCCATGGGGACCAACATATACTGTAGCATTATATGGAGCTCATCATATACTGTTTCAAACATTATATGGGACCAATGATTCTGTATGGAGAAATAGATGGGCCTCGTCATGAGATGTAAAAAGTGAAGTATTTTTCATTGTACTATACCGCTATTTCTCTGCCGTATCGGAGCATGATGAGTTGTGGTATGTGTTAAAGGGGCGCTCTTTCGCCCAGGGCACATGAAAACCTGGAGCCAGCCCTACCCCCCCACAATTTTAGCCAAATAACCCCCATTTTTCAGTGCGTAACTTGTATTATGAAGTTAATTAAGGTTGACAAGCTTAAGTAAGAAGAATTGATGCTTTTGGCATTCAAATGGGCACTGTAGGTGTGTTTCCTGTCCTCCTCTCACTGCCGACTTTTATTCCCCATTGACTTACATTGGGTTTCGTGTTTCGGGACGACCCCGACTTTTCCCTATAATCGGCCGATCTTGCTCGACCCGACTTTTGGAAAAGTCGGGTTTCACGAAACGAAACTCGACCCTAAAAAAACAAAAGTCGCTCAACTCTAGTTGGTACACAACTTTCAACCAAGGCTCATATAAGTGATTTTTATAATAGGATGCTATCTCCTCCTTAGTCCTCTGTTATGTATGTAACTAAATCATACATGGGTAATTGGAATAATTAGGCCTACACCACAGAGAAGCCACAGCCACACCCTTCTGGTCCCTGTACAAGCTAGACAATCCCTAGCCGCACAACTAAAAACACCACCTCAGATCTGGATCCCTAAAAGGCGGCTGAATGGTTTCTTATACATCCTAAGGAACAAGAGGGGAGGCTGCACTGCACAGCTAACCAAGAGAAGAAAAGTGTGCTGAGGGATGCGAGAACCCAAAGTGATGAAACTTAAAGCATGTGCTCAAAGGAGAAATAAGAAGTAGGGAGAATAATAAATTAAACAAAAATGAAACAAAAATAATCTCCCACCAACCTAACTGAGAAAAAAGGAAAGGTACTGGGAAGGCAGGCAAAAAGGCACACAGCAGAAGTACAAATGGTGTTTGCCTAGCAGGGAAAATCCCTTCACTGATGAGCTGAAACTCCTTAGCAATAATTCATTTAGAAGTACAGTATAGCCAGCAAGGAAGTGTAGTGAAGAAAGAATATTTATATAGCACAACCTAGAATGTGATAGGGCAATCAGTTGGGAAGTACCTGAAGAGGGGCAAACCCAGTCATGGCAGACTCATTCACATGTCCATATATAAACAAGTACATGAAAAGATGGCACTGGTGTCAATCAGTGTTTTGAATCTGTGTACCATCCTTGTGTATGTGTTTACTATCAGTATTACATCATTGTTTTTCACCGATGGATAAAGAAATAAATAAAGCACAAAGCTTCCCCTATATTTCGTAATGTTAAATATGTCCAGCGCATATATACCATCCGTGTGCTGTATGTATTTTCGACAGGTCCATAGAGTGGCATAGGCCTTTTTCATCCATGATGCCAGAAAAAATTGACTTGTTTCCACTCTATGTGTTTTACATGAAGACAAAGTCTGTGAAAAATACGAACACGTGAATAGCAACATAGAATATGATGGGCATGTGTTCCATCCATAAAAAAAGGATACAAAATATATGCACAAGGACATGTGACAAAGAAGTTGTTTTAGGGATCAGTGCAATATTTCAAAACAATGTCAGGTGGAAAAAAACCCTTTCACAACAAATCTTTAGAGTTATGTAGCTGCATGACTATTTTATGGTTAGTTCAAATACAGTGCCTAGCAAAAATATTCGGCCCCCTGGAACTTTTCAACCTTTTCCCACATATCATGCTTCAAACATAAAGATACCAAATGTACATTTTTCGTGAAGAATCATGAAGTGGGACACAATTGTGAATTGTGCGAAATGTATTATTATTTTAAATTTTTGTGGAAGTACAAAAACTGAAAAGTGGGGTGTGCAATATTATACGGCCCCTTTACTTTCAGTGCAGCAAACTTACTCCAGAAGTTCATTGTGGATCACTGAATGATCCAATGTTGCCCTAAATGACTAATGATGATAAATATTATCCACCTGTGTGTAATCAAGTCTCTGTATAAATGCACCTGCTCTGTGATAGTTTCAGGGTTCCATTTGAAGCACAGAGAGCATCACGAAGACCAAGGAACAAAACAGGCAGGTCCGTGATACTGTTGTGGAGAAATTTAAAGCTGAATTTGGATACAAAATGATTTCCAAAACTTTAAACATTCCAAGGAGCACTGTACAAGCGATCATATTGAAATGGAAGGAGTATCATACCACTGCAAATCTACCAAGACCCGGTCATCCCTCGAAACTTACATCTCAAACAAGGAGAAAACTGATAAGAGATACAGCCAAGAGGCCCATAATCACTCAGGATTAACTGCAGAGATCTACAGCTGAGGTGGGACAGTCTGTCCAAAGGACAGCAATCAGTCGTGCATTGCACAAATCTGGCCTTTATGGAAGAGTGGCAAGAAGAAAGCCAATTCTCAAAGATATCAATAAAAAGTGTAGTTTAAAGTTTGCAACAAGCCACCTGGGAGACACACCAAACATGTGGAAGAAGGTGCTCTAGTCAGATGAAACCAAAATTGAACTTTTTGGCAACAATGCCAAACGATATGTTTGGCGTAAAGGCAGCACAGCTCATCACCCTAAGCACATCATCCCCACTGTCAAACATGGTGGAGGCAGCATCATGGTTTGGGCCTGCTTTTCTTCAGCAGGGACAGGGAAGATGGTTAAAATTGATGGGAAGATGAACGAAGCCAAATACAGGACCATTCTTGAAGAAAACCTGTTGGAGTCTGCAAAAGACCTGAGACTAGGACGGAGATTTGTCATCCAACAAGACAATGATCCCAAACATAAAGCAAAATCTACAATGGAATGGTTCACAAATAAACATATCTAGGTGTTAGAATGGCAAAGTCAAAGTCCAGAATTGAATCCAATCGAGATTCTGTAGAAAGAGCTGAAAACTGCTGTTCACAAATGATCTCCATCAAACCTCACTGAGCTCGAGATGTTTGCCAAGGAAGAATGGGCAAGAATTTCAGTCTCTCGATGTACAAAACTGATAGAGATATATCCCAAGTGACTTGCAGCTGTAATCGTAGCAAAAGGTGGCACAACAAAGTATTGAGTTAAAGGGGCTGAATAATATTGCACGCCCCACTTTTCAGTTTTGGAATTTTCACAAAAATTAAAATAGCCAATAAATTTTGTTCAACTTCACAATTGTGTCCCACTTGTTGATTCTTCACCAAGAATTTACATTTGGTATCTTTATGTTTGAAGCATATGAGGGAAAAGGTTGAAAATTTCAAGGTGGGTGAATAGTTTTGCAAGGCACTGTAAGTACTGTACTCCTGATGAAATTCCCTCTTGGTACAAGATTCTTTATTTTTTAAATTATGTTTAAAAAAAAGTAAACAAAAATACCACGAGCACAACTATGGGGTGGTTCTAAGGTTAGGTTCCCAAATGATGTGTAAATTAAGTATAAACCTAGCACTCTACTTAGATGCGTGAAAAAATGAATTTATTGTAGCACACATTGAGTGCTAGGTTTATACTTAATTTAAAAAAAAAGTAAATCCATACATATAATATTAAACTAACCTTCCAAACACATGACATCAACATATGGGTAGTACAGAATTGTTTAATGGCAAAGTATTCTTAGTGTATGCAAACTTTTGACTTTGCAGTAAGTAATAAAAATGCCTTAAAATTTCTATCTCTCATTATTCTGTCATTTGGCAAATATTAATAATTGTGGTAATCCTAATTGATCTAAAACAGGAAATGTTTATTCTGATTTCATGTCAGATATTGAGAATAACATGTGTATGTGTTGTTAGGCATCGTGTTCCTGCAGCGGCTCAACAGGAATCCAGAGCCTCACATTCTGCAGTCTCCCATTACCTATTGACTGCAGAGGAGATTGCTCAGCAGTCCCGGCGTCCCAGACACTCTGCCCAGTCCTGCTCTGTGGGTCTGGCAGTTGCTGCCACCTTTGGGTCAGCAATAGCAATGCAGGCTGCTCAGCAGGAAATCATTCCAGAGGCTAAGTCCCTCTGTCGCCCTACTGGGCATGCTCACGAGTCGATCTCCCATTGGAGATCAGGAGTCACATGCCCAGGTCCTTCTCGTGATCTGATTGGTCCATCTCAGGGATCTGGAAGCTTCCGGAAGGTTCCGGCTATTAGCGGCTGTGTCTGTCGCCGCGCTGCAGTCTGCAGCTCATCTTGACGTCCGCAGTTGCGACGCCGCATGCACGGTATGTCTAGACGGACTCTGACCCTCTGCCTAGGGCCCAGCTCCTGTGACCATATACCGTGAGTGCACTCCTCTGAGACCTGTGACGTTAACAGGCTCAGCCTTTTCTGTTTAACACTTAGGCATCTCTGTGAATAAACAAAGATCGCTCAGTGCACCCCGGGTGACGTCTAACCCGCGTGCGTTATATCGCCATATTACACGTCCGCCATTATCTAGCAGCAGTGTTTACACCTTCTGCACGGTGGACCCCGGGCGGCGAACGCACTTTACGTTATTTAATATTTAATGCATTCCGCCATCCCTAACATGTGTCTTTTTATATAGTTTATGTAAATTTCTGGTTTCATCTGTACATCTATGGTGGGATCCCCATGTTTGCTGTGGGCTTCATTGGTGAGCCCACAACTTTTCATTTTATGTACTTTAAGTGAAAAAAAATATTTAATTTGGTATTTTTTATAATGGGGACTTTTTATTACCTTTTCAAATGTTTTGCACATAATTTGTACGCATTCATTTTTTCTATATATAAATTTATTCCAGTGTATAAACAAATATCTCTTGGAAGTTGAAAACATTTTTTAATTATTTGATTCTTCTTTTGTTCCACTGTTTACCCAATTACACTAGAAATCAGCTCATTACATAAGTCACAGTCAGAGCTGCTTTGGGTCTGCTAGAAGTCAGCAGGTCTGTTAAGATAGTAGACACCCAACAATCATGTGATCACTAGATTTTACAGAATCCTCAGATATGCTATTCCTCTTCTACGGTATCTTCTCCTTTGGTCCCCAGCTGAATCTGACAGCCAGAGACCTGACCTGTTCCTTCTAGTTTGTAGGAGCATGAGCTTTAACAGCATATATTAATTTACAATAGTAAATAGTAAAAGTACCGAGTAGCATACATTTAAAGCAAATTGTATTTTTGGAGTTAATCAACATTTCTGGTTACTGAGTTGATTTTGTAAAAAAAAAAATAAATAAAATAGTCTAACATCAGTGTAGTATTGTCCAGCTCAATAAATCATCAGAAACCATGTGTAAAAGTAGACAGTATTACACTTATGAAAAGATGTCTTACAAAGATTTTAAAGTGAAAAGATTTGAACGCATTCTGTTCCATGTAAGACAATAGCAAATACTGAAATGCCAAGATATTTTGCTTATCTTTTGGCTTTTGGCATATACATTTAAGTATTCGAGAAAGATCCTTTCAAAGATGTTTCAAAAGAAAAGGAGGAAAAAGAAGAAAAGGTGTTAAGCTGAGCTTCCAGAAAAAGAAAATAATTACCCTCACACACATTTCGGGAAATCTCTGTAGGGATGCATTTGGCTCCATTTATCCCTTTTCATTCATGCTGATTTTACAGTAGCATAACATTTCCTTGTGCCTGGAATATAATGCTGTGAATCTACTTAGGTTCACTTAGAGAAATTAAGAAAGCTTCTTGATTGTTTGTAACCTAAACAATGCATTGAATGCCGCCTCACCGGTCTGTTCTTTTTAATTAAAAGGAAACAAAATTGCGTAATTAAAGCACAATTCTAATTTTATTTTAAAAGGAAAATGAACATCAGTGCCCCCTAGACATTGTACATAGGTGATAATTAAAGGCACTTATTGCTCATGTAGAACTATTACATTGTAAGTCCGCACAGTATTTAACAGAAGATGCACATTCTTGTTAGCATAAAAAGTTATTTGAGCACAGCAGTCCAATTAATTATTATTTTGCCAGTTGTGTGCACATTTATTTAATTACACAAACCAGCCCCTATGACATCAACATTCAAAAATAAGTATCTTGATCAGTCTAGTAAAAAAATCCAGCATTAGATAAATAGATGAAGAGTTAAAGGGAATCTGTCAGCAGGTGTTTGCTATTTATTCCAAGAGCAGCATGATGTTGGGGCTGGGACCTTGATTCCTTTAATGTCTTACTCACTATATTGTGTTTTGCTGTTTCAATAAAATTTTATCAGAAGGAGATTTATACTACAGCTGCCTCCTGATCAACTGCTTTGTGTAGCCACGCCCCAACAACCGATTAGCAGTTTTCAGTCAATATGTAGTGTAAACAGAAAACTGTCAATCAGTGGTCTGGGCGGGGTTATACACAGCTTAGCATTCTGAGGAATGCTAAATCTCCAGAAAGAAAACTGATTTTGTCACAACTGATGCACTCAATAAAGTAATATATGGCTGGAATTAGGGTATCTGTCCCTATATAATGGTGATGTCAGGTTACAGATCAAAACATGTTGACAGATTCCATTTAAGCCGCCCATGTAAAATAGACATGGATTGTTAGAATCACAGCTATCTCTCCCAAATATCCCATACACAAAAATGTTCTGCTTAGCTGAGTGGTCTTCTGGTGTCTATAAGAAAGTCTGGAAGCAGCTTATCTCCAGGAAAACAAACGGATCAGCCATCAAAAAATCTGTCATGCCAAATCCTTCTCTCTTAGTCATCTGTCAGGGGAAGTCGAGAGACACCTATGTACATTTAACTGACAAACATCCACACTGCTACGAGATGGTTTTGCCAATGTAAAAGTCATTGCTGTGTCAATTGTCTTATAAAATGCATTGGAGGATTGCAAAACATTGACTCAAACCTTGCGAAAAAGGCTATTTGTTGGTGACAGAATTTTAATCTATATTTATATATATTTAGAACTGAGAGTCCTCAGTGGTTGATACCTTTTAATGTCTAACTGAAACAATGGTAACAAATTGCAAGCTTTCCAGACTACTCAGGTCTCTTCATCAGGCTAGACTAATACAACATCTGAAGAATCGCATATTTATACACAATACAGCACAGAAATAATGCAATAGATAAGACAAGTGACGTGGAGCAGGATCAGGGCTACCATTCAAGAACAATTCAAAACCAAATTACAAGAGCCACCTGAATGTCAAGGAATCACCTGCTACATTATAAAGCTAAAGAAGAAAATTATCGGATGCCTCTAGCAGTCACCTACAATCCAAATCTGGAAGTACTAAGGGGAGCTGCACAGAAATTATAAACTTTACTACAAAAAGATGCCCGATTACAATCCATTTTTCCAGTCCCCCACTACTGTGTTTTAGGCAGCCCCCAAATCTAAGAAGCATCATTGTCAGAAGCTCCCTGTCCTCCACAACAGCTGCAGGAACCTTTCCTTGCAAGCAGAAAAAATGTAAAACCTGTCCATTTATAATGACCATGGACAAGATAAAGATCCCCAACTCACATCAGGACTACAAGATCCTAAGTACTTTCAGCTGCATCACATCTAATGTGGTGTACCTAGTTATTTGTACAAAATGTCCAGCTGGGGGGTCTGCATGTAGGGGAGAAATGGCAAAAGCTTAGAACAAGGATGAATTCTCATTGCCACACAATAAGAGAAAAAAGAATGGATCTACCTGTGGCAAAACATTTCTGTATGCTTGATCACAGCACCATGGACATGTAGTTACTTGTATTTAAAGGTAATTTCAAATCTCAGAGTCACAAAAGAATCTTGGAGTATAAACTCATGACAACCTTTGACACACTCAGTGCAGGAATGAATGTTTCACATAGATTTATGTCTTTTTACATCAATTTACCAGACCCCAATCAGCGGACAATAAAACTTTCACATTTATCTATGAACTGTCCCATTATTTATGTTTATCCCTCTCCCGTAATGACAATTCTGCTTCATGTCACTTGTCTTATTGCATTAATTCTGTTATCAACCACTGAGGACTCTCAATTCTGAATATTTTTCTATCTACTGGCTAAAGGGCCTTTTACACATAGCGAGATCGCTAAAGCATCACCAATTTTGCGACACAACAGCGATCTCGCTAGTGATCTCACTTTGTGCGATACCTAGCTGCGACCGGCCCCCCGCTGGATATCGCTGATCACGTTCGAATGTCCTGGGCCATTTTTTCCTCGTTGGCATCCCGCTGATGCCGACTAGCGATGCATGGACTGCTGCATCGCTGGTGAGATCTGCCTATTTGGCAGCTCACTAGCGACCATTTAGCGATGCACCAGAGATCCTGACCAGGTTGTATAGTTGTCGGGATCGCTGGTGCATCGCCAAATGTAACGGGACCCTTACACAGTAGAAAGATATACATCTATCCTGTTTTTATATTTAGTGCTTTTAAGGCAAAACCAGGAATGAAGCCTATACAAGTAATTCAAAATTTTGAAAGATTTTTATCCTTTTCATATTTTGGAACTACTCCTGAATATTTGGGTTACTAATACTGTTACAAAATAATGATAAAAATTAACTTTGTTGTAATAAGTACCCTGAGGCCACTCTGAGGTGCTTTTTTAACGTGGATTTCAAAGCATAAACTGCTCTCAAATCGTGGAGATTCGTGTGCACAGATAAGTTTGATCAAGGTTTCAGACGTTAATTAGCCTGTTAGGTTTATGGCTTGTTCATTATCATCCTTAGGAAAGGCCAGGTGATGCAAATTTCCCAGCTTTATAAAAACCCAGCCTCCTCTAACCTTGTGCCAAAAACACCAACCATGAGTTCTTCTAAGCTGCTGTCTAGCACTTTGAAAATGAAAATGATGGAGACCCACAAAGCTGGAGAAGGCTATCAGGAGATAGAACAGCATTTTCAAGATGCCCTTTCCTCAGTTCAAAATGTAATAAAAAAATAGCAGTTAACAGGAACAGTGGAGGTCAAGATAAGGTCTGGAAGATTTATACTTTTTTTTACCTCATGATACTTTATTTTGACATAATGTGTCTGATTGCAATTTATCAGTAAGGCAAAACCTGAGACTTAAACATTTTTTCAAACTTGCAAATTTTATTTTTATCATCAGTCACACAGTACCAACGTTAATGTTTCGGCCTATCCGGCCTTTGTCAAGGTATTTATCTAAATAAAACATGACAGTAATTACAATTAAATTACAAACAAATTACATAAGATCATAGTTGATTCAATGATTGATATATCATGAAAAGGACAAAAATAGAAAATAAAAAATAAAAAGACATAGAAATCAGCACAAGCAAATAATATATAATATAACATTCATAGGGGGATTCCATCATCCATAATAATATATAGCATAGTAATGTGAAGACAAAAAGCAAAGATCATATCACAAAATCTATGATCAGTTTACAAAGCGGCTATCAGGTTTAAAGGGAAAGGTGTAAAAAGAACTACAATAGGAAGCAAGTATCTGTGTGGCTTTGGATATAAAGTTTCAGAATTCTGAGAAGAGAAGAAAAAGTAGAACATAAAAGGTTGGAGTAGAAAGGCAGTTTTGTTCACTAAGTATATGCATATGTGAATGCCATAAGCCAGAAAAATACTAACCTGAATGATGGGATGTGTGGAAATAAAGGGCCAAGCCGCGACGTGCCAAGTGGGCGTGTGCTTGTTAAAATGAGCATCTATTTATAATAACTAAACCGGGATCCAAATAATGCACAGCTGTGAGGAAAGGAAATGTGGCAACATGGGAGTCGGAGCGCACTTGCGCAAAATGTCACCAATGGATGGAAGTGGGGCATGATGTGCCAAGAAAAGGAAGTGTGGCATTAGCTACGTAACTGCGCATTCGCGAAGGTAAAGATAGCGCTAACTTGTGTACTATGTAAGGATGGAAGTGTGGCAAAGCATGATGATCGTCTTATTACTAAGTGTGCATGCGTACTATTGATAAGACAAGCTAAATGAATAAAAAGTTATCTGGTACATAACAATATTAAACTATGACGCAAGTGTATTATATGTAATGATTAAAATAAAATGGTTGAAACTGTACCTAATTGTTATTTCTTTAATAACAAATGGACAAATATACCTCAAGTAAGGTGAAATAATAAGATAAGATAAGATAATCCTTTAATCGTCCCACCATGGGGAAATTCAGAGCATTACAGCACCAAGGCAGGAACAAGTACAGATACAGATGCATAAAGGCATTACATTGACAGTAGGTAGGTACATATATGAAAAAAAAAAGATATAACCGGACAATCACAACTTTGGATCTATCAGTTCACTGTTTGGGTCGTTCTCCGTTTTGGACAGTGCTGGTTATACAGCCTAACTGCAGCAGGAAGGAAGGACTTTCGATAGCGCTCCCTCTCACATTTAGGATGAAGTAGCCGGTCACTGACAGTACTGCACATCTTTGTCACGGTCTCATGCATGGGATGGGAATCATTCTGCACCATGTAGCTCACCTTGGCCAGTATCCTCCTGTCGCCTACTTCCTGAACTGGATCAAGGGGGCATCCCAGGATAGAGCTGGCCCTTCTAATCAGTTTGTCCAGCCTATTCCTGTCCCTGGTTGATATGCCACTACCCCAGCACGCCACACCAAAGAAGATGACTGATGCCACAACAGAGTTGAAGAAGGATGCAAGGAGTGCCCCCCTAACTCCGAAAGCTCTCAGTCTTCTGAGCAGATAAAGCCTACTGTGGCCCTTCCTGTACACTGCATCCAAGTGATGGGCCCAGTCAAGCTTATTATTGAGGATCACACCAAGGTACTTATAGGTGTCGACTATCTCAATGTAATTTCCCTGAATGTATAAGCATATATGCATGTACATAAATACACATGTACACATTAATGTACATACATACTCTCATATATTACCCACATCTGCACATACATATATACACACACAGGCACATCTACAACAAAAACATATATATATATATATACACTCACCCATAAATAGTTATTATAAATAGACGCTCATTTTAACAAACACACACATCCCCTCTTTCAGGTTAGTATTAGTGAACAAAACTGCCTTTCTACTCCAACCTTTTATGTTCTATATGTTCTATTTTTTCTTCTCTTCTCAGAATCCTGAAACTTTATATCTAAAGCAACACAGGTACTTGCTTCCTATTGTAGTTCTTTTTACACCTTTCCCTTTAAACCTGATAGCTGCTTTAAGTTGTAGATTGATAATAGATTTTGTGATATGATCTTTGCTTTTTGTCTTCACAGTACTATGCTATATATTATTATGGATAATGGAATCCCCCTATGAATGTTATATTATATTATTTGCTTGTGCTGATTTCTATGTCTTTTTATTATCTTTTTTCTATTTTTGTCCTTTTCATAATACATCAGTCATTGAATCAACTGTGATCTTCTGTAGTTTGTTTGTAATTTATTTGTAATTACTGTCATATTTTATTTAGATAAATACCTTGACAAAGGCTGGTTAGGCCGAAACGCTAATGTTGGTACTGTGTGACTGATGATAACAATAAAATTTGCAAGTTTGAAAAATGTAAGCCTCAGGTTTTGCATTACTGATATATTCATTTTCCTGACGGCATTGGCTAGCTTTCCCCATTATTTTTCTATATGCTTACAATTTATACTATTTTATGCTAACTGGTACCATCTGCAATACTGGGATTACATTTTGTATGTCTTGTTATACCATTATACATATCTCCATATCTACTTAGTTTAATGCTGTTTTTATTAAAATATTCAATTTATATCATGTTTACACAAAGCCATGCTCATCAGCTTTCATTATCTTGTGTCTTACTTTTTAACAAAACTTTTTCAAGCCATCTATTTATATAATTGCCTTGTAATGTTTTCATTTCCTGTTCTGCCAGATGTCATCATATCCCAGAATTCCAAGGGAGGAAGTTCACTGACTGCCATATTGGGACACCCAAGTGATGGGTGTCTCAATATGGAAACTGCTGCTGGCACCAATCTATTGCGCGGTACCACCAGTGGAACACCGTCGCACCACACACACACACACACACTATATGCCGTACGCACCACACACACACTCTATACACCACACGCACCACTCACACACTCCCACACACACTCACACTTACACATTCATACTCACACACTCTCACACTCACACTCTCACACTCACACTCATACACTCACACACAATCACTCACACACTCACAGTCATACTCACACACTCTCACACACTCACAGTCACACACTCATAGTCACACTCACACACTCACAGTCGCACACACTCACACTCACTCAGCCTCTTGCATGGTACCACCAGCAGAACACCATCGCACTTCACCTGTGTGAATTCCGCGCAGGCGCTGTGAATCGTTTGGCCTATCCAGGCGGCAGATGTGTGACATGTCTACAGGCAGAGGAAGCTGGCCACATTAAAGGGGTTTTCCCATGAACGAAAGTTCATTTTAAAAATTGTCTGTGTCTGACCATGTACGGAGCATACCACATCTCCTGGGCAAGGGAGGAAGAAAAAGACAATACTGACATTACGGCAGGGGATTACAGAGGATTCATTTTGTGGGGTAAAATATTCCACTGCCTGTTTTTAAACAATATTTTACCTCACAAAATGTATCCTCTGTGATCTCCTCCTGTAATGTCATTGTCTTTTGCTTCCTCCCCTGCCCAGGAGCTGTAGTATGCTCTGTACATGGTCAGACACAGGGGTGAGAGAGGCAGAGCACAGGGGAGACAGCTCAAATGGGACAGCACATGAGGGGAGAAAACAGCACAGGAAGGAGAGAGGAGAGATACAGCAGACAAGGAGGATAACACATGGGGCAGACAGGTCAAGGAAGAGAGCCCAGACAGAAGTCAGCACAAAAAAATTCAAAGTTGGAAAATTGTGAAATTTTCAAAATTTTCACCAAATTTCCATTTTTTCACAAAAAAATGCAAGTAATATCAAATAAATTTTATTGCTAACATGAAGTACAATATTTCATGAGAAAGCAATGTCGGAATCAACGGAAATTTTCCAGAGTTATTACCTCATATAGGGACAGTGGTCAGAATTGTACAAATTGGCCCAGTCATTAACATGCAAACCACCTGTTAGGAACGGCGGAACGCACTAAATAAAAATAATAATAAAGTGCATTCGCCGCTCGGGGTCCACCATGAAGTAGATGAAATGACTGCTGCTAAGTGGTGGCAGGCAAGCAATATGGCAGAAATGCGCACGTGGGTTAAACGTCACCCAGGTGCGCAGAGCAATCTCTATTAAGTCACAGAGGTGCCAACAAAGACAAATACAATAAGGCTGAGCCTGTTGGAGTCACAGTACTCAGAGTAAATGCACACATGGTATCTGGTCACAGGAGCAGAGCCAAAGACAGCGAAACTGCGTCCGTCTAGACCTACCGTGCGTGCAACATCGCAACTGCGGACGCCAAGGAGGGCTGCAACTGCAGCGCGGCGTAGGACACTGCCGCTAGACAACAAAGCTAGTATGCAAGCGCAATGTCAGACGCTAGCAACTGTGGTTGATGTAGTAGTGGCGCGCTGGCGCTGACTCTAAGCTTAGTCCCTGTCATCAAATGTAATATCAGAGGGAAGGGGTTTCAAATGAGTCAGTCACCAGAATCATACATCCATCATCATTCACACAGTAGCAACTAGAGACTATACTAGTGCATGGCGGAACGACCATGTGCGGTTTTTATAGCAGCCGGGACCTTCCGGAAGCTTCCAGATCTCCAAGATGGACCAATGAGATCTGGAGCAGGACCTGAGCACATGACTCCCGATCTCCAATGGGAAATTGTCTCATGAGCATGCTCAGTAGGAGGAAAGAGGGACTTTGCCCCTGGAGAGATTTGCTGCAAGGCAATCTCCTCTGCAGTAGATAAACAGCAAGAGACCGCAGAATGTAAGGGTCTGGATTCCTGCAGAGCAGACGCAGAAACCTAATGCCTAACACCACCCTTGGGGGTAAAGGGGTTAATGAGGACCTACCACTAGGTCAAACAGTGTCAGATTTTGCTCTTCTTGTATTTCCATTGCTCCCCTGAGTAATCATTCTTTTAAAAAAAATAAAAAATCCACCATTTGAATTTGGTTTCTGCGACATGGTCATTAATATTTAGTGCACATTTTTATGGCATTTACCAAAGATTCAATAATCACAGGTTTCTCTGAGGCTGTTCGGCATAATTTACCATTGGTAAAAGCTATAAAAATTAGCACTAAATAAAAAGGCCCTCCTCTCTAGAATTATTTGGAGGATTTTCAAAAAATTATATAATCAGGAGAGCAGCAGGAATAACATATGAGCAAAAACTGGGCACTTTTCATATAATAGAAGATCCTGATTAAAAAAGCACTCCTCCCATTAAAGTTTTTATCTTTTCTTTTTTTTGCAATCATCATATTATACACCCCTGTATACTTTCACTTGCTCATTTTGCCTTTCTACTCAGCTAATTCTTCTATTTTCTCTATTTTCTCTGCTTTTTGTAGAAGTAGGTAGTCTCTTGTCCCTGCAAGAATTACCCCCCCAATCTTCAACTCCTGACCCAGCTGCTCCCTCCTCCCCATAGCAGGGACTTTTGTAGTGACTTATTTCTCATACAGGGAAAAATGATCCCTTGTTTCTACATAGAGCTTAGAAGAATTCTGCTAGTCAGTTTTTGTTTACGTGATATCATAGCTCTAATGGAAAAGAGAAGAATTAGCTGGGTAGAAAGGCAAAATTAGCAACTGTAAGTACACAGTGCTATATAATATAATTATTGCAATATATTAAAAGGATAACAATTTTGATGGGAGAAGTTCTGCTTATTTAAAGAAGTTTTCACCTGTGGAACATTTATGACATATTAGAAGAATACAAAGAAATAAACTGAGAGATTTGCAAATGAACAGTCACTTCCCTAATTCAGTTTTAAATATAGGCACATTAAATATTACGTATTATATTCACCGTTATGTTTCAGATCATTGTGGAGTCCAATAAGACACACTAACATTACAGAAAATAATTACATTTTCTTCTGTAATTTCTTGAGCTACAGTATTCATACCTCCTGCCAAGGAAATTCTACAAACTGCTATATACTTAATGGTAAATGTTATTTTAACACTTCTTTCTGGCCTCCAACCTAGAATTATATTGCTTATTTTATTAGCTCATTAACCACCTACCAAGTTGCGTTATTAGATAGTTCATTCCATGTGATATGCTTTATAATTGGCCTAAGCATCACATCAGTGCTTAATTATGAAAAAGTAATTTTCTATGATTGACAATTATGTGTGCAATGATGATTTTCTAATGTTATATTTTAAGATATCAGTATTAATGGTGCCACCTCATCAGTACATAGAACATAATTTATGCTGATTATGTGGCTAGCTCATCATTCACAGAAGCGTCAAGGATATCCTATGTATTATTGCTGAAATCCTTCATTATGTAATCAGAAACCTTTATCTTATATTTTATTGTAGACTTTGTATTAAACGAACAAATTTTACTTTGATTCAGCAATATAAATCTGTCATTTTTGGTAGAACAGTAATCAGTAAAAGTCAACAAATCATAGATCATTTCCTCCTGTTGTGAAATTGAAGTTATCATTTTTATTTTGGTTTTCTTAGCTTTCAGTGAAAATGTTAAGGCATTTCAAATCTACTAAAGCTAGCTATGAGCATTAACTGGGATCAAAGAAATCATCTAAGATAAGACAACTAAAAAACTGCTCTACTCAAATGTAATATTTTTATATAAATTAATTCCCTTATATAATCCTGAAGTATTCAATCTATATTAATAATTTGTGAATTAAGGTTTACTAGGTTATAATAGAAGGGCTCTTTAAGGGACTGCTTTAAAAGCTTGTACCGATATTTTTCTTTTACATTGAATGTTGTTTGCCCTCTGTAGGCGACCAAGACCCATGTCACATCATTTGTATAATTTCAGGGCATTAAATTTATTGTCTTGTAAATTACGAGTTCATACAGCCAATTGTAAAAGCTTTGTTATAAACAAACCTAGTTTTGTTCTAAACCAATATTATGTACAGTAAAGTTTCAAAGGGAAGAATACAATGAGGAAAAGCTTAAAAAGGTTGTCCACTACTTGTCATGGTGTTATGGTCTTCGGTAAGGAAGGAGGGCCTAAAATTATCATTTTCCCAGGGGTACTCTTGAAGGTAGAGGGGCCTGAGTCTCCTACCTTATTATGCTCCAGTTAAACCCAGATTTTTCACCCCTCCTACCCATGAGGCAGGGGACAGAAATATAATGTAAACAAGTCACAAAAACACAACAGGGTTAACAGAAAACATCTATCATACAAAAGCTTTAACCAACCATAGGGAGGTGGATAGGGCCAGGGAGGAATAAACTAAATGGAAACAGGGACCAGGAGATAAACACACACAAACTACAGCAAATCACAGAACACTACAACAACTGTGGTGCCCCTGATGGTCCAGCCGTCACAGAGGTACTGCACCTCAGAGGTGTGGTACCCCACTCTCGAGTAAGGAGGGGGCACTACCCGGTACCCACACACTAGCACCCAACACCACATCTCTCCAGGCCAGGAGGAACTAGGTAGAGGGTGTGGATGGAGGAATTAGATAAGGGTGGGACAGCTGGAGAGAAAGCTGACAGTTGGTAGTGGAGAGTTGTCATGGTAACAGGAGTCAGTTGGAGCAGGTGTCTAAAGAGGAGAGGAATGACAGAGAGGGACTCCAGTGAAGAGAAGAGGTCCTAGAGGCCAGGGAAGTGAAGAATCCACCCATGGTGCTTGAATCCACGGTGACCATAGTCGGGTGGAGTGACCTGGTCGCAATGGGGACCGGCCCCAGACTAGTGGAGAGACTGTAGGACTTAGATAGCGAACTGGAGTCTGTAGCATCTGTATGTGCGACAGCCAAGTCCACACACAATCGCTAAAAAGGCAGCCGCATTGGGTCAAGGGGACCAGGAGATCGTCGCCCGACAGGACCTGAGGCTGCTGGCTTAGAACACTGTGTGTGAGTCGCAGGGCAGGAGGGCATGAGCCAGCACAGAGAGATGACCTAGGAAGGTACACAAGAAGGGAGCCCTGGAAAAGTGCACCCAAACTACCTGAGAGCTGACTGGACCACTGACCCGGAGGACACAGCACCCGGCTGGTGATTGTAACCTAAAAACTGTGAGTAAAGTGTTAAGACTGTGCCCTGCTATGTCCTCAGATTTATTTACTGCATCACCTGCCCTGCAATACAACAGTTACCATCATCAAATTAACCATATAACTGCCCTGGGGCCCACTCTACCCATGGAGAGCTGTAACATCTCTGCTGCATCACCAACGGCCCCAGTGGACCTGAAATGCAGCGTCGGCCATCTATTGCTGAACACCATGGGTGACATCATGACTTAATCCCCTATAAACTATCCCCCACTTTATTGCACGCCCAGGGCCACGGACTGAGTCACTGCTGTGGTGACATATCCTGAAGAACTGACCGGCCCAGACCGAGTTCCCCTGACCCTAGAGAGCATTGCAACTCCTCCATGCTTATGCAATGTTCAAGTAAAAAGTACTTCCCATGAAGGGAAGAAAAAGTTACCTGTTTAACCTCTTTAACTGTCTTACTTGCTGAAATGCATTTCAGAAAATGTTTGCATGTTTTAACATCTGATTTACTCTGTTCCAGCCCGTGGACATGCTGTGTTTTATGGGGGGGGTATGTGGTGCCCCTGAGGGTCCAATCTCCACAGAGGTACTGCACCTCAGCCAGAGGTGTGGTACCCTACTCTCTGGTAAGGAGGGGGCACTACCCGGTACCCACACACTAGCACCCATCACCACACCTTTCCAGGCCAGGGAGGAACTAGGTAGAGGGTTTGGGTGGAAGAAGTAGATAAGGGTAGGACAGATGGAGAGAAAGCTGACAGTTGCAGTGGAGAGTTGTCATGGTAACAGGAGTCAGTTGGAGCTGGTGTCAAGAGAGGGGCTCCAGTGCATTGGGGAATTTCGTCCGAGATATGGTGCAAATCGCAGTATGCTATGATTTCACCCGCATGTATAAAATGGGCAAGAAAAAAATGGAAGATGGGCGCTGCCCCATAGATTAACATTGGACTGAGTGTTATGCGATTTTTTTTTCTCATCGCACTCGTCCATATTCTATGGTAGTGTGACTCCGGCCTTAAGAGCACAAAAATTAAAAGTTTGAAAATTGCAAAATGTTCAAAATTTTTGCCAACTTTCCATTTTTTTCATAAGTAGAAGCAAGTGATATCGAAGAAATTTTACCACTATCATGAAGTGCAATATGTCATGAAAAAACAACCTCAGAATCAGTGAGATTCGTTGAAGCATTCCAGAGTTATAACCTTGATATTGATATGGCACACAGAATGCGTGTGTCGTCATCTCATCTTAATTGTCTGTGGCCGAATTGGATCTCTGGCAGTGATTATACTTGCACGTAGAAAAGAATACACAAGACAAGGTATATCATGTCAAATGATTCTTCCCTACTTTTAATCAGAGATGTACAGTTTTTATAACAGAAATAGAGCTGTCTCATTGTGTTACATCATGGGTTCTTTTCCAAATTACTGTTTACCCCAAATAGCAAATTAGTATTGATCTCATATGATCTCATATTTACTATATAATCATTATGCAACTGATTATTGTTTCTGGCCTAGCCTAACCAAGTTTCAATGAGACTAGGTCGATACAGAAATACAGAAAAGTCTTAGAAAATCAGAAGTATCTTAAAGCTATATGATTCTAATATTCAGCAAAGCGTCCATAGAGTGGTATAATTTTTGATTCTTGTATATATTCATATGCCATATATTCTCCCCTTAACAGTCTCTCCTTTGGAAATATGCAAAATCAAAATCCTAATCTCGTCGAACCTATCGATCTGTCCTCCCGGCCTACCTATCTCAACAATGCTGGAACGTAACTAACTAATCTTCACCGTATATACGAGACGACCCATCTCTAGTAGATGGACCCCCTCCTAACGGACTTTGCACAGGAGGAAGTCAGATCCTAGTTTCTCCCTCGTTGGTTTGCTTCAGGCAGGCATATTCCGGAGGAGGTGCTCGCATGGTTTCATAGGGACATCTTTCATACAGGGGATCTTCAAAATCGGCATGCATGGTCATCACTGTGGTTTCCATGGTCATAGTCATCATTTTCTTAAAGCATGGAGCTATGCAGCATAGAATTAAGGAAAATATGATCAAAGCACATAAAATAACTATTGCAAACTTGATGGGTCAATAATTGCCTTTATGGCATCCCCAGTATATTTTATAAACCGTTGTTGATCTATAGTATAGGTAGTTTATCCACTTTGCATTCCTATTTACGGGGATGGTGGGTTTAAACACAACTGTTGTCTTGTTCTCGACTTTGAATTTGTGAGGTGCTCCCTGTGTGTCCCCACTGGTATCTATGCTTCTTAGCCAAAATTTACCTTTTGTGTCACCATTTTCCCTCCCAAGTTTAGTACTTGAACCTAGTACATATAACCCTTGCTCATTCTCTGAGGAGTTCTCAATGGTGAGGTACAGAACTATGCATCCCTCCTTGGGGCAGTGAGCGGCAGGGAAGGGTAGGCCTGGAAGGGCTCTCTGGCCTTTAAAAGGGGCTTTGGACAGAGTCATGCAGCTTAATAGGCTTATTCCCCATTTGTCCCTTTGCTGTAGGGCCTGGATTGGTTGATGTCTCCAGTCACTTTCACCAGTGTGCCACCCAACAATTTTTTTTTTTTTGGCTAATCCTCCCAGTTTGAACCTTCCCCTATTTCAGCTGTAGTGACACAAATGAATTGTGTACTTAACCAGATGTCAAACTGTGCCATGGGGCCTGGTCATTCTTATTGTGAGACAGTAGTCAAATTGATATGTTACTCTTGGGGTGGAGACATTATAACAGAATGTCAGTTTACCCTTCTCATGAGTGACTACCCCTTGGTGGCTGACTACCCCTTGGGCTAGGAGAAGGATAAGTGCCAGATGGATGAAGAGTGGCAACCACCACTGGACTCTGGTTCCGGCATCTCCCTGCAGTGGGAAACGTGGACCCATGGACTGCTGTGATAATTGACAGGACTTGGAATGGGCTGTCATCTCTAGGTTCAAGGGTACATCTGTTTAACCTCTTGGTGATGAGGACTCAGTCATCGGGCAGGATATGGTGGGCTCCTAGGTCCTCAGGATCTGGGATGGATGAAAAGACTCGAAAATATATTTTAGTCACATGTTTTTAAACTTAATCTGCATATAGACAACTGTAGTGAGCAAAATATAATCCTGAACTGTGAATATCTACAAGTAGGACCTTATAGGGCTGAGTTTTGTTGAACCTGCTAGTGTGTGTGACCAAAGGGAAAGACTAAACTCTTATGCTATGACTCCCCTGTTTCCTGTATAGCATCAAGTATGTAGAGTTTTGTTCGAGGCCTTAAATTTTCCTTGTTCATCCTTAGGCGTATTTTATGCTGTGTAACTTCATCTTAGGTCCATTTCTTCTTTTCTTCCTTGGATACTTGTTTCTGGAATGTCAGGACATCTTTTTCCAGGGTTATCCCTTTTCCTCTGTTTCTGTGTAAAGCGGTATTACTGCTGCTTCTTTTGCTGTTACTTCAGCTAGTCTCTTGCCCACTGCTTCCCTTGAAATGTCTTCAGTGTGTGTGCTTTTACTTTTACCACCGCTACTCTTCCTGGCATCAACAAGGACTCCAGTCATTTCGATGGCTTTGTGGTGTCTGACCGGCGTTCCGTTAGCCATGATGAAGTCTCTTTCCCCCCAGATTGATCTTGATAGCTTCATGTTGAGTGGACCTCTCGTATGCTTCTGTCAAGGCCCGCAGTCCTGCCTTTGGGTGTAGGCAGTGGTTTTGCGGGCAGCATGTATCTTCTGTGGCTACTGCTATACCAGTGTGCAAATTGCCTTCTTGGTCTGCATACCATGGTCTATCCAGAAAGAGCATCAGGTCAGGATCTTCCAGGTGTTCTCTTGCCTCATGACAGCGAGACAATCGCGCTGAGCCATTTCAGAGTCGACTACTTCTTCCACTAATGTGTCAGAGATGTGGTTTTCATCCTCCATCTTCCTCCCCCCTTTGGCAGAGGTAGAAGAGTAGCTGGAGATGGTGACATTGTCCGGGAGCAGAGTAGGGCATTGCAGACGTTGGTGGCAGGCAGATGCTTTGGGCCAGGATCTTCAATTGGTCACCCATAAAAATATCAGAAGCTTTGTCCAGCACAGGTGGGTTGCAAACACAGCTCTCATGCAGGTTGGGACTCCACAAGCCACTGGGTCAAGTCTTGGAGAGTAGTAGCCAGGAGGGCATTGTCTTCCTCCGTGAAGCTGTCAGAACTCCAGTTGCATGGTCAGGCTTCTTCATGACAAACAGACAAAACAGTTCAGTATAGCCTGGCAGTCCTACAGCTGTGAAAATGTGATTGCAATTTTAGCATATAAAACCCATTGATGCCTTCTTTGGTTAACCTTAAAATAGTTATAAAAAAAATTGCATATATAGGAAAGCAGTATTGGGTTGGCTGTCTTCAGTCAGGGGAAGAGGTCATCCATATATAGTAAACGCATGGAAGTGGGATGTGTCCTCTTCCAGGGCTCCAGGACCGTGGTCATGGCTCAGGTGAACATAGAGAGGCTATGTTGTGCCCCTTGAGACATCTTAGTCCAAGTATATTGCTGGCATCATATGTAAAAACAAGCAGGTAGTGGCTTGCAGCCTGTAGAAATAAACTGAAGAAGGCATTGGCCAGGTCAATCACCATAAACCATAGAAAAATAAATAGAATTGATAAAAGCAAAGTGTGTGGGTTTGGCACCATAGATGTGTCCAGTACTATAACTTCATTGACAGCACACAAGTCATGTATCATCCATAACTTCATAGAAATAATTGCAGATTGAAAAATGAGTATTGCAATTTCCTTGGTAGCAGGGCTTCTGGCTTCAGCCCCACCTTTAAAAACTGGATTTTCAGCCTGCCATTATCTTCCGGGCATCATGTCCACAGTGAGTCTGGGATCAATGCCATTAGTTCAATGCCCACATGATCTATAGGTGTGTCCTGAAAAAAAAGGAAAGACTGCATACTTCTGCAGCAAATAGATCAATATCCCTGAATACACTTCTGATTGCATCGGGACCCACCAGGAATTTGAGCGGAGTATCCTCAACCTCTGTCTGGGTGAGAGATGTTGTTTCTCTATTGTATTTTTGTGGGGGGGCTGTAAGAGTATACGTACTTTCATGGGTTGTGGAATCAGTATGCCAGTACCCTATTAAAATCTGGAGCTCGATGTTGGTGGGTGTTAAAGCTTCTTACAACTGGGGACTAATTTGCATTTCACATCTGAGATCCAGAAACTTTTTCTTACATTGGTGGAAGAAATTATCCACAGGTTCTCCTTTTCCCTGCATGACATCCTGGAGAATGGGGGGTCTGACAAACTGCTTACTAAAATATCTGTCTCCTGGCATTTCCAGGAGTCCTTGCGTGGAGTAGATTGTGTACAAAAGTATGAGCTTTGAGGCTTAAATGATAATAATAATAATTATGTCCCCCCACCATATAACCATAAATACTGTAGATTATCAGTCTGAGCTATTTATTTCCTGTCTTCTCCTGTTCTGTTTAATTATATACCTCCATGTCATATTCATCTTTTTCTTCATTGTTTTTTACACAAACTACATTAATTAATAAAACTATAGTGGATGCTGGACAGGATGTAGCATAAGGCGTGCTGACTATATAAATAGTTGGACAGAGGGTAAGACTACTTGGATTGGTCATCTGACAGAACAAGTCTCATGATATTCTGTGTTTGACGGCTGGCACACGTCCAGTCATCGGGAATGTATATAAGAAGTATGAATGAATGTAATGCAGATATTGCAACTGACACATCTTCCTGTGTAAATATTTGTTTTGCATAAAATTCAGCAATCTTGTTATATTCCTTTCCTCATGCCTTTTTTCCTAACTTTCTCTGCCATCTTATAAAATGCTTCAGGGTCCTGTAACAACTCATAATACCTGAGGCTGGGACGCTGCTTTCTACTCATTAACACATTCTTCCATGCCTTCTTATTTAATGCTCCTCCCCTCGGGATCGGAGGGTTTCTTAACATACATTTCTTTCCTCAAACCACTATGGGTCATATCTGTCTTATAGATGTCGACTGACTACTCCCACCCATTCTATCATCTGAATTCTGAATACATCTGAGGGACATGTGTGTGCATCTTGAGACAAATTCTCACGTGATTATAAACAGTTGGATATGTGACTGTAAAGGCTGTATGTACTCCTTATGTCTGAGTAAAGGGGGTCTTCAGTGGACATAGTGATGTCTAGCTATCTTGAACACAGTAATATAGGGAATTAACCAACAACTAATCACAAGAGTATTTCACAAATCTTGTGTATCCAGAAACTGCGCAGTCTAAAAATACCTAATAAATTGTTAAAATTTCTGTTTCCTCAACACTTTTGCTTTAAAACATTTCAAAAAACCATCTCAGACAGAAATGAAGTGACATTAATACAACATTAACTAAAAAGTAACAATAGACCTTGGATCTCACAGAGATATCTGTACAAATCAAAGCAATTACCATTGAAGCAATTCTCTTTCTACCTGAACAAATTTTAACAACTAACCTTATAATTATAAAGTATAAAATACAAAAGAAAACCGGTTTAATCAATTCTCTAATTTCACAATATATTTATGTGTATATATATATATATATATATATATATATATATATATATATACACACATAGAATGCATTCAAAAAAATTTAACCACATGCTAGTACGCCTCCTGCCGGCAAATCATACACAATACAAAAGACAAAAGACAGAATGAATTCAAAACTGGCACTGACATCAAATACTGTGAATCCTTGACACCAAAACACTTCACAATTTACCTATCCATATGCCAGCCTGATTTGTAGAGATGAAAAATCTACACTTGGGCAAACCCTACTTTTCAGGGAGAGAGCAATCACTCAGTCACATCAACACGGTAATTGAAATTGCCCTTCCACCCATTTAGAATAAAACCTATAAACCTATGCTGCAGCTAAAACACCATCATCTTAGCCAGATGATGTCCGGTGGGAAACCTGCAAGAAGTCACCAACCACTTAGAGGTCGGAAAATCACTCAGAGTAATCAAGCCCCTACTCCCACTTGCCCACTGGGAGAGACACAGTTCAGACTTCTGCGATCATCAGTCAAGCCGAGAGCAGGACCGGAACCAGAGTGACAGTGAATTTGCTCAATACGTCTCCCTATCATTTTTTTCTTTTCAGGCTGGCTGAGGTAACAATCACGTATGCAAACAACCAAAATAGCAAAGCAGAGAGGCAAAGCAGATAAGGCAGACAATTAAGGAAATCGTGACCAGGGTGGGTTTTTGGTGCTAGGACTTGTCAGATTGGTCACTATGTCCGAGTCTGACAGCCGACTAACCTTCATCTCAGCACGGAAACGCTGGAGGGTTACAGGTAAGATGAATGATTTTCTTACCTAGTAGGAGGTGCACATCTCCACCCTCGAGTGGTCCGGTCCAAGATTGGAGATCTTCTTTGCGGCTGGTCAGGTTCGAACTTTCGTCCTAGCCCCTCGTTCGGACGCCAAATTATATTGATATTGATAAGGCGCACAGAATGCGTGAGTCGTCATCTCATCTTAATTGTCTGTGGCCGAATTGGATCTCTGGCAGAGATTATACGTGCACGTAGAAAAGAATACACAAGACAAGGTATATCATGTCAAATGATTCTTCCCTACTTTTAATCAGAGATGTACAGTTTTTATAACAGAAATCGAGCTGTCTCATTGTGTTACATCATGGGTTCTTTTCCAAATTACTGTTTACCCCAAATAGCAAATTAGTATTGATCTCATATGATCTCATATTTACTATATAATCATTATGCAACTGATTATTGTTTCTGGCCTAGTCTAACCCAGTTTCGATGAGACTAGGTGGATATAGAAATACAGAAATAAGTCTTAGAAAATCAGAAGTATCTTAAAGCTATATGATTCTAATATTCAGCAAAGCGTCCATATTGTGATATAATTTTTGATTCTTGTATATATTCATATGCCATATAATCTCCCCTTAACAACCTTATAAATTGACACTGGTCAGAATAGTAAAAATTAGCTTGGCCATTAAGTACCAAATTTGCTCTGTCACTAAGGGGTTAAAAGGAGCAGGATTCAGGTGAATTCAAAGATTGTTTCATTTTTAATAATAATCTCCTCCTGATAAAATAGTGAATTATAGCAACTACAGCAAGCAGCCTGCAAATGACACATCACTAGAATCAGTATCTCTGTCTCTATATTATGTTAATCTAAGATGGGTGTAGCAAAAATCTGGTAAATTAAAGAAATGGAATATTTAAATTTTTGAATGCCATACACCCTATACAATACTGCATGCTGTTGTTGCATGTTTGTTTCTGGTGGAGAACCTGGTCATGAATGTATGGCTATTTTGCAATGTAGCACTTGTGGGGTTATGTTGCATTTTTGCTCAAAGTGGAATGTAATTAAAACCCCTTCACGACCTGTGACATAGCGTATGCGTCATGAAAGTCGGTGCCAATCCAACCCATGACGCATACCCTGTGTCATGACTTCAAAGCCCCCCTGCGGGTCGGGTGACTGGGGTCAATGAAAGGTCACCTGACCCGCAGATACAGGGGCTTTGTAATTCACCACAGGGGGCGTGGCTTCGCCCCCACGTGGCTACGATCGCTCTGATTGGCTGTTAAAAATGAAACAGCCAATCAGAGAGATAGTAATATTTCATCAATGAAAATTGATGAAATATTACAATCCAGCCATGGCTGATGCTGCTGTAGCATCAGACATGGCTGGAGACACTGATCCGACTCCCCCCCGGCGATCGCCTCCTGCCACAGAATGACAGCGGCGATCTGCCACCGCTGTCATCATCTGCCCCCCTCCAATTCCCTCCGCACCCCGTCCACTTCCGATCCCCCTCATCCCCCCGGTACCTCCTGAGTCCCCCTGTCGCTCCCGGTGTCCCGTGAGTCCAGATCGTGGGCGCCGCCATCTTGGCGGCTGCAGATTCCATTCTTTCATTTTAATCACTCTCGCAGTGATCAAAATGAAATAAAAAGTAAATAACCCCCCCCCCCGATTATCACCCCCATAGGTAGGCACAACTAATAAAATAAAGAAAATATTTTTATTTTTATTTTTCCATTAGGGTTAGGGTTGGAGAGAGGGTTAGGGTTGGAAAGAGGGTTAGGGTTAGGGTTGGAAAGAGGGTTAGGGTTGGAAAGAGGGTTAGGGTTAGGGTTGGAAAGAGGGTTAGGGTTGAAAATAGGGTTAGGGTTGGAATTAGGGTTACGGTTAGAATTAGGGTTAGAATTAGAGTTAGGGTTGGAATTAGGGTTAGGGTTGGAATTAGGATTAGGCTTGGAATTAGGGTTAGGGTTAGAATTAGGGTTAGAATTAGGGTAAGGGTTGGAATTAGGGTTAGGGTTGGAATTAGGGTTAGGCTTGTGGTTAGGGTTATGGTTAGGGTTGGGATTAGGGTTAGGGGTGTGTTGGGGTTAGGGTTATGGTTAGGGTTGGGATTAGGGTTAGGGATTTGTTGGGGTTAGGGCTGTGCTTAGGGGAGTGTTAGAGTTAGTGTTAAAGTTAGAATTGATGGGTTTCCACTGTTTAGGCACATCAGGGGGTCTCCAAACGCGACATGGTGCAACCATTAATTCCAGCCAATTTTGCATTCAAAAAGTCAAACGGTGCTCCCTCCCTTCCAAGCCCCAACGTGTGCCCAAACAGTGGTTTACCCCAACATATAGGGTATCAGCGTACTCAGGAAAATTTGCACAACAACTTTTGGGGACTAATTTCTCCTGTTACCCTTGGGAAAATAAAAAATTGGGGGCTAAAAAATTATTTTTGTGGAAAAGAAATGATTTTTTCATTTTCACTTCTCTGCATTATAAACTTCTGTGAAGCACTTGGGGGTTCAAAGTGCTCACAACACATCTGCATAAGTTCCTTGCAAAGTCTAGTTTCCAAAATGGGGTCACTTCTGGGGGGTTTCCACTGTTTAGGCACATCAGGGGCTTTGCAAACGTATTGACGACTGCAGACTATTCCATCAAAGTCTGCTTTTCAAAACGTCACTACTTCCATTCCGAGCCCTGACGTGTGCCCAAACAATGGTTCCTCCCCAAATATGGGGTACCAGCATACTCAGGATACACTGGACAACAACCTTTGGGGTCGAATTTATCCTGTTACCCTATTGAAAAAAAATTGCGGGCTAAAAATTATTTTTTTTCAGGAAAAAAATGATTTTTTATTTTCACGGCTCTGTGTTATAAACTTCTGTGAAGCACTTGGGGGTTCAAGGTGCTCACCACACATCTAGAAAAGTTAATTGGGGGGTCTAGTTTCCAAAATTAGGTCACATGTGGGGGGTTTCTACTGTTTAGGCACACAGGGGCTCTGCAAATGTAACATGACGCCCGCAGACCATGCCATCAAAGTCAGCATTTCAAAATGTCACTACTTCCCTGCTGAGCCCCAATGTGTGCCCAAACAGTGGTTCCCCCACATATGGGGTACCAGCATACTCAGGACAAACTGTACAACAGCTTTTGGGGTCCAATTTCTCCTGTAACCCTTGTGAAAATAAAAAATTGGGGACTAAAAAATATATTTTTTTTAGGAAAAAAAAATATTTTTTATTTTCACGGCTCTGCATTATAAACGTCTGTGAAGCACCTGGGGTTCAAAGTGCTCACTATGCATCTAGATAAGTTCCTTAGGGGGTCTAGTTTCCAAAATGGGGTCATTTGTGGGGGAGCTCCAAAGTTTAGGCACACAGGTGATCTCCAAACACGACATGGTGTCCGCTAACGATTGGAGCTAATTTTCATTTCAAAAAGTCAAATTGTGCTCCTTCTCTTCTGAGCCCTGTCGTGCCCCCAAACAGTGGTTGCTCCTCACATATGGAGTACCAGCGTACTCAGGACAAACTGGACAACAACTTTTGTGGTCCAATTTCTCCTGTTACCCTTGTAAAAATAAAACATAGCGTGCTAAAAAATCATTTTTGAGGAAAAAATGATTTTTTATTTTCACTGCTCTACGTTATATACTTTTGTGAAGCACTTGGGGGTTCAAAGTGCTCACTACATATCTAGATAAGTTCCTTAAGGGGTCTAGTTTCCAAAATGGGGTCACTTGTGGGGGAGCTCCAATGTTTAGGCACACAGGGGCTCTCCAAATGCGACATGGTGTCCGATAACGATCAGAGCTAATTTTCCATTCAAAAAGTCAAATGGTGCTCCTTCCCTTCTGGGCCCTGCCGTGCACCCAAACAGTGGTTTATGACCATTTATGAGGTATTGGTGTGCTCAGGAGAAATTGCCCAACAAATTTTAGGATCCATTTTATCCTGTTGCCCATGTGAAAATGAAAAAACTGAGGCTAAAAGATAATTTTTGTGAAAAAAGTACTTTTTTTACGGATCAATTTGTGGAGCACCTGGGGGTTCAAAGTGATCACTATGCATCTAGATAAGTTCCTTGGGGGGTCTAATTTCCAAAATGGGGTCACTTGTGGGGATGCTCCAGTGTTTAGGCACACAAGAACTCTCCAAACGCGACATGGCAAGCGCTAAATATTCTAGCATATTTTCCATTCAAAAAGTCAAATGTGCTCCTTCCCTTCTGAGCCCTGCCGTGCGCCCAAACAGTGGTTTATGACCACATATGAGGTATCGGTGTACTCAGGAGAAATTGCCCAACAAATTTTAGGATCCATTTTATCCTGCTGCCCATGTGTAAATGAAAAAAATGATGCTAAAAGAAAATTTGTGTTGGAAAAATTAAAATGTCCATTTTTTCCTTCCACGTTGCTTTAGTTCCTGTGAAGCACCTGAAGGGTTAATAATCTTCTAGAATATAGTTTTGAGTAGCTTGAGGGGTGCAGTTTTTATAATGGTGTCACTTTTGGGTATTTTCTGCCATATAGACCCCTCAAAGTGTCTTCAAATGTGCGGT
This sequence comes from Dendrobates tinctorius, assembly GCF_039654945.1. NCBI lineage: Eukaryota > Metazoa > Chordata > Amphibia > Anura > Dendrobatidae > Dendrobates > Dendrobates tinctorius. Next base: position 43,935,155 of record NW_027361676.1, on the reverse strand, counting down.
GGTCCCTAAAAAAAGGTTTTATGAATTTTGTTGTAAAAATTAGAAATCGCTGGTCAACTTTTAACCCTTATAACTTCCTAACAAAAAAACTTGTTTCCAAAATTGCGCTAATGTAAAGTAGACATGTGGGAAATCTTATTTAGTAACTATTTTGTGTCACATAACTCTCTGGTTTCACAGAATAACAATTCAAAATTTGAAAATTGTGAAATTTTCAAAATTTTCACCAAATTTCTGATTTTTCACAAATAAACGCAAAAATTATCGACCTAAAGTTACCACTAACATGAAGCCCAATATGTCACGAAAAAACAGTCTCAGAATCGCTGGGATGCGTTGAAGCGTTCCTGAGTTATTACCTCATAAAGGGACACTGGTCAGAATTGCATAAAATGGCCAGGTCATTAAGGTCAAAATAGGCTGGGTCATGAAGGAGTTAAAAAATATATAAAAAAGGTTAAGGTTTTGCAACTGTTCTACTACTCAAATTTAAGAATCATAGGTAACACAAAAGTACAGTTGGGAACTTTGTTTTTAGGGTTACAGATGTTTCTGCTTAAGGAGGAAGAATTTAATCATAAAATCTGTATTACAATATTCAAGGAAAAGGTGACATTTTTGCATAACTCTTTCATTAGTCCAATTTAGGAAACAAAAGCACCGCAAAAGTAATGCTACTACAACTTATTGTTCAAGCATGTGCCTACATAGTGACCTAGTTTTTTAGAGTTATAGAATTTATTTTAAGCAAGGAAGATTTTAAAATAGAAAATATCTATAAATAAAAAAAATGGTCATTTTTATTTCACAAATAATTTATCAAGCATACACACCACTGCTTTAGATGCCAAAAGTCCTTTTCGATGTGTGTGCCAGCCAATCCAACATATGATTCTGGGTTGTTTTTTGCTGCGAGTGACTTAGTTTTTAAAAATGTTACAATTTAAAAAAATTATACACACATTTTACTTTTTAACATATCTGTTTTAATATTACAATTTGGCAACTGTAAGACCAGACCAATCAGACATTAAAGGGAAACTGTCAACACATATGACCTATCTAAACAATTGACATGGGCATACATGTTACAGAATGGGGAAAAAGTCCTCCCTGTATGTCTCATATCAGATGTGTTGTTGAGAAATCATCTTTTATTACTTTATATAAATGGCCTCTTCCAGGACAATCTAGAAAATGAAGGCAGAGGTCCAAGTTTTGGAGGAGGTAGAGAAAGTAAAAAGACGTTGTGATGTACGGTGGCATGCAAAAGTTTGGGCACTCCTTGTCAAAATTATCATTATTATAAACAGTTAAGCAAGTTGAAGATGAAATAATCTCTAAAAGGGCTAATGTTTAAAAAAAATATATGTATAATAATTTTTTACATTTTATAAATTGCAAAAAGGAAAATGGTTTGATGCAAAAGTTTTGGGTACCCTGCACAGATACTACATAGTAGCAACCGCACATATTACATCTTGCAAGCCTTGTTAGTGGTAGGACATGCGATTGAACACCTTCTGCCTTTGTACCAGCTGCCACTACATTTACCCAGTGGGCAGTTAGAGAGATGCAACGTCCCTAGCCATGCTTACTGGTCCACGTATTGGTGGTTATGTGGACCTTGCCACTGATGGCGTTGCATAGTGCACTCCTGATTTGGTCCACAACATGGGTGTGCAGGTCAGTGATGGCCCACCTGAAAAAGTAGTGGTAACTGGGAATAACATACTGTGGGAAAGCCATTGCATTAAGTTCTTTAAAACTGTCCGTCTCCACCAGCTGAAATGGCATCATTTCAAAGGCCAGGAATTTAGAAATGCTGTCATTCAGGACGACGGCTTGTGGGTGGGTAAGGAGATATTTACTCTTTCTCTGGAGAGTTTGGGGTATGGAGACCTAAACACTTACATGGGAGGGTGTGGAGATGCTCAGTGATACTGCTGCCTGTGGTGCTGTCACATCTTGGTGGCCATGTTGATTGTGAGCAGGAGGAAAAAGCCAAGACCGCAGCATAAGAGATAGGAGGATCAGATCTGTAATGCTTTTTAAGGTGGGTACTCCATTGCCCTTTTTACTTGGAACTCAGATGTCTCATCTTTTGGTTGGTCTTGAGGCTCAGAAGTATAGAACTTGTGGGTCCTTCCTGATGAAAAAGTCTTTTCTACTTTGAAACACATAGAAGAAAAATCACAATTCACTTGACATTCTGGAATATATGTCTCGTCATTTATCAGCAAACACGGAAACCATCCACAAACCTATCCTTACTGTCCTAGATATCTTATGGTTATTTACTTACCCATGGATCTGCTACAGCTGATTTATTACATGCTTTATTACATGCTTTCTAGATATTTATAAAAGGTGAGTGTATTTTTTTAATTTACCACCTGTCATACTCCTCAGATAAGACCTTATGTTGCGTTAATCTCTTCTACACCTTTTGCGATCACTGCAGAAAGGCAGTTTGCAACTGTGTTTCATTGTCCTCTAAGATTTGCTGCGGTGGTCCACTGACCATGGGCAATAGACCTCCCAATTGCTTATCCAACAACATAAGAAGTGGTTGGTCATCAATGCACTCAGTGTCTTCCACTTTTGAGGTAGGGGCAGGTGGATGGGCCACTTAAGCCCAGCCAGAAGACTCATCAAAAGCATAAGATGGGTGAGGTGGAAGCAAGATGACAATGATCCTGAGGTGCCAAGTCTGTGTCTTATGCAGGAGACCGGGTAAAATATATTGCAAAGAAACTGATAAGGAATGACCTAGGTTGGAGTAGTGGTATTGCAACCACTAGGGGCAGCATCGGCAGGTAGCATAGTAAGGAATAGCCAGAAGTTAGTACATGATAGTAGCAGTATAGTTGAAGGATTAGCAGGTTGCTTAATAAGGAATAGCCAAGGGTTGGTACACTATAGCAGCAGTATACTCTTGGATGATGCAACAGGTGAAAGTAAAATTTGAATGAAGGTGGTTAGCTCAATAAACTTGCAAGGAAGTAAGTGCAATGCCAGGTTTAAGTAGCATGTTCAATCAGGGGATTACAGGGTAAAGCCAATCAGGAATTCAGGGTGGAGCCAATCAAGATAACACAGGTACTAGTATCTAGGTTAGCAAGGAACTGTCCAACTAGATGAATAGCTCAGAGGGAAGAGATACAGCCTGGTGCACAAGAGCTGTTAGGTTCGACTCCTGACAGGAACTGGAGGCACTCTCAGCCATCCCATATAGCACATGTTCTAGCACCATCATTGTGTAGCTGTACTCAGCCCTACCAAATGATGCAGAACGTCCTGTCATCTGTATGCATCAGAGGTAGGTGTTTTACTAGGGCATATATCAGGTACAAAACGAGCACGTCCTTCCCCTGCACCAGCTACACTAGTAGCAGAAGCTACACTAGCATGGCCACGTCCATGTTCCTTATTTCATCCTGTCACCATTTTTCAAAATTCTTTTAAGCACACTGCCCCCAAAGAAACATGTGCAATGTATAAAAAAATTGGTTTTCAGCACACTACTCCCACAGACACTGGTGTAAAGTGTAAAAAATTGTTTTTAGGTACACTACTCCCACAGACACAGATGCAGAGTAGAAAAAAATTGGTTTTAGTCACACTACTCTCACAGACAGAAAAATGTATGTTTACGCCAACTGCTATCCCAGACACGAGTGCCAAGTAGAACAATTTATGTTTATGCAAACTACTCCCACAGACACGTGCAGAAATGAACAATTTGTTTTTGCACACAATACTCAAACAAACACAGGAGCAGAGTGTGAAAAATTGGTTTTAGGCACACAAGTCCCATAGGCAAGGTTTCAGAGTAGAACAATTTGTTTTTACGCACAGTACTCCCACAGACAAAGGTGTAGAGCATAAAAAAGTTGTTTTAAGCACACTACTCCAACAGACACAGTTGCTGAGTAGAGCAAATTGTTTTTAACACACTACTCCCACAGACACAGGTGCAGAGTAGAACAATTTGTTTTTACAAACACTACACTCACAGACACCGGTGCAGAGTATAACAATTTGTTCTTATGAACTATACTCCCACAAACACTGGTTCAGAGTATAAAAAATTGTTTTTAGGTACACTACTCCCACAGACACATGTGCAGAGTAAAACAATTTGTTATTATGCACAATTCTCGCAGAGAGACAGGGAAAGAGTAGAAAAAGTTGTTTTTATGCACACTGCTCCCACAGGCATGGGTGCAGAGTATAAAAAATAAATTTTAGGCACACTACTCCCGCAGATACAGGTGCAGAGTTGAACAATTAGTTTTAATGCACACCAGTCCCACAGTCATGTGTTCTGAGTATAAAAAATTGGTTTTAGGCACACTACTCCCACAGACATAGATGCTGAGTATAATCATTTGATATTAAGCACACTACTGTCACAGACTTGGGTGCAGAGTATAAAAGATTGTTTATAGGCACTCTACCCCAACAGATGCTGAGTATAAACATTTGATATTAAGCAGACTACTCTCACAGACACGGTGTCATGATCCAGGTTGGATCTGACAGATAAATGCACAAAGTAACCTTTTTTTTCCTTTGACTGTGTGCCAAGGTTTGGTTTTTGCCCCTGGTGGCCATTAGGATTATTGCACTGTGGTGTCTTTTGTTCTAGATTTGCCCCCAGGTGGTGGTGAGCACCACCTGGGGGCAAATTTTTGTTTAGTTTTGTGCACGTAATTATGAAACAAGTGTGATTGCTCTATAAGAGAGTGTCAGGTGTGTCAATCACGGTTAGTGATTAGTCCTCAGTTACATGCAATCCTGGGTGAAGGATGGAGCTGAAGGAGAGTCCCGGGCAGCTCAGTGAGAGTCCTGGAGTAGCAGTTATGGTGTCTGAGAGGAGAGCTGACATGGCTTGGTGGAGTTCCAGCTATGGTGTCAGCAAGGAGTTCTTGCATGGCTTGGTGGAGTGGCAGCTATGGTGTAGAGCTGCACTCATGATGCTGGATTCAGTTGCTGAAAAGCTGGACTCAAGATGCTGGACTCTTTTGCGGAAAGCTGGACTCATATGCTGGACTCTGTTTTCTGGACAGCTGCACGCAGGTGGTGGACTCTGTTTGCTCCAAGGCTGCACTATGGTGTTGGACCCAGTCGGAGGAAAAGATGCACGCAGGTGGTGGGCTCTGTTGCTGGGAGCGTAAGCAACAGAGCAAAGCTAAGTGGTGCTCCCCTGTTTTGTCTCTTTTGCTTATGTGTGATAAGTGAAGTGGTGGGATTAGTTTACGCACCGGCCATTTCACTAGAAAGGGGTAGGTGGAGGGCGAGCTAGGGTTTAAAGGTATCCTGAGCAGCGCCTGGTGCGGAACCAGCCTAGGGAACGCTAGGAGTGTAGAGACACAAACTTTAAACTTTGGGGTTCGTACCGAAAAGCTAGTGTCTGATATCGAAGCCAGGAAACAGACGTTTTAGCAGATGTTCGGTTTACTGTTCTGATTTGGATGCCAAATAAAGTTTGTTAAAAGGTTGCAGAGTCACCAATCAAAAAGCTTTTAGGCTTTGAGCATATGTGAATCCATCACAGATGCATCAAGTGTTGGCATGGCGTAATTGGCACCTCATGTGATCCATCCTGTATAAATACTGGATCACGAGTGCGCCATCATTGCTGATCATGCACTTTGCATGATCAGCAAGTTTCTCAGCTCTGGTGACCTCGATGTCATGATGAGATTGGGTCACCATGGCAATGATCGGGACCCCGCATCACGCCGCAAAGTCTCCAATTCGAAGGCAGAGGGGCTCTCAGCCCTCTGCCAGCTCCCACAATGCTGCAATCTTGTTCGATTGCAGCATTTATGGGGTTAAAGTGTTGGTTATTAGCTGACACCCAGAGGTGATCACCCGTACAGCCTGTGTATGAGGACAATCGCGCAGACATAATAATCTGTCCCTGGTCAAATGGGCCCAGGTCATATGTACCGATTATTCTTATATACTAGTACTGCTCTGCGGGAACTGCAGTTCCAGCTATGGTGTCAGCAAGGAGTTCTTGCATGGCTTGGTGGAGTGGCAGCTATGGTGTAGAGCTGCACTCATGATGCTGGATTCAGTTGCTGAAAAGCTGGACTCAAGATGCTGGACTCTTTTGCGGAAAGCTGGACTCATATGCTGGACTCTGTTTTCTGGACAGCTGCACGCAGGTGGTGGACTCTGTTTGCTCCAAGGCTGCACTATGGTGTTGGACCCAGTCGGAGGAAAAGATGCACGCAGGTGGTGGGCTCTGTTGCTGGGAGCGTAAGCAACAGAGCAAAGCGAAGTGGTGTTCCCCTGTTTTGTCTCTTTTGCTTATGTGTGTTTAGTGAAGTGGTGGGATTAGTTTCCGCACCGGCCATTTCACTAGAAAGGGGTAGGTGGAGGGCGAGCTAGGGTTTAAAGGTATCCTGGGCACCACCCGGTGCGGAACCGGCCTAGGGAATGCTAGGAGTGTAGAGACACTGACTCAGGGGAGTGCAGGAGGTCTCCACATCCCCATTCCCTATCGCAGGGCCACCATTGTTATTGTTACCCAGGTTTTCCCTTTTATTGTTTAAATTCGCCTTACTGGAAGTGGGGTTTCCAGACGTAAGTGTATTTCTGAAATTCGCCTGTTGGAGGCGGCGTATCCAGCTGCACGTGTTATTATTTAAATTCGCCCAACTGGAGGCGGCATATCGAGGGTCACGCGTGTCATCTAAATCCGCCCTGGTGGAGGCGCTGTGTCCAGTCACACGTGACCGTGACAGAATCACCAACCCTACATTTTTTTCTGGTGAGCCTTGGCCATGTGGAGACCTGTGAGCAATTGCCACTGGGCCTCACTGAGGTGAGTGAGGACCTGTATGGTGTAGAAGCAGTTCCAGCAGCAGTAATCAGGGTCTGGGACCTTCCCTCTGGCTCAACCAGAAAATCAAAATTGCGGATCTGGCAAAGAAACCCCCTAGAGTCGCTGCTGGGGAACAGGACTTGTTCATACAGGCGGACGTACCCAGACAGGTAGGTATAGTTGGTCCCCATGGTGCTGTCTGGGGTTCCCCGAGGTGAAGGGGTGCATCCCTGTAGTGAGCAGACTGGTGTTATAGTCCGTGAGGTTTACGCCAAATCTTCCATACCACCGAAGAAGCCGCCCCTCCAGGTCGTTTGGAGGAAGGTTACCATTTAGTGTATTTTTCCTCCATATCCCGGGCCCCTTCTTCTCCAGTGTGAGCAGCAGGTGTGCTGCAGGAGAGTAGGGGCATGTCTCAACCCTCGCCATTAGCCAACCCTGGGAGGCGCAGACCTCGTGGTGTAGATGGTTGGAGGGTGGTTTCCCTTGGTGAATAGTGGGGGTGTGAGTGTGGTGACACAGGGGGACACCTCTGTTGTCGATCCCAGAATAAGTTCACCAAAATATGACAAACGAATGTGTGGCAATAAACGTTCAGGTCCGGACCTGTGTGTGAGCGAGCATGTATGGGTGGCCACCAAAAAACATCCTGTGGAAGTGTGTTGCGGAGTCTTACCAGCTCATACCGAACATACACATGCATAACTCGTTCGCCAGGTTGGTGCTTTGGAGATGAGTGGTGCCTCCAGAACATACTTTGCCAATACCAGCGGTGCTCTTGCCATAAAACTGAAGTGCAGGTAGTTGCAGGGGTGAACTTTGGATCTGGGCGTCCCCGCTGTAGGTGGTTCCCTAATGAGTAGGGGTCTTGAGGGTCCAGAGGCCCCTCATTAAGGGGAGGGTACTGTCATGATCCAGGTTGGATCTGACAGATAAATGCACAAAGTAACCTTTTTTTTTCCTTTGGCTGTGTGCCAAGGTTTTGTTTTTGCCCCCGGTGGCCATTAGGATTATTGCACTGTGGTGTCTTTTGTTCTAAATTTGCCCCCGGTGGTGGTGAGCGTCATTGCACTTGGTTACTTTAGCTTTGTGCACGTAATTATGAAACAGGTGTGATTAAGAGAGTGTCAGGTGTGTCAATCACGGTTGGTGATTATCCTCAGTTACATGCAATCCTGGGTGAAGGATGGAGCTGAAGGAGAGTCCCGGGCAGCTCAGTAAGAGTCCTGGAGTAGCAGCTATGGTGTCTGCGAGGAGGGCTGGCATAGCTTGGTGGAGTTGCAGCTATGGTGTCAGCAAGGAGTTCTTGCATGGCTTGGTGGAGTGGCAGCTATGGTGTAGAGCTGCACTCATTATGCTGGATTCGGTTGCTGAAAAGCTGGACTCAAGTCGGAGAAAAGATGCACGCAGGTGGTGGGCTCTGTTGCTGGGAGCGTAAGCAACAGAGCAAAGCTAAGTGGTGCTCCCCTGTTTTGTCTCTTTTGCTTATGTGTGATAAGTGAAGTGGTGGGATTAGTTTACGCACCGGCCATTTCACTAGAAAGGGGTAGGTGGAGGGCGAGCTAGGGTTTAAAGGTATCCTGAGCAGCGCCTGGTGCGGAACCAGCCTAGGGAATGCTAGGAGTGTAGAGACACAAACTTTAAACTTTGGGGTTCGTACCGAAAAGCTAGTGTCTGATATCGAAGCCAGGAAACAGACTTTTTAGCAGATGTTCGGTTTACTGTTCTGATTTGGATGCCAAATAAAGTTTGTTAAAAGGTTGCAGAGTCACCAATCAAAAAGCTTTTAGGCTTTGAGCATATGTGAATCCATCACAGATGCATCAAGTGTTGGCATGGCGTAATTGGCACCTCATGTGATCCATCCTGTATAAATACTGGATCACGAGTGCACCATCATTGCTGATCATGCACTTTGCATGATCAGCAAGTTTCTCAGCTCTGGTGACCTCGATGTCATGATGAGATTGGGTCACCATGGCAATGATCGGGACCCCGCATCACGCCGCAAAGTCTCCAATTCGAAGGCAGAGGGGCTCTCAGCCCTCTGCCAGCTCCCACAATGCTGCAATCTTGTTCGATTGCAGCATTTATGGGGTTAAAGTGTTAGTTATTAGCTGACACCCAGAGGTGATCACCCGTACAGCCTGTGTATGAGGACAATCGCGCAGACATAATAATCTGTCCCTGGTCAAATGGGCCCAGGTCATATGTACCGATTATTCTTATATACTAGTACTGCTCTGCGGGAACTGCATTTCTGCCCGCAGCAGTAGAAGTACGGAGGCGTGCTCACCACGGCCTCATGCTGAGTGCCACGGTGATCGGGTGCTGGTGTCAGCTGTATCTGACAGCTGACACCCCACAGCAACGCCCACGATTGGTGCTAGCACTGATTATTGGTATTTAACCCCTCTGATGCCACTGTCAGTACTGACAGCGGCATAAAAAACAATCACGGAGGGAGTGTCTCCCTGTGCTCTCCCACCGGAACAACACCATGCGATCGCGTTGTTCCGGTGGTCTTCATGGAGACCCCTGGCTCCAAGTAGGCCACAGGGTTCTTCCGAGTCCTTCAGTGAGGTGGCTTGTCAGCACATTTCCTGTCAGATTGCTGATCTGACACTGTGCTGTGCAAAGTGTCAGATCAGCGATCTGACTTTATATAGTAATGTCCCATACTGGGACAATGTAATAAAGTTAAAAAAATTTAAATGTGTAAAAATGTAAAAAAAAATCCCAAAATAAAGAAAAATAAATAAATATTTAACCAATAAATACATTTATTTATAAAAAAAACAATAAAAGTACACATATTTGGTATCGCCGCATCCGTAATATCCCGACCTATAAAACTGTTCGACTAGTTAACCACTTTAGTGAACACCATTAAAAAAACAAGGCAAGAAAAACAATGCTTTATCATTATACCGCCAAACAAAAAGTAGAATAACACGTGATCAAAAAGACGGATATAAGTAAACTTGGTACTGCTAAAAACGTCATCTTGTCCAAAAAAATTAATGTGGCATCACTTTAATCATACTGAAACGAAGAATAAATCTGCTTTATCAATTTTACACATGTGGAACAATATAAACGCCCCCGCAAAGAAATTCATGAATTGCTGGTTTTTGTTCCTTTTGCCTCCCAAAAATCAGAATAAAAAGCGATCAAAAATTGTCATGCGCCCGAAAATAACACCAATAAAAACGTCAACTCATCCTGCAAAAAACAAGACCTTACATGACTTTGTGGGCCAAAATATGGAAAAGTTATAGATCTCAAATTGTGGTGATGCAAAAACTACTTTTTGCAGTAAAAAGCATCTTTCAGTGTGTGACAGCTGCTTAACATAAAAAACCCCTATAAAAACCCACCATAAATAATAAATAAAACCCCCTTTATCACCCCCTTAGTTAGGGAAAAATAATAAAATAAAAGAATGTATTTATTTCCATTTGCCCATTAGGGTTAGGGTTAGTGTTAGGGTTGGGGTTAGGGTTAGGGGTCGGGTTGGGGCTAAAGTTAGGGTTAGGGTTTGGGCAAAAGTTAGGGTTAGGGTTGGGATTAGGGTTAGGGTTGGAATTAGGGTTAGGGGTGTGTTAGGGTTAGGTTTGTAGTTAGGGTTATGGTCATGGTTGGGATTAGGGTTAGGGTGTGTTGGAGTTAGGGTTAGAATTAGAATTGGGTGGTTTCCACTTTTTAGGCACATCAGGGGCTCTCCAAATGTGACATGGTGTCTGATCTCAATTCCAACCAATTTTGCACTGAAAAGTCAAACGGTGCTCCTTCCCTTCCGAGCTCTGCTGTGCGCCGAAACAGTGGTTTACCTGTTTATATGGGGCATCAACATATTCAGAACAAATTGTACAACAACTTTTGAGGTCCACTTTCTTCTGTTACCCTTGGTAAAATAAAGCAAATTGGATCTGAAATACATTTTTTGTGAAAAAAAGTTAAATGTTCATTTTTTAAACATTCCAAAAATTCATGTGAAGCACCTGAAGGGTTAATAAACTTCATGATTGTGGTTTTGAGTACCTTTAAGGGTGCAGTTTTTAGAATGGTGTCATTTGTGGGTTTTGTCTATCATACAGACCCCTCAAAGTCACTTCAAAAGTGATGTGGTCTCTAAAAAAAAATGGTTTTGAAAAATTTGTTGAAAAAAATGAGAAATCGCTGGTCAACTTTTAACCCTTATAACTTCCTAACAAAAAAAAGCATTAAAGCATTCCAGAGTTATTACCTCATAAAGGGACAGTGGTCAGAACTGTAAAAGTTGGCTGGGTCAGAAAGGTGAAAACAGGCTGGGTCGCGAAGGGGGTAAGATAGTCTTCCAGTAAAGGAAGATCACCTTGCATTGCTGCTTGGCATGCATGAATTGGCCAAATTATCTGCTAATTATCTTCATTTTTTTTCCTCTTTCTAGAGCAGTGATGCAATTCAAATCTCATATATTTCATGTTTAAATGCTGTAGTATTACAGAGTGCAACTTTCTTAGTTATGTATGGAGATGGCCCTGTTCAGACCAGTATTCTGTTTGGAATAGACTGTTAGTCTTTTGATATTTGAATGACCTATCCTAAGGATAGGTCATCGATGATAAAATAGCAGACAACCTCTTTAAGTAATAGTTTCCCTGACAAACTTTGAGTCTAACATTTAAAATATAGCATGTCAGGGTTGAATATCGGTACTTGTCCCCGGTATTGTGTATATAATCCACAAACAATGAATAAGTCTATATCTAATTTTAAAACTGAACTGTTAAATCACAACCCTAAATCACACCACTATTTTTTACTTTGCTGATATTTTTGTTGAAAAAGGTAACAATTCTAATGACTGTGATCATAAGAGTTGCTACCTGACCTATCGGAGTGGGGAAGGGAGTGCGTTAGGGGTCCTGTTACCTTATTCTGAGACCCCTTTCTTTGCTTGAGGGTGGGGGGATCAATTAGCTTCATCTGCCTTGGGCACCAGAATACTTTGCCCAGGCTCTGGGTGGAGCTCTGGTACTCAGGAAGTGCAATGGTATGATGATTTATATAGTGATAGCTCATCAATATCATAAGGCAACACAACCTTTTAATTCTAAGAAGAATTAATAAGAATTTGTTCTTATTACTTGATATCTGTTCAATTTTTCCGCAACTTAATGTTGTTAATCTCTGCTTGCTTTAGCCATTCAAAATCTTTTGTAAAAACTGGGGTCATGCAAGAAATGAAATAAACAGAAGTAAGTCATCTTATCACATCCTACTATTGGAACTTCAGTCATTTAACAATTAAATTAATGTGAGATCTAAATGCTGAGTACACTTTTAAAGATTCTCTTCTATTAAGTCAAGAATGAGTTCAACTTAAAATTCATATAAATTGGCAATAAAAATGGTTTCTTAGTGCTTAGCTTTGCTTATCTACAACAAATAAGGCATTGTTTATTTCAGCAAGGGATTTAGCTGATATTTTGTACCGCTGAAAATGCATTTTAAATACAAAATGTTCAAAATGAAACACATTGAAGCTGTTAAGTTTATCTTTACGATTGTGACTCATGGTTTTCTTGCGGATTCATTTACTATAGCTTTGCTCCCACTAAATTGATATAGCAGTTTAGATAAAGTTTATGAAATAGAAAATAGTCAATGCAATCTTTTTCCTGTTAAGTAAAAAAGCACAATTAATGCCATATTTATGTAATATTTTTTGTGCATTTAATATTTATACAATGATCTATGCATAAATATGTATGTATATTGTAGCAACACATGGCAGGGTAGGGTTTAATCCTAGTGCTGTAGGTTCTGATAAGGCTCACCTGGATAGTAATGACTAGAACCAGGCCATGTTTTCACTGGTCAGTCAGTTGGGGAAGCTGAGCAGAGTTGTTTGTGTTGGAGCTAGAGAGACAAGCCAGAATTTCTCTGAGAAGAGACTACACAAGCCATGTGCACCACCTGCAAGTATCACTGGTTGCTATGGATGATAGCTGTTTTACGTGACAAAAATGAGACTAGCTCAGATGTGTCTGATTAGCCAGGGTTTGTATTGTTTATTTAGTGCCCAGATAAGGCTAGAGAATTTATGTTTATGGTTTTGTTTAGGCACTGTTGAACCAATGAAAATGAACACTATATAAAAAAAACTGTGGGTTCGTGTTCCAAGCGGCTACCTGAGAGAGTGAACCCGTATAATTGGTGTTTGGCAAGAAGTCCCAAAGATTACAAGTGATTACAGTTTAAAGGGAATCTGTCACCCCTTTTTTGAGATATCATATAATGATATCGTTCAATTGTGTGTCACATAAGGATTCTATAAGTACTTTTGCTTCCCCCTGACCCCGCACCTTTCATGCAAAAATACCTTTTCTTATATAGGTTCAGTTATATGTAAACTGCCACGGTCCAGTCTGATGGGCGGGGCTTATTCAACTGCTCCCCCCTCCCTGTCTTGCTCCACACAAGAAGAAATGCATAGAGCAAGGTAGGGAGGGGGGAGCAGTTGAATAAGCCCCCCCCAGCGGACCGGACTGTGGCAGTTTACATACATCTGAACTGATATTAAAAAGGTATTTATGCATGAAAGGTGCGGGGTCAGGGGGAAGCAAAAGTACTAAGAGAATCCTTATGTGAGACACAATTGAATGATATCATTATATGATATCTCAAAAAAGGGGTGACAGATTCCCTTTAAGATCTGACTGTCCTGGATAAAGGCAGCTACATTATTGCAAATATTATCAGAAAGTATGGAGGACATTGCTAAGCAATGAGTCTAGGCCAATTTGCTTTAACATCAGCAGTAGACACAGACAGCACCAGCAGCAGGCCCAACAAGAAACCAACAAACTTCTGATCCATCAGTTGCAACAATAGCAGAAAGTTTTCGGGTCAGGGAGACGGAACCTCCCACCAGGCAAAGTGAAGGTATCCGTATGAGGTGAACAGTATGGAAGCCCTTGCATAAAATGATTCTGGAGTAAAACGTCAAGGCTTTCCTGACTATCTTTGAGAGAGTGGCAGACAGGGATTATCTTCCCCCAGAGCAAATGGACAGAGGTCCTATCTCCATACCTTACTGGAGAATAACAGTAAGTGTACTACAACCTTGTCCTGCAAAATGACAAAAAGTATGGAAAGCTTAAGGCAGAGATTATGGCACATTTAGGCATAACCATGTCAGTCCGGGCGCAACACAGTGCACCTCTGGCGCTACCACAGGGACAAGACTGTCCGGTCCCAAATTTTCAACCTGATATAACTGGTGCAAAAATGGCTGAAGCCTGAGACTTGCTCTCTATAAAGAAACTCGGCACTCAACTTAAGTGATCAGAAAATTTAATGTCGTCCAACACTTGTAGTAAACAAAAACGTTTCAGTCTTACATCAGACCTTGATCAGTTACTACAAACAAGATGCAAAATTAGGAAAAAACAAATTAGCAAAATAAAGTATATACAGTTATAGAAACATGGTCAAAAAGGATTATACTAGTAATTGGAAACAATGCTGATAAACCTAGTAGCTAGGACCAGTCAGATAATCTCAGGTGTAGGTAAATTGACAACCATAGAAATGCGGCCAGAGAATATTTGGTGGAGAAAAAATTAGGACATACTGGATTAAAGTATGGTTATTAGGTCAGGTGGACCAATATACTTGGTTGAAGATCACTAGATCTATAAAAAATAGTATAAATCATGTGGAGGCATATAGGAACGCAATGCAACATCTAATGATTGACAGCACATACCAAGTGTGGACGACATTAAATTATCTGATCACTTAAGTTGAGTGCCGAGTTTCTTTATATATGCTAACAGTGTGGGAACCTACTCTGTGCACACTTTTGTCTATACAACTGAGACTTGCTCCCTGGCACAGATTGTGGAAAGAGTGATGGTGGAGTGGTTTATCCAATCACTACCTAAAACTATACAAAGCTGGATTGTTCAAGGAGATCCACAGAATGCAGATGACCATGTGAGCCTCATGGAAAGATATTTAGCTGTGGAGAATTACCTGAACAATCAAGGGAGCATGAGATCAACTTTCTGGGATACACAAAGGAAGCGGCACAAGAGTAAGTCTAAGGGCTGCCCAAAGACGCAAGTGGGCTCAGAACCGGGTTCAAGTGGAACATTTCATACCATTGTCTGTCAGAGGTGATCTCGGGCATATATCAACCCACTGTCCATTTGTCTCAGAACAAATAGATTGCCAAGTACAATTACACTTCTCATTTCTTGCACATCCCATGTGCAGTGTCATACCTCACCCTGGTGAGGGACCTCAGTTGTGCCAGGTGATATTGAACGGTGTAACTGTGAGTGGACTTCAGGACCCTGGAAATTTGGTGACCCTGATAAGGTCCACACTTCACCTGTGCTAGTCCCTGGGAAGAGGATGGGGATTCGATGTATCTGGGACACGCCAAGAACTATCCCATGGTCCAGGTCAACATATGCACAGACTGTGGTTCCTTGTCACACTAAGTCGAAATTGTTCAGGACTTATTGCACGATATCATTGCCAGACGTTACTTCCCGTTGCTCTGGTAACCTAGTCGTCCAGTATACCGCCAGGAGACAGGTATGGTAACAAGGTCACATGGTGAATTTCCTTTCACTATACTGACTAGAAATGAGTTGATATAATTGGTCGAGTGAGACATTTTCGACCTGAGGATCGGGGACTTCTGTTATTGCTCACAGGCAGATGCAAGTTCATTACTAAGTGGCAGACCCCTTTCAGGTGGCAGAAAAGGTGGAAGAGGTCAACAATAAAGTACACAGACCAGGGAAAAGAAAGCCTTTCCCAATATATTATGGCAACCTTCTAAAACCCTGGCATGATAGAGAATGGCTTGTGTTAGGAACGGCAGAACGCACTAAATAAAATAAATAAGCACCATCGCCAGAAAATTTATCGGGCAACGGGAGGCGGGAAACTGTCGGCGCAGGGGAGGACGTGGACATACGTGAAACCTCCTCTGCGATTGCCTGTACAGCAGCCTCAGTAGACTTCTCAGCTCAGATAGCACTCTCAAGAGTAGCCAACTGGCCCTCCAGCTGGCGAATGTACTGTAGGAGTTGCTGCTGATCTACCATAACTAGCCAGAGCCTGGCGCCAGTATAATGTTAGGAACGGCGGAACGCACTAAATATAATAAATAATAAAGTGCATTTGCCGCTCGGGGTCCACCGTGCAGAAGGTGTTTTAACTGCTGCTGAGTAATGGCAGACGTGCTATATGGCAGTATAATGTGCACGGGTTCAACTTCACCCGAAGTGCGCAAAGTGGACTCTGTTAACTCACAGAGGCCCTGTAACATAAACATGCAGAAAGCTGAGCCTGTTAGTGTCACAGACCTCAGATAAATGCACACACGGTATTTGTTCACAGGAGCAGGACCCAAGGCAGAGGAGCTGCGTCCGTCTAGACCTACCATGCGTGCGGCATCACTACTGCGGACGCCAAGGAGGGCTGCAACTGCAGCGCAGCATAAGAAACTGCCGCTAGTCGACAAAGCAAAGAAGCAGGTGCAATGTCGGACGCTAGCACTGTGGATGATGGTGTAGTGGCTTGAGGCTTGCCACGCGCTGGCGCTGACACTAATCTAAGTCCCTGTACACATTCGTAATATCAGAGGGAGAGGATCTCAATGAGTCATTCGCAGGTTCATACATCCATCATCATTCACACAGTAGCAACTAGAGACTATACTAGCACATGGCAGAACGGTCATGCGCTCTTTTTATAGCCGGGACCTTCTGGAAGCTTCCAGATCTCTGAGATAGACCAATGAGATCTGGAGCAGGACCTGGGCACATGACACCCGATCTCCAATGGGAGATCGTCTCGTGAGCATGCCCAGTAGGAGAACAGCAGGAGACCGCAGAATGTGAGGCTCTGGATTCCTGCATAGCAGATGCAGAAACCTGATGCCTAACAGCTTGAAACCACTTTATTGTTGGTCCAGTCAGAAGCCGACATTGTGGGTGGGAGAAGCTTTGTCGCCTTTCCAAAAGTAGCACAACAGGAAAATGTTATCCAAAAATAGGGGCAGGTTCTCAGAGTCACTAGGTTACCCTCATGTCAATAAACATGAGCCTCACGCTCAGGTCAATTTAAAGCCCTCAGAACGCTGTTTGTTGATACTTTTTTTGCAAAAAAATGTACGCTAAGCCACTCCACCACATCACGGTATACCCTTCTCGGAGCAGTCCTATCTAATATATTTAAAACCTGAACATGTGAACAATACCTTCATGAGCAGGGTTCAGAAAGGTGCTGCCAGGTATGGGCTCGCTGGGCAAAATGGCTTTTATGTGCGTGTCCCAAAAAAGAGAGGCAACAGGACATAGAGGACATGATACCTTTATTCTGGACCTTCTGAGAGAGGTGCTTGAAAAAAACTATTTCATTTTTGACAGAGTTTTTTTACAGACAAGTTTCAGGCACCGTTATGGGTGCCAGATGCGCACCCTCTTATGCGAACCTGAACATGGGATGGTGGGAAGATACTCAAGTGCGGAAAAAATCAGCCTTTAAATGCCATGTACATGGATGGTATCGCTGCATGGATGGTATAGCTTTATCGATGATAACCTCATCCTATGGACAGGTTCAAAGGTAGAACTGGAATCCTTTGTTGAAGAACTTAATAATAACAGCTGGAATATACATTTGACCTCCTGTGTTTCCAACAGCTCGGTGGATTTCCTTGATTTGAAAATCATGATTCAAGGAAACAAGATAAGTACCACTCTCCATCGGAAAAGCACAGCAACGAATAACTTTCTTCATTATAAGAGTTTTCACTCAGCCCATTTGCGCAATGGGATCCCAAAGGGACAGTTCTTACGATTAAGGAGGAACTGCAGTCGACTGGAGGACTTCCAAAGAGAATCTCGTTTATTAACAGACCGCTTCTTGGAACGTGGTTATCCACGTAACACTGTGTCCAAAGCATATGAATACTCGAGGAATTGTACGAGAGAAGACTGTTATGAGTTCATTTTCTCCTTCACCTCTGATGTCTGATGAACTCCCTCTGCTGGTGAAAGGAGGTAGTGAAATTTATCTGGATGGGAAGAACCTGTCATCTGAACAGGTGGAGTGTGATTGGACATCCAGAATTTCTGAGTGGATATAAGGCAGCCGACGCCCTGCAGGGTTGCTGGTGATCCTTTCTGCTCTGAGCTCTGGCATCCAGTTTAGTTCCTGTCTACTAAAAGCTAAGTTTTTGCTCTGCTATTTTTCCATGAGATTTTGTCTGTTTACTTAGTGTTTGTGTTAAGCCTGCCCTGGTTGGGACGGGCTGAACTTCATTTTTGTCTCTAATCAGTTGATCTCTTTGCTCTGTCTTCAGAATATACCTGAGTGCTGATATAGTGATTTTGAAGTCTAGTGACTTCAGGGCCTTTTCTATCAGACGTGTTGGACATTATTTTTGGCAGGGTTTTTTGCGGATTGCAGCCAGCATCTTTTCTGTCCTTTCCTATCTAGTTAGTTGGGCCCCATCGTTTGCTCAGCCTGTCTTTCTGTCTGTGTTTGTGTTTTCATCTGTTTTTCACTGACAATACATGTTGGGGGCTGTCTATTGCTTTGGGGTCTGCTCTGGTGCAGTTTAGATTCCCCTTTCTTTCTTTAGGCTTATTTAGCTCTCCGGCTGTGACGAGGGGTCTAAGGCACCGTAGGAACCCCCCATGGCTACTGTTAGTTGTGGTGAATAGGATCAGGGGTTTGCAATCCGCTAGCTACCAACCTCTCCGGTTTTCTTGACTTAGCTTGTGTTTTTGTTTTTTCCTCCTCCGGTGACTCATTCATAACAGAAGACACCCTGAGGCCTAGAGTAAGGACTAACCTGGGCACAATAAATTTAATAACTAGATTTAACAATCAATGGGGTGACATTTACAGAATCTTGAATAACAATTGGGACATCCTACGCAGTGAGAGTAAGTTGAAAAATTTCTTTACCGAGAAACCTAGGGTGATAGCAAGGAGAGCGACAAATCTTAAGGACTACCTCACGAACAGTCACTTTAGACGCACTAAAACTAAAATTAGATATGGAAGCTCCATCAAGGGATCATTCCCTGGTGGTAACTGTACAGTATGCCCACTGATGATTTCAAGTAATGGGCTCTCAATACCTGGTTTACCCACACAAATTCAATCAAAGGCATATTTCAATTGTCATTCGCGCAATTTGGTCTATACACTAATTTGTGGTTGTAACAAGGTATATGTGGGTCAAACTACACAAGAGTTGCGTAGGAGAGTCCATCAACATCTTTCAAACATAGCCATGGCTAGAGTTGACAAAACAAAAGAAAAACAAATAACATCTGTAGCAGCTCACTTTTTGGCGTTCCACAACAGTAGTCCAAAGACCCTTCGGGTCATGGGATTGGAGGGAGTCTATACAAGCATCAGGGGAGGGAGAATCATGAGTGAGCTTTTGAGACGAGAAGCCAGATGGATCTTTGAACTCAAAAATTTGGCTCCGGGGGGTTTAAATGAAGAACTGCTGTACACAGGGTTTTACAAAGTAAGTTAATGTACTACCTCCTTATCTCCTTTGGTGACCAGTTTACAGTGGATCTGTAACCATGCCTTGTTGTGTTCACCTTTTTTTCCCCCACACCACCCCTGGAATCCCCAGTTCCATTACCCTTATTTGTATTAGTTCTATTTTTCTGTTTTATTCTTAGGATTCTAGGACTAGGATTCAAAGCTGGAAGAGCATTCTTTTGGAACATGTGAGATAATGAAGTTGAATCTGACATGACAACCATCAGCGAGCTACATCCTTGTGGACAGTATTGGGACACCTAAATTTTACTAATGATAACCATCTTGAGATATATATGTCCTTCCTTTTTGATGTATAAGACCTAGTACATGCCCTGTGCTTCAATACCCCCATCACTATGTTTTGTGGATAGTAATGGGATATCTAAATACTGTTGAGATGTATGTGTCCGACTCTTCTGATAAAGAAGGTCTAGCATACGTCCTGAGCCTCAATATTCTTTTCACTATTGTATGTAAGAGAGTTTTTTGCTGATGAGTTTATTATTATTATTATTATTTATTGTTATAGCACCATTTATTCCATGGCGCTTTACAGGTAAGGAGGGGTATACATAAAAACAAGTACAATAATCTTAAACAATACAAATCATAACTGGTACAGGAGGAGAGAGGACCCTGCCCGCGAGGGCTCACAATCTACAAGGGATGGGTGATAATACAGTAGGCGAGGGTAGAGCTGGTCGTGCAGCGGTTTGGTCGATTGGTGGTTACTGCAGGTTGTAGGCTTGTCGGAAGAGGTGGGTCTTCAGGCTCTTTTTGAAGGTTTCGATGGTAGGTGAGAGTCTGATATGTTGTGGTAGAGAGTTCAAGAGTAGGGGTGATGCGCGAGAGAAATCTTGTATGCGATTGTGGGAAGAGGAGATAAGAGGGGAGTAGAGAAGGAGATCTTGTGAGGATCGGAGGTTGCGTGCAGGAAAGTACCGGGAGACGAGGTCACAGATGTATGGAGGAGACAGGTTGTGGATGGCTTTGTATGTCCTGGTTAGGGTTTTGTAATGGAGTCTCTGGGCAATTGGGAGCCAGTGAAGGGATTGACAGAGGGGAGATGCTGGGGAATAGCGGGGGGACAGGTGAATTAGTCGGGCAGCAGAGTTTAGAATAAATTGGAGGGGTGCGAGAGTGTTTGAGGGGAGGCCACAGAGCAGGAGGTTGCAGTAGTCAAGGCGAGAGATGATGAGGGCATGGACTAGGGTTTTTGTTTAATCTAATAGGAGGTTAATTTATTCCTACAAGACTAGTTGACTAGTTTTGTCAATATATTCTTGGGAAACCATCTTGAATTTGGATCTGTATTGGGAGATATCAATGACTGGTGTTATGATTGAGTCACCGTAGGAGGCAAAAATAGAAATGCTAGCTAAGTCCAGAAAACCAGAGAAGTTGGCAGCTATCGGATTGCAGACCCCTGAACCTATCAACACAACTAGCAGTTGCCGTGGGGGGCTCCTACGATGCCCTAGGCCCCTCGATCACAGCCGGAGGACTACATAGCCTAAAGACAGAAAGGGAAATCTAAACTGCCCCAGAGCAGACCACAAAGCAGAAGGCAGCCCCCCACATATAATGACGGTGAAGCAAGAAGAAAGAACAAAACACAGACAGAAAGATAGACTGAGCAAAGATGGGGCCCACGCTAGCTTAGATAGGAAAGGACAGGAAGGCTGCTGTCTGCAATCCGTGAAAAACCCTATGAAAATAAGAGCCAACAAACTGACAGTAAAAAAGGCCCTGAAGACGCTAGGCTTCAAAAAAGCTATGTCAGTACTCAGGAATATTCTGAAGACAGAGCAAAAGGCAAAAGGAGATTCAGCTCACCCCAGCAGGGAATGGCAGAATCCAGAAAAGCAAGGAAAACAAAACACAATGCAAAAAGGCAAAGCAGAAATCTTAGCTTTAGATGAGCAGGAATCAGACTGGTTTCCTAGAAGTCCACAGAGAAATCACCCGCAGGCCAGAAGGGCGTCGGCAGCCTTATATCCAGTCATTAACTCCACTCAGCCAGTCATCATCATCAGCCCCAGGTATTTGACAATCAGGCTCACTACCTTTCTTCACCAGAAGAGGGAGTTCCTCGGGCCTCAATAGTGAAGGGGAAAATGAACTCACAACAGTACCTCCCCCTTGAGGACGGGTCACCGAACCCTCAACCACGCCACCAGGGCGATCAGGGTGAGCCCGATGAAAGGCACGCACCAATCTTTTGGCATGAATATCAGAGGCAGAGACCCAGGAATTATCCTCCTGACCATAACCCTTCCACTTAACCAAATACTGGAGTCTCCGTCTAGCCAGACGGGAATCCAGTACTTTCTCCACCTCATATTCCATGTTACCTTCAACCAATACACGGTCTGGAGGTGCAACCCCCGGAACAACAGGTTCAGCAAACCTCTTCAACAAAGATTTATGGAACACATTATGGATTTTAAATGTGACAGGAAGAGCCAAACGAAAAGAGACCGAATTAATAATCTCCAAAATCTTGTAAGGTCCAATAAATCTAGGCTTAAACTTAGGAGAAGCCACCTTCATAGCAATATTTTTTGATGATAACCACACCATATCACCAACCTTAAATTGGGGACCAATGGTCCTATGTCAGTTGGAAAACCGCTGGGCCTTTTCCTGGGAGAGAGATAACTTATCCACCACTTGGTCCCAGATCTGGTGCATTCTCTCCACCACAGTGTCAACCCCTGGGCAGGCAGAGGGCTCCACCTGCCCTGAAGAAAATCGAGGATGAAACCCAAAGTTACAAAAAAAGGAGACATCAAAGTGGCAGAACTAGCTCTATTATTTAAAGCAAACTCGGCCAAGGGCAAAAATGAAACCCAATCATCCTGATCAGCAGAAATAAAACATCTCAAATATGACTCCAAGGTCTGGTTTGTTCTCTCTGTCTGCCCATTGGTCTGAGGGTGAAAAGCAGAGGAGAAGGACAACTGAATTCCCAGCTTGGAACAGAAAGTTCTCCAAAATCTAGACACAAACTGGACTCCTCTGTCAGATACAATGGTCTCAGGAATCCCGTGCAAGCGAACCACGTGTTGTAAAAACAGGGGCACCAATTCAGAGGAAGATGGCAACTTAGGGAGTGGTACAAGATGAACCATCTTAGAGAACCTATCACAAATCACCCAAATAACAGTCATCCTTTGAGAGACAGGCATATCAGAGATGAAATCCATTGAAATATGGGTCCATGGCCTCTTGGGGACAGGCAAAGGCATCAACAACCCACTAGAGCGAGAACACGATTTAGACCGGGAGCACGTCCCACAGGACTGCACAAAATTCCTGACATCACGAGACAAGGAGGGCCACCAAAAAGACCGACTCACCAGATTTCTAGTACCAAAAATACCTGGATGACCAGCCAAAGCAGAGCAATGAACTTCAGACATCACTCTCTTCTTCCACTGGTCAGGAACATACAACTTTCCACTGGGACAACGCTCAGGTTTGTCCTCCTGGAACTCTTCCAGAGCACGTCTCAAATCGGGCGAGATGGCAGAAAGAACTACCCCTTCGCCTAAGATGGTAGCAGGCTTGGTCACCACAGGAGAATCAGCAAAGAAGCTCCTAGAGAGGGCGTCAGCCTTGACATTCTTCGTTCCAGGAAGAAAAGAAACCACAAAATCAAAACGTGTAAAAAACAAGGCCCACCTAGCCTGTCTAGGGTTCAAGCGCATAGCCGACTCTAGGTAAATCAAATTCTTGTGGTCAGTGAGGACCACGACTTGATGCTTAGCTCCCTCCAACCAATGTCTCCACTCCTCAAATGCCCATTTCATGGCTAACAGTTCCCGATTCCCCACATCATAGTTACGTTCAGATGGAGAGAACTTTCGGGAAAAGAAAGCACAGGGATTCATTTTAGATGGTACAGGATCCTTTTGGGACAAAACAGCTCCTGCACCAATCTCAGAAGCATCCACCTCTACCTGGAACGGAAGTGAGACATCAGGTTGCCGCAAAACCGGGGCGGAGGTGAATCTTTGCTTCAGCTCCTGAAAGGAAGAAACAGCCTCTGGAGACCAATTTAACACATCAGCACCCTTCTTAGTCAAATCAGTCAATGGCTTGGCAATACTAGAAAATTTTGCTATAAATTTCCGATAAAAATTAGCAAAACCCAAAAACTTCTGGAGGCCCTTCAAAGAAGTGGGCTGAACCCAATCGTAAATGGCCTGTACCTTGGCCGGGTCCATTTTAATAGTTGACGGGGACAAAATAAATCCCAAAAAAGAAATCCTCTGTACTCCAAAAAGGCATTTAGATCCTTTGACATACAGGGAATTCTCCCTCAAGATCCGGAACACAGTCCGAATATGTTCCACATGAGAATCCCAATCCTTGGAGAAGATCAAAATATCATCCAGATAGATAATCAAAAATTTATCGACAAAATCTCGGAAAATATCGTTCATGAAGCACTGGAAGACAGAAGGGGCATTAGTGAGCCCAAAAGGCATCACCAGGTACTCAAAATGTCCCTCCGGAGTATTAAACGCCGTCTTCCATTCATCCCCATGCTTAATGCGAAAAAGATTATACGCCCCCCTAAGGTCAAGCTTGGTAAACCAGCAAGCACCTTTAACTCTGGAGAATAGATCAGAAATCAGGGGTAACGGATACTGATATTTAACAGTAATTTTGTTGAGAGCACGATAATCAATACAAGGTCTTAATGATCCATCCTTTTTGGCTACAAAAAAAAAACCGGCACCTCAGGGTGACGAGGATGGTCTAATATGACCCTTCTCCAACGCCTCCTTAATATAGGATCGCATAGCCTCGTGCTCGGGTACAGATAAATTGAAGAGCCGACCCTTGGGAAATTTACACCCCGGGCTCAGTTCAATAGCACAGTCATAACTCTATGAGGAGGCAGAGACGCAGACTCATTCTCACTAAATACATCATAAAAATCCGCCAAATAGTCAGGAACATCATGCGACTGAGGAGAAGTGGAAAACACCGGAGCCTCACTAAAGGCACACCGACAACCCCAACTCACCACAGACACAGATTTCCAATCCAAAACTGGATTATGAATTTGTAACCAGGGAAACCCCAGAACAATAGTATCATGCAGATTATGTAACACCAAAAACCTGCAATTTTCTTGATGGTATGGGGTGACCCGCATTACCACCTGGGTCCAAAACTGAGGTTTATTTTTAGCCAAAGGAGTAGCATCAATCCCCCTCAAAGGGATAGGTGTCTGCAGAGATGTCATCGGAAATCCACAACGTTTAGCAAAATCCAAGTCCATTAGGTTTAGAGCTGCTCCCGAATCCACAAAAGCCTTGGCGGAAAATGTGGACAGGGAGCAGATCAGAGTAATAGCCAGAAGAAACTTAGGTTGAACACCCCCAACAGAAAACGTGTGTGCAAAGCGTTTTTCTCGTTTAGGACAGACAGAAATAATATGCGAGGCATCTCCACAGAAAAAACACAACTTATTATGCCTTCTGAACTCCTGACGCTGCTCTCTGGAAAAAACTCTATCACATTGCATAGGTTCAGACATTTGTTCAACAGGTGGCAGCACCTCTCGTGCAGCTCTGCGTTCGCGTAAACGCCGATCAACCTGAATGGCTAAAGACATAGAATCGTCAAGACCAGAGGGAACAGGAAATCCCACCATAGTATCTTTTATGGCTTCTGACAACCCCTTCCGAAAGAGAGCAGCCAAGGCATTATCATTCCAGGTAGTAAGTACTGCCCACTTTCGGAATTTTTGACAGTACAATTCTGCAGAATCACGACCCTGGTTCATTGCCAGCAGGGTCTTTTCAGCCTGATCAATGGCATTAGGTTCGTCATACAACAACCCCAAGGCCTGAAAATATGCGTTCACATTAGTCAGAATAGGATCATCTGGTTTCAAAGAAAACGCCCAATCCTGGGGATCGCCATGCAGCAAAGAGATGATAATTTTAACCTGCTGCGCGGAGCTCCCTGACGAGTTAGGCTTCAAGGCAAAAAATAATTTACAATTATTTTTGAAATTCAAAAATTTAGACCGATCCCCAAAAAATACATCAGGTGTAGGAATCTTTGGTTCAGCAGCATGAGAATGAGCAAGGTAGGCGGAAATTCCCCGCACTTCCGCAGCGAGCTGCTCCACACGATCAGACAATTGCTTTATCTCCATTGAGAGAAAAAAAAATTCCCCCTACGGCCTCAGAGATTTAGAGGAAAAAATATACACACTTTTTTTTTTTTATACAATTCTTTCCTGCTATTGAGTACCCTAGAATCTGCGGTATGGCGGGTGATTCTGTTATGATTGAGTCACCGAAGGAGGCAAAAATAGAACTGCTAGCTAAGTCCAGAAAACCAGAGAAGTTGGCAGCTATCGGATTGCAGACCCCTGAACCTATCAACACAACTAGCAGTAGCCGTGGGGGGCTCCTACGATGCCCTAGATCCCTCGATCACAGCCGGAGGACTACATAGCCTAAAGACAGAAAGGGAAATCTAAACTGCCCCAGAGCAGACCCCAAAGCAGAAGGCAGCCCCCCACATATAATGACGGTGAAGCAAGAAGAAAGAACAAAACACAGACAGAAAGATAGACTGAGCAAAGATGGGGCCCATGCTAGCTTAGATAGGAAAGGACAAGAAGGCTGCTGTCTGCAATCCGTGAAAAACCCTATGAAAATAAGAGCCAACAAACTGACAGTAAAAAAGGCCCTGAAGACGCTAGGCTTCAAAAAAGCTTTGTCAGTACTCAGGAATATTCTGAAGACAGAGCAACAGGCAAAAGGAGATTCAGCTCACCCCAGCAGGGAATGGCAGAATCCAGAAAAGCAAGGAAAACAAAACACAATGCAAAAAGGCAAAGCAGAAATCTTAGCTTTAGATGAGCAGGAATCAGACTGGTTTCCTAGAAGTCCACAGAGAAATCACCCGCAGGCCAGAAGGGCGTCGGCAGCCTTATATCCAGTCATTAACTCCACTCAGCCAGTCATCATCATCAGCCCCATGTGTTTGACAATCAGGCTCACTACCTTTCTTCACCAGAAGAGGGAGTTCCTCGGGCCTCAGTAGTGAGCGGGAAAATGAACTCACAACAGCCTGGTTTCTGAGCGATTTAATGTATATGTGTTTGTTTGACCTAACAAGTACAAACTATTAACACATAAATACTTAAATATTATATTTCTGGTAAAACTGAAAAATCTTGAGATTACAGAGAAAATTTTATAACAGAAATCAGTATCAGTAACTATGAGCGACTGATTTGCATGGGGGTACCCCTGAGAATATGCCTGTATGCTGGGTTATTGATTACATCTGGCCCTTATTGAGAGGTCAGCAATTGGCATAATAATCATGTCTTAGACGAAAATGGAAAGAAACAGGTTGTGCAGTAGGTTTTTAGAAGTTTATAAAAATCCTTCCACTTAGCCATCTATGTAGCATACAAAAATAGCCTTGTGAAAGCCCCTATGCGCTACTTTGATATGCTATACTGTGACTGTACTTGCGCTAAGGCTCAGGGGGACATGGAACTCTCTACATATGCGCTACCATATTAGTGCGGCATCTCCAACTGGGAGATTGTAGGCAATTGTGCTACTAAGTCCAGGCGCCTGCGCACTGAGGGAATTGATGAAGCATGGATGGTTGTAGTTGCGCCGTGGCTCTTGGGTGATTAGAGACTTCTGGTACATGTGCACCTATATGGGTCTGATGTCTTTTGCCGGAGTACCCAGGCGCCTGCGCATTGCCAATTGATGTCTGATGACATCTGGAGGGTATACTCATGTAACTCCCGTAGGTTCTCAGAAGTTTATAAAATTCTTTCCACTTAGCCATTTATATGGTATGCACTGACTATAATGGCATTTATCCAAAATAATAGAGGTGTGTTGATACACACAGAAATTTATGTGACTTTATATCATTTTATATCATCTCATATCTGATAAGCTGTTTATTGCCATTTTGTACGATAGCATACAAAAATAGCCTTGTGAAAGCCCCTATGCGCTACTGTGATATGCTATACTGTGACTGTATTTGCGCTAAGGCTCAGGGTGACATGGGACTCTCTACATATGCGCTACCGTATTAGTGCGGCGCCTCCAACTGGGAGATTGTAGGCAATTGTGCTACTAAGTCCAGGCGCCTGCGCACTGAGGGAATTGATGAAGCATGGATGGTTATAGTTGCGCCGTAATTCTTGAGTGATTAGGGACTTCTGGCACATGCGCACTTATATGGGTCTGATGTCTCGTGAGGAGGGAGGCGTGGATCTTTTGCCGGAGTACCCAGGCGCCTGCACATTGCCAATTGATGTCTGATGACATCTGGACTTACATTTAGGCACCTGCGCATTGGAGATCATTGCGCTTGCGCACTTGCACCGGTCTGGCGCCTTCTGATGGGGTAAGCACTGAACTCCTGGCAATACAGTCAGGCGCTTGCGCATTGGGAACTGACACCTAGTGAGGGCATACTCATGTAACTTCCGCCGGTACACCCAGGCACCTGCGCATTGGCATAGACAGGACGCCGATTAATTAAGCCCAGGACTGATTTATTTCCTCATCACAAAAAAGCTCAGCTGGTAAGAGTTATTGTTAACTTTATGTGTACATATTAAGGACCTCAACAGAGCACTACACTGACCTTGAGAAAGACACATCACTGTGTCGATACGCGTGGGTTTGGGGGACCCATGTCATTTAGCTGTTGGCCTGCTTATCCTCAGAAACCAAGTGATATCATGCTAGGGAAAGGGGTTATGCGGTTCATACCTTCTGAATCTGGTTTGTTGGCAACATGCTGATAGTATGGTGTTTACTTATGGCATACTATTTGTCTGCATTTTTCATGTAACCACAGTATTTATCCATAGGATTTGATATCCAAATATCCGGGTATAATTGCAAACAGCATTATGATATCATGATTTTGATTATGACTGTGACTGCAATTGTTGTGATAGACCCTAGGTTATGAAAACCAGCAGATATCTGTTACTTGATTGAACGGTTAAATTTTGGAGCCCAGAGTATTTAACTATTCATTGATATGACCCATTGTCTTTGTTTTGCTATGTGTGTCTGGTTGTTCAGACTTTTTAATTGTTTTTAAACAAAGTGTCTGCCTGTTGTGTTCATTACAATAAAATTGATATTTTTGATCATATTATTTTGTGGTGATCCCTATTTGTGTGCATATACTTTTTTCTCCATGTGCTTCTATGCAAATTTACTTATATGCACAAGGTGATCCCACCTAAACTGATACTGTGGGCGGTGCCCGTCTATCTCTCTTTGTGCCTGATAACTTGTTGCTTGTTTGGTTTTGACCCGGTCAGTCTCTTCGTTGTGAGTTTGTCTGCTGTTTTGGTACTGTGTATTTGCCCGTTCTGGTTTACTGAATTCTTGCTATGTCCTGACTATCCATTCTGTCTCATCCTTTGCTACTGTCGTGCTATCTCATGTTTTGACCCCAGCCTGATCTGTTTACGTCTCTTTCTATGCCCCTTGGTAACTTTGTCCCGGAGTTACCCTTCTAGGAGTTTTCCTACAGCTCCCAGCTCTCTGGAGCTTAGGCCACTCCCCCAGCAGTCACGTGCTTCAGGTCCTGTTGGTCTGAAGCATGCATCTTCACCGCTGCTTCCCTGCTCCACAGGTATCTCTGAGCACAGTCTGTTTTACTCAGGACACGTGCACTGGCTCATTGTGCAAGTGCAGTGCCGTGTACATGACATTATAACTGACCGCTACCTTATTTTTTTTTTCCCTGTGTGTGATGGATCCTATGCACGCTCTTTCTGAGCAGGTAAAGCACCTGACTCAGATGTCTCAGAAACTCAATGAGGAACAACGAGTTCTGGCTCAGTCTCAGCAGCTGATCACTGACACTGTGCAGGGGGCTTTATCATCTGGGGCTCAAGATGTTAAATTAGTTTCCCCTGAGTTCCCGGTTAACTTGCCGGATACATTTCCGGAGATAAAAAGAAATTTAAAGTTTTCAAGGAGGGCTGTAAGCTTTTTTTCTCATTAAGACCGCACTCTTCTGGGGATGAAAGTTAGAGGGTGGGGGTCATTATGTCTCTGTTAAGGGGAGACCCTCAGGCTTGGGCTTTTTCCCTTCCTACCACTGCCCCTGAGCGAATGACTGTGGATGCATTTTTTGAGTCCCTGGGGCATATTTATGATGAGCCTGATCGGGTGCATATGGCTGAGGACATGGTGATGAGTGTATGTCAGGGGAAGCACTCAGCTGAGTGGTTTTGCTCAGAGTTCAGATGCTGGGCTGCTGAGGTCTTTTGGGATGATTCCGCCCTCCGGGGCTTGTTCCGTAGAGGCCTGTCTGACCATCTGAAAGATGCCTTGGTGTTATGATTGAGTCACCGTAGGAGGCAAAAACAGAAATACAAGCTAAGTCCAGAAAACCAGAGAAGTTGGCAACTATCAGATTGCAGACCCCTGAACCTATCAACACAACTAGCAGTAGCCGTGGGGGGTTCCTACGATGCCCTAGACCCCTCGATCACAGCCGGAGAATTAAATAGGCCTAAAGAAAGAAAGGGGAAATCTAAACTGCCCCAGAGCAGACCCCAAAGCAATAGGCAGCCCCCAACATATAATGACGGTGAAGCAAGATGAAAACACTACCACAGACAGAAAGATAGACTGAGCAAAGCCGAGGCCCAAAACTACCTAGATAGGAAAGGACAGGAAGGCTGCTGTCTGCAATCTGCCAAAACCCTATCAAAGACATAAGCCAACAAGCTGATATGAAAAAGACCCTGAAGCAGCTAGGCTTCAAAAACTAAATCAGCACTCAGGTATTTTCAGAAGACAGCGCTAAAGGAATTCAGCACACCCCAGCAGGGAATGGCAGAAATCCAGAAAAACAAAGCAAAACAAAGTCAAAGCACAAATGCAAAAAGCCGAGCAGAAAACTTAGCTTTAGAGGAGCAGGAATTCAGACTGGTCTCCAAGGATCCCACAGAGAAATCACCCGCAGGGCAGAAGGGCGTCGGCAGCCTTATATCCAGTCAGTAACTCCACTCAGCCAGTCATCATCATCAGCCTCAGGTGTTTGATAATCAGGCTCACTACCTTTCTTTACCAGAAGAGGGAGTTCCTCGGGCCTCAGTAGTGAAGGGGAAAATGAACTCACAACAGTACCTCCCCCTTGAGGAGGGGTCACCGAACCCTCAACCATGCCACCAGGGCGATCAGGGTGAGCCCGATGAAAGGCACGCACCAATCTTTTGGCATGAATATCAGAGGCAGAGACCCAGGAATTATCCTCCTGACCATAACCCTTCCACTTAACCAAATACTGGAGCCTCCGTCTAGCCAGACGGGAATCCAGTACTTTCTCTACCTCATATTCCATGTTATCTTCAACCAATACACGGTCTGGAGGTGCCACCCCCGGAACAACAGGTTCAAC
This sequence comes from Dendrobates tinctorius, assembly GCF_039654945.1. Lineage (NCBI taxonomy): Eukaryota > Metazoa > Chordata > Amphibia > Anura > Dendrobatidae > Dendrobates > Dendrobates tinctorius. The sequence goes on along the minus strand of NW_027361676.1, from coordinate 43,904,260 downwards.
AAACCTCTTCAACAAAGATTTATGGAACACATTATGGATTTTAAATGTGACAGGAAGAGCCAAACGAAAAGAAACCGGATTAATAATCTCCACAATCTTGTAAGGTCTAATAAATCTAGGCTTAAACTTAGGAGAAGCCACCTTCATAGCAATATTTTTTGATGATAACCACACCATATCACCAACCTTAAACTGGGGACCAATGGTCCTATGTCGGTTGGAAAACCGCTGGGCCTTTTCCTGGGAGAGAGACAACTTATCCACCACTTGGTCCCAGATCTGGTGCATTCTCTCCACCACAGTGTCAACACCTGGGCAGGCAGAGGGCTCCACCTGCCCTGAAGAAAATCGAGGATGAAACCCAAAGTTACAAAAAAAAGGAGACATCAAAGTGGCAGAACTAGCTCTATTATTTAAAGCAAATTCGGCCAAGGGCAAAAATGAAACCCAATCATCCTGATCAGCAGAAATAAAACATCTCAAATATGACTCCAAGGTCTGGTTTGTTCTCTCTGTCTGCCCATTGGTCTGAGGGTGAAAAGCAGAGGAGAAGGACAACTGAATTCCCAGCCTGGAACAGAAAGTTCTCCAAAATCTAGACACAAACTGGACTCCTCTGTCAGATACAATGTTCTCAGGAATCCCGTGCAAACGAACCACCTGTTGTAAAAACAGGGGCACCAACTCAGAGGAAGACGGCAACTTAGGGAGTGGTACAAGATGAACCATCTTAGAGAACCTATCACAAATCACCCAAATAACAGTCATCCTTTGAGAGACAGGCATATCAGAGATGAAATCCATTGAAATATAAGTCCATGGCCTCTTGGGGACAGGCAAAGGCATCAACAACCCACTAGAGCGAGAACACGATTTAGACCGGGAGCACGTCCCACAGGACTGCACAAAATTCCTGACATCACGAGACAAGGAGGGCCACCAAAAAAAATGACTCACCAGATCTCTAGTACCAAAAATACCTGGATGACCAGCCAAAGCAGAGCAATGAACTTCAGACATCACTCTCTTCTTCCACTGGTCAGGAACATACAACTTTCCACTGGGACAACGCTCAGGTTTGTCCTCCTGGAACTCTTCCAGAGCACGTCTCAAATCGGGTGAGATGGCAGAAAGAACTACCCCTTCGCCTAAGATGGTAGCAGGCTTGGTCACCACAGGAGAATCAGCAAAGAAGCTCCTAGAGAGGGCGTCTGCCTTGACATTCTTCGTTCCAGGCAGAAAAGAAACCACAAATTCAAAACGTGTAAAAAAAAAGGCCCACCTAGCCTGTCTAGGGTTCAAGCGCTTAGCCGACTCTAGGTAAATCAAATTATTGTGGTCAGTGAGGACCACGACTTGATGCTTAGCTCCCTCCAATCAATGTCTCCACTCCTCAAATGCCCATTTCATGGCCAACAGTTCCCTATTCCCCACATCATAGTTACATTCAGATGGAGAGAACTTTCGGGAAAAGAAAGCACAGGGATTCATTTTAGATGTTACAGGATCCTTTTGGGACAAAACCGCTCCTGCACCAATCTCAGAAGCATCCACCTCTACCTGGAATGGAAGTGAGACATCAGGTTGCCGCAAAACCGTGGCGGAGGTGAATCTTTGCTTCAGCTCCTGAAAGGAAGAAACAGCCTCCGGAGACCAATTTAACACATCAGCACCCTTCTTAGTCAAATCAGTCAATGGCTTGGCAATACTAGAAAATTTTGCTATGAATTTCCGATAAAAATTAGCAAAACCCAAAAACTTCTGGAGGGCCTTCAAAGAAGTGGGCTGAATCCAATCGTAAATGGCCTGTACCTTGGCCGGGTCCATTTCAATAGTTGACGGGGACAAAATAAATCCCAAAAAAGAAATCCTCTGTACTCCAAAAAGGCATTTAGATCCTTTGACATACAGGGAATTCTCCCTCAAGATCTGGAACACAGTCCGAATATGTTCCACATGAGAATCCCAATCCTTGGAGAAGATCAAAATATCATGCAGATAGATAATCAAAAATTTATCGACAAAATCTCGGAAAATATCGTTCATGAAGCACTGGAAGACAGAAGGAGCATTAGTGAGCCCAAAAGGCATCACCAGGTACTCAAAATGTCCCTCCGGAGAATTAAACGCCATCTTCCATTCATCCCCATGCTTAATGCGAATAAGATTATACGCCCCCCTGAGGTCAAGCTTGGTAAACCAGCAAGCACCTTTAACTCTGGAGAATAGATCAGAAATCAGGGGTAACGGATACTGATATTTAACAGTAATTTTGTTGAGGGCACGATAATCAATACAAGGTCTTAATGATCCATCCTTTTTGGCTACAAAAAAAAAACCGGCACCTAAGGGTGACGAGGATGGTCTAATGTGACCCTTCTCCAACGCCTCCTTAATATAGGATCGCATAGCCTCGTGCTCGGGTACAGATAAATTGAAGAGCCGACCCTTGGGAAATTTACACCCCCCGGCTCAGTTCAATAGCACAGTCATAACTCCTATGAGGAGGCAGAGACGCAGACTCATTCTCACTAAATACATCATAAAAGTCCGCCAAATAATCAGGAACATCATGCGACTGAGGAGAGGTGGAAAACACCGGAGCCTCACTAAAGGCACACCGACAACCCCAACTCACCACAGACACAGATTTCCAATCCAAAACTGGATTATGAATTTGTAACCAGGGAAACCCCAGAACAATAGTATCATGCAGATTATGCAACACCAAAAATCTGCAATTTTCTTGATGGTCTTGGGCGACCCGCATCACCACCTGGGTCCAAAACTGAGGTTTATTTTTAGCCAAAGAAGTAGCATCAATCCCTCTCAAAGGGATAGGCGTCTGCAGAGGTGTCATCGGAAATCCACAACGTTTAGCAAAATCCAAGTCCATTAGGTTTAGGGCTGCTCCCGAATCCACAAAAGCCTTGGCGGAAAATGTGGACAGGGAGCAGATCAGAGTAATAGCCAGAAGAAACTTAGGTTGAACACCCCCAACAGAAAACGTGTGTGCAAAGCGTTTTTCTCGTTTAGGACAGACAGAAATAATATGAGAGGCATCTCCACAGAAAAAACACAGCTTATTACGCCTTCTGAACTCCTGACGCTGCTCTCTGGAAAAAACTCTAACACATTGCATAGGTTCAGACATTTGTTCAACAAGTGGCAACACCTCTCGTGCAGCTTTGCGTTCGCGCAAACGCCGATCAACCTGAATGGCTAATGACATAGAATCGTCAAGACCAGAGGGAACAGGAAATCCCACCATAGTATCTTTTACGGCTTCTGACAACCCCTTCCGAAAGAGAGCAGCCAAGGCATTATCATTCCAGGTAGTAAGTACTGCCCACTTTCGGAATTTTTGACAGTACAATTCTGCAGAATCACGACCCTGGTTCAATGCCAGCAGGGTCTTTTCAGCCTGATCAATGGCATTAGGTTCGTCATACAACAACCCCAAGGCCTGAAAAAATGCGTTCACATTAGTCAGAATAGGATCATCTGGTTTCAAAGAAAACGCCCAATCCTGGGGATCGCCACGCAGCAAAGAGATGACAATTTTAACCTGCTGCGCGGAGCTCCCTGACGAGTTAGGCTTCAAGGCAAAAAATAATTTACAATTATTTTTGAAATTCAAAAATTTAGACCGATCCCCAAAAAATACATCAGGTGTAGGAATCTTTGGTTCAGCAGCATGTGAATGAGCAAGGTAGGCGGAAATTCCCCGCACTTCCGCAGCGAGCTGCTCCACACGATCAGACAATTGCTTTATCTCCATTGAGAGAAAAAAAAAATTCCCCCTACGGCCTCAGAGATATAGAGGAAAAAATATACACACCTTTTTTTTTTTTTTTTTTTTACAATTCTTTCCTGCTATTGAGTACCCTAGGATCTGCGGTATGGCGGGTGATTCTGTTATGATTGAGTCACCGTAGGAGGCAAAAACAGAAATACAAGCTAAGTCCAGAAAACCAGAGAAGTTGGCAACTATCAGATTGCAGACCCCTGAACCTATCAACACAACTAGCAGTAGCCGTGGGGGGTTCCTACGATGCCCTAGACCCCTCGATCACAGCCGGAGAATTAAATAGGCCTAAAGAAAGAAAGGGGAAATCTAAACTGCCCCAGAGCAGACCCCAAAGCAATAGGCAGCCCCCAACATATAATGACGGTGAAGCAAGATGAAAACACTAACACAGACAGAAAGATAGACTGAGCAAAGCCGGGGCCCAAAACTACCTAGATAGGAAAGGACAGGAAGGCTGCTGTCTGCAATCTGCCAAAACCCTATCAAAGACATAAGCCAACAAGCTGATATGAAAAAGACCCTGAAGCAGCTAGGCTTCAAAAACTAAATCAGCACTCAGGTATTTTCAGAAGACAGCGCTAAAGGAATTCAGCACACCCCAGCAGGGAATGGCAGAAATCCAGAAAAACAAAGTCAAAGCACAAATGCAAAAAGCCGAGCAGAAAACTTAGCTTTAGAGGAGCAGGAATTCAGACTGGTCTCCAAGGATCCCACAGAGAAATCACCCGCAGGGCAGAAGGGCGTCGGCAGCCTTATATCCAGTCAGTAACTCCACTCAGCCAGTCATCATCATCAGCCTCAGGTGTTTGATAATCAGGCTCACTACCTTTCTTTACCAGAAGAGGGAGTTCCTCGGGCCTCAGTAGTGAAGGGGAAAATGAACTCACAACACCTTGGCACTTCACCCTCCACCTGATTCTCTAGAGGATGCTCTGACACAGGCCGTCCCAATGGATCACAGGCTATGGGTGAGAGGTGTGATGCAGATTAAGACCCCGTTATTCTCCAGTGGAAGTGGAGTCAGTCCTACATTGGAGTACATGGAGATGGGAATCATTGACCTCAAAGAGAAAGAAAGGAGACCGCGGTGCTTAGGAAAGCTGTGTTTTTACTGCGGTGATTCTGGACATTGAAAAAAGGACTGTCCCTTCTGCCCACCGACTAACAAGCGGCTGAGTCTGGGTGACCATCTTGGAGGGCACTCAGACTCTCAGGTACCCTTTTCTTCATTTTCTAAGGTACTGTTAAAGGTGGAACTTGGTGTTAAGAACTGCTTTTTCCCTACTTCGGCTTTTGTGGACTGTCAGTCATCCTTGAACCTGATTGACCCTAATCTGGTGGCCAGCTGTAGATAAGGGACAGTTAGGTTGGAGACTCCTATAAAAATAATGGCCATTGATTCTACACCTCTCACCAAGGACAGTCTCCATTTAGTTTCTAAAGAATTCACCCTCAGGGTGGGGGCTCTTCACCAGGAGCGTAAGTCATGTTTTGTTTTGGATAACCTCTATGCTGGCCTGGTGTTAAGGTTTCCCTGGTTGCAACGATATAACCCGATTATTGACTGGGGTTCCCGGGATATTGTTAAACGGGGATCTAATTGTTCCGAAAGATGTCTTGCTACAGTGTGTGTGTCATCCATTGGTCTGGAAGGTGTTCTGGAGTACCTGAAGGACTATACGGATGTTTTTTTCAAAACAGAGGCTGAAGTTTTACCACCACACCGCCCATTTGATTGTGCCATTGACCTGGTTCCAGGTGCTAAATTGCCCAAGGCCCTCTTGTTTAACCTCTCGGGTCCCGAGTGGGCTGCTATGAAAGAATACATTTCTGAGAGTCTTCGTAAAGGACACATTCGTCCTTCTGTCTCTCCCGTGGTGGTGGGGTTCTTTTTCGTAAAAAAAAAAGACGGTGGTTTGTGCCCATGCCTCGATTTTCGAGAGTTAAATAAGATAACTGTGAGAAATACATACCCTTCCCACTTATTCCTGTTTTGTACAACCAGTTGTCTGGGGCTAAGAGGTTTTCAAAATTGGATCTGCAGGGAGCATATAACCTTATCCGGGTCTGGGAGGGGGATGAGTGGAAAACTGCTTTTCTCACTACTGAAGGGTTGTTTGAGAACTTAATCATGCCTTTCCGTCTGACCAATGCTCCAACAGTCTTCCAAAATTTCATCAATCATGTGTTCTCTGATTTTATTGGGCATTTTATGGTTGTGTATTTGGACGACATACTTATCTACTCGCCTGATAAACAGGCTCACATTGGTCATCTTCGGGCAGTTCTCCAAAGGCTCCGGGAAAACTGTCTCTTTGCGATGCTAGAGAAATGTTCATTTTTTGTTCAGGAACTGTCTTTTCTGGGGTTCATTGTGTCTGCTGAGGGGTATTGCATGGATCCTAATAAGGTGCAGGCCATTGTTGATCGGGTTCAACCTCGTGATTTGAAGGCTTTGCAGCATTTCTTAGGATTTGCTAATTATTATTGCAAGTTTATAAGGGGGTTCTCACAGGTAGTTAAACCTCTCTGGTCAGCCGCAGCGAAGGCGGTGTTTCAGTTTTTAAAAAAATGTTTCATGTCTGCTCCGGTTCTTATTCAACCAGACCCGTTTGAACCATTTATTGTTGATGTGGATGCCTTGGAGAAGGAGGTGGTGGCAGTGTTGTCCCAGGGACCCGCCACTTTGACTAATTTGAGACCCTGTGCCTTTTTCTCTAAGAAATTCTCTCCTGTGGAGAGAAACTATGATGTTGGGAATCGAGAACTTCTGGCCGTGAAGTTGGCCTTTGAAGAATGGAGGCATTTTTTGGAGGGAGCTGTCCATCCTATTACCGTGGTTACAGACCACAAGAACCTAGCTTACATTGAGTCAGCTAAAAGGTTGACTCCTAGACAGGCTAGATGGTCACTTTTTTTTCCCGATTCCAGTTCTCCATCACTTTTTGGTCAGGATCCAAAAATGTCAGGGCTGATGCCTTGTCACGCAGTCTGGATCCGGTGTCTCCCCCTGAACCTCCACCCTCCATTCTTCAGCCTGGGGTGGTCGTGGCAGGTGTTTCTACTCTGTTGGAGTGGGAGATTTGGGAAGCTCAGTCTCTTGCCCCTTCGGCTAAGCCGGTGGATAAACTTTTTGTACCAGTTCAATTTTGCCTCAGGGTCCTTTGGGAGTTCCACAACTCAGTTCGGGGTGGACATCCAGGGATCTCGGCTACTCGGAAGGCCATCGCTAGGATATTCTGGTGGTCTTCTTTAGTCTCTGATGTTGGGGAATTAGTGTCTGCTTGTGGTGTATGTGCCCGTACGAAACCCCCCCATAGCCGGCAAGCCGGGGAATTGGTGCCACTGCCAATTCCTGATAGACCATGGACCAATTTGTCCATGGTTTTTATCACCAATCATCCCCCTTCCAAGGGTAATACCGTCATTTGGGTAGTGGTGGACAGGTTTAGTAAGCAGGCACATTTTGTGCCCTTGGCAGCTTTACCTAATGAGGAAACGTTGTCCAGATTGTTTGTTGAGCATGTGGTGTGGTTGCATAGGGTACTCTTGAATGTGGTGTCTGATATGGGGGTACAATTTGTTTCCAGATTTTGGAGGGCGTTTTGTAAGAGGTTGGGTATTGGTCTATCATTTTCATCCGCTTATCATCCAGAGACTAATGGGCAGACTGAGCGGACCAAACAGTCTCTGGAGCAAATTCTGCATTGCCTGACCTCAGCCCGACAGGATGATTGGTCTACTGCGTTACCTTTGGCCGAGTTTGCATTTAACAACTGCATTAACCAATCTACGGGCACATGCCCCTTTTTCTGCAACTATGGGTTTCATCCACATTTTGGAGAGTTCACCCATTTGGACTCTGGGTGTCCTGGGGTGGATAAGACTATCCAGCAGTTGGGGGAGGTATGGCGGGAGGTCCAAAGGAACATTATGAAGGCTCAGACTAAATATAAGTTTTTTGCAGACAAAAAACGGTCCGTGGGGCCAGTGTTCCAGGTTGGGGATAAGGTATGGTTGTCTACTAAGAACATAAGACTCAAGGTCCCCTCTGCGAAGCTTGGACCTAAATTTATTGGTCCTTATGAAATTACCGAAGTGGTTAAACCGGTGGCTTTTTGGTTGCGTCTCCTGCCGTCTCTACGTATCCCCAACGTTTTCCATAGGGCCCTTTTGAAATCTGTGGGGTCCTGTGGTGAGGGATCATTGTCTTCCCAGCCACGGGTTTTGGTATACGGGCAGTCTGAGTATGAGGTGGACCGAATTGTTGACTCTAGGTTGGTCCGTCGTGCTCTTCAGTATCTTGTGCATTGGAAAGGCTACGGTCCGGAGGACCGGTCGTGGGTTCCTGCCCGATCAATTCATGCAGATCGATTAGTCCGGGCCTCTCATGCCAGGTATCCTGAGAAACCCGGGGGTCTAGTGGACCCCGTTGAGAGGGGGGTACTGTCATGATCCAGGACGGGGCTTTGTCTTTAGCCCATCCTGGTCAGACAGGGGTTAATTGTTTCTGCCTCTCTCTGGCAGAGGGCGGATATTTAGTTGCCACTCGACCTAGGTCCAGTGTCAGTTATACTCCTGCCCTCGGCTGAGTTAGTTGACCCCTTGCGTATGTGTGCCTTGTGCCTGATAACTTGTTGCTTGTTTGGTTTTGACCCGGTCAGTCTCTTCGTTGTGAGTTTGTCTGCTGTTTTGGTACTGTGTATTTGCCCGTTCTGGTTTACTGATTTCTTGCTACGTCCTGACTATCCGTTCTGTATCATCCTTTGGTACTGTCGTGCTATCTCGTGTTTTGACCCCGGCCTGATCTGTTTACGTCTCTTTCTATGCCCCTTGGTAACTTTGTCCCGGAGTTACCATTCTAGGAGTTTTCCTATAGCTCCCAGCTCTCTGGAGCTTAGGCCATGCCCCCAGCAGTCACGTCCTTCAGGTCCTGTTGGTCTGAAGCACGCATCTTCACCACTGCTTCCCTGCTTCACAGGTATCTCTGAGCACAGTCTGTCTTACTCAGGACAAGTCAGTGCACGACTGGCTCAGTGAACAAGTGCAGTGTGGTGTCCATGACAGGCCTATATGACAGAAAATGCCCAAAAATGACACCACTCTAAAAACTGCACCCCTCTAGGTACTCAAAACCACATTCAAGAAGTTTATTAACCCTTCAGGTGCTTCACAGGGATTTTTGGAATGATTAATTAAAATTTACTTCAGATCCACTTTGTTTTATTTTACTAAGGGTAACAGAAAAAAATTGAACCCCAAAAGTTGTTGTGCAATTTCTGCTAACTATGCTGATATCCCATATGTGTGGGTAAACCACTGTTTGGGCGCATGGCAGAGCTTGGAAGGGAAGGAGCGCCAGGAAAAATTGGCTGGAATTGAGATCGGACTCCATGTCGCATTTGGAGAGCCCCTGATGTGCCTAAACAGTAAAAACCCCCCAAAAAATGACAACATTTTGGAAACTAGACCCCGTAAGGAACTTATCTAGATATGTGGTGAGAACTTTGAACCCCCAAGTACTTCACAGAAGTTTATAATGTAGAGCCGTAAAAATAAAAAATAAAATGATCTTTTCGCCTCCAATTTTTTACTTTCACAAGAGTAAATGGAGAAATTGGACCCCGAAACTTGTTGTGCAATTGGTCCTGAGCAAGTTGATACTCCATATGTGGGGTTAAACCACTGTTAGGGTGCATGGCAGAGCTTGGAAGGGAAAGAGTGTCGTTTCAATTGGCTGGAATTGAGATCAGACACGTTGTCGCATTTCAGAGGGCCCCTGATGTGCCTAAACAGTGAAAAGCCCCCAATTCTAACTCCAATCCTAACCGCAACACACCCCTAAGCCTAATCCCAACAATAACCATAACCCTAGCCACAAACCTAACTGTTGTGAATTCTCTTTATGAAGGTAGTGGAGCTGGTCAGATTGACAGAGTGGTTGCGAGTTCTCTTTCTGGGCTTCCTCTGGTGGTTACTGGAGGTAGTGGAGCTGATCTGATTGACAGAGGCTTGCCACCTGATAATGAGGATGACGATTGGAGATCTGGGGTTTCAGATTGGGATTTAAGACAGCCGACTCCTTCTATCCCTGGTGATGAGTCTGTTATGAATGGGTCACTGAGGAGGATAGCAGGCCCAGGCTAAGCCACAGAAAACCAGAGAGGTTGGTAACTAAGCGGATTGCAGACCTCTGATCCTATCCACACAATTAGCAGTAGCCGTGGAGCATACCTCCGATGACCCTAACACACCCCTAACCCTAATCGCAACTCTAACTCTAATTCCAACCCTAACTATAATTCCAACCTTATCTTTAATCCCAACTCTAACCCTAATCTCAACCCTACCTCTAACTTTAGCCCTAACCCTAACTTTAGCCCCAATCCTAACCCTAACTTTAGCCTCAATCCTAACCCCAACCCTAACCCTAATGGGAAAATGAAAATAAATACTTTTTTATTTAATTTATTATTTTTCCTTAACTATGGGGGTGAAAAAGGGAGGCTTGATTTACTATTTATAGTGGCTTTTATAGCGGGTTTTTATGTTTTGGCAGCTGTTGCACACTAAAAGACGCTTTTTATTGCAAAAAATAGTTTTTGCATCACCACATTTTAAGAGCTATAACTTTTCTATTTTTCTGCTGATAGCGCTGTATGGCAGTTTGTTTTTGTGGGACAAGATGAAATTTTCATTGGTACCATTTTTATTTACGTGTTATTCCACTTTTTGTTCGACAGTATGATGATAAAGCATTGTTTTCTTGCCTTTTTTATGGTGTTCACTGAAGGGGTTACCTAGTGGGACACTTTTATAGAGTGGGTCATTACGGACGTGGCGATGTCAAATATGTGTACTTTTATTATTTTTTTTCATTTTCATAAATAAATAGATTTATTGGAAAAATATTTATTTATTTTTTTCTTTATTTGGGGATTTTTTTTTTTTTAAATATTTTTGCAAATTCTAATTTTTTGTTGGGACATCACTATATAATCTCACATCAATGATTTGACACTTTGCATAGCACAGTGTCAGATCAGCAATCGGAAAGGCAGTGAAGGTGGCTTGCCGGCGCCTGTTCTCAGCAGGTGCTGATAAGCCACCTCCCTGCAGAACCCGGAAGGACCCCGCGGCCATCTTGGAGCCGGGGGTCTCCATGGAGACCACCGGAACAATGCAATCATATTGCGTTGTTCTGGTGGGAGAGCCGAGGGAGCCCCCTCCCTGCGCGATTCTTCTCTATGCCGCTGTCAGTACTGACAGCAGCATCAGAGGGGTTAAATGCCCACAATCAGTGCTAGCACCGATCGTCGGCACTGCTGCAGGGTGTCAACTGACACATTAAGCTGACACCCGCACGTGATCAAAGCGGTGCTCAGTGTGAGGCCGCAAAATCATGGCACCATACTAGCACTGCTGCAGAGCAGTACTATTACGGAACATGTTGGGAAGCGGTTAAAGTCATTAACTCTTTACTTGGTTAATGAAGACCTTTTACATTATATTTTTTATTTAATCTGAGTAGATCCAATCATTGTTCCTGGAATGGTTTTTCTTTCAGAATATAAATGTAGAAACACTGGCACTCGTCCTTAACCAACTGAGTATGAAGCGTAGCTGCTTTTAGAGGGATAGGTTGTGTGTGCTAACTAGAGTTGAGCGACTTTGGTCGGATAGGGTTTCATGAAACCTAACTGAAACAAAATTTGAGTCCGATGAAACTGGTCTGACTAGGGCAAAAAAAGTCAAAGCTGTCTGTTTACCCTTTTCTGGTCAGATTTTATAGGGGGACCCTATGTCTTTTTTTCTGGAGTCCCCAGTAAACTAATCAGTAAAGGTGAAGCAAACAGCTTTGAGCTGTTATTAATGGTTTGAGATAATATCACCTTTCCCAGATTATTAACATCAGTCCCCTTCTGTTAGCTTTCCCTCTGCTGGCAATGAAAATTATGTGGGAATCCACAACTTTTTTTTAATTATTTATTTTACACATGATGTACACAACTGGTCCGTAATACAACTCCCATCAATGTTGCCTGGTTGCAACAGGATCTCAGGAAGACTAGGTGACAATGATCCGAGCTGGATTCAGCACCCAGCGCCTGGGAGCAGCGCAAATACAGCTTTTTCCAGGCACCTGTATGTGTAACACTGATGCAACACACAGACGTCACATGTATGCCATACGAAAGTAACACACGGACACATGGAAATGAAAAGATCCATTACTGGTTTTTCCGCATTTTTGAAGGGGGCCTAAGACCTATACAGAGTAAAGAACCAGACTGTCTTTCATAACATTGTGCCTAATATATATGGAGTTTCTATAATTGCACAATCCCACAGTGCCAGATGGTCCCTGTAATAAGAGCTGATATCAATCAGAATTTGCATACTTTGCAGCAATTGTACCACACTGGTATTGGTAATGAGCCTTGGGATACAATAATAAAGCAATGGTGGAAAGTCCTTTAATTCAAATAGAAGTAATGTGACAGCATTTCATAATTCATTTAAAAAGCACTCAGTTTATTATTACTAGATAAAAGCATATGCAAATCTATGAATGTGGGTAATGTAATATTTGCATATAAATGAAGTGACGGTCACCAAACTGATTTTTAATAATAGCAGGCTTTTGGCACCCCAGTTTGACACTAACCAAGAGTATTCCTAAGTTAGATCTATGAAATAAGTCCCAATATATTCTACTGTTACACTTAAAGTCTACCTATCACTTTACGATTTCAATTAAACCAAGTATCTCCTCCTATTGTTACTAATCCACTGATTACAGAACAGTTTTTCTTTTTTCTGCTGTGTCCTTCCATGCTGTCTTTGTACACAGTGAATTGAGTACCTTCTGCCACCTATTGCTTAGAATCATAGAATTATAGAATCGTAGAGTTGGAAGGGACCTCCTGGGCCATCTGGTCCAACCCCCTGCTCAAAGCAGGATTCACTAAATCATCCCAGACAGATGTCTGTCCAGCCTCTGTTTGAAGACTTCCATTGAAGTAGAACTCACCACTTCTCGTGGCAGCCTGTTCCACTCATTGATAACTCTAACTGTCAAAAAGTTTTTTCTAATATCTAATTTGTGTCTCCTCCCATTCAGTTTCATCCCATTGCTTCTAGTCTTTCCTTGTGCAAATGAGAATAAAGATGATCCTTCTACAATGTGACAGCCCTTGAGATATTTGTAGACAGCTATTAAGTCTCCTCTCAGTCTTCTCTTTTGCAAGCTAAACATTCCCAAATCATGCAACCTTTCCTCATAAGACAGGGTTTGCAGACCGGTCACCATTCTGGTCGCTCTTTTCTGAACTTGCTCCAGTTTGTTGTTGTCTTTTTTAAAATGTGGCACCCAAAACTGGACACAGTATTCCAGATGAGGTCTGACCAAAGAGGAGTAGAGGGAAATAATGACTTCACGTGATCTAGACTGTATGCTTCTGTTAATACATCCCAGAATTGCATTTGCCTTTTTTGCTGCTGCATCACACTGTTAACTCATATTCATTCTGCGATCTATTAGTATACCCAAGTCTTTTTCACATGTGCTGTTGCTTAGCCCTATTCCTCCCATTCTGTATGTGCTTTTTTCATTTTTAGTGCCCAGATGTAGTACTTTGCATTTTTCCCTGTTAAAAACCATTCTGTTAGTTGCTGCCCACTGGTCCAGTTTATTTATATATTTTTGAATCCTCTCTCTCTCTTCTCTAGTATTAGCTATCCCTCCTAGCTTTGTGTCATCAGCAAATTTAATCAGTTTACCCTCAATTCCTTCATCTAAATCATTGATAAAGATGTTGAACAATACAGGGCCCAGGACAGAGCCCTGTGGTACCCCACTTGAGACATTCTTCCAACTGGATGTGCAGCCATTTACGACCACTCTTTGGGTCCGATCACTAAGCCAGTTATGAATCCACCTAACAGTTGCCTTGTCCATTCCATACCTAGTCATTTTTTCAATAAGGATTTGGTGAGATACTTTGTCAAATGCTTTGGTGAAGTCAAGATATACTATTTCTACAGCATTTCCCTGATCCACCCATTCAGGGAAATATGGTGTGGAGGCCTGCCCACTACTGCACAGGGGCCCACCAAAGGATTTATTTGTTCTCGTGTGTCAGTCAAAGTCTCCTCTTAATATGAAGCATTGGCATTTCTAAAATAACCTGATGTGTATAGGGGAATAGAAACAGTGATAAAGGATATATTTATTAGTTTACATAATCAGAAATTTCTCCCTGTTCTATTTGGTGGGAAAAAAAGAACATATAGATATATGAAACATGAAAAAATGAGATACTTTTTCCAAATTTAAAAAAATGTTTGGTCTTTCATCGTGATTTTGATGCTCATTTCACAAAAGATCTTGAGCAAATATTCAATTGGAATTACATTTCTTAATGCTCAATACATTATAAAAAAATCTAAGTCAATTTTTCCTCAGGAGTAACCTTGTACTTTATAAATCACTTTAGCTTTTACTATACTTAACTGAACATTCATTATAGACTACAAATATTTGTACTGTGTAAGAAAGTATGGGATTGTCATGCAATACAGAAATAGTATCATGCAGGTATGTTTAATTCATTTACCATTGGAGTAACCTTGAAAATAAACTCTATGCAGTTTGGATTCAATTTTGAAGTAGAAAAAGCAAATTTTTAAAGAAACTGAAAGGAGTCCCTGACGTGACTTAGATATGTTTCCAAACAGAAAAAAAATAAAACACTGATTACTATCGGGATTTTAAGTTTGCACCTGAAAGCTGATACTAAAATAAAATCAATATTTAGGGCATTTTTGAAATCAATAGAAAATGCTAAATGTCATTTATATTTAAAGCTTAAAATGTCTTAAGCTTAAAAAAATAAAAAAATGTATCTCAAGTGTGATTAATTATTTGACATTTGAAAAGATTAAATGAGTTTTATTAACAAAAGTATTCTTATATTCTTGTATTCTTTAGCTTCATTTGAATTATTATTATTACTAAAAATAATAATAATAATAAGTCATTATTTTATATTAGAATACAATTATTTTTAAAGGATTATTATTATAAAAATTAATCTATTCCCAACATGGGACGTACTTGTGCATCTCTCATTGGGTTTCAGTGTGTGAAGCAGGCTCAGCTCTGGTGTGTTATACAACCTGTATCTGCCACTATCGTCAATGACCAGATAGAGTTCCGATAGCTGCTGGTAAGCCCTTAAATGCCACTGTTAATCTTTGACAGCAGCATTTTGGCAAACAATGCCACTATCATGGGCTGCCAATGGGTTGATTTGGCAGTGAGCAACATGCTAAAGGCCCACATTGTTGCCAATGTTGGCCATAGGCTGACCTTCATAAGAGATTACCATTTTACATTTATACAACAATACCATGTTATTGCAGTATATGGAAAAATTGATCAAGCGGTCCCAGGTTCAAGTTCCTTATGTAAACAACTAAAAAATATTTGTTTCAAGAAATCTAAACAATAAAAAATCCTATTTGATAGCTGAAATATAAAGGAATAAAATATTTAAAAAACTGAACGTCCGGAATTTAAGTTTTTGGCAGTGTAAATTAGTGGAAGTCAGATACCCAGGGGTGTAAATGGCAGGCAACCCCACCCAAGGCTCTCAGAAAGTAGTAATCAAAAAGCAGACAATTAAACCCAAATTTCCCTGATCTAGTGGTACCAAAAGTCCCAGGAATTAAACAGGACTGATGCCATCCTTCTTCACTCGCAACAAAGGAGTGGATTCGACTAGTGGCAGAAGCAGGAGGAAGCAGGACAGGAACCAGCGCAGATGTTACATAAATATATCAGAAAAAAAAATGTGGCATCCAGGGGATATACATAAAAATCAAGATGCCCGATCGATTGCCCCACAGCAGAAGTAATAGCTCCATCCTCCAAAAATATAATTAATATTCAATAGGATCACAGATGAGCATATCTCACTACTTTGCAGCTCTTAAAAAATTGCTCCTATTGAAGACTTTAATTGTTCTTACGCACTAAGATACCCTTTTCATGGCTTAAATAAGATATGATACCAACAACGTGCCCCTCAAACACAATATGATACCTACATAGTAAAACTTCAAGTGCACAGTATGATGACCCTACAGTACCCTCTACTGCAAAGTATAATGCCCTCACAGTGAGCTCAACAAAGTATTATGCCCCCACAGTGACCCAATACAGTACGAAGGCCCCCTTAGTCTCACAGACTCAATATGATGGTCCCACTAAACAGTATAAGGGACCCCCACATAACTCAAACTTGGCACGAACGCTGCACATTCGGATTCATGTTCTCATATTCCCATGCATTTTCCTCAAAATCAGCAAAATTAGACGAAAGTTGAGGACAGAGGGAAGGGAGATGTCAGAGTAGTGGCATACTGTATTTTTTATTAACTTAATAAATTGAGATTCTGGCTTCCAATCAGGGCACAAAAATCATCCACAACATTTAATACTCAAGGGCTTCTGTCATTGGCTGCCAAAGTCGTATATACCCGTCTAAAAATAAAAAGCAGGCATGTTGTTTTTGCGCCACATTGTCAGTGTTACAGCACAGAAAGGCTGCTCCTGCAAGTAGTCAGATAGTTAACTAGGCGGTTTATTGTCAGCTATTTCATCTAGGTAGGATCCTGTCAAATCGACCTTCCAGCATCTAAATCATTTGTGCTAATAGTGTGGTGCAGCCAGAGGAGTTCACATTTCAGAATCTAAATCATTTTTGATAATTTTGAGGGGCTGCTACGAGTCCATATATGAGAATCTAAATTGTTTGTGCTAATTGTGTGGTGTAGACAGCAGTCCGCATTTCAGAATCTAAATTGTTTGTGTTAATAGTGTGGTGCAGCCAGGAGTTCACATTTCATAATTTTAATCTGTTCTGCTAATAGCATTGTGCATGCAAGAGTCCACATTTATCATCTAAATCCTTTGTGATTATTGTGTGGTCCAGGCATCAGTCCACATTTCAGCATCTAAATCTTTGATGCTAATTCTGTGGCAAAGCCACATTATCTCAGCAAATAAATACAGATTGGTAATTTACTGACAGGTGACATACAGGTGTAGGCCTAGGTTTGTGAAACATCTTATTAAAGAAGGGAAGGGTACATTCAATAACAGATATATCACAAAGGTCATGTCACTATCAGGTGACCCAATAACCAAGAGGGTCACTCATTTCATTAAACGAACATTTTATTCAGCATTAATAGACATACAACCATAAAACCATTGCCTCAAACCAACACATGTAGGTAGGAGAAGCAACAAAAGGATACATTTCTTGTGTATATAATGTATCAAAATTTGGAAAAAATTACTACAGTATCCAAAATAATATAATATGCCCAACAGTATGCTTAGTATCTTTTGTTGACTACAAAAGGGCTGAATGGCTATAGGAAAATACTTGCAAAAACTGCAACGATGTAAATGAAATTTACTGCCTTAATTTGAATAAATAAGATCTTACATATAATACCCAGCATTGAGGTTTAATGACTATTTCACCAGTTGTAAATCAAATAGCATGCAGCTATTGCTGCTGCTACACTGCCATAGCCTTACATATACATGGATTTAAATCACCCACAGCATACGATATATGCAGCCATTGCTGCTACAGCGCTACCACAGCCTCTAATATATGCAGGTTATAATGACCCAAAACATATATATAAATGTGAATAAATGAACCGCCAAATACTTATTACCTGAGCCGTGTGCACCGTAAAGTTAGGCATGAAATACACGCTGCTTCTCTGCACCCCAACCTGCGTTTCGCCCGTGCTTCTTCCTTTGTGATTATTGTGTGGTCCAGGCATCAGTCCACATTTCAGCATCTAAATCTTTGATGCTAATTTTGTGGCAAAGCCACATTATCTCAGCAAATAAATACAGATTGGCAATTTACTGACAGGTGACATACAGGTGTAGGCCTAGGTTTGTGAAACATCTTATTAAAGAAGGGAAGGGTACATTCAATAACAGTGTGAGAAAGCGAGGTCGTGATGGATTGGGGAATAGTCTTGGTGTTCAAGGTGTATGTTGGGTAGGTGGTAATGAATGTTACTGAAAGCTCTACTGAACAAACATCAACTCATTAGGGATGAGCGACTTTGAGTTTTTTTGGGTCAAGTCGGGTTTCATGAAAAGTCGAAGGCCGACTGAAACACGAAACCCAATGCAAGTCAATGGGGAACCAAGGTCGGCAGTGAGTGGAGGACAGGAAACACACCTACAGTGCCCATTTTAATGCCAAAAACATCAATTCTTATTACTTAAGCTTGTCAACCTTAATTTACTTTATAATAATAGTTAAGCATTGAAAACTGGGGGTTATTTGGCTAAAGTAGTGAGGGAGTAGGGCTGGCTCCAGATTTTTGTGGGACCTGGGCCAAAGAGTGTCACTGGGCTCCTTTAACACATGTCACAATTCATGATCCTCTGATATGGCAGAGAAATTGCGGTATAGTACAATGAAAAATACTTCACTTCTTACATCACATGACTGATATCCATTTTAAATTCTCCAATAGCTCCAAAAACGGACAGTATATTACTCCATACAGTATTATGGCCACCGCATAGTGCGCTATACAGAGTAATGAGGCCCATATATTTCTCCATACAGAATCATTGGTCCCATATAATGTTCCATACAGTATAAAATGAGCTCCACATAATGCTACAGTATATGTTGGTCCCCATGGATGAAGCTCCACTGTCTTATCGGCCCAAATAATGCTCCATATATAATGGGCTCCGTTTCTAATGCTCCAGTGTGTAATGGGCGCTGTAAATGCTGCTCCAGTGTCTGATGTCCACCTTTGGATTGCTCCAGTGTATGGTGGGCCTCATATATCATTCTCCAGAGTATAGTGCTCCACAAACATTGCTGTACCAATATTCAAAACAATTAAATAAGTCTCCTTGCTAGGGAATCCCTGTACTAGTCTGGACTGCTTGTCATCCCCATCTTCCATCTCACAGCACTTGGACTGTTTAGACAGAGGGCGTACAGACGTGATGTCATTGCGCTCTCTGACCAGAATGTCATTGTCAGGAAACGCGGAAGATGTCACGGCAGTGGAGCAGGGAGATGTAAGTATTTCAACTTTGCAAGTGCTGTGATCCTGAGCAAGCAGGGGGGGCCCACTCATTGGTGACGGCACTGGCACAGGGCCCCTCATAGTACGGCGGTGTGTCGGACGGCGGGTGGAGGGCCCTCCCACCGGCAGAGACACTTTTGCGTACTATGAGGGGCCCTGTGCCAGTGCCGTTGCCCATGAGTATGCCCCCCCACCTGCTCAAGGAACCTGCACTTTTATCTGCACCTTACTCTTTGTCACCGTGTAAGGTGGTATAGTATGCGGGAAGGGGAACCTGAGTTTCATCAGGGTCAGATTCTGGCTGTGTAGAGTGCAAGTGGAATGTAGTGGTCTGGGTCAATGTACCAGCAGAATCATCTAGCAGTGGCTGGGCATCAGTGCACATGTGGCTTCCCCAGGAGAACGGTCGCCACAGTGGCATTACCTTCCTCCTAGGGAGTGTGATGTCATGCTTGGGAGCAACGAAGGATCTCTCTAGCAGTTAAACCAACACACAACACATTTCCCACTCCAGGCCAGCAGGGAGACCTCTGAACCTGACTGCTGAGGAGCTGCTCTCTGTGGTCGGGAGGAGGGAAGTTAGGGAAGTCTGTGAAGGGAAGGGGAAGTGTGTGGATGTGAGAAGGGGAGCTGGAGGATGAGCAGAGTTAAGGCTCACTCTTAGCTGGAGCGCATGGTCCAGATTCCGGTCTCCGAGTTTGTAGGGACTCTGATGGTTCTGCAGCAGAAACGGGAGGAAGTAGCAGCTGTAAATGCTCTGTTCCCAACTAAGGCTCAGCGGCCCCAGCAGCGACTTGTGTGAGCCAGAAGGAAAAGGCTACGGCTGCCTGCCATACGAGAAAGTTTCAAAAGAGAGTCAACAGTGGGAACTTCAGTGAACTCAGTACTGCGAGTACCTCAGATAAGCGCTAGAACAGAGGCCACACTACCTATCTGCAGAGAGAGAATTCCTAGTTTGCTTCCAGGCTGACCAACTCCTTCTCCAGCTGTACTCTGGGTCCTGGACGGCACTTACCAAGTACAGGTAAAGGAACTGCACGACTGTGTCTGTCATCTCTCTCCTGCATCTGGCGCACATCTCTGCTACATCCTGCACTGCACACCATCTACCAACTCTTTCATCTGCCCTGCGACTACGGCCCTACCTGTGCGGGGCTTCTACATCTTAGCTTCACCACAACATCTGTCCCAGAGAAGTGACACTGCAGCGCTGGTCAATCTGATCAGAAACCACAGGTGGCGTCAAGTATCATTCACCTATAAACGTTATTCACCCCTTTGCATGGTCGCGCAGGCCCACGGACCGGGTCACCACCACCGTGACACATCCCTCTGAGACACCGGCCCAGTACAGATTAACCCCACTGCCCTGGCTGGCCACCCACACTCCATGTCAGATTCATCTTGGACTGGGGAATTTGCAATTTGACTTGATAACCCAGGCATGGTATGTGGGAAAGAGCTACATGGACTAATGTGAAGTGTGGCCTGCTGCATCATTCACTTTTGGTGGGGGTGAAGGACACAAGGAAAGTGGTTCTTCCTGACCAGGAGCCAGCACTTGATGACTCAGTGCTTGCATTTTTTGAAACTTCAGAAGAGGAGGGCATATTTGCTGGAGTCTGTTTCGGCAATGTAAGCCAAAACCAGTTCCTGATGCTCCGGCTTTAAAAGCGGTTAGCCTACTCCCAGAAAAGGTAGCCTTCCAGGCGTTCCAGAAACAGAACTTGATGCAGGCTCAACACCTCCAGCCTTAGCTGCTATTGTGCTTTTGCCACTACCAGCAGATGCACCACCACCATCAGTACCAGCTGACCCCCCACGCCCATGTCCGCAGCCTCTTCCACCATACTTCCAAATTTTGGAGAAAATGTACCCAAAATAACATCAGATATATGGTACTGTATCAGAAGCGTACAGCTCTATACAGTCAACGGATAATTGTCAATATCCCTATATATTTCATGAGTCACACAGAGACGCTCACAGGCTCAGTATGGATTAGACAAGAATATAAAAAGTAGAAAAAGGGTACAGTATCATCAGATACCAGGTATATATAGTATAGTTTAAACATTCTAAATCTCCGTATATATTTCAGGAGGCAGACACAGACGCTCTCAGGCTCAGTATGGATTACAACACAGGTGTAGGTGTAGGAAGGAGGGGTTTGGGTTCCTGCAGAACTGGGCCGACTTCTCAGTTGGCTACAGGTTCTACGCTAGGGACGGGCTGCACCTCAATGGGGAGGGTGCCGCTGTGCTGGGGGAGAAAATGGCTAGAAGGTTGGAGGAGTGTTTAAACTAGGGACGGGGGGGAGGGTATTCCTTTTATAGGAGGGGAAGACAGTGCAGATAGAGACCTGGGCACAAATAATGACATTGGGGGTGGAGGTGGCATGGGGGTGGGGTTAGAACAGTTAATAATTTAAGAAAGAATAGAGGTACAGAGAGATACATAAAGTGCATGTATACTAATGCCAGAAGTCTCGCCAACAAAATGGAGGAATTGGAGTTAATGTTGTTGGAACATAATTATGACATGGTGGGGATATCTGAGACATGGCTGGATGAGAGCCATGACTGGGCTGTTAATTTACAGGGCTATAGTCTGTTCAGAAATGACCGAACAAATAAGCGAGGGGGAGGCGTGTGTTTATATGTAAAATCATCCTTAAAACCCATCCTTCGTGATAATATATATGAATCTAATGAAAATGTAGAGTCCCTGTGGGTAGAGATAAGGGGAGGGGGGAAAAATAATAAATTACTGATAGGGGTTTGTTATAAATCTCCAAAAATAATGGAAGCTACAGAGAATATCCTCATAAAGCAAATAGATGAAGCAGCGACTCAAGGAGAAGTCATTATTATGGGGGACTTCAACTACCCTGAAATACATTGGGGAACCGAAACCTGCAGTTCCAGCAAGGGTAATAGGTTTCTGACAACGATGAGAGACAATTACCTTTCACAACTGGTTCAGGACCCAACAAGAGGGGGGGCACTGCTAGACCTAATATTAACCAACAGGCCAGACCGCATATCAAATGTAAGGGTTGAGGGTTACTTGGGTAATAGTGATCACAAATTAATAAGTTTTCATGTATCCTTTAATAAGATGTGTAGTAGAGGGGTTACAAGGACACTAAACTTCAGGAAGGCAAATTTCGAACGGATGAGAGATGATCTTGGTGCAATTAACTGGGACGATATCCTGAGACATAAAAATACACAAAGAAAATGGGAGACGTTTATTAGCATCCTGAATAGGACCTGTGCACAATATATACCGTATGGGAATAAACATGCGAGAAATAGGAGGAAACCACTATGGCTAAATAGAGCTGTAAGGGGCGCAATAAGAGATAAAAATAAAGCATTTAGAGAATTAAAGCAAGTAGGTAGTGATGAGGCATTAAATAAATACAGAAGATTAAATAAATTCTGTAAAAAGCAAATCAAGACAGCAAAGATTGAGACAGAGAGACTCATTGCCAGAGAAAGTAAAAATAATCCCAAAATATTCTTTAACTACATAAATAGTAAGAAGCTAAAAAATGATAGTGTTGGTCCCCTTAAAAATAGTCTGGGTGAAATGGTGGATGAGGATGAGGAAAAAGCCAATATGCTAAATAACTTTTTTTCAACAGTATTTACACAAGAAAATCCCATGACGGATAACATGATCAGGGATAAAAATTCTCCATTATATGTCACCTGCTTAACCCAGCAGGAAGTACGGCGGCGTCTACAAATCACTAAAATTGACAAATCCTCGGGCCCGGATGGGATACACCCCCGAGTACTGCAGGAATTAAGCACAGTCATAGATAGACCACTATTTTTAATCTTTAAAGATTCCATAATAACAGGGTCTGTACCACAGGACTGGCGTATAGCAAATGTGGTGCCAATATTCAAAAAGGGGACAAAAACTGAACTTGGAAATTATAGGCCAGTAAGTTTAACCTCAACTGTGGGTAAAATCCTGGAGGGTTTTCTAAGAGATACTATACTGGAGTATCTGGAGAAGAATAACCTTATGACCCAATATCAACATGGGTTTACAAGAGACCGTTCCTGTCAGACTAATCTGATAAGGTTTTATGAAGAGGTAACTTCCGGACTGGACCAAGGGAATGCAGTGGACGTGGTGTACATGGACTTTTCAAAAGCTTTTGATACGGTGCCACACAAAAGGTTGATACATAAAATGAAAACAATGGGGATAGGGGAAAATATGTGTAGGTGGGTTAAGAGCTGGCTCAGGGATAGGAAACAAAGGGTGGTTATTAATGGAGCACACTCGGACTGGGTCACGGTTAGCAGTGGGGTACCACAGGGGTCAGTTTTGGGCCCGCTTCTTTTTAACATATTTATTAATGACCTTGTAGGGGGCATAGAGAGTAGAATTTCAATATTTGCAGATGACACTAAACTCTGCAGGGTAATTAATACAGAGGAGGACAACTTTATATTACAGGAGGATTTATGTAAACTAGAAGCTTGGGCTGATAAATGGCAAATGAGCTTTAATGGGGATAAATGTAAGGTCATGCACTTGGGTAGAACGAACAAGTTGTATAATTATGTGCTTAATTGTAAAACACTGGGCAAAACAGTCACTGAAAAAGACCTGGGTGTATGGGTGGACGACAAACTCACATTTAGTGGCCAGAGTCAAGCAGCTGCTGCAAAGGCAAATAAAATAATGGGATGCATTAAAAGAGGCATAGATGCTCATGAGGAGAACATAATTTTACCTCTATATAAGTCACTAGTGCGACCACACTTAGAATACTGTGTACAGTTCTGGTCTCCGGTGTATAAGAAAGACATAGCTGAACTGGAGCGGGTGCAGAGAAGAGCGACCAAGGTTATTAGGGAACTAGGGGGTCTGCAATACCAAGACAGGTTATTACACTTGGGGTTATTTAGTTTGGAGAATCGAAGGCTTAGGGGTGATCTTATTACAATGTATAAATATATGTGGGGACAATACAAAGACCTTTCTAATGATCTTTTTACTCTTAGACCTGTGACGGGGACAAGGGGGCATCCTCTACGTCTGGAGGAAAGAAGGTTTAAGCATACTCACAGACGCGGATTCTTTACTGTAAGAGCAGTGAGACTATGGAACTCTCTGCCATATGATGTTGTAATGAGTGATTCACTACTAAAATTTAAGAAGGGACTGGATGCCTTTCTTGAAAAGTATAATATTACAGGGTATATACACTAGTCTCCTTAATATTGCGTTGATCCAGGGAGCTAGTCTGATTGCCGTATGTGGAGTCGGGAAGGAATTTTTTTCCCAATGTGAAGCTTACTGTTGCCACATGGGTTTTTTTTGCCTTCCTCTGGATCAACATGTTAGGGCAAGTTAGGATAGGATATGGGTTGAACTAGATGGACTTAAAGTCTCCCTTCAACCTTAATAACTATGTTACTATGTTACAATATAAAAAGCCTTAAGACGGTAATGGATATGAAGCATACAGTATAGGGGTCATTGTCAATCTCAGTATTTATTTCCACAGTCAGAAAATAACTCTCACTTGGTCAGTTTGGATTAGACCAGAATATAAAAAGCAGTAAATGGGTAATGTATCACAAGCGTAGAGCTGTACACAGTGTTGGGTTAATTTTTAAATCTATTTTTAAATTGCAGGTGTAACCCACAGACTCTCACATGCTCAGAATGGATCACACCATAAAAAGAAGATCCGCAAGAAATAATCACACATGTGGGCCAATGTTCCAGGTGTCAATGATACACTTAGAGTGGTGGGTGGAGGAGGACTTCCTGGCAGAAAGGGTACAGTATCACCAGATACCAGGTATATATAGCATAGTTTAAACATTAAAAATGTACGTCTATATATCAGTGGTAGTGTTGAGCCACCCCGCTAGTGTTAGGTTCGGTAAAAGGTGTCCCAAAGCAGACAAAATGCTCAGAAGACAAAAATAACATATGGAAAAGGGCAACTACATATAGAAAAGAGGTGGAGGAGTAAATGGAGGAGGAGGAGACACAGATATAGGCATGTCATGCCCTTGTAAAGTCAAGAAAGGCTGGACTAAAAATCTAAAATTAAAAAAATCTAAAATTCTAAAATCGAAGACGATCATATACCGTCGGACTTCCCACCATAAGTTATGCCACCTGCCGATCGGGCGGCGTTATTCCCACTACCCTCTGAACAGCGTCCATGTAGGCAAAGTGTTTGGTTTCCGGGGGCAGTATGGTTGGAAAGCTGAACCTTAAAGGAATGTCCAGAAGGGCACCACCAGGAGTGGAGCCTGCGGCTTAATTGGACTCCACACGGGCAACCTCAACCATGCCAGCCACGGAAAAGATGGACAGATTGCAAGCTTTGTCGATTCTGTGGGTGGTGGTGCATGGCTGTTTTTAGTTGTGCTAGTGATTTGTCAGCTTAATTCCGTTAACGAACGAGACTCCAGCATGCCCCCACGGTCCGTGTCCAGCTTACTAGAGGGACACGCAAGGATCTGGCACGCGAGATTGAGCAATAACAGGTTTGTCAAGCCCTTACTTGTCCGGGGCTGCATGGGCGCTACACTGAAAGGACCAGCGTGTGTCGCTTACAGGTGCGGATAACCCGCTGAACCCCATTAGTGATGTGGATCTGGTATTCCAATTCTTCCTGCGAACGAGGATTTCCCAGTAAGTGCAGGTCAAAAACTGGTTCTTTCATAAACAGGCGGCATAGCTGGGTTCACGGGTGGGCTCCTCTGCTGATTTTCTGGACAAGATGCGGTAAAAAATTATTAGAAACACACATGGTGTAGATCCTTGACAGGTGCACTACACCACTGGCTACCAGACACCGCTACTATGCCATGAAACTGTCTATTAACATTGAAAACCATTATTAATTCGAAAATAAAGTTACGCTTTTGGTGAACGAACCGTTCTCGAATGGAACCTCGAACAGCCGAATGTTAAGCAAAGTGTTCGAGTTCGACGAACGGCTCGAACACTGCTCAAAACAGCTCGAATTTGAACTTGGCGAACAGATCGACTCGAACACCGCTCATCTCTAATCAGGAGGCAGACTCAGACAGTCTCAGGCCCAGAAAGGATTCGACAAGATTGTATAAAGTTGAAAAAGGCTACATTATCACCAGATAACAGGTATATATGTAGCATAGTTTACACATTAAAAATCTATGTCTATATATCATGAGGCAGACTCAGACGGTCTCAGGCCCAGTATGGATTCGATAAGATTGTAGAAAGTTGAGAAAGGGTACAGTATCACTGGATACCAGGTATATATAGCATAGTTTAAACATTAAAAATCTCAGTGTATATTTCCGGAGTCCGACAAAGACACTCACAGCCTCAGTATGGATTAGACAAGAATCTAAAAAGTAGAAAAATGGTAATGTATTCGAAGCGTACACCAGTATACACTGTTGGGGTATTTTTCAATCTTCATATATATTTCAGTCTCAGTAAGACAGTCCAGACTCTTCGCAAGAGGAAGCGAGATGGATACAAGTACAGACGTAAAGTCGAGTGACTGCAGAAATTTTGGAATTACTAATCACAGGAAAAACTCCCGGGAGAATTCTCAGAGGTGATGCTGACCCTCAATTACTTTGTCTGTGGAGACAGCAAAAACAGTTCTTGTGAAGAAAGGTTTGCTGTATCGCAGTACCGTGGATCACATCATCGTTACACATTTCCATCAAATTGTGATCACAGGGAGAGATGTAGACATTGTCCTCACTGCCTATCATGAGCTGTCAGGTAACTTTCAATCAACCCCCAATCAATCAAATTTATTATCGCCAAGTACATATTACATATATACAAGGAATTCTTTGTGGCAAAGAGGCAACATAATATATAACAACAGATACAACAAGTAACATCTAACAAGACAGATACAGTATATAGTCTACACATGACGATTTAATTGTTGAACAGAGAGTGGAGTGCAACTTTGGAGTGCAAAAGACAGAAGCCACAGGCCGTAGGCGATTCTATTGGATTGGCATGAGAGGACACATTTAAAAATGTGTGCAGGAATGTTACACGTCTGTGAGTAGGAAAACCGTGAAAGCTGATGATAAACCACCACTGCATCTCATTGTGAATAGACGTCCATAGCAAATGGAAGCCATTGATCATCTGAAGATAGAGCCCAGCAGGACAGGGCATAGCTACGTCTTAACCATCATCTATCAGTTCACCAAATTTGTATTGGCAGTCCCAGTGAAGGATTTAACAGCCCACACTACACAGCGGTGGAGCAGGGAGAGATAAGTATTGCAAGTGCTGGGGCCCTGAGCAAGCAGGGGGGCCCACTTGTGGGCGGCGGTACTGGCACAGGGCCCCTCATAGTACGCTGGTGTGTCTGACGGCGGTTGTGCACCCCCACCGTCAGAGACACTTGATTGTACTATGAGGGACCCTGTGCCAGTGCCGATGCCCAAGAGTGGACCCACCCAGCTGTCCAGGGCATTGGCATTTGCACGGGTGAACACTAGAGTTGAGCGATACCAGCCGATACTTGAAAATATCGGATCGGAATGGATCGGCCGATCTTAAAAAAAAGTATCGGTATCGCCGATTCCGATACCGGGAACCAATGCAAGTCAATGGGGCCAAAATATCGGAATTAAAAAAAAACCTTTCTTTCCTTGTAGGTTAATTCTACATGAAGAAAAACAACTAAGAATAATGTAGAATGTATTGTGGGAGGTGGAGGAGACATTAAAGCCATAGAGGTTTAGCCCAATCAAATGGAATAGCAGGAATTAAACTTTTTTTTTTAAAGATGTTAGGAGTTACAAAGATATTGACTATGTTAGCCTCATTTATATTTTGCCAGACATGTATGTCTTCTTCTTCTACTTCCTTTTTTTACATTCTTCTTCTTCTTCTTCTACTTCCTTTTTTTACATTCTTCTTCTTCTTCTTCTACTTCCTTTTTTTACATTCTTCTTCTTATTCCTTTTTTTACATTCTTCTTCTTCTTCTTCTACTTCCTTTTTTTACATTCTTCTTCTTCTTCTTCTTCTTCTTCTTCTTCTTCTTCTTCTTCTTCTTCTTCTTCTTCTTCTTCTTCTTCCTTTTCTTACATTCTTCATATTCTTCTTATTCAACAATTATTATTCTACATATTCAGCTTCTTCATCTTCTTCCTATTCTTCTTCATCATATTCTTGTTTGTGTCAGGCATTCCTGTAGTTGTTATCTAGAAAAGTTAGAAGTTTACACCTTCCGTTCTGCCTGTCACAAAAGATTTACAACAGGATTTGTCCGCGTTCAGTTTGGCCTGCAGAAGCAGGCCTTTTCCAGGGGCACCACGAGGAGGAACGGACTCACCCCCATACACTGCTTAGTCTTCTTCTGCTTATAAATAAGATAATATCATTTGCTCAGAGTATTAGTCTTATGCTTAATGTTCTTCTGCTTTGTTTTTTTTATGCTTCTTTGTCTTCTCTCTCTTGTTGTTCTGCATCTTGGTGGTTGTCTTCCTGTTCTTTGTCCTCTTGAACCAGCTGACGGTACTGGCACCCGGAGGGGCAGCAGAAGGAACAAGAGCCAATGGCACTACCGAGGACCAGCTGACGGTGCTGGAACCCGGTTACTAAGCAGGAGGTACCTGTGCTACAAAGCACTACCAAGGACCAGCAGACGTTGCCGGAACTCGGATACCGAGATGGAGGCACCTAGGCCAAAGGCTCTGACGAGAACCAGCTGACGGTGCTGGAACCCGGAGGGGTAGCATAAGCTGCAAGAGCAAATGGAAATAGCGAGGACCAGCTGACAGTGCTGGCACCCGGAGGGGCAGCAGAAGGAATAAGAGCCAATGGCACAACCGAGGACCAGCTGACGGTGCTGGAACCCGGTTACTAAGCAGGAGGTACCTGTGCTACAAAGCACTACCAAGGACCAGCAGACGTTGCCGGAACTCGGATACCGAGATGGAGGCACCTAGGCCAAAGGCTCTGACGAGAACCAGCTGACGGTGCTGGAACCCGGAGGGGTAGCATAAGCTGCAAGAGCAAATGGAAATAGCGAGGACCAGCTGACAGTGCTGGCACCCGGAGGGGCAGCAGAAGGAATAAGAGCCAATGGCACAACCGAGGACCAGCTGACGGTGCTGGAACCCGGTTACTAAGCAGGAGGTACCTGTGCTACAAAGCACTACCAAGGACCAGCAGACGTTGCCGGAACTCGGATACCGAGATGGAGGCACCTAGGCCAAAGGCTCTGACGAGAACCAGCTGACGGTGCTGGAACCCGGAGGGGTAGCATAAGCTGCAAGAGCAAATGGAAATAGCGAGGACCAGCTGACAGTGCTGGCACCCGGAGGGGCAGCAGAAGGAATAAGAGCCAATGGCACAACCGAGGACCAGCTGACGGTGCTGGAACCCGGTTACTAAGCAGGAGGTACCTGTGCTACAAAGCACTACCAAGGACCAGCAGACGTTGCTGGAACTCGGATACCGAGATGGAGGCACCTAGGCCAAAGGCTCTGATGAGAACCAGCTGACGGTGCTGGAACCCGGAGGGGTATCAGAAGTTACCCCTGAAAAGCAAAGTTGGCATGCCGCAAGCTGGCCGCAGTTACCGAATCACACAGTCCTACAGGGGGTGCTTGTCCTACTGGCACTATGGAACAAACCTTTCTTACCAGAACCCGCAGTCCACATAGGAAGCACCTAAACTGCTGGCACCCTAGCCTCGGCTAACCCAACCGCAACACGACATGGCAACTTGGGGTGGCAAACTGACATTGACACTTCCCGGAAACAGCAGGCAGGGCTGGAACCAAGCTGGGCAGGAGGGAGTACCCGTGCAAAAGTCAGTTATGAGCAGCAACTGGCGATGTTGGAGCCCAGGACAAGCACTTAGCAGGCTGAGGCCTGATGTGCTGTCAATTGGGAGGCAGCAGGACAGATTGCCATCAAAACAGCAGGGGAACAGCTGACGTTACTGAACCCCACAAACACAGGAGCTAGTGTTTTACTCTGTGAAGACGGCACTTCCGAGCAACAACTGGCTGTGTTGAAGCCCAGGGACAAGCACGGAGCAGGCTTAGGCTGCATTGAAGAAATTTTAAGATCGGTTGTAGACTACTAATTTGAACCAAGCTCCACTTAGGCCTGTGGATTCACTGATTTTCGTATTTCCCCTGTCCTCCAACCCCGCCAGTTACAGCTCCGAAGTGGCGTCTGCACAATCCACACTTGTTCCTGTGTTACAGGTGTTCAGTCCGGTCAGTTAATCCCCTGATGTGTGTCCGGCAATGTCGCCTGCTCTGTCCACATTCCGATAATGGGAATGTGGACAGAGCAGGCGACATTGCCGGACACACATCAGGGGATTAACTGATCGGACTGAACACCTGTAACACAGGAACAAGTGTGGATTGTGCAGACGCCACTTCGGAGCTGTAACTGGCAGGGTTGGAGGACAGGGGAAATACGAGAGACAGTGTAGCCACAGGCCTAATTGGAGCACGGTTAAAAATCAGTAGTGGTACGACTGTGTAGGCAGCAGGAGACTTTGCCATCCACACAGCAGGGGATCAGCTGACATTACTGAACCCCACTGAGACACGGGAGCAAGTATCTCTTTCCGTGTGGACGGCACTTCCGAACTACAACTGGCTGTGTTGAAGCCCAGGAAATAGGAGGGTGTAGGCAGAGGCCTACTGTATTTTGAATGAGTTTACAGCAGGAGAGACTGCCATCCACAAAGCAGGGGATCAGCTGACGTTACTGAACCCCACTGAGACACGGGAGCAAGTATCTCTTTCCGTGTGGACGGCACTTCCGAACTACAACTGGCTGTGTTGAAGCCCAGGAAATAGGAGGGTGTAGGCAGAGGCCTACTGAATTTTGAATGAGGTGACAGCAGGAGAGACTGCCATCCACACAGCAGGGGATCAGCTGACGTTACTGAACCCCACTGAGACACGGGAGCAAGTATCTCTTTCCGTGTGGACGGCACTTCCGAACTACAACTGGCTGTGTTGAAGCCCAGGAAATAGGAGGGTGTAGGCAGAGGCCTACTGAATTTTGAATGAGGTGACAGCAGGAGAGACTGCCATCCACACAGCAGGGGATCAGCTGACGTTACTGAACCCCACTGAGACACGGGAGCAAGTGTCTCTTTCCGTGTGGACGGCACTTCCGAACTACAACTGGCTGTGTTGAAGCCCAGGAAATAGGAGGGTGTAGGCAGAGGCCTACTGTATTTTGAATGAGTTTACAGCAGGAGAGACTGCCATCCACACAGCAGGGGATCAGCTGACGTTACTGAACCCCACTGAGACACGGGAGCAAGTATCTCTTTCCGTGTGGACGGCACTTCCGAACTACAACTGGCTGTGTTGAAGCCCAGGAAATAGGAGGGTGTAGGCAGAGGCCTACTGTATTTTGAATGAGTTTACAGCAGGAGAGACTGCCATCCACACAGCAGGGGATCAGCTGACGTTACTGAACCCCACTGAGACACGGGAGCAAGTATCTCTTTCCGTGTGGACGGCACTTCCGAACTACAACTGGCTGTGTTGAAGCCCAGGAAATAGGAGGGTGTAGGCAGAGGCCTACTGAATTTTGAATGAGGTGACAGCAGGAGAGACTGCCATCCACACAGCAGGGGATCAGCTGACGTTACTGAACCCCACTGAGACACGGGAGCAAGTATCTCTTTCCGTGTGGACGGCACTTCCGAACTACAACTGGCTGTGTTGAAGCCCAGGAAATAGGAGGGTGTAGGCAGAGGCCTACTGAATTTTGAATGAGGTGACAGCAGGAGAGACTGCCATCCACACAGCAGGGGATCAGCTGACGTTACTGAACCCCACTGAGACACGGGAGCAAGTGTCTCTTTCCGTGTGGACGGCACTTCCGAACTACAACTGGCTGTGTTGAAGCCCAGGAAATAGGAGGGTGTAGGCAGAGGCCTACTGTATTTTGAATGAGTTTACAGCAGGAGAGACTGCCATCCACACAGCAGGGGATCAGCTGACGTTACTGAACCCCACTGAGACACGGGAGCAAGTATCTCTTTCCGTGTGGACGGCACTTCCGAACTACAACTGGCTGTGTTGAAGCCCAGGAAATAGGAGGGTGTAGGCAGAGGCCTACTGAATTTTGAATGAGGTGACAGCAGGAGAGACTGCCATCCACACAGCAGGGGATCAGCTGACGTTACTGAACCCCACTGAGACACGGGAGCAAGTGTCTCTTTCCGTGTGGACGGCACTTCCGAACTACAACTGGCTGTGTTGAAGCCCAGGAAATAGGAGGGTGTAGGCAGAGGCCTACTGTATTTTGAATGAGTTTACAGCAGGAGAGACTGCCATCCACACAGCAGGGGATCAGCTGACGTTACTGAACCCCACTGAGACACGGGAGCAAGTATCTCTTTCCGTGTGGACGGCACTTCCGAACTACAACTGGCTGTGTTGAAGCCCAGGAAATAGGAGGGTGTAGGCAGAGGCCTACTGTATTTTGAATGAGTTTACAGCAGGAGAGACTGCCATCCACACAGCAGGGGATCAGCTGACGTTACTGAACCCCACTGAGACACGGGAGCAAGTATCTCTTTCCGTGTGGACGGCACTTCCGAACTACAACTGGCTGTGTTGAAGCCCAGGAAATAGGAGGGTGTAGGCAGAGGCCTACTGAATTTTGAATGAGGTGACAGCAGGAGAGACTGCCATCCACACAGCAGGGGATCAGCTGACGTTACTGAACCCCACTGAGACACGGGAGCAAGTGTCTCTTTCCGTGTGGACGGCACTTCCGAACTACAACTGGCTGTGTTGAAGCCCAGGAAATAGGAGGGTGTAGGCAGAGGCCTACTGTATTTTGAATGAGTTTACAGCAGGAGAGACTGCCATCCACACAGCAGGGGATCAGCTGACGTTACTGAACCCCACTGAGACACGGGAGCAAGTGTCTCTTTCCGTGTGGACGGCACTTCCGAACTACAACTGGCTGTGTTGAAGCCCAGGAAATAGGAGGGTGTAGGCAGAGGCCTACTGTATTTTGAATGAGTTTACAGCAGGAGAGACTGCCATCCACACAGCAGGGGATCAGCTGACGTTACTGAACCCCACTGAGACACGGGAGCAAGTATCTCTTTCCGTGTGGACGGCACTTCCGAACTACAACTGGCTGTGTTGAAGCCCAGGAAATAGGAGGGTGTAGGCAGAGGCCTACTGAATTTTGAATGAGGTGACAGCAGGAGAGACTGCCATCCACACAGCAGGGGATCAGCTGACGTTACTGAACCCCACTGAGACACGGGAGCAAGTGTCTCTTTCCGTGTGGACGGCACTTCCGAACTACAACTGGCTGTGTTGAAGCCCAGGAAATAGGAGGGTGTAGGCAGAGGCCTACTGTATTTTGAATGAGTTTACAGCAGGAGAGACTGCCATCCACACAGCAGGGGATCAGCTGACGTTACTGAACCCCACTGAGACACGGGAGCAAGTGTCTCTTTCCTTGTGGACGGCACTTCCGAACTACAACTGGCTGTGTTGAAGCCCAGGAAATAGGAGGGTGTAGGCAGAGGCCTACTGTATTTTAAATGAGTTTACAGCAGGAGAGACTGCCATCCACACAGCAGGGGATCAGCTGACGTTACTGAACCCCACTGAGACACGGGAGCAAGTGTCTCTTTCCGTGTGGACGGCACTTCCGAACTACAACTGGCTGTGTTGAAGCCCAGGAAATAGGAGGGTGTAGGCAGAGGCCTACTGTCTTTGTAATGCGGAGACAGCAGGAGAGACTGCCATCTCCACAGCAGGGGAACAGCTGGCAGTGCTGAACCCCACTAACACTTCAACGAATGTGTTTGGCTCTGTGGAGACGACACTTCTGAACACCAACTGACGCTGTTGGAGCCCAGGATTAGGCGAGGAGCAGGCTGGGGCCTACTGGATTTGGGCAGGTGAAGGCAGCAGGAGACTTGCCATCTCCACAGCAGGGGAACAGCTGGCAGTGCTGAACCCCACTAACACTTGAACGAATGTGTTTGGTTCTGTGGAGACGACACTTCTGAACACCAACTGACGCTGTTGGAGCCCAGGATTAGGCGAGGAGCAGGCTGGGGCCTACTGGATTTTGGCAGGTGAATGCAGCAGGAGACTTGCCATCTCCACAGCAGGGGAACAGCTGGCAGTGCTGAACCCCACTAACACTCTAACGAAGGTGTTTGGCTCTGTGGAGACGACACTTCTGAACACCAACTGACGCTGTTGGAGCCCAGGATTAGGCGAGGAGCAGGCTGGGGCCTACTGGATTTTGGCAGGTGAAGGCAGCAGGAGACTTGCCATCTCCACAGCAGGGGAACAGCTGGCAGTGCTGAACCCCACTAACACTTGAACGAACGTGTTTGGCTCTGTGGAGACGACACTTCTGAACACCAACTGACGCTGTTGGAGCCCAGGATTAGGCGAGGAGCAGGCTGGGGCCTACTGGATTTTGGCAGGTGAAGGCAGCAGGAGACTTGCCATCTCCACAGCAGGGGAACAGCTGGCAGTGCTGAACCCCACTAACACTTGAACGAACGTGTTTGGCTCTGTGGAGACGACACTTCTGAACACCAACTGACGCTGTTGGAGCCCAGGATTAGGCGAGGAGCAGGCTGGGGCCTACTGGATTTTGGCAGGTGAAGGCAGCAGGAGACTTGCCATCTCCACAGCAGGGGAACAGCTGGCAGTGCTGAACCCCACTAACACTTCAACGAATGTGTTTGGCTCTGTGGAGACGACACTTCTGAACACCAACTGACGCTGTTGGAGCCCAGGATTAGGCGAGGAGCAGGCTGGGGCCTACTGGATTTGGGCAGGTGAATGCAGCAGGAGACTTGCCATCTCCACAGCAGGGGAACAGCTGGCAGTGCTGAACCCCACTAACACTTGAACGAATGTGTTTGGTTCTGTGGAGACGACACTTCTGAACACCAACTGACGCTGTTGGAGCCCAGGATTAGGCGAGGAGCAGGCTGGGGCCTACTGGATTTTGGCAGGTGAATGCAGCAGGAGACTTGCCATCTCCACAGCAGGGGAACAGCTGGCAGTGCTGAACCCCACTAACACTCTAACGAAGGTGTTTGGCTCTGTGGAGACGACACTTCTGAACACCAACTGACGCTGTTGGAGCCCAGGATTAGGCGAGGAGCAGGCTGGGGCCTACTGGATTTTGGCAGGTGAAGGCAGCAGGAGACTTGCCATCTCCACAGCAGGGGAACAGCTGGCAGTGCTGAACCCCACTAACACTTGAACGAACGTGTTTGGCTCTGTGGAGACGACACTTCTGAACACCAACTGACGCTGTTGGAGCCCAGGATTAGGCGAGGAGCAGGCTGGGGCCTACTGGATTTTGGCAGGTGAAGGCAGCAGGAGACTTGCCATCTACACAGCAGGGGAACAGCTGGCAGTGCTGAACCCCACTAACACTTGAACGAACGTGTTTGGCTCTGTGGAGACGACACTTCTGAACACCAACTGACGCTGTTGGAGCCCAGGATTAGGCGAGGAGCAGGCTGGGGCCTACTGGATTTTGGCAGGTGAAGGCAGCAGGAGACTTGCCATCTCCACAGCAGGGGAACAGCTGGCAGTGCTGAACCCCACTAACACTTGAACGAACGTGTTTGGCTCTGTGGAGACGACACTTCTGAACACCAACTGACGCTGTTGGTGCCCAGGATTACGCATGCCGCATGCAGAGGCCAATGGGCAGCGGTTTTTATGGAGGTTGTGGACTACTACTGATTCTAACCATGCTCCACTTAGGCCTCTGGCTCCACTGTCTCTACTATTTACCCTGGCCTCCAACCCCGCCAGCTACATCTCTGAAGTGGCGTCAGCACAATCTACACTTGTTCCTGTGTTACTGGTGCTCAGTCCCATCAGTTGATCCCCTGATGTTTGTCCAGCAAGTTCGCCAGCTCTGTCCTCATTCCCACTACTGGTTATGGGAATGTGGACAGAGCAGGAGACCTTGCCGGACACACATCAGGGGATAAACTGATGGGACTGAGCCACAGGAACACAGGAACAAGTGTAGATTGTGCTGACGCCACTTCAGAGATGTAGATGGCGGGGTTGGAGGTCAGGGGAAATAGTAGAGACAGTGGAGCCAGAGACCTAAGTTGGGCACGGTTAAAAATCAGTAGTGGTTTGAATGTTGATGGAGCTGGTGACTCTGCCGTCCACACAGCAGGGGATCAGCTGGCATTACTGAACCCCAGTAACACAGGAGCTAGTGTGTTTCTCTGTGCAGACGACACATCTGAGCGACAACTGGCTGTGTTGAAGCACAGGGATTATAGTTCAGGTGGTAGAAAAATGAACACACCAGCAGACCTGGATACAGTTGCCAACCACTAATTTAGTCTGTAAGAGGAATGGCAAAGTCTTTGGAGATCCAGGCCTTGTTCATTTTCAGAAAAGTCAGCCGGTCAACATTATCGGAAGATAGTCGCGTGCGACGGTCTGTTAGTACACCACCTGCGGCACTAAAGACACGTTCCGATAATACACTGGCAGCAGGGCAAGCCAGCACCTCCAATGCATACTGGCTAAGCTCTGGCCATGTATCCAGCTTAGAGACCCAAAACTTGAAGGGGGAAGAGCCATCTGGGAGTACAGCGACAGGGCAAGACATGTAGTCTGACACCATCTGACGGAAGCGTTGCCTCCTGCTGACTCGAGGCGTCGCTGATGGTGTAGACAATTGTGGTGGACACACAAAACTTTGCCACATTTGGGCCATAGTGGTCTTGCCTTGTGCTGCGGCACTGCCTCTGCTCCCTCTTTGTGCAGAGTTTCCTCCACTGCCTCGACGCACAGAGCTGCTTTGTAAAGCACTTGCAACAATGCTGTCGGGTGGAATGGAAAACATTATGGACTGCACCAGTGACTCTTCGTACTCCCGCATTTTACGCTCCCGGTTCAACGTTGGTATGAGCCTTTGTACGCTGTCCCGGTAGCGAGGATCTAGGAGGGTGTACACCCAATAATCAGCCGAGACGAGAATGTGGGCGATGCGGCGGTCGTTTCTCAGGCACTGCAGCATGAAATCAACCATGTGATGCAGACTCCCAACTGCCAAAGAACCGCTGTCCCCTGTTTGAGGCGTGACCTCGACCTGCTCTGCATCACCCCACCCTCGCTGTACATACTGAGTAGAGGTTTGTGTACCTCCCTCCTCTGGAGAGATGTCTTCCTCCTCCATCGACTCCTCCTCATCCTCCTCACAAAGTGTCCCCTGCCTAGGCCTTTGTGAGGAAACACGTAGCGCAGACTGTCCAGAAGCAGATGGCATTTGGGACTCCTCATCCTCCACCTCTTCTGAAACCTCATCCCTTAGTGCTTGCAGTGTTTGTTGAAGCAGGCAGATAAGGGGGACAGTCATGCTGACTAGTGCATCATCTGCACTCGCCATCCGCGTGGATTCATCGAAGGCACGCAAAACGAGGCAGATGTCCTTCATAGAGGCCCACTCAATGGTGCTGAAGTGTGAACGGCGCACAGTGCGACTTGTTTGCGCCTGATGCAGCTGGTACTCCATGACTGCTGCCTGCTGCTCACACAACCGCTCCAACATATGTAACG
Organism: Dendrobates tinctorius; assembly: GCF_039654945.1. NCBI lineage: Eukaryota > Metazoa > Chordata > Amphibia > Anura > Dendrobatidae > Dendrobates > Dendrobates tinctorius. The sequence goes on along the minus strand of NW_027361676.1, from coordinate 43,866,659 downwards.
TTGAATTCCACCGGGTGGGTAGGTCACATATGATGCGATGTTCTGGAAGGCCAAATCGTCGCTGCAGAGCAGCGAGGCGCGATCTTGCCGTGCTGGAACGTCGCAAGTGAGCGCACTCTATGCGGACCTTGTGCAACAGTGCATCAAGATCCGGATAGTCCCTCAGAAAGCTCTGCACGACCAAGTTAAGAACATGTGCCAGACATGGGATGTGTGTGAGGTTGCCTAGGCCAAGAGCTGCCACCAGATTTCGGCCATTGTCACACACTACCAAGCCCGGCTGGAGATTCGCTGGCCCAAACCACACATCGCTCTCCAGCTTGATAGCATTCCAGAGCTCCTGCGCTGTGTGGCTTCGATTCCCCAAAGAAATTAATTTGAGTACAGCCTGTTGACGTTTGGCCACGGCTGTGCTCATATCGGTCGTAACAGGCTCCTGCTCTGCTGTTTCTGAGGAACTTGAGTAGGAGGAGGAGTCTATGTGTACAGACTGGAGTCCTGCAATCCGTGGCGTTGGAAGAACACGTACAGCGCCACTCTCCAGATCCGTACCCGGCTCCACAACATTGACCCAGTGGGCAGTGAGGGAAAGGTATCGTCCCTGTCCATGGTTACTGGTCCACGCATCGGTGGTCAGGTGGACCTTGCTACTAACGGCGTTTAGTAGCGCATGTTTTATTTTGCCCTCAACATGTTTCTGCAGGGCAGGGACGGCTCGCCTGCTGAAATAAAAGCGGCTGGGCACGTTGTATTGGGGGACTGCCAATGCCATTAAGTCCCGGAAGGTGTCAGTGTCCACCAGCCTGAATGACAGCATTTCAACTGCCAGAAGTTTGGCAATGCCAGCATTCAGAGACTGTGCTCGGGGATGGTTTGCCGAGTAAGGGCGCCTTTTATCCCATGCCTGTGCTACCGATGGCTGTGATGGATGGGAACGTGCTGTTATGGGTGGAATCTGACAGGGTCTCCGGACAACAGTGGCAGAGGTTCTTCCTTGGCGATCCTGTGAGGAAGCCGAACCAGCAGTGTGTGAGCTGGAGGAAGAGGGCCCAACACGAACTGAAGAGGTGGTAGGTGGTGCTGTACGTTGGCCTACGTCTTGAGGGTGTCTCTGCAACTCCAACTCGTGCTTGGTGCGCACATGTTTCCACATATTTGTGGTATTGAGGTTGCTGACATTTCTCCCTCTTTTGACTCTCTGATGACACAGCTTGCATTTGACAAAGCAAATGTCATCTGCAACTGTGTCAAAAAAGGACCACGCACTGCAACTCTTGTGAGCGCCCGGTTTGCCTTTGGAAGGAGGAATGCTCCTAACGGGTGCCGAAGTGGAGGGTACAGGCAACCAAGTCTTCCCCCTCCCTCTGCCTCCTGTTTTGGCCGGTAGGGGAATCTCTTCCTCCGAGCTGCTCCCACCACCTTCCTGTTGCTCACGCCATGATGGGTCAAGGACCTCATCATCTTCCCTCCCCTCTTCAAACAGCTGCTTCTCCGGGGTTGTCTCGCCAGCACCGTACGCACCAGAAAGTGGCAACTGAGTCTCGTCATCATCTGATGCGTACTGAGGTGTGCTGACCATAGGCACTGGCCCACTCGCCTCTTCAGATTCAGAGGGACAAAGAAGTTGCGCATCACTGCATACTCCCTCTTCTTCACATTCAGGAATGCTGCTTGGCTGGCCCCCTCTTTCCAAGCCAACAGATTCCGAGAACAGAAGTAGAGATTGTGATGGCTCCTGTCCATGTCTCTCTGACTGCCTGGGCACTTTGGCAGGTGGTGAAGAGACAGATGGTTGCTCTTCGGTGCTCTGACCCTGAGAGGATGCGGAAGTAATTGAAGTCGATGCGTTAGCTGCCATCCATCCGACAACGGCTTCAATTTGTTCCTCCCGCAGCAGTGGGGTACGTTGAGGTCCTACAAAGCTGCGCATAAAGGACTGTTGCCTGCTAAAACTGGGGGATGCTGATCCACTGGTGCCCGCAGCAGGCCCAGAATCCCCACGTCCTCTACCTGTAGAATCCCCACGTCCTCTCCCTGCAGAATCCCCACGTCCTCTCCCTGCTGAAACTCCACGCCCACGCCCACGCCCCCGCGCCTTACTCCCTGCCTTCTTCATCTTGCAAGACTGCTTAAGATAGGCAAAAAAGGACAAAGGGGGGCCTTAGTGTGCTTATTCCTGAACAGCTGGTTACAGGTACAAGAAACACTAATTTTATGAAGTGTGTGTGTGTGGACTAGACTTTAATAGGAGCTGATGTGGCCTACACAAGTTCAAAATGTAGTGTTTGGTAAACTTTTTATGTGGTTTCTTTGTTTGAAACAAACTCAAAGTATGAGAACAAAGAATTGAAACTGATAGTATCACCAACTTTTTGGAGCTATTACAATGCAGGCAGGTAACCTACAATGCAAAAGATGAGGCTCCAAAAAAATTGGGTAATACTAATCTGGCTGTGCCGGCAGGGCACAAGCCAGAAAAAAAGGCTCCTCTATCTACTCCTATATAGTGTTTGCAACCAACCAATGTTGATGGATACGGATGGATGCACACTAATAGGAGAAGAAAAAATGAGCTGCACTCAGAGACAAATATGTGTGAGGCAGTGACGCACGTTGAGCGTCCTACAACCAGACGTAGCTGCAGGACACTCTACTCAGCGTGAGCTGCACTCACACACAGTCAGAGACCTCTCAGACAGCCGTCAACAGTGCAGCTAAGTGGGCACTGGCACTGACAGGCTGCAGAAAGGCTCCGCTGTGTACTCCTATATAGTGTTTGCAACCACCGTAGATGGAGACGGATGGATGCACACTAATAGAAGAAAAAATGAGCTGCACTCAAATAAAAATATGTGTGAGGCAGTGACGCACGCTGAGCGTCCTACAGCCAGACGTAGCTGCAGGACACACTACTCAGCGTGAGCTGCACTCACACACAGTCAGAGACCTCTCAGACAGCCGTGAACAGTGCAGCAAAGTGGACACTAGCACTGAAAGGCTGCAGAAAGGCTCCGCTGTCTACTACTAGTGTTTGCAACCAACGTATATGGATACGGATGGAAGCACACTAGATTGAAATTATTTAAAAAATGCAGCTCAAAAAATAAAAGATGTATGAGGCAGCAGTGATCACACTGGGTGGCCTACAGCCTGACGTGGCTGCAGGACCCACTCCACAGCGTGAGCTGCACTCACACAGCCCTTGCAGACAGCTGTGAAAACAGCGCTGCTAGGGAAAAGCAAGCTACAGTGGTGGTTTATGTAGCCTGGATAAAGCACAATATTGTTTTTAGAATCGCTATTTCTAACTGTCCCTCACAGTCTTCTACAGCAGCCTGTCCCTAACTGAATTCACAGCAGAGTGACCAGAAATGGCGGCTGCGGTGGCTTTTATAGTGCATCATGACATCATTTCGGCAGCCAATCACAGCCATGCCAATAGTTAACATGCCTACATGCCTAACAGGATGTGCCCACACTTCGGAGGATTCCCATTGGCTTAATCAAAGCAAGCAGGCTCATAGCATGATGGGAACTTCCTATTCCGATTCCGATCCCGGAATCCGATATGAAAAAAGTATCGGAATTAAGTATCGGAATTCCGATACCGCTGATATCGGCCGATACCCGATACTTGCGGTATCGGAATGCTCAACACTAGTGAACACGTCAAGTGGTGACCCCGGCCCTGGGGGGGGGAGGCAGCCCAGTTTGGGAAGTTGAAAAAATGGCAATGTATGTGTTTGAGTTTTGAAAGGGCTATGGCTGCCACAAAATTCCGGCCATTATCACTAACTACCTTGCCTGCCTCAAGATGTAGACTGCCCAACCATGACTCAGTTTGTCGCTGCAAGTAGTCAGCCAGTGCCTCCGCGGTGTGTCAGTTGACCCAAAACACATCATCTTCTACACAGCCTGCTGATGCTTACCAGTAGCTGTTCGATAGTGGGACACCTCGTGTGCAACACTGGCAGCTGCGGATGGAGTGCTCGTGCGACTGCGCTCTGTGGACGAGCTTTCGCTTCTGGAGGAGGAGGAGGGTCGAACGCCTACAGCCAACTGCTTCTTAAACCATGGGATAGGCAGCACTGTCCCACCGCCGCTGTCCCCTGTGGACCCCAATTGCTTGAGTGCATGGACAATGCGGTCTTTCACATGCAGGTGGAGGGCTGGGATGGCTTTGCGAGAAAAGAAGTGCTGACTGGGTAGGTTATAGCGTGGTACTGCGCAGGCCATGAGCTCACGGAAAGCTTCACTTTCAACCAACCGATAGGGCATCATCTCTAACGAGATTAGTTTGGCAATGTGGACGTTCAAACAGTGTACGTGGATGAGAGGATGAGTACTTTCTTGTCCTACTCAGTGTCTCTGGTAGGGTGAGCTGGACTTGAGAGCTTCATATGGTGGAACTAGCGATGGACATGGCGGACTGAGAGAGGGTTGGTGATGGTGTTGGTGGTGTTGCTGATTGCCTAGATTCAGTCTTTCGTAGCAATAACATTGTGATTCCCCGACTGCTTTGGCCTTGCGACGACACCTCAACATTTGCTACTGGTGGTGTGCTAACCGGTGGGCTTACAGTGGGGGAAGCGATGTAGCGTTGCTGACTACCTTGATTCGGAGCAGGTGCACATGTGGTACGTGAGGTTTGGTAGTCCGTCCACGCTTGCAAGTGCATGGTGGTTAAATGTCTAAGCATGCAACCGGTATTCAAATTTCTCAGATTTTTCCCTCGGCTAAAGGTCTTTGCGCACTTCTTATAGATAACTTTTGCCTGATCATTAGGATTTTGTTAATAAAAAAGGCCACACTGCACTCTTCCTACTATGGAAGACATTTTGAGGCCTTGCACGCTGTGCTAATTTGACCATCTGGCCAAGCTGTCCTGCAACTCTTTGGATTTTTGCAAACCGTTTTAGGACTGCTACAGGCCTGCCAGATAACAGCTGTTGCAATGTCACTGCTTGCTGCCTATACTCCTCCTCCTCTTCTGAGCTATTGGCAGCGGCACCCTCTTCCCCCAATGGATGCCAATCTGGGTCAACAACTGGGTCATCCATCACCTCCTCTTCAATTTCATGTGCACCTTCCTCTGTGTCACCGTGTAAGGTGGTATAATATGTGGGAATGGGCACCTGAGTTTCATCGGGGTCTGCTTCTGCCTCAGTAAACTGCGAGGACAATGTAGTGCTCTGAGTGAATGTACCAGCAGAAAAATCTAGCAGTGGCTGTGCATCATTGCACTCCATGTCCGATTCATCTTGGACTGGGGAATTCACGAAGAGGAGGCGATAGAGCAATGTAAGCCAAATCTTGTTCCTGAAGCTCTGGCTTTAAAAGTGGTTTACCTACTCCCAGAAAAGGGAGCCTTTGAGGCCTTGTGGAGCAGATGCACCACCACCCTCACCATCAGTACCAGCTGGCAACCCCCGCCCACTTCCACGGCCTCTTCCACCATACATCCTCATTTTTGGAAAAAGGTACCCAAAATACCACCAGCTATATGGTACTGTAAAACAAGGTACAAGGTGTATATAGCTTTGGGGAGAAATATTATCTCAGGCCCACTATAGATTACACCTCAATTTAACAGGCTGAAATTAATCATAGAATCGTAGTGTTGGATGGGACCTCCTGGGCCATCTGGTCCAACCCCCTGCTCAAATTGGCTGGTGTATGACAAAGTACAAGGTGTATATAGTATTGTGGAGAATTTTAATCTCCCTAGAGATTTTAGGAGGCTGAACTATTATCTCAGGCCCACTATAGATTACACCTCAATTTAACAGGCTGAAATTGGCTGGTGTATGACAAAGTACAAGGTGTATATAGTATTGGGGAGAATTTGAATCTCCCTAGAGATTTTAGGAGGCTGACAATGATGCTCTCAGTCCAAGTATGGCAGCAGGCAGCCTAATAAGCAGGACTGCTGCACACAAAAGTGTGGAAAAATGAACGCTTGGTAACTGTGCAGAAAAGAGGAAGAAAAGTATCTTTGCTTTTAAAAAAGCAATTTGCACAACAGTGTGCAAACAGCAATGCAGCTAACAGGGAGCCTTATAAGGCAGCCTAATAACCAACAGAGCTGATGCACAAAAATATAGCCTCCCCTGTCACTGAACACAAACTGTTGTGTTGTACAGTGGAAATTGCTAACAGCAGAAGCAGTTTTTTTGTTCTTCTTCCTTGCCTAACGCTCTCCCTTATTCAGAATCAGCAGCTGTAACCTCTCCCTAATGCTAATATCGGCAGAAGTAAGATGGCGGTCAGCGTGCACGCCCTTTTATAGCCCCTGTGACGCCACACAAAGCAAGCCAATCACTTGCATGCCCTTCTCAAAGATGGTGGTGACCGATGCCCATGTCATCGCGTTGCCCACAATGTGCGTCCTCCATCATTGGCTGAAAAAGGGCGCTGGAAGCATCATTTTAAACGCGACTTTGGCACTCTGGTTGCCGACCTCGTGGCTGACCTCACGCTATGGTCAGGTTTCGTTTCATGAAACCCAACTTCAGCGAAAGTCATCGACTTATGAATTTGACCGACCCGTTTCGCTCAACTCTACTATTCACCATTACCTTCATGTCTTCATAATAATAATAATAAATTTAATAATAAATTTTATTTCTATAGCGCCGACATATTCCGCACCACTTTACATTTCAGAGGGGATTTGTACAGACAATAGACATTACAGCATAACAATAATCACATAGATTATAACAAATACCAAGAGGAATGAGGGCCCTGCTCGCAAGCTTACAGTCTATGAGGAAAGAGGTAGGCATGAAAGGTGGGTGGTAACAGTTGCCCTGATTGTATGGACCAGCCTTAATGTTAAGTGTGTAACAGTTCAGACACAGAGGGCTAATGGATGCATAAAGCATGTGGGAACTTGATGCGGGGAACCTGGTTATGGTAAAACTTTTGGCTGTGGCACACAGGGATAGATTAGGTTAATGTGTTGAGGCAATAGGCCAGTCTGAATAAAGCGTTTTCAGGGCACGCTTAAAATTCTGGGGATTGGGGACTAATCGTATTGACCTGGGAAGTGCATTCCAAAGAATTGGCACAGCACGTGTAAAGTCTTGGAGACCGAGTGGGAGGTTCTGATTATTGAGGATGCTAACCTCAGGTCATCAGCAGAGCGGAGGGCGCGGGTACGGTGGTATACTGAAACAAGGGAGGAGATGTAGGGTGGTGCTGAGCCATGGAGGACTTTGTGGGTGAGGGTAATAAGTTTATACTGAATTCTGGAGTGGATGGGTAACCAGTGTAATGACTGGCACAAGTTGTTCATGTTATCATGGTGAAAAAATGTGATAAAAGTATTTTGTCACGATTTTAACATTACACTTGTATTAAAAATGTATGTCAAACCAAAAGGTGGTGCTGGCTGCAGAAATGGTAACGTTATATAAAAAAAAATCTATGCCACAGGAAAAAAGTGGGCATCATTACAAGCAACAAAACTTCCAGCACTGCTGGCAGTAAGGCTGGAGTCACACACAAGGTAGAAAAATACGGACCGTATTTTTCATCCGTAATACGCATAAATGGTCCCTAAATAGTGCTCCGTATGTCATCCGTTGTCAGGGTGTGGCCACGTATTTTTCTCATGTAAACATCCGTATGTAATCCGTATGGCATCCGTAACCCGTTTTTTTCTCGCAGGCTTGCAAAACGGACATTTAATGGTTTTGAGGCCTGCACATAATTAAAATCATCAGCACCAACCCTATTTATTGCCTCAACATGAGGTGGCAGCCTCCAATCTGCCCATTTTGGTGCTCTGCTTGTGTTGGGGTCTTGCTGGTTGTTAGCAAACATGTCTGACACACTTCAGTTCACCCCAACTGACTGTGTTCTCTTCAACTGGGTTTTGTCCAGGCGCTTTGGCCAGCTATACCCAGTGATTGTGGATCCGAGGAGGAGGAGACACATGTGGTTCCATCCACTTTTGAGGCAACGACTCACAAGAGGTCATTTTCAGCCCCTCTATTCTTCTCTGCGGGATCATCCGGAAAAATTTTACAAATACTGTCGCATGAGCCTTGCAACATTTGATCTACTGTACTCCTGGAGACAGTGCGCCCTGGGATCCTGTGATAACCTTTCAGGAGAAAAGGATGCACCAAACTAGATCTGCAGAGGAGCGACTTCTACTCACATTACGGTATGTACTACACAACCACATTCTCTATGTTCATGATGTGTTGCCCAAACTCTGTTTTTTATTTGGTCCGAAGTTTAATGCCCTCATCTTATTCCAGATATATATAAACTTACAGACCAGAATGTTATGTGTAATATGTACTGAATATCACATAGTGATTGTGCGGCCAAATATATTTGTGTTAGTAGATATGAATCACTAACAAGTTTGGCATGTATGTACCTGGTGTTTTGTTAATTTGTGCATTCTAAAATGTTCCATTTCTGTTGTTCTTCTGCTTCCTGTCCACTGGCCTGTCTTCTGCAGCCCTCCACCATGATTTTCTCATTGGAAGATCTACCATTTCTGGCATAGTCAGGTCGACATGTAGTCAAATATGGTCAACACTACATCAACTCATCATGCCCCAGCCCAGGATGGAAGACTGGTTGAGGATATCAAGGGACTTTGAGGAGGAATGCCAGTTTCCTAATTGGATTGGGGCCCTTGATGGCAAACATATCCGGGTACGTAAGCTGGCAAACTCTGGCTCACAATTCTTCAAATAGAAACAATATTTTTCTATTGTACTGTTGGCTCTGGCCGACCCTCAATACAAGTTTATAATTGGTGACATTGGGGCCTATGGAAGGACGGGAGACTCTAGAGTCTTCAATACTTCCATTATGAGTCGGCGGCTACGCAACAACCAGTTGGATCTACCACCACCACGCCAGCTACCAGGATCCACTCAAGAATCAGTCCCTTATGTCCTTGTGGCAGATAAGGCTTTTCAGTTAACGCGCAATGTCATTAGGCCATATCCCCGACGCAACCTGGACCACCGGCGCTGAATTTGTAACTTGCACCTATCACGTGCTCGGCGACTGGTGGAGTGCTCCTTTGGCATTCGTTGGCCAAAATGTTGGGTCCTCCAGTCTGCCATTCAGCTGAGTTAACAAAATGTAAATGAAGTAATTAAAGCATGTGGCGTTGCCCATAACTACACCAGGATACATGATTGTTCCTCCTTTGCTGGTGTTGTGCGTGGATCAGACAATGTACATAGGGCGAGACCACCTATCAACCCTCAACGTAGACCGCTCTCTAGGCTCAAAGTGCGTGATATTTTCGCAAATTACATTTGGTAACCTGAGGGGGAAACTTCTTGGCAAGAGCATGCTGTGTCTATGTTGTAAATGTTTCTTTTTGGCCTTTGGGAAACTATATATATTACAACCACTTATGTCTTTTCTCTGTTTAGAAATCAATGTGGAGGCATATGGCAGCATGTCATGATGTAAGTGCATCATTGATAAAGACAACAACAATTGAAAGTGAAAACTTTTTATGTATCCTTTTTTTTAAAGGCCTTGTGAAGCCTTATGTTATTTAGCAAAATGGCCAGAATTGGCCTTAGAAGTTCACACATGGCGTTTTTTTCGCGTTTCTGTGGCGGTTTTAACCACGCGATTTTGCCGCGAAAACGCGAAAAATAAGCATCCTATGCATTCCTATGGGATTCCGCAATGCTGTGCTAATGCTGCGGTTTTTACCGCGGCGGAATCGCTTCGCGGTAAAAAACGCAGCATGCTCATTAATTTGCGGAATCGCGGCGATCCCGCACCCATAGGAATGCATTGTTCCGCTTACTTCCCGCATGTGGCTGTGCACACCATGCGGAAAGTAAGCTGAACAATTGCGGATGGGACCCACGGTCCAGAGGAGAGGAGACTGTCCTCCGGGCTTTGGGTACCATATCCCTGTAAAAAATAGAATTTAAAATAAAAAATATTGTTATTCTTACCTTCCGGCGTCCCGCGCTGTCTTCCCGCCTCTCTCCACGCTTCCGGTCCCAGTAAGCCTTTGCGAAAATGCCCACGATGGCGTCCGTTCTCACGGGATCGTGAAGTCTCGCGGTCATTCGCACGACGTCATCGCGAATTACCGCGAGACATCGCAATCCCGCGAGAACAGACGTCATCGCGGGCATTTTCGCAAAGGATTACTGGGAACGCCTGCGCGGGACGTCGGAAGGTAAGAATAACACCATTTTTTATTTTTTTTTACATTCTATCTTTTACTACTGATGCCGCATAGGCGGCCTCAGTAGTAAAAATTTGGTCACACTCGTCAAACACTATGTTTGACGAGTGTGACCAACCTGTCAATCAGTTCTCCAAGCAATGCTGCAGATCGCTTGGAAAACGCTAGCATTTTGCAAGCTATTTACGCTTACAAAATGCTAGTTTTTCCGCGGGAAAATCACGGGAATTTAAAATGCGATTTTCCCGCGGAATGGAATTCCGGAATTCTCACGGTAGTTTCCGCGAGAGATCCGGTACGTGTGCACTTAGCCTTAAAATACAGCATTTAACCACAAAAACACATGCAAAGTTATAAATTGTAGTATGTAGGGGGTGGAGAAGGCGGCAGCCCAGCCTGTGTTGCCTGATGGCTAGTGTGGCCACCTTGGCCCTCGGCCTGTGTGGGGGCGTACTCTTGACCATGATGGAGGTAGTGGGCCGGCTCATGGGCTTGAGGTGGATACTGGGCACTATATTGGAGACAACTCTCCTGTTGAGGCTGGTAGGGCCGTGAGTCTAAACCACCAAAATGGCTATGTCGTCCCCAACCAGATTGGGACCAGCCTCCAACATTGGCTGGGAACAAGTGGCCATATTGGTGTGCTGGGTTATACCCTGACATTTGGGAATGATGTTGCCAATGTTGGGAAGGGGGGGAAGGGGGTGAGGTGTAGGCCCACGTGTAGGAGGATCCTAAGACCCTGATTGAGCAAGCACTTGGGGATGTGGGTTAAAACGCATGAGATTCCTGGGTGACATCTGCCACCTCTCCAGGAAGTCAAACAGCTCATAAGGGTATTGGGGGGTGTGCTTGCGTCAATTAGGATCTGAATGGATCCTCGCACACGTAGCCACACCTCACGGGGAAGGGAACGTAGATAATGGGCAAGACTGTGTGAGTACTCCTCCTCCCCATCATCAGTGGCAACTCTGTTACGGGAATTTTGGGCCCCTGTATCCACATTGGTCGTGATATCAGTGGCAAGGATATGCCGCCTTCGTCTATGTCACCTGGATGGCACAGCAGGCTGGGGGGAGCCCTCTAGGCAAACAGTTGGGCTGCTGCTGTTGCCCTGTTCATCATGGATGTTGAGTGGTGATGTAGCTGACGGTCCTTGTTGTGGCTCTGTTCCTGGTGGTGGTGTTTCTGGTGGCGGCCCAGGTTCTAGGGCAGGATCAGGTCAAGCCGGAGAAGTGACTTGGGCCTGGCTCCTTGAAAGCTCACAAGATGGTCCAGACAGCTCAACCCCTCCACCTACAGGATCGATGGCCTCTGATTCAGACCCTGTCTCCCTTTCAGTGATGTTAGAGTGAGTTCTGTGATTAAATATAAAATGTAGAAAAAGGAAATTTTTGATTGGGCCCTATAAAGCATTTGTGTCATGTGGTGTTTTTTTTATACTTACGGTCTGAGATCCATAATTGGAGCGAGGAACAAGAGGCGGTCGAAATAAACATATTTCCGCTTTGTGTGGGCCCCTGAACCACTTCTTGCCCGCTGCTGGCGCTCACGACAATACTGGTCACAGATGCTGCGCCAGCATCTCATCACATCTTCGACTGCAATGTGACATAAAAGAATGAAAACTTACAATTTGCCTAAAACAAGTTTTTGAACTAGTATCAAAGTCATATGGCCTACTAGGGTGTGAGTTCTACCCAGAGTGGCATATAGCAATGCTGCAACCAGGCAAGATGCACAGGGTCACAGTAACTCATGTGGCAATTAGCAACTCTTTAAACTGTTTTTGCTAGGCATTATGAGGAGCTTGGGGACAGGGTAACATTCTCTCAGGGTCAAACAGTGTGTCCAAAAATAATTTACAAGACACAAGAGCCCAATATCAGAAGCACAGGATGTGGGGGGCCTACTTATAACATTTTTTTGGGATGGTAGGTAATTTGACATGCATAATTTATGTGCACATACTTATGTGTTGCTGCTCCTCACGTGGTCGATCACCAAAATCAGGGAACATTTTGCGACATATGCGACTCCATGCCAGACTACTTTCTTGCCCGGTCGGCATAATGTGCATCCCGTTGGTCCCATAATTCCGGGCGATCACGCACAAGGACAATTAGCAGCTCCACATTGAGATTCTGGTAGGGTGCCATGATGCTGTACTCCGTGGAAGCATACTTCCTGTATGTCTGGAGCGTTTTTTGAGATAATTTGCATGTCTAAGCTTCCTGATGATGGATTGGCCCATTTCCTGTCACCAGGAAAAGTATTGCGTATTTCTCGCAAGTCACACGGGTGGTCCGTGTGTAATGCAATGTTTTTGCGCACTCATAGCCTTGCATTGGCGTACTATGGTCGTAATACGCTGACAATCGCAGCATGCTGCGATTGGCATGGACCGTAGAAAATATGAGAGAAAAATACGGCTGATGGGAGCTATCCCATAGAGAATCATTGGTCCGTGTGCAATGCATTGTTTTATCGCCTCTCACTCGTCCATATTCCTCTCTAGTGTGACGCTGGCCTTACTTTTTCATGTTTAAACAAGTACACCTGTTTTGCCTCCATAAATATAGGAATAATTTTTAGACTGGTAGTGAAAAAGCTATGGCTTCATTTGCCGAAAAACAAGAATAATTTTTTCACTCCTTAAGGGTCCCGTTTCACTTAGCGACGCACCAGCGATTCCGACAACGATACGACCTGGTAGGGATAGCTGATGCGTCGCTAAATGATCTCTAGTAAGCTGCCAAACAGACAGATCTCTTCAGCGCCGCAGCAACGATCCAGCGATCAAACACAGCAATGCATGCTGGCCAACGGGACGCCGAAGCTGAAAAAATGGCCCAGGACATTCCTGCACGATCTGCGATATCCAGCACGGGGGCCGGTCGCTGCTGCATGTCACATGTAGTGAGATCGTAGGCGAGATCGCTGTTGCGTCACAAATCAGTGACGCATTAGCAATCTCGCTATGTGAGACGGGGCCTTAAGTGATAAAGTCATGGCCTCTTTCATTCTCACCTCCTTTGTTCAAACACAAGCAGGGCAGGTATTTGCTCCAAAAAAGAAATAATTTTTGGACCGTTTCTACAATTTAAAAATTCTGAAAAATCTGACACTGCAGAGTCTAATTAAATAGCTTTCCAGGTCATCGGCAATTTTCATATAGATAGGTTGAGGTCACTTGGACATTATTAAAGCTATGTTTGCATCACAGAGCTCTATAAGGGTTTGATATACACCTAGGAGATCTCGAAGTGTTATATATGGTTTCCGGGCAATTAGAGGCTTTGTGATTGATTTATCAAGTTTTCTTAAAATTTCAGTGAAACTAATGAAGTTAACTTTAGTGGGTGTAGAAATTAGGTCCTCACTGTCTTAATCTTTTTGTTTCTGGAAATGAGTTGTGCAGAACCCCTCTTTTTTACATCAGTTGCTTTATTAACAAGCATAAAAGTCACAAAATGAGCATAGAATCATCTGTAAGAAAGTGTACCAAATCTAGAAACAGTATGTATTTACTTTAAATTTCAAGCGAATACAAACAAAATAAATTACGGAATGCAATCAGAATGTGACTTCTATTGTTTACAGGTGACAGTTTGACTGCCAATAAAACAAAAGAAGAACAATTTGCATTAACTGTGCACTATAGTAAATGGCAGTAAAACAGATTTAATTATATCAATCTTTGTAGTGTTTCAGATTGTTCTTTTATGCTACCCAAGACTGTTCTAAGGAGAAAGCAATTGCTTTGGATTATGTCCAGGATTACATTTCTCTGTTCTTGTATCGCTGGAGACAATTGGAATTTTAAGAGATGTGCAATTACAGTGGTTCTGATTACACAGTACTTTAGAATCCCAGTAAAATCCTTTGTAGAAATAGAAATGACCTAACTGAGATGAAGGCCACTCTTCTTATCCTTATGACATCATTATTATTCAACCCTTCGTATAAATGATAAAGAAAGTGGACGTACCATAGTGCTGTGTAAGCACTGCTCAGTGGGTCCAATGAGCATAAACTATGTGATTTATAACTTTAATAAAGTTGACTAGGGAAGCTCAGCAATATAAGTAAAACAGAGCACCTTAAGCAATATCTACGATGCATTCAGAAGTTTGATATAAAACAACTTTGCTGTTCAGGGAAATGTTTTTAAATAACATTCAAAGTCAATTGTAATTTTTTTTACTTTTCAATTTTATTGTCTAACATGAGAGACTTCATAAGGAGACCAGGTAATAAAGAAAAATATCAATCACATGAAAAAATATGTAATATCCAATCTGCTAAGAAACATCAAACATAAAGCTTTGGGTCTATGTAAAATCAATGGTTTAGGGCAAAAACATTACTCTGTAATAATAATAATAATTTAACATAATTGTATTCATATAGCAAAAACATATTCCTCCATAATTGTGCATATGCAAAAATATCAGACACTATGGAGTATCTCAAAGAGTAATTCACCAGTTTAAATGAAATGAAAAAGGACTCTGCTTGAAAGCTTACAATCTATCAGGAAATAGGAAGCTTACAAAAGGTAAATGGTGTTTAGACTGTATGATCATGCTATCTTTATAACAAATAAGGATATTCATGTTAAGTTGTCTGAACCAGTCATCAGCCATTATCTGTACTTTTCCAGACACAAAGTGCTACTGAGTGCATCAAAAGTTTGGGAACAGATGATAGAAAGAACCAGTTATGTTAGATTAGTATTTTGATGTGATAAACCTGTCATTTAAATAGATGTGTCTTTAGGGTAAAATTAAAAATATGAGAACTGGAAATTAACCAGATTATCTGGGAGAGTGCATTCCAAAGAACTGACAGAACGAGTGAATTTTTGAAGATGGGAATTAGAGGTTATGAAGGATGTGACTCCTAGATCAGTAGCAGAACCGAGAGTATGTGCAGTGCAGTAGGCAGAGATGAGGAAGGTGATGTGAGGTGGTGTAGAACTGTGGGGATTTTTTTGGTGATGTGTGATAAGTTTATTAGCAATAGTAAAGAAAGGAAAAAAGTTCCAGCATCAAGGGTCTCTTCATTAACGTCTTGAATATTTTATTTTCATGTCAAGAATTAAAAATCATGCAGGGGCACAGCCTCTAAACACCCAACACGGTTTGAACAAAGTTCTTAGTCATATGTACTCATAACGAGTATCTCCTAATACTCTGGTACTCATAATGAGTAGCGAGTCCAATGTATGTCTATGGGAAATGCGAGTAATGGGCGGAGACTGTGTGCGGGTGAAGAATGTGTGTGGGGGTCTGTGGGGCTGTGTGTGTGCTGGCTCTGCTGGGCTGATCGGGGGTCTATGCGGGCTCTGGCGGGCTGATCGAGGGTCTGTGCGGGCCCGGCAGAGCCCGCACGGACCCCCGATCTGCCCGGCAGAGCCCGCACAGACCCCGATCAGCCCGGCAGAGCCCGCACAGACCCCCGATCAGCCCGGCAGAGCCCGCACAGACCCCCGATCAGCCCGGCAGAGCCCGCACAGACCCCCGTACACACATATGATGCTGCGCCGCCAGCCAATCACAGTAATGCCACAACAAAGAAGGCGGTAGCTTTACTGTGATTGGCTGACACATGCCAGGGAGAGATCTGAATATTGCGAGGTGAGTAGTCAAATTTACTCACTAGGATTCAAGTACCGCGAGTACCGCATTGCTCGCCGAGTACCGAATCCTAACAAGTATCCTCGCTCATTCCTAGTCATAGGCATATGAACAATACATTACAAGCATTCTTATATACCTATTCCAATAAGTGAAACCATGTATATCTGTTATTTGACATGATTAATTTATATTCATTACAAATTCAAATGTGAGACAGCTTACCAAAAATCATGACGTCTACACTCCTTGTCCACACAAAATAAGTTTGTGAAAACATATTTATGATGCAACATAATATTAGTGTGCATATGTTGTTTTAGAATTACCATAACATTGTATTTTTATTACTTCTCTTTAATTCAAAATAGTATAAGGGTAAATACTGAAAGTGAATATGTCATTTAATCACGTTGCGACCGCTGATGCGCATTATAACGGCGACCGCCTAAGGTTATTTATTAACTCATTGACATTTTTAAAAAAATATATTTATTGGTATTTTAACAATTATACAATACCGAGCCCCCAAATTATAGCTTTATATCACAGCGGGAAAATAGCCAGATTAACATCAGGTGCTATAATAAAACACTTCCCTCCCAGCCCCCCAAAGTCCATGTTGCAAGAGTAAAAAGGGTTTAGACCAATCATCAAATGAAAGTCAGTTTCCTGTATAGCATCTCTCCATAAATTTCCCAAGGACTTTAAAAGTCCAACTTTAATTTTCACAAAATCCCTTGCAATTTTTCAAAGACGTACCAACTTGACCATCAGAAGGGAAGGACAGTCGACCTGATATTTGATCTAGAAAGTAAATTCATTATAAACCTCCTCCATTTAGTGAAGAATTTCTCCGCCTCTTTATCCACATCTCTTTCCGTTTCGACTCTTTCAGAAATCAGGGCCCTGCGAACCTCGTCAACCACATCTTTAATTGTGGGGACCGTTGCGTTCAGCCAGCCACCCCTGAGTATGATTCTTTTCATCACTAATGCAATCATGTGGAACATCTGCGTACCTGCTTTTCCCAATCTAAGTTCTCCCAAACAGTGCAAAATTCAGATCTTTGGATCTTATGCCATCCTGACTCCTGTCATACAGTATCTTTCATTATCCTTTGGACCTCTTTCCAAATTCTCTGTATTTCCCTACAATCCCATAGTCCATGCTGCATATTTGTGCCCTGTACCTTGCATTTGGGGCAGAATTGGATTCTATCGACCAGGGTACCCCTACTGTAGATGGAATGTTGAACCCCATAATAGCCCTATAAATAATCGTGAAGTACGAATCTCTCCGTCTTTAATTAATTATATTTTTACGTACTGTTTTCCAACCCCCTCAAATTTTGTCCCCTCTCTCTGAATTTCCGAGTTGGCGATCCCAGCCCCTAAATATTTTCTTTGCACCTGAGGGTAACAGGTGCTTCCCCAGTATCACATAGATTTAGGTTACATTAGTCTCCTCTAGATCTAACGACATCACTTCATCCCAAGTTTTGTCCACATACTCCATTTCGACTTTAATAAGGGAATCCAGGACATGATGTTTCAACTGCTTATATTGCAGGAAATGTACTTCTGATAAGTGCAACTTGTCTATTATCTCCTTCCCATTTAGCCACCGTGACTCTGTTGCATGAAATAAATACCTCAATGAATGAATCCCTCCTTCCCTCCAAGCTGCAACATTCTACTTTCCCTCCCCACGGGGAAACCTGGATATGCCCACTGGTCCAGATATTTAGAAAATTTCAAGAGGAGACATAACTTCTTTCGAACTGCCTTCCAAGCTGCTACCATGCCCCTAAAAACTTCCACAGACTTGAGTAGTGGAGGGGTCTGGGTTCTAGATGCAGCACTGAAACGAATTTCCATGGTCTACTTAACTCATAGTCTAAATCGAAGTCCGAGTATCTGCTTATGCCTTTAATCCAGTCCAGAATATGATGTGATAAACAGGCCAAATTGTAACCTCTTACGTCAGGTAAGCCTATCCCACCCCTATCCTTAGGTAACATTAACGTCCCCAATTTAATCCTTGGCCATTTCCCCTGCCAAACGAACCTAGTGAAGGCTCTATTGAGTCTTACCAAATCTGCCTGTTTCAATATTAAAGGGACAGTTTGGAGAGGATACAGCAATTTTGGAAAACTCATCATTTTGACTAGATGGCACCTCCCCAACACTGACAGCTGGAGCCCTACCCACCTTTTTAATTCATGTTCGATTTTGCTAATGAGGGGTTCATAATTTAGCCTATATATCAATCACATTGATCTCACTATTTGTATTCCCAGATACCTTATGGATTATTTTGCCAACGAAATTCCCAGAGTCGCCGACAAACCTGAATGGCTATTTTTAGTGCCCGCCCGGTTCTTAAGGAACATAATCTGGCATTTTGATCTCTTGATTTTAAACCCTGAGAATTTTCCAAAATTTTCCATTTTCCCCAACAACCCCGGGACCGGGTCAATCATGTAAAGAACCATGTCATCTGAGAATAGACTCGCTCTAATCACTCGATGACCTACTTGAATACCCTAAAAACCGTCCTTCCCACATAGAAATCTCACAAGAGGTTCTATCGCAAGTTAAACAGTAAAGGGGATAGTGGGCATCCCTGACGAGTCCCTTTCCCCAATTAATTTTCCTCTGAGAAATTTGTCTGCCAAATCCATAGATCCTGGGCAATGGTCAGATATCACCATATCTTCCATCTCCATTTCCCTCATCTCCGGTACTACTGCATCACCTACGAGAAACAAGTCAATTCAAGACCAGGATTGGTGTGGGTGTGAGAAATGTGTGAATTCCCTTCCCAGAGGGTTCCTCAACCTCCATACATCATTGATTTCTAGATTATTGGTGAAATTTTGAAGATCAGAAACTCCAGTTCTCTCCCGTCTTTGTTGGCCTAGTGGGTCTGAATGGGTCATAACAGATTGTCTGTCCTCTGAGCAGGACATGACCAGATTAAAGTCCCCCCCAATGATAATGTCTCTTTTGTCTTCCAAGAGCAGAGTCTCCTGTAAGCCATGTAGATATTTCCTTTGTTCAGTGTTTGGGACATAGATGTTGTGAATATTCAAAGTGCCTTCCTCATATTTTAACACTAGTTGTACATGTCTCCCCTCGTTATCACTCCTACAAGACACAAGTGTGTGAGAAAAAGACTTATGTACTAATATCATGACCCCGGCTGATCTACCTGATGCACCCGATCCAAAAACTGCCCCCACCCACATCTTATGCATCCTGAATAGCTCATTTTGCTTCAAATGAGTCACATGCAGTAGAACTATATCCCCTTTCTGTTTCTTTAAATGTCGCAGTACCATTGATCTCTTCCTCGAGGACTGCAAATCCATGTTAATTTTCTAACTATGATCTAGCGGTAAGAGATATGCAAATTGTCGGCATGTAGGACCTGAACCTAAAATGTTTTTAACACAGTAAGTTATCCCCTTTCACCTCCCACAAAATGAACCATAGTTCCTTAACAAATAAACAGTAACAAAAACCTAAACAAAATGCCTTCGTAGAAACATGGCATATAACCCTCTTCCCCCCTCCCCCCCTTTGTAGTCTAACATTAAAGCATTGGACCTCTATTATTCTAATGCATCCACCAAAAACTCTTCTTGCTCCAACCACACAGTCAAAAGTGCCCGATATTTTGAGGCCATCAGGGGCGGACTTCCGAATCTTAACCTGCGAACATAAGCTGTCAAAATCCCTCTCTCCCACTGAGGGGAAAGAAAGGGGAAAAAAAAAACTTTTGGCAGGGCCTAAATCTGCCCTCAGCCAAAGCTATCAGTCAGCTTCCCTTGGAGGGCTCCCACCACTTCCTCTCCAGCGTAGGGCATACCATAATCCACTAGTATGTTTCACAGGGTAGTCGACAATGTCAATAATCCTCCTCCAGAGCCCTGACCAGAGAGCTTCTTCGGCTTCTCTCCCCCGGGTCCTCCCGCGTGCTTCTTCTCCAGTTTGGTAATCTCTTCCTGGAATCTTCAAATTGGGTTCTTTTTGGTGACATGGGATTACCTGACGATGGACATTCCCACGGGCTCAGTGTGAAGAGCCGAAATGCCTCTTTAGCGTCCTTGAAAAGGGTTGCGGATCCATCCTTTGCCGAATACAGCAGCTGAAAAGGGATATTGCATTTGAACAACATGTGGCACACTTCATTGAATTGCTTCCTCCTCATGGAAAATTCTGCTGAGTAGTCGCTAAAGAGGATGATTTTAAAACCTCTCAATAATAAGGGTTGGCTGCATTTTCTGAATGCTTGCAGCAGGCGCTCTTTATCCTTGTAATCCAAAAATTTGTCAATTGCCTGGCGTGGCCTGGACGTGGAGTCTGACCTATGCTCATTGTCTTTTCTGGATGTTCTAGGAGAGGCTGGCTTCCACTCTGCACACATGTTTAAGGCCCAGTGTCATAGGTAGATCATGTTCAAATATATCATTAAGCTGATTATGCAGGATGTTTTCTGGTAGGCCCACCAGCCTGAGGTTGTTCCTCCGTGACCTGTTTTCCAGATCATCCAATTTATCTTTAATCCAGTCTGTCATTCTATTAGATTCTGATAAAATAGTACACCTTGAACAGACTTTATCTTCAGCCTCTGAGATGCGCTGCTCTGCTTCAGTTATTCTGCTGCTGTGCTGTGCTACTACCTCCTGAAGTTCAGGCATCAGATTTCAGGACCCTGGCCAGCTCCATATATTCCCCCAGTTTAGCTCCTCCAGCTTCCTCCTCTGCCTCAGAACTTTGGAACCTGCAGCCCTTCTTCTTTCCCTACACTGTCTCCTCTCCTCTTTTCCACTGTTCTGCCTGCGTCTGTGCCTTTTTCCGCCTCCTTCCACTCGCCGCCATCTTACTGGGTGTTTCTGCTCCCTCCTCCCTTGGTCTTTCCTCATTTTCTTGGCTCATACTCCTGAGCCAGCGCTCCATGCAGGCTCTTGGTTTCCAGCCTGTCAGTCTGCTGCTGCTAGCCACTCTGCTTGCTAAACTGTGGCTGCGGGTGTGAGGAGCTCTTCTCCCCCGTGGCTGCTTACATCGAGGCCAGAGCCAGATGTCCTCATTGCCATTTTAAACAAGGGGTTAGGGTTGGATTAGGGTTAGGAGTGTGTTAGGGTTAGAGTTAGGGTTAAGGGTGGGTTAGAGTTGGGGTTAGAGTTGGGGCTAGAATTGGGGGTTTCTCAAAAGTAAAAAGTGATGATTATTACAGCTAGTTTTGAGCGCAAGTGCTCACTACTCGAGTTTGCTTAGGGTATTTGGGTATGCATGCAGTATTGCGCATCCCCACATTTTTTTTGGGGTGTCTAACAGTGCAAAACATGCAGGGCAAGGACTCTAACATGTCACTTGAGCACCTGCGATATCCAGTGCCTACCCAAACACCCAGATGCAAATTGTATAACGAACACTTGCGCTCAACACTGATAAAATTAGGACATCATATTGAATATGCTGTCATTAAATCCTGTATCATTCATATAAGTTCATAATGCTCAATTTACCCTTTGATAAAATACTTGAGGGGTATGTTTTCCAAAATGTGGTCATTCATCCACTCAATGCCGACTTTTATTCCCCATTGACTTGCATTGGGGTCGGATTTCGGACGAAACTCGGACTTTTTTTGCCGTAGTTGGACCAGTTTCATCTGACTCAAATTTTGTTTCATTAGGGTTTCACGAAACCTGATCCGACCAAAGTCGCTCAACTCTAGTCTAAAGTAATTTTTTTGTGAAAAAATGAAATGTTCATTTTTTCCTTCCACTTTGCTTTCAGTTCCTGTGAAGCACCTGAAGGGTTAATAAACTTCTTCAATGTGGTTTTCAGCAACTTGAGGGGTGCAATTTTTAGAATGGTGTCACCTTTGGTTACTTTCTGTCATATAGACCGTTTAAAGTCACTTCAAATGGGATGTTCTCCCTAAAAAATGGTTTTGTAAATTTTGTTGGAAAAACGAGAAATCGCTGGTCAACTTTTAACATTTATAACTTTGAAACAAAAAAATGTTTCCAGAATTGTACTGATGTAAATTAGACATGTGGGAAATGTTACTTATTAACTATTTTGTGTGAGATGACTCTGATTTAAGGGCATAAGAATTAAAAGTTAGAAAATTGTAAAATTTTTGCCAAATGTTCTTTTTTAATTTTTACAAATAAATGCAAGTCATATCATAGAAATGTTACCCTTCACGAAGTACAATATGTGATAAAAAAAAAGCATTCCAGAGTTATATCCTCATGAAGTGACATTCAACAGAATTGTAAAATTTGGCTTGGTCACTAAAAGTCAAAATTGGCTCGGTCATTAAGGGGTTAAGGTAACCTTTCAGAAGAAACTGTTGTGTGTTTACATGAGGAATACCTTTGTTTAGGTCAAATAAATGATGTTGATCTTGCATTTTTCACCAGTTTTCCCTATAGCAGTCTCTATCTTTAGTTTTCAATTTTTTTTATCTAATAAGTAGAGACTAACCGCTTTGATGTATCCCACAATGAGCAAATAGACAAAATTGGACTCCTGCTCTTCTTTTCGGTTTATGACGTGTTCAAATGTAGCAGAAGTGAGTTCAGAGGTGAGACCTATGCCCTGAATCTTGAGTAGCCTCAAAGATCTCATTGGCCAAAGACCTGTAATAGCTGGTTGAAGATGTTACATTGAGGCCCACAAGTCACAAAATCACATCCAAGAGTACATGTTTTCGAAATGGCTACTAAGATGGTTAGTGCTGATTGTGCCGTCATCACCATCACTATTACTGCCATCTACCTGCCAGAGCACACTTTGATTAGTCTGTGGGAGAAGGTGGTGGTGGTCCCGGAGGAAGAGGAGGAAGCAGAGGAGGGTGCTAAATAGTTAACAATATCTCTAAGTACAGGTCTGTCGTCTCACAGGCGGTTGCCATGGGACGAACAATTGGAGAAGGAAGAGGAGATGAACGCTCAGGAGATGAGGAGGATAATGATTCCCTCTCTGTTGTCTGTGGTTGCCAGGAAGGGATGTAGGAAGCAAGCTTGGATGTTATCCCATCACCACACACTATGGACTTGTACTTCATGAAAGATACTGACCCATGAACGCCTTCTTGGAGCACTATCTGCAATATGATTGTTGGCCGTATTGTTAGTATTCAAAATAGTGCAGACTACTGGGTTGTCAATCTGTTCGATCCACGATGCAAAAGTAAATTTTGCCAGTTGCTTTCCCACTGGAAAGGAATGAGCCGATACTGCAATATCAACACATGCCTGAAGACAATCTTGACAGTAGTTTTCCCCAAGACAGCAGTAAGGCAAACAAGGTGCATTGCAGTGATAGGCCTCCAACCCCGGGAACATTGAATGGTCAATGCAAAAAGATTAGCAGCCTTGCAGCCTTGCAGTCATGGGTTCCAACCCCAGCAAGGACAGCTTCTGCAAAGAGTTTGTATGTTCTCCTTGTGTTTGCTGGGGTTTCCTCCCAACACTCATTTTTCTTCCCACACTCCAAAGGCATACTGATAGGATATTTAGATTGTGAGACCCAATAGGGACAGAGCCACTAATGTCTGTAAATGATCAAACTTCAAGCAAGATATACTGCTCCAAGCCCTGTCCAATGCTTAAATTTGGCATGATTTAAGGACCATGCTATTTGCACAAATAATTTATATTTTGAAATGTGGACTCCTCCCTGGAACACAATACCAGCACAATATCAGCACAATATCACAATAGGGCAGCACGGTGGCTCAAAAAAAAGTTCATAAGCATACTGCTCCTCTGAGCTCTACCAACCACCTACCCTCATCAAACACATGCCCGACACTCATCATACAACACCATTATCTTAGCCAAAGTGCTCAAATTACTTTACTAGCAAAACAAATATTTTCTCGATTTTTTTTCTGATTTAATAAAATTTTGCTGGTGTTTCTGATCACGAATCTGAATGTGCCATATTCATGCCAATTATATGTTTGGCGATCATTTTTTGAACAAACTCGCTGATCACTGCTAATAAGCAGCTGTCTCTTTCTCAGTTGTATGCCGAAAAATTGCCTTTATTCTAACGCTGTGTCTATACAAATAATATGTGTAAAAAATTATTCTATTCTGCAACCATCATTTTTGTGACCAGTGTGTCTAAAAAAATATTCTACCATGTAGTCGCCTCTTTCTCATTTGTAGGATGAAAAAAATATTTTGTTCTACCACTGTGTTTATATGAGTAGTGTGTCTAAAAGGTTATTAGGTTATTCTACTCTACAGCCATCTTTTTGTGAGTATTGTGTCTTAAAAAAATTAATTAATCTCTACAGCTGTATTTGTACTGATTATGCCTAAAAATACCTGTGCCTTTAAGCCTCTTTGTGTACTATGGAACCCTGCCTCTAGGACTACTGTGCAATAAAGGATTTGTGCGCATTGTGCCAAAAAGCCTTTTTCACACTCAAGTTGTATGTACCCTTTCCTTTTTTTAACCAGCTGTTTCACAACTTAAGGCCCAGACCTGTCAGTCACCTGCCACTAAATGAACAATCACTATTTATTGTCTTTATTGTCAGGGCTAATAGTGTTGCCTGAACAACACTATTTGCCCTAACAATTTTGATTAGCAAATAGGGCCTCCTGGCTGAACCCCAATATTAGGTTTAACGATTTTGATTATCAAATGGGGCATGCTGATTCCTGACTGCAACACAGTTTTAACAGAATGATTTTGACTAACATATGCGGCCTCCTGGCTGAAACTCAATATTAGGGCTAATGATTTTGGTTAGCAAATGGGGCCTGTTGATTCCTGACTGCAGCACAGTTTTAACCCCAATTATTTTGATTAGCAAATAGGGCCTCCTGGCTGGACCCCTTTGAATATTAGATGTAACGATTTTGATTAGCAAATGGGGTCTCCTGATTCCTGACTGCAACACAGTTTTTACCTCAACTATTTTGATTAGCAAATAGGACCTACTGGCTGAACCCCTTTAAATATTAGTTGTAACGATTTTGATTAGCAAATGGGGTCTGCTGACTGAACTCCAATATTAGTCCTTACGGTTTTGATCAGCAAATGGGGCCTCCTGAATCCTGACTGCAACACAATTTTAGCTCAAATAATTTGGATTAGCAAATGGGGCCTCTAAACTGCAATACAGTTTTAGCCCAAATGATTTGGATTAGCAAATAGGGCCTCCTTGCTGAACCCCAATATTAGACCTAATGATTTTCATTAGCAAATGGAGCCTCCTTATTCCTGACTTCAACACAGTTTTAGCTCAAACAATTTTGATTAGTAAATAAAATATGGCGTCTTGGCTGCTCTCCAGCTCTCCAGTCTGTCCTTAAGGCCGGGGTCACACTTGCGTTGAATGCGGATGAGTGCTATGCAATAAAACATTGCATAGCACTTGGACCATTGTTAATGTATGTGGCAGCTCCCATCAAAGTTTTTTTCTCGCAACATGCTGTGATTGGCACCAAGACTCAGCCGAGTCTCGGCTCACTCGCACTCATATAAGTCTATGGGTGCGAGAGACACAGCGCACATCACTCAGATATCATCTGAATGCTGTGCGATATAAGCTGACCCCGGCAATGGAGAAGATGAAGAGATTAGTTTCTCTGCCTCCTCCACAGTTGTGCTCCGATCCTCTCTGTGTGAGAGGCTTGGAGCACAGTAGTATGACACTCGGCTCGTGCTCGCAGCAGAGCAGGAGCCGAGGGTCATTAGCATATGGCATCCGATGCTCTCGCATCGGATGCCATACTGTGACCCCTAGTGTGACCCCGGCCTAACTATGCTGCCCTACCAATCAACTTCTGTTCTCAATCAACACTGACCTAAAAAGCCGTCCATAGTCTGTCTTAATATAGAGCTTATCTTCCTCCTCTTTCTCCTGTGCCACCACCTGATTCATCATCATCCGAAGCATTTTTTATAGCGAAGCATAGAAGTGGGATAGTAGCAATGATGATTGCATCATCATTTCTGGCCATGTTTGTGGAGTTCTAAAAGAATCACAACACATCACACACATTCCATATGGATTCCCACTTGTGGGTCTTGAAGTGGTGTTGTTCTTCAGATAGACTCAACCATGCATGCTGCAGCTGAAACTCTACTATTGTGTCCAACTGCTCCCACAGTCTCGCCATCATATGCAAGGTAGATGTTCCATCTTGTTGGTATGTCACATATGAGGTGGGGAGCAGGTGATGCTGCACCGCAAACAGATGAGCAGCAGCAGGTTAAAACACCAAAAACAAGCACAAATGGCCTGCACTTTCTGACCGGATGAGTAGATGGTGAAAGAAGTGGAGTAGGAGGATGAGACAACATGGACAAAGAAAAGGCTAGGGGTCTGCGCTGTGGGCAGTAGCAGCCAATTTAATGGCTAGGGGCGGCCTCTAAGCTTTTGCACCCTGCTCCCTCTTTTGCTGTGCAGCTGGGTCATGATGACCACCACCTCTTCTTCCAAACTGCTGATGTCACTCAGATGGCCTTGACCCCATGTGGGGTCTAGGACCTCATCATCCCTCATCACATCATCACACCTCTCCAGTCTGTCCATAACTCTGCTGCTCTACTAATCCACTTCAGTCTGCACTCCTCCTCCTTGCAAATCCCTTTAATGTCTCCCAATTCCACAACGTATCCACTTAAAGATACTAACACTGACCTAAAAAGCGATCTATAATCTGTCTCCCCCTTATATATCTGAACTAATCTCCCGATATCTCCCACCAGTAATCTTTGGTTCTCCTAAGACCTCCTTCTCTTCTCCATAATATTACATTCCTCATCGAATTGCCTGCAAGAACAATTGTCTCCTTCACCATTATCCTGTAGAATGTAAAGGCATAAGGATAGCTGTCCTCTCCCCTCTGTACCTGTTTGTCACTATTAGTTTGCTCATTGTAATTTGAATTTGTGCTATGTATATAACCCCTCTACACGTACAGCACCATGGATTCAATGTGCTCTAAAAATAAATAATAATCCCCCGAACGTTGTTTCACCCAGTCTTCATCCCTACCCTCCTTGCTGGTGTGCACACAGCAGAAAGCTGCAGCAGTTGGCACCTGTGTTTCATCATCTTTATCATCAGAGTTGTGGTGTTGTGGTTATCTGACCATTTTCACTACCCCTCCCACGTATTCATCCTCCAACAGAACAAGTGATTGGGCATCAGTGCACTCTATCAATTAGAATTGTGGATGGCCCATGGAACCACAGCCAGCATTCATCAAAAAGCAGAAGTGACTGCTGAATGACTTGGTGCCCATACAGATTAACTCATTTGCAAGAGGGTGAGGTAGAAGACAGATGCCCATGGGTCACAGGTGCAAAATCTGCACTTTCTGCAGGAGACTGAGTGGAAGACAAAACATAGCAGCTGAAGGCACTGTTGGAATATGTTTGGTGCAACAACTCCATTCCTTTCTTTGTGTGTTCAGTTGCTAGTTTTGTATGTTGTCTATAAAGTTTTAAAAAACTCAGATGCTCACACAATGAGAGCATGTGACTGTATTTCATGCTTTTCCTGTGACTGTGTATGAGAGAAGCAGCCTGCTATAGATGCTGCACAGATTGAGCTCCACAAATGATTTATTCCTGTTCTATTAAGCATATTGCTCCTAATTGTTCCTGTATAAAGAAGCTCTGTTGTCACACGCTTGGAGAGAATCCTGAATAATCTGCTGCCAACAGGTTATGGGCCCAGAGTGACACAGAACCCCAGAGTAACACGGCAACAGAAGCCAAGAGCAAAAGCAGCACAGAGTAACAGAAGATGTCCACTTGCAGCAATCCTGTCAAGTTCTCAGTGCCAAGCCATGGGATATGGAAATATACTTAGGAACAAGTGCTTCATCCATTACCAGATGATTGGCTAGAGAAGGATCAGAAAGCACAAAGCAAAATCTCCCTCAGTCTAGATGATAATCAGATTGTGCATATATGCAGGTGTGCAACTGCAAAGGAGATGTGGGATGAGTTACAGAAAGTGCATGAAAGTTCAAATCTCAGCAAAAAGCTTTATCTCATGAGAAATCTGTATCAGTCTAAGCTAAGTGATGGACAGAATATGCAGGACTATATAAGAAACACCCTAGAGATTGTGGTAAGAAATTAAAGATTCTCATGTTGCTACATATCTATTAAGTGGTCTTCCAGAGAGTTATGACACACTCGTGACTGCACTAGATGCATAGCCAGATGATGACCTGTTAAAAGCAAACTTGTGGATGCATTCTAGAGAAAAACGCAGCATGTAACAGCAGTAATGAATCCAGAGCAGAAACTGCATTAGAACACAGGATTTCCCTAAATATAAGAGCAATCTAAGAGAAACTAGTGAATGTTTTGTCTGTAAAAAGCCCAGCCATCTTAAGGCAGAGTGCAGAATTTGGAAAATGAGAATGAGTCAGCTTAAAAGGCAGAACAGTCATCAAAGGATCAAAATAGCTGTAAAGGAAGATTCTGCATGTGTTGAAGCTGCATTTAGTGCCAGTACAGGCCCATCTACAAAGCATATATGATGTATAGATTCTGGTTATATGACAAGTAAAAAGGATTTCCTCACTGACCTTAAAGGAAATCTGTCACCCTATTTTTCGCCTATCAGCTGCGGCCGCCGCCATCAGGGGCTTATCTACAGCATTCTGTATTTCTGTAGATAAGCCCCAGATGTACCCTGAAAGAGAAGAAAAATTAGTTAGATTATACATTCCTCTGTGTGAGCTTCTTTAATGACAGAAGATTGCTTTCAAGGCTGGGAACATAGAGAACATCCTTTATTCGGATCTTTCTGCTTTGTGCTGAGGAAACTGGACAGTGGTGGTAGCGGTCTCCTACTACTTCTGAAGTACTATAGGGACCACTAGCTAAGATGACAGAAGAAGAGTTCCAGTGCCCGCACACTGCAGTACAGTGCACCGGCACCAGAGCCATGACAGGCAGGAATGAAGAGGATGAAATTGCTGCAAGATGGGAGGTGCTGGACCGGGCCGCGACTCCCTCCAGACCCGAACAGGACCCGGACCGCCCCTGGGTGAGTATAAACTAACTATTTTTTCTTCTTTTTCAGGGTACATCGGGGGCTTATCTACAGCATTACATAATGCTGTAGATAAGCTCCTGATGGTGGTGGCCACAGCTGATAGGCGAAAAATAGGGTGACAAATTCCCTTTAACGAAAGCAAGTCAGAAAAGGTCATCTTGGCTAATGGTCACTATATTACTTCAGAAGGAGTAGGAGACCGCTATCACCACTGTCCAGTTTGATCAGCACAAAGCAGAAAGATCCAAATAAAGGATGTTCCCAGCCTTGAAAGCCATCTTCTGTCAGTAAAGAAGCTCACACAGAGGAATGTAGTTACTTTTAAAGATAACAGCTGCATTACCTCAAAGAAGGGTTACACTCTTGCAGAAGGAAAAATCCAAGATTAA
This sequence comes from Dendrobates tinctorius, assembly GCF_039654945.1. Taxonomy (NCBI): domain Eukaryota; kingdom Metazoa; phylum Chordata; class Amphibia; order Anura; family Dendrobatidae; genus Dendrobates; species Dendrobates tinctorius. The sequence continues at coordinate 43,837,350 of NW_027361676.1, read as the reverse complement.
CTTTATCAGCTAAAATGCAAAGAAATAGTGTTCAGTGTTTGACAAGATCTACATAAGAACTGTATTCATGTATGGCACAGACGTCTTGGGCACAAAGACCCAGAAGCAGTAAGGAACCTAGCTCAACTTCCAAATGGTATTGAAATCAACCAGTGTAGTCAAATCATGAAATGCACAAGCTGTCTTTAAAGGAAAATGTCCAGAAAATCCTTTCCTAAAATAAGCACCACTTGATCTGCACAGTCACTGGATCTGATACATACAGATATATGTTGTCCAATTAGTGTTCAAAATCCTAGCAAGAAGAGATATTTTATCACATTTATTGATGAATAGTCCAAATATATACAGTCACCTACTTGCTTCACAGTAATGATGAAGTTCCACAGAAACTTGAAGAATATCTTGCTGTAGTGTTTAACAAATTTGGAAGAATGCCAAAAGCCCTGCGTGCAGATAATGGAACCAAATATACAAGTGGGAAGGTGTAAACCATTTTTAAAAAGGATGGAATCATGTTCCAGACTACCATTCCATACAACCCAGAACAAATTGACAATGCCAAGAGAAAGAACCATACTCTCTGTGAAAGTGGAAGAAGTATGTTATTTGATGCGAATCTACTTACAACGTATTGGCGAGAAGCCATCATGACAGCTTGCTATCTTCAAAACAGAGTGCCAGGTAAATCCACAATTAAAACTCCATATGAGCCATGGAACAGCGAGAAGCCTTACCTAAAGCACCTCAGGATATTTGGAAGCAAAACGTTTCTGTATGTTCCCAAAGAATAATGTTCCAAGTGGGAATCACACGTAAAGCAAAGAGTCCTGGAGGGCTATAGCGAAACTCAAAAGGAATACAGAATTCTGCACCCAGAGACCAACACAGTAACAATCAGCAGAGATGTATTGATTGATGAAAACTCTGTATCACTCAAATTCCATGAAGTTACATCAGTTATTCAACCTAAGAAGCAAGAACAAGAATCTCAATCATCAAACCCAGATGTCGAAAAGTAAAACACTGAAGTGTGGATAAGCTCTGAAGTTACCAAAGAAGACACAGAAGAACCAAGTCAACCTCCATTTAGGAGATCATAAAGGCCTAACCAAGGTATCCCACCTAGAGGCCTTTCTTATATGGTCAGAAAACTTCCTGAACCAGAGCCACAGTCATGGCAAGAAATGCAAAAACTGCCTGTCCACGAGAAGCATAAGTGGATAAATGCTGCTATTGATGAGATGGAGTCCCTTCACCAACTCCAGACATGGGAGCTTACTGAGCTTTGTTTTGAAAGCTTCAAAACAAATAGGACTCAAAAGGTAAAGTTCACAGGTTTAAGGCATGATTGGGCTGGAGATTCAAGTGATAGGAAATCAACAAGTGGTTACTTATTCAAGTTAGGAGCAAATTCAATTTCTTTGTCCAGCAGAAAACAATTGTCAGTCAGTTTATCTTCTACAGAAGCAGAATATATATCTGCTGCTTATGCAAGTCAAGAAGTAATTTGGTTGAAAAAACTTATGGAAGATTTCGGCAAGCTGTTAGCTCAACCAACAGTTATCTATGAGGACAACCAAGGATGCAGCTCGGTGGCTTAGTGGGTCCTGGGTTCGAATCCCATCAAGAACAACATCTGCAAGGAGTTTGTGTTGTGAGTAGAGTTGAGCGATACCGTCCGATACTTCAAAGTATCGTATCGGATGGTATCGGCCGATCTTTAAAAAAAGTATCGGTATCGCCGATTCCGATACCGGAAGTCCCATTCAAGTCTATGGGACTTCCGGTATCGGAATAAGAAAAACCCTTTCCTGCCCTTGTACAGCCTCTCTGGGGTCTGTACGGGCCTTTCGGGGGGCTGTGCCGGCCTGCCAGGGGGTCTGTGCAGGCTCCGGTGGTCTGTGCCGGCCTGCCGGTGGTCTGTGCAGGCTCCGGGGGGCTGTGCCGGCCTGCCGGGGGGCTGTGCCGGCCTGCCGGGGGGCTGTGCAGGCTCCGGGGGGCTGTGCCGGCCTGCCGGGGGGCTGTGCCGGCCTGCCGGGGGGCTGTGCAGGCTCCGGGGGTCTGTGCAGGCATCGTCCGATGGGACTACAAGTCCCATCGGGCGATGCCTGCTACCATGACAGTGATTGACACATTAGCCAATGATGGGACAGTAGTAGTCCCATCATCCGGCTAATGTGTTAAATGTTAAAAAAAAAAAAAAAAAAAATTACATGCTACATACATACAACATGCATACTACATACATGCTACATTCATACTACATACTACATACATGCTACATTCATACTACATAAATACTACATGCAACATACATACTACATATATACTACATGCATGCTACATACATACTGCATGCTACATACATACCACATATATACTACATATATACTACATGCATGCTACATGCATGCTACATGCTACATACGTAACACATATATACTACATGCATGCTACATACATACTACATGCTACATACTACTTATATACTACATGCATGCTACATACTACATGCTACATACATACTACATATATACTACATGCATGCTACATACATACTGCATGCTACATGCATGCTACATACATACTACATACATACTACATGCTACATACATACTACATATATACTACATACATACTACATACATACTACATGCATGCTACATACATAGCACATACATAACACATATATACTACATGCATGCTACATACATACTACATGCTACATACATACCATATACATACTACATGCATGCTACATACATACTACATGCATGCTACATACATACTACATGCTACATACATACTACATATATACTACATGCATGCTACATACATACTACATGCTACATACATACTACATATATACTACATGCATGCTACATACTACATGCTACATACATACTACATACATACTACATGCATGCTACATACATACCACATACATAACACATATATACTACATGCATGCTACATACATACTACATGCTACATACATACCATATACATACTACATGCATGCTACATACATACTACATGCATGCTACATACATACTACATGCTACATACATACTACATATATACTACATGCATGCTACATACATACTACATGCTACATACATACTACATATATACTACATGCATGCTACATACTACATGCTACATACATACTACATACATACTACATGCTACATACATACCACATATATACTACATACATACAATACATTCATACAATACATACATAGACATACAGTACATATAACATAGAGTAACATACTTACCAATACTTGTCACATTGTTCCCCGAAGCCATTGTCTTTTCCGGGATAAATATTAACATAACAAACCACAAAAATACTCACCCACGATCCGAAGCAGTCCACGAGTGTGTCCCACGACGATCTTGGGTAGAGAACTGCAGCATCAGATGATGCTGCCGTTCTCTACGGGCTGCAGGAATCCAATGATGGAAGGTAGGTATCCTTCCGCACTGTATTCCTCCGCCACTTAAAAAAAAAAAAGTCCCTAGTCTCACTTTATGCCATTGCTGTGTGGGAAATTCCCACGCAGCAATGGCATAAAGTGAGACTAGGGACTTTTTTTTTTTTAAGTGGCGGAGGAATACAGTGCGGAAGGATACCTACCTTCCGTCATTGGATTCCTGCAGCCCGTAGAGAACGGCAGCATCATCTGATGCTGCAGTTCTCTACCCAAGATCGTCGTGGGACACACTCGTGGACTGCTTCGGATCGTGGGTGAGTATTTTTGTGGTTTGTTATGTTAATATTTATCCCGGAAAAGACAATGGCTTCGGGGAACAATGTGACAAGTATTGGTAAGTATGTTACTCTATGTTATATGTACTGTATGTCTATGTATGTATTGTATGAATGTATTGTATGTATGTAGTATATATGTGGTATGTATGTAGCATGTAGTATGTATGTAGTATGTATGTAGCATGCATGTAGCATGTAGTATGTATGTAGCATGCATGTAGTATATATGTAGTATGTATGTAGCATGCATGTAGTATATATGTAGCATGTATGTAGTATGTATGTGGTATGTATGTAGCATGTAGTATGTATGTAGCATGCATGTAGTATATATGTAGTATGTATGTAGCATGTAGTATGTATGTAGTATGTATGTAGTATGTATGTGGTATGTATGTAGCATGTAGTATGTATGTAGCATGCATGTAGTATATATGTAGTATGTATGTAGCATGTAGTATGTATGTAGTATGTATGTAGTATGTATGTGGTATGTATGTAGCATGTAGTATGTATGTAGCATGCATGTAGTATATATGTAGTATGTATGTAGCATGTAGTATGTATGTAGTATGTATGTAGTATGTATGTGGTATGTATGTAGCATGTAGTATGTATGTAGCATGCATGTAGTATATATGTAGTATGTAGTATGTATGTAGTATGTATGTGGTATGTATGTAGCATGTAGTATGTATGTAGCATGCATGTAGTATGTATGTAGCATGCATGTAGTATGTATGTAGTATGTATGTAGTATGTATGTAGTATGTATGTAGCATGCAGTATGTATGTAGCATGTATGTAGTATGTATGTAGTATATATGTAGTATGTATGTAGCATGTAGTATGTATGTAGCATGCATGTAGTATATATGTAGTATGTATGTAGCATGCATGTAGTATGTATGTAGTATGTATGTAGTATGTATGTAGCATGCAGTATGTATGTAGTATGTATGTAGCATGCATGTAGCATGTATGTAGTATGTATGTAGCATGTAGTATGTATGTAGCATGCATGTAGTATGTATGTAGTATTTTTTTTTTTTTTTTTTTAACATTTAACACATTAGCCGGATGATGGGACTACTACTGTCCCATCATTGGCTAATGTGTCAATCACTGTCATGGTAGCAGGCATCGCCCGATGGGACTTGTAGTCCCATCGGACGATGCTTGCACAGACCCCCGGACATCAGCACAGCCCCCCGGCAGGCCGGCACAGCCCCCCGGCAGGCCGGTACAGACCCCCACAGGGTGCACAGACCACCGGCAGGCCGGCACAGCCCCCCGGCAGGCCGGTACAGACCCCGGGCAGTCCACACAGCCCCCCGGCAGGCCGGCACAGCCCCCCGGCAGGCCGGCAGAGACCCCCGGAAGGCCCGAAATGACGGCGCATCATGATGCGCACACACCGCGCATCATGATGACGTCAGGCCGTCAATCAACTGAACTTCCGATTCCGATGCCGACTTCCGATATTGAAAAAATATCGGAAGTCGGTATCGGAATTCCGATACAGCAAGTATCGGCCGATACCCAATACTTGCGGTATCGGAATGCTCAACACTAGTTGTGAGTTCATTTTTCCCTTCACCAGTGAGGTCTGATGAACTCCCTCTTCTGGCGAAGGATGGTAGTGAGGCTGATTACCAAACAGCTGAGCAGGTAGATGATGACTGGGTCACAGGAACTGATGACTGGATATAAGGCAGCCGACGCCCTGCTGCCTTGCCGGTGATTTTCCTGCTGGATTCTTGGAGACCAGTCTGATTTCTGCTTCTCAAAGCTAAGTTTTGCTCTGCCTTTTGTACACTTTAGTTCTGGTTTTGTTTGCCTTGTTTTTTGGAGTTCCATTTTTGCCTCTGATCTGTTGATCTCTGGCTCTGTCTTCAGAATATACCTGAGTGCTGATATAGTCTTTTTGAAACCTAGCGACTTCAGGGCCTGTTTTTCCTATCAGTCTGTTGGTTCATTTTTGGATAGGGTTTTTGCAGATTGCAGACAGCAGCTTTTCTATCCTGTCCTATTTAGTTAGCTTTGGCCCCATCATTTGCTCAACCTATCTTTCTTTCGGTGTTAGTGTTTTTCATCTTGCTTCACAGTCATTATATGTTGGGGGCTGCCTATTGCTTTGGGGTCTGCTCTGGGGCAGTTTAGATTTCCCCTTTCTGTCTTTAGGCTAATTTAGTTCTCCAGCTGTGATCGAGGGGTCTAGGGCACCGTAGGAACCCCCCACGGCTACTGCTAGTTGTTGTGGATAGGTTCAGGGGTCTGCAATCCGATAGCTTCCAATTTCTCTGGTTTTCTGGACTTAGCTATTATTTTTGTTTTTTCCTCCTTCGGTGACTCATCCATAACGAGTTTGTATGTTTGCGTGGGTTTCCTCCCACACTCCAAAGACATACTGATAGAGAATTTAGATTGTGAGCCCCATCGGGGACAGTGATGAAAATGTGTGCAAACTGTAAAGCGCTGCGGAATATGTTAGCACTATATAAAAATAAAGATTATTATTATGCATCAAACTTGCCATCAGTGAGAAGATTAGTGCATAGACTAAGCACATTGATGTGCCACTTATGTGACTTAGTGGAACGTGGTGTACTTGAGTTTGTTTATTGTGAGTCTGACAAGATGATAGCTAATGGTATGACAAAGCCATTATCAAGAGCCAAATTTGTGGACTGAGAGAAGCAGCCTACTGTAGATGCTGCACAGATAGAGACACATAAATTATTTATTCCTGATCTATTAAGCATATTGTTCCTGATTGTTCCTGAATAAAGAAGCTCTGTTCTCACACGCTTGGAGAGTATCCTGAAAAATCTGCTGCCAGCGGACATGCTCAGCCAACCAATCTAAAACAACATCTACTTGTTCAACATCCGACAGTATTCAAGCCTATGAAATTATACAGAACATCCTGTTTCCTGCATGCACTAGAAGAAGATGCTTCATTTGGGAGTGTAGCTAACACAGATCGACCACTCCCTCTCTCTTCCTTCAGCTACATCACCACCAGCATGTATCCATCTCCAGCAATAGCACCGACAATGAATAGAGTGGTGATGTGCCCCATTCAGAGCATCACTGCAGAGTACCATTCTCTGATTCGGTGGGTATAGCAGTGGTGTGACACTGAAAGCTATACAAGATATCAACTATTTTGTAATAGGTTTTTTGGAACTAACTCTTGAAATCTACTTAATATCTAAAGGACTATAGCGATGAGATCTAGAAATTTTGGATAAAATTTATCAAGAGTAACTGTTTCCATTAATCTGCAGATCCTCATCTGTTTGTTACTTAGATCTTGGACTACCCTTTCCAGGTTGCATATATACATAAATAAAGAGATTGTGAGATTTTGTAAAATTCTCTATTTATTTTTACTGTGGTGTATTCTGAAATGAGAGACTATATCTATTGTCTTCAGAATTCCAATTACTTGTCTAACATCAGATTGTAGAGCTTTTCTAAGAGAGTTCAAGAGCTTTTTAAGACCTGCTGATAAATTAGTTGGAGTTCTAAGTGATACTATTTGTCATTGTCAAAGAATTTTGTCATCACTGAAATGCTACTTTAAAATCTCTTGAAACTGTCATTACTGCAGATCTAAGCCAATAAGAGAGCATACACGGTCACTGTGTACATCGCACAGTTCACAGAACAGGGATAGAGCAGGGATTATCCCAGCCCCTGAAACGAGTGTCACTGATGATGCTTCATTTCAGGGAGGGGGCAGAGGCTGTGGCAGTGATCGCAGCGTCTGCCCCTGCTCTGATGATGTTTCATTTGAATATCCCAGGATGCACTCAAATGAATCATTAGATAGGAAGCAAAAAAAAACTAGCTGTATATAGCCTCAAATACATCAGGATTTAGATACATTTTACTTTTGCCTTCAGACCACCCCTTTAAGCTTCCTGAATATTTATTTTTCTGTATGAAGATCCCCAAACAATTTTTCATGGTATTTTGGTTCTTCACGACAAACAGGAAAGAATAACTACAAAATGTGGTTTTGTTTATATCAGTTCGGCCTCAATGGTAAAGAGAAACTGATCACATCTGTCATCATAAAGTTCAAAACCATGTCCTTTCCATATACCCTGAAATGCTCAGCTTTGAGAAATAGTACATTAAACAGATGCCACAGCAGCAGGGGCATACCACAAATAGTGGTAGAGCTCGGGGCCGCCATGTGGCTTGCAAGATAGGGAAGTGAAATCAATGCTGCCTCTCGGGTATCTGCATCCTGGGCGAAGGCATAATTGAAAGCAATGATGAAAAAAGGAGCTGTCACCTGCCTGATCCATCATTTTCTCTTGACATCTGAGATCTGCTGTCTCAGTGCAATTGGCATGCATCATGTTGGCTTGTAAACCTGCATTTCCTGCTGTCTTGGTCCATGTTAATCCACCTGTTGTCCATCAGTACTCTCTGCTGCATCTTTACCTCTTGCACGGGCTGCTCAGCTAGGGCTACGGCTTAGAGACTCCAGCTCAGCTGATAAGCTCATAACATCAGTCACATCGAAACTGATAAATTAAGTTTTGCTATTGTACATCTGGTAATCTAATGAGAAATTTTCAAGAAATACATTGCTATGCAGACAGGCAGACTCGATGATGTGGAAATAATAGCATTGTGCCATATAATCACTTCCAAGACTCCTTTCTCTTTTTTACTATAAAGATAGTTCTTAATGACATTTCATTTATATATGGGGTCATTGTCCTGATGAATAATAAATTTAGAGCCAATCAGAGGCCTCTATGGTGGTACTGCATGATGGATAAGTATTTGCCTGTACTTCTCAACATTGAAGACTCCATTAATTTTGACCAATTTCCCAGAGGAATCCCCTTCAAACTTGCAAGGAACCACCACCATGCCTCACTGCTGTATGCTGATGCTCATTACTGTACTTGTCTCTAGTTCTTCAGTGAACAAACTGCCCTCAGATATTTACATTTTTTCTCCACAGCATTTTTATAGTTGTGTTGCTTGGCTTTGATGCCATGTCAAAGGTATTGCTTTTTGGCTGCAATTATTCCATGAAGACCACTTCTGAACAGACTTTAAGGAACTTTAGAAGATGGTTATAGCTGGCTCCCACTGTTTTCTATCACTTCTGAGGTGATGTCACTGGTCTTACTCCAATTTCAATTTTCTACCACATCCTCACATTTGTAGCATAGTTTAGCTATTCCTCATCAAGTTTTGTGTCTCATATACAACTGTTTCTGTTTCAGTTAATGACTGCTTTCAGGTCATATATGTAAATATTGATCACTTATTATTATTATTTATTTATATAGAATCATTGATTCCATGGTGCTGTACATGAGAAGGGGTTACATCAAAATAGAAATTAGAGTAAACAAGCTAACAATGACAGACTGGTACAGAGGGAAGAAGACCCTGCCCTTGGGGGCCTACATTCTACAGGATAATGTGGAAGGAGACAGTAAGTTGGGGGTTGCAGTAGTTCTGATGGTGTTGAGTTGGTCACGTGGTCATTGCAGGTTGTAAGCTTTTTTGAACCGATGACTATCACCTGTATGGTATAATTGGTGCATGTACACCTGACTATTATCCTCCAAAATCCCTGACTTTGTTTAAGCATACCTAAAAAACTTGATTCTGTTTTGAAGGGAAAGGTTACAATGAATACTGATTTGATTTAAATTTCTCTCTTGTTCTTTCAATTTGCATTTCATTTGATAAAAATAAACTTTTAACTCTTCTATTTTTAAAAAAACATTCTTCTTTTCAGCAATTGCTCCACACCTGCTTACAACCTTTGCACATACTGTAATTTCAAGCATTAAGTTGGAGATTTAAAAAAAATAATAGATTAAAGCCTGAAAAGAAATAAAATAATTCACAGAAAAAAAGCATTATTGCAGGTATTACTTGTAAATGAAATTATTCTTTAAGCTGATAGAAGTAAAAGAATAACAAGGAAAAAAGTAACCACAAAATAAGTTACTTTATCTTATGCCATCACAGGAGACTGTATGAAAGCACGTTTTTAATATGATAAATATTTGAACACATAAATAATTAGGATTTTCACTGTTGAAATTCACATATTTTACCATTTTCGACCATATGTTTGTTATAGGATTATCTATTTTCTCCTGAAAGATTTCATCAGATTTTAATATTTGTTGACTTGTCAAATAATGACAGTGAGGAAAAATTAAATAGATGACAGATAAGTAATCTTGGAGAAGGAATTGCAAATTTACTCTCGCAAACTTCAGCTTCATAGATTGATAGTAAATGTGATTTGATGAAAAGTAAATGTTAATGTGATTCAGGCAAATGACAAATATCTCCTCATAATAATACAAAGGAAATGTTTTATTATCAAGCATGAAAACATTTTTTATTGAATATTTATCAAGCATGATCTGTGTACACTCTGTACTGACAGCAGAAGTAACAAACCTGGATTTTTAAAGTAGGCCAAATAAAATTAAATTTGAATACCTGTCTAATCATATGTATTCATTTTCATAGCTATATATTGTTGTACCTGTGTACAACAGGGTTCAACAATCCTTTTTTCGTGTTTGACACCTGCAGCCATTGCAGCTGAGGCTTGAGAACATTGTGCGCGACACAAGTTAAGCAGCATTTTTGCTGACCTTTAGAGATACACTGTAATAAATACTGTGAAGGCACAATGGCTGGCACAGTTGGGGCATCCATTGTGATGGGAAGAAGTTAATATGATATAATGACTTATGGAAATTAAGCACAAGATGCCACAGCTGGGAAATACTTTAGTAGTAATATATTCATGCTATAAATGTCTAAGTAGTCATCTCCGAGTTTTGTGACATGCAGCCATGTGCTTGTAGATGGTTGTACGACTTTTGGAAGACTTCCTATTCCTTTAATTTACATTTGAGATATTGTTATCCCATATACAATCACTATGACTGAGATATTACATCAATTCAGAAGTATTTCAACAAAATTAACATTTTGTTTTATTGGCTTTGTCTGAGGGTATAAGTCAACAATGACTGACCACATTCCGACTCGCTCAATTCACTTGCATTGAGTAAAGCCATGCACGTCTAGTAGGAATGTAGCTCAGAGTATGAATATCACATACTTGTGGTGATGTGACTTCCTGCTACCAGCTCTGGAGAATTCTGACAGTGTGTATCATGATAACTGTGAGGTTTCACAAGTCTGCAGTCACAAAGAGTTGAAGACTTTTGCACCAAATCTGGACAACTCCTTTAACCTATCTCTCTGTTTTAACAACTGCTGTTATTCTGATCAATTAAGTCTCTTTCAGTATGTCAAATAAGACATTCTCCTCTTTCTGTTCTCCATGCCTAGTGTGGCACATACAGACACACAATGCAAAGATTGAGTCAAATTCTCTCCTTTTTATCTGGTTTCAGGTGTGATTTTCATGTTGCCCACATCGGTTACTTGTCATAGGTGAGCTTGAGCGAGCATCACATGCTTGAAACATAGTGTTTGCGCAGATTTTTGGAAAGGTGCCAACAATTTTGACTGTCCTTTAAATCAGCAAGAAAAGGAAAGACAGATCTTAAGCTAGGTTCAAAATTTTGCTTTTCCATTCGGTCGCTGCACATGTCAAATCGCGCATGCATCCGCATACAATGCTTGTCCCTCTGTACCCAATGTTAAAGATAGGTGCTCATGGAAATGCAGGATGCACACAGAAGTAGGCAGAGCATAGGCGGAGCTTCACGGAGGAAGAAAGGATGAAGTAGGTAGCCATCCGCAGCCCTCCTAAACATAGATACTGTGTGTTGCAGAGTTTACTTAGAAGTCATTTTAAACTCAACACAAAAGAATGTTACATTATTTGCATTATGTCGTATTGCACTGGTGAGTGGGCAGGTGTTTTGATAGGAGTTATGCCACATTTAATATTGCTTGGTTGTTATCTCATTAGTAGTTTATTGTTGCATAGAAAGACAAAATTTATTCTATTTTCATTTGTTTCCCCATCAAGAATGCTTTCTTTTCTATAGCAATTCTCTTTCCCTGCCAGACTCTTTTTAAAATCATCTGGGAACAAGCTGTGACTTACATAATGCATACTGCAAAACTTCCATCTAATTATGTAGCCACTGCAAACCCTATACAACTTTTAGGAGAAGCAACTGAATTTGAAAATAAAAAGGACTTTTTATATGTTTCCATTGTTCATGATAACAGATGCCCAAAAGCTACACATTGTTTAGCATAATAAATTAGAGCTCTTAAGGCTAGGTTCAGATTTGCATTCAGGAGGGCTGCGGATGGCTGCCTACTTCCTCCTTTCTTCCTCCCTGAAGCTCCGCCTACTTCTGTATGCGTCCTGCGTTTCCCTGAGTACCCATCTCTAACATTTGGTACGCAGGGACATGCGTTGTATGCGGATGCCTCTGCATGTGGCGATTTGACGTGTGTGGTGACCGCACGGAGGTCGCCTTCTTCATGTTTTGCTTTTCATCTTCTTTTTTCCCATTGTAAAAACTTCAGATGAGCAATAAGATCATTAGTATGAATACAGATCATGCTGCTCTGATTAAGCATGACAGTTGTCACTAGGTACTGTGTACAGCACGAAGTTTTAAGAAAGACAAAAACCTTTAACCTTGAACTTCTACTGCTGTCGGTCAATGATTTAATTCCCTAAAGGTAAAAAAAAATGGTCATTTATCTGACAATTTTTGTTCTACAAATAATTACGGATATGTTATATATCAGATTGTGAGTTATCTTATAGCGGGTACGGAAAGTATTCAGACCCCTTTACATTTTTCACTCTTTGTTTCATTGCAGCCATTTGGTAAACTCAAAAAAGTTCATTTTTTCTCATTAATGTACACTCTGCACTCCTTCTTGACTGAAGAAAAAATAGAAATGTAGAAATTTTTGCAAATTTATTAAAAAAGAAAAACTGAAATATCACATAGTCATAAACATTCAGACCCTTTGCTCAGTATTGAGTAGAAGCACCCTTTTGAGTGAGTCTTCTTGGGAATGATGCAACAAGTTTTCCACACCTGAATTTGGGATTCAGCTGCCATTCTTCCTTGCAGATCCTCTCCAGTTCCGTCAGGTTGTATGGTGAACATTGTTGGATAGCCATTTTCAGGTCTCTCCAGAGATACCCAATTGGATTTAGGTCAGGGCTCTGGCTGGGCCAGTCAAAAATGGTCACAGAGTTGTTCTGAAGCCACTCCTTTGTTATTTTAACTGTGTGCTAAGGGTCTTTATCTTGTTGGAAGGTGAACCTTCGGCCAAGTCTGAGGTCCAAAGCACTCTGGACGAGGTTTTCATCCAGGATATCTCTGTACTTGGCCACATTCATGCTTCCTTCAATGGCAACCAGTCATCCTGTCCATGCAGCTGAAAAGAAAGCCCATAGCATGATGCTGCCACCACCATGTTTCACTGTTGGGATTGTATTGGGCAGGTGATGAGCAGTGCCTGGTTTTCTCCACAAATACCGCTTAGACTTATTACCAAAAAGTTCTATCTTTATCTCATCAGACCAGAGAATCTTATTTCTCATGGTCTGGGAGTCCTTCATGAGTTTTTTAGCAAACTCTATGTGAGCTTTCATATGTCTTGCACTTCCATCAGGCCATTCTGCCATAAAGGTCTGACTGGTGGAGGGCTGCAGTGATAGTTGACTTTGTGGAACTTTCTCCCATCTCACTAATGCATCTGTGGAGCTTAGCCACAGTGAGCTTGGGGTTCTTCTTTTCCACACTCACTAAGGCTTTTCTCCCATGATTGCTCAGTTTGGCTGGATGGTCAGGTCTAGGAAGACTTCTGGTGGTCCCAAAAACCTTCCATTTAAGGATTATAGAGGCCACTGTGTTCTTATGAACCTTGAGTAGTGCAGAAATTATTTTGTAATATTGGCCAGATCTGTGCCTTGCCACAATTCTGTCTCTGAGCTCCTTGGCCAGTTCCTTTGACCTCATGATTCTCATTTGGTCTGATATGCACTGTGAGCTGTGAGGTCTTATATAGACAGGTGTGTGCCTTTACAAATCAAGTCCTATCAGTTTAATTAAACACAACTGGACTCCAATGAAGGAGTAGAACCATCTCAAGGAGGATGACAAGGAAACAGACAGCATGTGACTTAAATATGAGTGTCTACTCAATACTGTGAGTGCTTCTACTCAATACTGAGCAAAGGGTCTGAATACTTATGACCATGTGATATTTCAGTTTTTCTTTTTTAATAAATTTGCAAAAATTTCCACATTTCAGTTTTTTTTCAGTCAAGATGGAGTGCAGTGTACATTAATGAGAAAAAAATGAATTCTTTTGAATTTACCAAATGGATGCAATGAAGCAAAGAGTGAAAAATTTAAAGGGGTCTGAATACTTTCTGCACCCATTGTATAACCATCATCAAACTTCTTACACCTCTCAACTGGAATTTTGGAACACTTCTTTGCAAACTGCTACAGTTCTCTCATATTTGAGGAGTGCCTTCTCATAACAACAATTTTAAGATCTCTCCACAGGTGTTCTTGGAGGAATAGTTCATTTTCTGGAATAATTTCAAGGGAGGCAACACCTTTGGCCATGCTATAAAGAAAAAAGGGGCGCATTACAGGTGAAGGATGGTCAATTGGAAAAATATATACAAAATAGGAGGTGCTACAAGGGTAGTAAAAAATGCAATGAGAAAGAGGAGAGGAAAATACTATCTCATGGATGTGCACACATTAATGAGAAAAAAATTAACTTTTTTTGAATTTACTGAATGGCTGCAATGAAACAAAGAGTGAAACATTTAAAGGGGTCTGAATACTTTGCTTAACCACTGTAAGATGTGATTGATTGCAATTATTTATTTCAAAGGGTGTGCAACCAAATATTACGTTGAGGATTCCAACAATTTTGTCTGGGCCATTTTAGAGGTTTATCTGTGAAATTATGTCCAGTTTGTCTTTTTCTTTGTTTTTTTGTGTTGTTCCAATACATATAAAAGAAATACACATGTGCATAGCAAAACATGCAATTGCAATAATTTTCAGGGAGAAATACTTCATTTTCTGGAAGAATTTAAAGGGTTCCAAGACTTTTGGTCATGACTGTATAAGAACGCTAGAATTATGTGACAAAATACAGGTTTATATATTCACTAAATTCCCAGAAAAAATGCTGTAACTTCTAAAAGAGACTGTCAACCATACTGAAATTTGGAATTTACATACTTTGGTTCATGAGAAGCGAGAGTGCAATGTACCTCAGTGGCAGCGACGATAAACATTCTCTCACGGAGTCATCTCACTGACTTATCGCCCCGCCAGTCGTCTCTACTACAAGATTGATTTGTTGCATTTCTCTGTGCGCCAGTTGTTTATGTGTGGTACTTACATTTCACCACTGCGGTATGTCTTCCTCATTGGTTAACAATGTGCAGATACAGTTTAGATGAACATATTTTCATTGGGAAAACTTATTGTAAAAGAATCCTTAAAGAGATGCCAACGTGATTTTCTAAATAAGTTCAAACCATGTATTCTGTCATTAGTAAATAAACTGGAACGTACAGGGACATTATCGGATAGCATTCTTGAGGATGTCCGAAAATGTCCAAGGAAATATGTGAAATAGCAAAATAACAACTTCTGGCATCTCCATGTAAATCATTTCACAAGATTCCCAGAAGACATATCATATTCCATATGTCAATGAGTGACCAAGACAAGTCATGTTCTCCTGTATATAATCACTGTCATTCAGCAATTTAAAGGGCCCGATTAAAAGAATATAATTTGTTATTGATGGATTTTTTTCCTTTGGGGCCATATGAAAGGTTGATTGTACAGTAGCTAGTCAAGAATTTTACAGGCACTCCAAGAGAACATAAAGTGAGAAATTCAGGCTGTGTACCAGACATCCGAAACTTTCAACAATATGGAATGGCGCCTGCAGGCATGCTTGGATGAGAGTGGTGAACATTTTCACACCTGCTTTAAAAAATCAATTCAATTTATCATGAAAGAATATATGTACAGTCCAAATTTCAGTACGATAGAGCATCTCTTTTAGAAGTTACAGCAATTTTATTTTCGGGTAGAGAGTGAATGATATTGTGTAACTTTAAAATGGGCTTTGTTCTGATTGAGTCACCATAGGAGGCAAAAATAGAAATGCTAGAACTGGAAGACAGAAGGGGCATTAGTGAGCCCAAAAGGCATCACCAGGTACTCAAAATGTCCCTCCGGAGTATTAAACGCCGTCTTCCATTCATCCCCATGCTTAATGTGAATAAGATTATACGCCCCCCTGAGGTCAAGCTTGGTAAACCAGCAAGCACCTTTAACTCTGGAGAATAGATCAGAAATAAGGGGTAACGGATACTGATATTTAACAGTAATTTTGTTGAGAAGCACGATAATCAATACAAGGTCTTAATGATCCATCCTTTTTGGCTACAAAAAAAAAACCTGCACCTAAGGGTGACGAGAATGGTCTAAACGCCTCCTTAATATAGGATCGCATAGCCTCGTGCTTGGGTACAGATAAATTGAAGAGCCGACCCTTGGGAAATTTACACCCCGGGCTCAGTTCAATAGCACAGTCATAACTCCTATGAGGAGGCAGACTAAATACATCATAAAAGTCCGCCAAATAATCAGGAACATCATGCGACTGAGGAGAGGTGGAAAACACCGGAGCCTCACTAAAGGCACACCGACAACCCCAACTCACCACAGACACAGATTTCCAATCCAAAACTGGATTATGAACTTGTAACCAGGGAAACCCCAGAACAATAGTATCATGCAGATTATGTAACACCAAAAACCTGCAATTTTCTTGATGGTCTGGGGCGACCCGCATTACCACCTGGGTCCAAAACTGAGGTTTATTTTTAGCCAAAGGAGTAGCATCAATCCCCCTCAAAGGGATAGGCGTCTGCAGAGGTGTCATCGGAAATCCACAACGTTTAGCAAAATCCAAGTCCATTAGGTTTAGAGCTGCTCCCGAATTCACAAAAGCCTTGGCGGAAAATGTGGACAGGGAGCAGATCAGAGTAATAGCCAGAAGAAACTTAGGTTGAACACCACCAACAGAAAACGTGTGTGCAAAGCGTTTCTCGCGTTTAGGACAGACAGAAATAATATGCGAGGCATCTCCACAGAAAAAACACAACTTATTATGCCTTCTGAACTCCTGACGCTGCTCTCTGGAAAAAACTCTATCACATTGCATAGGTTCAGACATCTGTTCAACAGGCGGCAACACCTCTCGTGCAGCTCTGCGTTCGCGCAAACGCCGATCAACCAAAATGGCTAAAGACATAGTATCGTCCAGACCAGAGGGAACAGGAAATCCCATCATAGTATCTTTTACGGCTTCTGACAACCCCTTCCGAAAGAGAGCAGCCAAGGCATTATCATTCCAGGTAGTAAGTACTGCCCACTTTCGGAATTTTTGACAGTACAATTCTGCAGAATCACGACCCTGGTTCAATTCCAGTAGGGTCTTTTCAGCCTGATCAATGGCATTAGGTTCGTCATACAACAACCCCAAGGCCTGAAAAAATGCGTTCACATTAGTCAGAATAGGATCATCTGGTGTCAAAGAAAACGCCCAATCCTGGGGATCGCCACGCAGCAAAGAGATGACAATTTTAACTTGCTGCGCGGAGCTCCCTGACGAGTTAGGCTTCAAGGGAAAAAATAATTTACAATTATTTTTGAAATTCAAAAATTTAGACCGATCCCCAAAAAATACATCAGGTGTAGGAATCTTTGGTTCAGCAGCATGTGAATGAGCAAGGTAGGCGGAAATTCCCCACACTTCCGCAGCGAGCTGCTCCACACGATCAGACAATTGCTTTATCTCCATTGAGAGAAAAAAAAATTCCACCTACGGCCTCAGAGATATAGAGGAAAAAATATACACACTTTTTTTTTTTTTTTTTTATATACAATTCTTTCCTGCAATTGAGTACCCTAGGATCTGCGGTATGGCGGGTGATTCTATTCTAATTGAGTCACCGTAGGAGGCAAAAATAGAAATGCTAGCTAAGTCCAGAAAACCAGAGAAGTTGGCAGCTATCGGATTGCAGACCCCTGAACCTATCAACACAACTAGCAGTAGCTGTGGGGGGCTCCTACGATGCCCTAGGCCCCTCGATCACAGCCGGAGGACTACATAGCCTAAAGACAGAAAGGGGAATCTAAACTGCCCCAGAGCAGACCCCAGAGCAAAAGGCAGCCCCCCACATATAATGACGGTGAAGCAAGAAGAAAGAACAAAACACAGACAGAAAGATAGACTGAGCAAAGATGGGGCCCAAGCTAGCTTAGATAGAAAAGGACAGGAAGGCTGCTGTCTGCAATCCGTGAAAAACCCTATGAAAATAAGAGCCAACAAACTGACAGTAAAAAAGGCCCTGAAGACGCTGGGCTTCAAAAAAGGCTATGTCAGTACTCAGGAATATTCTGAAGACAGAGCAACAGG
Organism: Dendrobates tinctorius; assembly: GCF_039654945.1. Classification (NCBI taxonomy): domain Eukaryota; kingdom Metazoa; phylum Chordata; class Amphibia; order Anura; family Dendrobatidae; genus Dendrobates; species Dendrobates tinctorius. The sequence goes on along the minus strand of NW_027361676.1, from coordinate 43,819,055 downwards.
TAAAAGGAGATTCAGCTCACCCCAGCAGGGAATGGCAGAATCCAGAAAAGCAAGGAAAACAAAACACTAATGCAAAAAGGCAAAGCAGAAATCTTAGCTTTAGATGAGCAGGAATCAGACTGGTTTCCTAGAAGTCCACAGAGAAATCACCCGCAGGCCAGAAGGGCGTCGGCAGCCTTATATCCAGTCATTAACTCCACTCAGCCAGTCATCATCATCAGCCCCAGGTGTTTGACAATCAGGCTCACTACCTTTCTTCACCAGAAGAGGGAGTTTCTCGGGCCTCAGTAGTGAAGGGGAAAATGAACTCACAACAGTGCACCATATTTCACAATATCCCATTTCTAGATAACAACTGAATAAAAAGCTGTGCATTTCTACATTTTCTGAATATTGTAGTACAGTATACTGTATGTTTTATTTTATGGGAGAAATCTGTTTTTACCTGGACTAGAAATGTGACAACTTCTAGACCCACGCTATAAGGAGAACTATATATCTTTTTCCAGAGGCAGACAGGTGTACTAAAATGTTGTAGTACCAGATTGCCCTTCTTGCAGAATTATTAAAAAAATTCCCACCTGAAAACGCTGGTGGCAGAGGTCACAGTTTGTTGGACAGCCAAGGAGTACAGGTGAGAGAGACACAATTCCAATCCAGCAGAGGCAGCAGTGGAACACTGGCAAAGTTCTGGGAGAGTTTTCTCAGACCATCCTATCGCCCTTGCTCTGAGGCATGGGGTACTCTCAGAAAGATTTGGAATATGCTGAGGGAGTACCTTGCTGACCGTACCAACGTCCTCCGTGATTCCTCTGTGCCTTATAATTATTGGGTATCTAAGCTGGACACATGACAAGAACTGTCTCTCTCTCCTGTACATGTGCGCTGTACTCATGGTCTTGGAGCGCATGGCGCCTCGCTCTCTGTCAGTCACGGGGCACACGGTGCTTTGCTCTCTGGCAGTCCCGCTGTTAGCGGCCAGAGCTGACGGGAACAGACCATCGTGGCGTCAGTGCTCTAAGGATAGAGCACTCTGCTCAGCCTCCTATGCGCTGCTTGTCCCTGCCAAAACTCTCTGCTGTTGTCTGTTGTGCATGCTTTCTATTAGCCTCGCCCCCTGCCTCTAGGTCACCGGGTCTGTCTGCTGCAGTCCGTTGCAGGGCTGGCACTTTGGGTCCGTAGCGCGTTGCCCCCTTGCTGCTCGCACAGCACACTGACAGTGGGGGACTCACTCCTGCTTCACGCGCTTTTTCCATCAACTTCCGGACGGGTTCCCTGTCTAAACACGCCCCCTCTTCCTGGGTCATGAGGCCTGTCCGGTCCCGTATTTCTTCCCCTGGGAAATAGGTGACGCAGCTTCGACTTTTCCGGACCCGGTGCAGCACAGGTAACCGCAGCCCGGTCTTCCTCCTTACGTATCTGTCCAATCAGTTCTTTAATGCAAGCATCATAGAAGGCATGTGATCCAATTCTGAAGTGCAAATTGTACATTAAATCCAGAACAGTTTCACTTTGAATAAATTTGTGATTCACATCAATGAACAACATGATATTAGTCTCATACTTCAAAATTCCGGTGGTAAATCATTGCTACACAGATAGGTTGTGTGTTCTAGATAAGCGTGTGCACAGCTTTAGTAGGTGCCAGAGTAGGTTCCCACACCATTAACATATATTAAGAGACTTGGCAATCAACTTAATTGATCAGATAATTTAATGTTGTCCTGTGAACACTGCGTCCGCATATGCCACTGAGGCATGGCACACTTAACCCTATATGTGCACAGGTCTGACAACCCTTGCCCTACTTTTTCATGACACTGAATGTTTAATGATCTAGTGATCTTCAACCAAGATTATTGGTCTACCTGACCTAATAACCTTACTTTATTCTGTAACTGATGAAGGTCTGATGTAAGACTGAAACGTTTTGCTTTCTACTAGTGTGGGCAACATTAAATTATCTGATCACTTAAATTGAATGCCGAGTCTCTTAATATAGGTTGTGTGTTTTGACTTCTGTAACATCATTTGGGTGATAATAATTCATACCTACTTGCTTCATATTCATCATCTTCTGAAGCCTTCAGAATTTAATGTTGTAAAAGTGAGAGCAGTTTGATGAAGTTGGTGGTAACTCACTTGTGAAAGTAATTGTAATCTTTATTATTTCTCCATTGCGTGTGCGGCTACCCACCTCATTGATCTTATCTAGTTTCTTTGGCAAGAAAAGAACAGTTCCATCAATTCCACATGCTTTTCCTATTAATTAATCATGCTGGTAAAGTAGAGGTGACCTTAGGGACCTATGTTGCATCTGTGGACTGTAGTCAACATGGTACTGGACAAGACCCACTGTGGTCTAGCAATAAATTTGACATTGGTTTTACACAGTTGAATAGAGTTTCCAGAATAAACAGATTTTGATTATATAACATGTTGGATGGATTATCTAGTGGAAAGACGCATATCATGGAAGTCACGTCTACGACCACCACGCTCTCCATTTGACACATCTTGAAATCCAGCCGAAATGTCAAAATCTCTAGCTTCTGTTCTAGCAACTGCAGAGGCTCCTTTTTGACATCATCGTCCAGCAAGTTCAGTAATATTAGGTGTTGGCTTGTCAGATTCCGGCCCAGAAACACCAGGCTTGGGTGGTTGTGAGTCCAGGCCCCGTGCTCTTCCACGTGCTCTCTCTGACTCTTCCAGTCATGATTTAATCTAGAAGCTTTTGCCTTCGTAATCTGCTGATGGAGTACAACACCGCCAAAGCATTCGCCCTCTGCTCCTCATACTTTATATCTGCACAGTAACTGCCTCTAGGCAGAAGATGATGATGGTGGTAGTAGTTGGTGCATTTGTGCCCCAGTCATGAAGCAGCCATAAGAATTTGAAACAGAAGTCTTGTTACTGAAGGTAAGGGCAAATTATAATTTACAAACAGCAGTAAACTGACGTACGGGATTACACTCATGGTTGATGATTGCTGTGCACCTGCAGATCTTAGTAACCATTGGTTTTATTAAGGCCTCTTTCACACTTCAGTTTTTTACAATCAGTCACAATCCGCCAGGTTTTGAAAAAAACGGATCCTCAATTTTCTCTTGAGGATCCGTTTTTTTCCCCCATTGACTTGCATTAATGGCGGATTGTGACGGATTGCTGTCCGTTGCATCCGTTTTTTTTGAGGATCCGCCAAAAGTTGCTGTCCGTCACCATCCTCAAAGATTTCAAAACGGAGCTTGCAACATTTTTTTCTCTGGCGGATCCTCCAGACACTAATTTAACCCGAATTTCTTTCTGGGTGCCGGACAAAACAAGAAAAAAAAAAATTCTCTCTCTCTCTCTCTCCTTCCCGGCCAGCAGTTCCTTTATTTCCTCATTTTCAGGATCCGTCTGAAAACGGATCCTGTGCCATCCGTTCACATCAGTTGAGAACGGATCCGCTTCTCTGACTTTTTGGCGGATTTGAACTGATGCAAAAAACTGAAGTGTGAAAGAGGCCTAAGTCTGAATATCTCTTCTTCAGCACTGTGCTCTGTTTCTTCCCTGAGGTAATTCTCCCTCCTAGAGGTGCAATGATAGTCTTCCTCATATGAAGACTATTAACTCTCCTTTTCGTGCCAGTCCACTTTATAAGCAAAGAAGGAAGGGAGCAAGTAGGTAATTCCTTCACCTACGAAATGGCCTCCTCTTACCAAGATGTCCTACCACCAAGTGTCACTTCAAATTTAAAAAACTCTCTCCCAGGATTTGGCTCATCCCCCTTCTTTGTGACGTTAGAGCTGCATTCATTGGCTGAGTACCCTGAGGCATTTTTCAAGAATCTTCTGCATATTAAAACAGAGCTGGTCACCTGATCAAGCCTGGGAGGAGAAGATGAAGATGAACCTATTTTGTGCTGTCTGTCAGCAGGTCTCACAATGAATCTCGCTCAGACAAAACTAACATGTTAAGGAAATTCTTATCCTCTCTTGCTGACAACTTTATCTTCCAAGAGGTAGGGGAGAAATCAAGGGGATCTGCTACCTTGGATCTAATCCTTATAAACAGGGAGGAAATTGTTGAGTAGGTAAAAGTGGCTGGGACCCTAGGAGGTAGCGACCATGCTATTTTAGAATTTTGGATAACTAGAGGAGGAAGACCTGTGAAGACTCAGACGTCAAGGTTAGATTTTAGAAAGGCTGATTTTATGGGACTCAGAAAGAGAATTGGAGGGATCCAATGGCTGGATATCCTTAAAGACAAATATGTACAGGAAGGATGGGAAATCTTGAAAAATGTAATTCTCAAAGCACAATTGTTAACAATTATGAAAAGAGGGACGAATACGAAGCATTTAAGGAAACCAGGATGGATGAACAGAGAACTTAAGCACACGCTAATAAAGGAAGAAAAAAATGTTTATAAAATGGAAAAGGGTAGGCATATCTAAAGAAGAATATAATGCTGTCTGCAGAACCTGCAGGGCACAAATCAGATTACTAAAGCTGACAATGAATTGAGGCTTGCAAGAGACGTCAAAAGTAATAATAAAGGATTTTGGGGATATGTGAAAAGTAAAAGAAAAGTCAAATATACTATAGGATTTTTACAGGATGAAAATGATGAAATGGTAAGCCAGGATGTTGAGAAGGCCGAACTTTTAAATTCCTATTTTGCATCTGTTTTCTCTCAGAAGGGAAATGTAACATCAACTGTTCATCACTGTCCTATTAAGGGAATAGAAGAATCCAGGATATCTATAAACAGAAAAATAGTGAGGAAACACTTAGCTAACCTAAATCAATTCAAGTTTCCAGGTCCAGATGAATTACACCCCAGAGTACTGAAGGAGATAGCAGAAACATTTTTTGAAACCCTCACCATAATCTTTGAAAATTCTTCGAGAACAGATGTCCCAGAAGACTGTAGAAGGGCAAATGTTGTTCCTATCTTCAAAAAGGGGAAGAAGGTGGACCCAGGCAACTGTAGGCCGGTGAGTCTGACCTCTATACCAGGAAAGATCTTTGAACAAATTATTAAACAACATGTATGTACATATCTAGATAAGAATGAAGTGATTAAACAGAGTCAGCATGGGTTTGTAACTAATAAGTCATGTCAGACTAACTTAATTTCCTTTTATGACAGAATCACTGATTGGGTGGATCAGGGAAATGCTGTAAATATAGTATATCTTGACTTCAGAAAAGCATTTGACAAAGTATCTCACACAATCCTTATTGAAAAAATGACTAAGTATGGAATGGACAAGGCAACTGTTAGGTGGATTCATAACTGGCTTAGTGATCGGACCCAAAGAGTGGTCCTAAATGGCTGCACATCCAGTTGGAAGAATGTCTCAAGTGGGGTACCACAGGGCTCTGTCCTGGGCCCTGTATTGTTCAACATCTTTATCAATGATTTAGATGAAGGAATTGAGGGTAAACTGATTAAATTTGCTAATGACACAAAGCTAGGAGGGATAGCTAATACTAGGGAAGAGAGACAGGATTCAAAAAGATATAAATAAAATGGAACAGTGGGTAGCAACTAACAGAATGGTTTTTAACAGGGAAAAATGCAAAGTACTACATCGGGGCAATAAAAATGAAAAAAGCATATACAGAATGGGAGGAAGAGGGCTAAGCAACAGCACATATGAAAAAGACTTGGGTATACTAATAGATCACAGAATGAATATGAGTCAACAGTGTGATGCAGCAGCAAAAAAGGCAAATGCAATTCTAGGATGTATTAACAGAAGCATACAGGTTAGATCACATGAACTCATTATTGCCCTCTACTCCTCTTTGGTCAGACCTCATCTGGAATACTGTGTCCAGTTTTGGGCGCTACATTTTAAAAAAGACATCAACAAACTGGAGCAAGTTCAGAAAAGAGCGATCAGAATGGTGACCGGTCTGCAAACCCTGTCTTATGAGGAAAGGTTGCAGGATTTGGGAATGTTTAGCTTGCAAAAGAGAAGACTGAGAGGAGACTTAATAGCTGTCTGAAAATATCTCAAGGGCTGTCATATTGTAGAAGGATCATCTTTATTCTCATTTGCACAAGGAAAGACTAGAAGCAATGGGATGAAACTGAATGGGAGGAGACACAGAGAATATATTAGAAAAAACGTTTTGACAGTTAGAGTGATCAATGAGTGGAACAGACTGCCACGAGAGGTGGTGAGTTCTCCTTCAATAGAAGTCTTCAAACAGAGGCTGGACAGACATCTGTCTGGGATGATTTAGAAAATCCTGCTTTGTGCAGGGGGTTGGACCAGATGGCCCAGGAGGTCCCTTCCAACTCTACGATTCTATGATTCTATTTAAAATGCCCAGTCCACATAAAAGTTCACAGCTTTTTTTTTGACAACACACTATATATCCAGTATCACATAGAAATGGCCACTTTGTAGGATTCCACACATCTTCCACATCTCTTCAGACACCACCACTAGAACACCAGGGTGAATGTGTTCCGTGGTGCAATAGCCACGTTACTGTTTTCAAGGATGTTTATGATGCCAGTAAAATAAATGGTTGCACAGTATTTTGATGTGTACCCCCCAGGGGGGAAATGTTTGTCAGACCATACACTTAGTGTATGGCCATTACAAGTATAGGAGATCCACTCCATTCCAGTGTGAAATTTTTTTATGAGGCCCTCCTCCACATTTTTTCCAATGGGGATTGTTGTGCGTGCAAATTTGGGGCAGGCCTTGCATTAAATGCATAGCCTGCAAACAGTATGGGAGTAACAAATTTCTAATAATGGAAACTTTGGTTTCATGCAACCATCCAGGATGTTGGTTCAAAGGGTTATTGGGGTGCGTGTAACAAGGTGGCAAGGCCGGCCTTGCATTCAATGCATAGACAAACAGTGTGGTAGTACCAAATGAAAAAGAATGGGAAATTTGGTTTCATATAGCCATCTATGACTTCAGTTCAAAATGTTTGCATTCAAAGGTCTTGCATTCAATGCATAGGCAAACACTATGGGAGACCCACTTTCTTATAAACGGAGCATTTTTCATGAGGCCCTCCTGATGTCTCATCAAAGGGGTTTTGGGTGCGTCCTAATATTTGGCAGCGCAGCCACTTGCATAGGCAATAACAGTATGGGAGACCCACTGTTTAATAATGGGAACAACAAAGCATGATGGCCCTTTAAGAAGATTAATGCCACCTGATGCCTCTATAAAAAATAGGCTTTAGCTTTGTGGCTTTCAGAGGCCCTCCTTCATAAATTTAGCAGGATGTGTGTGATGATGTGTCATACACCACATGGCCAGAGAAGGTTGTAAAATGTTAAAATGACATTTCCCTGTGAATGCATTTGTATTGGTTGAAAGCAATGCTAAAGTTGAAAAATGCATCAAAAACGCTACGTGTGAACACCGCCAAAGAGGTGGAGGGACAATTTTTCTTTGGGTTATTTAATTTGCCTTACATACAATTCATTACCCTGGAAAGGATGTTCCTTAGCATACTTCCCAAGAAAATCTATTTTGGTTTCGTTTTTGCATGTTTTAGCGCCCGCTTATAAAAGTGGCCTAACACTCTGACAACATTGTTCACAGCAGTGACCTAAAAGTCAGAAATGCTTACAGGGGTCTCCCCCATGATGTTCCCATGTCAATTAAGCACTGTTCCCATTGATTTCCGACGTTTTGATACACTAAAAAGACCTCCAGGGGGATGCGCGGCAAAAAACCTTGTTTTTTTTTTACAGCAAAATCGTGTAAATAATTGGAGTAACACACAAAAAAAACATTTGAATGGAGGCCTTAAATGCCCCAGCTTTTAGCCCACAGATAGATGAAGCATCTGATGGAGATAGCCCACTATCAAATATCTGGCCTGTAGTTTTTTGTTTTTTCCTACACAATAATGTATAGAACTAGGGTAATACACAGCAGAAACACATGAATGGAGGCCTGAAATGTCACATTTTGGAGCCCACAGATAGATGAGTTGTTTGACAGAGCTAGCCCACTTTCAAACATCTGGCATGTATTTTTCGTCTATGATTCTATGAGATGGCCTGCTTTCAAATATCTGGCCTGTATTTTTTGTTTTTTTTTTCCAGCAAAATAGTGTATAGAACTTGGGAAACACACAACAAAAACAGTTCAATGGAGGCCTGAAATGCCACAGAGAGATGAGGTGTCTGACGGAGATACCACACTGTTCAATATGTGGCCTGTGTTTTTTACCACAAAATAGTGTATAGAACTAGGGTAACACATGGCAAAAACATTTGAATGGAGGCCTTAAATGCCCCAATTTTTAACCCACAAATAGATGAGTCGTCGGATGGAGATAGCCCACTCTCAAATATCTGTCCTGTATTTTTTGTTTTTTCCTGCACAATAGTGTATAGAACTAGGGTAAGACACAGCAAAAACAGTTGAATGGAGGCCTGAAATGCCACATTTTGTAGCCCACAGATCGATGAAGCATCTGAGGGAGATAGTCCACTTTCAAATATCTAGCCTGTATTTTTTTTTTTTTTTGCCTAGCTAAATTGTGTCAATAAGTAGGCTAAGACACAACAAAGAAAGTTCTATGGAGACCTGAAATGGCACAATTTTGAGCGCAATGATATCCAATCCATGTGGCAGACAAAACCCAGTTTAAAATATCTGCCCTGTAGCTAAATTTTTTTGGCAGCTAAATATTTTTTGGGCAGCAAAATGGTGTCAAGAAATTATATAAGATGCTCCAAAAATTTTTTACAGTACCACAAATATTGCGGAATTTTCTGCGCACTCAGATGTGATGGCTGGAACGGGAAAACCCGTTTAACTGGATTTTCATGCTGTACTATGAAAAGGGTCTGGCTGTATTCTGCAGTGTCAACAAGCAAATGAAAAAAAAGGGGGCCTCTGGATTGCTTTGGAATAAAATAATCAGGATTAAGATGCAAAAAAGTACCTGGGGCAATGTATATACGGTCAATATATGTAATAGGCAGCAGCAGACAGTAATGGAATGGACCCACATGATGTATGCAATGAAGTATGCCACATACAATGCCTGCCTGCTACTGATATCTATATACCCACAGACACTTAATGCCTACCTAGCACTGCAATCTATATATCCTGAAATTAGTCCTTAGGAGGACTGTTGATTAGGCTGGATTTGTGTATTCTATTACAGTATACCCATACTAACTTATAAACCCCCAAATCTGACCCTATCTCGGCAGCAACTCTCCCTACACTGTCTGACCCCGGAGGTGACTGTGACGAGCAGGGCGGTGGCAGGTCTCATATAGGCCTGATGATGCTGTGCGGCTAGCCAATCACTGTAATGCCACAATCAACATGGCTGCGGCATTACAGTGTGTGGAAGACAATCACTGCATGTTGATTGGCGCTCTAAAGAGCGCCAAACATGCAGGGCGGGGACCCGAACTCCCACCGAGCAAACCTGGAAATGCTCGGTGCTCGCCGAGTACGAGTACAGCGATGCTCGAGCAAGTAACGAGCATTACAGAGTATGCTCGCTCATCACTAATCTTTACATGATCAGTCATCAACAGCAAATCTTGAGAGTAGGCATTCAGTATTTCTAACCATTTTTACTGAAATTTAGAATATAGAATTAAACATATTTTCAATTACCATAGTTCATTTCAAATCTTTAATCTTAGCTGTATAACAGATTTGGAAGCAGAGAAATTAGAAAAAAATGTTTGTGTACTTGGTTTGTAGGCATGCCACTGATGACAGCACAGCTTGCAGGATTATACATTGTTGATCATTTTTTCCAGATATTTCTCTTAGTAAAATTTAGGAAGGCTCTTGTAACGTCCATTTTTTTCTGCAAGGGACTATTTACATTGATGAGTCTCTAATGTGTTTAAATGCAGCAATGTAGTAAGGAGTGAAGCTTTATTTTCTGCATTATATTTTTCAGTAAGACAACCTTAATGCTAAACACATTTGATAGTGAAGGTCTGGGTTTCTTGAATGTCTATGGTTTTAGTGGAATTTAGCAGCAGATGTTCCTTTATAAACAACTATATTTTGCATAAATATGGCAGAACATATTCCTTGGCAGAAAAAACTATTGAGTTCAGGAGGATTTTGTGAAAATAAAGATTGCCAACATTAGTGTTTTAGATAATAAATATGGTCTTGCAATCTGTCGATGCACTGGGAATGAGAAACAGCAAATTGTTTGAAAAGCATGGCATTGTATTCCACATTTTCATAAGCATCTTTAATCACATCTTTACATTTCATTGTTGCATAGTTTTGAGGCATTATGTATGTAAGTTGCTATTTGTGTACATAATATTCTTCTATGCAGTAAACTGAAAACTAGTATTAGTTTATAAAGATCGGTTTAGGGGTTTAATACAAATGATGTTTTGGAAAACTTATCTATTACATAAAATAGAAGACAAGAATAAACAGAACTTTCCAAACATCGAAACGTTTTTCTCCATTCAAACTATAATATCTTTGGTTGTTAGAAGTGGATTCGAGCTTTCATTGTTTACATCAAAAAGCAGAAAATTGGTCTTGTCATCTATTCAGCCTCTGAGCATAAGCAACAAATGTTCCCATTCAATGACAACATGTAGAGACTTTGAAAATAGTAATGACTGGACATAAACTGCATAATTGATTTTTATAATTTTCTATTTTACAGCGATTCAGCTTTATTTGCCAAACCTGATCAAAGCCTATATAATAAATAAATGCAGTATACATTCAAAATCTGTACTATATGCTTGCTTAGGTTTCCTTGGTGAAATACAGTCATGGCTGAAAGTGTTGGCACCCTTAAAATTGTCCCAGAAATTGAAGTATTTCTCCTTGAAAATTATTGCAATTACATGTTTTGCTATACACATGTTTATTTCCTTTGTGTGTTTTGGAACAACATTAAAACAGAAAAAAGGCAAATTGGACATAATTTCGCACAAAAGCACCAAAATGGGCAGGACAAAATTGTTTGCACCCTCAACTTAATATTTGGTTGCACACCCTTTGGAATAAATAACTGCAATCAATCGCTTCCTATAATCATCAACAAGCTTTTTACCCCTCTCAACTGGCATTTTGGAGCATTCTTCTTTTGCAATCTCCTCCAGGTCTCTCATATTTGAAGGATGCCTTCTCCCAACTGCAATTTTAAGATCACTTCACAAATGTTCAATGGGATTTCGATTTGGACTCATTGCTGGCCACTTCAGAACTCTCCAGTGCTTTGTTTCCATCCATTTCTGGTTGCTTCTTGAAGTATCTTTAGGGTCATTGTCCTGTTGGAAGGCCCATTACCTAAGACACAAACCCAGATTTCTGACTCTGGGCACTACATTGTGAGTGAAAATCCTTTGGTAATCTTCAGATTTCAAGATGCCTTGCAAAAACAGTCAAGGCATCCAGGGCCAGAGGCAGCAAGATAACCCCAAAACATTTTTTAACATCTACCATATTTGACTATATATACTGTGTTCTTTATTTTATGAGCCTCATTCTGTTTTCAGTATACAGTAGAATGATATGCTTCCAAAAGGATTTTGACTTTCTCAAGTACATTTTGGCAAACTGCAGTCTAGCTTTTTATGTCTCATTGTCAGCAGTGGGGACCTCGTGGGTCTCCTGCCATAGCGTTTCATTTCATTCAAATGTCGATGGATAGTTTGCGCTGTCACTGATGCACCCTGAACCTGCAGGACATTGAATTTCTTTGGAATTTCATTGTGGCTGCTTACCCACCACCCAGATTATCCGGCATTTCAACCTTTCAGCAATTTTTCTCTGGAGTTCAAATCTAGAGAGAAAGCTACAATGACATGGGGTATAATCTTCTTGATTATGTTACTCACTGTGGAAAAAAGAGCATCACAGTCTCTTGAGAATGACTTGCAACCTTGAGATTGTTGATATTTTTCAACAATTTTGGCTCTCAAGTCCTCAGACAGTTCTCTTCTCCTCTTTTGTCCATGCTTAGTGTGGCACACACAGACACACAATGCAAATATTGAGTCAATTTCTCTCATTTGTATCTCGTTTCAGGTATGATTTTTATATTGTTCACACTTGTTACTTGCCACAGGTGAGTTTGAATGAGCATCACATGCTTGAAACAAAGTTGTTCAGCTACAATTTTGGAAAAGCTGCCAACAATTTTGCCTAGCTCATTTTTGGAGTTTTGCATGAAATTATGCCTAATTTGCCTTTTTTCTCAGTTTTTTGGTTGTTTTGATACAAACAAAGGAAATAAACATGTGTATAACAAGACATGTAATTGCAATAATTTTATGGAAAAAATACTTCATTTTCTTGAACAATTTCAATACAAATTTGCTAACACATTCGGTTATGACTGTACACACATAGACAAAATTGTTGGTATCCTTCTGGTAAATTAAGAAAAATCCATAATGTTAACTGAAATAAATTGAATTTGACAAAAGTAATTGAGATTTACTGAATATTAACAGATGAAAAGGGAAGAATAGGAAGCATTTAAGGAAACCAGGATGGATGAACACAGAACTTAAGCACATGCTAAAAAGGAAGAAAAAAATGTTTATAAAATGGAAAGAGGGAGGCATATCTAAAGAAGAATATAATGCTGTCTGCAGAACCTGCAGGCCACAAATCAGATTAGCTAAAGCTGAAAATGAATTGAGGCTTGCAAGAGATGTCAAAAGCAATAATAAAGGATTTTGGGGATATGTCAAAAGTAAAAGAAAAGTCAAAGATGCTATAGGATTTTTACAGGATGAAAATGATGAAATGGTAAGACAGGATGTTGAGAAGGCTGAACTTTTAAATTCCTATTTTGCATCTGTTTTCTCTCAGAAAGGAAATGTAACATCAACTGTTATTCATTGTCCTATTAAGGGAATAGAAGAATCCAGGATATCTATAAACAGAAAGATAGTGAGGAAACACTTAGCTAACCTAAATGAATTCAAGTCTCCAGGTCCAGATGAATTACACCCCAGAGTACTGAAGGAGATAGCAGAAGAAATTTTTGAACCCCTCTCCATAATCTTTGAAAATTCTTGGAGAACAGGAGAAGTACCAGAAGACTGGAGAAGAGCAAATGTTGTTCCTATCTTCAAAAAGGGGAAGAAGGTGGACCCAGGCAACTATAGGCCGGTGAGTCTGACTTCTATACCAGGAAAGATCTTTGAGCAAATTATTAAACAACATGTATGTCAATACCTGGATAAGAATGAAGTGATTAAACAGAGTCAACATGGGTTTGTAACTAATAAGTCATGTCAGACTAACTTAATTTCCTTCTATGACGGTATCACTGATTGGGTGGATCAAGGAAATGCTGTAGATATAGTATATCTTGACTTCAGCAAAGCATTTGACAAAGTCTCTCATACAATCCTTATTGAAAAAATGACTAAGTATGGAATGGACAAGGCAACTGTTAGGTGGATTCATAACTGGCTTAGTGATCGGACCCAAAGAGTGGTCATAAATGGCTGCACATCCAGTTGGAAGAATGTCTCAAGTGGGGTACCACAGGGCTCTGTCCTGGGCCCTGTATTGTTCAACATCTTTATCAACGATTTAGATGAAGGAATTGAGGGTAAACTGATTAAATTTGCTGATGACACAAAGCTAGGAGGGATAGCTAATACTAGAGAAGAGAGAGAGAGGATTCAAAAAGATTTAAATAAACTGGAGAAGTGGGCAGCAAATAACAGAATGGTTTTTAACAGGGAGAAATGCAAAGTACTACATCTGGGCAATAAAAATGAAAAAAGCATATATAGAATGGCAGGAATAGGGCTAAGTGACAGCACATGTGAAAAAGACTTGGGTATACTAATAGATCACAGACTGAATATGAGTCAACAGTGTGATGCAGCAGCAAAAAAGGCAAATGCAATTCTAGGATGTATTAACAGAAGCATACAGTCTAGATCACGTGAAGTCATTATTTCCCTCTACTCCTCTTTGGTCAGACCTCATCTGGAATATTGTGTCCAGTTTTGGGCACCACATTTAAAAAAAGACATCAACAAACTGGAGCAAGTTCAGAAAAGAGCGACCAGAATGGTGACCGGTCTGCAAACCCTGTCTTATGAGGAAAGGTTGCAGGATTTAGGAATGTTTAGTTTGCAAAAGAGAAGACTGAGAGGAGACTTAATAGCTGTCTACAAATATCTAAAGGGCTGTCACATTGTAGAAGGATCAACTTTATTCTCATTTGCACAAGGAAAGACTAGAAGCAATGGGATGAAACTGAATGGGAGGAGACACAGATTAGATATTAGAAAAAACTTTTTGACGGTTAGAGTGATCAATGAGTGGAACAGGCTGCCACGAGAAGTGGTGAGTTCTCCTTCAATGGAAGTCTTCAAACAGAGGCTGGACAGACATCTGACTGGGATGATTTAGCGAATCCTGCTTTGAGCAGGGGGTTGGACCAGATGGCCCAGGAGGTCCCTTCCAACTCTACGATTCTATGATTCTATGATTCTATGATTCTATGATTCTATGAAAAACAGACATTGCTTTTGAACTGTGGTTCAACAGTAAATTCTAATAAGAAAATAAACTTATAAAAATGGCCTGGATAAAACTCATGGTACCGCAAGAAAAGATTGAAAATAATTTGACTACCAACAATATTAAAGTATGGTGTCCTGTAGTTAACATCACAGTTGTCTACAAAGCATTCAGTCTAACCATTTCTAACTAATTAACCCCTTCACCCCACAGCCTGTTTTCAACTTCCTGACAAGGCCATTTTTTTTCAATTCTGACCACTGTCACTTTATGAGGCCATAACTCTGGAACGCTTCAACGGATCCCAGTGATTCTGAGAATATTTTCTCGTGACCTATTGTACTTTATGATACTGGTAAAATTTCTTCAATGTGACTTACGTTTATTTGTGAGAAAAGCAGAAATTTGGTTAATATTTTGAAAATTTAGCAATTTTTGAACTTTTATGCCCTTAAATCAGAGAGATATGTCACAAAAATGAGTTCATAAATAACATTTCCCACATGTCTACTATATATCAGCACAATTTTGGAACCAACATTTTTTCTTTTTAGGAAGTCATAAGGGTTAAAATTTGACCAGTGATTTTTCATTTTTTCAATAGTATTTACGAAACCGTTTTTATAGGGACCACCTCACATTTGAAGTCACTTTGAGGGGTCTATATGACAGAAAACACCCAAAAGTGACAACATTCTAAAAACTGCACCCCTCAAGGTTTTCAAAACCACATTCAAGAAGTGTATTAACCCTTCAGGTGCTTCACAGGAGCTGACGCAACGTGGAAGGAAAAAAATGAATATTTACATTTTTAGTCAAAAATGAACTTTCAGAAACAATTTGTTTATTTTCAAAAGGGTAAAAGAAGAAATGGTCCTCTAAAGTTGTTGAGCAATTTCTTCTGAGTACGCTGATTCCCCATATGTGGGGGAAAACCATTGTTTGAGTGCACGGCAGGGCTCAGAAGGGAAGGAGCGTCTTTTGACTTTGAATGCAAAATTGACTGGAATTGAGAGCGGACGCCATGTCGCATTTGAAGAGCCCCTGATGTGCCTAAACATTGGAAACCCCCACAAGTGACCCCATTTTAGAAACTAGACCCTTTAAGGAACTTATGAAGCTGTGTGGTGATCACTTTGAACCCCCAGGTGCTTCACAGATGTTTATAACGTAGAGCTGTGAAAAAAATCACATTTTTTTCACTAAAATGATGTGTACCAATGATTTTTTATTTTAACAAGGGTAAAAGGAGAAAATGGTCCACTAAAGTTATTGCGCAATTTCTCCTCAGTACGCCAATACCCTATATGTGGGGGAACAACCCTGTTTGGGTGCACGGCAGGGCTCGGAAGGGAAGGAGTGACGTTTTGGATTGCAGACTTTGACGGAATGGTCTGCGGGCATCATGTTGCATTTGCAGAGCTCCTGATGTGCCTAAACAGGGGAAATCTCCCACAAGTGACCTCATTTAGGAAACTACACCCTTGAAGGAATTTATCTAGAGGCATAGTTTTATAGTAGTTATTATAATTCTTTTGGCTTTACTGGTGTATGAATTTATAATGTGGTGTTATGTGTAAGATGTGCAGGGTACATCAGATTATAAAAGTGTGTTGTGTCAACAGGGTATAAACTAATTTTATTAATTTGTGGATGTGTGGTATGCTTTGAAACAATCCTTAATGCAATGGCCAGGTTTCTCAGGGCGGATTTCATAATGGTAAGTCATGTCCTTTCGGATTCCCCTCTTGGAGCATATTCTGCACCGTTTTTATGATCGGCCTGTCCTCGCTGTTTGGGGAACCTATACTGGGAAATGTTGACCTGGGACAATACGGTCACTATCAGATTCAGAAGTGCTTGGGCCCTCACCTCCCTGAGTGCCAAACATTAGGGCCTTGATGACTTCCACCTGAAACTGAAGGAAGGTCCCTGTATTGCCTGCAGATCGGAACAGCACAAAAGCATTGTACAGTGCCATCTGTACAATGTGCACAGCCAATTTTTTGTACCATACTTTGGCTTTTTTCATGGCACTGTATGGTTGGAGGACCTGTTCTGAAAGATCCACACCCCCATGTACCAATTGTAATCCAAGATACAATCTGGCTTTGGGACTTGTGTTGTGGTCCCACGAATAGTGACAAGGGTGCTGTTGTCATAGTATATGGTGGTCAAGATAAGGACATCCCTTTTGTCCTTATGCTTGACACCAGCATGTTATTGCTGCATTGGGCTCTGCTTTCCCCTTTTCTCAGCATTTTCCCAATTAGCGGATTAGGGAGGCCTTGCTGATTTTTTTCCACGGTGCAACATGCAACTGTACCTCTTGCAGAGAGGGCCTTGAAAAGCGGGTTGCTGGTGTAAAAGTTATCAATGTAGAGGTGATAACCCTTATCCAGCAGTGGGTGCAGGAATTCCCACACAACTTTCCCACTCACCCCCAGGATGGGGGTTCATTCTGGGGGGTTAATCTGGGTTTCCTTCCCCTCACAGACCCTAAATCTGTGGGTGTACCCTGAGGTACTCTTGCACAGTTTGTACAGTTTTATTCCGTACTGGGCAGGTATTGTTGGAATTTTAGCCTCCCTTAGAAGTGAATGAGAGATTCATCAATAGTGATGTACAGTCATGGCCAAAAGTATTGACACCCCTGCAATTCTGTCAGATAATACTCAGTTTCTTCCTGAAAATGATTGCAAACACAAATTCTTTGGTATTATTATCTTCATTTAATTTGTCTTAAATGAAAAAACACAAAAGAGAATGAAGCAAAAAGCAAAACATTGATCATTTCACACAAAACTCCCAAAATGGACCAGACAAAAGTATTGGCACCCTCAGCCTAATACTTGGTTGCACAACCTTTAGCCAAAATAACTGTGACCAACCTTTTCCGGTAACCATCAATGAGTTTCTTACAATGCTCTGCTGGAATTTTAGACCATTCTTCTTTGGCAAACTGCTCCAGGTCCCTGATATTTGAAGGGTGTCTTCTCCAAACTGCCATTTTTAGATCTCTCCACAGGTGTTCTATGGGATTCAGGTCTGGACTCATGGCTGGCCACCTTAGAAGTCTCCAGTGCTTTCTCTCAAACCATTTTCTAGTGCTTTTTGAAGTGTGTTTTTGATCATTGTCCTGCTGGAAGACCCATGACGGAGACCCAGCTTTCTCACAGTGGGCCCTACATTAAGCTGCAAAATTTGTTGGTAGTCTTCAGAATGCCATGCACACGGTCAAGCAGTCCAGTGTCAGAGGCAGCAAAGCAACCCCAAAACATCAGGGAACCTCCGCCATGTTTGACTGTAGGGACCGTGTTCTTTTCTTTGAATGCCTCTTTTTTTCTCCTGTAAACTCTATGTTGCAAAATAAAAATGGATTACAGCAATAATGTGGCGTATGCTCCCCTAATGCACTAGCTAAAAATTTACTCAACGCAACTAGTTTATTTTTTTTACAAAAGAAAAATAGACGTCACCAACAATGTGATGTACGCTCTCCTAATGCAATTAACATGACAAATACCAGACTCACAGTAAATTAGCACCGGGTGTGCACACACCCTTTAAGTGCATAGAATAACTCCACTGTGAAATAGCAGAGAAACCAGAGAACAACAGGAGTTTTACATAAAAAGTATAAACTTTATTACCACATACAAAAAGGATAAAATGCATAACACATATGCGGACAATGTATTCAAGTAGACACCAGAACCGGGAAACGTGTAGCGCTCATACCATCATAACTAGTGTGACTTTCCCCATATAACTAACCCCCATGGAATTAAATGTCAGACAATAGCGTCCCATAGTGGAAATAATCCCATGCACTAATATAGGGCCTGGCTATCCAGGATGCCTTGTCCCTGCTCGCTTGCTGGCAGGGCGCCGCCGGGCGTCTTGGGCTGGTGGGCGTCGGGGATCGGCGCATGCGCCGCTTACACACGGTGCCTGGCCGACATGACAAGCTGATGGTCATGTGACTAATTACGATGGGGTAAAAAGGTCCTGTGCCAAGAATTTCCACACTTCCCCTTGAGACAGCTAACTGGTATTAGCGAAATGCACGTCGGGGTGTCCTGGGATGCGGTGGTGGCGCTCCACTTAGTGAGTATTCATCTCTCCCTATTTCCCCCGGTCTTACTTTTGTTTTGACATTTTTTCCCATGCGGTTATTAACAGTGGGATAACTTAGGCTATGGATAGCCAGGCCCTATATTAGTGCATGGGATTATTTCCACTATGGGACGCTATTGTCTGACATTTAATTCCATGGGGGTTAGTTATATGGGGAAAGTCACACTAGTTATGATGGTATGAGCGCTACACGTTTCCCGGTTCTGGTGTCTACTTGAATACATTGTCCGCATATGTGTTATGCATTTTATCCTTTTTGGATGTGGTAGTAAAGTTTATACTTTTTATGTAAAACTCCTGTTATTCTCTGGTTTCTCTGCTCTCCTAATGCACTAGCTAAAAATTTACTCGACGCAACTAATTATTTTTTACAAAAGAAAAATGGACATCATCAACAATGTGAACATTGTGACGTATGCTCCCCTAATGCACTTTTTATGCATGAAAAAAAGCTTCCTCCATACCTATAAAGCTACTCTGTACGTTTTTTTTTCTAAAACAAGATAGGTCGTCACTAACTATGTGACGCCGGCTACGCTACCTTGCTACATCTAAAACTAGGTTGTAATAACTACTATTATTTTTTTTTTCTAAAAAAAAAAATTGGACGTCACTTAGACTGTGATGTCCGCTACACTAACTAGCTAAAAAATGGAACATCCCAGTGGCGCAGTCTTTGATTAGCAGCAATACTGATTAGAGCATTGCGGACACAGGAAGAGCATGAATGCTCTGCGCAGGACGCAGCGTACACAACCCCCCCCAAAAAAGTGCGCTAAAAATTAAATTGGAGGAGGAAGAGGGGTACTGGAACAGGGATGGGGGACTGGGAAAGGGGAAGTCATCAAACACTGATGCCTGCTACACTACTTTGCTATGTCTAAAACTACACTGTACTAACTACTATTATTAGATTTTTCTAAAAAAAATAGGACGTCGTTTAGACTGCGATGTCCGCTATGCTAACTAGCTAAAAAAAGAAAAATTCCCATGGCGCAGTCCCTGATCAGTAGCAATACTGATCAGAGCTCTGTGGACACAGGAAGAGCACAAATGCTCTGCGTGGGATACCACGCGCAGGAAAAAAGCGCAAAAAATGCGCTAAAAATTCAATTGGAGTGGGGTACTGGAACAGGGATGGGGGACTGGGAAAGGTGTGGAGAAGGTACTGCTGCTGCTGTGGTCACAAGAGTCACACAGCAGGAAGATTGCAGCACACAGCACAGGCTCTCAGGAAAGGATGCAGCACAGGAGGGCAGGAGATCGATGGGGAGATCACACTGGCCACCAATGGATTCTTTTTCTCAGGTAACACAGAGGGCTTGGATAACTGCTCTGCATGACAAATCTGAGGTAAAGATGGCGTGCAGTATGGTGATCCCTATTTTAGATTAACCCCTTTGGTGCTGATTGGCTAGAAGCAATTGTTAAGCCAATTGGCGCCATAGGGGTTAATCAGGTGAGGTGACATGGGGATCACTCCACCCATTGTGATGGCTGTGATTGGTGCTGTGTCACACAGCACAGATCACATCCTGTCACATGCCTTTTTTTCCAATAGCTTTATTGGTAACAATGCTGTGATTGGCTGGTGACAGTTGACCAGCCAATCACAGCAATCGCTGATGCGGGGGGGAGGATCACTCCCCGTGGTGATGTGCCTGGATGGTCTGCTATCAGGAACAGCAGCCATCCTAACCGGATCACCGCGTGATCCCGCACGGTGACCGGAAATAGCAGTGTCGTACTAGTACGGCGCATGTCAGGAAGGGGTTAAAGGGTGAAAAATAGTCATTGTGCTATTTAGCATCATGATGTGTACCACACAGAATATGGATCAAAGAATCCTAAGGAAAAAAGTTTTCAGCAAGCAAGTCACTTGTTTTTAAAGAGATTGAAAGTGAATGAGCACACTGTCAGGGACAAACAGTCTCTTACTGACTAAATTCTTTTCTTTAGAGCAGGTAATGGAGTGCAATGAAAGTAACACAGTAACGAGCATGTGCAGAATACTGAACACATCAGTATTGACAACCAGCATGCTCAATATAGCAGAGAGTATTCCAGCCCCTGAAAGGGTCATCTCTGATGACATTCTGTTTGAGGGTGGTGATAGCAACTGTGGCATTGACCACTGCACTGACCACTTCTCATTTGAGAATCCCCAGTGCATGTAAAACACAGATAGTAAGTTTGAATAGAGAGGAGAGAATAGAGATTTTGCAATTGAAGTATTTTAGAAAAGTACAGTTTTCTTTTTACATTAAATACATAGAGAATCTTGTTAGATTCAGACGGCTGCGCTGACTTTGGTCTTGATAAACACAGTGGACCTACACCAGCAGATGACATTTCTCCCGAAACCATCATTGATTGTGGATACTTCACACTAGACCTTGGAAATCAAGGTCCTAGAGTCTGGAGGAAGAGTGGAGAGTCACACAATCCAAGCTGCTTGTGGTCTAGTGTGAAGTTTCCACAATCAGTGATATTTGGGGAGCCATGTCATCTGCTAGTGTAGTTCCACTGTGTTTTATCAAGACCAAAGCCAGCACAGCTGTCTAAAACGAAATTTTAGAGCAATTCATGCTTCTCTCTGCCGACAAGCTTTTGGGAGATGGAAATTGCATTCTCCAGCAGGACTTGGCACTTGTACATACTGCCAAAAGTACCAATACCTGGTTTAAAAACAACAGTATCACTGTGCTTGATTGGCCAGAAAACCCACCTGACCTTATCCCCATAGAGAATCTATGGGGTATTGTAAAGAGGAAGATGAGAGACACCATAACCAACAATGTAGATGAGCTGAAGGCTGCTATCAAAGCAACCTGGGCTTCCATAACACCTCAGCAGTGCCACAGGCTGATCACCTCCATGCCACGCCGCATTGATGCAATCATTGATGCCAAAGGAGCCCCGACCAAGTACTGAGTGCATTTACTGAATATTCATTTCAGGAGACCAACATTTCGGATTTTAAAACCATTTTTTCAAACTGGTGTTAAAAAGTATTTACTGAGATAATGACTTTTGGGTTTTCATTGGCTGTAAGCCATAATCATTACCATTAACAGAAATAAACACTTGAAATACCGTACATCACTAATATATGAGTTTCACTTTTTGTATTGAAGAACTGAAATAAATTACGTTTTTGATGATATTCTAATTTTGTGAGAAGCACCTGTAGTTTAAAGGTTTGGGCTTCTACCGTAGTCAGAGACCAAAATAGTACAGCACTGCTGCTGGCAGGTTCTTCTAGATATTGCTATTGTCAATTGAAAGGTCTCTTCTTATGTATACTCTAGATCTTTAACCCCTTAACAACCGGAGGTATTTTCATTTTTGTATTCTCGTTTTTTGCTCCCTTTCTTCCCAGAGATTATTTTTGGGTCAAAATGGCCATGTGAGGGCTTGTTTTTTTTCCAGGACAAGGTGTACTTTTGAATGACTCAACTGGTTTTAACATAACATGTATTGAAAAATGGGGAAAAATTCCAAGTGCGGTGAAATTGCAAAAAAAAGTGCAATTCCACACTGGTTTTTTTTGTAAATATGTTCACAAAATGCTAAAACTGACCTGTCAATATGATTCTCCAGATCATCTCGAGTTCATAGACACCAAACATGTCTAAGTTCTTTTATATTTAAGCGGCAAAAAAACAAACTTTGGTGAAAAAAAAAGTGGTGCCATTTTCTGAGACCCGTAGTGTCTCCATTTTTCGTGATTTGGGGCTGTTTGAGGGCTTATATTTTGCGCACCAAGCTGACATTTTTATTAATACTATTTTGGTGTAATTAGGATCTTTTGATCGCCTGTTATTGCATTTTATTGCAATGCAACGGCTACCAGAAAAACATAATTCTGGTATTTTGAATTTTTCTTGGTATGTTGTTTACCGATTGGGTTAATTATTTTTGTATATTGATAGATTGGGCGATTCTAAATGCATCAATATGTGTATGTTTGATTTTGTATTGTTTTATTTTGAATGGGGGAGATTTGAACTTTTATATTTTTTTATATCTTAAAAACTTTTTTTAGTTTTTCCTTGTTTCAATAGTCTCCATGGGAGACTAGAAGCTGCAGCTGTTTGATCGACTCTGCTACATACAGGCGATGGTCAGATCACATCTATTGCTCAGTGCAATCCAGCTATGACAACCATAAAGGTCTGCTGGAGACCTCTGATTGTGTCATCAATGTGGTTTGTGGAACCACTGTGCCACAGACCACAGAGCGTCTGGAGGGGCGTGATTAAGCGATCACCAGACTATTCACCAGAACCTCTGATGGTGAGGATAGACTTGCCTCCTGATGATGGCCAGGTACCACTCCAGGGCAGAACAACGGTCACGCAGCTGCTGGACCCGAAGAACAGACTGGATGAAGCAGCTGGCAGAGCTTGTATCTGAGTGCAGCAGAGTTGGTATCAGAGACAGAGTTTGTGTCAGAGTGCAGCTAGCAAGATTTGCTTCAGAGTGCAGCATGTGGGATTTGCTTTAGAGTACAGCAGGCAGGATTTGTACTGGGAGTGCAACAGGTAGGATTTGTGCTTAGAGTACAGCAGGCAGAACCTGCACTGTTATGCGACCTTACACAACATAGACAGAAACAGGAAGTTTGCTCAGGCACCTCCCCAATGGAGAGGAAGCAATAAATACATAATGTCTCAAAACCATTGGCTGGGAAGGAAATAGCAGGTGCACGCGCTGGTCCTTTAAGAGGGCAGGAGCACGTGCACGCGTGCCCTTAGAACATGGCCAGAGGTCCGGCTGGAAGTGATGCTGGAATCATGCAGAGCATGAAGGGGAGAGGAACCAACTGCAGCACGGGTGAGTAAACTGAAAAGCCAGGAAGTCGGTGTGGTGCTAACAGTACCCCTTCCTTTATGCCCCTTCCTTTTCAGGCCATCGAGGAAATTCCAGAGAAGAATTGGAGTGTGGATATTCTACTTAGATTCCCAGGACCTCTCTTCAGGACCATATCCCTTCCAGTCAATGAGGAAGAAGGTCTTGCCTCTCGCCTTCTTGATGGCCAAGATGTTCTCCACTTCAAAAACATCATCCGAGGCTGTTGGCGTGGGCGTGGTACTGAGATCCTTGAAGAAGGGACCCAGGATGACTGGCATTAGTAGAGATACATGAAAGGAATTTGGAATCCACAGAGAAGGAGGCAGCTTCAATTTATAGGAGACTTCGTTGATCTGCTTCAACACCTCGAAAAAAACGATAAAGCGAGGACCCAACTTGTAAAAAGGGACCTTCAGCTGGACATACCTGGATGAAAGCAATACCTTGTCTCCAGGATGGAAGCACGGAGGATCAAGGCGCCTCTTGTCTGCATGCCTCTTCATACGAAGTGAGGATGCTTCTAACGTGACTCCCACAACTTCACAAAATCTTTGGAAAGGACATCTGCCACAGGAACATCAGAAGGAACCGTCATTGGAAGGGGAACCTCGGGTTGCCAACCGAACATGATGTAGAATGGTGACTATCCAGAGGCTTCACCAACATGATTGTTACACTAGAACTCAGCCCAGGGAAGTAATTTCACCCAATCATTATGGTGGGCATTGACGAAGTGTCTCAGGTAGTGGCCCAGGACCTGGTTGACCCGCTCCACTTGTCCATTGGACTGAGGGTGATAAGCAGAAGAGAAATCCAAGACAATATCCAGATGTTTACTGAGTGCTCGCCAGAATCTGGAAGTAAACTGCAAACCTCGATCGGATATGATGTAGCGAGGAAATCCTTGCAGGTGGAAAATATGCTTAAAGAAGCTGTCAGCCAATTCAGGAGCGGATGGAAGGTCAGACAACGGGGTAAAATGAGCCATTTTTGAGAAACAATCCACAACTACCCAGATGACTGTGCAACCCATGGAAACTGGCAAATCCATAATGAAGTCCACTGCTATGTGCTGCCAAGGAATGGATGGTACAGGAAAGGCAGAAGAGAACCGGTTGGAAGCCGTCTAGGAACTTTATTGTAGGCACAAGTCGGACAAGCAGCCACATAAGCATAGATCTACTTCCTCATGGATGGCCACTGGTAATAATGAGAGATCAATTGTAAAGTCTTCCTTTTTCCCATGTGACCAGCCACCTTAGATGAGTGACCCCAAGACAAAACTCGCTCCTTCTCAGATTCTCTCACAAGGTTCTTTCCTGGAGGAATTGACAGGCAAACAGGGTTGACTGTAACCATCTTAGAGGGTTCAATGATAAATTGAGGATCCTCCTCTTGGTCCCCAGATAGAAATGAGAGAGAGACATTCTTGTCACCGGATCTGAAATACAAAGTAAAGTTAAAGTGGGCAAATAACAAAGACCACCTGGCTTTGCAAGGATTATGTCTCTGAGTGGACTGGAGATATGCCAGATTCCTATGATCTTTGTAGATCACTACTGGATAAACTACGCCCTCCAGCAGGTATTGCCACTCCCCAGAGCCACCTTAGCGGCAAGAAACTCCCGGTCCCCGATGGAGTAGTTACGTTCTGGAGTGGAGAAGTCCTTGGTGAAGAAGCCGCAGGACACGCGGTGACCTGAGGAGGACTTCTGCGTAAGCACAGCTCTGACCCCTAATGAGGATGCATCCATCTCAAGGAAGAACTGTTTATTCAGAGCTAGACAACGCAGAGTGAGTGCATTGGAAAAGCACCATTTGAGAAAGTGGAAGGCCTCTTCAGTCTCGGGGCACCAGTTCTTTGGATCTGCTCCCCTTTGGGTAATGGCAAAGATGGGAGCAGTCAGCGTGGAGAAGTGCAGGATAAATTGCCAATAATAACTAGCAAAGCCAAGGAATCTTTGGATTGCCTTGACTTCCATGGGCAGTGGTCATTTAAGGATAGAAGAGACCTTCTCGGGGTCCATCCTAAGTCCGGTATCTCAGACAATGTATCCTAAGAAAGGAAGAGACTGTTCGAAAATGCACTTCTCATATTTGACGTAGAGTCAATTCTCCCTAAAACACTGAAGAACTTGCCAAACTGCTCATCTGTGGGAGGACATATCTGTGGAATATATTAGAATATCATCCAGGTACACAACAACGCAGGTATAAAGCAGGTCACAGAAGATATCGCTGACAAACTCTTGGAAAACGGCCGATGCATTACTGAGACCGAAGGGCATCACTCAGTATTCATAGTGTCCATCCCTGGTGTTGAAAACCGTCTTCCATTCATCTTCCCGGCGAATGCGGACTAGATTGTAGGTGCCTCTTAAATCTAATTTGGTGAAGATCCTGGTACCTCTTAATCGGTCAAACAACTCTGGAATCAGTGGGATAGGATATTTATTTTTCACCATGATCTGGTTGAGACCTCGAAAGTCTATGCCTGGTCATAGAGATCCGTGGCTGTTCTTGATGAAGAAAAACCAGGCCCAGCACTCTGGAAGAGGTTTTCATCCAGGATATCTCTGTACTTAGCTGCATTCTTGTTTCTTTCAGTTGCAACCAGTCATCCTGTGCCTTGCCACAATTCTGTCTCTGAGCTCCTTGGCCAGTTCTTTTGACATCATGTTTCTCATTTGGTCTGACATGCACTGTGAGCTGTGAGGTTTTATATAGACAGGTGTGTGCCTTTACAAATCAAGTGCTATCAGTTTAATTAAACACAGCTGGACTCCAATGAAGGAGTAGAACCATCTCAAGGAGTATCACAAGGAAATGGACAGCATGTAACTTAAATATGAGTGTCTGAGCAAAGGGTCTGAATACTTATGACCATGTGATATTTCAGTTTTTCTTTATTAATAAATTTGCAAAAATTTCTACATTTCTATTTTTTTCAGTCAAGATGGGGTGCAGAGTGTACATTAATGAGAAAAAATGAACTTTTTTGAATTTACCAAATGTCTGCAATGAAACAAAGAGTGAAAAATTTTGAAGATACGTGAATACTTTCCACACCCACTGTAGATTCAGAAATGTGGCCTGTTGACTGGAGCACATTATTCACAGAAATTAATTAGATTCAGAAATGTGGCCTAGTGTCTGTACCACATTATTAGCAGAAATAATTTAGATTCAGAAATGTGGCCTGGTGTCTGGACCACACTATTAGCAGAAAAGATTTTGAATCAGAATTGTGGACGCCTAACTGGACCACACTATTAGCACAAGCTATTTAGGTTCTGAAATGTGGACTCATGGCTGGCCCACACTATTAGCAGAAAGAATTTAGATTCTGTAATGTGGCCTGGTGTCTGGAACACACTATTCACAGAAAGGATAGAGATTCAAAAATATGGCCTAGTGTTTGAATGACACAATTAGCAGAAAATATATAGATTCAAAAATGTGGCCTGGTTTCTGGACCGCACTAATAGCAGAAAGGATTTAGATTAAAAAATGTGGCCTGGTGTCTGGACCACACTATTAGAACAAATTGTTTGGTTTCTGAAATGTGGACTCTTGGATGGACCACACTATTCGCACAAACTATTTAGATTATGAAATGTGGACTTCTGGCTGGACAACACTATTAGCATAAACTATTTAGATTCTGAAATGTGGACATTTGGCTGCACCAAACTATTAGCTCAAATGATTTACATTCTGAAATTTAGACTTCTGGCTGCACCACACTCTTAGCACAAGCGATTTAGATGCCGTAAGGTTGATTTGACACAGGATTCTATCTAGCAGAAATGGCTGACAAATAACCACAGCTAACTATCTGACTACTTGCAGCAGCAGAAGCAACCTCTGTGCGCTGTTACACTGACAAAATGACACAAAAACAACATGTTCTCTTTTTATATGGAGATGAACATTTGACTTTGGCAGCCAATCACAGAAGACTTTGTGTCTGAACATTGTGGATGGTTTCTGCGCCCTGATTGGCTACGCGAATCTCCACATATTAAGTTAATAAAAAATA
Source organism: Dendrobates tinctorius (assembly GCF_039654945.1). Taxonomy (NCBI): domain Eukaryota; kingdom Metazoa; phylum Chordata; class Amphibia; order Anura; family Dendrobatidae; genus Dendrobates; species Dendrobates tinctorius. The sequence goes on along the minus strand of NW_027361676.1, from coordinate 43,791,513 downwards.
TACTGTCCGCCACTACTCTAACATCTCCCCACCCCCTCCCCTAATCAAACACGTACCCTCCCACTAATCATACAGTGCCACTATTCTAGCCAAAGTCCTAACAAAAGCATTAGTGGAAATTCGATTTACCGAGCTTTCATAGAATTTTGCCAATTTTGAGCAAACATGCTCCATAATTCGAACACAAATCCGAATTTGCGCCAAATTTGAGATAGGCGATTATTTTCCTAACTCTTTTGCTTATCTCTACTAATGATTCAAGCAAAATTATGACTGTGATATACAAAAATGAAAGAAGGTTGAAGAGCAGTAAGTAAAATGCGAAATAGCGAATTATATAAAATTAATGGCCCATGAATAGACAGAAGCCTTATAACAATACTGATTACATTTAATTTTGTCCTCACTTAAATAATACTTTTTCCACAGTTCTAAGAACTTTACTAGTTATTCGAGAACTTCGGCAGTTTCCAAACATCAATCTTCACGTTTTGCACATACGTGTTCACTTGGTGTCATCTCAGCCATGTTTCTTGAGTTCCCCAAAACTGTGCCAAGAATGCTGTTTCAAATCTTAGAAAAATATTCAGGATTGAGAGTCCTCAGTAGTTGATACCTTTTAATGGCTAACTGAAAAGATGGTAATACATTGCAAGCTTTCGAGACTACTCAGGTCTCTTCATCAGGCTAGACTAATACAAAATCTGAAGTCACATATTTATGCACAATACAGCCTAGAAAAAATGCAATAGATAAGACAAGTGACGTGAAGCAGAACTATCAATATGGGAGAGGGAGAAACATAAATATAAACATTGGACCAGTTCATAGATAAGGAGTCTGGATGTTTTATGGTCCTCTGATTGGGGTCTAGTTCTGTGTTGCCCTGCAAGGTTTTAAAAGGAAATTCCTTAATTGATGTAAAAAGACATAAATCCATGCGACACATTCATTCCAGCACTGAGAGTGTCAAAGTTCGTCATAAATTTGTACTCCCAAACTCGTCTCTCTATCTGAGATGTGAAGTTACCTTTCAATACCAGTAATTTCATATCCATGCTGCTGTGATCAGGGATACAGAAATGTTTTGCCACAGGTAGATCCATTCTTTTTTCTCTTATTGTGTGACGATGAGCATTCATCCTTGTTCTAAGCTTTTGCCCTGTCTCCCCCACATACAGACCCCCAGTTGGACATTTAGTACAAATAATTAAGTACACCACATTAGATGTAATGCAGGTGAAAGTACCTGGGATCTTGTAGTCCTGATGTGAGTTGGGGATCTTTATCTTGTCCGTGGTCATTATAAATGGACAGGTTTTACATTTTTTCTGGTTGCAAGGAAAGGTTCCTGCAGCTGTTGGAGAGGACAGGGAGCTTCTGACAATGATGCTTCTTAAATTTGGGGGCTGCCTAAAACACAGCAGTGGGGGGTCTGGAAAAATTGATTTTAATCGGGCATCTTTTTGTAGTAAAGGTTGTAATTTCCGTGCAGCTCCCCTTAGCACCTCCAGATTTGGGTTGTAGGTGACTACTAGAGGCACTCGGTTATTTTCTTCTTTAGCTTTGTAATGTAGCAGGTGATTCCTTGACAATCTGGTGGCTCTTGTAATTTGGTTTTCAATTGTTCTTGGATGGTAACCCTGATTCAAAAAGGTTTTTTTGAGGCGACCAAGGTGTTTGTCTCTATCCATGGGGTTGGAACATATACGATTGTATCTGATGGCTTGGCTATAGATAATAGAGTTCTTTATGTGTTTTGGATGGAAACTGTCCCATTTAAGGTATGTTGGACGGTCGATTGGCTTCTGATACAGGGATGTCTCTATTTCATTGTTTTTTAGCTTAATGATGGTGTCCAAAAAATTAATCTCGGTACTGGAGTAGTTGAGTGTTAAATTGATGGTGGGATGAAATTGATTAAACTGTTCGTGGAACGTCTTTAGCTGTTGCTCAGACTCCGTCCAGATGATTAAAATATCATCAATGAAGCGGTAGTAGGCCAGGGGCCTGATGGGGCATGAGGACAAAAAATCGCTTTCAAGCTTGGCCATGAAAAGATTTGCATACTGTGGAGCCATTTTACTTCCCATAGCTGTGCCAGTCTCCTGTAGATAGATCCTGTTGTCAAATTCAAAGTAATTGTGGGTGAGGATGAATTTTATAAGTTTCACCACGGCATCAGCATCAGTCCCTGTGTTTTCCATGAAGAATTTGCAGGCATGTAAACCATCTTGGTGTGGGATATTAGAGTACAAAGATTCCACATCCATGGTGGCCAGGATGGTTCCTTCTGGTAGAGGACCTATTGCTGCTAGTTTATTCAATAGGTCAGTTGTGTCCTGAATGTAGCTGGATGTATCCTTCACCAGTGGTTTAAGAATACCCTCTACCCATCCAGATACCTGCTCAGTGAGGGTGCCCACACATGAAATAATTGGTCTTCCTGGATTTCCAGATTTGTGGATTTTGGGAAGCATGTAGAATGTCCCTATTCTTGGAGTCTCTGGTATCAGGTCATCGCCAGCTCTTATGGACTGGTCAGGCAGACAAGAAACCAACTTGTTTAGTTCCTTGTAATAGTCCTGTGTAGGATCCGACTCCAATTTTCTATAGTAGCATGTGTCCATAAGTTGCCTGTTTGCTTCCTTCATGTAGTCTGACGTATTCATCATGACTATTGCACCTCCCTTGTCAGCAGGTTTAATGATGATTTCTTTGTTGGTTTTTAAAGACTGTATGGCCTTTCTCTCCTGGGCACTGATGTTGGATGCTTGTCTCCTGTTAGTGTCTATGATTGTGGATTTTATCAAATGTCTGAAGGAGTCTATATATTTATCCAAATGAGGGTTGCGTCCAGGTGGAGGTGTCCAGTCTGACCTTTTCCTAGTTGTTTCAAATCTTTGCACCTTGATGAGTATAGTATAGCTCTTGCTTCTGCTTAAGTTCAGGATTTTGACACTTTTGAGGTATTTTAGATCATCTTTGATGGCAGTAGAAATGTAGAGATCAAGCAATATGAGCATAATGAATCACTTGTAATCACTATTGTAACTCCAAATCTAGGATTTTCCTTTTATGCTGAGTGTGTAAGAGAGAAATAACAAATACTTTTTGCCTGTGACTGAGCATTTTGTGGAAAAGGGCAATGTAAATGTAACACTCAATTTATTTACACCCACTGACTACTGTGCCCTATGCCATGGCTTAGGTTGGCCTTATGTGAAATCTGACCTGAATAGTGTCAAAAATTCAGTTTACTGCACAGTTTTCTTACCAGTGCATATATTGTCAATGTGAATGTCATTGTGTTTAAACTTCCTAATTGAAGGATTTATCCAGTCTTATAAAATATATGGTTTTTACCTGTTTTAAGAGATCAATAATAAATTAATTAAGCTCTGATAGGCACCTCCTATCTCAAGAGGCTGTAATGCACATACAGTACATTGCAACTTATGCAGACATGAGAATTCATAAGTACATATGACTAGCTGAAGAGCCCGGCGTTGCCCGGGCATAATAACTATACGTATTTCCTCTCCTGCTGTGTATAGTATACACCTGTATGTCATCTCTCCTGTTTATAGTATACACCTGTATGTCATCTCCCCTGCATATAGTATATACTTGTATGTCATCTCCTCCTGTATATAGTATATACTTGTACAGTATGTCATCTCCTCCTGTATATAGTATATACCTGTATGTAATCTCCCCATATATAGTATATACCTGTATGCCATCTCCCCTGTATATAGTATATACCTGTATGTCATCTCCCCTGTATATAGTATATACCTGTATGTCATCTTCCGGTTCCCTCAAATCTGTACATGGCGGAGGCACAGTGTCACTGCAACACAGAGCATTTCAGTGCAGAAGCTTCTCCCCCTGAGTGTAATACTCTTTAGCTAGAAATTGTAAAGAAGAAATTATTTAGAGTGGCAGTAGTTGAGGTTGTATAAATAAGTTTAACGCGAACCAGGCCTTGTCACATTGGTGCTTTTACACCGATTAAAATGATTCCTGGGTTGGAGAGATCCATCTTGTGTTTCTTTTTTTAATCTGTGTTTGAATTTTTAAGTTCATGAGATGCTTTATGCCAGACAAAGAGAAGTTCCTGATTCTGGGCTACCCCTGCAGTCTGTGTCAGAGGGTGGTCTGTGTCGGCACAATAATAAATTGTGTTATTTCCAGCTTTACGGAAGGATGATAACACCATAGAAATGATAAGAATAATAGGCCTCAGTTACCACAACTGTCTACAAGGAAAATTGTTGCTCATAGCAACCAATCACAGCTCAACTTTCATCTTTAAACAGCTCTGGTGAAATGAAAGATGCTTAGTTATTGGTTGCTATGGGCAACACAGGCAGTGTCACCTGTTGAGATCAAGAAGATTTGCCTATGAAATATACAGTATATATTGGATATTTATTATATACTAGATGGAGTCCCGAAGCTATCTCATCTGGAGGGTGGCAATGTCATAATGGGGGCAGGCTTTGCAGCATTGAGAATCTCTCCCCATGTGCTCACCCATCTATCCACTCTCTCTTTCCTCATGTGCTGACTTCTCTCTTCTGTGCTTTCTTCTTTGACCTGTCTCCCCCATGTGCTATCCCCCTTGTCTGCTGTCTCTGTCCTTCCTTTGCTGTGTTCTCCCCTCATGTGCTGTCCCATTTGAGCTGTCTCCCCCTGTGCTCTGTCTCTCTCACCCCTGTGTCTGACCATGTACAGAACATACCACAGCTCCTGGGCAGGGGAGGAAGCAAAAGACAATACTGACATTACAGCAGGAGATTACAGAGGAAACATTTTGTGAGGTAAAATATTGTTTAAAAACAGTCAGTGAAATATTTTACCTCACAAAATGAATTATCTGTGATCCCCTGCTGTAATGTCAGTATTGTTTTTGCTTCCTCCCATGCCCAGGAGATGTTGTATGCACCGTACACGGTCAGACACAGACAATTTTTAAAATGAACTTTCATTCATGGGAAAACCCCTTCACTGTGACCAGCTTCCTCTACCTGTAGACACATCAAGCATCTGCTACTGGGATCAGCTCAATAAATCACTGCACCTGCGTGGAATTTGCGCTGGCGCAGTGCGATGGTGTTTTGCAGCAAAAGGCTGTGTGAGTGTGTGAGTGTGAGTGTGTGTGGTGTGACGATGTTCGGCTGGTGGTACCACACAATAGGTTGGTACCAGCAGCAGTTTCCATATTGAGAAACCCATCATTTGGGTGTCCCAATATGGAGGTCCCAATATGGAGGTCGGTGAACTTCCTCCGCTTGGAATTCTGGGATATGGTAACATCTGGACAGAACAGGGACTGAAAACATTACAAGGCAATTATATATATATATATATATTAGATATTTATTTTATATATAAATATGTATATATATATATATTAGATTAGATATTTATTTTACGGGGCTTTGCATGTTGAGTGAGTGTGGCTATGTGGAGTGGATGGGGCTATGTGCAGTGGGCGTGGCTTGATACACACACATACATACCTTTTTTTATATATATAGATATATATCTATACTATAGGATCAGTAACTATGAAATTATGAAACAATTATTAGAATATTAGGTTGACTATGCTTGTTGTTGGTGTATACAGATTACCTAGATGTGAGGAATTATAAATACATTTGGACTTGGGATATACCCTACACTGAAGCAGAAAAGGGGAGTGCTAGATGCAAAAACAAGTTGACTTTTGTGTTGCACATTTGGGTTAGATGAGTTAAGTTGATTTAGAAAACGTAATGCAAGGACAAGGGAACGAGAGACCCAATGACGTAGCTAGAAGTTACTAAAGACATAAAAGAGTAGTCTATTTCACCCTCACCCCAACTCCACCCTAAAAAAAATAGTAAAATTGGATAATAGAAAACATGACTAAAATTATTCTAAATATAATTTCATATAAAACATTGTTTTTAACAGTAAGACATTTTCTGAATATACAGTCCACGTTAAAGACAGAAACATAGAAATTTCTAGAACGGTTATACCCACAAATAGAAATAAAAATATATATTTGGTAAGCACAAATACCAATAGTTAAAATAAAATAAAAGTACAAAGATATATTGTACATACATTCATTAATAGATGGCTGATGGAAGATCTACACAGGGCATAAATCTGAAGGCCCCAAAATTTTGGGCTTATTTTATTTTATTTATGACTATTACAGTGCACGTTAAGAGCTGTACAATTCTCTGGAGTATATTTTATTGGGTCATTTAAACAGTTCTCCAATGGTTGAAGTCACTCAGCATTCAGTACTATGCCTTACTACACACCTGAGGCAGATTTTAATGATTCAATAAAATACAGGCTGTCATGTCTTATTGCTTATAACTGTGTTACACTGCATCTTGTCTACGATATGAAACAATATAACACAGCACTGCTGTGTCAGGCATCAAAGTTTCTTTTCAAAATAAAATTAATAGTCAGCATGAACCTAAAAGACAGTTGATGTATAACAAAGATTTTGATGTCAGAGTGTGAGATGGAAACCATTGTAAAGTTTGTCCAGTAACTACTATTATAAATTGTTTGAAGTCTGGTTACTCGATAGCCAGAAAAAGCAAGAAACTGTATCATACATTTTACCGGTAGCACATGTAACCCTATTTTTCACAGAATTTGGTTTTGGTCTTGGTCTGTGCTGCTTACATGATTTATAGGGGTTGTCCACTACTCAGACAACACCTTTTGAATCACTATGCATCTCTCCTGTAAAATAAAAACACTTACCGTATTTTTCCGATGATAAGAAGCACTTTTTCATCCAAATTTGGGGGGAAATGGTGGTGAATCTTATAATGCAGATATACCTTACCGGCTGCGGTGGAGCAGGGTCGTTCGGAGGTGCGCCGTGCTGCTGTGGGTGTCCAGTACTGTGGGTGTATGGTGCTGCCTGTGTCCAGTGCTGCCTGTGTCCCATGCTGCCTGTGTCCCGTGCTGTGGGGGCTCTGCCGACACTGAGCAGTTCCATTGTTTCCTACGCAGTGGACTCCGGGAAAATGGCCGCCAGAGGAGGTGCATGCGCAGATGGAGATCTCAACACCAAGATCTCGGGAGATGAGATCTCAGTGCTGCAGATATGGAATTAACTGGTATTAACAACTGGATGTGTTTTAAAAAAAATGTTGTGCAGAGATAATTTAATAAAAATTTCACTAATGAATCCCATGTAACTGCCTGTACCTGACCACAGAAAGCTGCTTGAGGCGCCTCTTTCACATGTCCATGTCTCCGGTACGTGTTGTGACAGTTTTCACATGTACTGGAGACAAGTACTCACGTAGACCAAGTCAAATGAAAGGGTCTGTGCAAAAGTCAGTGTGCTTCCACGGACCGTGTGTCCATGGGCAAAACACATGTCCGTTTTTTGCCGTCAGCATGGATGGCAAAACATCCTGCATACGTGCACACAGAGAACACACATTGATGTCCTCCATGTGTCACGCATCAGCACCAGGGAAGAAGCGCTACAGTATGTGCTCTTCCCTGGCGGCAGGTGCTGAAGACGGTTCTCATTCTCCCCTGCTCTGCCGGCGAGCAGAGGAGAATGATGAGCGTTATATTAAAGTCCGAACGACAGCAGGTGGGGGCTTTGAGACTTCTACTCCCATCATCCGACACCTGCTGCCACTAATAACAGTGACAGTAGGTGTGGATGATCAGGGTATTCCACAGCCCCCATATGCTGTCGTTCAGACTTTAATATAACACTCATCATTCTCCTCTGCTCGCCGGCACAGCAGGGAAGAATGATGACAGTCGGCTTCAGCACCTGCCACTGGGTAACAGCGCTTACTGTAGCGCTTCTTCCCCGGCAGTTGTCCGTGTGGTACTCATGCGGTACACGGGTGGCACACGTAGTACACTCATGGACACATGGACACGGATATCTCCGGTACTGTTTTTTCTGGTACCGGAAATAAATGGACGTGTGCATGATGCCTTTTTTTCAGGTTAGTGTTTGCTGTTTGAAATTACACCACAGAACGAGGCAAAGTAATTGACTATCCTTCACTGATGCCAGTGGCAGGGTCTATTCTGTGCTTATGATGTTACTCTGCCCTAACTGCTTTTTAACATAGTTAGCAATCATATTGCTTATCTCAATAAATCACACCATGGGAGTAAAAGTTCAAACCTGGACATATAAAGTGAAAAAAGCAGCATTTATGTCAGGATCAGCAGCTCCATCCTCACCTCTCAGTCTGATGTCTATCTCTGCACCACCTATATACCACCACCAGAGTCACCCTACTTCAGGGCCTGGGCAAAGTTCTCATCTTTGGAGACCTCAATGCAAGAACAGGGAGAGAAAACGACTTCCTGACCACGGATGGGAACATCTACATATTTGGAGCAGAGAATAACGGCCAAGACTCAGTAGTCACAGAGAGAAACAGCTATGACAGTACAGTCAACAAAAGAGGTAAAAAGCTCCTGAACGTGTGCAGAAGTTTAGGACTTCATATTCTTAACGGACAAACCAAAGGAGACTCCTTAGGGAGGTGCACACTAAACTCCCATGTAGGGAGGAGTGTAGTAGATTATGCCATTACAGATATGAACCTGGCAAATATCAGCGCCTTCATAGTCTCCCCACAAACGCACCTGTCAGACCACAGCTAACTTCTTCTGTACCTGAAATCTACAGAGAAACCATCCATTCAAAAGCCACAGCAGAGCGGCCTCTTTACCCGGCCTCCATCCTATAAATGGCACAAAGCGTCGGCATTAAAGTATAAAGAGGCTCCCAGCAGACCTGAAATACAGCGGATGCTCCCCCACTTCTACAACTACGAGTACCAGCCTAACCCAAAGGGAGTGAGTCAAGCTGCAAAAGACCTCAATAATATATTCTATGCAATGGCCAGACTGTCCGACCTTAAAAAAGTCAAATACAAGAGACCAAAAGAAAAACAGATCAATGGATGGTTTGACAGAGAATGTAAAGCCGTACGAAAGACCCTGAGAACAGCCTCAAACAAGAAACACAGAGACCCCAATCACCCAGGTCTGAGGGAAGCCTATGAAACCATACAAAGGCAGTACAAAACCATCCTCAGGAGGAAGAAGCAGAGTTACATCTCTACCAAACTTAACCAACTCCAAGACGTCCTCCAAGACAACTCCTTCTGGGAACTATGGAACCACATGGGCACAAAAGACAAGAAAAACAACATCCATATCCAAAATGGCAACATCTGGCTCCAGTACTTCAGAGACCTCTATAAAGACATTCCAAAGGAAGAACTAAGCCAAGAACAAGAAAACATAATGGCAAAACTAAAAGCAATGGAGCAAAAAGTAAAAAATTTCCAAAACCCCGTGGATGCACCTATTACATTACAGGAAGTAGCAGAGAGAATCTCTTCCATAAGATGTAGAAAAGCCAGTGGCCTGGACGGAATCCTACCAGAAATGCTGAAGTACAGCCCACCAGAAATACAGGTCGCAATGGTTAAACTCTTCAATATTGTGCTAAGTGCCGGCTACTTCCCTCGTACCTGGAATCAAGGCCTCATCACACCCATCCACAAGAATGGGGACAGGTATGACCCAGCCAACTACAGAGGCATATGTGTCAGCAGCAACCTGGGAAAACTCTTTAACAGCATCCTGAACAAGAGGATCCTCAGTTTCCTCACCGAGCACAACGTCCTCAGCAACAGCCAAGCAGGGTTCATGCCAGACCACCGCACTACTGACCACATCTACACCCTGCACAGCCTCATTCAGAGCCACGTCCACAATACAAAGAATGGGAAGATATACGCCTGTTTCGTGGACTTTAAAAAGGCCTTTGATTCGGTGTGGCACCCAGGCTTATTCCTGAAACTGCTGGAGAGCGGAATAGGAGGAAAGACCTATGATGTTATCAAAAGCTCCTACACCGAGAACCTCTGCAGTGTGAGTGTGAACGGCAGAAGAACGGCTTATTTCCAGCAGAGCCGGGGAGTCAGGCAAGGCTGCAGCCTAAGCCCAACGCTCTTCAACATTTACATCAACGAGCTGGCTACCGCTCTGGAATCTTCCACAGCACCAGGTCTCACCCTCCATGACGCGCAGGTGAAATTCCTGCTGTATGCAGATGACTTGCTGCTTCTGTCACCAACCGAGAAAGGCCTCCAAGACAACCTGAAAATCTTAGAGAAATTCAGCTCCACCTGGGCTCTACCGGTCAACCTAAAGAAAACCAACATCATGGTGTTCCAAAAGAGAAAGAGAAAATCAGACCAACACCCTTAATTTATCCTCAACAACTGCGCCCTTACAGGAATGGACAAATATACCTACCTGGGCCTAGAGATTCACCGATCAGGGAGCTTCAAACAAGCCATAGAGACCCTGAAAGACAAGGCATGAAAAACCATCTATGCCATCCGAAGGAAACTCTACCATCTAAAGCCACCAGTGAGGGTCTGGTTAAAAATCTTCGACTCTATCATTGCCCCAATCCTCCTGTATGGCAGTGAAGTCTGGGGTCCTCACACCTACCCAGACTGGTCAAGGTGGGATTCAAGCCCAACAGAAATATTCCACCTGGAATTCTGCAAGCACCTTCTCCAAGTCCATCAGAGCACCTCCAACAGTGCTTGCCGGGTCGAGCTGGGCAGATTCCCCCTACACCTAACGGTTCTAAAGAGGGCACTGTCATTCCGGGCTCACCTAAGTAGGAGCAATCCAAGCTCCCATCACCATAAAGCCCTGACACATGTAGGGGAAACAGAAAAACCAGGACCCTCGGAACAGCTCACCCAAACCCAACCTGACCAGAACACCAATCACAACAACCTGACAAAAGCTGGAATCAGAAAGATGGTAGACGAAGGCCAGGAGAGGTATGTAAGTGACTGGAAGAACGACATCATCAGCTCACAGAAACTGACCATGTACCAGAGTCTACAGAGAGACTACAGACTGGCTCCATACCTGGAGAAACTCCCGGACCCCAAAGACCGCAAGATCCTGAGCCGGTATAGACTCAGTGCCCACAGTCTGGCCATCGAATCCGGCCGACACAGGCAGAGCTACAAGCCCAGGGAGGAAAGACTGTGCCAACACTGTGACCAGGAGGCCCTGGAGGATGAGACCCACTTCCTGCTACACTGCTCCAAGTACTCAGCAGTGAGGGACACTCACTTCAGGAGACTCTCACATCTCTTCCCGGATTTCACCACCATGAAGGAGGAAGAGAAAACATATATCCTGCTGGGGGAAGAAGAGAGAGCAGTGGAGATAGCAGCGCAATATGTGAGCGAATGTCATGGACTGCGAGAAAGAGAACTATGATATGCCATGGACTTCTGTTATGATTGAGTCACCGAGGAGGAAAAAACAAAACACAAGCTCAGCCCAGAAAATCAGAGAGGTTGGAAACTAGCGGATTGCAGACCCCTAATCCTATCACACAACTAGCAGTAGCCGTGGAGTGTTCCTACGGTGATCCTAGACACCTCGTCACAGCCGGAGACCTACATAAGCCTAAAGAGAGAAAAGGGAAAAACTGACTGCCCCAGAGCAGACCCCAAAGCAATAGGCAGCCCCCAACATATAATGATGGTGAAGCAAGATGAAAACACTAACACAGACAGAAAGATAGGTTGAGCAAACGATGGGGCCCAAGCTAACTAAAAAGGACAGGACAGAAAAGCTGCTGTCTGCAATCCGAGAAAACCCTGCTAAAAGTATTACCAACACAACTGATAAGCAAAAAGGACCCTGAAGTCACTAGACTTCAAACCCTATATCAGCACTCAGAATATTCTGGAAGCAGAGCAAAAGAGAACACTGATCAAGGAAAAAGAATCCAGCACACCCCCGGCCGGGGATGGCTGAACTCCAAAAAACAAGGTAAGCAAAACCAAAACTAATAAGTTCAATAGCAGAGCAAAAACTTATCTTTGGGAAGCAGGAATCAGACTGGTCTCCAAGAATCCAACAGAGAAATCACCAGCGACTCAGAAGGGTGTCGGCTGCCTTATATCCAGTCTGAAGTTCCCATTACCCAGTCACCATCCACCTGATCAGGTGTTTGGTTTCTTTCATCAAAATCAGCCTCACTACCTTCCTTCACCAGAAGAGGGAGATCCTCGGACACAAAAGATGAATGGACAGATGAGCTCACAACAGACTTCTATGGCCCCCACCCTGGATATGCCCCAACCCCCCATCCACCTTCCCTATGCCATGGACTTCCATAGCCTCATCCTGGATCTGCCCCCATGCCCCCATCCACCTTCCCTATGCCATGGACTTTTATATCCCCATCCTGGATCTGCCCCATCCACCTTTCCTACAGCCCCTTCCCAACATCCCTACAGTCCCTATCCCTATTCCCTTCTGTACACTTGCTTTGGCAAAACTAATTTGTATTTAGTCCTGCCAATAAAGCTTCTTTGAATCTTGAGTCTTGAATCTATGTCTGGCCTCTGAGATCTTTGTACTTCTTTGGTGTGATTTATTGAGGTCAGCTCAAAGGTCCCCTGCTACAGCACATACCATTGTTACTTATATGAAAGGAACAGAGGGAAGTAATGCTATAGGCATAGAGTAGCCTTTGCAGCTAATATTCACTTTTTCACACTCTTTCCTTCTGTGGGATCAATAAAACAAAACACAGGGAACAGCAACTAAAACACCTCTGCATGGTTGGGCACAGGCAGCTACACATGATTTTTAAAGGATACCATTATAATTTTATCAATATTAAAAAAAACACTTCAAATTGTGAAAATATTTAATTTTCCATTATCTCATGATTAAACTGCACTTTAATTTGCAGGGACCCCCCTCTACATGTTACTGATAAATCCAAAGAAGATAAAAAAAACAGAACTAGAGGAACACTTCTAAAGTGGACATGAGCTGCAATTGTCCCTGAAGTGCAACAAGGTAAATTTATTACACATGTACCACAGTTTTAGCAATTTATGTGTTTGGAATTAAAAGTATTATAAGGCCAGTTTCACATTTGCGGTTGTGTCCACAGCGTTTCTGATGCATACATCCGCATGCGTCGTGATTTTCTATCTTTAACATTGTTGACGCATGTATCTGCGTTTGTATGTGCTCACCAGCGTTTGCTTACACATGCGTCATTTCGGGGTGTGCGTTAGGGCGCGGCTAACGCAACATGTTGCAATTTTGGAGGGGCAAATTGCCACCACCATACACATGTGAACACTTGCAGAAGGAATGCGTCTAAACAATGCATTACAGTCTATGGGAATACATGCGTACGCAAGCACAAGCGTTTGCTTGCGTTTGCACACATATGTGTTTTTCTGAGTAAACATGTCTAGGAACTGGTTTTAGCCATCCCCCACACAAAGATGTATAAAAAGAGGGCGTAGGAACTTATTGTCCAGTACTCTCAAGCCTCTTGAAGAGATTGCAAGACTACAGACTGTGGTAGTGACGCTGAATTTACCCAAATGTGAGTATACATGCTCAAATCTGTCTGCCTTTTTTTCTCCCTGCAGTCTGTAATCATTTCTCTTCTCTTTCTTGCAGCATTCAGCAACATGGCCTCAAGTCCAGAGCACACTGAAAACACCGGACAGGAGTCTGAAGTGAGTACCTTTGTAACGGATTGGTAAGTATTCCCTGTCACTAGATGTGGCAAAAGCATGTTTTTTTTTACAGAACAGTTCAACAAATGCAGAGGAACAGGAGCAGCAGAGGTAGGCACAAGTTCCTATGGCAAGACGGCGTGTAATTTTTTATTTTTTTTCTTGACTGTTTCTAGTTTTTCTGGCTTTTTTTAAATTGTTTTATCTTTCCTACATTAATGTCTTTCTTTCATTTCTAGGTTTCACAATGCGAGGAGGACAACGACCTCCTGATCTCATTAGTACAGGAGCGAGCTGCGTTGTGGGACACCCAGGAGTGAGACATCGTGGTGATTCGGTGGCTGTGGAATGAGGTGACCCAAGCGATGATGGATGATTGGACAACGCCACGCCACGAGTCACAAAGGAATTTCGGAAGTGTTGCAATGTGCTTTGACATGGCAGTGAACCTTTTAAGGCTGGGATCACACAACCGTGTGTGATGGAAAAGACTTCTGTGAGTTTCTCGCATCACATACGGCTGTGTGATCACGGCATAAAGTGCATTGTTTAACCCTTTTTTCCACCTTCACAGTGAACAAAGTCGTCCATTTTGATACAGGAAAGATATATATCTTTGTACCATGTTAGCCAGTAGATAGAAGTATATTTGGAATTGAGAGTCCTCAGTGGTTGATACCTTTTAATGGCTAACTGAAAATGACAATTCTGCTCCACATCACTTGTCTTATCTATTGCCATTATTTTTGTGCTGTCTTGTGTATAAACATGTGATTCTTCAGATGTTGTTTTAGTCTAGACTGATGAAGAGACCTGAGTAGTTTTGAGTAGAGTTGAGCGACTTTTGCTTTTTTAGGGTCGCGTTTCGTTTCGTGAAACCCGACTTTTCCAAAAGTCGGGTAGAGCAAGATCGTCCGATTATAGGGAAAAGTCGGGGTCGTCCCGAAACACGAAACCCAATGTAAGTCAATGGGGAATAAAAGTCGGCAGTGAGAGGAGGACAGGAAACACACCTACAGTGCAAATTTGAATGCCAAAAGCATCAATTCTTCTTACTTAAGCTTGTCAACCTTAATTAACTTCATAATACAAGTTATACACTGAAAAATGGGGGTTATTTGGCTAAATTTGTGGGGGGGAGGGCTGGCTGCACGTTTTCATGTGCCCTGGGCGAAAGAGCGCCCCTTTAACACATACCACAACTCATCATGCTCCGATACGGCAGAGAAATAGCGGTATAGTACAATGAAAAATACCTCACTTTTTACATCTCATGACGAGGCCCATCTATTTCTCCATACAAAATCATTGGTCCCATATAATGTTTGAAACAGTATATGATGAGCTCCACATAATGCTACAGTATATGTTGGTCCCCATGGATGAAGCTCCACTGTCTTATGGGACCAAATAATGCTCCAAACATAATGGGCCCCATTTCTACTGCTCTAGTGTATAATGGGCCCTGTAAATGCTGCTCCAGTGTCTGATGTCCACCTTTGGAATGTTCCAGTGTATGGTGGGCCCCATCTATCATTCTCCAGAGTATAGTGCTCACCAAAAATTGCTGTCCCAACATAGAAAACAATCAAATAAGTCTCCTCGCTAGGGAATCCCTGTACTTGTCTGGAAAGGTGCTGTAGCTTGCTTAACAGCTCGCCAGCCGTTCTCACGCCCAGTATGGATTGCACGTGATTGCACAAAGGTTAGAAAGGGTACCGTATCCCCGGATAACATGTATGGATAGCGTACACATTCAAAATATATGTCTATACAGCATGAGGCAGGCTCAGACGGTGTTAGGCCCAGTATGGATTGCACGTCATTGCACAAAGGTTAGAAGGGGTACCGTATCCCCGGATAACATGTATGGATAGCGTACACATTCAAAATATATGTCTATACAGCATGAGGCAGGCTCAGACGGTGTTAGGCCCAGTATGGATTGCACGTCATTGCACAAAGGTTAGAAGGGGTACCGTATCCCCGGATAACATGTATGGATAGTGTACACATTCAAAATATATGTCTATACAGCATGAGGCAGGCTCAGACGGTGTTAGGCCCAGTATGGATTGCATGTCATTGCACAAAGGTTAGAAGGGGTACCGTATCCCCGGATAACATGTATGGATAGCGTACACATTCAAAATATATGTCTATACTGCATGAGGCAGGCTCAGACGGTGTTAGGCCCAGTATGGATTGCACGTCATTGCACAAAGGTTAGAAGGGGTACCGTATCCCCGGATAACATGTATGGATAGCGTACACATTCAAAATATATGTCTATACAGCATGAGGCAGGCTCAGACGGTGTTAGGCCCAGTATGGATTGCACGTAATTGCACAAAGGTTAGAAAGGGTACCGTATCCCTGGATAAAATGTATGGATAGCGTACACATTCAAAATATATGTCTATACAGCATGAGGCAGGCTCAGACGGTGTTAGGCCCAGTATGGATTGCACGTCATTGCACAAAGGTTAGAAGGGGTACCGTATCCCCGGATAACATGTATGGATAGCGTACACATTCAAAATATATGTCTATACAGCATGAGGCAGGCTCAGACGGTGTTAGGCCCAGTATGGATTGCACGTCATTGCACAAAGGTTAGAAGGGGTACCGTATCCCCGGATAACATGTATGGATAGTGTACACATTCAAAATATATGTCTATACAGCATGAGGCAGGCTCAGACGGTGTTAGGCCCAGTATGGATTGCACATCATTGCACAAAGGTTAGAAGGGGTACCGTATCCCCGGATAACATGTATGGATAGCGTACACATTCAAAATATATGTCTATACAGCATGAGGCAGGCTCAGACGGTGTTAGGCCCAGTATGGATTGCACGTCATTGCACAAAGGTTAGAAGGGGTACCGTATCCCCGGATAACATGTATGGATAGCGTACACATTCAAAATATATGTCTATACAGCATGAGGCAGGCTCAGACGGTGTTAGGCCCAGTATGGATTGCAAGTCATTGCACAAAGGTTAGAAGGGGTACCGTATCCCCGGATAACATGTATGGATAGCGTACACATTCAAAATATATGTCTATACAGCATGAGGCAGGCTCAGACGGTGTTAGGCCCAGTATGGATTGCACGTCATTGCACAAAGGTTAGAAAGGGTACCGTATCCCTGGATAACATGTATGGATAGCGTACACATTCAAAATATATGTCTATACAGCATGAGGCAGGCTCAGACGGTGTTAGGCCCAGTATGGATTGCACGTCATTGCACAAAGGTTAGAAAGGGTACCGAATCCCTGGATAACATGTATGGATAGCGTACACATTCAAAATATATGTCTATAATACAGCATGAGGTAGACTCAGACGGTGTTAGGCCCAGTATGGATTGCACGTCATTGCACAAAGGTTAGAAGGGGTACCGTATCCCCGGATAACATGTATGGATAGCGTACACATTCAAAATATATGTCTATACAGCATGAGGCAGGCTCAGACGGTGTTAGGCCCAGTATGGATTGCACGTCATTGCACAAAGGTTAGAAGGGGTACCGTATCCCCGGATAACATGTATGGATAGCGTACACATTCAAAATATATGTCTATACAGCATGAGGCAGGCTCAGACGGTGTTAGGCCCAGTATGGATTGCACGTCATTGCACAAAGGTTAGAAGGGGTACCGTATCCCCGGATAACATGTATGTATAGCGTACACATTCAAAATATATGTCTATACAGCATGAGGCAGGCTCAGACGGTGTTAGGCCCAGTATGGATTGCACATCATTGCACAAAGGTTAGAAGGGGTACCGTATCCCCGGATAACATGTATGGATAGTGTACACATTCAAAATATATGTCTATACAGCATGAGGCAGGCTCAGACGGTGTTAGGCCCAGTATGGATTGCACGTCATTGCACAAAGGTTAGAAGGGGTACCGTATCCCCGGATAACATGTATGGATAGCGTACACATTCAAAATATATGTCTATACAGCATGAGGCAGGCTCAGACGGTGTTAGGCCCAGTATGGATTGCACGTCATTGCACAAAGGTTAGAAGGGGTACCGTATCCCCGGATAACATGTATGGATAGCGTACACATTCAAAATGAATGTCTATACAGCATGAGGCAGGCTCAGACGGTGTTAGGCCCAGTATGGATTGCACGTCATTGCACAAAGGTTAGAAGGGGTACCGTATCCCCGGATAACATGTATGGATAGCGTACACATTCAAAATATATGTCTATACAGCATGAGGCAGGCTCAGACGGTGTTAGGCCCAGTATGGATTGCACGTCATTGCACAAAGGTTAGAAGGGGTACCGTATCCCCGGATAACATGTATGGATAGCGTACACATTCAAAATATATGTCTATACTGCATGAGGCAGGCTCAGACGGTGTTAGGCCCAGTATGGATTGCACGTCATTGCACAAAGGTTAGAAGGGGTACCGTATCCCCGGATAACATGTATGGATAGCGTACACATTCAAAATATATGTCTATACAGCATGAGGCAGGCTCAGACGGTGTTAGGCCCAGTATGGATTGCACGTAATTGCACAAAGGTTAGAAAGGGTACCGTATCCCTGGATAAAATGTATGGATAGCGTACACATTCAAAATATATGTCTATACAGCATGAGGCAGGCTCAGACGGTGTTAGGCCCAGTATGGATTGCACGTCATTGCACAAAGGTTAGAAGGGGTACCGTATCCCCGGATAACATGTATGGATAGCGTACACATTCAAAATATATGTCTATACAGCATGAGGCAGGCTCAGACGGTGTTAGGCCCAGTATGGATTGCACGTCATTGCACAAAGGTTAGAAGGGGTACCGTATCCCCGGATAACATGTATGGATAGCGTACACATTCAAAATATATGTCTATACAGCATGAGGCAGGCTCAGACGGTGTTAGGCCCAGTATGGATTGCACGTCATTGCACAAAGGTTAGAAGGGGTACCGTATCCCCGGATAACATGTATGGATAGCGTACACATTCAAAATATATGTCTATACAGCATGAGGCAGGCTCAGACGGTGTTAGGCCCAGTATGGATTGCACGTCATTGCACAAAGGTTAGAAGGGGTACCGTATCCCCGGATAACATGTATGGATAGCGTACACATTCAAAATATATGTCTATACAGCATGAGGCAGGCTCAGACGGTGTTAGGCCCAGTATGGATTGCACGTCATTGCACAAAGGTTAGAAAGGGTACCGTATCCCTGGATAACATGTATGGATAGCGTACACATTCAAAATATATGTCTATACAGCATGAGGCAGGCTCAGACGGTGTTAGGCCCAGTATGGATTGCACGTCATTGCACAAAGGTTAGAAAGGGTACCGAATCCCTGGATAACATGTATGGATAGCGTACACATTCAAAATATATGTCTATAATACAGCATGAGGTAGACTCAGACGGTGTTAGGCCCAGTATGGATTGCACGTCATTGCACAAAGGTTAGAAGGGGTACCGTATCCCCGGATAACATGTATGGATAGCGTACACATTCAAAATATATGTCTATACAGCATGAGGCAGGCTCAGACGGTGTTAGGCCCAGTATGGATTGCACGTCATTGCACAAAGGTTAGAAGGGGTACCGTATCCCCGGATAACATGTATGGATAGCGTACACATTCAAAATATATGTCTATACAGCATGAGGCAGGCTCAGACGGTGTTAGGCCCAGTATGGATTGCACGTCATTGCACAAAGGTTAGAAGGGGTACCGTATCCCCGGATAACATGTATGGATAGCGTACACATTCAAAATATATGTCTATACAGCATGAGGCAGGCTCAGACGGTGTTAGGCCCAGTATGGATTGCACATCATTGCACAAAGGTTAGAAGGGGTACCGTATCCCCGGATAACATGTATGGATAGTGTACACATTCAAAATATATGTCTATACAGCATGAGGCAGGCTCAGACGGTGTTAGGCCCAGTATGGATTGCACGTCATTGCACAAAGGTTAGAAGGGGTACCGTATCCCCGGATAACATGTATGGATAGCGTACACATTCAAAATATATGTCTATACAGCATGAGGCAGGCTCAGACGGTGTTAGGCCCAGTATGGATTGCACGTCATTGCACAAAGGTTAGAAGGGGTACCGTATCCCCGGATAACATGTATGGATAGCGTACACATTCAAAATGTATGTCTATACAGCATGAGGCAGGCTCAGACGGTGTTAGGCCCAGTATGGATTGCACGTCATTGCACAAAGGTTAGAAGGGGTACCGTATCCCCGGATAACATGTATGGATAGCGTACACATTCAAAATATATGTCTATACAGCATGAGGCAGGCTCAGACGGTGTTAGGCCCAGTATGGATTGCACGTCATTGCACAAAGGTTAGAAGGGGTACCGTATCCCCGGATAACATGTATGGATAGCGTACACATTCAAAATATATGTCTATACAGCATGAGGCAGGCTCAGACGGTGTTAGGCCCAGTATGGATTGCACGTCATTGCACAAAGGTTAGAAGGGGTACCGTATCCCTGGATAACATGTATGGATAGCGTACACATTCAAAATATATGTCTATACAGCATGAGGCAGGCTCAGACGGTGTTAGGCCCAGTATGGATTGCACGTCATTGCACAAAGGTTAGAAGGGGTACCGTATCCCCGGATAACATGTATGGATAGCGTACACATTCAAAATATATGTCTATACAGCATTAGGCAGGCTCAGACGGTGTTAGGCCCAGTATGGATTGCACGTCATTGCACAAAGGTTAGAAGGGGTACCGTATCCCCGGATAACATGTATGGATAGCGTACACATTCAAAATATATGTCTATACAGCATGAGGCAGGCTCAGACGGTGTTAGGCCCAGTATGGATTGCACGTCATTGCACAAAGGTTAGAAGGGGTACCGTATCCCCGGATAACATGTATGGATAGCGTACACATTCAAAATATATGTCTATACAGCATGAGGCAGGCTCAGACGGTGTTAGGCCCAGTATGGATTGCACGTCATTGCACAAAGGTTAGAAGGGGTACCGTATCCCCGGATAACAAGTATGGATAGTGTACACATTCAAAATATATGTCTATACAGCATGAGGCAGGCTCAGACGGTGTTAGGCCCAGTATGGATTGCACGTCATTGCACAAAGGTTAGAAGGGGTACCGTATCCCCGGATAACATGTATGGATAGCGTACACATTCAAAATATATGTCTATACAGCATGAGGCATGCTCAGACGGTGTTAGGCCCAGTATGGATTGCACGTCATTGCACAAAAGTTAGAAGGGGTACCGTATCCCCGGATAACAAGTATGGATAGTGTACACATTCAAAATATATGTCTATACAGCATGAGGCAGGCTCAGACGGTGTTAGGCCCAGTATGGATTGCACGTCATTGCACAAAGGTTAGAAGGGGTACCGTATCCCCGGATAACATGTATGGATAGCGTACACATTCAAAATATATGTCTATACAGCATGAGGCAGGCTCTGACGGTGTTAGGCCCAGTATGGATTGCACGTCATTGCACAAAGGTTAGAAGGGGTACCGTATCCCCGGATAACATGTATGGATAGCGTACACATTCAAAATATATGTCTATACAGCATGAGGCAGGCTCAGACGGTGTTAGGCCCAGTATGGATTGCACGTCATTGCACAAAGGTTAGAAGGGGTACCGTATCCCTGGATAACATGTATGGATTGCGTACACATTCAAAATATATGTCAATACAGCATGAGGCAGGCTCAGACGGTGTTAGGCCCAGTATGGATTGCACGTCATTGCACAAAGGTTAGAAGGGGTACCGTATCCCCGGAAAACATGTATGGATAGCGTACACATTCAAAATATATGTCTATACAGCATGAGGCAGGCTCAGACGGTGTTAGGCCCAGTATGGATTGCACGTCATTGCACAAAGGTTAGAAGGGGTACCGTATCCCCGGATAACATGTATGGATAGTGTACACATTCAAAATATATGTCTATACAGCATGAGGCAGGCTGAGACGGTGTTAGGCCCAGTATGGATTGCACGTCATTGAACAAAGGTTAGAAGGGGTACCGTATCCCCGGATAACATGTATGGATAGCGTACACATTCAAAATATATGTCTATACAGCATGAGGCAGGCTGAGATGGTGTTAGGCCCAGTATGGATTGCACGTCATTGCACAAAGGTTAGAAGGGGTACCGTATCCCCGGATAACATGTATGGATAGCGTACACATTCAAAATATATGTCTATACAGCATGAGGCAGGCTCAGACGGTGTTAGGCCCAGTATGGATTGCACGTCATTGCACAAAGGTTAGAAGGGGTACCGTATCCCCGGATAACATGTATGGATAGTGTACACATTCAAAATATATGTCTATACAGCATGAGGCAGGCTCAGATGGTTTTAGGCCCAGTATGGATTGCACGTCATTGCACAAAGGTTAGAAGGGGTACCGTATCCCCGGATAACATGTATGGATAGCGTACACATTCAAAATATATGTCTATACAGCATGAGGCAGGCTCAGACGGTGTTAGGCCCAGTATGGATTGCACGTCATTGCACAAAGGTTAGAAGGGTTACCGTATCCCCGGATAACATGTATGGATAGCGTACACATTCAAAATATATGTCTATACAGCATGAGGCAGGCTCAGATGGTGTTAGGCCCAGTATGGATTGCACGTCATTGCACAAAGGTTAGAAGGGGTACCGTATCCCTGGATAACATGTATGGATAGCGTACACATTCAAAATATATGTCTATACAGCATGAGGCAGGCTCAGACGGTGTTAGGCCCAGTATGGATTGCACGTCATTGCACAAAGGTTAGAAGGTGTACCGTATCCCCGGAAAACATGTATGGATAGCGTACACATTCAAAATATATGTCTATACAGCATGAGGCAGGCTCAGACGGTGTTAGGCCCAGTATGGATTGCACGTCATTGCACAAAGGTTAGAAGGGGTACCGTATCCCCGGATAACATGTATGGATAGTGTACACATTCAAAATATATGTCTATACAGCATGAGGCAGGCTCAGACGGTGTTAGGCCCAGTATGGATTGCACGTCATTGCACAAAGGTTAGAAGGGGTACCGTATCCCCGGATAACATGTATGGATAGCGTACACATTCAAAATATATGTCTATACAGCATGAGGCAGGCTGAGATGGTGTTAGGCCCAGTATGGATTGCACGTCATTGCACAAAGGTTAGAAGGGGTACCGTATCCCCGGATAACATGTATGGAGAGCGTACACATTCAAAATATATGTCTATACAGCATGAGGCAGGCTCAGACGGTGTTAGGCCCAGTATGGATTGCACGTCATTGCACAAAGGTTAGAAGGGGTACCGTATCCCCGGATAACATGTATGGATAGCGTACACATTCAAAATATATGTCTATACAGCATGAGGCAGGCTCAGATGGTGTTAGGCCCAGTATGGATTGCACGTCATTGCACAAAGGTTATAAAGGGTACCGTATCCCTGGATGACATGTATGGATAGCGTACACATTCAAAATATATGTCTATACAGCATGAGGCAGGCTCAGACGGTGTTAGGTCCAGTATGGATTGCACGTCATTGCACAAAGGTTAGAAGGGGTACCGTATCCCCGGATAACATGTATGGATAGCGTACACATTCAAAATATATGTCTATACAGCATGAGGCAGGCTCAGACGGTGTTAGGCCCAGTATGGATTGCACGTCATTGCACAAAGGTTAGAAGGGGTACCGTATCCCCGGATAACATGTATGGATAGCGTACACATTCAAAATTTATGTCTATACAGCATGAGGCAGGCTCAGACGGTGTTAGGCCCAATATGGATTGCACGTCATTGCACAAAGGTTAGAAGGGGTACCGTATTCCCGGATAACATGTATGGATAGCGTACACATTCAAAATATATGTCTATACAGCATGAGGCAGGCTCAGACGGTGTTAGGCCCAGTATGGATTGCACGTCATTGCACAAAGGTTAGAAGGGGTACCGTATCCCCGGATAACATGTATGGATAGCGTACACATTCAAAATATATGTCTATACAGCATGAGGCAGGATCAGACGGTGTTAGGCCCAGTATGGATTGCACGTCATTGCACAAAGGTTAGAAGGGGTACCGTATCCCTGGATAACATGTATGGATTGCGGACACATTCAAAATATATGTCTATACAGCATGAGGCAGGCTCAGACGGTGTTAGGTCCAGTATGGATTGCACGTCATTGCACAAAGGTTAGAAGGGGTACCGTATCCCCGGAAAACATGTATGGATAGCGTACACATTCAAAATATATGTCTATACAGCATGAGGCAGGCTCAGACGGTGTTAGGCCCAGTATGGATTGCACGTCATTGCACAAAGGTAAGAAGGGGTACCGTATCCCCGGATATCATGTATGGATAGTGTACACATTCAAAATATATGTCTATACAGCATGAGGCAGGCTGAGACGGTGTTAGGCCCAGTATGGATTGCACGTCATTGAACAAAGGTTAGAAGGGGTACCGTATCCCCGGATAACATGTATGGATAGCGTACACATTCAAAATATATGTCTATACAGCATGAGGCAGGCTGAGATGGTGTTAGGCCCAGTATGGATTGCACGTCATTGCACAAAGGTTAGAAGGGGTACCGTATCCCCGGATAACATGTATGGATAGCGTACACATTCAAAATATATGTCTATACAGCATGAGGCAGGCTCAGACGGTGTTAGGCCCAGTATGGATTGCACGTCATTGCACAAAGGTTAGAAGGGGTACCGTATCCCCGGATAACATGTATGGATAGTGTACACATTCAAAATATATGTCTATACAGCATGAGGCAGGCTCAGATGGTTTTAGGCCCAGTATGGATTGCACGTCATTGCACAAAGGTTAGAAGGGGTACCGTATCCCCGCATAACATGTATGGATAGCGTACACATTCAAAATATATGTCTATACAGCATGAGGCAGGCTCAGACGGTGTTAGGCCCAGTATGGATTGCACGTCATTGCACAAAGGTTAGAAGGGTTACCGTATCCCCGGATAACATGTATGGATAGCGTACACATTCAAAATATATGTCTATACAGCATGAGGCAGGCTCAGATGGTGTTAGGCCCAGTATGGATTGCACGTCATTGCACAAAGGTTAGAAGGGGTACCGTATCCCTGGATAAAATGTATGGATAGCGTACACATTCAAAATATATGTCTATACAGCATGAGGCAGGCTCAGACGGTGTTAGGCCCAGTATGGATTGCACGTCATTGCACAAAGGTTAAAAGGGGTACCGTATCCCCGGAAAACATGTATGGATAGCGTACACATTCAAAATATATGTCTATACAGCATGAGGCAGGCTCAGACGGTGTTAGGCCCAGTATGGATTGCACGTCATTGCACAAAGGTTAGAAGGGGTACCGTATCCCCGGATAACATGTATGGATAGTGTACACATTCAAAATATATGTCTATACAGCATGAGGCAGGCTCAGACGGTGTTAGGCCCAGTATGGATTGCACGTCATTGCACAAAGGTTAGAAGGGGTACCGTATCCCCGGATAACATGTATGGATAGCGTACACATTCAAAATATATGTCTATACAGCATGAGGCAGGCTGAGATGGTGTTAGGCCCAGTATGGATTGCACGTCATTGCACAAAGGTTAGAAGGGGTACCGTATCCCCGGATAACATGTATGTATAGCGTACACATTCAAAATATATGTCTATACAGCATGAGGCAGGCTCAGACGGTGTTAGGCCCAGTATGGATTGCACGTCATTGCACAAAGGTTAGAAGGGGTACCGTATCCCCGGATAACATGTATGGATAGCGTACACATTCAAAATATATGTCTATACAGCATGAGGCAGGCTCAGACGGTGTTAGGCCCAGTATGGATTGCACGTCATTGCACAAAGGTTATAAAGGGTACCGTATCCCTGGATAACATGTATGGATAGCGTACACATTCAAAATATATGTCTATACAGCATGAGGCAGGCTCAGACGGTGTTAGGTCCAGTATGGATTGCACGTCATTGCACAAAGGTTAGAAGGGGTACCGTATCCCCGGATAACATGTATGGATAGCGTACACATTCAAAATATATGTCTATACAGCATGAGGTAGGCTCAGACGGTGTTAGGCCCAGTATGGATTGCACGTCATTGCACAAAGGTTAGAAGGGGTACCGTATCCCCGGATAACATGTATGGATAGCGTACACATTCAAATTATATGTCTATATAGCATGAGGCAGGCTCAGACGGTGTTAGGCCCAGTATGGATTGCACGTCATTGCACAAAGGTTAGAAGGGGTACCGTATCCCCGGATAACATGTATGGATAGCGTACACATTCAAAATTTATGTCTATACAGCATGAGGCAGGCTCAGACGGTATTAGGCCCAATATGGATTGCACGTCATTGCACAAAGGTTAGAAGGGGTACCGTATCCCCGGATAACATGTATGGATAGCGTACACATTCAAAATATATGTCTATACAGCATGAGGCAGGCTCAGACGGTGTTAGGCCCAGTATGGATTGCAAGTCATTGCACAAAGGTTAGAAGGGGTACCGTATCCCCGGATAACATGTATGGATAGCGTACACATTCAAAATATATGTCTATACAGCATGAGGCAGGCTCAGACGGTGTTAGGCCCAGTATGGATTGCACGTCATTGCACAAAGGTTAGAAGGGGTACCGTATCCCCGGATAACATGTATGGATAGCGTACACATTCAAAATATATGTCTATACAGCATGAGGCAGGCTCAGACGGTGTTAGGCCCAGTATGGATTGCACGTCATTGCACAAAGGTTAGAAGGGGTACCGTATCCCCGGATAACATGTATGGATAGTGTACACATTCAAAATATATGTCTATGCAGCATGAGGCAGGCTCAGACGGTGTTAGGCCCAGTATGGATTGCACGTCATTGCACAAAGGTTAGAACGGGTACCGTATCCCCGGATAACATGTATGGATAGCGTACACATTCAAAATATATGTCTATACAGCATGAGGCAGGCTCAGACGGTGTTAGGCCCAGTATGGATTGCACGTCATTGCACAAAGGTTAGAAGGGGTACCGTATCCCCGGATAACATGTATTGATAGCGTACACATTCAAAATATATGTCTATACAGCATGAGGCAGGCTCAGACGGTGTTAGGCCCAGTATGGATTGCACGTCATTGCACAAAGGTTAGAAGGGGTACCGTATCCCCGGATAACATGTATGGATAGCGTACACATTCAAAATATATGTCTATACAGCATGAGGCAGGCTCAGACGGTGTTAGGCCCAGTATGGATTGCACGTCATTGCACAAAGGTTAGAAGGGGTACTGTATCCCCGGATAACATGTATGGATAGCGTACACATTCAAAATATATGTATATACAGCATGAGGCAGGCTCAGACGGTGTTAGGCCCAGTATGGATTGCACGTCATTGCACAAAGGTTAGAAGGGGTACCGTATCCCCGGATAACATGTATGGATAGCGTACACATTCAAAATATATGTCTATACAGCATGAGGCAGGCTCAGACGGTGTTAGGCCCAGTATGGATTGCACGTCATTGCACAAAGGTTAGAAGGGGTACCGTATCCCCGGATAACATGTATGGATAGCGTACACATTCAAAATATATGTCTATACAGCATGAGGCAGGCTCAGACGGTGTTAGGCCCAGTATGGATTGCACGTCATTGCACAAAGGTTAGAAGGGGTACCGTATCCCCGGATAACATGTATTGATAGCGTACACATTCAAAATATATGTCTATACAGCATGAGGCAGGCTCAGACGGTGTTAGGCCCAGTATGGATTGCACGTCATTGCACAAAGGTTAGAAGGGGTACCGTATCCCCGGATAATATGTATGGATAGCGTACACATTCAAAATATATGTCTATACAGCATGAGGCAGGCTCAGACGGTGTTAGACCCAGTATGGATTGCACGTCATTGCACAAAGGTTAGAAGGGGTACTGTATCCCCGGATAACATGTATGGATAGCGTACACATTCAAAATATATGTATATACAGCATGAGGCAGGCTCAGACGGTGTTAGGCCCAGTATGGATTGCACGTCATTGCACAAAGGTTAGAAGGGGTACCGTATCCCCGGATAACATGTATGGATAGCGTACACATTCAAAATATATGTCTATACAGCATGAGGCAGGCTCAGACGGTGTTAGGCCCAGTATGGATTGCACGTCATTGCACAAAGGTTAGAAGGGGTACCGTATCCCCGGATAACATGTATGGATAGCGTACACATTCAAAATATATGTCTATACAGCATGAGGCAGGCTCAGACGGTGTTAGGCCCAGTATGGATTGCACGTAATTGCACAAAGGTTAGAAGGGGTACCGTATCCCCGGATAACATGTATGGATAGCGTACACATTCAAAATATATGTCTATACAGCATGAGGCAGGCTCAGACGGTGTTAGGCCCAGTATGGATTGCACGTCATTGCACAAAGGTTAGAAGGGGTACCGTATCCCTGGATAACATGTATGGATAGCGTACACATTCAAACTATATGTCTATATAGCATGAGGCAGGCTCAGACGGTGTTAGGCCCAGTATGGATTGCACGTCATTGCACAAAGGTTAGAAGGGGTACCGTATCCCCGGATAACATGTATGGATAGTGTACACATTCAAAATATATGTCTATACAGCATGAGGCAGGCTCAGACGGTGTTAGGCCCAGTATGGATTGCACGTCATTGCACAAAGGTTAGAAGGGGTACCGTATCCCCGGATAACATGTATGGATAGCGTACACATTCAAAATATATGTCTATACAGCATGAGGCAGGCTCAGACGGTGTTAGGCCCAGTATGGATTGCATGTCATTGCACAAAGGTTAGAAGGGGTACCGTATCCCCGGATAACATGTATGGATAGCGTACACATTCAAAATATATGTCTATACAGCATGAGGCAGGCTCAGACGGTGTTAGGGCCAGTATGGATTGCACGTCATTGCACAAAGGTTAGAAGGGGTACCGTATCCCCGGATAACATGTATGGATAGCGTACACATTCAAAATATATGTCTATACAGCATGAGGCAGGCTCAGACGGTGTTAGGCCCAGTATGGATTGCACGTCATTGCACAAAGGTTAGAAGGGTTACCGTATCCCCGGATAACATGTATGGATAGCGTACACGTTCAAAATATATGTCTATACAGCATGAGGCAGGCTCAGACGGTGTTAGGCCCAGTATGGATTGCACGTCATTGCACAAAGGTTAGAAGGGGTACCGTATCCCCGGATAACATGTATGGATAGCGTACACATTCAAAATATATGTCTATACAGCATGAGGCAGGCTCAGACGGTGTTAGGCCCAGTATGGATTGCACGTCATTGCACAAAGGTTAGAAGGGGTACCGTATCCCAGGATAACATGTATGGATAGTGTATACATTCAAAATATATGTCTATACAGCATGAGGCAGGCTCAGACGGTGTTAGGCCCAGTATGGATTGCACGTCATTGCACAAAGGTTAGAAGGGGTACCGTATCCCCGGATAACATGTATGGATAGCGTACACATTCAAAATATATGTCTATACAGCATGAGGCAGGCTCAGACGGTGTTAGGCCCAGTATGGATTGCACGTCATTGCACAAAGGTTAGAAGGGGTACCGTATCCACGGATAACATGTATGGATAGCGTACACATTCAAAATATATGTCTATACAGCATGAGGCAGGCTCAGACGGTGTTAGGCCCAGTATGGATTGCACGCCATTGCACAAAGGTTAGAAGGGGTACCGTATCCCCGGATAACATGTATGGATAGCGTACACATTCAAAATATATGTCTCAGGAGGCAGGCTCAGACGGTGTCAGGCACAGTATTGATTTGACGGCCCAGATTACACAGCGGAGGAGCAGGGAGAGGTAAAGATTGCAAATGATGGGGCCCTGGCCAAGCAAGGGGGGCCCACTCATGGGCGTCGGTACTGGCACTGGGCCCCTCATAGTACAGTGGTGTGTCTGACGGCGGGTGTGCACCACCACCGTCAGAGACACTTGATTGTACTATGAGGGACCCTGTGCCAGTGCCCGCGCCCAAGAGTCGGCCTACCCACCTGTCCAGGGCAACGGCACTCGCACGGTGTCGTGCGCTAGGTGGTGACCCCGGCCATGGGGGGGGAGGCAGCACAGTTAGGGAGTTTTAGAAAGTGGCATATGTTGATGTTGGACATTCAACTGATGCAAAAGGCGAAATAGGTGAAGTACTAGGAAGAGGTGGACCAAAGCAAGCCATTTTTCTGTCACCCTATGTGTCATCAGGGGAAGGTGGGACAAAATCCTTGGAAACCCATGCGTGGTTCATTTTAATGAAGGTTAGATCATCCACATTTTGGGTTGACAGACGGGTCCTTTTTTCTGTCAGGATTGATCCAGCTGCACTGAAGACTCTTTCCGATAGCACACTTGCAGCTGGGCAAGCGAGCTCCTGTAAGGCATATTGGGCCAATTCAGGCCAGGTGTTCAGTTTAGCGGCCCAATAGTCAAAGGGGAATGACCTGTGTGGGAGAACATCGATATGGGAGGAAAAGTAGTTTGTAACCATAGTTGACAACTGCTGTCTCCTGTCACTTTCCATCGATGCAGTATTACCAGTTGTGTGAGCGGTATTTGAAAAATCAGTCCACAACATTGTCATGAAACCCCTGTCTCCAACGCCACTTCTGCTGTGTGCACCACGAACACCTCTGCCAAGCTGCCCCCGGCCCGTACGGCTCGTGTGAGAACCATCACCGCTGCTGTGTGCTGGGAATGCCTCAAGCAACCGATTTACCAGAGTTGCTTGTTTATTAGCCAATATTAGGTCAAGGTTCTCCTGTGGCATGATGTTTTGTAATTTGCCTTTATAGCGTGGATCCAGGATGCTGGCCAACCAGTAGTCGTCATCGTTCATCATTTTGGCAATGCGGGGGTCCCTTTTTAGGATCCGCAAGGCATAATCTGACATGTGGGCCAATGTTCCCGGTGTCAATGATGCACTGCGAGTGCTGGGTGGAGGAGCACTTTCTGGCAAATCCACATCCCTCCAGTCACGCACAAACCCTGTACCAGACCTTGCCACGCCAACATTTTCACTTGCCCCACGAGATGCATCCTCCTCCCCTAAGTAATCATCCCCATCATCATCCTACTCCTCCTTTTCTTCCTCCACCTCGTCCAGGAGAGGTCCCTGAGCAGACAATGGCTGAATGTCATCAAGGATTCCCTCCTCCTCTTCCTCCTCATCAACATTGGCTGCAGACGCCTGCTCCTTAAGGTGCGTCAAAGTTTGCATGAGCAGACGCATAAGTGGGATGCTCATGCTTAGGATGGCGTCGTCTGCGCTTACCAGCCGTGTGCATTCCTCAAAACACTGAAGGACTTTACAGAGGTCTTTCAGCTTCGACCACTGCACACCTGTCAACTCCATGTCTGCTCTCAAAGTGCCTGGCCGTGTATCCTCCCACAAATGCATTATGGCCTGCCTCTGCTCGCACAGTCGCTCCACCATGTGCAGGGTGGAGTTCCACCTTGTTGCAATATCGATAATGAGGCGGTGGTTGGGAAGGTGGAGCAATCGCTGCAGCTTCTGCATACGAACGGAGTGTACAGGTGACCGGCGGATGTGCGCGCACAGTCTTCGCACCTTCTGGAGCAGGGCTGTTAACTCCGGATAATTTTTGAGGAAGCACTGCACCACCAGGTTCAAGGTGTGAGCCAAGCAAGGTATGTGGCTGAGTTTTGAAAGGGCTATGGCTGCCACAAAATTATGGCCGTTATCACTAACTACCTTGCCTGCCTCAAGATGTACACTGCCCAGCCATGACTCAGTTTGTCGCTTCAAGTACTCGGCCAGCACCTCGGCGGTATGTCTGTCGCCCAAACACATAATCTGCAACACAGCCTGCTGACGCTTTCCACTAGCTGCTCGATAGGGGGGCACATCGTGTGCAACAGTGGCAGCTGCAGATGGAGTGCTCGTACGACTGCGCTCTGTGGACGAGCTTTCGCTTCTGGAGGAGGAGGAGGAGGAGGAGGGTGGAACGCCTACAGCCAACTGTTTCCTATACCGTGGGCTAGGCAGCACTGTCCCACCACCGCTGTCCCCTGTGGACCCTGCATCCACCACATTAACCCAGTGCGCAGTGATGGACACGTAACGGCCCTGGCCATGCCGACTGGACCATGCATCAGTTGTGAGGTGCACCTTTACGCTCACTGACTGCTTGAGTGCATGGACAATGCGCTCTTTCACATGATGGTGGAGGGCTGGGATGGCTTTGCGAGAGAAGAAGTGGCGACTGGGTAGGTCATAGCGTGGTACTGCATAGGCCATGAGTTCGCGGAAAGCTGTGCTTTCCACCAACCGAAAGGGCATCATCTCAAACGAGATTAGTTTGGCAATGTGGGCGTTCAAACCCAGTGTACGCAGATGAGAGACTGAGTACTTTCTTGACCTACTCATAGTGTCTGGGAGGGTGAGCTGGACTTGAGAGCTGCATATGGTGGAAGTAGCGGTGGACAGGGCGGACTGAGAGAGGGTTGATGATGGTGATGGAGTTGGTGTTCTTTCTGATGGCCTAGAATCAGTCTTTCGTTGATATAACAGTGGGATTCCCTGACTGCTGTGGCATTGCAACGACACCTCAACATTTGCTGCTGTGATAACCGGTGGGCTTACAGTGGGGGAAACAATGTAGCGTTGCTGACTACCTTCGTTGTGATCAGTTGCACATGTGGCACTTGAGGTTTGGTGTTGTGTCCACGCTTGCAAGTGCATGCTGGTTAAATGTCTAAGCATGCAACTGGTATTCAAATTTTTCAGATTTTTCCCTCGGCTAAAGGTCTTTGCGCACTTCTTACAGATAACCTTGGCCTGATCATGAGGATTTTGTTCAAAAAAGTGCCACACTGCACTCTTCCTACTTTGGCAGACATTTTGCGGCCTAGCACGCTGTGATCTTTTGACCCTCTGGACAAGCTGTCCAGCAACTCTTTTGATGTTTGGAACCTGTCTTTGGAGTGCTCCGGGCCTGCCAGATAACAGCTGTTGCGATGTCGATGTCTGCTGTGGATGCTCCTCATCTGAGCTATTGGAAGCAGCACCCTCTTCCCCCAATGGATGCCAATCTGGGTCAACAACTGGGTCATCCATCACCTCCTCTTCTATGTCATGTGCACCTTCCTCTGTGTCACCGTGTATGGTGGTATAGTGTGCGGGAAGGGGCACCTGAGTCTCATCAGGGTCAGAATCTGGCTCTGTACACTGCGAGGACAATGTAGTGTTCTGAGTGAATGTACCAGCAGAATCATCCATCAGCGGCTGTGCATCAGTGCACTCCATGTCAGATTCATCTTGGCCTGGGTAATTCACCATTTCACTTGATAATCCAGGCATGGTATGTGAAAACAGCTCCATGGAGTAATCAGTAGTATGGCCTGCGTCATCCTTCAATCTTGGTTGGGGTGAAGGACACAAGGAAAGGTGTGGTTCATGAACATGAGCCTCCAATGACGACTCAGTGCTTTTACTTTTTACAACTGAAGAAGAGGAGGCGATAGAGCTGGAGGCTGAGTCAGCAATGTAAGACAAAACTTTTTCCTGATGCTCTGGCTTTAAAAGCGGTTTGCCAACTCCTAGAAAACTAAGCGTTCGAGGCCTTATGTAGCCAGACGATGACGCAGGCTCAACACCTCCTGCATTCGGTCCTATTTTGCTCTTGCCACTACCATCAGATCCACCACCAACACCATCATTACCAGCTGCCAACCCCCGCCCAATTCCACGGCCTCTTCCACCAGCCTTCCTCATTTTTGGTAGAAATGTAGACAAAATCCAACAAACTATATAGTATGTAAAACAAGGTACAAGGTGTCTATAGGACAGGGGAGATTTTGAATTTCTGCACACTTTTGGACACTGGACACTTTTGGATTGTGTGAGGCCCACTGATATCTGAGCGCTATGTGACAGGCTCGATGGCACAGCTGTGACCTAAGTGACTAGAGGATAAGTGAGAGTTTGAATCTCTGCACACACTTTTGGACACTGGACACTTTTGGATTGTGTGAGGCCCAATGAATATCTGAGCGCTATGCGACAGGCTCGATGGCACAGCTGTGACCTAAGTGACTAGAGGATAAGTGAGAGTTTGAATCTCTGCACACACTTTTGGACACTGGACACTTTTGGATTGTGTGAGGCCCAATGAATATCTGAGCGCTATGTGACAGGCTCGATGGCACAGCTGTGACCTAAGTGACTAGAGGATAAGTGAGAGTTTGAATCTCTGCACACACTTTTGGACACTGGACACTTTTGGATTGTGTGAGGCCCAATGAATATCTGAGCACTATGTGACAGGCTCGATGGCACAGCTGTGACCTAAGTGACTAGAGAATAAGTGAGAGTTTGAATCTCTGCACACACTTTTGGACACTGGACACTTTTGGATTGTGTGAGGCCCAATGAATATCTGAGCGCTATGTGACAGGCTCGATGGCACAGCTGTGACCTAAGTGACTAGAGGATAAGTGAGAGTTTGAATCTCTGCACACACTTTTGGACACTGGACACTTTTGCGTTGAGTGAGTCCCAATGAATATCTGAGCGCTATGTGACAGGCTCGATGGCACAGCTGTGACCAAAGTGACTAGAGGATAAGTGAGAGTTTGAATCTCTGCACACACTTTTGGACACTGGACACTTTTGGATTGTGTGAGGCCCAATGAATATCTGAGCGCTATGTGACAGGCTCGATGGCACAGCTGTGACCAAAGTGACTAGAGGATAAGGGAGATTGGATTGCTTTTAAAAAAGCAGTTTACGGAGCAGTGGGTAAACAGCAATGCCAGCCTGTCAGGAAGCCTTAGAAGGCAGCCCAACAACCAACACCACTGATACACCACTATATAGCCTCCCCTTGCACTGCACACACAGTGACTGGTGTGTTGTGCAGGCCAAATCGCTAGCAGCAGAAGCAGTTTTTTGGTCTTCTTCCCTGCCTAACGCTCTCCCTACAGAATCAGCAGCAACCTCTCCCTATGCTAAGATCGGCAGAAGTAAGATGGCGGTCGGCGTGCACGCCCTTTTATACCCCCTGTGACGCCCACCAAAGCAAGCCAATCACTTGCATGCCCTTCTGAAAGATGGTGGTGACCCGTGCCTATGTCATCACGTTGCCCACAGTGTCCGTGGATCCTGATTGGCTGAAAAAGAGCGCAAAACAAACTTTTGAAATGCGACTTTGGCGCGTAAGTCGCCGACCTCGTGGCCGACCTCATCCTAGGGTTGGGTTTCGTTTCATGAAACCCGACTTTGCCAAAAGTCGGCGACTTTTGAATTTTTTCGACCCGTTTCGCTCAACTCTAGTTGTAAGGCCAACTCTTCCGTATTCAAACATGGGCGACAAATACAATAAAACTAAAAAATGAACAGAGAAGAAACAGACATTAAAAAACAATTCTAAAAGACATAGCTTAGGACACAGACACATAAGTATAGGCCATAACGGGATCAGAAAAAGAGCCCTAACCTATAATTAAGATAACTATAATCCCAATAAAAGTAAAGGGATTATAATAATAGGTGGAAACTCAGAATATCAGAACTAATGGATAAATCTCTAACTAAGGAAAGAGGCAAAGGTATTGGTTTCATTCAAACCTGCAGGGGCTAGAGTGTCTAACATCACAATCCATCTACACTCATGTTGTGCGAGAATCTTCTTAGTGTTACCTCCACGAATGCCACAATCAATCCTGTCAATCCCACGGACTAACAGGCCCTTAGGATTGGCACTATGAAACAATTTAAAATGCTTCGGGAGAGTTTTTAAGCTGGAAATGTCCTGAATATCTCTAGATGCCACTATGTCCCTAGCATGTTCGCGTACCCGGACTTTCAGTTCACGAGACGTTAGTCCAACATAAATTTTGTTACAGGGAAAAGTGGCGTAGTATACCACATTTGAAGTGTTACATGTAATATAACTCTTAATGGAAAAAGTCTTTTTCCCATCAGAAGTAGTGAAAAATGCAGTTTTACAAATATTAGGACACGCCACACATCTCCCACAGGGAAAACATCCCTGTATACGGGTAGAACCACGAACTGATGGTATTGTGGGTACGTAGTGACTTTTTACTAAGTGATCTTTCAGATTCCAGCTACGTCTAGGGATGATTTTAGGCCGTGGAGGTAAATGTGCTGCCAAAGTGGTATCGGTATGCAGAATAGGCCAACATTTGTCAAAAATTTCTCGCATACGGTCCCACTGGCAGTTTGATGTAGATACAAAGCAAATAGTGTCCTTATTGGTATCTTGCCGAGTACTGATGGGTTTCGCTAATAAATCATCACGCGAGGCCTGCTTGGCCCTCCTATACCCGTATTTGATACATCTATTGCTGTACCCTCTAGCCTTGAATCGGTGCCCCAGATCTTTAGCCTGTTTTTCGAACATTATCTCTGTAGAGCAGATACGTCTTGTTCTTAAAAATTGTCCCCTAGGGATGGCACGAATTATCGGTGGAATATGGGCAGAGGACGCGTGCAGTAGAGAGTTCACCGCTGTCTCTTTACGGAACAGATCCGTTTTAATCAGGCCTCCCACATCGGTCCTGATTAGAACATCCAGGAATTCAATGCTAGATCTATGCCATTTATAGGTAAATTTGAGATTAACAATATTCAAATTCAACTGGTGCATGAAGTCCTGGAGATCAGATAACGACCCCTGCCAAATGGCAAAAACGTCGTCAATATAGCGATACCAGCACTGCACATGGTTTACGGCGAGCGCCCCGCCCCCAAAGAAAACCTGCCTCTCCCAGTATCCGAGAAACAGGTTAGCGTAGGACAGGGCGCAAGCCGCACCCATGGCAGTGCCACGCCTCTGCAAAAAAAAACGGTCCTTAAAAACAAAATAGTTGTGAGACAGGACAAATTCCAAGAGTTCCAAAAGAAATTCGCACCAGTGTCCATCCTGACTCAACATCTCCAAGTAAAAGCGCACTGCCGCCAATCCGTCCACAAGGGTAATGGACGTATACAGTGACTCAATGTCAATAGCCACAAGGATCATGTCATCCTCCAGGGTGATCCCATTAATCTTATTCAACAAATCAGTGGTATCCCTGACATAGGAGGGCAGCGTCTCTACAATAGGTTTCAAATAGTAATCGATAAATTTACATGTCATATCGCATAGCCCCCCTATGCCAGCCACAATGGGACGACCCAGAGGATTGACTGGATCCTTGTGTACTTTTGGTAACAAATAAAAAGTTGGAACCCTTGGATTCCTAGTCATAAGTCCATCAAAGATTTTTTTAGGAATCAAACCAGACTCCAATGCATTAAACAATATTTTCTCCAAGGACTGAGCAAATGATACAGTGGGATTATTCGTTAATTGCTGATACGTATCCTTATTTTTTAGCTGCCGAAAGGCCTCCTTTTCATACTTATCGATGGGCCAGATAACAACATTTCCGCCTTTATCGGCAGCCTTAATAACCACATCGTTGATCTGTTGTAACTCCTTCAGTGCCTTTCTTTGCTTAAATGATAGGTTGTCTCTATAAATATTTGTAGGAATCTTTTTAAATTCCTCAATCACCATTTTGCAAAATATCTCAACTTGTGGGCATATCGATAAGGCAGGAAATGTCGTAGATCTGGGCATCACTGTTTTAGGAAACATACCTGTAGGTTCCAATTGTTGTTCTCTCAACAGGTCCTCAAGAGCCAACAATGCCTGATGCTCAATATCATTATCCACACCTGTATGCAGACGACGTGCATTATGCAACTTGGTTAAAATTAATTTTCGACAAAAAAGGTGTACATCTTTCACGGCTGTAAAGAAATTAAAGCCGTTACTAGGCGCGAAGGACAAGCCCAAACTCAGGAGGTCAAGTTGGTCATTAGAAATAACATAATTTGAAAGATTAATTACCTCCATGCCTTTGGGCTTAGTCTTGGCCCCATAAGTAGGTGATGGATATACCTTCCTTCTTCCTGTCTGACGACTTCTAGTACTACGAATATTCCTACTAGAAGAGTCTTTCATTTTGGCTCCTGATTTGGATGTCTGCCTTGATTCCTCGGCAGAGGCAAATGAGGACATGGAATCAGACCTAACTGCAGATGGAGATCGATCCCGTTTAGGAGTCGCCTTCCACCTGTATACTCTATTGTCCTGAAAATCAAGAACATCCCTCTGGAATTTTTGTGATTTGTTCTTACAAATATCTTGTTCCCACTTAGTAAAGTCTCCATCCAGCTCCTCCTGGAGTTTGATTAAAGCATCGGAAGATAGGTTCTTTTTTAGTTCTGATTGGACCGCTTCTATCTCAGTCTCCAATATACCCAATTTGGTGCTATCAAGTTGGACTAATAGTTCCATATATTCCTTAGAGGATCTTGTTGAGATCCTTTCCCAGTTGTCTCTAAAAGAGACATCATCTATGGGAAAAGCTGGGAATAACTGAATGCGTAATCCCCGGGGTATCAGTCCCTTGCTGAGATATTTTTCCAGGAACGCTTTGTTCCCCCATAGCTTAGTTCTTTTTAATAAAAGATTCTTTAACCGTATAGTCTGTTCCTTGGTGTCCTTATGCTGTGAATCTAAAATCACTGGAGATTTATCCTTAAACACCTCATTAAGC
This sequence comes from Dendrobates tinctorius, assembly GCF_039654945.1. Taxonomy (NCBI): domain Eukaryota; kingdom Metazoa; phylum Chordata; class Amphibia; order Anura; family Dendrobatidae; genus Dendrobates; species Dendrobates tinctorius. The sequence goes on along the minus strand of NW_027361676.1, from coordinate 43,753,068 downwards.
CGCGTCAGCCACGATTGGTCACGGGCACGAAAGTCCATCTGTTTTGAATCACCAGCTGTGAATAACACAGTAACAAACAGTATTGAGAAACAAGTCAAAACCTTCATAACTATTAGATGTGGTCGGGAAATAGTTAAATAACCATAATAATTCCCCCACCCATTAATAAGGACAGATTAAATAATAGTGGAGTACTCCAAATATCATATAATTCAAGAAAAAATTGAGTAACCATAAACCACAATAAGATGTAGAAAAAATATAAATCTTTATTAATACAATTTAAAATTAACATCACACATATGTAAACACATAATAGAGGTAGATATAAAAGGAAAAATCCCAGTGTAGCGCAGACTAGAGCCCCCCTACATGTAGAGTGGCAGCGAGAAAAGAAATCCCATACTGCCGATATAAAGCATGAACTAGACAATCAGGCATACTATGCTTAATATCAAAGGCCAATATCTATATATGCCTAGGGCATCCAAATGTAGTATGAAGCATAGAGCCCGGATTGTTATAAATAATTCTAGATCAAACAGATACTACATCAATCAGATCTGGGATCATACCCAGTACCTGTAATGTTCATGCCACTTACCCATAGGGGATATAAATTGCAGGGAGGATACTGCGCTCAACCCCGACGCGACCACAGCCACAGTCTTTTAGAATTGTTTTTTAATGTCTGTTTCTTCTCTGTTCATTTTTTAGTTTTATTGTCTTTGTCGCCCATGTTTGAATACGGAAGAGTTGGCCTTACAACGTGTTTTACAACTATTTGGATCAGCAGCCGTTGTCTCTAGGAAATCATGCTGCTTGAGATTTTCTTGAAATGTGGATGATTTGGATACCTAGAGGACTAACAATGTTGTATATTTTGATTACGAATCTCCTATTTTTCATCGAATATTTGCTTCTTTTCTCTTTTTGGGGGGGTTTATGGACATAAGGGAGGGGGGTTGGGGTGGTTTTCCATTTTCCAATGCATTGTTGATCATAGTGTGTCAAGATTTCAAAGAGGGACCTAATGACGATCATACGATACCTGTACTATTATATATCATCTTGTCAATGGTATTTTAATTCTAATATTTAATTACTGTATTATAATGGTATTTATATATATGTTCTATGGTGTTTGGGAATTTTCCCTTCCTCTTTGGGATGTATTCTATATTAGGTAGAGTTTATCCATAATGGAGGCATAACACTATACCCTTAGTGAACCTGTTTAGACTATTGCCTTTTGCTCTTTTTTATACGGCATCTTACTATGATATTCCATATATTACCATAATTGGGACCATTTAGGGGAAAAAAAAAAAAAAAAAAAAATTTCTTGACTGCTCTGCCATATTCTTAGTGTGGTACTTTTTCTATGACACCTTATATATTATTATACACCATATATTGTGAGCCTTCCTCGACCCCATTTTGTACTAGCAACTATGGATTGTTTTTTTCCCCTGTGATTCCCTTATTTTCTCCCTCCCATCTTTATTCGATCTTTGAATTAGTTTGATGACCTGTCTAGACCATACCATTATGGCTGCTTACAATAGGTCTCCGAGAAAATGGCGCTTATCCTGTATGCATGCGCGGTGCTTTGACACTGGTCGCGATGTTCCGGCCGTCATACTGTGGGCCGCGCGTGTGTTTATGACGTCTAGTGGTATTACCACACACGCGCGCCGCTCTCTGACGGCGGTGAATCATCGCGTGGTTACCGTGTGGCTGCACTGCGCATGCGCCGACTCTGATCGGTAACACCTGGAGCGCGGCGTTTATATATGGGTACTTTGAGGATAGATAGGCACCTCCCCTTGAGAAAGCCGAGGCGAAACACGCGTCGGGGTTGAGCGCAGTATCCTCCCTGCAATTTATATCCCCTATGGGTAAGTGGCATGAACATTACAGGTACTGGGTATGATCCCAGATCTGATTGATGTAGTATCTGTTTGATCTAGAATTATTTATAACAATCCAGGCTCTATGCTTCATACTACATTTGGATGCCCTAGGCATATATAGATATTGGCCTTTGATATTAAGCATAGTATGCCTGATTGTCTAGTTCATGCTTTATATCGGCAGTATGGGATTTCTTTTCTCGCTGCCACTCTACATGTAGGGGGGCTGTAGTCTGCGCTACACTGGGATTTTTCCTTTTATATCTACCTCTATTATGTGTTTACAAACGTGTGATTTTAATTTTAAATTGTATTAATAAAGATTTATATTTTTTCTACATCTTATTGTGGTTTATGGTTACTCGTTGGCATAGTAACTGGGTGTGCCTGCGCCAGGGCCGACTCCAGGTTTTTGAGGGCCCCGGGCGAAAAAGTCTCAGTGGGCCCCCCTTAACACATACCACGACTCATGCCGTGTGACATCCGTGGTGACCGCCAATAACAGACTTGTCTCCATGTGGATCACACGGACACGCATGTGATTCACACGGACACTCGCTCTGTGGCAAAACACGTTCATGTGAAGGAGGCTACTGATTAGTAGTGTACACATGAAAGAAAGAAGAGAGAGAGAAAGAACAGAGAGAGAACAGAAAGAAAGAAAGAGGGGAAATAAAGAACAGAGAAAGAAAGAGAATGGAAGGAAGAACAGAGAGAGAAAGATACAGAGAGCAAGAGAAAGAAAGAACATAGAAAGAACGAACAGAGAAAGAAAGAGAAAGAAAGAAAATAAAGAACAAAGAGAAAGAAAGGAAGAACAGAGAGAGAAAGAGAAAGAAAAGAACAGAGAGAAAGAGAAAGAAAGAGGGTAAAGAAAGAAAGAACAGATAGAGAAAGAGGGGAAAGAAAGAACAGAGAGAAAGAAAAAAGAAAGAAAAAGAACAAAGAGAAAGAAAAAGTGGACAGAAAAAAAGAACAGAGAGAGAAAGAAAGAAAGAGGGGAAAAAAGAACAGAGAGGGAGAGAGAAAAAAAGAGGGGAAGAAAGAACGGAGAGAGAAAGAACAGAGAGAAAAAGGCGTCGACAGAAAAAAAGAACAGGGAGAGAGAGAAAGAAGGAGGGGAAAGGAAGAACAGAGAGGTAGAGAGAAAAAGAAAGAGGGGAAAGAACAGATAGAAATAAAGAGGGGAAAGAAAGATCAGAGAGAGAGAAAGAAAAAGAGGAAAGAGAGAACAGAGAGAGAGAGAGAGAGAAAAAACAGAGACAGAAAGAAATAGAACAGAGAGAGAGAAGGAACAGAGAGAGCGAAAAAAAGATTAGAGAGAAAGAACAGAGAGAGAAAGAAACAGAGAAAGAAAAATTCTATAAAGATACTGTAGCAGCCCAGCTCCCATTGTAGTGCCCACCTGAGCCTCCTGGTGCAGGACACATCATGATCCGCTCAGATGCCCGACATCCCCGATTCCAAGGCGATCCCGCTGTCCGCTCTGTCAGAGGAGGACACGGTGATGGATCTGAAGCATTCCCTGAAGTGCCTCCATGGTTCCGTCACAATCTCCTACTGAAATTACCTAATTTCTGGTCAGCTTCCAGCACGTCACTTCCGGTAGAACGTTACGTGCAAGTTTTAAATTGCTCCTTGGGGCTCCGCTGTGTACTCCTGTGTCCCGCGGGGAAAGTATGCTCCCGGCTGGGGCAGTCTCTCTCTCAAAATCGGGACTGTCTCGCTGGATCCGGGACGGTTGGGACTCGGGAGGTATAAATGCCCCCCACCATACACCTCGTACACACACGGCTCCGCTCCATACACCCCCGGCTCTGCTCCGCTCCATAAACACACGGCTCAGCTCCGTACACACAGGGCTCCGTTCCGTACATCTCGTACACACATGGCTCTGCTCCATACACCTTGTACACACACGGCTTCGCTCCGTACACATCGTACACACACGGCTCTGCTCCGTACACCTCGTACACACACGGCTCTGCTCCGTACACCTTGTAAACCCCTCCTGACCCCACCAAAGAACACACACGGCTCTGCTACATCCACCTTCTAAAACCCCTCCTGACCCCACACAAGTACACACACGGCTCTGCTACATCCACCTTGTAAAACCCCTCCTGACCCCACACAAGTACACACACGGCTCTGCTACATCCACCTTGTAAAACCCCCTCCTGACCCCACACAAGTACACACACGGCTCTGCTACATCCACCTTGTAAACCCCTCCTGACCCCAGAGAAGTACACACACAGCTCTGCTACATCCACCTTGTAAAACCCCTCCTGACCCCACACAAGTACACACACGGCTCTGCTACATACACCTTGTTAAACCCCTCCTGACCCCACACAAGTACACACACGGCTCTGCTACATCCACCTTGTAAACCCCTCCTGACCCTACACACGTACACACACGGCTCTGCTACATCCACCTTGAAAAACACCTCCTGACCACCACACAAGTACACACACGGCACTGCTACATCCACCTTGTAAACCCCTCCTGACCCCACACAAAGTACACACACGGCTCTGCTACATCCACCTTGTGAAACACCTCCTGACCCCACACAAGTACACACACGGCTCTGCTACATCCACCTTGTAAAACCCCTCCTGACCCCACACAAGTACACACACGGCTCTGCTACATCCACCTTGTAAAACACCTCCTGACCCCACATAAGTACACACACGGCTCTGCTACATCCACCTTGTAAACCCCTCCTGACCCTACACAAGTACACACACGGCTCTGCTACATCCACCTTGAAAAACACCTCCTGACCCCACACAAGTACACACACGGCACTGCTACATCCACCTTGTAAACCCCTCCTGACCCCACACAAAGTACACACACGGCTCTGCTACATCCACCTTGTGAAACACCTCCTGACCCCACACAAGTACACACACGGCTCTGCTACATCCACCTTGAAAAACACCTCCTGACCCCACACAAGTACACACACGGCTCTGCTACATCCACCTTGTAAACCCCTCCTGACCCCACACAAGTACACACACGGCTCTGCTACATCCACCTTGTAAAACCCCTCCTGAGCCCACACAAGTACAAACACGGCTCTGCTACATCCACCTTGTAAAACCCCTCCTAACCCCACACAAAGTACACACACGGCTCTGCTACATCCACCTTGTGAAACTCCTCCTGACCCCATACAAGTACATACACGGCTCTGCTACATCCACCTTGTGAAACTCCTCCTGACCCCACACAAGTACACACACGGCTCTGCTACATCCACCTTGAAAAACTCCTCCTGACCAAAGACAAGTACACACACGGCTCTGCTACATCCACCTTGAAAAACTCCTCCTGACCCCAGACAAGTACACACACGGCTCTGCTACATCCACCTTGTAAACCCCTCCCGACCCCACACAAGTACATACACGGCTCTGCTACATCCACCTTGTAAACCCCTCCCTGACCCCACACAAGTACACACACGGCTCTGCTACATCCACCTTGAAAAACTCCTCCTGACCCCAGACAAGTACACACACGGATCTGCTACATCCACCTTGTAAACCCCTCCTGACCCCACACAAGTACACACACGGCTCTGCTACATCCACCATGTAAAACCCCTCCCTGACCCCACACAAGTACACACACGGCCCTGCTACAGCCACCATGTAAAACCCCTCCTGACCCCACACAAGTACACACACGGCTCTGCTACATCCACCTTGTAAACCCCTCCTAACCCCACACAAGTACACACATGGCCCTGCTACATCCACCATGTAAAACCCCTCCTGACCCCACACAAGTACACACACGGCTCTGCTACATCCACCTTGTAAACCCCTCCTAACCCCACACAAGTACACACACGGCTCTGCTACAACCACCTTGTAAAACCCCTCCTGACCCCACACAAGTACACACACGGCTCTGCTACATCCACCTTGTAAACCCCTCCTGACTCCACACAAGTACACACACGGCTCTGCTACAACCACCTTGTAAAACCCCTCCTGACCCCACACAAGTACACACACGGCTCAGCTACATCCACCTTGTAAAACCCCTCCCTGACCCCACACAAGTACACACACGGCTCTGCTACATCCACCTTGTAAAACCCCTCCCTGACCCCACTGTCCCACACATAAACATTACCTCATCCATCCAGACCAGCACCATAATGAAAAGCGACCAGCACAGCAGAGTCCTGCAGCCGCCCTGATCATGTGACTCCTGACTCCTCCCCTCCTGTGACCTCATCACAGGTCCTGTGTCAACACCACACACAAGATTACAGCCGAAGGAAGCGATGATCGATGATCATTGCTGGCTGTAAGGGGCTGAGTCACTGCGTAGGTCCCTCGCAGAGGGCGCAGGATGGGGTCAGTACATGGGGGCGTGGCGGCGGCCGGCGGGTATCCCAGACACTTGCCCGAGTGCGCCGGGTGCTGACGCCGGCCCTGGCCTGTGCATATCAATGAGCTTAACTGCCATCTCACGACTGCCCCATGTTTTACCTATGGCAACATTTTCCCATTAAAATGCATTGAGACAGTGCATTCCAATGACAGGAAAATGTTTTTTCAAACGCAAATTGTGCAAAAACTACAAATCCGATCGACACAAAAAATACTTAGCACACCTCTCATGGATGCTAGCTTCAAAATGACACCTCAACGGAGTCTGTGCGTGTAGCGGTTCGGGCCGCATTAATTGCGGAAATCAACTGAATAGTAATAATAATACTAGATGTGTATTTCCTGAAGGAAGTACAGATAGTGGTTTGAAATGGTGCCCGGGCTGCCCCTTTCAGAGACACTTGCCTGCTGCCCCTGCAAGACTTTCAACTCAGGATCCGTTTTAACTGTGGGTGCCTCTCAGGTGCCACTTTGGCCTCAGGGTCTGATTTGGTGGGTGGGGCCCCATAGGATCAGATTCGGTGGCCTGGGCTCCTCAGGGTTTGAATTGGTGGCCGGGATCCCTCAGGGTCCAATTTTGTTGGTGTGGCCACTCAGGGTCTGATTTTGTGGGTGTGGCCCCTCAGGGTCCGATTTTGTGGGTGTGGCCCCTCAGGGTCCGATTTTGTGGGTGGGTCCCCTCAGGGTCTGATTTTGTGGGTGGGGCCCCTCAGGGTCCAATTTTGTGGGTGGGGCCCCTCATGGTCTGATTTGCTGGGTGGGGTCCCTCAGGGTCCTATTTGGTGGGCGGGGCCCCTCAGGGTCAGATTTGGTGGGCAGGAACCCTTAGGGTCCGATTTCGTGGTTGGGGCCTTTCAGAATCCGATTTGGTGGGCGGGGTCCCTCAGGGTCCGATTTGGTGAGCGGGGCCCCTCAGGGCCTGATTTGGTGAGCGTGGCCCCTCAGGGTCCGATTTGGTGGGCGGGGCCACTCAGGGTCCGATTTAGAGGGCAGGGCCCCTCAGGGTCTGATTTGGTGGGCGGGGCCCCTCATGGTCTGATTTTGTGGCCGGGGCCAATCAGGGTCTGATTTTGTGGGTGGGGCCACTGTGGGTTCGATTTTGTGGTTGGGGCCCCTCAGGGTCCGATTTTATGAGTGGGGCCCCTCAGGGTCTGATTTTGTGTCCGGGGCCCATCAGGGTCCCTCTTTGTGGTTGGGGCCTTTCAGAATCCGATTTGGTGAGTGGGGCCCCTCAGGGTCCGATTTGGCGAGCGGGGCCCCTCAGGGTCCGATTTGGTGGGCGGGGCCCCTCAGGGTCAGATTTGGAGGGTGGGGCCCCTCAGGGTTCGATTTTGTGGCCGGGTCCCCTCAGGGTCTGGATTTGTGGGTGAGGCCCCTCAGGGTCCGATTTTGTGGCCGGTGCCTCTCAGGCTCCAATTTTGTGGTTGGGGCCCCTCAGGGTCCGATTTTGCGGCCGGAGCCTCTCAGGGTCCGATTTTGTGGTTGGGGCCCCTCAGGATCTGATTTTGTGGCCGGGGTCCCTCAGGGTTCGATTTTGTGGCCGGGGCCCCATGAGGGTCCAATTTTGTGGGTGGGGCCCCTCAGGGTCCGATTTTGTGGGTGGGGCCCCTCAGGATCTGATTTTGTGGTTGGGGCCCCTCAGGGTTCAATTTTGTAGGTGGGGTCCCTCAGGGTCCGATTTTGTGGCCGGGGCCCGTCAGGGTCCGATTTTGTGGCCGGGGCCCGTCGGGGTCCCATTTTGTGGTTGGGGCCCCTCAGGGTCCGATTTTGTGGGTAGGGCCCCTCAGGGTCCGATTTTGTGAGTGGGGCCACTCGGGGTCCGATGTTGTGGCCGGATCCCCTCAGGGTCCAATTTTGTGGGTGGGGCCCCTCAGGGTCCAATTTTGTGGCCGGGGCCCCTCAGGGTCCAATTTTGTGGGTGGGGCCCCTTAGGGTCCGATTTTGTGGGTGGGGCCCCTCAGGGTACAATTTGGTGGGCGGGGCCACTCTGGGTACAATTTGGTGGGCGGGGCCACTCTGGGTACAATTTGGTGGGCGGGGCCACTCTGGGTACAATTTGGTGGGCGGGGCCACTCTGGGTCCGATTTGGTGAGCTGGGCCACTCTGGGTCCGATTTGGTGAGCTGGGCCCCTCAGGGTCTGATTTGGTGGGCGGGATGTATCAGAGTCTGATTTGGTGGGAGGGGCCCCTCAGGGTCCAATTTGGTTGACGGGGACCCTCGGGGTCCGATTTGGTGGGTGGGATCCCTTGGGGTCCGATTTGGTGGGCGGGGCCGCTCGGGGTCCGATTTGGTGGGCGGGGCCCCTCGGGGTCCGATTTGGTGGGTGGGGCCCCTCGGGGTCCGATTTGGTGAGCGGGGACACTCTAGGTGTGATTTGGTGGGCGGGCCACTCTGGGTCCGATTTGGTGGGCGGGGCCCCTCAGAGTTCAATTTGGTCAGCGGGGACCCTCAGGGTCCGATTTTGTGGGTGGGGCCCCTCAGGGTCCGATTTTGTGGTTGGGGCCTTTCAGAATCCGATTTGGTGGGCGGGGCCCCTCAGGGTCCGAATTGGTGGGTGGGGCCCCTCAGGGTCCGATTTGGTGGGCGGGGCCCCTCAGGGTCCGATTTGGTGGGCGGGGCCCCTTAGGGTCCCATTTGGTGGGCGGGGCCCCTCAGGGTCCGATTTGGTGGGCGGGGCCACTCTGGGTCCGATTTGGTGGGCGGGGCCACTCTGGGTCCGATTTGGTGAGCTGGGCCCCTCAGGGTCTGATTTGGTGGGCGGGATGTATCAGAGTCCGATTTGGTGGGAGGGGCCCCTCAGGGTCCAATTTGGTTGACGGGGACCCTCGGGGTCCGATTTGGTGGGCGGGATCCCTTGGGGTCCGATTTGATGGGCGGGGCAGCTCGGGGTCCGATTTGGTGGGCGGGGCCCCTCAGGGTCCGATTTGGTGGGCGGGGCCCCTCAGGGTCCGATTTGGTGGGCGGGGCCCCTCAGGGTCCGATTTGGTGGGCGGGACACCTCAGGGTCCGATTTGGTGGGCGGGGCCACTCTGGGTCTGATTTGGTGGGCGGGGCCACTTTGGGTCCGATTTGGTGGACGGGGCCCTTCAGGGTCCAATTTGGTGGGTGGGGACACGGAGTCTGAATTTGTGGGTTGGGCCCCTCAGGGTCCGATTTTGTGGCCGGGGCCCCTCAGGGTCCGATTTTGTGTCCGGGGCCCCTCAGGGTCCGATTTTGTAGCCGGTGCCTCTCAGGGTCCGATTTTGTGGTTGGGGCCCCTCAGGGTCTGATTTTGAGGGTGGGGCCCCTCAGGGTCTAATTTGGTGGGAGGGGCCCCTCAGGGTCTGATTTTGTGGGTGGGGCCCCTCAGGGTCTTATTTGCGGCTGGGGCCCCTCAGGGTCTGGTTTTGTGGGTGGGGCCCCTCAGGGTCTGATTTTGTGGTTGGGGCCCCTCTAGGTTCGATTTTGTGGCCGGGGTCTCTCAGGGTCCGATTTTGTGGTTGGGGCCCCTCAGGGTCTGATTTTGTGGCCAGGCCCACTCAGGGTCCGATTTTGTGGGTGGGGCCCCTTAAGGTCTGATTTTGTGGGTGGAGCCCCCTGGGTCCATTTTGGTGGGCGGGGCCACTCTGGGTCCGATTTAGTGGGCGGTGACCCTCATGGTCCGATTTGGTGGGCGGGGCCCCTCATGGTCTGATTTGGTGGGCAGGGCCCCTCTGGGTACGATTTGGTGGGCGGGGCCCTTCAGGGTCCTATTTGGTGGGCGGGGCCCTTCAGGGTCCTATTTGGTGGGCGGGGCACCTCTGGGTCCGATTTGGTGGGCGGGGCCCTTCAGGGTCCGATTTGGTGGGCGGGGTCAATCTGGGTCCGATTTGGTGGGCGGGGCTCCTCAGGTTCCGATTTGGTGGGCGGGGCCCCTCAGGGTCCGATTTGATGGGCGGGGCCATTCTGGGTCCGATTTGATGGGCGGGGCCCTTCAGGGTCCGATTTGGTGGGCGGGGTCACTCTGGGTCCGATTTGGTGGGCGGGGCTTCTCAGGGTCTGATTTGGTGGGCGGGGCTCCTCAGGGTCCGATTTGGTGGACGGGGCTCTTCAGGGTCCGATTTGGTGGGCGGGGCCACTCGGAGTCTGATTTGGTGGGCGGGGCCCCCAGGATCCGATTTGGTGGGCTGTGCTACTCTGGGTCTGATTTTTTGAGCGGGGCCACACTGGGTCCGATTTGGAGGCCAGGGTGGCTCAGCCTCCGATTTGGAGGCCGGGGTGGTTCAGCCTCCGATTTGGAGGCCGGGGTGGCTCAGCCTCCGATTTGGAGGCCGGGGTCACTCAGCTTTCGATTTGGCGCGCCGGCCCTTTAAGACTCATTTCGGTGCGCTGGCCCTTTAAGAATCACTGTGGCACGTCGGCCCTTTAAGAGCCAGGGTGGCTCACTGGGCTTCTAAATCCACTTTGTCGCACATTCTATCTCAGGGGCATGTGTCATGTGATGAAGCTAGATTTGCATTTGTGCTGTGGGTTTCACTTTAAGAGCTGATATTATGTGGCAGAAGCTCTGTCCTTGGGATGTCATGTGACGTTCGTAGACGTTGGCATAGTAACTGGGTCTGCCTGCGCATATCAATGAGCTCAGCTGTCATTTCAATCGCCTCAGGGCACGTTTTGCCATTTCCCATTGAAAAGCATTGGAGACAGTGCATTCCAATGACGGGAAAAAAAAATTTCAAACGCAAATTGCGCAAAAACTACAAATCCGATCGACACAAAAAATACTTAGCACACCTCTCGTGGACGCTGGCTTCGAAACAACACCTCAACGGCGTCTGTGCGTGTAGCGGTTCGGGCTGTATTAATTGCGGAAATCAACTTAATAATAATAATAATAATAAGAAGAAGAAGTTAGCAGCGTTCGGATTACAATATAGTGGTTTTTTCAAACCACTATAACTAGATGTGTATTTCCTGAAGGAAGTACAGATAGTGGTTTTAAATGGTGCCTGGGCTGCCCCTTTAAGAGAGACTTGGCTGCTGCCCCTGCAAGACTTTCAACTCAGGATCCGTTTTAAATGTGGGTGCCTCTCAGGGGCCACTTTGGCCTCAGGGTCTGATTTGGTGGGTGGGGCCCCTCAGGATCCGATTCGGTGGCCTGGGCTCCTCAGGATTTGAATTAGTGGCCGGGATTCCTCAGGGTCCAATTTTGTGGGTGGGGCCCCTCAGGGTCTGATTTTGTGGGAGTGGCCTCTCAGGGTCCGATTTTGTGGGTGGGGACCCTCAGGGTCCGATTTTGTGGTCGGGACCCCTCAGGGTCCGATTTTGTGGCCGGGGCCCCTCAGGGTCCGATTTTGTGGCCGGGGCCCCTCAGGTCCGATTTTGTGGCCGGGGCCCCTCAGGGTCTGATTTTGTGGCTGGGGCCCCTCAGGGTCCGATTTTGTTGGTTGGGCCCCTCAGGGTCCGATTTTGAGGGTGGGGCCCCTCAGGGTCCAATTTTGTGGGTGGGGCCCCTCAGAGTCCGACTTGGCTGGCGGGGCCCCTCAGGGTCCGATTTGGTGGGCGGGATCCTCAGGGTCCGATTTTGAGGGTGGGCCCCCTCAGGGTCTGATTTTGTGGGCGGGGACCCTCAGGGTCCGATTTGGTGGGTGAGGCCCCCAGGGTCCAATTTTGTGGGTGGGGCCCCTCTGGGTTCGATTTTGTGGTCGGGGTTTCTCAGGGTCCGATTTTGTGGCCGGGGCCCCTCAGGGTCCGATTTTGTGGTTGGGGCCCCTTAGGGTCCGATTTTGTGGTTGGGGGCCCTCAGGGTCCGATTTTGTGGGTGGGGCCCCTCAGAGTCCGATTTGGTTGGCGGGGCCCCTCAGGGTCCGATTTTGAGGGCAGGCCCCTGAGGGTCCGATTGGGTGGGTGGGGCCCCACAGGGTCCAATTTTGTGGGTGGGGCCCCACTGGGTTCGATTTTGTGGCCGGTGTCTCTCAGGGTCCGATTTTGTGGCCGCGGCCCCTCTGGGTCCGATTTTGTGGTTGGGGCCCTTCAGGGTCCGGTTTTGTGGTTGGGGGCCCTCAGGGTCCGATTTTGTGGCCGGGGCCCCTCAGGGTCTGATTTTGTGGCCGGGGCCCCTCAGGGTCCAATTTGGTTAGCGGGGCCTCCCAGGGTCCGATTTTGAGGGCGGGCCCCTGAGGGTCCGATTTGCTGGGCGGGGCCCCACAGGGTCCAATTTTGTGGGTGGGGCCCCTCTGGGTTCGATTTTGTGGCCGGGGTCTCTCAGTGTCCGATTTTGTGGACGCGGCCCCTCAGGGTCCGATTTTGTGGGTGGGGCCCCTCAGGGTCTTATTTGCGGCTGGGGCCCCTCAGGGTCTGGTTTTGTGGGTGGGGCCCCTCAGGGTCTGATTTTGTGGGTGGGGCCCCTCAGGGTCCGATTTTGTGACTGGGGCACCTCAGGGTCTGATTTTGTGGTTGGGGCCCCTGAGGGTCCTATTTTGTGACTGGGGCCCCTCTAGGTTCGATTTTGTGGCCGGGGTCTCTCAGGGTCCGATTTTGTGGTTGGGGCCCCTCAGGGTCTGATTTTGTGGCCAGGCCCACTCAGGGTCCGATTTTGTGGGTGGGGCCCCTTAAGGTCTGATTTTGTGGGTGGAGCCCCCTGGGTCCATTTTGGTGGGCGGGGCCACTCTGGGTCCGATTTAGTGGGCGGTGACCCTCATGGTCCGATTTGGTGGGCGGGGCCCCTCATGGTCTGATTTGGTGGGCAGGGCCCCTCTGGGTACGATTTGGTGGGCGGGGCCCTTCAGGGTCCTATTTGGTGGGCGGGGCCCTTCAGGGTCCTATTTGGTGGGCGGGGCACCTCTGGGTCCGATTTGGTGGGCGGGGCCCTTCAGGGTCCGATTTGGTGGGCGGGGTCAATCTGGGTCCGATTTGGTGGGCGGGGCTCCTCAGGTTCCGATTTGGTGGGCGGGGCCCCTCAGGGTCCGATTTGATGGGCGGGGCCATTCTGGGTCCGATTTGATGGGCGGGGCCCTTCAGGGTCCGATTTGGTGGGCGGGGTCACTCTGGGTCCGATTTGGTGGGCGGGGCTTCTCAGGGTCTGATTTGGTGGGCGGGGCTCCTCAGGGTCCGATTTGGTGGACGGGGCTCTTCAGGGTCCGATTTGGTGGGCGGGGCCACTCGGAGTCTGATTTGGTGGGCGGGGCCCCCAGGATCCGATTTGGTGGGCTGTGCTACTCTGGGTCTGATTTTTTGAGCGGGGCCACACTGGGTCCGATTTGGAGGCCAGGGTGGCTCAGCCTCCGATTTGGAGGCCGGGGTGGTTCAGCCTCCGATTTGGAGGCCGGGGTGGCTCAGCCTCCGATTTGGAAGCCGGGGTCACTCAGCTTTCGATTTGGCGCGCCGGCCCTTTAAGACTCATTTCGGTGCGCTGGCCCTTTAAGAATCACTGTGGCACGTCGGCCCTTTAAGAGCCAGGGTGGCTCACTGGGCTTCTAAATCCACTTTGTCGCACATTCTATCTCAGGGGCATGTGTCATGTGATGAAGCTAGATTTGCATTTGTGCTGTGGGTTTCACTTTAAGAGCTGATATTATGTGGCAGAAGCTCTGTCCTTGGGATGTCATGTGACGTTCGTAGACGTTGGCATAGTAACTGGGTCTGCCTGCGCATATCAATGAGCTCAGCTGTCATTTCAATCGCCTCAGGGCACGTTTTGCCATTTCCCATTGAAAAGCATTGGAGACAGTGCATTCCAATGACGGGAAAAAAAAATTTCAAACGCAAATTGCGCAAAAACTACAAATCCGATCGACACAAAAAATACTTAGCACACCTCTCGTGGACGCTGGCTTCGAAACAACACCTCAACGGCGTCTGTGCGTGTAGCGGTTCGGGCTGTATTAATTGCGGAAATCAACTTAATAATAATAATAATAATAAGAAGAAGAAGTTAGCAGCGTTCGGATTACAATATAGTGGTTTTTTCAAACCACTATAACTAGATGTGTATTTCCTGAAGGAAGTACAGATAGTGGTTTTAAATGGTGCCTGGGCTGCCCCTTTAAGAGAGACTTGGCTGCTGCCCCTGCAAGACTTTCAACTCAGGATCCGTTTTAAATGTGGGTGCCTCTCAGGGGCCACTTTGGCCTCAGGGTCTGATTTGGTGGGTGGGGCCCCTCAGGATCCGATTCGGTGGCCTGGGCTCCTCAGGATTTGAATTAGTGGCCGGGATTCCTCAGGGTCCAATTTTGTGGGTGGGGCCCCTCAGGGTCTGATTTTGTGGGAGTGGCCTCTCAGGGTCCGATTTTGTGGGTGGGGACCCTCAGGGTCCGATTTTGTGGTCGGGACCCCTCAGGGTCCGATTTTGTGGCCGGGGCCCCTCAGGGTCCGATTTTGTGGCCGGGGCCCCTCAGGTCCGATTTTGTGGCCGGGGCCCCTCAGGGTCTGATTTTGTGGCTGGGGCCCCTCAGGGTCCGATTTTGTTGGTTGGGCCCCTCAGGGTCCGATTTTGAGGGTGGGGCCCCTCAGGGTCCAATTTTGTGGGTGGGGCCCCTCAGAGTCCGACTTGGCTGGCGGGGCCCCTCAGGGTCCGATTTGGTGGGCGGGATCCTCAGGGTCCGATTTTGAGGGTGGGCCCCCTCAGGGTCTGATTTTGTGGGCGGGGACCCTCAGGGTCCGATTTGGTGGGTGAGGCCCCCAGGGTCCAATTTTGTGGGTGGGGCCCCTCTGGGTTCGATTTTGTGGTCGGGGTTTCTCAGGGTCTGATTTTGTGGCCGGGGCCCCTCAGGGTCCGATTTTGTGGTTGGGGCCCCTTAGGGTCCGATTTTGTGGTTGGGGGCCCTCAGGGTCCGATTTTGTGGGTGGGGCCCCTCAGAGTCCGATTTGGTTGGCGGGGCCCCTCAGGGTCCGATTTTGAGGGCAGGCCCCTGAGGGTCCGATTGGGTGGGTGGGGCCCCACAGGGTCCAATTTTGTGGGTGGGGCCCCACTGGGTTCGATTTTGTGGCCGGTGTCTCTCAGGGTCCGATTTTGTGGCCGCGGCCCCTCTGGGTCCGATTTTGTGGTTGGGGCCCTTCAGGGTCCGGTTTTGTGGTTGGGGGCCCTCAGGGTCCGATTTTGTGGCCGGGGCCCCTCAGGGTCTGATTTTGTGGCCGGGGCCCCTCAGGGTCCAATTTGGTTAGCGGGGCCTCCCAGGGTCCGATTTTGAGGGCGGGCCCCTGAGGGTCCGATTTGCTGGGCGGGGCCCCACAGGGTCCAATTTTGTGGGTGGGGCCCCTCTGGGTTCGATTTTGTGGCCGGGGTCTCTCAGGGTCCGATTTTGTGGACGCGGCCCCTCAGGGTCCGATTTTGTGGTTGGGGCCCCTCAGGGTCCAGTTTTGTGGTTGGGGGCCCGCAGGGTCCGATTTTGTGGCCGGGGCCCCTCAGGGTCTGATTTTGTGGCCGGGGCCCCTCAGGGTCTGATTTTGTTGTTGGGGCCAATCAGGGTCCGATTTTGTGGCCGGTGCCCCTCAGGGTCTGATTTCGTGGCCGGGGCCCCTCAGGATCTGATTTTTATGACTGGGGCCCCTCAGGGTCCGATTTTGTGGCCGGGGCCCCTCAGGGTTCGATTTTGTGGTTGGGCCGCTCAGGGTCCGATTTTGTGGTTGGGGCCCCTCAGGGTCCAGTTTTGTGGTTGGGGGCCCTCAGGGTCCGATTTTGTGGCCGGGGCCCCTCAGGGTCTGATTTTGTGGCTGGGGCCCCTCAGGGTCTGATTTTGTGGTTGGGGCCCCTCAGGGTCCGATTTTGTGGCCGGCGCCCCTCAGGGTCCGATTTCGTGGCCAG
The DNA here is from genome assembly GCF_039654945.1 of Dendrobates tinctorius. Taxonomy (NCBI): domain Eukaryota; kingdom Metazoa; phylum Chordata; class Amphibia; order Anura; family Dendrobatidae; genus Dendrobates; species Dendrobates tinctorius. The sequence continues at coordinate 43,736,961 of NW_027361676.1, read as the reverse complement.
GGCCCCTCAGGGTCTGATTTTGTGACTGGGGCCCCTCAGGGTCCGACTTTGTGGCCGGGGCCCCTCAGGGTCCGATTTTGTGGTTGGGCCGCTCAGGGTCCGATTTTGTGGGTGGGGCCCCTCAGGGTCCGATTTTGTGGCTGGGGCCCCTCAGGGTCCGATTTTGTTGGTTTGGCCCCTCAGGATCCAATTTTGAGGGTGGGGCCCCTCAGGGTCCGATTTTGTGGCTGGGGCCCCTCAGGGTCCGGTTTTGTGGTTGGGGCCCCTCAGGGTCCGATTTTGTGGTTGGGGCCCCTCAGGGTCCGGTTTTGTGGTTGGGGCCCCTCAAGGTCCGATTTTGTGGCCGGCGCCCCTCAGGGACCGATTTCGTGGCCGGTGCCTCTCAGGGTCCGATTTTGTGGCTGAGGCCCCTCAGGTTCCGATTTTGTGGTCGGGGCCCCTCAGGGTCCGATTTTGTGGCTGGGGCCCCTCAGGGTTCGATTTTGTGGCTGGGGCCCCTCAGGGTCCGATTTTGTTGGTTGGGCCCCTCAGGATCCGATTTTGAGGGTGGGGCCCCTCAGGGTCCGATTTTGTGGCCGGGGACCCTCAGGGTCCGATTTTGTGGTTGGGGCCCCTAAGGGTCTGATTTTGTGGCCGGGTCTACTCAGGGTCCGATTTTGAAGGCGGGGCCCCTCAGGGTCCGATTTTGTGGGAGGGGCCCCTCAGGGTCCAATTTGGTGGGCGGGGCCCCCTGGGTCCAATTTTGTGGGTGGGGCCCCTCTGGGTTCGATTTTGTGGCCGGGGTCTCTCAGGGTCCGATTTTGTGGTTGGGGGCCCTCAGGTTCTGATTTTGTGGGTGGGGCCCCTCAGAGTCCGATTTGGTTGGCGTGGCCCCTCAGGGTCCGATTTGGTGGGCGGGGCCTCTCAGGGTCTGATTTTGAGGGAGGGGCCCCTCAGGGTCTGATTTTGTGGGCGGGGCCCCTGAGGGTCCGATTTGATGGGCGGGGCCCCTCAGCGTCCAAATTTGTGGGTGGGACCCCCTCTGGGTTCGATTTTGTGGCCGGGGTCTCTCAGGTTCTGATTTTGTGGCCGGGGCCCCTCAGGGTCCGATTTTGTGGTTGGGGCCCCTCAGGGTCCGATTTTGTGGTTGGGGCCCCTCAGGGTCCGGTTTTGTAGTTGGGGGCCCTCAGGGTCCGATTTTGAGGCCGGGGCCCCTCAGGGTATGATTTCGTGGTTTGGGCCCCTCAGGGTCCGATTTTGGGGCCAGCACCCCTCAGGGTCCGATTTCGTGGTCGGGGCCCCTCAGGGTCCGAATTGGTGGCCGGGGCCCCTCAGGGTCCGATTTTGTGGCTGGGGCCCCGCAGGGTCCGATTTTGTGGATGGGCCGCTCAGGGTCCGATTTTTTGGCCGGTGCCCTTCAGGTTCCGATTTTGTGGCCAGGGCCCCTCAGGGTCCGATTTTGTGGGTGGGGCCCCTCAGGGTCCGATTTTGTGGCCGGGGCCCCTCAGGGTCCGATTTTGTGGTTGGGGCCCCTCAGGGTCTGATTTTGTGGCAGGGGCCCCTTAGGGTCTGATTTTGTGGCTGGGGCCCATCAGGGTCCAATTTGGTGGGCGGGGCCTCTCAGGGTCCGATTTTGAGGGTGGGCCCCTGAGGGTCCGATTTGGTGGGCGGGGCCCCACAGGGTCCAATTTTGTGGGTGGGGCCCCTCTGGGTTCGATTTTGTGGCCGGTGTCTCTCAAGGTCCGATTTTGTGGCCGCGTCCCCTCAGGGTCCGATTTTGTGGCCGCGGCCCCTCAGGGTCCGATTTTGTGGCCGGAGCCCCTCAGGGTCTGATTTTGTGGCCGGAGCCCCTCAGGGTCCGGTTTTGTGGTTGGGGGCCCTCAGGGTCCGATTTTGTGGCCGGGGCCCCTCAGGGTCTGATTTTGTGGCCGGAGCCCCTCAGGGTCTGATTTTGTGGTTGGGACCCCTCAGGGTCTGATTTTGCGGCCGGCACCCCTCAGGGTCCGATTTCATGGCCGGGGCCCCTCAGGGTCTGATTTTGTGGGTGGGGCCCCTCTGGGTTCGATTTTGTGGCCGGGGTCTCTCAGGGTCTGATTTTGTGGACGCGGCCCCTCAGGGTCCGATTTTGTGGTTGGGGCCCCTCAGGGTCCAGTTTTGTGGTTGGGGGCCCTCAGGGTCCGATTTTGTGGCCGGGGCCCCTCAGGGTCTGATTTTGTGGCCGGGGCCCCTCAGGGTCTGATTTTGTGGTTGGGGCCCCTCAGGGTCCGATTTTGTGGCCGGGGCCCCTCAGGATCTGATTTTTATGACTGGGGCCCCTCAGGGTCCGATTTTGTGGCCGGGGCCCCTCAGGGTTCGATTTTGTGGTTGGGCCGCTCAGGGTCCGATTTTGTGGTTGGGGCCCCTCAGGGTCCTGTTTTGTGGATGGGGGCCCTCAGGGTCCGATTTTGTGGCCGGGGCCCCTCAGGGTCTGATTTTGTGGCTGGGGCCCCTCAGGGTCTGATTTTGTGGTTGGGGCCCCTCAGGGTCCGATTTTGTGGCCGGCGCCCCTCAGGGTCCGATTTCGTGGCCGGGGCCCCACAGGGTCCGATTTTGTGGGTGGGGCCCCTCAGGGTCCGATTTTGTGGCTGGGGCCCCTCAGGGTCCGATTTTGTTGGTTGGGCCCCTCAGGATCCAATTTTGAGGGTGGGGCCCCTCAGGGTCCGATTTTGTGGCTGGGGCCCCTCAGGGTCCGGTTTTGTGGTTGGGGCCCCTCAGGGTCCGATTTTGTGGTTGGGGCCCCTCAGGGTCCGGTTTTGTGGTTGGGGCCCCTCAAGGTCCGATTTTGTGGCCGGCGCCCCTCAGGGACCGATTTCGTGGCCGGTGCCTCTCAGGGTCCGATTTTGTGGCTGAGGCCCCTCAGGTTCCGATTTTGTGGTCGGGGCCCCTCAGGGTCCGATTTTGTGGCTGGGGCCCCTCAGGGTTCGATTTTGTGGCTGGGGCCCCTCAGGGTCCGATTTTGTTGGTTGGGCCCCTCAGGATCCGATTTTGAGGGTGGGGCCCCTCAGGGTCCGATTTTGTGGCCGGGGCCCCTCAGGGTCCGATTTTGTGGTTGGGGCCCCTAAGGGTCTGATTTTGTGGCCGGGTCTACTCAGGGTCCGATTTTGAAGGCGGGGCCCCTCAGGGTCCGATTTTGTGGGAGGGGCCCCTCAGGGTCCAATTTGGTGGGCGGGGCCCCCTGGGTCCAATTTTGTGGGTGGGGCCCCTCTGGGTTCGATTTTGTGGCCGGGGTCTCTCAGGGTCCGATTTTGTGGTTGGGGGCCCTCAGGGTCTGATTTTGTGGGTGGGGCCCCTCAGAGTCCGATTTGGTTGGCGTGGCCCCTCAGGGTCCGATTTGGTGGGCGGGGCCTCTCAGGGTCTGATTTTGAGGGAGGGGCCCCTCAGGGTCTGATTTTGTGGGCGGGGCCCCTGAGGGTCCGATTTGGTGGGCGGGGCCCCTGAGGGTCCGATTTGGTGGGCGGGGCCCCTCAGCGTTCAAATTTGTGGGTGGGACCCCCTCTGGGTTCGATTTTGTGGCCGGGGTCTCTCAGGTTCTGATTTTGTGGCCGGGGCCCCTCAGGGTCCGATTTTGTGGTTGGGGCCCCTCAGGGTCCGATTTTGTGGTTGGGGCCCCTCAGGGTCCGATTTGGTGGCCGGGGCCCCTCAGGGTCCGATTTTGTGGCCGGGGCCCCTCGGGTACCGATTTTGTGGCCGGGGCCCCTCAGGGTCCGATTTTGTGGGTGGGGCCCCTCATAGTCCAATTTTGTGGCTGGGGCCCCTCAGGGTCCGATTTTGTTGGTTGGGACCCTCAGGATCCAATTTTGAGGGTGGGGCCCCTCAGGGTCCGATTTTGTGGCCGGGGCCCCTCAGGGTCCAATTTTGTGGCTGGGGCCCCTCAGGGTCCGATTTTGTGGTTGGGGCCTCTCAGAGTCCGGTTTTGTGGTTGGGCCGCTCAGGGTCCGATTTTGTGGCCGGCGCCCCTCAGTGACCGATTTCGTGGCCGGGGCCTCTCAGGGTCCGATTTTGTGGCTGGGGCCCCTCAGGGTCCGATTTTGTGGCCAGGCCCCTCAGGGTCCGATTTTGTGGTTGGGCCGATCAGGGTCCGATTTTGTGGCCGGGGCCCCTCAGGTTCCGATTTTGTGGTCGGGGCCCCTCAGGGTCCGATTTTGTTGGTTGGGCCCCTCAGGATCCGATTTTTAGGGTGGGGCCCCTCAGGGTCCGATTTTGTGGCCGGGGCCCCTCAGGGTCCGATTTTGTGGTTGGGGCCCCTCAGGGTCTGATTTTGTGGCCGGGTCCACTCAGGGTCCGATTTTGACGGCGGGGCCCCTCAGGGTCCGATTTTGACGGCGGGGCCCCTCAGGGTCCGATTTTGTGGGCGGGGCCCCTCAGGGTCCAATTTGGTGGGCGGGGCCCCCTGGGTCCAATTTTGTGGGTGGGGGCCCTCTGGGTTCGATTTTGTGGCCGGGGTCTCTCAGGGTCTGATTTTGTGGTTGGGGGCCCTCAGGGTCCGATTTTGTGGGTGGGGCCCCTCAGAGTCCGATTTGGTTGGCGTGGCCCCTCAGGGTCCAATTTGGTGTGCGGGGCCTCTCAGGGTCTGATTTTGAGGGAGGGGCCCCTCAGTGTCTGATTTTGTGGGCGGGGCCCCTGAGGGTACGATTTGGTGGGCGGGGCCCCTCATGGTCCAATTTTGTGGGTGGCACCCCTCTGGGTTCGATATTGTGGCCGGGGTCTCTCAGGTTCCGATTTTGTGGCCGGGGCCCCTCAGGGTCCAATTTTGTGGTTGGGGCCCCTCAGGGTCCGATTTTGTGGTTGGGGCCCCTCAGGGTCCGGTTATGTAGTTGGGGGTCCTCAGGGTCCGATTTTGTGGCCGGGGCCCCTCAAGGTCTGATTTCGTGGTTGGGGCCCCTCAGGGTCCGATTTTGTGGCCAGCACCCCTCAGGGTCCGATTTTGTGGCCTGGGCCCCTCAGGGTCCGATTTCGTGGCCGGGGCCCCTCAGGGTCCGATTTTGTGGCTGGGGCCCCGCAGGGTACGATTTTGTGGATGGGCCGCTCAGGGTCCGATTTTTTGGCCGGTTTGGAGGCCGGGGTCGATCAGCCCCCGGTTTGGAGGCCGGGGTCGATCAGCCTCCGGTTTGGAGGCCGGGGTCGATCAGCCTCCGGTTTGGACTCCAGGGTCGATCAACTTCCGATTTGGAGGACGGTTTGGCTAAGCCTCCGATTTGGAGGCCGGGGTGGCTCAGCCTCCGATTTGGAGGCCGGGGTGGCTCAGCCTCCGATTTGGAGTCCGGGGTGGCTCAGGCTCCGGTTTGGAGGCCGGGGTCGCTCAGGCTCCGGTTTGGAGGCCGGGGTCGATCAGCCCCCGGTTTGGAGGCCGGGGTCGTTCAGCCTCCGGTTTGGAGGCCGGGGTCGATCAGCCTCCGGTTTGGAGGCCGGGGTCGATCAGCCTCCGGTTTGGAGGCCGGGGTCGATCTGCCTCCGATTTGGAGGCCGGGGTCGATCAGCCTCCGATTTGGAGGCCGGGGTCGATCAGCCTCCGATTTGGAGGCCGGGGTCGATCAGCCTCCGATTTGGCGTGTCGGCCCTTTAAGACTCATTTCGGTGCGCCGGCCCTTTAACAATCACTTTGGTGCGTCGGCCCTTTAAGAGCCAGTTTGGCTCACTGGGCTTCTTCTAAATCAACTTTGGCGGACATTCTCTCTCAGGGGCATGTGTCATGTGATGAAGCTAGATTTGCATTAGTGCTGTGGGTTTCGCTTTAAGAGCTGATATTATGTGGCAGAAGCTCTGTCCTTGTGGCGTCATGTGACGTTCGTAGGCGTTGGCATAGTAACTGGGTGTGCCTGCGCATATCAATGAGCTTAACTGCCATTTCAATCGCCTCAGGGCACGTTTTGCCATTTCCCATTGAAAAGCATTGTAGACAGTGCATTCCAATGATGGGAAAAAAAATTTTCAAACGCAAATTGCGCAAAAACTACAGATCCGATCGACACGAAAAATACTTAGCACACCTCTCGTGGACGCTGGCTTCGAAACGACACCTCAACGGAGTCTGTGCGTGTAGCGGTTCGGGCTGTATTAATTTCGGAAATCAACTTAATAATTATAAGAAGAAGAATAAGTTAGCAGCGTTCGGATTACAATATAGTGGTTTTTTCAAACCACTATAACTAGATGTGTATTTCCTGAAGGAAGTACAGATAGTGGTTTGAAATGGTGCCCGGGCTGCCCCTTTCAGAGACACTTGCCTGCTGCCCCTGCAAGACTTTCAACTCAGGATCCGTTTTAACTGTGGGTGCCTCTCAGGGGCCACTTGGGCCTCAGGGCCCCATTTTGTGGGTGGGACCCCTCAGGGTCCGATTTGGTGGCCGGGGCCCCTCAGGGGCTGATTTGGTGGGTGGGGCCCCTCAGGGTCCGATTTTGTGGCCGGGGCCCCTCAGGGTCCTATTTGGTGGTTGGGGCCCCTCAGGGTCCAATTTTGTGGCCGGGGCCCCTCAAGGTCCGATTTTGTGGCCGGAACCCCTCAGGGTCCGATTTTGTGGGTGGGGCCCGTCAGGGTCCAATTTTGTGGCCGGGAACCCCTCAGGGTCCGATTTGGTGGTTGGGGTCCCTCAGGGTCCGATTTTGAGGGTGGGCCCCTGAGGGTCCGATTTGGTGGGCGGGGCCCCACAGGGTCCAATTTTGTGGGTGGGGCCCCTCTGGGTTCGATTTTGTGGCCGTGGTCCCTCAGGGTTTGATTTGGTTGGTGGGGCCCCTCAGGGTCCGATTTTGTGGCCGCGGCCCCTCAGGGTCCGATTTTGTGGCCGGAGCCCCTCAGGGTCCGATTTGGTGGCCGGGGCCCCTCAGGGTCCGATTTTGTGGTTGGGGCCCCTCAGGGTCTGATTTGGTGGACGGGGCCCCTCAGGGTCTGATTTTGTGTGTGGGGCCCCCTGGGTCCAATTTGGTGGGCGGGGCCACTCTGGGTCCAATTTGGTGGGGGCCCCTCAGGGTCCGATTTGGTGGGTGGTTCTCCTCAGAGTCCGATTTGGTTGGTGGGGCCACTCTTGGTCCGATTTAGTGGGCGGTGCCCCTCAGGGTCCAATTTGGTGGGCGGAGCCCCTCAGGGTTCGATTTGGTGAGCGGGGCCCCCTCAGGGTCCGATTTGGTGGGCGGGGCCCCTCAGGGTCCGATTTGGTGGTTGGGGCCCATCAGGGTCCGATTTTGTGGGTGGGGCCCCTCAGGGTCCGATTTTGTAGGTGGGGCGCCTCATGGTCCGATGTGGTGGGTGGGGCCCCTCAGGGTCCTATTTTGTGGCCGGAACCCCTCAGGGTCTGATTTTGTGGGTGGGGCCCCTCAGGGTTCGATTTTGTGGCCGGGGTCCCTCAGGGTCTGATTTGGTGGGTGGGGCCCCTCAGGGTCCGATTTTGTGGCCGGGGCCCCTCAGGGTCCAATTTTGTGGCCGGGGCCCCTCACGGTCCGATTTGGTGGCCGGGGCCCCTCAGGGTCCGATTTTGTGGTTGGGGCCCCTCAGGGTCTGATTTGGTGGACGGGGCCCCTCAGGGTCCGATTTCGTGTGTGGGGCCCCCTGGGTCCAATTTGGTGGGCGGGGCCACTCTGGGTCCAATTTGGTGGGTGGGGCTCCTCAGAGTCCGATTTGGTGGGTGGGGCCACTCTCGGTCCGATTTAGTGGGCGGTGCCCCTCAGGGTCCGATTTGGTGGGCGGGGCCCCTCAGGGTCCGATTTTGTGGCCGGGGAACCTCAGGGTCTGATTTTGTGGCCGGGGCCCCTCAGGGTCTGATTTTGTGGCCGGGCCCCCTCAGGGTCCGATTTTGTGGCCGGGGCCCCTCAGGGTCCGATTTTGTGGTTGGGGCCGCTCAGGGTCCGATTTTGGGGCTGGGGCCCCTCAGGTCCCGATTTGGTGGGCGGGGCTCCTCAGGGTCTTACTTGGTGAGCGGGGCCACTCTGGGTCCGATTTGGTGGGCGGGGCCCTTCAGGATCCAATTTGGTGGGCGGGGCCACTCTTAGTTTGATTTGGTGGGCGGAGCCTCTCAGGGTCCGATTCGGTGGGCTGTGCCACTCTGGGTCCGTTTTGGTGGGCGGGGCCACTCTGGGTCTGAATTTTTGAGCGGGGCCACACTGGGTCCGATTTGATTTGAAATGGTGCCCGGGCTGCCCCTTTAAGAGAGACTTGCCTGCTGCCTCTGAAAGACTTTCAACTCAGGATCCGTTTTAACTGTGAGTGCCTCTCAGGGGCCACTTTGGCCTCAGGGCCCCATTTTGTGAGTGGGGCCCCTCAGGGTCTGATTTTGTTGCCAGGGCACCTCAGGGTCCGATTTGGTGGGTGGGGCCCCTCAGGGTCCGATTTGGTGGCCGGGGCCCCTCAGGGGCAGATTTTGTGGCTGGGGCCCCGCAGGGTACGATTTTGTGGATTGGCCGCTCAGGGTCCGATTTTTTGGACGGGGCCCTTCAGGTTCCGATTTTGTGGCCAGGGCCCCTCAGGGTCCGATTTTGTGGGTGGGGCCCCTCAGGGTCCGATTTTGTGGCCAGGGCCCCTCAGGGTCCGATTTTGTGGTTGGGGCCCCTCAGGGTCTGATTTTGTGGCAGGGGCCCCTTAGGGTCTGATTTGGTGGGCGGGACCACTCTGGGTGCGATTTGGTGGGCGGGACCACTCTGAGTCCAATTTGGTGGGCGGGACCTCTCAGGGTCCGATTTGGTGGGCGGGGCCACTCTGGGTCCGATTTAGTGGGCGTGGCCCCACGGAGTCCGATTTGGTGGGCGGGGCCCATCAGGGTCCGGTTTGGTGGGCAGGGCCTCTCTGGGTTTGATTTGGTGGGTGGGGTCACTCTGGGTAAGATTTGGAGACCGGGGTCGATGAGCTTCCGATTTGGAGGCCGAGGTCAAAGAGCCTCCGATTTGAAGGCCGGGGTCGATGAGCTTCCAATTTGGAGGCCGGGGTCGTCGAGCCTCCGATTTGGAGGCCGGGGTCGTTGAGCCTCCGACTTGGAGGCCGTGGTGGCTCAGCCCCCGATTTGGAGGCCGGGGTGGCTCAGCCTCCGATTTGGAGGCCGGGGTGGCTCAGCCTCCGATTTGGAGGCCGGGGTGGCTCAGCCTCCGATTTGGAGGCCGGGGTGGCTCAGCCTCCGATTTGGAGGACGGTTTGGCTCAGCCTCTGAATTGGAGGCCGGGGTCTCTCAGGCTCAGATCTGGAGGCCGGGGTGGCTCAGCCTCCGATCTGGAGGCCGGGGTGGCTCAGCCTCCGATTTGGAGGCCGGGGTGGCTCAACCTCCAATTTGGAGGCCGGGGTCTTTCAGGCTCAGATCTGGAGGCCGGGGTGGCTCAGCCTCCGATTTGGAAGCCGGGGTGGCTCAGCCTCCGATTTGGAGGCCGGGGTCGATCAGTCTCCCATTTGGAGGCCGGGGTCGATCAGCCTCCCATTTGGAGGCCGGGGTCGATCAGCCTCCCATTTGGAGGCCGGGGTGGCTCAGCCTCCAATTTGGAGGCCGGGGTGGCTCAGCCTCCGATTTGGAGGCCGGGGTGGCTCAGCCTCCAATTTGGAGGCCGGGGTCTCTCAGGCTCAGATCTGGAGGCCGGGGTGGCTCAGCCTCCGATCTGGAGGCCGGGGTGGCTCAGCCTCCGATCTGGAGGCCGGGGTGGCTTAGCCTCCGATCTGGAGGCCGGGGTGGCTCAACCTCCGATTTGGAGGCCGGGGTCTTTCAGGCTCAGATCTGGAGGCCAGGGTGGCTCAACCTCCGATTTGGAAGCCGGGGTGGCTCAGCCTCCGATCTGGAGGCCGGGGTGGCTCAACCTCCAATTTGGAGGCCGGGGTGGCTCAGCCTCCGATTTGGAGGCCGGGGGGTCGATCAGCCTCCCATTTGGAGCCTGTGGTCACTCAGCTTTCGATTTGGCATGTTGGCCCTTTAAGACACATTTCGGTGCGCCGGCCCTTTGACAATCACTTTTGCACTTCGGCCCTTTAAGAGCCAGTTTGGCTCACTGGGCTTCTAAATACACTTTGGCGCACATTCTCTCTCAGGGGCATGTGTCATGTGATGAAGCTAGATTTGCATTTGTGCTGTGGGTTTCACTTTAAGAGCTGATATTATGTGGCAGAAGCCCTGTTCTGGAGATGTCATGTGACGTTCGTAGGCGTTGGCATAGTAACTGGTTCTGCCTGCGCATATCAATGAGCTCAACTGCCATTTCAATTGCCTCAGGGCACGTTTTGCCATTTCCCCATTCAAATGCATTGGAGACAGTGCATTCCAATGACGGGAAAAAAAATTTTCTAACGCAAATTGCGCAAAAACTACAAATCTGATCGACACGAAAAATAGTTAGCACACCTCTCATGGGCGCTGGCTTCGAAACGACACCTGAACGGAGTCTGTGCGTGTAGCGGTTCGGGCTGTATTAATTGCGGAAATCAACTTAATAATAATAATAATAAGAAGAAGTTAGCAGCGTTCGGATTACAATATAGTGGTTTTTTCAAACCACTATAACTAGATGTGTATTTCCTGAAGGAAGTACAGATAGTGGTTTGAAATGGTGCCCGGGCTGCCCCTTTAAGAGACACTTGCCTGCTGCCCCTGCAAGACTTTCAACTCAGGATCCGTTTTAACTGTGGGTGCCTCTCAGGGGCCACTTGGGCCTCAGGGCCACATTTTGTGGGTGGGGCCCCTCAGGGTCCGATTTTGTGGCCAGGGCACCTCAGGGTCCGATTTGGTGGGTGGGGCCCCTCAGGGTCCGATTTGGTGGCCGGGGCCCCTCAGGGACTGATTTGGTGGGTGGGGCCCCTCAGGGTCCGATTTTGTGGCCGGGGCCCCTCAGGGTCCTATTTTGTGGTTGGGGCCCCTCAGGGTCCGATTTTGTGGCCGGGGCCCCTCAGGGTCTAATTTTGTGGCCGGAACCCCTCAGGGTCCTATTTTGTGGGTGGGGCCCCTCAGGGTCCGGTTTTGTGTCTGGGGCCCCTCAGGGTCCTATTTTGTGGCCTGAACCCCTCAGGGTCCGATTTTGTGGGTGGGTCCCCTCAGGGTCCGATTTTGTGGCCGGGGTCCCTCAGGGTTTGATTTGGTGGGTGGGGCCCCTCAGGGTCCGATTTGGTGGTCGGGGCCCCTCAGGGTCCAATTTTGTGGCTGGGGCCCCTCAGGGTCCGATTTGGTGGCTGGGGCTCCTCAGGGTCCGATTTTGTGGTTGGGGCCCCTCAGGGTCTGATTTGGTGGATGGGGCCCCTCAGGGTCTGATTTTGTGGGTGGGGCCCCCTGGGTCCAATTTGGTGGGCGGGGCCACTCTGGGTCCAATTTGGTGGGGTCCCCTCAGGGTCCGATTTGGTGGGTGGGGCTCCTCAGAGTCCGATTTGGTGGGTGGGGCCACTCTTGGTCCAATTTAGTGGGCGGTGCCCCTCAGGGTCCGATTTGGTGGGCGAAGCCCCTCAGGGTTCGATTTGGTGAGCGGGGCCCCTCAGGCTCCGGTTTGGAGGCCGGGGTCGATCAGCCCTCGGTTTGGAGGCCGGGGTCGATCAACTTCCGATTTGGAGGACGGTTTGGCTCAGCCTCCGATTTGGAGGCCGGGGTGGCTCAGCCTCCGATTTGGAGGCCGGTGTGGCTCAGCCTCCGATTTGGAGGCCGGGGTGGCTCAGCCTCCGATTTGGAGGCCGGTGTGGCTCAGCCTCCGATTTGGAGGCCGGGGTGGCTCAGCCTCCGATTTTGAGGCCGGGGTGGCTCAGCCTCCGAATTGGAGGCCGGGGTCGCTCAGGCTCCAGTTTGGAGGCCGGGGTCGCTCAGGCTCCGGTTTGGAGGCCGGGGTCGTTCAGGCTCCGGTTTGGAGGCTGGGGTAGATCAGCCCCTCGGTTTGGAGGCCGGGGTCGATCAGCCTACAGTTTGGAGGCCGGGGTCGATCAGCCTCCGGATTGGAGGCCGGGGTCGATCAGCCTCCGGTTTGGAGGCCGGGGTCGATCAGCCTCCGATTTGGAGGCCGGGGTCGATCAGCCTCCGATTTGGAGGCCGGGGTCGATCAGCCTCCGATTTGGAGGCCGGGGTCGATCAGCCTCCGATTTGGAGGCTGGGGTCGATCAGCCTCCGTTTTGGAGGCCGGGGTCGATCAGCCTCCGATTTGGCATGTCGGCCCTTTAAGACTCATTTCGGTGCGCCGGCCCTTTAACAATCACTTTGGTGCGTCGGCCCTTTAAGAGCCAGTTCGGCTCACTGGGCTTCTTCTAAATCAACTTTGGCGGACATTCTCTCTCAGGGGCTTGTGTCATGTGATGAAGCTAGATTTGCATTAGTGCTGTGGGTTTCGCTTTAAGAGCTGATATTATGTGGCAGAAGCTCTGTCCTTGTGGCGTCATGTGACGTTCGTAGGCGTTAGCATAGTAACTGGGTGTGCCTGCGCATATCAATGAGCTTAACTGCCATTTCAATCGCCTGAGGGCATGTTTTGCCATTTCCCATTGAAAAGCATTGGAGACAGTGCATTCCAATGACGGGAAAAAAAATTTTCAAACGCAAATTGCGCAAAAACTACAGATCCGATCGACACGAAAAATACTTAGCACAACTCTCGTGGACGCTGGCTTCGAAATGACACCTCAACGGAGTCTGTGCGTGTAGCGGTTCGGGCTGTATTAATTGCGGAAATCAACTTAATAATAATAAGAAGAAGAAGAATAAGTTAGCAGCGTTCGGATTACAATATAGTGGTTTTTTCAAACCACTATAACTAGATGTGTATTTCCTGAAGGAAGTACAGATAGTGGTTTGAAATGGTGCCCGGGCTGCCCCTTTAAGAGACACTTGCCTGCTGCCCCTGCAAGACTTTCAACTCAGGATCCGTTTTAAATGTGGGTGCCTCTCAGGGGCCACTTGGGCCTCAGGGCCCCATTTTGTGGGTGGGGCCCCTCAGGGTCCGATTTTGTGGCCAGGGCACCTCAGTGTCCGATTTGGTGGGTGGGGCCCCTCAGGGTCCGATTTGGTGGCCGGGGCCCCTCAGGGGCTGATTTGGTGGGTGGGGCCCCTCAGGGTCCGATTTTGTGGCCGGGGCCAATCAGGGTCCTATTTTGTGGTTGGGGCCCCTCAGGGTCCGATTTTGTGGCCGGGGCCCCTCAGGGTCTAATTTTGTGGCCGGAACCACTCAGGGTCCGAATTTGTGGGTGGGGCCCCTCAGGGTCCGGTTTTGTGTCTGGGGCCCCTCAGGGTCCTATTTTGTGGCCTGAACCCCTCAGGGTCCGATTTTGTGGGTGGGGCCCCTCAGGGTCCGATTTTGTGGGTGGGGCCCCTCAGGGTCCGATTTTGTGGCTGGGGTCCCTCAGGGTTTGATTTGGTGGGTGGGGCCCCTCAGGGTCCGATTTGGTGGCCGGGGCCCCTCAGGGTCCAATTTTGTGGCTGGGGACCCTCATGGTCCGATTTGGTGGCTGGGGCCCCTCAGGGTCCGATTTTGTGGTTGGGGCCCCTCAGGGTCTGATTTGGTGGACGGGGCCCCTCAGGGTCTGATTTTGTGGGTGGGGCCCCCTGGGTCCAATTTGGTGGGCGGGGCCACTCTGGGTCCAATTTGGTGGGGGCCCCTCAGGGTCCGATTTGGTGGGTGGGGCTCCTCAGAGTCCGATTTGGTGGGTGGGGCCACTCTCGGTCCGATTTAGTGGGCGGTGCTCCTCAGGGTCCGATTTGGTGGGCGAAGCCCCTCAGTGTCCGATTTGGTGAGCGGGGCCCCTCAGGGTCCGATTTGGTGGGCGGGGCCCCTCAGGGTCCGATTTGGTAGTTGGGGCCTTTCAGGGTCCGATTTTGTGGGTGGGGCACCTCAGGGTCCGATATTGTGGGTGGGGCCCCTCAGGGTCCGATTTTGTAGGTGGGGCGCCTCAGGGTCCTATGTGGTGGGTGGGGCCCCTCAGGGTCCTATTTTGTGGCCAGAACCCCTCAGGGTCAGATTTTGTGGGTGGGGCCCCTCAGGGTCCGATTTTGTTGCCGGGGTCCCTCAGGGTCTGATTTGGTGGGTGGGGCCCCTCAGGGTCCGATTTTGTGGTCAGGGCCCCTCAGGGTTTGATTTGGTGTTTGGGGCCCCTCAGGGTCCGATTTGGTGGCCGGGGCCCCTCAGGGTCCAATTTTGTGGCTGGGGCCCCTCAGGGTCCGATTTGGTGGCTGGGGCCCCTCAGGGTCCGATTTTGTGGTTGGGGCCCCTCAGGGTCTGTTTTGGTGGACGGGGCCCCTCAGGGTCTGATTTTGTGGGTGGGCCCCCTGGGTCCAATTTGGTGGGCGGGGCCACTCTGGGTCCAATTTGGTGGGGGCCCCTCAGGGTCCGATTTGGTGGGTGGGGCTCCTCAGAGTCCGATTTGGTGGGTGGGGCCACTCTTGGTCCGATTTAGTGGGCGGTGCCCCTCAGGGTCCGATTTGGTGGGCGGAGCCCCTCAGAGTTCGATTTGGTGAGCGGGGCCCCTCAGGGTCCGATTTGGTGGGCGGGGCCCCTCAGGGTCCGATTTGGTGGTTGGGGCCCATCAGGGTCCGATTTTGTGGATGGGGCCCCTCAGGGTCCGATTTTGTAGGTGAGGTGCCTCAGGGTCCGATGTGGTGGGTGGGGCCCCTCAGGGTCCTATTTTGTGGCCGGAACCCCTCAGGGTCTGATTTTGTGGGTAGGGCCCCTCAGGGTCCGATTTTGTGGCCGGGGTCCCTCAGGGTCTGATTTGGTGGGTGGGGCCCCTCAGGGTCCGATTTTGTGGTTGGGGCCCCTCAGGGTCTGATTTGGTGGATGGGGCCCTTCAGGGTCTGATTTTGTGGGTGGGGCCCCCTGGGTCCAATTTGGTGGGCGGGGCCACACTGGGTCCATTTTGGTGGGGGCCCCTCTGGGTTCGATTTTGTGGCCGGGGTCTCTCAGGGTCCGATTTTGTGGACGCGGCCCCTCAGGGTCCGATTTTGTGGTTGGGGCCCCTCAGGGTCCAGTTTTGTGGTTGGGGGCCCTCAGGGTCCGATTTTGTGGCCGGGGCCCCTCAGGGTCTGATTTTGTGGCCGGGGCCCCTCAGGGTCTGATTTTGTGGTTGGGGCCCCTCAGGGTCCGATTTTGTGGCCGGGGCCCCTCAGGATCTGATTTTTATGACTGGGGCCCCTCAGGGTCCGATTTTGTGGCTGGGGCCCCTCAGGGTTCGATTTTGTGGTTGGGCCGCTCAGGGTCCGATTTTGTGGTTGGGGCCCCTCAGGGTCCTGTTTTGTGGTTGGGGGCCCTCAGGGTCCGATTTTGTGGCCGGGGCCCCTCAGGGTCTGATTTTGTGGCTGGGGCCCCTCAGGGTCTGATTTTGTGGTTGGGGCCCCTCAGGGTCCGATTTTGTGGCCGGCACCCCTCAAGGTCCGATTTCGTGGCCGGGGCCCCACAGGGTCCGATTTTGTGGGTGGGGCCCCTCAGGGTCCGATTTTGTGGCTGGGGCCCCTCAGGGTCCGATTTTGTTGGTTGGGCCCCTCACGATCCAATTTTGAGGGTGGGGCCCCTCAGGGTCTGATTTTGTGGCTGGGGCCCCTCAGGGTCCGGTTTTGTGGTTGGGGCCCCTCAGGGTCCGATTTTGTGGTTGGGGCCCCTCAGGGTCCGGTTTTGTGGTTGGGGCCCCTCAAGGTCCGATTTTGTGGCCGGCGCCCCTCAGGGACCGATTTCGTGGCCGGTGCCTCTCAGGGTCCGATTTTGTGGCTGAGGCCCCTCAGGTTCCGATTTTGTGGTCGGGGCCCCTCAGGGTCCGATTTTGTGGCTGGGGCCCCTCAGGGTTCGATTTTGTGGCTGGGGCCCCTCAGGGTCCGATTTTGTTGGTTGGGCCCCTCAGGATCCGATTTTGAGGGTGGGGCCCCTCAGGGTCCGATTTTGTGGCCGGGGCCCCTCAGGGTCCGATTTTGTGGTTGGGGCCCCTAAGGGTCTGATTTTGTGGCCGGGTCTACTCAGGGTCCGATTTTGAAGGCGGGGCCCCTCAGGGTCCGATTTTGTGGGAGGGGCCCCTCAGGGTCCAATTTGGTGGGCGGGGCCCCCTGGGTCCAATTTTGTGGGTGGGGCCCCTCTGGGTTCGATTTTGTGGCCGGGGTCTCTCAGGGTCCGATTTTGTGGTTGGGGGCCCTCAGGGTCTGATTTTGTGGGTGGGGCCCCTCAGAGTCCGATTTGGTTGGCGTGGCCCCTCAGGGTCCGATTTGGTGGGTGGGGCCTCTCAGGGTCTGATTTTGAGGGAGGGGCCCCTCAGGGTCTGATTTTGTGGGCGGGGCCCCTGAGGGTCCGATTTGGTGGGCGGGGCCCCTCAGCGTCCAAATTTGTGGGTGGGACCCCCTCTGGGTTCGATTTTGTGGCCGGGGTCTCTCAGGTTCTGATTTTGTGGCCGGGGCCCCTCAGGGTCCGATTTTGTGGTTGGGGCCCCTCAGGGTCCGATTTTGTGGTTGGGGCCCCTCAGGGTCCGATTTGGTGGCCGGGGCCCCTCAGGGTCCGATTTTGTGGCCGGGGCCCCTCGGGTACCGATTTTGTGGCCGGGGCCCTTCAGGGTCCGATTTTGTGAGTGGGGCCCCTCAGGGTCCAATTTTGTGGCTGGGGCCCCTCAGGGTCCGATTTTGTTGGTTGGGCCCCTCAGGATCCAATTTTGAGGGTGGGGCCCCTCAGGGTCCGATTTTGTGGCCGGGGCCCCTCAGGGTCCAATTTTGTGGTTGGGGCCCCTCAGGGTCCGATTTTGTGGTTGGGGCCTCTCAGAGTCCGGTTTTGTGGTTGGGCCGCTCAGGGTCCGATTTTGTGGCCGGCGCCCCTCAGTGACCGATTTCGTGGCCGGGGCCTCTCAGGGTCCGATTTTGTGGCTGGGGCCCCTCAGGGTCCGATTTTGTGGCCAGGCCCCTCAGGGTCCGATTTTGTGGTTGGGCCGCTCAGGGTCCGATTTTGTGGCCGGGGCCCCTCAGGTTCCGATTTTGTGGTCGGGGCCCCTCAGGGTCCGATTTTGTTGGTTGGGCCCCTCAGGATCCGATTTTGAGGGTGGGGCCCCTCAGGGTCCGATTTTGTGGCCGGGGACCCTCAGGGTCCGATTTTGTGGTTGGGGCCCCTCAGGGTCTGATTTTGTGGCCGGGTCTACTCAGGGTCCGATTTTGACGGCGGGGCCCCTCAGGGTCCGATTTTGTGGGCGGGGCCCCTCAGGGTCCAATTTGGTGGGCGGGGCCCCCTGGGTCCAATTTTGTGGGTGGGGGCCCTCTGGGTTCGATTTTGTGGCCGGGGTCTCTCAGGGTCTGATTTTGTGGTTGGGGGCCCTCAGGGTCCGATTTTGTGGGTGGGGCCCCTCAGAGTCCGATTTGGTTGGCGTGGCCCCTCAGGGTCCAATTTGGTGTGCGGGGCCTCTCAGGGTCTGATTTTGAGGGAGGGGCCCCTCAGTGTCTGATTTTGTGGGCGGGGCCCCTGAGGGTACGATTTGGTGGGCGGGGCCCCTCATGGTCCAATTTTGTGGGTGGGACCCCTCTGGGTTCGATATTGTGGCCGGGGTCTCTCAGGTTCCGATTTTGTGGCCGGGGCCCCTCAGGGTCCAATTTTGTGGTTGGGGCCCCTCAGGGTCCGATTTTGTGGTTGGGGCCCCTCAGGGTCCGGTTATGTAGTTGGGGGTCCTCAGGGTCCGATTTTGTGGCCGGGGCCCCTCAAGGTCTGATTTCGTGGTTGGGGCCCCTCAGGGTCCGATTTTGTGGCCAGCACCCCTCAGGGTCCGATTTTGTGGCCTGGGCCCCTCAGGGTCCGATTTCGTGGCCGGGGCCCCTCAGGGTCCGATTTTGTGGCTGGGGCCCCGCAGGGTACGATTTTGTGGATGGGCCGCTCAGGGTCCGATTTTTTGGCCGGTTTGGAGGCCGGGGTCGATCAGCCCCCGGTTTGGAGGCCGGGGTCGATCAGCCTCCGGTTTGGAGGCCGGGGTCGATCAGCCTCCGGTTTGGACTCCAGGGTCGATCAACTTCCGATTTGGAGGACGGTTTGGCTAAGCCTCCGATTTGGAGGCCGGGGTGGCTCAGCCTCCGATTTGGAGGCCGGGGTGGCTCAGCCTCCGATTTGGAGTCCGGGGTGGCTCAGGCTCCGGTTTGGAGGCCGGGGTCGCTCAGGCTCCGGTTTGGAGGCCGGGGTCGATCAGCCCCCGGTTTGGAGGCCGGGGTCGTTCAGCCTCCGGTTTGGAGGCCGGGGTCGATCAGCCTCCGGTTTGGAGGCCGGGGTCGATCAGCCTCCGGTTTGGAGGCCGGGGTCGATCAGCCTCCGATTTGGAGGCCGGGGTCGATCAGCCTCCGATTTGGAGGCCGGGGTCGATCAGCCTCCGATTTGGCGTGTCGGCCCTTTAAGACTCATTTCGGTGCGCCGGCCCTTTAACAATCACTTTGGTGCGTCGGCCCTTTAAGAGCCAGTTTGGCTCACTGGGCTTCTTCTAAATCAACTTTGGCGGACATTCTCTCTCAGGGGCATGTGTCATGTGATGAAGCTAGATTTGCATTAGTGCTGTGGGTTTCGCTTTAAGAGCTGATATTATGTGGCAGAAGCTCTGTCCTTGTGGCGTCATGTGACGTTCGTAGGCGTTGGCATAGTAACTGGGTGTGCCTGCGCATATCAATGAGCTTAACTGCCATTTCAATCGCCTCAGGGCACGTTTTGCCATTTCCCATTGAAAAGCATTGTAGACAGTGCATTCCAATGATGGGAAAAAAAATTTTCAAACGCAAATTGCGCAAAAACTACAGATCCGATCGACACGAAAAATACTTAGCACACCTCTCGTGGACGCTGGCTTCGAAACGACACCTCAACGGAGTCTGTGCGTGTAGCGGTTCGGGCTGTATTAATTTCGGAAATCAACTTAATAATTATAAGAAGAAGAATAAGTTAGCAGCGTTCGGATTACAATATAGTGGTTTTTTCAAACCACTATAACTAGATGTGTATTTCCTGAAGGAAGTACAGATAGTGGTTTGAAATGGTGCCCGGGCTGCCCCTTTCAGAGACACTTGCCTGCTGCCCCTGCAAGACTTTCAACTCAGGATCCGTTTTAACTGTGGGTGCCTCTCAGGGGCCACTTGGGCCTCAGGGCCCCATTTTGTGGGTGGGACCCCTCAGGGTCCGATTTGGTGGCCGGGGCCCCTCAGGGGCTGATTTGGTGGGTGGGGCCCCTCAGGGTCCGATTTTGTGGCCGGGGCCCCTCAGGGTCCTATTTGGTGGTTGGGGCCCCTCAGGGTCCGATTTTGTGGCCGGGGCCCCTCAAGGTCCGATTTTGTGGCCGGAACCCCTCAGGGTCCGATTTTGTGGGTGGGGCCCGTCAGGGTCCAATTTTGTGGCCGGGAACCCCTCAGGGTCCGATTTGGTGGTTGGGGTCCCTCAGGGTCAGATTTTGAGGGTGGGCCCCTGAGGGTCCGATTTGGTGGGCGGGGCCCCACAGGGTCCAATTTTGTGGGTGGGGCCCCTCTGGGTTCGATTTTGTGGCCGTGGTCCCTCAGGGTTTGATTTGGTTGGTGGGGCCCCTCAGGGTCCGATTTTGTGGCCGCGGCCCCTCAGGGTCCGATTTTGTGGCCGGAGCCCCTCAGGGTCCGATTTGGTGGCCGGGGCCCCTCAGGGTCCGATTTTGTGGTTGGGGCCCCTCAGGGTCTGATTTGGTGGACGGGGCCCCTCAGGGTCTGATTTTGTGTGTGGGGCCCCCTGGGTCCAATTTGGTGGGCGGGGCCACTCTGGGTCCAATTTGGTGGGGGCCCCTCAGGGTCCGATTTGGTGGGTGGGGCTCCTCAGAGTCCGATTTGGTTGGTGGGGCCACTCTTGGTCCGATTTAGTGGGCGGTCCCCCTCAGGGTCCAATTTGGTGGGCGGAGCCCCTCAGGGTTCGATTTGGTGAGCGGGGCCCCCTCAGGGTCCGATTTGGTGGGCGGGGCCCCTCAGGGTCCGATTTGGTGGTTGGGGCCCATCAGGGTCCGATTTTGTGGGTGGGGCCCCTCAGGGTCCGATTTTGTAGGTGGGGCGCCTCATGGTCCGATGTGGTGGGTGGGGCCCCTCAGGGTCCTATTTTGTGGCCGGAACCCCTCAGGGTCTGATTTTGTGGGTGGGGCCCCTCAGGGTTCGATTTTGTGGCCGGGGTCCCTCAGGGTCTGATTTGGTGGGTGGGGCCCCTCAGGGTCTGATTTTGTGGCCGGGGCCCCTCAGGGTCCAATTTT
The DNA here is from genome assembly GCF_039654945.1 of Dendrobates tinctorius. Lineage (NCBI taxonomy): Eukaryota > Metazoa > Chordata > Amphibia > Anura > Dendrobatidae > Dendrobates > Dendrobates tinctorius. The sequence continues at coordinate 43,716,854 of NW_027361676.1, read as the reverse complement.
GTGGCCGGGGCCCCTCACGGTCCGATTTGGTGGCCGGGGCCCCTCAGGGTCCGATTTTGTGGTTGGGGCCCCTCAGGGTCTGATTTGGTGGACGGGGCCCCTCAGGGTCCGATTTCGTGTGTGGGGCCCCCTGGGTCCAATTTGGTGGGCGGGGCCACTCTGGGTCCAATTTGGTGGGTGGGGCTCCTCAGAGTCCGATTTGGTGGGTGGGGCCACTCTCGGTCCGATTTAGTGGGCGGTGCCCCTCAGGGTCCGATTTGGTGGGCGGGGCCCCTCAGGGTCCGATTTTGTGGCCGGGGAACCTCAGGGTCTGATTTTGTGGCCGGGGCCCCTCAGGGTCTGATTTTGTGGCCGGGCCCCCTCAGGGTCCGATTTTGTGGCCGGGGCCCCTCAGGGTCCGATTTTGTGGTTGGGGCCGCTCAGGGTCCGATTTTGGGGCTGGGGCCCCTCAGGTCCCGATTTGGTGGGCGGGGCTCCTCAGGGTCTTACTTGGTGAGCGGGGCCACTCTGGGTCCGATTTGGTGGGCGGGGCCCTTCAGGATCCAATTTGGTGGGCGGGGCCACTCTTAGTTTGATTTGGTGGGCGGAGCCTCTCAGGGTCCGATTCGGTGGGCTGTGCCACTCTGGGTCCGTTTTGGTGGGCGGGGCCACTCTGGGTCTGAATTTTTGAGCGGGGCCACACTGGGTCCGATTTGATTTGAAATGGTGCCCGGGCTGCCCCTTTAAGAGAGACTTGCCTGCTGCCTCTGAAAGACTTTCAACTCAGGATCCGTTTTAACTGTGAGTGCCTCTCAGGGGCCACTTTGGCCTCAGGGCCCCATTTTGTGAGTGGGGCCCCTCAGGGTCTGATTTTGTTGCCAGGGCACCTCAGGGTCCGATTTGGTGGGTGGGGCCCCTCAGGGTCCGATTTGGTGGCCGGGGCCCCTCAGGGGCAGATTTTGTGGCTGGGGCCCCGCAGGGTACGATTTTGTGGATTGGCCGCTCAGGGTCCGATTTTTTGGACGGGGCCCTTCAGGTTCCGATTTTGTGGCCAGGGCCCCTCAGGGTCCGATTTTGTGGGTGGGGCCCCTCAGGGTCCGATTTTGTGGCCAGGGCCCCTCAGGGTCCGATTTTGTGGTTGGGGCCCCTCAGGGTCTGATTTTGTGGCAGGGGCCCCTTAGGGTCTGATTTGGTGGGCGGGACCACTCTGGGTGCGATTTGGTGGGCGGGACCACTCTGAGTCCAATTTGGTGGGCGGGACCTCTCAGGGTCCGATTTGGTGGGCGGGGCCACTCTGGGTCCGATTTAGTGGGCGTGGCCCCACGGAGTCCGATTTGGTGGGCGGGGCCCATCAGGGTCCGGTTTGGTGGGCAGGGCCTCTCTGGGTTTGATTTGGTGGGTGGGGTCACTCTGGGTAAGATTTGGAGACCGGGGTCGATGAGCTTCCGATTTGGAGGCCGAGGTCAAAGAGCCTCCGATTTGAAGGCCGGGGTCGATGAGCTTCCAATTTGGAGGCCGGGGTCGTCGAGCCTCCGATTTGGAGGCCGGGGTCGTTGAGCCTCCGACTTGGAGGCCGTGGTGGCTCAGCCCCCGATTTGGAGGCCGGGGTGGCTCAGCCTCCGATTTGGAGGCCGGGGTGGCTCAGCCTCCGATTTGGAGGCCGGGGTGGCTCAGCCTCCGATTTGGAGGCCGGGGTGGCTCAGCCTCCGATTTGGAGGACGGTTTGGCTCAGCCTCTGAATTGGAGGCCGGGGTCGCTCAGGCTCCGGTTTGGAGGCCGGGGTCGCTCAGGCTCCGGTTTGGAGGCCGGGGTCGCTCAGGCTCCGGTTTGGAGGCTGGGGTCGATCAGCCCCCGGTTTGGAGGCCGGGGTCGATCAGCCTCCGATTTGGAGGCCGGGGTCGTTGAGCCTCCGACTTGGAGGCCGTGGTGGCTCAGCCCCCGATTTGGAGGCCGGGGTAGCTCAGCCTCCGATTTGGAGGACGGTTTGGCTCAGCCTCTGAATTGGAGGCCGGGGTCGCTCAGGCTCCGGTTTGGAGGCCGGGTTCGCTCAGGCTCTGGTTTGGAGGCCGGGGTCGCTCAGGCTCCGGTTTGGAGGCCGGGGTCGATCAGCCTCCGGTTTGGAGGCCGGGGTCGATCAGCCTCCGTTTTGGAGGCCGGGGTCGATCAGCCTCCGGTTTGGAGGCCGGGGTCGATCAGCCTCCGATTTGGAGGCCGGGGTCGATCAGCCTCCGATTTGGAGGCCGGGGTCGATCAGCCTCCGTTTTGGAGGCCGGGGTCGATCAGCCTCCGATTTGGCGTGTCGGCCCTTTAAGACTCATTTCGGTGCGCCGGCCCTTCAACAATCACTTTGGTGCGTCGGCCCTTTAAGAGCCAGTTTGGCTCACTGGGCTTCTTCTAAATCAACTTTGGCGGACATTCTCTCTCAGGGGCATGTGTCATGTGATGAAGCTAGATTTGCATTAGTGCTGTGGGTTTCGCTTTAAGAGCTGATATTATATGGCAGAAGCTCTGTCCTTGTGGCGTCATGTGACGTTCGTAGGCGTTGGCATAGTATCTGCGTGTGCCTGCGCATATCAATGAGCTTAACTGCCATTTCAATCGCCTCAGGGCACGTTTTGCCATTTCCCATTGAAAAGCATTGGAGACAGTGCATTCCAATGACGGGAAAAAAAATTTTCAAACGCAAATTGCGCAAAAACTACAGATCCGATCGACACGAAAATTACTTAGCACACCTCTCGTGGACGCTGGCTTCGAAACGACACCTCAACGGAGTCTGTGCGTGTAGCGGTTCGGGCTGTATTAATTGCGGAAATCAACTTAATAATAATAACTAGATGTGTATTTCCTGAAGGAAGTACAGATAGTGGTTTGAAATGGTGCCCGGCTGCCCCTTTAAGAGAGACTTGCCTGCTGCCCCTGCAAGACTTTCAACTCAGGATCCATTTTAACTGTGAGTGCCTCTCAGAGGCCACTTTGGCCTCAGGGTCTGATTTGGTGGGTGGGGCCCCTCAGGATCCGATTCCTTGGCCTGGGTGCCTCAGGGCTTGAATTGTTGGTGGGGATCTCTCAGGCTCCGATTTTGTGGGTGTGGCCCCTCAGGGTCCGATTTTGTGGGTGGGGCCCCTCAGGTTCCGATTTTGTGAGTGGGGCCCCTCAGGGTCCGATTTTGTGGCCAGGGCCCCTCAGGGTCTGATTTTGTGGCCGGATCCCCTCAGGGTCCGATTTTCTGGCCGTGGCCCCTCAGGGTCCGATTATGTGGGTTGGGCCCCTCAGGGTCCGATTTTGTGGCCGGGGCCCCTCAGGGTTCGATTTTGTGGGCGGAGACCCTCTGGGTCCGATTTGGTGGGCGGGGCCACTATGGGTTCGATTTGGTTGGTGGGACCACTCTGGGTCCGATTTAGTGGGCGGGGCCCCTCAGGGTCCGGTTTGGTGGGCAGGGACTCTCTGGGTCCGATTTGGTTGGCGGGGCCACTCGGTAAGATTTTGTGGACGGGGCCACTCTGGGTAAGATTTGGAGGCCTGGGTCGATGAGCTTCCGATTTGGAGGCCGAGGTCAAAGAGCCTCCGATTTGGAGGCCGGGGTGGCTCAGCCTCCGATTTGGAGGCCGGGGTGGCTCAGCCTCCGATTTGGAGGCCGGGGTGGCTCAGCCTCCGATTTGGAGGCCGGGGTCGATCAGCCTCCGATTTGGAGGCAGGAGTGGCTCAGCCTCCGATTTGGAGGCAAGGGTGGCTCAGCCTCCGATTTGGAGGCCGGGGTGGCTCAGCCTCCGATTTGGAGGCCGGGGTGGCTCAGCCTCCGATTTGGAGGCCGGGGTGGCTCAGCCTCCGATTTGGAGGCCGGGGTGGCTCAGCCTCCGATTTGGAGGCCGGGGTGGCTCAGCCTCCGATTTGGAGGCCGGGGTCAATCAGCCTCCGATTTGAAGGCCGGGGTCAATCAGCCTCCGATTTGGAGGCCGGGGTGGCTCAGCCTCCGATTTGGAGGCCGGGGTGGCTCAGCCTCTGATTTGGAGGCCGGGGTCGATCAGCCTTCGATTTGGAGGCCGGGGTCGATCAGCCTCCGATTTGGAGGCCGGAGTGGCTCAGCCTCCGATTTGGAGGCCGGGGTCGATCAGCCTCCGATTTGGAGGCCGGGGTCGATCAGCCTCCCATTTGGAGGCCGGGGTCGATCAGCCTCCCATTTGGAGGCCGGGGTCGATCAGCCTCCCATTTGGAGGCCGGGGTCGATCAGCCTCCCATTTGGAGGCCGGGGTGGCTCAGCCTCCAATTTGGAGGCCGGGGTGGCTCAGCCTCCGATTTGGAGGCCGGGGTGGCTCAGCCTCCGATTTGGAGGCCGGGGTCTCTCAGGCTCAGATCTGGAGGCCGGGGTGGCTCAGCCTCCGATCTGGAGGCCGGGGTGGCTCAGCCTCCGATTTGGAGGCCGGGGTGGCTCAACCTCCAATTTGGAGGCCGGGGTCTTTCAGGCTCAGATCTGGAGGCCGGGGTGGCTCAGCCTCCGATTTGGAAGCCGGGGTGGCTCAGCCTCCGATTTGGAGGCCGGGGTCGATCAGTCTCCCATTTGGAGGCCGGGGTCGATCAGCCTCCCATTTGGAGGCAGGGGTCGATCAGCCTCCCATTTGGAGGCCGGGGTGGCTCAGCCTCCAATTTGGAGGCCGGGGTGGCTCAGCCTCCGATTTGGAGGCCGGGGTGGCTCAGCCTCCAATTTGGAGGCCGGGGTCTCTCAGGCTCAGATCTGGAGGCCGGGGTGGCTCAGCCTCCGATCTGGAGGCCGGGGTGGCTCAGCCTCCGATCTGGAGGCCGGGGTGGCTCAGCCTCCGATCTGGAGGCCGGGGTGGCTCAACCTCCGATTTGGAGGCCGGGGTCTTTCAGGCTCAGATCTGGAGGCCGGGGTGGCTCAACCTCCGATTTGGAAGCCGGGGTGGCTCAGCCTCCGATCTGGAGGCCGGGGTGGCTCAACCTCCAATTTGGAGGCCGGGGTGGCTCAGCCTCCGATTTGGAGGCCGGGGGGTCGATCAGCCTCCCATTTGGAGCCTGTGGTCACTCAGCTTTCGATTTGGCATGTTGGCCCTTTAAGACACATTTCGGTGCGCCGGCCCTTTGACAATCACTTTTGCACTTCGGCCCTTTAAGAGCCAGTTTGGCTCACTGGGCTTCTAAATACACTTTGGCGCACATTCTCTCTCAGGGGCATGTGTCATGTGATGAAGCTAGATTTGCATTTGTGCTGTGGGTTTCACTTTAAGAGCTGATATTATGTGGCAGAAGCCCTGTTCTGGAGATGTCATGTGACGTTCGTAGGCGTTGGCATAGTAACTGGTTCTGCCTGCGCATATCAATGAGCTCAACTGCCATTTCAATTGCCTCAGGGCACGTTTTGCCATTTCCCCATTCAAATGCATTGGAGACAGTGCATTCCAATGACGGGAAAAAAAATTTTCTAACGCAAATTGCGCAAAAACTACAAATCTGATCGACACGAAAAATAGTTAGCACACCTCTCATGGGCGCTGGCTTCGAAACGACACCTCAACGGAGTCTGTGCGTGTAGCGGTTCGGGCTGTATTAATTGCGGAAATCAACTTAATAATAATAAGAAGAAGAAGAATAAGTTAGCAGCGTTCGGATTACAATATAGTGGTTTTTTCAAACCACTATAACTAGATGTGTATTTCCTGAAGGAAGTACAGATAGTGGTTTGAAATGGTGCCCGGGCTGCCCCTTTAAGAGACACTTGCCTGCTGCCCCTGCAAGACTTTCAACTCAGGATCCGTTTTAACTGTGGGTGCCTCTCAGGGGCCACTTGGGCCTCAGGGCCACATTTTGTGGGTGGGGCCCCTCAGGGTCCGATTTTGTGGCCAGGGCACCTCAGGGTCCGATTTGGTGGGTGGGGCCCCTCAGGGTCCGATTTGGTGGCCGGGGCCCCTCAGGGACTGATTTGGTGGGTGGGGCCCCTCAGGGTCCGATTTTGTGGCCGGGGCCCCTCAGGGTCCTATTTTGTGGTTGGGGCCCCTCAGGGTCCGATTTTGTGGCCGGGGCCCCTCAGGGTCTAATTTTGTGGCCGGAACCCCTCAGGGTCCTATTTTGTGGGTGGGGCCCCTCAGGGTCCGGTTTTGTGTCTGGGGCCCCTCAGGGTCCTATTTTGTGGCCTGAACCCCTCAGGGTCCGATTTTGTGGGTGGGTCCCCTCAGGGTCCGATTTTGTGGCCGGGGTCCCTCAGGGTTTGATTTGGTGGGTGGGGCCCCTCAGGGTCCGATTTGGTGGTCGGGGCCCCTCAGGGTCCAATTTTGTGGCTGGGGCCCCTCAGGGTCCGATTTGGTGGCTGGGGCTCCTCAGGGTCCGATTTTGTGGTTGGGGCCCCTCAGGGTCTGATTTGGTGGATGGGTCCCCTCAGGGTCTGATTTTGTGGGTGGGGCCCCCTGGGTCCAATTTGGTGGGCGGGGCCACTCTGGGTCCAATTTGGTGGGGTCCCCTCAGGGTCCGATTTGGTGGGTGGGGCTCCTCAGAGTCCGATTTGGTGGGTGGGGCCACTCTTGGTCCAATTTAGTGGGCGGTGCCCCTCAGGGTCCGATTTGGTGGGTGAAGCCCCTCAGGGTTCGATTTGGTGAGCGGGGCCCCTCAGGCTCCGGTTTGGAGGCCGGGGTCGATCAGCCCTCGGTTTGGAGGCCGGGGTCGATCAACTTCCGATTTGGAGGACGGTTTGGCTCAGCCTCCGATTTGGAGGCCGGGGTGGCTCAGCCTCCGATTTGGAGGCCGGTGTGGCTCAGCCTCCGATTTGGAGGCCGGGGTGGCTCAGCCTCCGATTTTGAGGCCGGGGTGGCTCAGCCTCCGAATTGGAGGCCGGGGTCGCTCAGGCTCCAGTTTGGAGGCCGGGGTCGCTCAGGCTCCGGTTTGGAGGCCGGGGTCGTTCAGGCTCCGGTATGGAGGCTGGGGTCGATCAGCCCCTCGGTTTGGAGGCCGGGGTCGATCAGCCTACAGTTTGGAGGCCGGGGTCGATCAGCCTCCGGTTTGGAGGCCGGGGTCGATCAGCCTCCGGTTTGGAGGCCGGGGTCGATCAGCCTCCGATTTGGAGGCCGGGGTCGATCAGCCTCCGATTTGGAGGCCGGGGTCGATCAGCCTCCGATTTGGAGGCTGGGGTCGATCAGCCTCCGTTTTGGAGGCCGGGGTCGATCAGCCTCCGATTTGGCGTGTCGGCCCTTTAAGACTCATTTCGGTGCGCCGGCCCTTTAACAATCACTTTGGTGCGTCGGCCCTTTAAGAGCCAGTTCGGCTCACTGGGCTTCTTCTAAATCAACTTTGGCGGACATTCTCTCTCAGGGGCTTGTGTCATGTGATGAAGCTAGATTTGCATTAGTGCTGTGGGTTTCGCTTTAAGAGCTGATATTATGTGGCAGAAGCTCTGTCCTTGTGGCGTCATGTGACGTTCGTAGGCGTTAGCATAGTAACTGGGTGTGCCTGCGCATATCAATGAGCTTAACTGCCATTTCAATCGCCTGAGGGCATGTTTTGCCATTTCCCATTGAAAAGCATTGGAGACAGTGCATTCCAATGACGGGAAAAAAAATTTTCAAACGCAAATTGCGCAAAAACTACAGATCCGATCGACACGAAAAATACTTAGCACAACTCTCGTGGACGCTGGCTTCGAAACGACACCTCAACGGAGTCTGTGCGTGTAGCGGTTCGGGCTGTATTAATTGCGGAAATCAACTTAATAATAATAATAAGAAGAAGAATAAGTTAGCAGCGTTCGGATTACAATATAGTGGTTTTTTCAAACCACTATAACTAGATGTGTATTTCCTGAAGGAAGTACAGATAGTGGTTTGAAATGGTGCCCGGGCTGCCCCTTTAAGAGACACTTGCCTGCTGCCCCTGCAAGACTTTCAACTCAGGATCCGTTTTAACTGTGGGTGCCTCTCAGGGGCCACTTGGGCCTCAGGGCCCCATTTTGTGGGTGGGGCCCCTCAGGGTCCGATTTTGTGGCCAGGGCACCTCAGTGTCCGATTTGGTGGGTGGGGCCCCTCAGGGTCCGATTTGGTGGCCGGGGCCCCTCAGGGGCTGATTTGGTGGGTGGGGCCCCTCAGGGTCCGATTTTGTGGCCGGGGCCAATCAGGGTCCTATTTTGTGGTTGGGGCCCCTCAGGGTCCGATTTTGTGGCCGGGGCCCCTCAGGGTCTAATTTTGTGGCCGGAACCACTCAGGGTCCGAATTTGTGGGTGGGGCCCCTCAGGGTCCGGTTTTGTGTCTGGGGCCCCTCAGGGTCCTATTTTGTGGCCTGAACCCCTCAGGGTCCGATTTTGTGGGTGGGGCCCCTCAGGGTCCGATTTTGTGGGTGGGGCCCCTCAGGGTCCGATTTTGTGGCTGGGGTCCCTCAGGGTTTGATTTGGTGGGTGGGGCCCCTCAGGGTCCGATTTGGTGGCCGGGGCCCCTCAGGGTCCAATTTTGTGGCTGGGGACCCTCATGGTCCGATTTGGTGGCTGGGGCCCCTCAGGGTCCGATTTTGTGGTTGGGGCCCCTCAGGGTCTGATTTGGTGGACGGGGCCCCTCAGGGTCTGATTTTGTGGGTGGGGCCCCCTGGGTCCAATTTGGTGGGCGGGGCCACTCTGGGTCCAATTTGGTGGGGGCCCCTCAGGGTCCGATTTGGTGGGTGGGGCTCCTCAGAGTCCGATTTGGTGGGTGGGGCCACTCTCGGTCCGATTTAGTGGGCGGTGCCCCTCAGGGTCCGATTTGGTGGGCGAAGCCCCTCAGTGTCCGATTTGGTGAGCGGGGCCCCTCAGGGTCCGATTTGGTGGGCGGGGCCCCTCAGGGTCCGATTTGGTAGTTGGGGCCTTTCAGGGTCCGATTTTGTGGGTGGGGCACCTCAGGGTCCGATATTGTGGGTGGGGCCCCTCAGGGTCCGATTTTGTAGGTGGGGCGCCTCAGGGTCCTATGTGGTGGGTGGGGCCCCTCAGGGTCCTATTTTGTGGCCAGAACCCCTCAGGGTCAGATTTTGTGGGTGGGGCCCCTCAGGGTCCGATTTTGTTGCCGGGGTCCCTCAGGGTCTGATTTGGTGGGTGGGGCCCCTCAGGGTCCGATTTTGTGGTCAGGGCCCCTCAGGGTTTGATTTGGTGTTTGGGGCCCCTCAGGGTCCGATTTGGTGGCCGGGGCCCCTCAGGGTCCAATTTTGTGGCTGGGGCCCCTCAGGGTCCGATTTGGTGGCTGGGGCCCCTCAGGGTCCGATTTTGTGGTTGGGGCCCCTCAGGGTCTGTTTTGGTGGACGGGGCCCCTCAGGGTCTGATTTTGTGGGTGGGCCCCCTGGGTCCAATTTGGTGGGCGGGGCCACTCTGGGTCCAATTTGGTGGGGGCCCCTCAGGGTCCGATTTGGTGGGTGGGGCTCCTCAGAGTCCGATTTGGTGGGTGGGGCCACTCTTGGTCCGATTTAGTGGGCGGTGCCCCTCAGGGTCCGATTTGGTGGGCGGAGCCCCTCAGAGTTCGATTTGGTGAGCGGGGCCCCTCAGGGTCCGATTTGGTGGGCGGGGCCCCTCAGGGTCCGATTTGGTGGTTGGGGCCCATCAGGGTCCGATTTTGTGGATGGGGCCCCTCAGGGTCCGATTTTGTAGGTGGGGTGCCTCAGGGTCCGATGTGGTGGGTGGGGCCCCTCAGGGTCCTATTTTGTGGCCGGAACCCCTCAGGGTCTGATTTTGTGGGTGGGGCCCCTCAGGGTCCGATTTTGTGGCCGGGGTCCCTCAGGGTCTGATTTGGTGGGTGGGGCCCCTCAGGGTCCGATTTTGTGGTTGGGGCCCCTCAGGGTCTGATTTGGTGGATGGGGCCCTTCAGGGTCTGATTTTGTGGGTGGGGCCCCCTGGATCCAATTTGGTGGGCGGGGCCACACTGGGTCCATTTTGGTGGGGGCCCCTCAGGGTCAGATTTGGTGGGTGGGGCTCCTCAGAGTCCGATTTGGTGGGTGGGGCCACTCTCGGTCCGATTTAGTGGGCGGTGCCCCTCAGGGTCCGATTTGGTGGGCGGAGCCCCTCAGGGTTCGATTTGGTGAGCGGGGCCCCTCAAGGTCCGATTTGGTGGGCGGGGCCCCTCAGGGTCCGATTTGGTGGTTGGGGCCCATCAGGGTCCGATTTTGTGGGTGGGGCCCCTCAGGGTCCGATTTTGTAGGTGGGGCGCCTCAGGGTCCGATGTGGTGGGTGGGGCCCCTCAGGGTCCTATTTTGTGGCCGGAACTCCTCAGGGTCTGATTTTGTTTGTGGGGCCCGTCAGGGTCCGATTTTGTGGCCGGGGTCCATCAGGGTCTGATTTGGTGGGTGGGGCCCCTCAGGGTCCGATTTTGTGGTTGGGGCCCCTCAGTGTCTGATTTGGTGGACGGGGCCCCTCAGGGTCTGATTTTGTGGGTGGGGCCCCCTGGGTCCAATTTGGTGGGCGGGGCCACTCTGGGTCCAATTTGGTGGGGGCCCCTCAGGGTCCGATTTGGTTGGTGGGGCTCCTCAGAGTCCGATTTGGTGGATGGGGCCACTCTCGGTCCGATTTAGTGGGCGGTGCCCCTCAGGGTCCGATTTGGTGGGCAGAGCCCCTCAGGGTTTGATTTGGTGAGCGGGGCCCCTCAGGGTAAGATTTGGTGGGCGGGGCCCCTCAGGGTCCGATTTGGTGGTTGGGGCCTATCAGGGTCCGATTTTGTGGGTGGGGCCCCTCAGGGTCCGATTTTGTAGGTGGGGCGCCTCAGGGTCCGATGTGGTGGGTGGGGTCCCTCAGGGTTCGATTTTGTGGCCGGGGTCCCTCAGGGTCTGATTTGGTGGGTGGGGCCCCTCAGGGTCCGATTTTGTGGCCGGGGCCCCTCAGAGTCCAATTTTTTGGCCGGGGCCCCTCAGGGTCTGATTTGGTGGCCGGGGCCCCTCAGGGTCCGATTTTGTGGTTGGGGCCCCTCAGGGTCTGATTTGGTGGACGGGGCCCCTCAGGGTCCGATTTTGTGTGTGGGGCCCCCTGGGTCCAATTTGGTGGGCGGGGCCACTCTGGGTCCAATTTGGTGGGTGGGGCTCCTCAGAGTCCGATTTGGTGGGTGGGGCCACTCTCGGTCCGATTTAGTGGGCGGTTCCACTTAGGGTCCGATTTGGTGGGCGGGGCCCCTCAGGGTCCGATTTTGTGGCCGGGGAACCTCAGGGTCTGATTTTGTGGCCGGGGCCCCTCAGGGTCCGATTTTGTGGCCGGGGCCCCTCAGGGTCCGATTTTGTGGCCGGGGCCCCTCAGGGTCCGATTTTGTGGTTGGGGCCGCTCAGGGTCCGATTTTGGGGCTGGGGCCCCTCAGGTCCCGATTTGGTGGGCGGGGCTCCTCAGGGACCTACTTGGTGAGCGGGGCCACTCTGGGTCCGATTTTGTGGTTGGGGCCCCTCAGGGTCTGATTTGGTGGACGGGGCCCCTCAGGGTCCGATTTTGTGTGTGGGGCCCCCTGGGTCCAATTTGGTGGGCGGGGCCACTCTGGGTCCAATTTGGTGGGTGGGGCTCCTCAGAGTCCGATTTGGTGGGTGGGGCCACTCTCGGTCCGATTTAGTGGGCGGTTCCCCTTAGGGTCCGATTTGGTGGGCGGGGCTCCTCAGGGTCCGATTTTGTGGCCGGGGAACCTCAGGGTCTGATTTTGTGGCCGGGGCCCCTCAGGGTCCGATTTTGTGGCCTGGGCCCCTCAGGGTCCGATTTTGTGGCCGGGGCCCCTCAGGGTCCGATTTTGTGGTTGGGGCCGCTCAGGGTCCGATTTTGGGGCTGGGGCCCCTCAGGTCCCGATTTGGTGGGCGGGGCTCCTCAGGGACCTACTTGGTGAGCGGGGCCACTCTGGGTCCGATTTGGTGGGTGGGGCCCTTCAGGATCCAATTTGGTGGGCGAGGCCACTCTTAGTTTGATTTGGTGGGCGGGGCCTCTCAGGGTCCGATTCAGTGGGCTGTGCCACTCTGGGTCTGTTTTGGTGGGCGGGGCCACTCTGGGTCTGATTTTTTGAATGGGGCCACACTGGGTCCGATTTGATTTGAAATGGTGCCCGGGCTGCCCCTTTAAGAGAGACTTGCCTGCTGCCTCTGAAAGACTTTCAACACAGGATCCGTTTTAACTGTGAGTGCCTCTCAGGGGCCACTTTGGCCTCAGGGCCCCATTTTGTGTGTGGGGCCCCTCAGGGTCCAATTTTGTTGCCAGGGCACCTCAGGGTCCGATTTGGTGGGTGGGGCCCCTCAGGGTCCGATTTGGTGGCCGGGGCCCCTCAGGGGCTGATTTTGTGGCTGTGGCCCCGCAGGTACGATTTTGTGGATGGGACGTTCAGGGTCCGATTTTTTGGCCGGGGCCCTTCAGGTTCCGATTTTGTGGCCAGGGCCCCTCAGGGTCCGATTTTGTGGGTGGGGCCCCTCAGGGTCCGATTTTGTGGCCGGGGCCCCTCAGGGTCCGATTTTGTGGTTGGGGCCCCTCAGGGTCTGATTTTGTGGCAGGGGCCCCTTAGGGTCTGATTTGGTGGGCGGGACCACTCTGGGTCCGATTTGGTGGGCGGGACCACTCTGAGTCCAATTTGGTGGGCGGGACCTCTCAGGGTCCGATTTGGTGGGCGGGGCCACTCTGGGTCCGATTTAGTGGGCGTGGCCCCACGGAGTCCGATTTGGTGGGCGGGGCCCATCAGGGTCCGGTTTGGTGGGCAGGGCCTCTCTGGGTTTGATTTGGTGGGTGGGGTCACTCTGGATAAGATTTGGAGACCGGGGTCGATGAGCTTCCGATTTGGAGGCCGAGGTCAAAGAGCCTCCGATTTGATGGCCGGGGTCGATGAGCTTCCAATTTGGAGGAAGGGGTCATCGAGCCTCCGATTTGGAGGCCGGGGTCGTTGAGCCTCCGACTTGGAGGCCGTGGTGGCTCAGCCCCCGATTTGGAGGCCGGGGTGGCTCAGCCTCCGATTTGGAGGCCGGGGTGGCTCAGCCTCCGATTTGGAGGCCGGGGTGGCTCAGCCTCCGATTTGGAGGCCGGGGTGGCTCAGCATCCGATTTTGAGGCCGGGGTGGCTCAGCCTCCGAATTGCAGGCCGTGGTCGCTCAGGCTCCGGTTTGGAGGCCAGGGTCGCTCAGGCTCCGGGTTTGGAGGCCGGGGTCGCTCAGGATCCGGTCTGGAGGCCGGGGTCGATCAGCCCCCGGTTTGGAGGCCGGGGTCGATCAGCCTCCGGTTTGGAGGCCGGGGTCGATCAGCCTCCGGTTTGGACCCCAGGGTCGATCAACTTCCGATTTGGAGGACGGTTTGGCTCAGCCTCCGATTTGGAGGCCGGGGTGGCTCAGCCTCCGATTTGGAGGACGATTTGGCTCAGCCTCTGAATTGGAGGCCGGGGTCGCTCAGGCTCCGGTTTGGAGGCCGGGGTGGCTAAGGCTCCGGTTTGGAGGCCGGGGTCGATCAGCCACCGGTTTGGAGGCCGGGGTCGATCAGCCCCCGGTTTGGAGGCCGGGGTCGATCAGCCTCCAGTTTGGAGGCCGGGGTCGATCAGCCTCCGGTTTGGAGGCCGGGGTCGATCAGCCTCCGATTTGGAGGCCGGGGTCGATCAGCCTCCGATTTGGAGGCCGGGGTCGATCAGCCTCCGATTTGGAGGCCGGGGTCGATCAGTCTCCGTTTTGGAGACCGGGGTCGATCAGACTCCGATTTGGCGTGTCGGCCCTTTAAGACTCATTTTGGTGCGCCGGCCCTTTAACAATCACTTTGGTGCGTCGGCCCTTTAAGAGCCAGTTTGGCTCACTGGGCTTCTTCTAAATCAACTTTGGCGGACATTCTCTCTCAGGGGCATGTGTCATGTGATGAAGCTAGATTTGCATTAGTGCTGTGGGTTTCGCTTTAAGAGCTGATATTATGTGGCAGAAGCTCTGTCCTTGTGGCGTCATGTGACGTTCGTAGGCGTTGGCATAGTAACCGAAAAATACTTAGCACACCTCTCGTGGACGCTGGCTTCGAAACGACACCTCAACGGAGTCTGTGCGTGTAGCGGTTCGGGCTGTATTAATTGCGGAAATCAACTTAATAATAATAATAAGAAGAACTAGATGTGTATTTCCTGAAGGAAGTACAGATAGTCGTTTGAAATGGTGCCCGGGCTGCCCCTTTAAGAGAGACTTGCCTGCTGCCCCTGCAAGACTTTCAAGTCAGGATACGATTTAACTGTGGGTGCCTCTCAGGGGCCACTTTGGCCTCAGGGTCTGATTTTGTGGGTGGGGCCCCTCAGGCCCTGTTTTTGTGGGTGGGGCCCCTCAGGGTCCGATTTTGTGGGTGGGGCCCCTCAGGGTCCGATTTTGTGGCCGGGGCCACTCAGGGTCCGATTTTGTGGCCGGGGCCACTCAGGGTCCGATTTGGTGGCCGGGGCCCATCAGGGTCCGATTTGGTGGCCGGGGACCCTCAGGGTCTGATTTGGTGGGTGGGGCCCCTAAAGGTCTGATTTTGTGGCTGGGGCCCCTCAGGGTCCGATTTTGTGGCCGGGGCCACTCAGGATCCGATTTTTGTGGCCGGAACTCCTCAGGGTCCAATTTGGTGGGTTGGGCCCCTCAGGATCCGATTTTGTGGCCGGGGCCCCTCAGGGTCCGATTTAGTGTCAGGGGCCCCTCAGGGTCCGATTTTGTGGTTGGGTCCCCTCAGGGTCCGATTTTGTGGTTGGGGCCCCTCAGGGTCCGATTTTGTGGCCGCGGCCCCTCAGGGCCTGATTTTGTGGCCGCGGCCCCTCAGGGTCCGATTTTGTGGGCGGAGCCCCACTGGGTCCAATTTGGTGGGCGGGACCACTCTGGGTCCAATTTGGTGGGCGGGGCCTCTCAGGGTCCAATTTGGTGGGCGGGGCCCCACAGGGTCCGATTTGGTGGGCGGGGCCCCTCAGGGTCCTATTTGGTGGGCAGGGCCTCTCTTGGTCTGATTTGGTGGGTGGGGCCACTCTGGGTAAGATTTGGAGGCTGGGGTCGCTCAGCCTCCAATTTGGAGGCCGGGGTCGTTGAGCTTCCGATTTGGAGGCTGAGGTCAAAGAGCCTCAAATTTGGAGGCAGGGGTCGATGAGCTTCCGATTTGGAGGCCGGGGTCGATGAGCCTCCGATTTGGAGGCCGGGGTCTATCAGCCTCTGATTTGGAGGACGGGGTGGCTCAGCCTCCGATTTGGAGGCCGGGGTGGCTCAGCCTCCGATTTGGAGGACGGTTTGGCTCAGCCTCTGAATTGGAGGCCTGGGTCGCTCAGGCTCCGATTTGGAGGCCGGGGTCGCTCAGGCTCCGGTTTGGAGGCCGGGGTCGCTCAGGCTCTGGTTTGGAGGCCGGGGTCGATCAGCCCCCGGTTTGGAGGCCGGGGTCGATCAGACTCCGATTTGGCGTGTCGGCCCTTTAAGACTCATTTCGGTGCGCCGGCCCTTTAACAATCACTTTGGTGCGTCGGCCCTTTAAGAGCCAGTTTGGCTCACTGGGCTTCTTCTAAATCAACTTTGGCGGACATTCTCTCTCAGGGGCATGTGTCATGTGATGAAGCTAGATTTGCATTAGTGCTGTGGGTTTCGTTTTAAGAGCTGATATTATGTGGCAGAAGCTCTGTCCTTGTGGCGTCATGTGACGTTCGTAGGCGTTGGCATAGTAAATGGGTGTGCCTGCGCATATCAATGAGCTTAACTGCCATTTCAATCGCCTCAGGGCACGTTTTGCCATTTCCCATTGAAAAGCATTGGAGACAGTGCATTCCAATGACGGGAAAAAAAATTCAAACGCAAATTGCGCAAAAACTACAGATCCGATCGACACGAAATATACTTAGCACACCTCTCGTGGATGCTGGCTTCGAAACGACACCTCAACGGAGTCTGTGCGTGTAGTGGTTCGGGCTGTATTAATTGCGGAAATCATCTTAATAATAATAATAAGAAGAAGTAGATGTGTATTTCCTGAAGGAAGTACAGATAGTGGTTTGAAATGGTGCCCGGGCTGCCCCTTTAAGAGAGACTTGCCTGCTGCCCCTGCAAGACTTTCAAGTCAGGATACAATTTAACTGTGGGTGCCTCTCAGGGGCCATTTTGGCCTCAGGGTCTGATTTTGTGGGTGGGGCCCCTCAGGGCCTGATTTTGTGGGTGGGGCCCCTCAGGGTCCGATTTTGTGGGTGGGCCCCCTCAGGGTCCGATTTTGTGGCCGGGGCCACTCAGGGTCCGATTTTGTGGCCGGGGCCACTCAGGGTCCGATTTGGTGGCCGGGGCCCCTCAGGGTCCGATTTGGTGGCCGGGGACCCTCAGGGTCTGATTTGGTGGGTGGGGCCCCTCAAGGTCCGATTTTGTGGCTGGGGCCCCTCAGGGTCCGATTTTGTGGCCGGGGCCACTCAGGATCCGATTTTTGTGGCCGGAACTCCTCAGGGTCCAATTTTGTGGGTGGGGCCCCTCAGGGTCCGATTTTGTGGCTGGGGCCCCTCAGGGTCCGATTTGGTGGGCGGGGCCCCTCAGGGTCCAATTTGGTGGGCAGGGCCCCTCAGGGTCCAATTTGGTGGGTTGGGCCTCTCAGGGTCCGATTTTGTGGCCGGGGCCCCTCAGGGTCCGATTTAGTGTCAGGGGCCCCTCAGGGTCCGATTTTGTGGTTGGGTTCCCTCAGGGTCCGATTTTGTGGTTGGGGCCCCTCAGGGTCCGATTTTGTGGCCGCAGCCCCTCAGGGCCTGATTTTGTGGCCGCGGCCCCTCAGGGTCCGATTTTGTGGGCGGAGCCCCACTGGGTCCAATTTGGTGGGCGGGACCACTCTGGGTCCAATTTGGTGGGCGGGACCACTCTGGGTCCAATTTGGTGGGCAGGTCCTCTCAGGGTCCGATTTGGTGGGCGGGGCCCCACAGGGTCCGATTTGGTGGGCGGGGCCCCTCAGGGTCCTATTTGGTGGGCAGGGCCTCTCTGGGTCTGATTTGGTGGGTGGGGCCACTCTGGGTAAGATTTGGAGGCTGGGGTTGCTCAGCCTCCAATTTGGAGGCCGGGGTCGTTGAGCTTCCGATTTGGAGGCCGAGGTCAAAGAGCCTCAGATTCGGAGGCAGGGGTCGATGAGCTTCCAATTTGGAGGCCGGGGTCGATGAGCCTCCGATTTGGAGGTCGGGGTGGCTCAGCCTCCGATTTGGAGGCCGGGGTGGCTCAGCCTCCGATTTGGAGGCCGGGGTGGATCAGCCTCCGTTTTGGAGGCCGGTGTGGCTCAGCCTCTGATTTGGAGGCCGGGGTGGCTCAGCTTCCGATTTGGAGGCCGGGGTCGCTCAGCCTCCGATTTGGAGGCCGTGGTGACTCAGCCTCCGATTTGGAGGCCGGGGTGGCTCAGACTCCGATTTGGAGGCCGGGGTAGATCAGCCTCCGATTTGGAGGCCGGGGTCGATCAGCCTCCGATTTGGAGGCCGGGGTGGCTCAGCCTCCGATTTGGAGGCCGGGGTGGCTCAGCCTCCGATTTGGAGGCCGGGGTGGCTCAGCCTCCGATTTGGAGGCCGGGGTGGCTCAGCCTCCGATTTGGAGGCCGGGGTGGCTCAGCCTCCGATTTGGAGGCCGGGGTCGATCAGCCTCCGATTTGGAGGCCGCGGTCGATCAGCCTCCAATTTGGAGGCCGGGGTCGGTCAGCCTCTGATTTGGAGGCCGGGGTCGATCAGCCTCCGATTTGGAGGCCGGGGTGGCTCAGCCTCCGATTTGGAGGCCGGGGTGGCTCAGCCTCCGATTTGGAGGCCGGGGTTGCTCAGCCTCCAATTTGGAGGCCGGGGTGGCTCAGCCTCCGATTTGGAGGCCGGGGTGGCTCAGCCTCCGATTTGGAGGCCGGGGTGGCTTAGTCTCCGATTTGGTGTGTCGGCCCTTTAAGACTCATTTGGGTGCGCTGGCCCTTTAACAATCACTTTGGCGCGTTGGCCCTTTAAGAGCTAGTTTGGCTCACTGGGCTTCTTCTAAATCAAATTTGGCGGACATTCTCTCTCAGGGGCATGTGTCATGTGATGAAGCTAGATTTGCATTTGTGCTGTGAGTTTCGCTTTAAGAGCTGATATTATGTGGCAGAGGCTCTGTGCTGGGGTTCAAGTGAAGTTCGTAGGCGTTGGCATAGTAACTGGGTCTGCCTGCGCATATCAATGAGCTCAACTGTCATTTCAATCGCCTCAGGGCACGTTTTGCCATTTCCTATTGAAAAGCATTGGAGACAGTGCATTCCGACGGGAAAAAAAATTTTCAAACGCAAATTGCGCAAAAACTACAAATCCGATCGACACGAAAAATACTTAGCACACCTCTCATGGACGCTGGCTTCGAAACGACACCTCAACCGAGTCTGTGCGTGTAGCGGTTCGGGCCGCATTAATTGCGGAAATCAACTTAATAACTAGATGTGTATTTCCTGAAGGAAGTACAGATAGTGGTTTGAAATGGTACCCGGCTGCCCCTTTAAGAGAGACTTGCCTGCTGCCCCTGCAAGACTTTCAACTCAGGATCCGTTTTAACTGTGGGTGCCTCTCAGGGGCCACTTTGGCCTCAGAGTCCGATTTCGTGGGTGGGGCCCCTTAGGGCCCGATTTTGTGGGTGGGGCCCCTCAGGGTCCGATTTTGTGTCGGGGGCCCCTCAGGGTCCGATTTTGTGGTTGGGGCCTTTCAGAATCCGATTTGGTGGGTGGGGCCGCTCAGGGTCCGATTTGGTGAGCGGGGCCCCTCAGAGTTCAATTTGGTGGGCGGGGCCCCTCAGGGTCTGAATTGGTGGGCGGGGACCCTCGGGGTCCTATTTTGAGGGCGGGGCCCCTCAGGGTCCGATTTGGTGGGCGGGGCCCCTCTGGGTCTGATTTGGATGCCAGGGTGGCTCAGCCTCCTTTTTGTAGGCCAGGGTCTATCAGCCTCCGATTTGGAGCCTTGGGTCACTCAGCTTTCGATTTGGCGCGCCGGCCCTTTAAGACTCATTTTGGTGCGTCGGCTCTTTAAGAATCACTTTGGCGCGTCGGCCCTTTAAGAGCCAGGGTGGCTCACTGGGCTTCTAAATCCACTTTGGCGCACATTCTCTCTCAGGGGCATGCGTCATGTGATGAAGCTAGATTTGCATTTGTGCTGTGGGTTTTGCTTTAAGAGCTGATATTATGTGGCAGAAGCTCTGTCTTGGAGAGGTCATGTGACGTTCATAGGCGTTGGCATAGTAACTGGGTCTGCCTGCGCATATCAATGAGCTTAACTGCCATTTCAATCGCCTCAGGGCATGTTTTGTCTATAGCAAAATTTCCCCATTCAAATGCATTGAGACAGTGCATTCCAATGACGGGAAAAAACATTTTCAAACGCAAATTGCGCAAAAACTACAAATCTGATCGACACGAAAAATACTTAGCACACCTCTCATGGACGCTGGCTTCGAAACGACACCTCAACGGCGTCTGTGCGTGTAGCGGTTCGGGCTGTATTAATTGCGGAAATCAACTTAATAAGAAGAAGAAGAAGAAGAACTAGATGTGTATTTCCTGAAGGAAGTACAGATAGTGGTTTGAAATGGTGCCCGGGATGCCCCTTTAAGAGAGACTTGCCTGCTGCCCCTGCAAGACTTTCAACTCAGGATCCGTTTTACCTGTGGGTGCCTCTCAGGGACCACTTTGGCCTCTGGGTCCGATTTTTCGGGTGGGGCGCCTCAGGGTCCGATTTGGTGGTTGTGGGCCCTCAGGGTCCGATTTTGTGGCCGGGGCCCCTCAGGGTCCGAATTGGTGGGTGGGGCCTCTCAGGGTCCGATTTTGTGGCTGGGGCCACTCAGGGTCCAATTTTGTGGGTGGGGCCCCCTGGGTCTGATTTGGTGGGCAGGGTCACTCTGGGTCCAATTTGGTGGGCGGGGCCCCTTAGGGTCCGATTTGGTGGGTGGGGCTCCTCAGGGTCCGAATTTGTGGTTGGGGCCCCTCAGGGTCTGATTTTGTCGGTGGGGCCCATCAGGGTCCGATTTTGTGGTTGGGGCCCTTCAGAATCCGATTTGGTGGGCGGGGCCCCTCGTGGTCCGATTTGGTGGGCGGGGCCCCTCAGAGTTCGATTTGGTGAGCGGGGCTCCTCAGGGTCCGATTTGGTGAGCGGGGCCCCTTAGGGTCCGATTTGGTGAGCGGGGCCCCTCAGGGTCCGATTTGGTGAGCGGGGCCCCTCAGAGTTCGATTTGGTGAGCGGGGCCCATCAGGGTCCGATTTGGTGAGCGGGGCCCCTCAGGGTCCGATTTGGTGGGCGGGGCCCCTCAGAGTCTGATTTGGTGGGCGTGGCCCCTCAGGGTCCGATTTGGTGGGCGGGAGCGTACATTCTCTCTCAGGGGCATGTGTCATGTGATGAAGCTAGATTTGCATTTGTGCTGTGGGTTTCGCTTTAAGAGCTGATATTATGTGGCAGAAGCTTTGTCTTGGGGGCATTATGTGACGTTCGTAGGCGTTGGCGTAGTAACTGGGTGTGCCTGCGCATATCAATGAGCTTTACTGCCATTTCAATCTCCTCAGGGCACGTTTTAAGTTTCCCATTCAAATGCATTGAGACAGTGCATTCCAATGATGGGAAAAAAAATTTTCAAACGCAAATTGCGCAAAAACTACAAATCCGATCGACACGAAAAATACTTAGCACACCTCTCATGGACGCTGGCTTCGAAACGACACCTCAACGGAGTCTGTGCGTGTAGCGGTTCGGGCTGTATTAATTGCGGAAATCAACTGAATAGTAATAATAATACTAGATGTGTATTTCCTGAAGGAAGTACAGATAGTGGTTTGAAATGGTGCCCGGGCTGCCCCTTTAAGAGAGACTTGCCTGCTGCCCCTGCAAGACTTTCAAGTCAGGATACGATTTAACTGTGGGTGCCTCTCAGGGGCCACTTTGGCCTCAGGGTCTGATTTTGTGGGTGGGGCCCCTCAGGGCCCTATTTTGTGGGTGGGGCCCCTCAGGGTCCGATTTTGTGGGTGGGGCCCCTCAGGGTCCGATTTTGTGGCCGGGGCCACTCAGGGTCCGATTTGGTGGCCGGGGCCACTCAGGGTCCGATTTGGTGGCCGGGGCCCCTCAGGGTCCCATTTGGTGGCCGGGGACCCTAAGGGTCTGATTTGGTGGGTGGGGCCCCTCAAGGTCCGATTTTGTGGCTGGGGCCCCTCAGGGTCCGATTTTGTGGCCGGGGCCACTCAGGATCCGACTTTTGTGGCCGGAACTCCTCAGGGTCCAATTTTGTGGGTGGGGCCCCTCAGGGTCCGATTTTGTGGCTGGGGCCCCTCAGGGTCCGATTTGGTGGGCGGGGCCCCTCAGGGTCCAATTTGGTGGGCAGGGCCCCTCAGGGTCCAATTTGGTGGGTTGGGCCCCTCAGGGTCCGATTTTGTGGCCGGGGCCCCTCAGGGTCCAATTTAGTGTCAGGGGCCCCTCAGGGTCCGATTTTGTGGTTGGGTCCCCTCAGGGTCCGATTTTGTGGTTGGGGCCCCTCAGGGTCCGATTTTGTGGCCGCGGCTACTCAGGGCCTGATTTTGTGGCTGCGGCCCCTCAGGGTCCGATTTTGTGGGCGGAGCCCCACTGGGTCCAATTTGGTGGGCGGGACCACTCTGGGTCCAATTTGGTGGGCGGGGCCTCTCAGGGTCCGATTTGGTGGGCGGGGCCCCACAGGGTACGATTTGGTGGGCGGGGCCCCTCAGGGTCCGATTTTGTGGCTGGGGCCCCTCAGGGTCCGATTTTGTGGCCGGGGCCACTCAGGGTCCGATTTTGTGGCCGGGGCCACTCAGGGTCCGATTTAGTGTCAGGGGCCCCTCAGGGTCCGATTTTGTGGGTAGGGCCCCTCAGGGTCCGATTTTGTGAGTGGGGCCACTCGGGGTCCGATGTTGTGGCCGGATCCCCTCAGGGTCCAATTTTGTGGGTGGGGCCCCTTAGGGTCCGATTTTGTGGGTGGGGCCCCTCATGGTACAATTTGGTGGGCGGGGCCACTCTGGGTACAATTTGGTGGGCGGGGCCACTCTGGGTCCGATTTGGTGGGTGGGGCCACTCTGGGTCCGATTTGGTGAGCTGGGCCCCTCAGGGTCTGATTTGGTGGGCGGGATGTATCAGAGTCCGATTTGGTGGGAGGGGCCCCTCAGGGTCCAATTTGGTTGACGGGGACCCTCGGGGTCCGATTTGGTGGGCGGGATCCCTTGGGGTCCGATTTGGTGGGCGGGGCCGCTCGGGGTCCGATTTGGTGGGCGGGGCCCCTCGGGGTCCCATTTGGTGGGTGGGGCCCCTCGGGGTCCCATTTGGTGAGCGGGGACACTCTAGGTGTGATTTGGTGGGCGGGCCACTCTGGGTCCGATTTGGTAGGCGGGGCCCCTCAGAGTTCAATTTGGTCAGCGGGGACCCTCAGGGTCCGATTTTGTGGGTGGGGCCCCTCAGGGTCCGATTTTGTGGTTGGGGCCTTTCAGAATCCGATTTAGTGGGCGGGGACCCTCAAGGTCCGGTTTTGTGGGCGGGGCCCCTCAGGGTCCGATTTGGTGGGCGGGGCCCCTCAGGGTCCGATTTGGTGGGCGGGGCCCCTCAGGGTCCGATTTGGTGGGCGGGGCCCCTCATGGTCCGATTTGGTGGGCGGGGCCCCTCAGGGTCCCATTTGGTGGGCGGGGCCCCTCAGGGTCCCATTTGGTGGGCGGGGCCACTCTGGGTCTGATTTGGTGGGCAGGGCCACTTTTGGTCCGATTTGGTGGACGGGGCCCTTCAGGGTCCAATTTGGTGGGCGGGGACACTGAGTCTGAATTTGTGGGTTGGGCCCCTCAGGGTCCGATTTTGTGGCCGGGGCCCCTCAGGGTCCGATTTTGTGTCCGGGGCCCCTCAGGGTCCGATTTTGTAGCCGGTGCCTCTCAGGGTCCGATTTTGTGGTTGGGGCCCCTCAGGGTCTGATTTTGAGGGTGGGGCCCCTCAGGGTCTAATTTGGTGGGCGGGGCCCCTCAGGGTCCGATTTGGTGGGCAGGGCCCCTCAGGGTCCGATTTGGTGGGCGGGGCCCCTCAGGGTCCCATTTGGTGGGCGGGGCCCCTCAGGGTCCCATTTGGTGGGCGGGGCCCCTCAGGGTCCCATTTGGTGGGCGGGGCCACTCTGGGTCTGATTTTGAGGGTGGGGCCCCTCAGGGTCTAATTTGGTGGGAGGGGCCCCTCAGGGTCTGATTTTGTGGGTGGGGCCCCTCAATGTCCGATTTCGTGACCTGGGCCCCTTAGGGTCTGATTTTGTGGCCGGGGTCTCTCAGGGTCCGATTTTGTGGGTGGGGCCCCTCAGGGTCTTATTTTGCGGCTGAGGCCCCTCAGGGTCTGGTTTTGTGGGTGGGGCCCCTCAGGGTCTGATTTGGTGGGTGGGGCCCCTCAGGGTCCGATTTTGTTACCGGGGCACCTCAGGGTCTGATTTTGTGGTTGGGGCCCCTGAGGGTCCTATTTTGTGACTGGGGCCCCTCTAGGTTCGATTTTGTGGCCGGGGTCTCTCAGGGTCCGATTTTGTGGTTTGGGCCCCTCAGGGTCTGATTTTGTGGCCGGGCCCACTCAGGGTCCGATTTTGTGGGTGGGGCCCCTTAAGGTCTGATTTTGTGGGTGGAGCCCCCTGGGTCCATTTTGGTGGGCGGGGCCACTCTGGGTCAGATTTAGTGGGCGGTGCCCCTCATGGTCCGATTTGGTGGGCGGGGACCCTCATGGTCTGATTTGGTGGGCGGGGCCCCTGGGTCCGATTTGGTGGGCGGGGCCCCTCTGGGTCCGATTTGGTGGGCGGGGCCCTTCAGGGTCCTATTTGGTGGGCGGGGCACCTCTGGGTCCGATTTGGTGGGCGGGGCCCTACAGGGTCCTATTTGGTGGGCGGAGTCAATGTGGGTCCGATTTGGTGGGAGGGGCTCCTCGGGGTCCGATTTGGTGGGCGGGGTCAATCTGGGTCCAATTTGGTGGGCGGGGATCCTCAGGTTCCGATTTGGTGGGCGGGGCTCCTCAGGGTCCGATTTGATGGGCGGGGCCACTCTGGGTCCGATTTGATGGGCGGGGCCCTTCAGGGTCCGATTTGGTGGGCGGGGTCACTTCGGAGTCTGATTTGGTGGGCGGGGCCACTTTGGGTCCGATTTGGTGGACGGGGCCCTTCAGGGTCCAATTTGGTGGGCGGGGACACTGAGTCTGAATTTGTGGGTTGGGCCCCTCAGGGTCCGATTTTGTGGCCGGGGCCCCTCAGGGTCCGATTTTGTGTCCGGGGCCCCTCAGGGTCCAATTTTGTAGCCGGTGCCTCTCAGGGTCCGATTTTGTGGTTGGGGCCCCTCAGGGTCTGATTTTGAGGGTGGGGCCCCTCAGGGTCTAATTTGGTGGGAGGGGCCCCTCAGGGTCCGATTTGGTGGGCGGGGCCCCTCAGGGTCCGATTTGGTGGGCGGGGCCCCTCAGGGTCCGATTTTGGTGGGCGGGGCCCCTCAGGGTCCGATTTGGTGGGCAGGGCCCCTCAGGGTCCCATTTGGGGGGTGGGGCCCTCAGGGTCCGATTTGGTGGGCGGGGCCTCTCTGGGTCTGATTTTGTGGGTGGGGCCCCTCAGGGTCCGATTTTGTGGTTGGGGCCTTTCAGAATCCGATTTAGTGGGCGGGGCCCTTCAGGGTCTGATTTGGTGGGCGGGGCCCCTCAGGGTCCGATTTGGTGGGTGGGGCCCCTCATGGTCCGATTTGGTGGGCGGGGCCCCTCAGGGTCCGATTTGGTGGGCGGGGCCCCTCATGGTCCCATTTGGTGGGCGGGGCCCCTCAGGGTCCGATTTGGTGGGCGGGGCCACTCTGGGTCTGATTTGGTGGGCGGGGCCACTTTGGGTCCGATTTGGTGGACGGGGCCCATCAGGGTCCAATTTGGTGGGCGGGGACACTGAGTCTGAATTTGTGGGTTGGGCCCCTCAGGGTCCGATTTTGTGGCCGGGGCCCCTCAGGGTCCGGTTTTGTGTCTGGGGCCCCTCAGGGTCTGATTTTGTAGCCGGTGCCTCTCAGGGTCCGATTTTGTGGTTGGGGCCCCTCAGGGTCTGATTTTGAGGGTGGGGCCCCTCAGGGTCTAATTTGGTGGGAGGGGCCCCTCAGGGTCTGATTTTGTGGGTGGGGCCCCTCAGGGTCCGATTTCTTGACCGGGGCACCTCAGGGTCTGATTTTGTGGTTGGGGCCCCTGAGGGTCCTATTTTGTGACTGGGGCCCCTCTAGGTTCGATTTTTTTGGCCGGGGTCTCTCAGGGTCCGATTTTGTGGTTGGGGCCCCTCAGGGTCTGATTTTGTGGCCGGGCCCACTCAGGGTCCGATTTTGTGGGTGGGGCCCCTTAAGGTCTGATTTTGTGGGTGGAGCCCCCTGGGTCCATTTTGGTGGGCGGGGCCACTCTGGGTCCGATTTAGTGGGCGGTGCCCCTCATGGTCCGATTTGGTGGGGGGGGACCCTCATGGTCTGATTTGGTGGGCGGGGCCCCTGGGTCCGATTTGGTGGGCGGGGCCCCTCTGGGTCCGATTTGGTGGGCGGGGCCCTTCAGGGTCCTATCTGGTGGGCGGGGCACCTCTGGGTCCGATTTGGTGGGCGGGGCCCTTCAGGGTCCGATTTGGTGGGCGGGGTCAATCTGGGTCCGATTTGGTGGGCGGGGTTCCTCGGGGTCCGATTTGGTGGGCGGGGTCAATCTGGGTCCGATTTGGTGGGCGGGGATCCTCAGGTTCCGATTTGGTGGGCGGGGCCCCTCAGGGTCCGATTTGATGGGCGGGGCCACTCTGGGACCGATTTGATGGGCGGGTCCCTTCAGGGTCCGATTTGGTGGGCGGGGTCACTCGGAGTCTGATTTGGTGGGCGGAGCTTCTCAGGGTCTGATTTGGTGGGCGGGGCTCCTCAGGGTCCGATTTGGTGGACGGGGCTCTTCAGGGTCCGATTTGGTGGGCGGGGCCACTCGGAGTCTGATTTGGTGGGCGGGGCCCCCAGGATCCGATTTGGTGGACTATGCTACTCTGGGTCTGATTTTTTGAGCGGGGCCACACTGGGTCCGATTTGGAGGCCAGGGTGGCTCAGCCTCCGATTTGGAGGCCGGGGTGGTTCAGCCTCCAATTTGGAGGCCGGTGTGGCTCAGCCTCCGATTTGGAGGCCGGGGTCACTCAGCTTTCGATTTGGCGCGCCGGCCCTTTAAGACTCATTTCAGTGCGCTGGCCCTTTAAGAATCACTGTGGCACGTCGGCCCTTTAAGAGCCAGGGTGGCTCACTGGGCTTCTAAATCCACTTTGTCGCACATTCTATCTCAGGGGCATGTGTCATGTGATGAAGCTAGATTTGCATTTGTGCTGTGGGTTTCACTTTAAGAGCTGATATTATGTGGCAGAAGCTCTGTCCTTGGGATGTTATGTGATGTTCGTAGGCGTTGGCATAGTAACTGGGTGTGCCTGCGCATATCAATGAGCTCAACTGCCATTTCAATCGCCTCAGGGCACATTTTGCCATTACCCATTGAAAAGCATTGGAGACAGTGCATTCCAATGACGGGAAAAAAAAATTTCAAACGCAAATTGCGCAAAAACTACAAATCCGATCGACACGAAAAATACTTAGCACACCTCTCGTGGACGCTGGCTTCGAAACAACACCTCAACGGCGTCTGTGCGTGTAGCGGTTCGGGCTGTATTAATTGCGGAAATCAACTTAATAATAATAATAAGAAGAAGAAGAAGAATAAGTTAGCAGCGTTCGGATTACAATATAGTGGTTTTTTCAAACCACTATAATAATAATAAGAGGAAGAATAAGTTAGCAGCGTTCGGATTACAATATAGTGGTTTTTTCAAACCACTATAATAAGTTAGCAGCGTTCGGATTACAATATAGTGGTTTTTTCAAACCACTATAACTAGATGTGTATTTCCTGAAGGAAGTACAGATAGTGGTTTGAAATGGTGCCCGGGCTACCCCTTTAAGATAGACTTGCCTGCTGCCCCAGCAAGACTTTCAACTCAGGATCCGTTTTAACTGTGGGTGCCTCTCAGGGGCCACTTTGGCCTCAGGGTCCAATTTTGTGGGTGGGGCCCCTCAGGGCTCGATTTTGTGGGTGGGGCCCCTCAGGGTCCGATTTTGTGGCCAGGGCCCCTCAGGGTTCGATCTTGTGGCCGGAACCCCTCAGGGTCCAATTTGGTGAACGGGGACCCTCAGGGTTTGATTTGGTGGGCGGGGCCCCTCAGGGTCCAATTTGCTTGGTGGGGCCCCTCAGGGTCCTATTTGGTGGGCGGGGCCCCTCAGGGTCCTATTTGAGGGGCAGGGCCCGTCAGGGTCCGATTTGGTGGGCGGGACCCCTCAGGGTCCGATTTGGTGGGTGTGGCCCCTCAGGGTCCAATTTGGTGAGCGGGGCCCCTCAGAGTTCAATTTCGTGAGCGTGGCCCCTCAGGGTCCGATTTGGTGAGTGGGGCCCCTCAGGGTCTGATTTGGTGGGTGGGGCCACTCTGGGTCCGATTTGGTGAGCGGGGCCCCTCACGGTCCGATTTGGTGAGCGTGGCCCCTCATGGTCCAATTTGGTGGATGGGGCCACTCTGGGTCTGATTTGGTGGGTGGGTCATTCAGGGTCCGATTTGTTGGGCGGGGCCACTCTGGGTCCGATTTGGTGGGTGGGGCCACTCTGGGTCCCATTTGGAGGCCAGGGTGGCTCAGCCTCCGATTTGTAGGCCAGGGTCGATCAGCCTCCTATTTGGAGGTCGGGGTGGCTCAGCCTCCGATTTGGAGCCTGGAGTCACTCAGCTTTTGATTTGTCGCGCCGGCCCTTTAAGACTCATTTTGGTGCGCTGGCCCTTTAAGAATCACTTTGGCGCCTCAGCCCTTTAAGAGCCAGTTTGGCTCTCTGGGCTTCTAAATCCACTTTGGCGCACATTCTCTCTCAGGGACATGCGTCATGTGATGAAGCTAGATTTGCATTTGTGCTGTGGGTTTTGCTTTAAGAGCAGAAATTATCTGGCAGAAACTCTGTCCTGGGGGGGGGGTCATGTGAAGTTCGAAGATGTTGGCATAGTAACTGGGTCTGCCTGCGCATATCAATGAGCTCAACTGCCATTTCAATCGCCTCAGGGCATGTTTTCCCTGTGGCAATATTTTCTCATTGAAATGCATTGAGGAAAATGTTTTTTCAAACGCAAATTGCGCAAAAACTACAAATCCGATTGACACGAAAAATACTTAGCACACCTCTCGTGGACGCTGGCTTCCAAAAAACACCTCAACAGAGTCTGTGCGTGTAGCGGTTCGGGCCACATTAATTGCAGAAAATCAACTGAATAATAATAATAATACTAGATGTGTATTTCCTGAAGGAAGTACAGATAGTGGTTTGAAATGGTGCCCGGGCTACCCCTTTAAGATAGACTTGCCTGCTGCCCCTGCAAGACTTTCAACTCAGGATCCGTTTTAACTGTGGGGGCCTCTCAGGGGCCACTTTGGCCTCAGGGTCCGATTTTGTGGGTGGGGCCCCTCAGGGCTCGATTTTGTGGGTGGGGCCCCTCAGGGTCCGATTTTGTGGCCAGGGCCCCTCAGGGTCCGATCTTGTGGCCGGAACCCCTCAGGGTCCAATTTGGTGAACGGGGACCCTCAGGGTTCGATTTGGTGGGCGGGGCCCCTCAGGGTCCAATTTGCTTGGTGGGGCCCCTCAGGGTCCTATTTGGTGGGCGGGGCCCCTCAGGGTCCTATTTGAGGGGCAGGGCCCGTCAGGGTCCGATTTGGTGGGCGGGACCCCTCAGGGTCCGATTTGGTGGGTGTGGCCCCTCAGGGTCCAATTTGGTGAGCGGGGCCCCTCAGAGTTCAATTTCGTGAGCGTGGCCCCTCAGGGTCCGATTTGGTGAGTGGGGCCCCTCAGGGTCTGATTTGGTGGGCGGGGCCACTCTGGGTCCGATTTGGTGAGCGGGGCCCCTCACGGTCCGATTTGGTGAGCGTGGCCCCTCATGGTCCAATTTGGTGGATGGGGCCACTCTGGGTCTGATTTGGTGGGTGGGTCATTCAGGGTCCGATTTGTTGGGCGGGGCCACTCTGGGTCCGATTTGGTGGGTGGGGCCACTCTGGGTCCCATTTGGAGGCCAGGGTGGCTCAGCCTCCGATTTGTAGGCCAGGGTCGATCAGCCTCCTATTTGGAGGTCGGGGTGGCTCAGCCTCCGATTTGGAGCCTGGAGTCACTCAGCTTTCGATTTGTCGCGCCGGCCCTTTAAGACTCATTTTGGTGCGCTGGCCCTTTAAGAATCACTTTGGCGCCTCAGCCCTTTAAGAGCCAGTTTGGCTCACTGGGCTTCTAAATCCACTTTGGCGCACATTCTCTCTCAGGGACATGCGTCATGTGATGAAGCTAGATTTGCATTTGTGCTGTGGGTTTTGCTTTAAGAGCAGAAATTATCTGGCAGAAACTCTGTCCTTGGGGGGGGGTCATGTGAAGTTCGAAGATGTTGGCATAGTAACTGGGTCTGCCTGCGCATATCAATGAGCTCAACTGCCATTTCAATCGCCTCAGGGCATGTTTTCCCTGTGGCAATATTTTCTCATTGAAATGCATTGAGGAAAATGTTTTTTCAAATGCAAATTGCGCAAAAACTACAAATCCGATTGACACGAAAAATACTTAGCACACCTCTCGTGGACGCTGGCTTCCAAAAAACACCTCAACGGAGTCTGTGCGTGTAGCGGTTCGGGCCACATTAATTGCAGAAAATCAACTGAATAATAATAATAATACTAGATGTGTATTTCCTGAAGGAAGTACAGATAGTGGTTTGAAATGGTGCCCGGGTTGCCCCTTTAAGAGAGACTTGCCTGCTGCCCCTGCAAGACTTTCAACTCAGGATACGATTTAACTGTGGGTGCCTCTCAGGGGCCACTTTGGCCTCAGGGTCTGATTTTGTGGGTGGGGCCCCTCAGGGCCTGATTTTGTGGGTGGGGCCCCTCAGGGTCCGATTTTGTGGGTGGGGCCCCTCAGGGTCCGATTTTGTGGCCGGGGCCCCTCAGGGTCCGATTTGGTGGCCGGGGCCCCTCAGGCTCCGATTTGGTGGCCGGGGCCCCTCAGGGTCCGATTTGGTGGCCGGGGCCCCTCAGGGTCCAATTTGGTGGCCGGGGCCCCTCAGGGTCCGATTTGGTGGGTGGGGCCCCTCAAGGTCCGATTTTGTGGCTGGGGCCCCTCAGGGTCCGATTTTGTGGCCGGGGCCACTCAGGATCCGATTTTTGTGGCCGGAACCCCTCAGGGTCCGATTTTGTGGGTGGGGCCCCTCAGAGTCCGATTTTGTGGTTGGGGCCCCTCAGGGTCCGATTTGGTGGGCGGGGCCCCTCAGGGTCCGATTTGGTGGGCGGGGCCCCTCAGGGTCCGATTTTGTGGGTTGGGCCCCTCAGGGTCCGATTTTGTGGCCGAGGCCCCTCAGGGTCCGATTTTGTGTCAGGGGCCCCTCAGGGTCCGATTTTGTGGTTGGGTCCCCTCAGGGTCAGATTTTGTGGTTGGGGCCCCTCAGGGTCCGATTTTGTGGCCGCGGCCCCTCAGGGTCTGATTTTGTGGCCGCGGCCCCTCAGGGTCCGATTTTGTGGCAGGGGCCCCTCTGGGTCTGATTTTGTGGGCGGAGCCCCACTGGGTCCAATTTGGTGGGCGGGGCCACTCTGGGTAAGATTTGGAGGCTGGGGTCGCTCAGCCTCCAATTTGGAGGCCGGGGTCGTTGAGCTTCCGATTTGGAGGCCGAGGTCAAAGAGCCTCCGATTTGGAGGCAGGGGTCGATGAGCTTCCGATTTGGAGGCCGGGGTGGCTCAGCCTCCGATTTGGAGGCCGGGGTGGCTCAGCCTCCGATTTGGAGGCCGGGGTGGCTCAGCCTCCGAGTTGGAGGCCGGGGTGGCTCAGCCTCCGATTTGGAGGCCGGGGTGGCTCAGCCTCCGATTTGGAGGCCGGGGTGGCTCAGCCTCCGATTTGGAGGCCGGGGTGGCTCAGCCTCCGATTTGGAGGCCGGGGTCGATCAGCCTCCGATTTGGAGGCCGGGGTCGATCAGCCTCTGATTTGGAGGCCGGGGTCGATCAGCCTCCGATTTGGAGGCCGGGGTCGATCAGCCTCCGATTTGGAGGCCGGAGTCGATCAGCCTCCGATTTGGAGGCCGGCGTCGATCAGCCTCCGATTTGGAGGCCGGGGTGGCTCAGCCTCCGATTTGGAGGCCGGGGTGGTTCAGCCTCCGATTTGGAGGCCGGTGTGGCTCAGCCTCCGATTTGGAGGCCGGGGTCACTCAGCTTTCGATTTGGCGCGCCGGCCCTTTAAGACTCATTTCAGTGCGCTGGCCCTTTAAGAATCACTGTGGCACGTCGGCCCTTTAAGAGCCAGGGTGGCTCACTGGGCTTCTAAATCCACTTTGTCGCACATTCTATCTCAGGGGCATGTGTCATGTGATGAAGCTAGATTTGCATTTGTGCTGTGGGTTTCACTTTAAGAGCTGATATTATGTGGCAGAAGCTCTGTCCTTGGGATGTTATGTGATGTTCGTAGGCGTTGGCATAGTAACTGGGTGTGCCTGCGCATATCAATGAGCTCAACTGCCATTTCAATCGCCTCAGGGCACATTTTGCCATTACCCATTGAAAAGCATTGGAGACAGTGCATTCCAATGACGGGAAAAAAAAATTTCAAACGCAAATTGCGCAAAAACTACAAATCCGATCGACACGAAAAATACTTAGCACACCTCTCGTGGACGCTGGCTTCGAAACAA
This sequence comes from Dendrobates tinctorius, assembly GCF_039654945.1. NCBI lineage: Eukaryota > Metazoa > Chordata > Amphibia > Anura > Dendrobatidae > Dendrobates > Dendrobates tinctorius. The sequence continues at coordinate 43,685,304 of NW_027361676.1, read as the reverse complement.
CACCTCAACGGCGTCTGTGCGTGTAGCGGTTCGGGCTGTATTAATTGCGGAAATCAACTTAATAATAATAATAAGAAGAAGAAGAAGAATAAGTTAGCAGCGTTCGGATTACAATATAGTGGTTTTTTCAAACCACTATAATAATAATAAGAGGAAGAATAAGTTAGCAGCGTTCGGATTACAATATAGTGGTTTTTTCAAACCACTATAATAAGTTAGCAGCGTTCGGATTACAATATAGTGTTTTTTTCAAACCACTATAACTAGATGTGTATTTCCTGAAGGAAGTACAGATAGTGGTTTGAAATGGTGCCCGGGCTACCCCTTTAAGATAGACTTGCCTGCTGCCCCAGCAAGACTTTCAACTCAGGATCCGTTTTAACTGTGGGTGCCTCTCAGGGGCCACTTTGGCCTCAGGGTCCAATTTTGTGGGTGGGGCCCCTCAGGGCTCGATTTTGTGGGTGGGGCCCCTCAGGGTCCGATTTTGTGGCCAGGGCCCCTCAGGGTTCGATCTTGTGGCCGGAACCCCTCAGGGTCCAATTTGGTGAACGGGGACCCTCAGGGTTTGATTTGGTGGGCGGGGCCCCTCAGGGTCCAATTTGCTTGGTGGGGCCCCTCAGGGTCCTATTTGGTGGGCGGGGCCCCTCAGGGTCCTATTTGAGGGGCAGGGCCCGTCAGGGTCCGATTTGGTGGGCGGGACCCCTCAGGGTCCGATTTGGTGGGTGTGGCCCCTCAGGGTCCAATTTGGTGAGCGGGGCCCCTCAGAGTTCAATTTCGTGAGCGTGGCCCCTCAGGGTCCGATTTGGTGAGTGGGGCCCCTCAGGGTCTGATTTGGTGGGTGGGGCCACTCTGGGTCCGATTTGGTGAGCGGGGCCCCTCACGGTCCGATTTGGTGAGCGTGGCCCCTCATGGTCCAATTTGGTGGATGGGGCCACTCTGGGTCTGATTTGGTGGGTGGGTCATTCAGGGTCCGATTTGTTGGGCGGGGCCACTCTGGGTCCGATTTGGTGGGTGGGGCCACTCTGGGTCCCATTTGGAGGCCAGGGTGGCTCAGCCTCCGATTTGTAGGCCAGGGTCGATCAGCCTCCTATTTGGAGGTCGGGGTGGCTCAGCCTCCGATTTGGAGCCTGGAGTCACTCAGCTTTCGATTTGTCACGCCGGCCCTTTAAGACTCATTTTGGTGCGCTGGCCCTTTAAGAATCACTTTGGCGCCTCAGCCCTTTAAGAGCCAGTTTGGCTCTCTGGGCTTCTAAATCCACTTTGGCGCACATTCTCTCTCAGGGACATGCGTCATGTGATGAAGCTAGATTTGCATTTGTGCTGTGGGTTTTGCTTTAAGAGCAGAAATTATCTGGCAGAAACTCTGTCCTGGGGGGGGTCATGTGAAGTTCGAAGATGTTGGCATAGTAACTGGGTCTGCCTGCACATATCAATGAGCTCAACTGCCATTTCAATCGCCTCAGGGCATGTTTTCCCTGTGGCAATATTTTCTCATTGAAATGCATTGAGGAAAATGTTTTTTCAAACGCAAATTGCGCAAAAACTACAAATCCGATTGACACGAAAAATACTTAGCACACCTCTCGTGGACGCTGGCTTCCAAAAAACACCTCAACAGAGTCTGTGCGTGTAGCGGTTCGGGCCACATTAATTGCGGAAAATCAACTGAATAATAATAATAATACTAGATGTGTATTTCCTGAAGGAAGTACAGATAGTGGTTTGAAATGGTGCCCAGGCTGCCCCTTTAAGAGAGACTTGCCTGCTGCCCCTGCAAGACTTTCAACTCAGGATACGATTTAACTGTGGGTGCCTCTCAGGGGCCACTTTGGCCTCAGGGTCCAATTTTGTGGGTGGGGCCCCTCAGGGCTCGATTTTGTGGGTGGGGCCCCTCAGGGTCCGATTTTGTGGCCAGGGCCCCTCAGGGTTCGATCTTGTGGCCGGAACCCCTCAGGGTCCAATTTGGTGAACGGGGACCCTCAGGGTTTGATTTGGTGGGCGGGGCCCCTCAGGGTCCAATTTGCTTGGTGGGGCCCCTCAGGGTCCTATTTGGTGGGCGGGGCCCCTCAGGGTCCTATTTGAGGGGCAGGGCCCGTCAGGGTCCGATTTGGTGGGCGGGACCCCTCAGGGTCCGATTTGGTGGGTGTGGCCCCTCAGGGTCCAATTTGGTGAGCGGGGCCCCTCAGAGTTCAATTTCGTGAGCGTGGCCCCTCAGGGTCCGATTTGGTGAGTGGGGCCCCTCAGGGTCTGATTTGGTGGGTGGGGCCACTCTGGGTCCGATTTGGTGAGCGGGGCCCCTCACGGTCCGATTTGGTGAGCGTGGCCCCTCATGGTCCAATTTGGTGGATGGGGCCACTCTGGGTCTGATTTGGTGGGTGGGTCATTCAGGGTCCGATTTGTTGGGCGGGGCCACTCTGGGTCCGATTTGGTGGGTGGGGCCACTCTGGGTCCCATTTGGAGGCCAGGGTGGCTCAGCCTCCGATTTGTAGGCCAGGGTCGATCAGCCTCCTATTTGGAGGTCGGGGTGGCTCAGCCTCCGATTTGGAGCCTGGAGTCACTCAGCTTTCGATTTGTCGCGCCGGCCCTTTAAGACTCATTTTGGTGCGCTGGCCCTTTAAGAATCACTTTGGCGCCTCAGCCCTTTAAGAGCCAGTTTGGCTCTCTGGGCTTCTAAATCCACTTTGGCGCACATTCTCTCTCAGGGACATGCGTCATGTGATGAAGCTAGATTTGCATTTGTGCTGTGGGTTTTGCTTTAAGAGCAGAAATTATCTGGCAGAAACTCTGTCCTGGGGGGGGTCATGTGAAGTTCGAAGATGTTGGCATAGTAACTGGGTCTGCCTGCACATATCAATGAGCTCAACTGCCATTTCAATCGCCTCAGGGCATGTTTTCCCTGTGGCAATATTTTCTCATTGAAATGCATTGAGGAAAATGTTTTTTCAAACGCAAATTGCGCAAAAACTACAAATCCGATTGACACGAAAAATACTTAGCACACCTCTCGTGGACGCTGGCTTCCAAAAAACACCTCAACAGAGTCTGTGCGTGTAGCGGTTCGGGCCACATTAATTGCGGAAAATCAACTGAATAATAATAATAATACTAGATGTGTATTTCCTGAAGGAAGTACAGATAGTGGTTTGAAATGGTGCCCGGGCTACCCCTTTAAGATAGACTTGCCTGCTGCCCCTGCAAGACTTTCAACTCAGGATCCGTTTTAACTGTGGGTGCCTCTCAGGGGCCACTTTGGCCTCAGGGTCCGATTTTGTGGGTGGGGCCCCTCAGGGCTCGATTTTGTGGGTGGGGCCCCTCAGGGTCCGATTTTGTGGCCAGGGCCCCTCAGGGTCCGATCTTGTGGCCGGAGCCCCTCAGGGTCCAATTTGGTGGCCGGGGCCCCTCAGGGTCCGATTTGGTGGGTGGGGCCCCTCAAGGTCCGATTTTGTGGCTGGGGCCCCTCAGGGTCCGATTTTGTGGCCGGGGCCACTCAGGATCCGATTTTTGTGGCCGGAACCCCTCAGGGTCCGATTTTGTGGGTGTGGCCCCTCAGAGTCCGATTTTGTGGTTGGGGCCCCTCAGGGTCCGATTTGGTGGGCGGGGCCCCTCAGGGTCCGATTTGGTGGGCGGGGCCCCTCAGGGTCCGATTTTGTGGGTTGGGCCCCTCAGGGTCCGATTTTGTGGCCGAGGCCCCTCAGGGTCCGATTTTGTGTCAGGGGCCCCTCAGGGTCCGATTTTGTGGTTGGGTCCCCTCAGGGTCAGATTTTGTGGTTGGGGCCCCTCAGGGTCCGATTTTGTGGCCGCGGCCCCTCAGGGTCTGATTTTGTGGCCGCGGCCCCTCAGGGTCCGATTTTGTGGCCGCGGCCCCTCAGGGTCCGATTTTGTGGCAGGGGCCCCTCTGGGTCTGATTTTGTGGGCGGGGCCACTCTGGGTAAGATTTGGAGGCCGGGGTCGTTGAGCTTCCGATTTGGAGGCCGAGGTCAAAGAGCCTCCGATTTGGAGGCAGGGGTCGATGAGCTTCCGATTTGGAGGCCGGGGTGGCTCAGCCTCCGATTTGGAGGCCGGGGTGGCTCAGCCTCCGATTTGGAGGCCGGGGTGGCTCAGCCTCCGAGTTGGAGGCCGGGGTGGCTCAGCCTCCGATTTGGAGGCCGGGGTGGCTCAGCCTCCGATTTGGAGGCCGGGGTGGCCCAGCCTCCGATTTGGAGGCCGGGGTGGCTCAGCCTCCGATTTGGAGGCCGGGGTGGCTCAGCCTCCGATTTGGAGGCCGGGGTCGATCAGCCTCCGATTTGGAGGCCGGGGTCGATCAGCCTCCGATTTGGAGGCCGGGGTCGATCAGCCTCCGATTTGGAGGCCGGGGTCGATCAGCCTCCGATTTGGAGGCCGGGGTCGATCAGCCTCCGATTTGGAGGCCGGGGTCGATCAGCCTCCGATTTGGAGGCCGGGGTCGATCAGCCTCCGATTTGGAGGCCGGGGTGGCTCAGCCTCCGATTTGGAGGCCGGGGTGGCTCAGCCTCCGATTTGGAGGCCGGGGTGGCTCAGCCTCCGATTTGGAGGCCGGGGTGGCTCAGCCTCCGATTTGGAGGCCGGGGTGGCTCAGCCTCCGATTTGGAGGCCGGGGTGGCTCAGCCTCCTATTTGGTGTGTCGGCCCTTTAAGACTCATTTGGGTGCGCTGGCCCTTTAACAATCACTTTGGCGCGTTGGCCCTTTAAGAGCTAGTTTGGCTCACTGGGCTTCTTTTAAATCCACTTTGGCTTACACATTCTCTCTCACGGGCATGTGTCATGTGATGAAGCTAGATTTGCATTTGTGCTGTGAGTTTCGCTTTAAGAGCTGATATTATGTGGCAGAGGCTCTGTGCTGGGGTTCAAGTGAAGTTCGTAGGCGTTGGCATAGTAACTGGGTCTGCCTGCGCATATCAATGAGCTCAACTGTCATTTCAATCGCCTCAGGGCACGTTTTGCCATTTCCTATTGAAAAGCATTGGAGACAGTGCATTCCAATGACGGGAAAAAAAATTTTCAAACGCAAATTGCGCAAAAACTACAAATCCGATCGACACGAAAAATACTTAGCACACCTCTCGTGGATTCTGGCTTCGAAACGACACCTCAACGGAGTCTGTGCGTGTAGCGGTTCGGGCCGCATTAATTGCGGAAATCAACTTAATAATAATAATAAGAAGAAGAAGAATAAGTTAGCAGCGTTCGGATTATAATATAGTGGTTTTTTCAAACCACTATAACTAGATGTGTATTTCCTGAAGGAAGTACAGATAGTGGTTTGAAATGGTGCCCGGGCTGCCACTTTAAGAGAGACTTGCCTGCTGCCCCTGCACGACTTTCAACTCAGTATCCGTTTTACCTGTGGGTGCCTCTCAGGGGCCACTTTGGCCTGTGGGGCCCCTCAGGGTCTGATTTGGTGGGTGGGGCCCCTTAGGATCTGATTCAGTGGACTGGGCTCCTCAGGGCTTTAATTGGTGGGCCGATTTGGTGGGCGAGGACTCTCAGGGTCCGGTTTGGTGGGCACGGCCCCTCAGGGTCTGATTTGGCGGGTGGAACCCCTCTGGGTGGGCGGGGCCCCTAAGAGTTTGATTTGGTGGGTGGGGCACCACAGGGTCCAATTTGATGGGCGGGGCCTCACAGGGTCTGATTTGGTGGGAGGGGCCACTCTGGGTCCAATTTGGTGGGCGGGGCCCCACAGGGTCTGATTTGGTGAGTGGGGCCCCACATGTCCAATTTCGTGGGCGGGGCTCCTCTGGTTCCGATTTGGTAGATGGGGCCTCTCAGGGTCCGATTTGGTGAGCGGGACTCTTCAGGGTATGATTTGGCAGGCGGGGCCCATGAGGGTCTGATTTGGTGGGCGGCGCCCCTCATGGCCTGATTTGGTGGGCGGGGCCACTCTGGGTCTGATTAGGTGGGCGGGGCCCCTTGGGGTCAGATTTGGTGGGTGGGACCCCTCAGGGTCTGATGTGGTGGGCGGGGCCACTCTGGGTCCAATTTGATGGGCGGAGCCCTTCAGGGTACAATTTGGTAGGCGGGGCCACTCTGGGTCTGATTTGGTGAGCGGGGCCCCTCAGGTCCAATTTGGTGGGCGGGGCCTCTCTGGGTCCGATTGGGTGGGCGGGGCCACTCCGGGGCCGATTTGTTGGCCTGGGTAGCTCAGCCTCCGATTTGTAGGCCAGGGTTGATCAGCCTCCGATTTGGAGCCTGGGGTCACTCAGCATTCGATTTGGCGCGCCGGCCCTTTAAGGCTCATTTTGGTGCGCCGGCCCTTTAAGATTCACTTAGGCGCGTTGGCTGTTTAAGAGCTAGTTTGGCGCACTGGGCTTCTAAATTCACTTTGGCGTACATTCTCTCTCAGGGGCACGTGTCATGTGATGAAGCTAGATTTGAACTTGTGCTGTGGGTTTCGCTTTAAGAGCTGATATTATCGCCAGAAACTGTGTCCTGACGGGGTCATGTGAAGTTCTTTGGCGTTGGCATAGTAACTGGGTCTGCCTGCGCATATCAATGAGCTAAACTGCCATTTGAATCGCCTCAGTGCATATTTTCTCTAAGGCAAAATTTCCCCATGGAAAAGCATTGAGACAATACATTCAAAAGACGGGGAAAAAAATTTTCTAATGCAAATTGCGCAAAAACTACAAATCCAATCGACACGAAAATTACTTAGCACACCTCTCGTGGACGCTGGCTTCGAAACGACACCTCAAGGGAGTCTGTGCGTGTAGCGGTTCGGGCTGTATTAATTGTGGAAATCAACTTAATAATAATAATAAGAAGAAGAATAAGTTAGCAGCGTTCGGATTACAATATAGTGGTTTTTTCAAACCACTATAACTAGATGTGTATTTCCTGAAGGGAGTACAGATAGTTGTTTGAAATGGTGCCCGGGCTGCCCCTTTAAGAGACACTTGCCTGCTGCCCCTGCAAGACTTTCAACTCAGGATCCGTTTTAACTGTGGGTGCCTCTCAGGGGCCACTTGGGCCTCAGGGCCACATTTTGTGGGTGGGGCCCCTCAGGGTCCGATTTTGTGGCCAGGGCACCTCAGGGTCGGATTTGGTGGGTGGGGCCCCTCAGGGTCCGATTTGGTGGCCGGGGCCCCTCAGGGGCTGATTTGGTGAGTGGGGCCCCTCAGGGTCTGATTTTGTGGCCGGGGCCCCTCAGGGTCCTATTTGGTGGTTGGGGCCCCTCAGGGTCCGATTTTGTGGCCGGGTCCCCTCAGGGTCCGATTTTCTGGCCGGAACCCCTCAGGGTCCGATTTTGTGGGTGGGGCCCCTCAGGGTCCAATTTTGTGGCCGGGGCCCCTCAGGGTCCGATTTTGTGGGTGGGGCCCCTCAAGGTCCGATTTTGTGGGTGGGGCCTCTCAGGGTCCGATTTGGTGGGCGGGGCCCCTCAGGGTCCAATTTGGTGGGCAGGGCCCCTCAGGGTCCGATTTTGTGGGTTGGGCCCCTCAGGGTCTGATTTTGTGGCCGGGGCCTTTCAGGGTCCGATTTTGTGTCAGGGGCCCCTCAGGGTCCGATTTTGTGGTTGGGTCCCCTCAGGGTCCGATTTTGTGGTTGGGGCCCCTCAGGGTCCGATTTTGTGGCCGCGGCCCCTCAGGGTCTGATTTTGTGGCTGCGGCCCCTCTGGGTCCGATTTTGTGGCAGGGGCCCCTCTGGGTCCGATTTTGTGGGTGGGGCCCCTCAGGGTCTGATTTTGTGGCTGCGGCCCCTCTGGGTCCGATTTTGTGGCAGGGGCCCCTCTGGGTCCGATTTTGTGGGTGGGGCCCCTCAGGGTCTGATTTTGTGGGTGGGGCCCCCTGGGTCCAATTTGGTGGGCGGGGCCACTCTGGGTCCAATTTGGTGGGTGGGGCTCCTCAGAGTCCGATTTGGTGGGTGGGGCCCCTCAGGGTCCGATTTTGTGGCCGGGGCCTATCAGGGTCCAATTTTGTGGGCGGAGCCCCTCAGGGTTCAATTTGATGAGCGGGGCCCCTCAGGGTCCGATTTGGTGGGCGGGGCCCCTCAGGGTCCGATTTGGTGGGCGGGGCCCCTCAGGGTCCGATTTGGTGGGCGAGGCCCCTTAGGGTCCGATTTGGTGGGCGGGACCCCTCAGGGTCCGATTTGGTGGGCGAGGCCCCTTAGGGTCTGAATTTGTGGGCGGAGCCCCTCAGGGTCCAATCTTGTGGCCGGGGCCCCTCAGGGTCCGATTTTGTGGCCGGGGCCCCTTAGGGTCCGATTTGGTGGGCGGGGCCTCTCAGGGTCCGATTTTGGGGCTAGGGCCCCTCAGGTCCCGATTTGGTGGGTGGGGCCACTCTGGGTAAGATTTGGAGGCTGGGGTCGCTCAGCCTCCAATTTGGAGGCTGGGGTCGTTGAGCTTCCGATTTGGAGGCCGAGGTCAAAGAGCCTCCGATTTGGAGGCAGCGGTCGATGAGCTTCCGATTTGGAGGCCGGGGTCGATGAGCCTCTGATGTGGAGGCCGGGGTGGCTCAGCCTCCGATTTGGAGGCCGGGGTGGCTCAGCCTCCGATTTGGAGGCCGGGGTGGCTCAGCCTCCGATTTGGAGGCCGGGGTGGCTCAGCCTCCGATTTGGAGGCTGGGGTGGATCAGCCTCCGATTTGGAGGCCGGGGTGGCTCAGCCTCCGATTTGGAGGCCGGGGTGGCTCAGCCTCCGATTTGGAGGCCGGGGTGGCTCAGCCTCCGATTTGGAGGCCGGGGTGGCTCAGCCTCCGATTTGGAGGCCGGGGTGGCTCAGAGTCCGATTTGGAGGCCGGGGTGGCTCAGCGTCCGACTTGGAGGCCGGGGTGGCTCAGCGTCCGATTTGGAGGCCGGGGTGGCTCAGCGTCCGACTTGGTGGCCGGGGTGGCTCAGCCTCCGATTTGGAGGCCGGGGTCGCTCAGCCTCCGATTTGGAGGACGGGGTCGCTCAGCCTCCGATTTGGAGGATGGGGTCGCTCAGCCTCCGATTTGGAGGCCGGGGTGGCGCAGCCTCCTATTTGGAGGCCGGAGTGGCTCAGCCTCCGATTTGGAGGCCGGGGTGGCTCATCGTCCGATTTGGAGGCCGGGTTGGCTCAGCCTCTGATTTGGAGGCCGGGGTGGCTTAGCCTCCGATTTGGAGGCCGGGGTCGATCAGCCTCCGATTTGGAGGCCGGGGTGGCTCATCGTCTGATTTGGAGGCCGGGGTGGCTCAGCCTCCTATTTGGAGGTCGGGATGGCTCAGCCTCCGATTTGGAGGCCGGGGTGGCTCAGCCTCCGATTTAGAGGCCGGGGTCGATCAGCCTCCGATTTGGAGGACGGTTTGGCTCAGCCTCCGATTTGAGGCCGGAGTGACTCATCCTCCGATTTGAAGGCCGAGGTCCTTCGATTTGGAGACTGGGTTGGCTCAGCCTCCGATTTGGAGGCCGGGTGGCTCAGCCTCCTATTTGGAGGCCGGCATGGCTCAGCCTCCTATTTGGAGGCCGGGGTGGCGCAGCCTCCAATTTGGAGGCCGGGGTGGCTCAGCCTCCGATTTGGAGGCCGGGGTAGCTCATTGTCCGATTTGGAGGCCGGGGTGGCTCAGCCTCCTATTTGGAGGTCGGGGTGCCTCAGCCTCCGATTTGGAGGCCGGGGTGGCTCAGCCTCCGATTTGGAGGCCGGGGTCGATCAGCCTCTGATTAGGAGGACGGTTTGGCTCAGCCTCCAATTTGGAGGCCGGAGTGACTCAGCCTCCTATTTGGAGGCCGGGGTGGCTCAGCCTCCGATTTGGAGGCCGGGGTCGATCAGCCTCCGATTTGGAGGCCGGGGTCGATCAGCCTCCGATTTGGTGGCCGGGGTCGATCAGCCTCCGATTTGGTGGCCGCGGCCCCTCAGGGTCTGATTTTGTGGCTGCGGCCCCTCTGGGTCCGATTTTGTGGCAGGGGCCCCTCTGGGTCCGATTTTGTGGGTGGGGCCCCTCAGGGTCTGATTTTGTGGCTGCGGCCCCTCTGGGTCCGATTTTGTGGCAGGGGCCCCTCTGGGTCCGATTTTGTGGGTGGGGCCCCTCAGGGTCTGATTTTGTGGGTGGGGCCCCCTGGGTCCAATTTGGTGGGCGGGGCCACTCTGGGTCCAATTTGGTGGGTGGGGCTCCTCAGAGTCCGATTTGGTGGGTGGGGCCCCTCAGGGTCCGATTTTGTGGCCGGGGCCTATCAGGGTCCAATTTTGTGGGCGGAGCCCCTCAGGGTTCAATTTGATGAGCGGGGCCCCTCAGGGTCCGATTTGGTGGGCGGGGCCCCTCAGGGTCCGATTTGGTGGGCGGGGCCCCTCAGGGTCCGATTTGGTGGGCGAGGCCCCTTAGGGTCCGATTTGGTGGGCGGGACCCCTCAGGGTCCGATTTGGTGGGCGAGGCCCCTTAGGGTCTGAATTTGTGGGCGGAGCCCCTCAGGGTCCAATCTTGTGGCCGGGGCCCCTCAGGGTCCGATTTTGTGGCCGGGGCCCCTTAGGGTCCGATTTGGTGGGCGGGGCCTCTCAGGGTCCGATTTTGGGGCTAGGGCCCTTCAGGTCCCGATTTGGTGGGTGGGGCCACTCTGGGTAAGATTTGGAGGCTGGGGTCGCTCAGCCTCCAATTTGGAGGCTGGGGTCGTTGAGCTTCCGATTTGGAGGCCGAGGTCAAAGAGCCTCCGATTTGGAGGCCGGGGTGGCTCAGCCTCCGATTTGGAGGCCGGGGTGGCTCAGCCTCCGATTTGGAGGCCGGGGTGGCTCAGCCTCCGATTTGGAGGCCGGGGTGGCTCAGCCTCCGATTTGGAGGCTGGGGTGGATCAGCCTCCGATTTGGAGGCCGGGGTCGCTCAGCCTCCGATTTGGAGGCAGGGGTGGCTCAGCCTCCGATTTGGAGGCCGGGGTGGCTCAGCCTCCGATTTGGAGGCCGGGGTGGCTCAGCCTCCGATTTGGAGGCCGGGGTGGCTCAGCCTCAGATTTGGAGGCCGGGATGGCTCAGCCTCCGATTTGGAGGCCGGGGTGGCTCAGCCTCCGATTTGGAGGCAGGGGTGGCTCAGCCTCCGATTTGGAGGCCGGGGTGGCTCAGCCTCCGATTTGGAGGCCGGGGTGGCTCAGCCTCCTATTTGGAGGTCGGGATGGCTCAGCCTCCGATTTGGAGGCCGGGGTGGCTCAGCCTCCGATTTAGAGGCCGGGGTCGATCAGCCTCCGATTTGGAGGACGGTTTGGCTCAGCCTCCGATTTGAGGCCGGAGTGACTCATCCTCCGATTTGAAGGCCGAGGTCCTTCGATTTGGAGACTGGGTTGGCTCAGCCTCCGATTTGGAGGCCGGGTGGCTCAGCCTCCTATTTGGAGGCCGGCATGGCTCAGCCTCCTATTTGGAGGCCGGGGTGGCGCAGCCTCCAATTTGGAGGCCGTGGTGGCTCAGCCTCCGATTTGGAGGCCGGGGTAGCTCATTGTCCGATTTGGAGGCCGGGGTGGCTCAGCCTCCTATTTGGAGGTCGGGGTGCCTCAGCCTCCGATTTGGAGGCCGGGGTGGCTCAGCCTCCGATTTGGAGGCCGGGGTCGATCAGCCTCTGATTAGGAGGACGGTTTGGCTCAGCCTCCAATTTGGAGGCCGGAGTGACTCAGCCTCCTATTTGGAGGCCGGGGTGGCTCAGCCTCCGATTTGGAGGCCGGGGTCGATCAGCCTCCGATTTGGAGGCCGGGGTCGATCAGCCTCCGATTTGGTGGCCGGGGTGGCTCAGCCTCCGATTTGGAGTCTGGGGTCACACAGCTTTCGATTTGGCGTGTCGGCTCTTTAAGAGTCATTTCGGTGCACCGGCCCTTTAACAATCACTTTGGCGCGTCGGCCCTTTAAGAGATAGTTTGGCTCACTGGGCTTCTTTAAAATCAACTTTGGCGGACATTCTCTCTCAGGGGCATGTGTCATGTGATGAAGCTAGATTTCCATTTGTGCTGTGGGTTTCGCTTTAAGAGCTGATATTATGTGGCAGAAGTAGAGTTGAGCGACTTTTGGTTTTTTAGGGTCGCGTTTCGTTTCGTGAAACCCGACTTTTCCAAAAGTCGGGTCGAGCAAGATCGTCCGATTATAGGGAAAAGTCGGGGTCGTCCCGAAACACGAAACCCAATGTAAGTCAATGGGGAATAAAAGTCGGCAGTGAGAGGAGGACAGGAAACACACCTACAGTGCCCATTTGAATGCCAAAAGCATCAATTCTTCTTACTTAAGCTTGTCAACCTTAATTAACTTCATAATACAAGTTACGCACTGACAAACGGTGGTTATTTGGCTAAAGTTGTGTTGGGGGGGGGCTGGCTCCAGGTTTTCATGTGCCCTGGGCGAAAGAGCGCCCCTTTAACACATACCAAAACTCATCATGCTCCGATACGGCAGAGAAATAGCGGTATAGTACAATGAAAAATACTTCACTTTTTACATCTCATGACGAGGCCCATCTATTTCTCCATACAGAATCATTGGTCCCATATAATGTTTGAAACAGTATATGATGAGCTCCACATAATGCTACAGTATATGTTGGTCCCCATGGATGAAGCTCCACTGTCTTATGGGCCCAAATAATGCTCCAAACATAATGGGCCCCATTTCTAATGCTCTAGTGTATAATGGGCCCTGTAAATGCTGCTCCAGTGTCTGATGTCCACCTTTGGAATGTTCCAGTGTATGGTGGGCCCCATCTATCATTCTCCAGAGTAACGTGCTCCCCAAAAATTGCTGTCCCAACATTGAAAACAATCAAATAAGTCTCCTCGCTAGGGAATCCCTGTACTAGTCTGGACTCCTCGTCGTCCCCATCTTCCATCTCACTGCACAGTATTTCAACCTTGCAAGTGCTGTGATCCTGAGCAAGCAGGGGGGGCCCACTCGTTGGCGACGTCACTGGCACAGGGCCCCTGATAGTACGGTGGTGTGTCTGATGGCGGGTGGGCCGAACCTGCACTTTCATCTGCAGCTTCCTCTTTGTCACCGTGTAAGATGGAACTGTATATGGGAAGGGTAACCTGAGTTTCATCAGGGTCAGATTCAGGCCGTGTAGCGTGCGAGGGGAATGTAGTGGTCTGGGTCAATGTACCAGCAGATTCATCGAGCAGTGGCTGGGCATCAGTGCACTTGTGTCGCCCCCAGGAGTACGGTCACCACAGTGGCATTACCTTCCTCCTAGGGAGTGTGATGTCATGCTTGGGAGCAACGAAGGATCTCTCTAGCAGGTTAACTTATTGGGCGGCGTTATTCCCACGAGTCATGACCCTCCAAACAGCGTTCATGAAGGCAAATTGTTTGTTTTACGTGGGCAGTATGGTTGCAAAGCTGAACCTTAAAGGAATGTCCAGAAGGGCACCACCAGGAGTGGAGCCTACGGTTAAATTCGACTCCACCTGGGAAACCTCAACCATGCCAGCTACAGAACAGATGCACACAATGCAAGCTTAATTCCGTTAACGAACGAGACTCCGTCATGCCCCGCAGTCCGAGTCTGGCTTACTAGAGGGACACGTGAGGCTCTGGAACATGAGATTGGCCAATAACTGGTGTGTCATGCCCTTACATGTCCGTGGCTGCATGTGCGCTACACTGAAAAGGCCAGCGTTTGTCGCTTACAGGTGCAGATAACCCGCTGAACAACGTTAGTGATGGGGATCACTGATTACAATTATTACCCGCGAACAATGATTTCCCAGTAAGTGCAGGTCAACTGCAGTTCCGGAATTAGGCCTAACCGTCATTCCTGAAAAAATGAAAAACTTACGTGTGCAAACCACAGGTGCTGTAGCTTGCTTAACAGCTCGCCAGCCGTTCTCACTCCCAGTATGGATTACACGTGATTGCACAAAGGTTAGAAAGGGTACCGTATCCCCAGATAACATGTATGGATAGCGTACACATTCAAAATATATGTCTCAGGAGGCAGGCTCAGACGGTGTTAGGCCCAGTATGGATTGCACGTGATTGCACAAAGGTTAGAAAGGGTACCGTATCCCCGGATAACATGTATGGATAGCGTACACATTCAAAATATATGTCTCAGGAGGCAGGCTCAGACGGTGTTAGGCCCAGTATGGATTGCACGTGATTGCACAAAGGTTAGAAAGGGTACCGTATCCCCGGATAACATGTATGGATAGCATACACATTCAAAATATATGTCTCAGGAGGCAGGCTCAGATGGTGTTAGGCCCAGTATGGATTGCACGTGATTGCACAAAGGTTAGAAAGGGTACCGTATCCCCGGATAACATGTATGGATAGCGTACACATTCAAAATATATGTCTCAGGAGGCAGGCTCAGACGGTGTTAGGCCCAGTATGGATTGCACGTGATTGCACAAAGGTTAGAAAGGGTACCGTATCCCCGGATAACATGTATGGATAGCGTACACATTCAAAATATATGTCTCAGGAGGCAGGCTCAGATGGTGTTAGGCCCAGTATGGATTGCACGTGATTGCACAAAGGTTAGAAAGGGTACCGTATCCCCGGATAACATGTATGGATAGCGTACACATTCAAAATATATGTCTCAGGAGGCAGGCTCAGATGGTGTTAGGCCCAGTATGGATTGCACGTGATTGCACAAAGGTTAGAAAGGGTACCGTATCCCCGGATAACATGTATGGATAGCGTACACATTCAAAATATATGTCTCAGGAGGCAGGCTCAGACGGTGTTAGGCCCAGTATGGATTGCACGTGATTGCACAAAGGTTAGAAAGGGTACCGTATCCCCGGATAACATGTATGGATAGCGTACACATTCAAAATATATGTCTCAGGAGGCAGGCTCAGACGGTGTTAGGCCCAGTATGGATTGCACGTGATTGCACAAAGGTTAGAAAGGGTACCGTATCCCCGGATAACATGTATGGATAGCGTACACATTCAAAATATATGTCTCAGGAGGCAGGCTCAGACGGTGTTAGGCCCAGTATGGATTGCACGTGATTGCACAAAGGTTAGAAAGGGTACCGTATCCCCGGATAACATGTATGGATAGCGTACACATTCAAAATATATGTCTCAGGAGGCAGGCTCAGACGGTGTCAGGCACAGTATGGATTTGACGGCCCAGATTACACAGCGGAGGAGCAGGGAGAGGTAAAGATTGCAAATGCTGGGGCCCTGCCCAAGCAAGGGGGGCCCACTCGTGGGCGTCGGTACTGGCACTGGGCCCCTCATAGTACAGCGGTGTGTCTGACGGCGGGTGTGCACCACCACCGTCAGAGACACTTGATTGCACTATGAGGGACCCTGTGCCAGTGCCTGCGCCCAAGAGTCGGCCTACCCACCTGTCCAGGGCAATGGCACTCGCACGGTGTCGTGCGCTAGGTGGTGACCCCGGCCATGGGGGGGGAGGCAGCACAGTTAGGGAGTTTTAGAAAGTGGCATATGTTGATGTTGGACATTCAGCTGATGCAAAAGGCGAAATAGGTCAAGTCCCAGGAAGAGGTGGACCAAAGCAAGCCATTTTTCTGTCACCCTATGTGTCATCAGGGGAAGGTGGGACAAAATCCTTGGAAACCCATGCATGGTTCATTTTAATGAAGGTTAGACCATCCACATTTTGGGTTGACAGACGGGTCCTTTTTTCTGTCAGGATTGATCCAGCTGCACTGATGACTCTTTCCGATAGCACACTTGCAGCTGGGCAAGCGAGCTCCTGTAAGGCATATTGGGCCAATTCAGGCCAGGTGTCCAGTTTAGCGGCCCAATAGTCAAAGGGGAATGACCTGTGTGGGAGAACATCGATATGGGAGGAAAAGTAGTTTGTAACCATGGTTGACAACTGCTGTCTCCTGTCACTTTCCATCGATGCAGTATTACCAGTTGTGTGAGCGGTATTTGAAAAATCAGTCCACAACATTGTCATGAAACCCCTGTCTTCAACGCCTCTTCTGCTGTGTGCACCACGAACACCTCTGCCAAGCTGCCCCCGGCCCGTACGGCTCGTGTTAGAACCATCACCGCTGCTGTGTGCTGGGAATGCCTCAAGCAACCGATTTACCAGAGTTGCTTGTTTATTAGCCAATATTAGGTCAAGGTTCTCCTGTGGCATGATGTTTTGTAATTTGCCTTTATAGCGTGGATCCAGGATGCTGGCCAACCAGTAGTCTTCATCGTTCATCATTTTGGCAATGCGTGGGTCCCTTTTTAGGATCTGCAAGGCATAATCTGACATGTGGGCCAATGTTCCTGGTGTCAATGATGCACTGCGAGTGCTGGTTGGAGGAGCACTTTCTGGCAAATCCACATCCCTCCAGTCACGCACAAACCCTCTACTAGACCTTGCCACGCCAACATTTTCACTTGCCCCACGAGATGCATCCTCCTCCCCTAAGTAATCATCCCCATCATCATCCTCCTCCTCCTCTTCTTCCTCCACCTCGTCCAGGAGAGGTCCCTGAGCAGACAATGGCTGAATGTCATCAAGGATTCCCTCCTCCTCTTCCTCCTCATCAACATTGGCTGCAGACGCCTGTTCCTTAAGGTGCGTCAAAGTTTGCATGAGCAGACGCATAAGTGGGATGCTCATGCTTAGGATGGCGTCGTCTGCGCTTACCAGCCGTGTGCATTCCTCAAAACACTGAAGGACTTTACAGAGGTCTTTCAGCTTCGACCACTGCACACCTGTCAACTCCATGTCTGCTCTCAAAGTGCCTGGCCGTGTATCCTCCCACAAATGCATTATGGCCTGCCTCTGCTCGCACAGCCGCTCCACCATGTGCAGGGTGGAGTTCCACCTTGTTGCAATGTCGATAATGAGGCGGTGGTTGGGAAGGTGGAGCAATCGCTGCAGCTTCTGCATACGAACGGAGTGTACAGGCGACCGGCGGATGTGCGCGCACAGTCTTCGCACCTTCTGGAGCAGGGCTGTTAACTCCGGATAATTTTTGAGGAAGCACTGCACCACCAGGTTCAAGGTGTGAGCCAAGCAAGGTATGTGGCTGAGTTTTGAAAGGGCTATGGCTGCCACAAAATTACGGACGTTATCACTAACTACCTTGCCTGCCTCAAGATGTACACTGCCCAGCCATGACTCAGTTTGTCGCTTCAAGTACTCGGCCAGCACCTCGGCGGTATGTCTGTTGCCCAAACACATCATCTGCAACACAGCCTGCTGACGCTTTCCACTAGCTGCTCGATAGGGGGACACATTGTGTGCAACAGTGGCAGCTGCAGATGGAGTGCTCGTACGACTGCGCTCTGTGGACGAGCTTTCGCTTCTGGAGGAGGAGGAGGAGGAGGAGGAGGGTGGAACGCCTACAGCCAACTGTTTCCTATACCGTGGGCTAGGCAGCACTGTCCCACCACCGCTGTCCCCTGTGGACCCTGCATCCACCACATTAACCCAGTGCGCAGTGATGGACACGTAACGGCCCTGGCCATGCCGACTGGACCATGCATCAGTAGTGAGGTGCACCTTTCCGCTCACTGACTGCTTGAGTGCATGGACAATGCGGTCTTTCACATGATGGTGGAGGGCTGGGATGGCTTTGCGAGAGAAGAAGTGGCGACTGGGTAGGTCATATCGTGGTACTGCATAGGCCATGAGTTCGCGGAAAGCTGTGCTTTCCACCAACCGAAAGGGCATCATCTCAAACGAGATTAGTTTGGCAATATGGGCGTTCAAACCCAGTGTACGCGGATGAGAGACTGAGTACTTTCTTGACCTACTCATAGTGTCTGGGAGGGTGAGCTGGACTTGAGAGCTGCATATGGTGGAAGTAGCGGTGGACAGGGCGGACTGAGAGAGGGTTGATGATGGTGATGGAGTTGGTGTTCTTTCTGATGGCCTAGAATCAGTCTTTCGTTGATATAACAGTGGGATTCCCTGACTGCTGTGGCCTTGCAACGACACCTCAACATGTGCTGCTGTGCTAACCGGTGGGCTTACAGTGGGGGAAACAATGTAGCGTTGCTGACTACCTTCGTTGTGATCAGTTGCACATGTGGCACTTGAGGTTTGGTGTTGTGTCCACGCTTGCAAGTGCATGCTGGTTAAATGTCTAAGCATGCAACTTGTATTCAAATTTTTCAGATTTTTCCCTCGGCTAAAGGTCTTTGCGCACTTCTTACAGATAACCTTGGCCTGATCATGAGGATTTTGTTCAAAAAAGTGCCACATTGCACTCTTCCTACTTTGGCAGACATTTTGCGGCCTAGCACGCTGTGATCTTTTGACCCTCTGGACAAGCTGTCCAGCAACTCTTTTGATGTTTGGAACCTGTCTTTGGAGTGCTCCGGGCCTGCCAGATAACAGCTGTTGCGATGTCGATGTCTGCTTTGGATGCTCCTCATCTGAGCTATTGGAAGCAGCACCCTCTTCCCCCAATGGATGCCAATCTGGGTCAACAACTGGGTCATCCATCACCTCCTCTTCTATGTCATGTGCACCTTCCTCTCTGTCACCGTGTATTGTGGTATAGTGTGCGGGAAGGGGCACCTGAGTCTCATCAGGGTCAGAATCTGGCTCTGTACACTGCGAGGACAATGTAGTGCTCTGAGTGAATGTACCAGCAGAATCATCCATCAGCAGCTGTGCATCAGTGCACTCCATGTCAGATTTATCTTGGCCTGGGTAATTCACCATTTCACTTGATAATCCAGGCATGGTATGTGAAAACAGCTCCATGGAGTAATCAGTAGTATGGCCTGCGTCATCCTTCAATCTTGGTTGGAGTGAAGGACACAAGGAAAGGTGTGGTTCATGAACATGAGCCTCCAATGACGACTCAGTGCTTTTACTTTTTACAACTGAAGAAGAGGAGGCGATAGAGCTGGAGGCTGAGTCAGCAATGTAAGACAAAACTTTTTCCTGATGCTCTGGCTTTAAAAGCGGTTTGCCAACTCCTAGAAAACTAAGCGTTCGAGGCCTTATGTAGCCAGACGATGACGCAGGCTCAACACCTCCTGCATTCGGTCCTATTTTGCTCTTGCCACTACCATCAGATCCACCACCAACACCATCATTACCAGCTGCCAACCCCCGCCCAATTCCACGGCCTCTTCCACCAGCCTTCCTCATTTTTGGTAGAAATGTAGACAAAATCCAACAAACTATATAGTATGTAAAACATGGTACAAGGTGTCTATAGGACAGGGGAGATTTTGAATTTCTGCACACACTTTTGGACACTGGACACTTTTGGATTGTGTGAGGCCCAATGAATATCTGAGCGCTATGTGACAGGCTCGATGGCACAGCTGTGACCTAAGTGACTAGAGGATAAGGGAGATTTTGAATCTCTGCACACACTTTTGGACACTGGACACTTTTGGATTGTGTGAGGCCCAATGAATATCTGAGCACTATGAGACAGGCTCGATGGCACAGCTGTGACCTAAGTGACTAGAGGATAAGTGAGATTTTGAATCTCTGCACACACTTTTAGGACACTGGACACTTTTGGATTGTGTGAGGCCCAATGAATATCTGAGCGCTATGTGACAGGCTCGATGGCACAGCTGTGACCAAAGTGACTAGAGGATAAGTGAGATTTTGAATCTCTGCACACACTTTTGGACACTGGACACTTTTGGATTGTGTGAGGCCCAATGAATATCTGAGCGCTATGTGACAGGCTCGATGGCACAGCTGTGACCAAAGTGACTAGAGGATAAGTGAGATTTTGAATCTCTGCACACACTTTTGGACACTGGACACTTTTGGATTGTGTGAGGCCCACTGATATCTGAGCGCTATGTGACAGGCTCGATGGCACAGCTGTGACCTAAGTGACTAGAGGATAAGTGAGATTTTGAATCTCTGCACACACTTTTGGACACTGGACACTTTTGAATTGTGTGAGGCCCACTGATATCTGAGCGCTATGTGACAGGCTCGATGGCACAGCTGTGACCTAAGTGACTAGAGGATAAGGGAGATTTTGAATCTCTGCACACACTTTTGGACACTGGACACTTTTGGATTGTGTGAGGCCCACTGATATCTGAGCGCTATGTGACAGGCTCGATGGCACAGCTGTGACCTAAGTGACTAGAGGATAAGTGAGATTTTGAATCTCTGCACACACTTTTGGACACTGGACACTTTTGGATTGTGTGAGGCCCACTGATATCTGAGCGCTATGTGACAGGCTCGATGGCACAGCTGTGACCTAAGTGACTAGAGGATAAGTGAGATTTTGAATCTCTGCACACACTTTTGGACACTGGACACTTTTGGATTGTGTGAGGCCCAATGAATATCTGAGCGCTATGTGACAGGCTCGATGGCACAGCTGTGACCTAAGTGACTAGAGGATAAGTGAGATTTTGAATCTCTGCACACACTTTTGGACACTGGACACTTTTGGATTGTGTGAGGCCCAATGAATATCTGAGCACTATGAGACAGGCTCGATGGCACAGCTGTGACCTAAGTGACTAGAGGATAAGTGAGATTTTGAATCTCTGCACACACTTATGGACACTGGACACTTTTGGATTGTGTGAGGCCCAATGAATATCTGAGCGCTATGTGACAGGCTCGATGGCACAGCTGTGACCTAAGTGACTAGAGGATAAGGGAGATTTTGAATCTCTGCACACACTTTTGGACACTGGACACTTTTGGATTGTGTGAGGCCCAATGAATATCTGAGCGCTAT
This sequence comes from Dendrobates tinctorius, assembly GCF_039654945.1. NCBI lineage: Eukaryota > Metazoa > Chordata > Amphibia > Anura > Dendrobatidae > Dendrobates > Dendrobates tinctorius. Next base: position 43,664,752 of record NW_027361676.1, on the reverse strand, counting down.
GTGACAGGCTCGATGGCACAGCTGTGACCAAAGTGACTAGAGGATAAGGGAGATTGGATTGCTTTTAAAAAAGCAGTTTGCGGAGCAGTGGGTAAACAGCAATGCCAGCCTGTCAGGAAGCCTTAAAAGGCAGCCCAACAACCAACACTACTGATACACCACAATATAGAATCCCCTTGCACTGCACACACAGTGACTGGTGTGTTGTGCAGGCCAAATTGTTATCAGCAGCAGAAGCAGTTTTTTTTTCTTCTCAGCAGGACAAAAAAAAAAATTGGGCTTGCTTTTAAAAAAGCAGTTTGAGGCCCAATGAATATCTGAGCGCTATGTGACAGGCTCGATGGCGCAGCTGTGACCAAAGTGACTAGAGGATAAGGGAGATTGGATTGCTTTTAAAAAAGCAGTTTGCGGAGCAGTGGGTAAACAGCAATGCCAGCCTGTCAGGAAGCCTTAGAAGGCAGCCCAACAACCAACACCACTGATACACCACTATATAGCCTCCCCTTGCACTGCACACACAGTGACTGGTGTGTTGTGCAGGCCAAATCGCTAGCAGCAGAAGCAGTTTTTCTGTCTTCTTCCCTGCCTAACGCTCTCCCTACAGAATCAGCAGCAACCTCTCCCTATGCTAAGATCGGCAGAAGTAAGATGGAGGTCGGCGTGCACGCCCTTTTATACCCCCTGTGACGCCCACCAAAGCAAGCCAATCACTTGCATGCCCTTCTGAAAGATGGTGGTGACCCGTGCCTATGTCATCACATTGCCCACAGTGTCCGTGGATCCTGATTGGCTGAAAAAGAGCGCAAAACAAACTTTTGAAACGCGACTTTGGCGCGTAAGTCGCCAACCTCGTGGCCGACCTCATCCTAGGGTCGGGTTTCGTTTCATGAAACCCGACTTTGCCAAAAGTCGGCGACTTTTGAATTTTTTCGACCTGTTTCGCTCAACTCTAGGCAGAAGCTCTGTCCTTGGGGCGTCATGTGACGTTCGTAGGCGTTGGCATAGTAACTGGGTCTGCCTGCACATATCAATGAGCTCAACTGCCATTTCAATCGCCTCAGGGCACGTTTTGCCATTTCCCATTGAAAAGCATTGGAGACAGTGCATTCCAATGACGGGAAAAAAAAATTTCAACCGCAAATTGCGCAAAAAACTACAAATCCGATCGACACGAAAAATACTTAGCACACCTCTCGTGTTCGCTGGCTTCGAAACGACACCTCAACGGAGTCTGTGCGTGTAGCGGTTCGGGCCGCATTAATTGCTGAAATCAACTTAATAATAATAAGAAGAAGATAGCAGCGTTCGGATTACAATATAGTGGTTTTTTCAAACCACTATAATAACAAATCACAATCATTTTTTACATTACTGACCACAATGAGCATCAACCTTTTCTTAGGAATTAAAGAAGAATATGCAGATAAATAATCCAGTTCACATTATTTGCACTCAATAGTTAACCTGACTGCATTACTAACAGCTATGAAATAGTCCATATTATAAGGGTGCATCACTATAAGAAAAAACTGTTTAGAATTTCATCCAGAAAAGTGGGACAATTTTTTCTCAGTTATCATCTGTGTGCAGTCCATATACAATCCGTTTTTGACAACAGCTATTAATCATTTACAAGACCATTTCCAGTTTAAAAATGTTACAGAATTACAACTTATCGGTAAAAATTGGATGCTATACTTTGTCATCCTTTTTCTTTTGCACCCATAGGCTTAGGCCGCTTTCACACTTCAGGCTTTCGGTATCTGGCATGGTGCGGCAAAAATCCGGACTACCGGATCCGGCCGCAAACGCAGACACCGGATCCTTCTTTCTGCAGGATATATTCCTGGCAGAGAAGGTTTCCGGGCATGCGCAGTGTGAAAAACCGGTCCGGCGTTGGGAAAAAATGTTGCATGCAACGTTTTTTCCAGACGCCGGACCGGCTATTTTCTCTGGATCCGGAAAAAAACAGACACGCCGCATTGCCATCCGGCGCAATGAAACAGCATGGGGAAAAAGCCGGATCTGGTCGTAACAGGCGCCGGATCCGGCAGTCCGGTTTTTCGCCGCACCATGCCGGATACCGAAAGCCTGAAGTGTGAAAGCGGCCTTAAATAGCCACATTCACACATTAGTATTTTACCTTAGTAGTTGTAAGCCAAAATCAGGAGTGGAATAGTCAGAGGAAAAGTATAATAGAAACACGTCACCACTTCTGCATTGTGTCTTACAATACTGATGTAAAATACTGATCAAATACTGAACATGTGAATGTGGTGAATGGGTGAGTTTCATACGATTTTTGGAAGAAAACCATGAATGCTGCGATTTTTATTCACATACAGATTTGGTCAGTGAAAAAAATTGTTCACCTGCACTTTCCTATTGAATAACATTAGTCTGAGTTTGGTCTTCTTTGTTAATGGATCGCACTCGGGCCAGAAATATAGTCATGTGCACAAGCCCTTAAAGAGTTCATGTTATGAGAACATTTGTGAAATGAGCAGTGACTGTGTCTGTTGGCAAACACATAGGAACATGGAAGAAAATATTGGTTTCATTCACTAGCATCAAGCATAGATCTTAAAAGATTAAACTGTTACAATAAGCACACAAAATATTGAAAAGTTGCATGACTTTTTATTACACATTGATTACATTTTATTTATATACAAAGAGAAAACCCCTTTAATATAGAATTCCTTGAATCTGAACACAATTTGTTTTTCTAAATTGGCACATTTTAATGTATAAGTAGATTTGCTACTTTTAGAAATAAAGCAATGTGCGTTGAGAAGTGTTGAGTAACCATACATTTCAAGCAGACACCTGTGACTACATTGGCTTCTCTTGTCACTGAAGCAGTACAATACCCTGAGAAAGCATGGAAGTGCAGAGGCAGTCAGCTGCAACCAATGTATTACTGATGAATGTGTGCAGACAGGTTGTCCAAGCTTATGCTACATCAAGCATATTTTATCCTAATTTAGTTAAAGGCTTATTCTTTTGTTTACAATAAACCTAAAATACATAAAAGAAGCACACAAGATGACTGCGTGACCAAATTCTTAGAAAAGTTCATGAAAAAGTGTTGTCACCTATGAGTTTACTTATAATACCTGAATAGTAGGAAATATAAGCGATGCAGAAGAGATTTTAGAAATACGAATTTCAGTCATTAGGCCACGCTTGCAAAGTTCAGTGTTTGGTCAGTATTTTACATCAGTTTTTGTAAACCAAAATCAGAAGCGGAGCAATCAGATGAAAAGTATAATAGAAACCTGTCACCACTTCTGTATTTTTAACCCACTCCTAATTTTGGCTTACAAATACTGAGGTAAAGTACTGATCAATTACTGAACATGTAACATAGTAACATAGCTTTGAAGGCTGAAGGAAGACCTTATGTCCATCTAGTTCAGCCTATTTTTAGTGCAGCTGTTCTGCATTGTTGATCCTGGGGAAGGCAAAAAACCCACAGAGTAGAAGCCAATTTTCTCCATAGGGAAAAAAATTCCTTCCCCTAAGCTGGGTCAACCATCTACCTATAATATTCTGTTATTCGTAACCTTCTATACTGTTACTCACAAGAAAAGCATCCATTCCTTTCTTAAATTCATTCAGTGAATTGGCCATCACCACTTCCTCAGGAAGAGAATTCCAGAGCCTCACTGCTTTTACCATGAAGAACCCTCTTCTATGCTGGTGCAGAAATTGTCTTTCCTCCAAACGAAGAGAATGCCCCCTTGTTCTTGTCACAGTCCTTGGTACAAACAGTTCATTGGAGAAATCTCTGTATTGCCCTCTGATATACTTGTACATATATATTAGGTCTCCCCTAAGTCTTCTCTTTTCTAGAGTAAATAGACCTAATTTTGATAACCTTTCTGGGTATTGTAGTGAACCAACTCCATTTATCATTTTAGTAGCCCGCCTTTGAACCCTTTCAAGTTCAGTAATGTCTTTCTTGAGCACCGGCGTCCAAAATTGCACACAATACTCCAAGTGTGGTCTGACGAGTGATTTGTACAGAGGGAGAATTAAGTTTTCATCTCGTGTCCCCAGACCTCTTCTAATGCATCCCATGACCCTATTTGCTTTGGTGGCAGCTGCCTGACCCTGGGCACTCCAATTTAGCTTCTTATTGACTAAGATGCCTAAGTCTTTTTCCATGTCTGATTTCCCCAGCAGTTTCCCATTTAGTAAGTACTTATAGCATCTGTTTCTCCTTCCCATGTGCATAACCTTACACTTATCTGTGTTAAACCTCATTTGCCATTTTTCAGCCCAATTCTCCAATTTACTCAAATCTGTCTGTAGTTGCAAACTGTCCTCCTTTGTGTTAACTACCTTACATAGTTTTGTATCATCTGCAAATAATGATATTTTACTGTGTAAGCCATCCACTAGATCATTAATAAATATATTAAATAGTAGGGGCCCAATACAGAACCCTGGCCCAATCTGAGTATGCCCCATTAGTAACCACTCTTTGTTTTCTATCACTAAGCCAGCTACCTACCCATCTACACACATTTTCCCCTAGCCCAAGCTTTCTCATCTTACTTACCAATTTTTTATGTGGGACAGTGTCAAATGCTTTAGAGAAGTTGAGATAAATGACATCCAATGATTCTCCTTAGTCCATTTGAGAGCTTACATCCTCCTAGAAGCTGATCAGGTTAGTTTGACAGGAGCGATCCTTCATAAATCCATGTTGATATGGAGTTAAACATTTCTTAACATTGAGTTATTCCATAATGGTATCCCTTAGAAACCCTTCCAAAATTTTACCCACAACAGATGTTAAGCTTACCGGCCTATTGTTTCCAGGTTCCCTTTTACACCCCTTTTTGAATATTGGTACCACATTTGCTTGCCGCCAATCAAAAGGAACAGACCCTGTTTCTATAGAGTCTTTCAATATAAGGAATAGAGGCCTGTCTATCACATTACTTAACTCCCTTAATACCCGAGGGTGAATGCCATCAGGGCCTGGTGATTTGTCAATTTTAATCTTACTAAGGCGGTTCGGCACTTCTTCCTGGGTTAGGCAGGTAATACTTAATGGGGAGTTTACATTATCACTCTGCATTTCCCCTGGCAAATCCTTTTCCTGTGTGAACACTGTAGATAAAAAAGTATTTAAACATTTGCTTTTCCCACATCGCTCTCTATGATTTCACCCTCATTGTTCTTTAAAGGGCCGACACCATCAATTTTAATCTTTTTACTGTTTATATAATTAAAGAATAGTTTGGGGTTTGTTTTACTTTCCTTAGCAATGAGTCTCTCAGTTTCCACTTTTGCTAAATGTATTTGTTTTTTACACATTTTATTTTTTTCTCTATAACTTTTTAATGCTTCTTCATTGCCTTCTTGTTTTAGCTTCCTAAATGCCTTGTTCTTGTTATTTATTGCCCTTTTTACATCCTTATTTAGCCACATTGGTGTTCTCCTGTTCCTAGCCCTTTTATTTCTGTACGGTATGGCTAGCTCACATTGGGTGTGAAAACTGATTTAAATATTTCCCATTTATTTTCTGTGCTCCTATTTTTGAGGACATTGTCCCAATCAATTCGGCAAAGGTCCTCTCTAAGCTGATCAAACTTTGCTTTCCTGAAATTCAGCGTTTTCGTAACCCCTTTCCAGGGCACCTTACTGAAGGACAAGTGGAATTGTATTATATTGTGGTCACTGTTCCGTAGGTGCCCATCGACTCGTACTTCTGTTATTCTATCTGGCCTGTTGCTTAAAATTAAGTTCAGAAGGGCTGTCCCTCTAGTTGGGCCCTGCACAAGTTGTGACAGATAATTATTCTTGGTCACTGACAGAAATTGGTTTCCTTTCTGAGATATGCAGGTTTCAGATTCCCAGTCTATGTCGGGGTAGTTGAAGTCCCCCATAGTAATCACCTCATTGTGATTTGCTGCTTTGTCTATTTGTTTCAATAATACATTTTCAGTGGTTTCTGTTATATTTGGTGGCTTATAACAAACCCCTATGAGGATTTTATTACTTTTCCCTCCTTGTACCTCCACCCATAGAGACTCCACCTCTTCATTTCCCTCTTGTATATCTTCTCTTAGTGTGGGCTTTAAAGTGGACTTTATATATAGACAGACTCCACCCCCTTTCCTTTTTTAAGATCCCTCCTAAACAAATCATATCCTTCTAAGTTAGCCGCCCAGTCATAGCTGTCGTCTAACCATGTCTCAGTTATTCCTACTGTCGTATTTTTCCTCATACATTACCAACTCCAGATCTTCAGTCTTATTGGTCAGGCTTCTTGCGTTGGTCAGCATGCAGGAAAGAAGTTTTGCTTCATTTTTCTTAGCTTCCTTCTGAGTACCCTGTCTTGGGTCCTCTTTACCACATCTAGTATCCTTGATTAGTTTGTCCTTCTGCTGCATGTTCTTGCCTGCTGTTTTTCCTTCCATCCCCTCTTCTTCTAGTTTAAAGCCCTCCTGATGAGTGTGGCAAGTCTTCTGGCGAATGTGTGTTTCCCAGGTTTTGTGAGATGTATCCCATCTCTTGCGAGAAGTCCATCGTAGAGGTAATTTACGCCATGGTCCAAGAATCCAAATCCTTGCTGCCTGCACCACCGTCATAGCCAGTTGTTCACCTCTAGTATCCTATTCAATCTTCTGATGCCATGGCCATCGACTGGGAGGATTGATGAGAAAACAACCTGTACATTCCATTCCTTTATTTTCTTCCCCATAATTTCAAAGTCTTTGCAGGTAACTTTCCTGAAGACATGTGAACACAAGGAATAGCCCTATTTCTGGCTACTAGGACTCACTCACATTACCATATATATGGTCAAAGTGCTTTCAGTGAAAAAAAAGTCACTTGGGCTAATGCTATTCTGTGGGGAATAGCAATTTCTTTTCACTGACCAACTCTGCATGTGAAAAAAATGCAGCATGCGCTAGTATCTTCTGTAAAGCATTACAAAATCTGCCTGTGTCCAGTTTTCCAGTAATAAATTGTTTAGTTTTTTTATATATATATATATATATATATATATTTATCCTGTTTATTCCATGCTCTCCCAAAAATTTACAAAAATGTACCACCTCTCAGACCTATTGTGTCTGGTATCGGATCCTTGTTGGAAAATCTCTGTGAGTGGTTAGATGATAGACTTCAAACTTTGGTGCAATTGTTACCCAGCTGTACTCTTTATTCTATACATGTTTTAAATGCTATGAAGAACATTCAATGATTGGTAAATTATACCTGCATAACGTGTGATATAAATGCGCTGTACACTTCGATAATGCATAAATTCGCATTAGTTGCTTTGAATGATCAACTGTTCAAAAATACTTATTATTCTGAGGAATTATAGCAATTTATACTCAATGTTAATCACTTTTTATTGAAAAACAATTACTTTACTTTTATGGACAAATTTTTTTTCTACAATGTCAAGGCTGTTCCATGGGCGCTAAGTTTTCACCCTCGCTGGCCATATGCCTCATTTAACCCTTGTTTGTCTGATGTTTTTTGGTATGGACTTATCATAGATAATGTCCTCATCATAGATATGACCATACTGAACTTTATCAAATACATTGTTGGGGCAGCAAAGATGGATAAGCTCTCCACAGGCAGGTCTGTGTCACAGGGCAGTTAGGATGTTAAAAGTGATGATAGTGGCTGTTGTGGTGAGTGCGATGCAGGACAGGTGAGACGCAAATGACTCAGATGACAAAGCAGGGTGCAGTTTCCAATGCTTTACTCACAGTTCTCTTGTGCACAGATGCCTGCTTAGTGCCGTGTTCTCCAGGTGAGGGGTCCAGCAAACTCCCAGATAGATTGGGATACACCTTTCCATGACTCCTTTCTGTGTGTTTCCCTCCTGGTCATTTCACTGCACTGGTTTCCACTTCTTCTGTCCAGCACCTTCACAAACAGTGTCCCCAAACAAAATAAATGTGGGTGTGGCTGAGGTATGGACAGCGACCCTAGCCTCCGGCTTGCTAGCTGAGTCTTGTAGTCCTCCACTAGTCTTAGGGGCCAGGTCCCTCCACTTCTGGATACGGGCCCCATGGGTGGCTTCCGCACTTCCCATGCCCCAAAGACCCCTTCTGTCCTCCCAGGGGGCTTCCTTCAGGCTTCCCTCACATCTTTCTCTCTAGCTCTTCCTACTGCAGTCCTTCTCCTTCTCTGTCTACTCATGTTCTCACTAATTCACCTCAGACCCTGTCAGCCCTCGCTTCTTCTCTCACTCCCCTCTGACTGACTGACTAAATCGTTCCAGAACAATCTTCTTACCTCAGCACTAAATCCTCCCACCATCTGACACTCTCTAAAGCTCCTCCCCTTTTCCTACCTTCCCCACTCATTCCCAAATACCCTTTCCTAGCCAGCCTGGATGAGGCCATCCTCCCTAAGGGTACACCCAGATGCACTGACTGAACTGGTGTGTGTTGGGTGCGAGTGTTAGAGTCCTGGGTAGTGCTCCCTCCTTACCTGAGAGTGGGATACCACACCTCTGGATAAGGTGCAGCACCTCAGGGGTGCCACATTCCCCCATTAACTCAGCACATCCACTGGCTGGAGCAAAGTAAAAACAGGTGTTACAGAGAAACATACAAAATTTTCTGAAATGCATTTCAACTGGGTAAAATATTTGAATAAACAACTCTTCTTCCCTTTATGGGAGGCACTTTATATTTAAACGTTACAAATAACTACTATCTTTATAAATATACATTTGATAACACTATCCTCACTATCGAAAACTATCTAAGACATGGATTCTAAGCAAAGAAAACTAGCAAAATATTAAATATAAATTATTTGCAAAACAATATAACTATACTATCAATAAAACGATTCCCATCAAATGCAACAAAGTTCAGTGGCATCCTGAACCTGGGTATTCTTCCTCTCTAGTGCAATATGGGGGACCCATCTCAAACCCCCTTGGGCGTGGCTACAAATACTGGGACTGAGCCTGATACCTCATGCATGGCCCATGGCTGACTGCTGTTGTACCATTTGCAAATTTCTACTGTGGGTCAATTGATACCTCTTTTACTGGTGTCTGCCCCTAATTTAAGCTGTTTGGTAAGATTTCTGTCACTTCTTAACTTGTTGTCTATGAATTTGTTTTATGCCTCCCATTGAATCCAACAGAGTTTGGGTATGTATGTCGAACCGTTTGGTGAACTGTTCGATGAATGGAGGTCCGTTTGTCGAATCCGAACCAAACCGTACCTTGAAAGGTTTGCTCATCTCTATCTAGGAATACCCTAAAATTTGGTTTACTTAATTTATTATTTTTTAAAATCCTTTTTAATTTTTGCCTTATAAAGAAGTCAATATACAGTAAAGAATCTCTCAACACTTTTTTCCTGTAAACTCTAATTTCTCTTTGATTTTGAATGTTTTATTGACCTTCCTTTTAAGTGGAGTAAAAGTGTGGTACTATTGTTCTCAGCAGTGATCTGGGAGTCAGACATACTTCCATCAACTCCTTGCTGTTGTCGTTTCATTTCGCTCTTTTTGCATCCATTTGACCATTTTCACTGGCTCCCAGACCTCCTTGTAGGGTCTGCTGGAAAAGTGCTCAGATTTCCCATTGATTCCCATTATACTTGATACTTGAAATGAGCAACCGAGAATTCAGAATTGCTTGGTTCAAGTAGTAAGCTTGCAAGCATTTTAGTACTTGCTGTTTCCTTAACAATACAATATCATTCTGATGCCCATGTTCATTCACCCCCTCCCCTGATATGTCATTATAGAATAAATTATGCAAATATATGATAGAACTAAATATGCAGAGAGCTCTGCTGATAGTGTCTTCTATTGCTAACTACCTTCTCTATTCCTTATCTATTTGTATATCAGTATTGTTTGGATGCTGATATATTGCTTAGGCCGGGGTCACACTTTGCAAGAAACTTGCACGGGTCTTGCGCATCAATACCTGACACTGCCATTGGCACTCAGGACTGGAGTGTGTGGCTGCATGTATCTGTATGCAGCTGAGCGCTCTGGTCCAAGTGCCAGCTGCAGTGTCGGGTATTTAGACGGGAGACTCGTGTGAGTTTATCGCAAGTGTGACCCCGGCCTTAGAAGGTTTAAAGTCTTATTTCTTTTTCTTTATTAGTAATCTTAGAGGACTTGAAACTGTGATTGTCTAATCGTTTAAATTATTTATGGTGTGGCAGACCGATTCACTCGGCTGCACACGATGGTAGACAGTGGAACACTGTCTCTTTAAGACTCTCACTGGTTTATTAGGAGTGCTTCATAAGACAATGCTGTGTTATTAAAATAAAATAAGGCCTTCCTGGCCTAAGAAAAAACAAAGCAAAACTTACAGCAGAGTCCGTGCTGTTGCGGGGATCCGCCCGCTCAGGGAAAAAAACAACATATACAGGTTCAGCTTCCTTGTTTTAACACCCAGCACTGGAGTTCCACTCTACAGGCTTACTGAACACTGAATGCTTCTGAAGACCTACTATTTAAACCTCAGACCACACCCTGGGGGTGGAGATAAGATGGACCATCTCCTACCCCCTCTGTGGTTGGCAACAAAAACCCAGCCCTTAAAATCACAGATTAACCTATATCAACACATAGTATGCTGGAGGAAACTTTTGGGCTTCAAAGCAATTAAGCTAATTGCCTCAGTGAAGCATATCTCAATTCCAGCACTATGCCAGTGACTTTGTAACATATTTTTGGCACCTTCACTCACTAAGAAGGGAAGTCTGGACAGGGCATTTGCACTACCATGCAGCTTCCCTGGCCTATGCTCGCTGTGGAATCTGATGTCATAGAGTCAGAAACCACCTAGTCACTTGGGCTTTGTTCCCATTTCTTTCCTTCATCAATCGCAAGGGCACATGGTCTGACATTAATCGGATCTTCTGGCCTAAAGGGGGCTTTACACATAACGATATTGCTAGCAATATCGCTAAAGCGTCACCGATTTTGTGAAGCAGCAGCGATATTGCCAGCGATATCGCTATGTGTGATACTTACCTCTGACCGGCTCCCCCGCTGGCTATCGCTGATCGCACAAGCTGCTTCCTGCTGGCGCCGACGAGCGATGCCTGGATGTGGGCGGGAGGACGTCATCATCGCCGCGTCTGAAAAGTAAGTAACGACCGCTGCTGCGTCGTTACGTCGCTGTGAGATCTGCCTGTTTGGCAGCTCACTAGCGACCATTTAGCGATGCACCAGTGATCCTGACTGGGTCATATCGTGGTCGGGATCGCTGGCGCATTGCTTGTCATCTGCACCTCAAAAACATTTCTAGAATTCGACCTTTTCTTACTTTTGACTCTGCAAAAACTCTTACTGTTTCTCTTATTCATTCTCGTCTCGACTATTGTAACTCTCTTCTAATCGGTCTCCCTCTTACCAAACTCTCCCCTCTCCAATCTGTCTTGAATGCTGCAGCCAGGATCATATTCCTCACCAATCGTTACACCGATGCCTCTACCTTGTGCCAGTCATTACACTGGCTACCCATGGACTCCAGAATTCAGTATAAACTTATTACCCTCAGCCACAAAGCCCTCCATGGCTCAGCACCACCCTACATCTCCTCCCTTGTTTCAGTATACCACCCTACCCGCGCCCTTCGTTCTGCTGATGACCTGAGGTTAGCATCCTCAATAGTCAGAACCTCCCACTCCCGTCTCCAAGACTTTACACGTGCCGCGCCAATTCTTTGGAATGCACTTCCCAGGTCAATACGATTAGTCCCCAATCCCCACAATTTTAAGCGTGCCCTGAAAATGCATTTATTCAGATTGGCCTATCGCCTCAACACATTAACCTAATCTATCCCTGTGTGGCACAGCCAAAAGTTTTACCATAACCAGATTTCCCGCATCATGTTCCCACATGCTTTATGCATCCATTAGCCCTCTGTGTTTGTACTGTTACACACTTAACATTATGGCTGGTCCATACAATCAGGGCAATTGTTACCACCCACCTTTCGTGTCTACCTCTTTCCTCATAGACTGTAAGCTTGCGAGCAGGGCCCTCTTTCGTCTTGGTATTTGTTATAATCTACTGTATGTGATTATTGTTATGCTGTAATGTCTATTGTCTGTACAAATCTCCTCTGAAACGTAAAGTGCTGCGGAATATGTCGGCGCTATAAAAATAAAATTTATTATTATTATTATTATTATTTATTGCTAAATGTAAAGGGGGCTTAACAAGTAGTACCTCAGCATGTCAGTTGATGGCTAAGCACCCTTTCTTTGATGGCATAGTTCTTTTCACAGGAGTCTAGTTTTCTACTCAGATATAGGATTATACGTTTATTGCCATCAAATATCTGGGACAACACAGCTCCCAACCTCAGAGGCACCCATCTAGAGGACGAACTCCTTTGTGATGTCAGGTGCGACCAAGACTGGCTGTTTGCATAGGGCGAGATTCAAATGCCCCATTTAGAGTAAGATCCTGCATTTGAGCAGTCCCAAAATTTCCCCCCGAAACCCCCAGTTCAGAAATATTGGCTTCATTGGTCACTTTCTCGTTCTCGTCACCAGCCAGGACATATAGTGAGAACTCATCCGCCTCTGACTGTGACAGGAATTTATCATGGTGGAACCGGCTCCTCTTTGAGTCACCTGGCACTTCCATCTTCCGCCGTATGTCCAGTCCTGCCCTATTATCACCGGGTGTAGTAGATGATTAACCACCACGACCTCATGTGTCATGGCCCCACAGTTTGTTTTATAGACACTCTAGCAACTGGGTAGTCCTTGGTGTCCCTGTGAAACCAGCGGACACCCACATGTTTTCCGGGGATCAAGTGGTGGGGGAATGTGCCCCATACCAGTGTAACAAAACTCCCCAAATCCAGGAGTCCTGACACCAGTACCCCATTTATTGTACAGGACATCTGGACATGTTGAAGCAACTATATGCGAAATTGAAGTAGTCCTTTCTCCACGCATGCCTCCTTAATCTGTATATCCGACACTTTGTCCAAGCTGCACATGGTGAAATAAAGGACACTGGAATTTTTCTTGACTTGGTGAGTGCCGCATTTTTTTCTTCATATTGCGTATTGTTACAAAACATGCCTGAGGACCCTCACTGGGCTGATAGTCCACACTGCAGGAGGGGTAGGCATAGTACAAACAGAACCTCCCTTTGATACAGTCCATCTGTTAGTAAGACTTGGGACACCGGGCGGCTGCGTGCCCGGGACCGTGACATCTTAAGCAGAGCAAGTCGTTACCAGTGACCTTTGACAACCCTTCAGTGACCCCTTGAGGCTCTGACTCCTAACAGTGGCATCTCTACTACTCCTCTTTTGGAATTCATCCTCCCTCTGGGTACCCCAGTATGGGGAAGCAACACCACCCAGCTTCCTCAGGGACCTCTTGATCACCTGGTACCTTTCTACCAGGACAACCATTTCAGGGATTCCCCTGGGAAACCCAGGTCTGCACCGGCCTGGGAAGGGAGTGGATAAATCTGCCCATTATGACCCACTCTACCATCTTGGCTGGGATGTAGGACTCAGGCTGCAACCACTTCTGAACCAGATGCAGCAAATTAAACAGTTGGGGGCGAGGGTGTTTATTACTGCAATACGCCTAGTGGTGGACCCTTTAAGCTCGGATAGACATAGTCACCACTGAGTGTGTCAGTATCTCAGTTTTTAGTTTGGTATATTCTCAGGCATCTAGTAAGGCCAAATCATTCTAAGCCTTCTGTGGCTCACCTGTTAGATAGGGGGCCAGTACCTCCACCCACTGGTCTGGTGGTAGTTTTTCCCACTCTGCTACTAGCTCAAAAACAGTCAAAAGTGCTTCAACATCATCCCCGGGGTCATCTTTTGCAATGCTCACCTTACCGCTTTCTGGATTTGAGGAAGGGACTACCGGTCTCCCACAAATGACCTCTGTGAGCAACTCAATCTGCTGCTGCTATAGTCAGAACTGGTATTGTTGCCTTTGCTGCTGTTGCTGAATCTGTTGCACAAGCCAACGACTTGTCTCCTGCTGGGCTTTCACAAGGTGCTTGACCTGGTCCTTCATGCTGTCAGATGTCGATTCCTGGCTTATGACTGCCTTCAACCAGGACATGCGGTTTATCCACAGTCATCCCACTTGCTTCCTTGGGAAATTGCCCATACTTTGAGCACCAACTTTGGTAGATTAGATTACTCTGTTGCACATGGAGGTAGATGATGGTACACTATTTCTTAAACATTCTCACTGGTTTATTAGGAGTGCTTCATGCAGAGTTATCAAAATAAAACAAGGCCTTCCTGGTCTAAGGAAAAGCAAAGCAAATCATGCAGCACAGTCCATATGGTTGAGGGGATCCACCCGCTCAGGAAAAAAAAGCAACATATACAGGTTCAGGTTCCTTGTTAGGACAACTAGCACTGGAATTCCACTCTCCGTGTCTACTGAACACTGAATGCCTCTGGAGGCCAACTATTTAAACCTCCCTCCCGTTCTATGGATGTCCACAAAAAATAGCCCTTAAAATGGCTGATTAACCCCTCTCTGAACATAGTGCAATGGTGGAAACTTCTGAGTTTCAAATCACTGAAGCTATTATCCTCAGTGAAACATATTTTCCCTTAAGTACTTTGTCAGTGACTTTGTCACGGTGGTAATAGCATAATATTGCCCCATATAGGAGGTCTGATATGAGTCTGTGACTGAGCTTCTTGGGAGAGTCAAAATGGCAATGACTCAGACCCTTAGCATGTTCTTTACTGCCATGGAAACCCATCAGTTTTGTCATGGGGGACTGCACCATTTATATGCCACTGCAAGAGATTATCAGTGTCATCTAAATGGTTAATAGCAGCTATTGGTGCTTAATTCTGGCTGATGCTTTTAGAGACAGATTCTTGCTGTGTATCACAGCCTGCATGTACAAAATTGTGAGGCTGACTATGCTTCTGAACCCGCCCACACACCCTGGCCTCTAGAAACTAAGTTTTTTTGTGGGTATATCATTTTGCTGCCCTCTCAAAGATACTTCATACTGCCTCCTAAAGAAAGATGCTCAACTTACCTAATGGTAAAATTGTCCCTGTTTGCTTTCACCTATACTCCATTCCCTTTATTTATTCCCATTTCTCAGTAGAACTTAATGGACATGTGTCATGGGGGTGATGAAAGCAAAGGCGATGTGAGTCGGGGCAATCATACACAACATTTAAATGCCACTGTCAGATTGGCAATGGCATCTAAGTGGTTAACACCAGCTATCAGAGATTAGTTTTGCTCATCACAGTCTACATTTACAATTTGTGAAGCCAGTTAATAATAAATAATAATACATTTTATTTCTATAGCGCCAACATATTCCGCAGCCCTTTACATTTCAGAGGGGACTTGTACAGACAATAGACATTACAGCATAGCAATAATCACATAGATCATAACAGATACCAAGAGGAATGAGGGCCCTGCTCGCAAGCTTACAATCTATGAGGAAAAAGGTAGACACGAAAGATGGGTGGTAACAGTTGCCCTGATTGTATGGAGCAGCCATAATGTTAAGTGTGTAACAGTACAGACACAGAAGGCTAATGGATGCATAAAGCCAGTTGAGCTCCTAAACCTGCTCCACACACGCTGCCCTCTAGAAGCTGTTTTTTGGTAAAGATCTCTTTTTGTCACCCCCCCTCACCCCACCAAGAGACACCTTAGACTGCAACCTGAAGGGAGATACTCATCTTGCCTCAAGGCAAAAGTGCCCTTGTATGCTTGTACCTATACTTCATTCCCTTTATCCATTTTCATTGCTCAGTACAACATAAAGTGCATGCGTCTTTTTTCAGCCATACTATGTAACTATGCAAAAAATTAGATGAAGGAGTGTATGTTTCAGAAAAATACAAACAATCTTTATTAATTACATTAACAATCAGCTACATTATATATTAAAAAGGTGTATAAAAACAATATACAATAGTGACACACATCAATAGATAAACCGTATGTTCCATATACATCATTGTAGACGCCCATGTAATGGGTCAAAATACAGTATATTGCCATACAAAAGCAAATGATTGCAAGAGGGTGCCTCCAATTAAAAAAGCTACTTTATCCACAAGTGTGAAGAGACAGTAGTATATATAAAATATTTGTATGCAAGGAAGGCACACTTCAGCAATCAAGTGCAAGAGAAGACTGAATCTAGACTGCAAATAAAGTTGCTAAACAGCATAGTGCATGTGCATAGAGAAAGGCACCTTCCCCAAGTTTACCAAGAGATGGGGAAATCACACAGGACTAACCCCTTAACCACCAGAGCTATTTTTGGTTTTGCATTTTCCTTTTTTGCTCCCCTTATTCCCAGAGCCATAACTTTTATATTTTTTTGGTCAAAATGGCTTAGCCATGTGAGCGCTTGTTTTTTTGTGGGACGAGTTGTACTTTTGAATGACATCATTGGTTTTGCCATGTCAAGTACTCGAAAATGGGAAAAAAAATTCCAACGGCGGTGAAATTGCAAAAAAAAGTGCAACCTCACAGTTGTTTTTTAGTTTTTTTTTCACCATGCTCACTAAATGCTGAAATTCACCTGACATTATGATTCTCCAGGTCATTATGAGTTCATAGACACCAAACATGTCTAGGTTCTTTTTTATTAAAGTGGTGAAAAAAATCCAAAATTTGTTAAGTAAATAAAAAATTTGCCATTTTCCAATAACCGTAGCATCTCCATTTTTCGTGATCTCAGGTTGGGTGAGGGCATATTTTTTGCGTGCAGAAATGACATTTTTAATTATACCAATTTGGTGCAGATGCAATCTTTTGATCATTCATTATTGCATTTTAATGCAATGTTGTGATGACCAAAAAAACGTAATTCTGGAGTTTTGAATTTTTTTCTCATTACGCCATTTAGCGATCAGGTTAGTTTTGTTTATTGATAGATCGGTCGATTCTGAACGCAGGCGATACCAAATATGCATATGTTTTATTTTCTTTATTGTTTTATCTTGGATGGGGTGAAAGGAGGGTGATTTGAACTTTTATATCTTTTTATTTTTTAATATTTTTAAAAACTTTTTTTTCTTTTGACTAGAAGCTGCCATATCTCAATTGGCTCTGCTACATAAAGATGATAATCAGAACACCTGTACAGTTGTGGCCAAAAGTATTGACACCTCTGCAATTTTGTCAGATAATACTCAGTTTCTTCCTGAAAATGATTGCAAACACAAATTCTTTGGTATTATCTTCATTTAATTTCTCTTAAATGAAAAAACACAAAAGAGAATGAAGCAAAAAGCTAAACATTAATCATTTCACACAAAACTCCAAAAATGGGCCAGACAAAAGTATTGGCACCCTCAGCCTAATTCTTGGTTGCACAACTTTTAGCCAAAATAACTGCGACCAACCGCTTCCGGTAACCATCAATGAGTTTCTTATAATGCTCTGCTGGAATTTTAGACCATTCTTCTTTGGCAAACTGCTCCAGGTCCCTGATATTAGAAGGGTGCCTTCTCCAAACTGCCATTTTTAGATCTCTCCACTGGTGTTCTATGGGATTCAGGTCTGGACTCATTGCTGGCCACCTTAGAAGTCTCCAGTGCTTTCTCTCAAACCATTTTCTAGTGCTTTTTGATGTGTGTTTTGGGTTATTGTCCTGCTGGAAGACCCATAACCTCTGAAGGAGACCCAGCTTTCTCACACTGGGCCCTAGATTATGCTGCAAAATTTGTTGGTAGTCTTCAGACTTCATAATGCCATGCACACGGTCAAGCAGTCCAGTGCCAGAGGCAGCAAAGCAACCCCAAAAGATCAGGGAACCTCCGCCATGTTTGACTGTAGGGACCGTGTTTTTTTCTTTGAATGCCTCTTTTTTTCTCCTGTAAACTCTATGTTGATGCCTTTGCCCAAAAAGCTCTACTTTTGTCTCATCTGACCCGAGAACATTCTTCCAAAATGTTTTAGGCTTTTTCAGGTAAGTTTTGGCAAACTCCAGCCTGGCTTTTTTATGTCTCGGGGTAAGAAGTGGGGTCTTCCTGGGTCTCCTACTATACAGTCCCTTTTCATTCAGACACCGACGGATAGTACGGGTTAACACTGTTGTACCCTCGGACTGCAGGGCAGCTTGAACTTGTTTGGATGTTAGTCGAGGTTCTTTTTCCAACATCCGCACAATCTTGTGTTGAAATCTCTTGTCAATTTTTCTTTTCCATCCACATCTAGGGAGGTTAGCCACAGTGCCATAGGCTTTAAACTTCTTGATGACACTGCGCACAGTAGACACAGGAACATTCAGGTCTTTGGAGATGGACTTGTAGCCTTGAGATTGCTCATGCTTCCTCACAATTTGGTTTCTCAAGTCCTCAGACAGTTCTTTGGTCTTCTTTCTTTTCTCCATGCTCAATGTGGTACACACAAGGACAAAGGACAGAGGTTGAGTCAACTTTAATCCATGTCAACTGGCTGCAAGTGTGATTTAGTTATTGCCAACACCTGTTAGGTGCCACAGGTAAGTTACAGGTGCTGTTAATTACACAAATTAGAGAAGCATCACATGATTTTTCGAACAGTGCCAATACTTTTGTCCACCCTCTTTTTTTATGTTTGGTGTGGAATTATATCCAATTTGGCTTTAGGACAATTCTTTTTGTGTTTTTTTCATTTAAGACAAATTAAATGAAGATAATAATACCAAAGAATTTGTGTTTGCAATCATTTTCAGGAAGAAACTGAGTATTATCTGACAAAATTGCAGGGGTGTCAATACTTTTGGCCACAACTGTATGTAGCAGACTTGCTGACTTGCTATGAGTGACAAACACCAGATGGCGCTCATAGGAATCCAGCATTGACAACCATAGGGGTCTGCAGAAGACCTCTAGTTGTCATGCCGACCCATCAGTGACCATCGGTAACCCGCAATCACGTGACAGGGGTCACTGATGGGCGGATTTCCGGCGCGATTGCTGAAATCACATGTTAAAAGAGTATCACAGTGGTATTTAATGGGTTAATAGCCGCAGGTAGATCGCAAGTCCACCCGCAGCTGTTCTGGACACAGCTGACATGTGCTGGGAAAGATGTGGGTTCACTGCCAGAGCCCATATCAAAGGGAGGGAGTCCGATATCGGTGTAAATTTACACCTGATGTCGGAAAGGGGTTAAGCAACCCCAATGCACGTTTCTCTTGTTCAGTACTCCATGCTTTCTCAAGGGGAGGTGAGAATGCATGGCGTACTGAACAGGATGTCTCTTCACACTTGTGGATAATGTGGCTTTTTTATTGGAGGCACCCTCTTGCCATCATTTGCTTTTCTATGGCAATATATTTTGCCCCATTACCTGGGCATCTACAATGATGTACAGTATATGGAACATAATGTTTTTCTATTGATGGGTATCACTATTGTAAATAATTTTGATACATGCTTTTAATGTTTAATGTAACTGGTTGTTAATGTAATTAAAAAAGATTGCATTTTTCTGAAACATACACGTCTCCTTTTTTGCTGTTATTTTGGAGTGATTTGAGACTGGGTTTTTGTGTTACAATACTAAGTTTCTATGTAATTCCCTTCTGTACCTCTCCTTTTACAGGCTCACAACATATATATATAAATATGGGTCTAATATATTTATATGTATATGTTCTCAAACCAGTCCCTTTATTTCCTCTTCTCTTTTCTGTACATATAAAAGATAATAGAAAGCTTTCCATACAAGTAGACATTTTTAACAGTTTGAAAGATAAATGAAAAGTTGAGCAAAATAAATCATCCCAAGACTCACTCACACACTGTGAAGATGCCCATTTATAAAGAGCTGTAATCCATCCAAAAATACATTAATTCATGCCTGCAGGATTCTAATATTCTTGTAGAAGAACTAAAACAGTTCTTCCATTTTAACATCTTTAACATGACAAGTGTCCATGGCCGTTGGCATTTTTATCCAAAATATTCAACCCGAGACAGACTAACTGCTTTGTATCTCATGAAGACATTATTATCATCTTAGCATTTGTTCCATTCTGTTTTTCTGTCTCTGATTCTTTTGTTTCTGATACATCTTGGAAGTGTCAGATTTAACTAATATCCCATTCAAACTGTAAATCTATTATACAAGTTCTTCACTTTTTGTTATTCAGTTCTCTATTACATAAAATGGCTAGATAAATATTTGTTTTAATATACAGGTTCTAAATGAGCACCTGTCACCATGGCAAAAATGGTCAGTTCATGCTCTAATTTTTCCCTGGCTGCTTTCCTGAATAATCTGGTTAGTTTTTGTTTGTTTATTTCTTTTTTTCTTTTAAACTTTTTTATGTCCACCAAACGGTTCTAGACATATGGATCTTTATATTTTATGCGTCTAGCATGGTAATTTCTGGGGTCTTTAGCAAGGATAGTTGCTTACAGAGCAATCATGCAGAATAGCTTAAAGACACGCCAACAGAGAATTCTATGAGCAATAGGTAAACAACAGATAAATTAGCATACTGGGTACCAGAGATAAGCCCCCGTTACACATAGCGATATCGCTAGCAATATCGCTGTAACGTCACCGATTTTGTGACGCAGCAGCGATATTGCTAGCGATATCGCTATGTCTGATACTTACCTCCGACCGGCTCCCCTGCTGCTCATCGCTGGTCGTGCGAGAAGGTCCTGGATCATTTCTTGTCGGGCGCTTCCTGCTGGGCTTCCTGTGGTGCCGACGAGCGACGCATGGACGCGGGTGGGAGGACATCAGGATTGCCGCGTCTGACAGGTAAGTAGCGACCCCCGACCCCTGCTATGTCACTGGTGAGATCTCCCTGTGTGGCAGCTCACTAGCGACCACTTAGCGATGCACCAGCAATCCATATCGTTGTCGGGATCGCTGGTTCATCGCTAAGTGTAATGGTACCCATAGACTGGGACTAAAATTCAAAGGCCCAAGTTAGCTCAGTCCTCTACCCCAGACTGGAGTCTTAATTACCAATTTTACTCTGTCTTCATGAAATCAAGATTTACTAAAAGACCTATATATCCATTACTATGGGCTATATACGATTTAATAATACTACTGCAATAATAACATTGCATTATAACAGACAATTACCACCAGAACATAACCAAATATCACCAGCATATACAAGAGTGATAATACCAGCATATTGATCATTAACCAAAACCACTGTACTAATACTGATATTACCAGCATACTGAGACCATATAATAATGAACCGTCAGTAGTGACGAATGGAGTAAAACCCAGCACCAGAACCAAAATGCCGGACACAGCATACCACACTTGACAGCTCCTCATGAATCCTTTGGAACGACAGTAATCTGAGTGCTTGCCAGATATAAAGGTAACGAGGGGACTACGGCCGTTTGGCACTGCAAGCGTATCCACGGGTCCAAGGTAAGAGTGAAGTGAGGGGAATCCTGCCTAAATAACTAATCAATCAGCCTAAATAGTTCTGAAATTAACAACTGGTACCACCCTCCTCACCTGTTTAGATGTGCGAAAAAAGCAAAACAATAGAAAATATACCCCTATTAAAAAAACACGCATAAGTCCCAAAGGAATAACCTCAGGTCAAACGTCTCATTAAAACGAGTGGGGCCCTGTGCTGTGAATGCATGATCCATCTAGCTTCTCTTTGCAGCAAGTGTTTGTGGAGATCTCCCCTCTGGATGGATAAATTAACCCTCTCTAGGCTTGCAAAATGCATTACCTTGGGATTGCTTGCATGTACTTCCAAGATGTGATGTAGTAATCTAGTGGTGCCTTTGCATGATGCAATAAAATTGAATTGTTCCCAAAGGCATAGGAAGAGCAGTCTGATAGTCTTGCCAATATAGAAAAATCTTCATGGAAAGAAAATAATGTAGACAACATAATTAGTCCTGCATGAAATGAAACAATAATAATAATAATAATAATCTTTATTTATATAGCACAAACATGTTCCGCAGCACTTTACAGTTTAACAGTTTCAAAACACAAGTCATAAGTAACAACAATAACAATACAATAATTAAAGCAACATTAGACAACCCTGCTTGTGAGAGCTTACAATCTACAATGAGGTGGGGGAGAAACAAAGTACAGGTGTGTATTTACAATGATGGTCCAGCCATCTTGAGGGAGTGAGGGATGGATGGAGATAGTGAATGGGCTACACAAGCACACATTCACATAAAATGACTTTGATTAGTGAATAGGCCACTCTGAACAAATGTGTTTTGAGGGAGCTCCTAAAACTGTGCAAGTTGTGGCTGGTCCTAATTTCTTGGGGTAGAGCATTCCAGAGGATTGAGGCAGCGTGAGAGAAGTCTTGGAGTAGAGAGTGGAAGGTGTGGATTAGTGTTGAGATTAGTCAAAAGTTGTTTGCAGAGTGCAATGGTCGGTTAGGCCAATAGACAGAAATGAGGGAGGAGATGTAGGGGGAGTGCTGCACTGTGGAGTGCTTTGTGGGTGAGAAAAAGTACTTTGAATTGGATCCTATAATGAATTGGCAGCCAATGTAGCGATTGGCGAAGAGGGGACGCTTCAAAGTACCAATTAGCCAGATGGGTGACCCTGGCTGCTGCCTTAAGTATGGACTGGTGAGGGGAAAGTCGAGTAATGGGGAGAGCAATTAATAGGGCGTTGCAGTAGTCTAGGCGGGAGTGGATGAAGGTGAAAGTAAGGGATTTTGTTGTTTCCATGGTGACAAAAGGGTGGATTCTAGAGATGTTCTTTAGTTGTAAGTGGCAACAGTGGGCAAGAGATTGTATATGGGATGTGAAGGAGATTGGTGTCGTACATAATAACCAAATGTAAAGATAAGTAATATAATAATAATAATATATTTTATTTCTATAGTGCCGACATATTCCACAGCACTTTACATTTCAGAGGGGACTTGTACAGACGATAGACATTACAGCATAACAATAAACACATAGATCATAACAGATACCAAGAGGAATGAGGGCCCTGCTCGCAAGCTTACAATCTATGAGGAAAAAAGGTAGACATGAAAGGTGGGTGGTAACAATTGCCCTGATTGTTTGGACCAGCCATAATGTTAAGTGTATAACAATACAGACACATAGGGCTAATAGATGCATAAAGCATGTAGGAACATGATACGGGGAACCTGGTTATGGTAAAACTTTTGACTGTGCCACACAGGGATATTTAGGTTAATGTGTTGAGGCGGTAGGCCAGTCTGAATAAATGAGTTTTCAGGGCACGCTTAAAATTGTAGGGATTGGGGACTAATCGTATTGACCTGGGAAGTGCATTCCAAAGAATTGGCGCAGCACGTGTATAGTCTTGGAGACGGGAGTGGGAAGTTCTGATTATTGAGGATGCTAACCTCAGGTCATCAGCAGAACGGAGGGCACGGGTAGGGTGGTAGACTGAAACGAGGGAGGAGATGTAGGGTGGTGCTGAGCCATGGAGAGCTTTGTAGGTGAGGGTAAAAAGTTTGGTGAGAAGTAAAAGAAAACATAGTCAGCTTACTGGTCTGCTTATTCCCCAAGCCAGCTAATGCCCAGCACGGACCATGGTGAGTCACCACTGAACTTATTAGAACACAAGAAAAAAAATCAAGCTCAAGGCGAGGCGGCTAAAATAAGACAATTTTATTGGACAACTACAAAAAGAATTAAAAATTCTTGTGAAAATCTTAATACAGCAAGTACTTCTACACACCAGAGGAGAAGATCAATGCATTTCAACTTAATAGTCTTATTCATGATCTAAATCAAGATGCAATCCTCCTCTCTTTATACCCCACAAATGGTGCTGATTGGATCAACAATAAAAAATGCAAATATCAAATGTTAAATTGTTAGAAAAACACTCAATATTCATATGATAAAATATAAAATCAAGCTCTCAACAAAACACTTTTTGCAAATGACAGATTTAGTACAATTTTCTAGAAAATAGAGACATACCTGTATATCCAAATAGTTAATAGTGCTTAATGAGATCTAACCTGGTATTCAAACCATGCGGTAGTCTAGTTTCAAGTACAAACATCCAATAGGTCTCACGATTCAATAACTTCTGGTGCATCCTTAGAGCTAATTCATGTCACTCTAAACATGTTATTAAAAAATATTTCCTTTGGGGAACTAATACGAACTAATAGAAATTGTTCGGCCATTGTGCCTTTTCATAGGGACACACATTTTATTTGCTCTTAGCACTTTATAGGTACTTATCACTGTGCCATATCACTTGCATAGGCATAGGATGTGTTTATTGCACTTCACAGGTGCTTCGATAATTCCCTCTTATAGCCTATTGAAGGCTTTATCACTGTGCTTCATTGCTTAGATGCGGTATTAACTATTTATTGGACATTTACGTAATATGGTATTAATAGTATATATTCACTAAATACCGTCACTGTGCTTAATTGAATGTTTTTATACTTATTTCCCTATGATATTATGGACTCTAATGTATAGGTATTGAATGTATTGTTTAGCTCTGTTTTGTATATATTAGACTTTTGATTGCACTGTTGCTGTAATGTCTTCTAAGCATTTATTTATCTAGTGACAGCTTCTATTTCTACATGCCAACGCTTATTATTTAGAGACTTTTGGATTGATCTATGTGTACTCTTTTATACATTGGCATGTATGAATCTCTGTAGACATCTACCATCTATTTGAAATTTGTAATATTATTTGCATAGCTCTAGATAATTTTTGCTATTTAGTTGGCCTTTTTTAATAAATGCCTATATAATGATATTGAATTTTTAGGCTTGTTAGCATGTTTACCCTTGCAGGCAGCTTATTTTGCAACTTGCATCCCCTTGAAAAATGATTTTATGGTAGGTTTTTTATCTTTTTGATTAATAAAGTATATTTATTTTACCTGCCATATTATTCCCTGTTTTTGTAGGATATTATTTAGTAAACATGGTAGAAAAAAAAACATTTGAGGAATTGCACTTTTTTTTGCAATTTCACCACACTTAGAACTTTTTTCTATTTTCCAGTACACGATATAATAAAATCAAAGGTCTCGTTCAAAAGTGCAACTTGTCCCACAAGCTCTCACTGTTAGGGTCGGTGGAACGCACCAGATATAAATAATAGGAGGCGCGTTCGCCGCCCGGGGTCCACCGTGCGGTAGATGACAAGACCGCTGCTGGACAATGGCAGATACGCTGGGAGTGCGAAACAGCGCTCGGGTTAACGTCACCCGAGAGCCTGAGGGCGGACTCTGTTGAGTCACAGAGACGCCTAAATAAGAAATAGACGTGAAGGCTGAACCTGTTAGCTGCACAGGACAGCCGGCGTGTTGCATCGCAGCCGCGAACACCAAAAGCTGCTGCTACTGCAGCGCGGCCGTAACTGAAGCCGCTAAGCGACGGTGCCGGAGGAGCCGGGCGCCGACGGACGCTAGTGTAGGTGAGGAAGGCTCAGTGGCGTGTAGCTTGCCACAATCTGGAGCAGACTAACCCAACATACTGTCACCATTCGTAATATCCAAGGGAAGGGGTTTCATAATAAGTCAGTCACCAGTCCATGCATCCACCACCATACACACACAGCATAATATGCTACACTAGCGCATGGCCGAGCCGCCATGCGGGCTTTTTATAGCCATGCGCTTCCGGGACCTTCCAGTACTTTAGGAAGGACCAATCAGATCCGACATAGGACCTGCACATGTGACCCCTGCTCTCCACTGAGAGGACGAGTTGCGGGCATGCCCAGTAGCACGGCATGAGGACTTAGGCCCAGGAGCAGTTCCCTGCAAAGCAGGTTGCGCTATCATTGCTGCACCAGAGGTGGCACCAACATCCAGGCTCACAGAACGAGTCTGCGGGGAATGCCTGGTTCGCCGAGATTGCTGAGTAGGAGTCCGAGCGGTCGGAGGAGAATGGGAGACCGCAGGATGTCTGGCTCTGGATTCCTGCTGTGCAGTGCCAGGAATCTGACGCCTAACATTACCCCCCCTCCTAGGGCCCCCCTTCTGAGCCTCACTGCGCTCAAAGGCCACGATCAGGAGTGGTGCATGAATGTTTTCCACCGGCTCCCAGGTCCGAGCCTCGAGCCCATGACCCTTCCAGTCCACCAAATAAAAATTTTTGCCACGGACAAACCTGCGCCCCACGATGGCGTTAACCTCAAACTCATCAGACGATAAGTCTGATGACCCGGCAGATGACTCAGAAAACCGGACCATGTGAACTGGTTTGAGGAGGGACACATGGAACACGTCCGAAATGGCCAAATGTGGAGGAAGAGCCAGGCGGTAGACCACCGAGCTAAGTCGCTCAAGGACCTTGAATGGTCCAATGTATCGCGGTGCGAACTTGGGAGACTCGACCCGCAGTTTAATGTTTCAGGTGGAGAGCCATACCATGTCGCCAGGGGAGAAGCTTGGCGCGGGCCGCCGATGCGTGTCGGCGGACGCCCTCATCCTTTCTTTAGATGCCCGGATAGCATCCTGAGTGCGATCCCAAACGTCCCGGGCCTCCACTGCCCAGTCTGCCACCCTGGAGTCAGTGGAGGACACTGGCATCGGGACAGGGACACGTGGATGTTGACCATAGTTTAGAAGAAAGGGCGTCTGACCAGTGGAATCGGCCACCGCATTGTTTAGGGCAAATTCAGCCCAAGGTAGCAAGGATGCCCAGTCATCCTGCCTGGCAGAGACAAAATGCCGTAAATAGGTGACCAAGGTCTGATTGGCTCTCTCGACCAAGCCATTCGTCTCGGGATGGTAAGCGGAGGATAAATTTAGCTCGATGCTGAGTAAACTGCAGAGCTCTCTCCAAAAACGAGACGCAAACTGGGGACCGCGGTCACTCACGATTTTATCCGGCATGCCATGCAAACGGAATACGTGTTTAATGAACAAGGTGGCCAGACCTCGAGCGGAAGGCAGGCGTGCGAGTGGCACCAGATTCACCATTTTGGAAAAATGGTCGGTGACCACCCAGATGACCGTACTGACACCAGACTTGGGCAGGCCAACTATGAAGTCCATGCCAACCATCTCCCAAGGTCTATCTGCCACTGGCAGGGGAAACAACAGCCCCGCCGGCCTCTGTCTAGAGGGTCTGTTCCGAGCACACGAAACACACGCTTGCACGTACTCCTTGACATCCCGAGCCATATGTGGCCACCAATATGACCTTGCCAGGAGTTCGGCGGTCCGTTTTTTACCAAAATGGCCACCCACTCTGGAGGCATGTGCCCAGGCAAGGACCTCCGGCCGTAGCTGAGGAGGCACCAAGGTCTTGCCCGGTGGTACCGCCTCGAGGGCAACTGGAGCCATGGTCGTAAAACTTTCCGGCGGGAGAATTAACCGAGGCTCCGCTTCTCCTTCTTCCGCTGAGACCACTGAACGTGAGAGAGCATCCGCACGGACGTTCTTCTCTCCAGAGAGGTAGTGGAGGGTGAAGCGGAATCGTGAGAAGAAGAGCGACCACCTGGCCTGACGGGAATTCAGTCGTTGGGCCGTCTGTAGATAGACCAGGTTTTTATGGTCCGTGTATACCAGAAAGGGAAACCGGGCTCCCTCCAGGAGATGTCTCCACTCAGAAAAGGCCAACTTCATGGCTAGCAGCTCCCTGTCGCTGATGGAGTAATTTTTCTCCGCCGGTGAGAAGGTCTTGGAATAGAAGAAGCAGGGGTGCTTCCGACCTTGAGCATCCTTTTGATAAAGGACTGCTCCTGCACCGACGGAAGAAGCGTCTACCTCAAGGATAAACGGCTTATCTACATCGGGACGATGTAATATGGGAGCGCCAGCAAAATGTGATTTTATAGCCAAGAAGGCCTTGGAGACATGTTCTGACCAAGCATTGGGGTTAGCTCCTTTCTTGGTGAGAGCAACCAAAGGAGCCACCAGTGTGGAAAAGTGTGGTATGAACTGGCGGTAGTAATTTACGAACCCCAAAAAGCACTGCACCGCTTTGAGGGAATGGGGTTCCTGCCAGTCCATTACCGCTTGTAGTTTGGCCGGATCCATGGCCAGCCCCTGGGCCGAGATGATATAGCCCAGGAACGGCAAGGACTCCTGCTCAAACTGGCACTTCTCCAGCTTGGCAAATAACGAGTTCGCCCGCAGACGGTCAAAGACCCTGCAGA
This sequence comes from Dendrobates tinctorius, assembly GCF_039654945.1. NCBI lineage: Eukaryota > Metazoa > Chordata > Amphibia > Anura > Dendrobatidae > Dendrobates > Dendrobates tinctorius. The sequence continues at coordinate 43,636,656 of NW_027361676.1, read as the reverse complement.
CGTCTCTCCGGTGGGTGGTCAAATCTGGCGAAAAGATGAGTATGTCATCCAGATAGACCACCACCGAGGTAGAGAGCATGTCGCGGAAGACGTCGTTGACAAAATCTTGGAAGACAGCTGGCGCATTACAAAGGCCAAAGGGCATAACCAGGTATTCATAATGGCCATCCCTGGTATTAAAAGCTGTCTTCCATTCGTCTCCCTCGCGAATGCGGATCAGGTTGTATGCACCCCGCAGATCTAATTTAGTAAAGATCCGGGCCCCCCGCAACCTGTCAAATAACTCCGAGATCAACGGTAGGGGGTATTTGTTTTTAACCGTGATGGCATTGAGACCTCGGTAGTCGATGCAGGGGCGTAGCTCTCCGTTCTTCTTCTGTACGAAGAAGAACCCGGCACCAGCTGGTGACACAGATTTTCTGATGAAACCCCTAGCCAGGTTCTCCCGGATATACTAGGACATAGCCTCCGTCTCAGGGAGTGATAAGGGGTAAACACAGCCTCGGGGAGGCTCTGTGCCTGGCAGGAGATCAATCGGGCAATCATAGGAACGGTGCGGCGGGAGCGTCTACGCAGACTTCTTAGAGAAGACGTCCGCGTACTGGTGGTAGGGTTTGGGGAGCGCGGAGAGATCCGCAGCCAGTTCTGTGGAAGCCACCTGAACGCTGCCCCTCAGGCACCTTCCCTCACAGTCCTTGCCCCAGCCCAGTATCCTCCCCGAAGCCCAGTCAATATGAGGGGAGTGGCAACGAAGCAAGGGAACTCCGAGGAGCACCTGATCGATGCCATTGGGCATAATTAGCAGGGACAGAGTCTCCTGGTGTGAGGGTGAAATAGAGAGTCCGAGTGGGACTGTCTGATGGGTCACCTGAGATGGTAACGGTGCCCCATTTACCACCCTGATGGTCAGAGGTTGGGAGAGTAACACCAGAGGGATAGCGTGTCTCTGGGCAAAAGTCGAGGACATAAAGTTCCCCTCGGTCCCGGAATCCAGGGTGACCTCTGCCTCCCAGGAGGAGGAACCACTATCTAATGTACCCCGGAACACCGGTTTGGGTGAAAAGGGTCCCACCTTGGACTGACCACCACCTACGGCTACTGAACGTGGTCGTCTTTTCGGCCGCTGAGGGCATGTGCCAGCCGAGTGGCCGAACTGTCGGCACTGATAACAGCGCACAGAGCTCCTCATCGGACGCGACTTAGTGCCGGTGCGAGACACCTCCATAGGCTCAGAGGCAGGGAGGTCCTGTGCGGGATATATCAGCGGCTCAGTAAAGGTGGGAGCCAAATTAACCCTGCGTCTGGATTGCGCTCGTTCCAACCCACGCTCCGTGAAGCGGAGGTCAATGCGGGTGGAAACGGCGATCAACTCCTCCAGACTGGTGGGAATTTCCCTAGTAGCTAGAGCATCTTTTACGTGCTCAGCCAGGCCTCTCCAAAACACCGGGACCAACACTTTGTCCGGCCACTCTAACTCGGAAGCCAGTGTCCGAAACTGGACAGCATGATGGCTAACCGAAAGTGACCCTTGTGTTATGGATAACAGTTCGAGAGCCGTATCGTGTGTGACCCGTGGTCCCAAGAAGACTTGCTTCAGAGCTGCGAGGAACTGAGCAGCCCCCTGTACCACGGGATCATCACGTTCCCACAATGGCGTGGCCCATTGTAGTGCCCGGCCAGACAACAGAGAGACAATAAATCCCACCTTAGCCCGCTCCGTAGGAAACCGTGCAGCCAGCAACTCCAGCTGAATGGAGCACTGACTAACGAATCCCCTACAGGAGGCACTATCACCCGAAAACTTATCGGGGAGTGGGAGGCGAGACATTGTCGGCAGGGGCAAAAGTGTGGGCGCACGTGAGACAGCCTCAGCGACTGTCTGAGCAGCAGCCAGCGCAGCATTCGCAGCTGAGTTGGTGCTCTCAATAGCCGCCAACCTGCTCTCCAGCTGCCGAATGTAGCGCTGCAGCTGCTGCACGTCTGCCATTGCCAGCCAGACTCTGGCGCTAGTGTAATGTTAGGGTCGGCGGAACGCACCAGATATAAATAATAGGAGGCGCGTTCGCCACCCGGGGTCCACCGTGCGGTAGATGACAAGACCGCTGCTGGACAATGGCAGATACGCTGGGAGTGCGAAACAGCGCTCGGGTTAACGTCACCCGAGAGCCTGAGGGCGGACTCTGTTGAGTCACAGAGACGCCTAAATAAGAAATAGACGTGAAGGCTGAACCTGTTAGCTCCACAGGACAGCCGGCGTGTTGCGTCGCAGCCGCGAACACCAAAAGCTGCTGCTACTGCAGCGCGGCCGTAACTGAAGCCGCTAAGCGACGGTGTCGGAGGAGCCGGGCGCCGACGGACGCTAGTGTAGGTGAGGAAGGCTCAGTGGCGTGTAGCTTGCCACAATCTGGAGCAGACTAACCCAACATACTGTCACCATTCGTAATATCCAAGGGAAGGGGTTTCATAATAAGTCAGTCACCAGTCCATGCATCCATCACCATACACACACAGCATAATATGCTACACTAGCACATGGCCGAGCCGCCATGCGGGCTTTTTATAGCCATGCGCTTCCGGGACCTTCCAGTACTTTAGGAAGGACCAATCAGATCCGACATAGGACCTGCACATGTGACCCCTACTCTCCACTGAGAGGACGAGTTGCGGGCATGCCCAGTAGCACTGCATGAGGACTTAGGCTCAGGAGCAGTTCCCTGCAAAGCAGGTTGCGCTATCATTGCTGCACCAGAGGTGGCAGTAACATCCGGGCTCACAGAACGAGTCTGTGGGGAATGCCTGGTTCGCCGAGATTGCTGAGCAGGAGTCCGAGCGGTCGGAGGAGAATGGGAGACTGCAGGATGTCTGGCTCTGGATTCCCACTGTGCAGTGCCAGGAATCTGACGCCTAACACTCACATAGCCATATTGATAGAAAAACAACAAGTTTATGGCTCTTGGAAGAAGGGGAGCAAAAAATAGAAACACAAAAAAGGATATACCCCTGGTCCTTAAGTGGTTAAGAAGAGTAAAAATTTCAGACTCTTGACCAACAACAAAGATACACATAAATTCCAAAGTCAATGGATCCTGGTATACTGAAAATAGACATCTGGTTAATTGACAAAAAATGCTGTGTCGTCACAATTAGTCATGCAGGTAGCTGGCTTAGTGATAGGAAACAAAGAGTAGTTATTAATGGTGCATACTCAGATTGGGCAAGGGTTACTAGTGGGGTACCACAGGGTTCTGTATTGGGCCCCCTACTATTTAATATATTTATTAATGATCTAGTGGATGGCTTACACAGTAAAATATCAGTATTTGCAGGTGATACAAAACTATGTAAGGTAGTTAACACAAAGGAGGACAGTTTGCAAATAAAGACAGATTTGAGTAAATTGGAGAATTGGGCTGAAAAATGGCAAATGAGGTTTAACACAGATAAGTGTAAGGTTATGCACATGGGAAGGAGAAACATATGCTACCATTACTTACTAAATGGGAAACTGCTGGGGAAATCAGACATGGAAAAAGACTTAGGCATCTTAGTCAATAAGAAGCTAAATTGGAGTGTCCAGTGTCAGGCAGCTGCCACCAAAGCAAATAGGGTCATGGGATGCATTAGAAGAGGTCTGGGGACACGAGATGAAAATATAATTGTCCCTCTGTACAAATCACTCGTCAGACCACACTTGGAGTATTGTGTGCAATTTTGGACGCCGGTGCTCAGGAAAGACATTACTGAACCTGAAAGGGTTCAAAGACGGGCTACTAAAATAATAAATGGAGTTGGTGCACTACAATACCCAGAAAGGTTATCAAAATTAGGTCTATTTACTCTGGAAAAGAGAAGTCTTAGGGGAGACCTAATATATATGCACAAGTATATCAGAGGGCAATACAGAGATCTCTCCAATGAACTGTTTGTACCAAGGACTGTAACAAGAACAAGGGGGCATTCTCTTCATTTGGAGGAAAGACAATTTCTGCACCAGCATAGAAGAGGGTTCTTCACAGTAAGAGCAGTGAGGCTCTGGAATCCTCTTCCTGAGGAAGTGGTGATGGCCAACTCACTGAATGAATCTAAGAAAGGAATGGATGCTTTTCTTGTGAGTAACAGTTTAGAAGGTTACGAACAACATAGAATTATAGATAGATGGTTGACCCAGGTTAGGGGAAGGAATTTTTTTCCCTATGGAGAAAATTGTCTTCTACTCTGTGGGTTTTTTGCCTTCCCCAGGATCAACAATGCAGAACAGCTGCACTAAAAATAGGCTGAACTAGATGGACATAAGCCTTCAGCCTTCAAAACTGTGTTACTATGTAGATTCTTGTCATGTCACTGCATTCTTACTGTTTTGCTCCTAAAAATCTAAATTTTTGTTTTTATTAGTATTTTTGTAAATCCACCATTGGATTTCAACACTACCTGAATCCTTCTGGGCATGCTCTGTATCAGATTCAAACACGTGTTGACCGAAATTTGATCTCAGGTCTCTTCTACATGTTCCCAAAGTTGGTGTATATTGGTCGACTCACTTGGGTATGTATGCAGTGTTTTCTTCAATTCTACCCATAAGTGTTTGATTTGTTTGAGGTCTTGCAACTGTGGAGGCAATTCCAGCACCACAATTTCATTGTCATTAAACCAATCCTTTGCCAATATTGATGTATGCTTCATGTTGTCCTGTTAGAGTGTACGAAGTAACTCCTCTTATATAATACTCACAAATAGCTCAGCACTGAGACCACCGTCGATCCTGGTCAAGTATCTAATGCCTTTGGCTGTGAAACAGCCCCATATCATCAGGCTTCCTCCACTGAACTTGACATTTCCTTCAACCTCCCAATCAGTTAGCCCCTTTTTCCCTTGTTTTTTTCAGATCCATTTGCAACTAACAGAGCCTAGTCTGTTGACTTTTGTGTCATCACTCCAAATCACCCATTTCAAATGTTTAACTGGTACTGTATATACTCATGTATAAGCCGACCCGTGTATAAGCCGACCCCCCAAATTTTGCCACAAAAAACTGGGAAAACTCATTGACTTGCGTATAAGTCTAGGGTGGAAAATGCAGCAGCTACTGGTAAACTTCAAAAATAAAAATAGACACCAATAAAAGTAAAATTAATTGAGACATCAGTAGGTTAAATGTTTTTGAATATCCATATTGAATCAGGAGCCCCATATAATGCTCCATACAGTTCATGATGGCCCCATAAGATGCTCCATACAAAATACACCCCTTATAATGCTCCATAAAGTTCATGATAGTCCCCATTAAATGTTCCATACAAAATACGCCCCATATAATGCTGCACAAAGGTTAATAATGGCCCCATAAGATGCTCCATAGATAATATGCCCCATATGCTGCTCCATAAAGATTACGGCCCTATAAGATGCTCCATAGAATATGCTGCCCCATAAGATGCTTCATAGAATATGCCCCCATAAGATGATCCATAAATTATGCCCCATAAGATGCTCCATAGAATATGCCCACATAAGATGCTCCATAGAATATGCCCCCATAAGTTGCTTCATAGAATATGCCCCCATAAATGCTTCATAGAATATGCCCCATAAGATGCTCCATAGAATATGCCTCCATTAGATGCTACATAGAATATGCCCCCATAAGATGCTCCATAGAATACGCCCCATAAGATGCTCCATAGATTATGCCCTCATAAAATGCTCCATAGAATATGTGTCACGTCCGCCATGTCTGCCATGTCTGTTTGTCTCAAGAACTCCTGGAGCGATGTGCATGCGCATGTTTTGTCTGCTGTCCTGCATGTTCGCTAGAGCTGTGTGCAGACTCACCTCATGTCTGAGCTGCAGGATCCCTGCGTTTCTGCTCTGCCTTCTGTGATCTTCTCGTCATGTCTGGAGTCCTTGATCATGTGATGTTTCTTAAGATCCTGCACTCTCTGGTTCTGCAATCATCTCGTCATGTCTAGAATCCTGGATCATGTGTTCTTCCTAGGATCCTGCACTGGTTGGTTCGGTGATCATCTCGTCATGTCTGAAACCCTGATCATGTGACGTTTCCTAAGATCCTGCACTGTCTGGTCCTGCTATCATCTCGTCATGTCTAGAATCCGGAAGTTCTCCCCTGGTCCTGACCTGGAGGAGGAGGTGCTATGCCCTATATCAGGCCGCCTCTTCCTATGCTCAGGTCCTGATTGTTGTGTTGCTTCCCTGCAAGGCTCTGGGTCTGTGGGGTTGCTCCCTCTTTTCTGTGCCCTTGCACTTTGCTCTGTAGTGCGTCTCTGCACACGCTCCGTGCTCGTATTCCGCCTCTTGTCTTGTGCCATGTCTTGTGTTGTCTCTCGTGCCATGTTTGTCTTTGCCTTGCTTTGCCTTGTAGTCCTTCTGCGATCTTTGTCTTAGTCTGTTTTGCTATGTCTCGCCTTAGCTATGCTTTGACTTGTAGTCCTTCCTTTGTTCTCTGCCTCGCCTGTTTTGCCATGTCTTGCTTTTGCTATGCTTTGACTTGTAGTCCTCCCTGTGTTCTCTGCCTTGCTATTCCTTGCTTTGTGTTCCTCCCTATGGTCTCAGTCTTTGCTTGCTCTGCCTCGCTCTCTCCTATGGTGCTCTGTAGTGCTCCCTGGCACACGCACCATTCCTCCTCTCCTTAGTGCTCGTTTCTTTGTCTAGTCCCAAGGTCTTCCCTTGGCCCGGCTCTGGGCTTCTGCCTACGCTCCGCTGCTAGACTCTGTCCTCTCTCTGACCTGGCTCTGTTTCTGCCTGTATTCCTTGCCTTGTTCCCTGCCTTGTCCTTGCATTGAACCCCGGCGTGGGTTCCCCTTGGCCGTCTCCTGTGCCGTGGTAAGTGCCACGTGTTTGTGTACAGCCGTGTGTACTGGCCAGTGTGGCGTGCCCCCTGCGTGGCTCCTAGCACGCAGCCCTTCCTTGTGCCCTGGCGTGGCTCCTAGCACGCACCCTGCCTTGAACCCTGGCGTGGCTACTAGCACGCACCCTGCCCTGAACCTGGCGTGGCTCCTAGCACGAAGGTTCCTTTGCCCCCTCCTGTGCCTTAGTCATGCCTCGTGCTGGCGTTACAGCCGTGTGCATTGGCCAGTGAGGTGTGCGTCCCTGCGTAGCTCCTAGCACGCAGCCCTGCTCTGAACCCTGGCATGTCTCTACACGCACCCTGTCTTGTGCCTTGGCGTGTCTCTACACGCACTCTGTCTTGTACCTTGGCGTGTCTCTACACGCACTCTGTCTTGTACCTTGGCATGTCTCTACACGCACTCTGTCTTGTACCTTGTGCCTTGGCGTGTCTCTACACGCACTCTGTCTTATTCTATGCTTTGGCGTGGCTACACATGCACCCAGTCTCGTTTGCGAACCTTGGCGTGTCCCCTACACACGCACCTCGCTTTGAACCCTGGCGTGTCCCCTACACACGCTCCTTGCCTTGCACCTAGTCTTGAACCCTGGTGTGTCCCCTACACACGCACCTAGCCTTGGACCCTGGCATGTCCCCTACACACGCACCTAGCCTTGGACCTTGGCGTGTTCCCTAAACACGCACCCTGCTTGGATATCTGTCGTGCCTCCTTGCCTGAACCCTGGTTTGCCTGCCGGATGCCCGGAACCTGCCGACCGTTGCCAGAGGTCCGGAACCAGATCACTACGGCCTGATGTCCGGAGCTGACGTCCGCAGCCTGATCCCTGGACCCTGTCGGTTTGCCAGCAGTCCGGAGTCCGATGCCATCATGCCATTACCTGTGCCTAGGCGTGCCATCTGGCACGTACCATGTTATGGACCTTGGCGTGCCCACGCGCGCACCTTGCACGTTTTGCTTGTTTTCTCTGTATGTGATCTTGTGTTATTCTAATGAAGATACCTTGCACCTACGTCTAGTCTCGTCTTGCTTCCTGCTCGTCCTTGTCGTCAGACACTCGTCTAGTGTCCCCTGAGCCGGCCGTCTGGTCCCAGCAGTCGTGGTGGCTCACCCCTTTGGTCTTGCCCCTGACACTCCCTGTATAGGGGGTGGATTCTCACAAGGTCAACTCGCCCTCGGTGGGTGGGTGCCACGACCCAGAGGGTCCACTCAAAAAATGGGCTCAGCAGGAGCTGAGTCCGTCACAATATGCCTCCATAAGATGCTCCATAGAATATGCCTCCATAAGATGCTCCATAGAATATGCCCCCATAAGATTTGCTGGGGAAATCAGACATGGAAAAAGACTTAGGCATCTTAGTCAATAAGAAGCTAAATTGGAGTGTCCAGGTCAGGCAGCTGCCACCAAAGCAAATAGGGTCATGGGATGCATTAGAAGAGGTCTGGGGACACGAGATGAAAATATAATTGTCCCTCTGTACAAATCACTCGTCAGACCACACTTGGAGTATTGTGTGCAATTTTGGACGCCGGTGCTCAGGAAAGACATTACTGAACCTGAAAGGGTTCAAAGACGGGCTACTAAAATAATAAATGGAGTTGGTGCACTACAATACCCAGAAAGGTTATCAAAATTAGGTCTATTTACTCTGGAAAAGAGAAGTCTTAGGGGAGACCTAATATATATGCACAAGTATATCAGAGGGCAATACAGAGATCTCTCCAATGAACTGTTTGTACCAAGGACTGTAAGAAGAACAAGGGGGCATTCTCTTCATTTGGAGGAAAGACAATTTCTGCACCAGCATAGAAGAGGGTTCTTCACAGTAAGAGCAGTGAGGCTCTGGAATCCTCTTCCTGAGGAAGTGGTGATGGCCAACTCACTGAATGAATCTAAGAAAGGAATGGATGCTTTTCTTGTGAGTAACAGTTTAGAAGGTTACGAACAACATAGAATTATAGATAGATGGTTGACCCAGGTTAGGGGAAGGAATTTTTTTCCCTATGGAGAAAATTGTCTTCTACTCTGTGGGTTTTTTGCCTTCCCCAGGATCAACAATGCAGAACAGCTGCACTAAAAATAGGCTGAACTAGATGGACATAAGCCTTCAGCCTTCAAAACTGTGTTACTATGTAGATTCTTGTCATGTCACTGCATTCTTACTGTTTTGCTCCTAAAAATCTAAATTTTTGTTTTTATTAGTATTTTTGTAAATCCACCATTGGATTTCAACACTACCTGAATCCTTCTGGGCATGCTCTGTATCAGATTCAAACACGTGTTGACCGAAATTTGATCTCAGGTCTCTTCTACATGTTCCCAAAGTTGGTGTATATTGGTCGACTCACTTGGGTATGTATGCAGTGTTTTCTTCAATTCTACCCATAAGTGTTTGATTTGTTTGAGGTCTTGCAACTGTGGAGGCAATTCCAGCACCACAATTTCATTGTCATTAAACCAATCCTTTGCCAATATTGATGTATGCTTCATGTTGTCCTGTTAGAGTGTACGAAGTAACTCCTCTTATATAATACTCACAAATAGCTCAGCACTGAGACCACCGTCGATCCTGGTCGAGTATCTAATGCCTTTGGCTGTGAAACAGCCCCATATCATCAGGCTTCCTCCACTGAACTTGACATTTCCTTCAACCTCTTTAAGCCGACCCCCCAAATTTTGCCACAAAAAAATGGGAAAACTTATTGACTCGCGTATAAGTCTAGGGTGGAAAATGCAGCAGCTACTGGTAAACTTCAAAAATAAAAATAGACACCAATAAAAGTAAAATTAATTGAGACATCAGTAGGTTAAATGTTTTTGAATATCCATATTGAATCAGGAGCCCCATATAATGCTCCATACAGTTCATGATGGCCCCATAAGATGCTCCATACAAAATACACCCCTTATAATGCTCCATAAAGTTCATGATAGTCCCCATTAAATGCTCCATACAAAATACGCCCCATATAATGCTGCACAAAGGTTAATAATGGCCCCATAAGATGCTCCATAGATAATATGCCCCATATGCTGCTCCATAAAGGTTACGGCCCTATAAGATGCTCCATAGAATATGCTGCCCCATAAGATGCTTCATAGAATATGCCCCCATAAGATGATCCATAAATTATGCCCCATAAGATGCTCCATAGAATATGCCCACATAAGATGCTCCATAGAATATGCCCCCATAAGTTGCTTCATAGAATATGCCCCCATAAATGCTTCATAGAATATGCCCCATAAGATGCTCCATAGAATATGCCTCCATTAGATGCTACATAGAATATGCCCCCATAAGATGCTCCATAGAATATGCCCCATAAGATGCTCCATAGATTATGCCCACATAAAATGCTCCATAGAATATGCCTCCATAAGATGCTCCATAGAATATGCCTCCATAAGATGCTCCATAGAATATGCCCCCATAAGATGCTCCACAGAATAGGCCCCATAAGATGCTCCATAGAATATGCCCCCATAAGATGCTCCATAGAATATGCCCCCATAAGATGCTCCACAGAATAGGCCCGATAAGATGCTCCATAGAATGTGCCCCATAAGATGCTCCACAGAATATGTTGCCTCATAAGATGCTCCACAGAATATGCCCTGATAAGATGCTCTGCAGAATATGCCCCCATAAGATGCTCCACAGAATATGCCCCCATAAGATGCTCCACAGAATATGCCCCTATAAGATGCTCCATAGATTTTGCCCCATATGCCGCCGCTGCCGCAAGCAAAAAAAATGACATACTCACCTCTCTGTCGCTGGGGGCCAGGTGCCGGTGTCGCTGCTGGCTCAGGACCTGGCACCTGGGTTCACCTGTCCTCATGCCCATGCTGCTTGTTGCTGCCTGTCATGTCATCTCTGTGATGTCAGGCAGCAGAGGGCGCAGCGCACACTAGCCACGTCACTGCACCCTCTGACCTGAACATCACTGACAGAGGACACGGCTGACAGTGGCAAGCAGCGTGGGAATGGGGACAGGTGAATATCGCTATACTTACCCACTCCTGGTGCGGTCTCTGCAGCCCCATTCTTCCATGGTCTCCGGCGCCTGCCTTACAGCTCATTAAAGACATGAATATGCACATATACGGTGTGCTGCCTACCTGGCGCTCGAGTCCGACACATCGCTGATCGGGTTGACAGATTACTGGGAGGGGCTGGAGAGGATCCAGCGGTCATGGTGCACATTGGCACAAATGACAAAGTTAGAGGTAGGTGGAAGGTCCTTAAAGATGATTTCAGGGAATTAGGCTGTAAGCTTAAAGCAAGGACCTCCAAGGTGGTATTTTCGGAAATACTTCCTGTACCACGTGCCACGCCAGAGAGGCAACGGGAGATTAGGGAGGTTAATAAGTGGCTCAGGAATTGGTGTAGGAAGGAGGGGTTTGGGTTCCTGCAGAACTGGGCCGACTTCTCAGTTGGCTACAGGTTCTATGCTAGGGACGGGCTGCACCTCAATGGGGAGGGTGCAGCTGTGCTGGGGGAGAAAATGGCTAGAAGGTTGGAGGAGTGTTTAAACTAGGGACGGGGGGGAGGGTATTCCTTTTATAGGAGGGGAAGACAGTGCAGATAGAGACCTGGGCACAAATAATGACATTGGGGGTGGAGGTGGCATGGGGGGTGGGGTTAGAACAGTTAATAATTTAAGAAAGAATAGAGGTACAGAGAGATACATAAAGTGCATGTATACTAATGCCAGAAGTCTCGCCAACAAAATGGAGGAATTGGAGTTAATGTTGTTGGAACATAATTATGACATGGTGGGGATATCTGAGACATGGCTGGATGAGAGCCATGACTGGGCTGTTAATTTACAGGGCTATAGTCTGTTCAGAAATGACCGTACAAATAAGCGAGGGGGAGGCGTGTGTTTATATGTAAAATCATCCTTAAAACCCATCCTTCGTGATAATATATATGAATCTAATGAAAATGTAGAGTCCCTGTGGGTAGAGATAAGGGGAGGGGGGAAAAATAATAAATTACTGATAGGGGTTTGTTATAAATCTCCAAAAATAATGGAAGCTACAGAGAATATCCTCATAAAGCAAATAGATGAAGCAGCGACTCAAGGAGAAGTCATTATTATGGGGGACTTCAACTACCCTGAAATACATTGGGGAACCGAAACCTGCAGTTCCAGCAAAGGTAATAGGTTTCTGACAACGATGAGAGACAATTACCTTTCACAACTGGTTCAGGACCCAACAAGAGGGGGGGCACTGCTAGACCTAATATTAACCAACAGGCCAGACTGCATATCAAATGTAAGGGTTGAGGGTCACTTGGGTAATAGTGATCACAAATTAATAAGTTTTCATGTATCCTTTAATAAGATGTGTAGTAGAGGGGTTACAAGGACACTAAACTTCAGGAAGGCAAATTTCCACCGGATGAGAGATGATCTTGGTGCAATTAACTGGGACGATATCCTGAGACATAAAAATACACAAAGAAAATGGGAGACGTTTATTAGCATCCTGAATAGGACCTGTGCACAATATATACCGTATGGGAATAAACATGCGAGAAATAGGAGGAAACCACTATGGCTAAATAGAGCTGTAAGGGGCGCAATAAGAGATAAAAATAAAGCATTTAGAGAATTAAAGCAAGTAGGTAGTGATGAGGCATTAAATAAATACAGAAGATTAAATAAATTCTGTAAAAAGCAAATCAAGACAGCAAAGATTGAGACAGAGAGACTCATTGCCAGAGAAAGTAAAAATAATCCCAAAATATTCTTTAACTACATAAATAGTAAGAAGCTAAAAAATGATAGTGTTGGTCCCCTTAAAAATAGTCTGGGTGAAATGGTGGATGAGGATGAGGAAAAAGCCAATATGCTAAATGACTTTTTTTCAACAGTATTTACACAAGAAAATCCCATGACGGATAACATGATCAGGGATAAAAATTCTCCATTAAATGTCACCTGCTTAACCCAGCAGGAAGTATAGCGGCGTCTACAAATCACTAAAATTGACAAATCCCCGGGCCCGGATGGGATACACCCCCGAGTACTGCAGGAATTAAGCACAGTCATAGATAGACCACTATTTTTAATCTTTAAAGATTCCATAATAACAGGTTCTGTACCACAGGACTGGCATATAGCAAATGTGGTGCCAATATTCAAAAAGGGGACAAAAACTGAACTTGGAAATTATAGGCCAGTAAGTTTAACCTCAACTGTGGGTAAAATCCTGGAGGGTTTTCTAAGAGATACTATACTGGAGTATCTGGAGAAGAATAACCTTATGACCCAATATCAACATGGGTTTACAAGAGACCGTTCCTGTCAGACTAATCTGATAAGCTTTTATGAAGAGGTAAGTTCCGGACTGGACCAAGGGAATGCAGTGGACGTGGTGTACATGGACTTTTCAAAAGCTTTTGATATGGTGCCACACAAAAGGTTGATACATAAAATGAGAACAATGGGGATAGGGGAAAATATGTGTAGGTGGGTTAAGAGCTGGCTCAGGGATAGGAAACAAAGGGTGGTTATTAATGGAGCACACTCGGACTGGGTCACGGTTAGCAGTGGGGTACCACAAGGGTCAGTTTTGGGCCCGCTTCTTTTTAACATATTTATTAATGACCTTGTAGGGGGCATAGAGAGTAGAATTTCAATATTTGCAGATGACACTAAACTCTGCAGGGTAATTAATACAGAGGAGGACAATTTTATATTACAGGAGGATTTATGTAAACTAGAAGCTTGGGCTGATAAATGGCAAATGAGCTTTAATTGGGAAAAATGTAAGGTCATGCACTTGGGTAGAACGAACAAGTTGTATAATTATGTGCTTAATTGTAAAACACTGGGCAAAACAGTCACTGAAAAAGACCTGGGTGTATGGGTGGACGACAAACTCACATTTAGTGGCCAGAGTCAGACAGCTGCTGCAAAGGCAAATAAAATAATGGGATGCATTAAAAGAGGCATAGATGCTCATGAGGAGAACATAATTTTACCTCTATATAAGTCACTAGTGCGACCACACTTAGAATACTGTGTACAGTTCTGGTCTCCGGTGTATAAGAAAGACATAGCTGAACTGGAGCGGGTGCAGAGAAGAGCGACCAAGGTTATTAGGGAACTAGGGGGTCTGCAATACCAAGGCAGGTTATTACACTTGGGGTTATTTAGTTTGGAGAATCGAAGGCTTAGGGGTGATCTTATTACAATGTATAAATATATGCGGGGACAATACAAAGACCTTTCTAATGATCTTTTTACTCTTAGACCTGTGACGGGGACAAGGGGGCATCCTCTATGTCTGGAGGAAAGAAGGTTTAAGCATACTCACAGACGCGGATTCTTTACTGTAAGAGCAGTGAGACTATGGAACTCTCTGCCATATGATGTTGTAATGAGTGATTCACTACTAAAATTTAAGAAGGGACTGGATGCCTTTCTTGAAAATTATAATATTACAGGGTATATACACTAGTCTCCTTAATATTGCGTTGATCCAGGGAGCTAGTCTGATTGCCGTATGTGGAGTCGGGAAGGAATTTTTTTCCCCAATGTGAAGCTTACTGTTGCCACATGGGGTTTTTTTGCCTTCCTCTGGATCAACATGTTAGGGCAAGTTAGGATAGGCTATGGGTTGAACTAGATGGACTTAAAGTCTCCATTCAACCTTAATAACTATGTTACTATGTTACTATGTATGTTTAATGAGCGGTACCACGTGACTGCTGAAGGAAGGAACCTGAGACTGGGAGAAGCGGGGGGTTGCAGAGACCGCGCCGGGGGGTCAGTATGATCTCTGACACCCCCGCTCCCCCTCCCCCGCCGACCCCCGGTAAATGACTCGCGTATAAGCAGAGAGGGGGACTTTCAGCCCAAAAAAATGGGCTGAAAATCTCACATTATACGGGGAGTATATACGGTAACTTTTCGTACTTGTTTGCAAACTCGAAAAAACGCTTCTTAGGCTGTGTGCCCACGTAGCGATTTTTAAGCGTTTTTGCCGCGATTTTCAGCGCGAAAACGCTGCGAAAACGTTTAAAAATCGTGTACAGAACGCCCCCCATGCATTCCTATGGCATTCAGCACATGATGTGCTAATGCTGCGCTTTTTTCCTCGGCGGAATCGCATCGCGGAAAAAATCGCAGCATGCTCATTCTTTTGTGCAATCGCAAAGAATTGCCGCGATTCCGCACCCATAGGAATGCATGAGAATCGCTTACTTCCCGCATGTGCCTATGTCCACCATGTGGGAAGTTAAGTGTCTCATGTGCGGTTGGTACCCATGGTGTGGAGGAGAGGAGACTGTCCTCCAGGCCCTGGGTACCATACCCCTGTAAAAAAAAGAATAAAAAATAAAAATTCGCATAGGCGGCCTCAATAGTAAAAACCTGGTCACACTTGTCAAACACTATGTTTGACGAGTGTGACCAACCTGTCAATCACTTTCCAAGCGATGCTTCAAATCGCTTGGAAAGTGCTTGAATATCGCACGCGAAAATCGCGGCAAAATCGCGATCATAATCGCGGTAAAATTGCGGTGAAATCGCGCGGAAAAAAACGCGCGATTTCTGGGAAGGAGTCCGGTTTTTAGTGAGCGTTTTAAAACGCTACATGGGCACATAGCCTTAAGACAATATTGAAGTTGAGGCATCTTCAACTTTTTTCAGCCCACCATTTCAGATTTGTGCATTGTGAGATGCACGGTGCTTGCACCGACGTCTGTCATCTCTCTTATATGACGCATACAAGCAACCTCCACTGCTGTATTTGTCACGCCAGAACTGATAGACCTTGGGTTGTGTAGCCTTGTTGACTCTGATATTTTAAATGCATGCCCACCCTTTGCCTCTAAATGGATGGATGGACTTCTGGCATTGGTCTCGCATCACTTTCTATTGAAGGAGAAGGTGATGCTGATGGAAAGCTTTGTCATCACTGGGGTGTCTGTGTGGACAAAGAAGGATATATAATTGTGGCAGATAGGAGCAACAACTGCATTCAGATTTTTAAACCTTGTGGCACATTTTATCACAAGTTTGGTAGCTTGTGTTCAAGACCTGGCCAGTTTGATTGCCCTGCTGGAATCACTTGTGACAGTTCCCATAGGATTGTAGTAGCTGATAAAGATAACCATCATGTTCAAATCTTCACCTTTGAGGTTCAATTCCTTCTGAAATTTGGGGAGAAGGGGACCAAGAATGGTCAATTTAACTACCCGTGGGATGTTGCTATTAATTCAGAAGGGAAGATTTTAGTGTCCGATACTCGGAACCATCGTATTTAATTATTTGCTCCAGGTGGGACATTCCTAAATAAGTATGGTTTTGAAGGTGCACTCTGGACGCATTTTGATTCCCTACGTGGAGTGACATTCAGTCATGATGGCTATCTCGTGGTGACTGACTTCAACAACCACTGACTGCTAGTCATCAAACAAGATTGCCAGACAGCACATTTCTTGGGCACAGAGGGTACAGGAAATGGACAGTTCCTGCGACCACAAGATGTGGCAGTTGATCAAGAAGGACGCATTATTGTGGTAGACTCCAGAAACCACAGAGTGCAAATTTTTGCGCCAAATGGCAGCTTCTTGTACAAGTTTGGCACTCATGGAAGTGGCTTTGGTCAGATGTATTATCCATCTGGCAAATCTGTCACACCTGGTGGCACAATTGTGGTGGACTTTGGTAACGACTGAGTTGTAGCCTTCTAATCAGTTTTCAACACAAAATTGTCTCAGGGAAATGTTTTCAAGAAGTATATAACAATATATAAATACAAAAAAATACACAAAAAATAGTGTTAGATTACTCCTCTGTTGTCTCTACCACAACCTCCTTTTACTCCACTGGTACCTGAACCTCCTGGTTCTATATTACTATTTTTAGTTTTGTAAATTCTATGTTGTTTTAGGTCACTTTCATAAAAAAAAAATAAAAAAAACACTGAAAATAATAAAAAAACAGTGTTGGATCACTCCTTCCTTGCCTCTTCCACCTATACTACCATGTCCACTTCTTCCCCCGCTTGTACCTACTCCTTCCGGTTCTACACCACTAATTTTATTTTTGTTATTTCTAGGTTGGCTAAAGTCAGTTCCATAAAAAACATGAAAGCAAAAATTTAAACTATGATAAGAATACACACAAAAAGAAATATAGTGTTCGATTACTCCTCCCTTGCCTGTTTCACCTTTTCCACCACATCCACCTCCTCCTCCATTTGGGCCTGTTCCACCTGGATCAAGATTACTTTTTATTTCTGCTCTGTTTAGTACAGGGACATGATGCAGCTGTAGTGAGGACAGTATTGGGTTTTGCGTCAGCGCAGTTTTCTATAAACACTCTCTATGTGTACTCTGCACCTGTGTCTGTGATAGCACTGAACGTACCCAAAAGTTTTTAGAATCTTCAACAGTGCCTGTGGGAGTGATGCGTGTCTAAACAAATTTTTCTACTCTTATGCAACCATGTCTCTGATAGTATTGTGCCCAAAGCCGATATTCAACCCATATCTGTGGGAGTTCTGTGCCAAAAGCTTCTGTGTGAATTCTGCAACCCATATTTGTGTGAGTACTTAGTCAAAAGCCTCTGTGTGTACTCGGCAACCCATATCTGTGGGAGTACTGTGCCTAAAGCTGCTGTGTGTACTCTGCAGCGATGTCTGTAATAGTACTGTGCCAAAAGCCACTGTGTGTACTCTGCAACCTATGGCTGTATGAGTGCTGTGCCTAAAGCTGCCGTGTGTTTTCTGCAACCCATATCTGTGGGAGTACTGTGTCAAAAGACCCTGTGCGTACTCAGCACCCATGTCTGTGATAGTACTGTGACAAAAACCACTGTATGTACTCTGCAAACAGGACTGTGTGTACTGAGTGTACTCTGCAACCCATATCTGTGGGAGTACTGTGTCAAAAGCCGCTTTGTGTATTCTGCAGCTGTGTCTGTACGAGCACTGTATATGTTACGATTGCGGACGCAGCGTGGCTTACCCAGCCAATGCTCCCATGTCATCGAACCATAATGACGGGGTATGCGTCCCTGGTGATCGTGGAATGTGGACCCACTGGACCACAGGTGGAACCCAGGCCTACCCAGATTAGGGAAGGGTAGCGACCGGGGTCTGTTGCAGCTGAGCTTGTGGACAAGATGGCAATATGCAGGACTAAAAGACACTGCACAACTTCACGTATGAAGAAACATAATGTTTACTTAAATAAAGCAAATCCCATCAAAACCCTGGGTTCCGGATTATGCACATCACGGAACATGGACTGGACATCGGAACATCAGGGCACAAGCCAGATATCAGGACATCAGGTAGGACATCAGGACATTGTAACTCGAGCCGGACATCAGGACATCAGGGCACAAGCCGGACATCAGGTCTCAAGCAGGACATCTTGACATCAGGACATCAGGGCACCAGGCAGACATCAGGACATCAGGTCTCAGACAGGACATCAGGATTCGGATCTCAGATAGAATATCAGAACACTGGCATTGGACTCCGCCGCTCTGGGTCATCTGGCAGTGATCGACAGGGTCCGGACATCAGGCTGTGGACATCAGGCTCCGGACAAGAGGCCGCAGTCATCAGGCTCCGGACATCTGGCAGCGATCAGCTGGATCCGGGCATCGGGCAGGGAAGGATAGGATCCGGACATCTGGCGGAGGATGTCAGGCACTGGACATCTGGAAGTGGTCTTCAGACACCGGACATCAGGCTGTGGTCATCAGGCTCCGGACAAAAGGCCACGGCCTTCGGGCTCCGGACATCTGGCAGTGACCTAAAAAGGAACTCAAGCTGTCTGGTGCAAGCCCTGCAGGGTTGGACTGGAGCCGGCCGGGGATTGCACCCAATAACAAGCGGAGCACAGAGTAGCAGAAACTCAGCGGACACACTGGACTCCTACTTCCAAGATGAACCCAGGTTAGATCACTGAAGGTCAGTTAGCAAAGAGTCACAGTCACAGGGCACAGGGTTCAAGACACAGAAGGACTTCAGGAACATAACACAGCAGGAAGGACTTCAGGAACATAACACAGCAGGAATCAGGACCAGGACTTTGGTACCAGCAGATAAACAGAAAAAGTCCAGGAACTCAGACATCAGCTGTCCCAAAGCTGATAACAGAAACAGATCTGGTAACTCTGCCCCCAGAGTAGGCGGAAGACAGCCATCAGTTCACCTAGAACTGCAGGCAGGCAGGTCAGATGCTGAACACCAAACAGACATAACAAGACTCAGAAACTTGACGCAAAGCTCTGGCAATGCCCCACAGGGCAGGGAACTTTATATAGGAGCTGCCTCACAGCGATAGGCTGGATCAGCAATTCTAGCACACACCCATCCCTCATAAAAGCAGGGGAGGTGTGGCCACACGCACCCTGAGCACAGCCAGACACAAATCAGCATAGCAAAGGACACCTGGCAGTGGCTGCAAGCCTGAACACATGTGGTAAGTCATGCACAACTGCAGAGGACCTTGCAACCCTCAGATAGCTTTCCACAGCAGCAGCCAGGGACCGCACAGACAGGTGGTCATGCAACACAGCAGAGACACTCACGCATGCACAGCTACACAGCGAAGCTAGGAACTGAGCAGCATCAACACAGGTAACTGACAACAGCATCCCATCTCATTAGAGGGAAAGGAGCGAAGGGTTAAAGCAGAGATATGCAGAGTAACGCGGGATAAAAAAATAATTCTACTCTGCAGCCGTCTCTTTGCCATTTCTAGGCCAAACAAATACACCACAAAATTTCAGGCACCCATTGGCTCTATAGGAACAATTTTATCATCCGGAGGCCATGGTAAGGCCAGGGTTAGACTTGTGAGAAACTCGCATGACTCTCGCACATCAATACCCGGCACTTCCGCCAGCACTCGGGACTGGAGCGTTCAGCTGCATAGAAATACATACAGCTGAACGCTCCGATCCTAGTGCCAGTGGCAGTGCCGGGTATTGACGTACGAGACTCGTGCGAGCTTCTCGCAAGTCTGACCCCTGCCTAACAGTCAATTTCATTCTCACATGCTCGAACTGCTACTCTTCGCTTGCCTCAGGTGTCAGCTTCTGCGCTGTATTTTTCTCTTCAGCCCTTCCTTCCGAGGGCTGTCCTTCTGATGTACTCACGGGGATCACTTGTCACTCTTGATGACTCAACTTTCGGCTATGCCTCTTTCAATTATTTTCTCCTACTCAATGGGCTATACTTCATTTTGAAACACGCCCTCTTATGAAATACAACTCCCATTCTGGGCCAAACCCTTGGGTTCAGCTTCAGGACATCCCCCTTAAGGGTCAAACATCCGATGGGCTGAGTCCCTTTTTGCGCCATTGGGTGCTGTCGACTTCCACAATAGGCAGGATTTCTCCAACTAAGACCACAGATCGCTTCCATCTTGGGATCCATGCTGATGGCAGCCATCTTAGTTTTGATTAATTTCAGGTACTGTCATATCTGCATCACCATCCAACATTTTGAAATTTTTATGCTGTACCATTTCAGGTTGTTCTTTTTTAAATGCTTCAATTGCACCATAGGCATTCTTCACCCTGCATTCTCCATGCGAGGAACCCATATCCTGCTAACTATGCCAAACATAATGGGTCCCAGGGTGGTAGTCATGAGCGAATGTAGTACAAGCAGCACCCAGGCCCGCTACAGAAATAGGGGGAGATTTGGGACCCTGGGTTTGTGTGGAGTGCAGTGCTTCAGTGAGGTAAATTTTCAGACTCACTTCTGATTTATCTACTGAAGTGCAAATTCTTTAGATCTTCAGAATGAGACTGCCACACCAGCTTCTACTTGCAAAGTTCACCTTACTTATCAACACATTCAAATAGAGGGAGTAACATGAAATATGTTTTCCTTGATGTTATTTCACAGGAAACGTCACTTAGGCTGTGGTCATACATAACGTATAAAAAATACGGACCGTAATTTACAGCCAAAATGCAAAAAAATGTTCCCTGAACAGTGATCCCTTAGTCATCCGTTGTCAAGATGTGGCTCCGTTTTTTGCGCATGTAAGCATCCGTATGACATCCGTATGGCATCCGTATGCCGAGATTTTCTCACAGGCTTGCAAAATGTACATATAATGGAGCCCAATGGCAGGTTAAAACACAAACGAAAGAGTAGACACATACACATAGAATACATATATTTATCTAATATATAAAGCTCAATGTGGGTGTGTATGTATGTGTGTGTGTATGTCCGGGATTGGCATCCGCACCGTCGCAGCTACAGCCACAAAATTTGGCACAGTCACACGTCTCGACCCCCAGAGCGTCATAGGCTATGTTGTGAGGCAAAATTTTAACCCTGCGCATTCCAATTCACCAAACAATTTTGCCCCTATCTACATAATGGGGAAAAAGTGTATGTATTGGCATCTGCACCGTCATAGCCACAGCCACAAAATTTTGCACAGGCTTGCAAAATGTACATATAATGGAGTCCAATGGCAGGTTAAAACACAAACGAAAGAATAGATACATACACATAGAATACATATATTTATCTAATATATAAAGCTCAATGTGGGTGTGTATGTATGTGTGTGTGTATGTCCGGGATTGGCATCCGCACCGTCGCAGCTACAGCCACAAAATTTGGCACAGTCACACATCTGGACCCCGAGAGCATCATAGGCTATGTTGTGAAGTGAAATTTTAACCCTGCGCATTCCAATTCACAAAACAATTTTGCCCCTATCTACATAATGGGGAAAAAGTGTATGTATTGGCATCTGCACCGTCATAGCCACAGCCACAAAATTTTGCACAGGCTTGCAAAATGTACATATAATGGAGTCCAATGGCAGGTTAAAACACAAACGAAAGAATAGATACATACACATAGAATACATATATTTATCTAATATATAAAGCTCAATGTGGGTGTGTATGTATGTGTGTGTGTATGTCCGGGATTGGCATCCGCACCGTCGCAGCTACAGCCACAAAATTTGGCACAGTCACACATCTGGACCCCGAGAGCATCATAGGCTATGTTGTGAAGTGAAATTTTAACCCTGCGCATTCCAATTCACAAAACAATTTTGCCCCTATCTACATAATGGGGAAAAAGTGAAAGGAAAAGTGTTGGAGGCAAATTGACAGCTGCCAGATGTGAACAAGGGGGACTTAAAGAATGAGAGTGATGGCGCCAAACAGTATATACCGTACAGTTGCTATGGTGGGGCCCTGACATGGGATACTCACCACACACGGGGATATGAACACACACACAAAATGCGCCACACACTACCACGTGCTTCAACACATATACCACCCTCAGCACACATTTAACCACACATACTAATAATAATAATACATTTTATTTCTATAGCGCTGACATATTCAGCAGCACTTTACATTTCAGAGGGGATTTGTACAGACAATAGACATTACAGCATAACAATAATCACATAGGTTATAACAAATACAAGAGGAATGAGGGCCCTGCTCGCAAGCTTACAGTCTATGAGGAAAGATGTAGACACGAAAGGTGGGTCGTAACAGTTGCCCTGATTGTATGGACCAGCCATAATGTTAAGTGTGTAACAGTACAGACACAGAGGGCTCATGGATGCATAAAGCATGTGGGAATATGATGCGGAGAACCTGGTTATGGTAAAACTTTTGGCTGTGCCACACAGGGATAGATTAGGTTAATGTGTTGAGGTGATAGGCCAGTCTGAATAAATGCGTTTTCAGGGCACGCTTAAAATTGTGGGGATTGGGAACTAATCGTATTGACCTGGGAAGTGCATTCCAAAGAATTGGCGCAGCACGTGTAAAGTCTTGGAGACGGGAGTGGGAGGTTCTGATTATTGAGGATGCTAACCTCAGGTCATCAGCAGAACAGAGGGCGAGGGTAGAGTGGTATACTGAAACAAGGGAGGAGATGTAGGGTGGTGCTGAGCCATGGAGGGCTTTGTGGGTGAGGGTAATAAGTTCATACTGAATTCTAGAGTGGATGGGTAGCCAGTGTAATGACTGGCACAAGGTAGAGGCATTGGTGTAACGATTGGTGAAGGAATAAGATCCTGGCTGCAGCATTCAAGACAGATTGGAGAGGGGAGAGTTTGGTAAGAGGGAGACCGATCAGAAGAGAGTTACAATAGTCAAGACGAGAATGAATAAGAGAAACAGTAAGAGTTTTTTGCAGAGTCAAAAGTAAGAAAAGTTCGAATTCTAGAAAAGTTTTTGAGGTGCAGATGACAAGAGCGAGCCAGTGATCGAATGTGGGGGGCAAAGGAAAGCTCGGAGTCAATTATGACCCCAAGACAGCGGGCATGTTGCTGGGGAGTAACAGTGAAACCACACACAGAAATGGCAATGTCGGGTATAGGTACATTAGTAGAGGGAGGAAACACAAGGAGTTCAGTCTTTGACAGGTTCAGTTTCAGATATAGTAAGGACATGATGTTAGACACAGCGTTTAGACAATCGCCGGTGTTTTCTAGAAAGGCTGGTGTGATGTCTGGAGAAGAAGCGTATAATTGGTTGTCATCAGCATAGAGATGGTACTGGAAACCAAATCTACTCATTGTTTGACCAATAGGGGCAGTGTACAAGGAGAAGAGGAGGGGGCCTAGAACCGATCCTTGAGGAACCCCAACAGTAAGGGGAAGGTGAGAGGAGGAGGAACCGGCAAAAGATACAGTAAAGGAGCAGTCAGAGAGATAAGAGGAGAACCAGGAGAGAACGGTGTCCTTGAGGCCAATGGAACGAAGCATAGTGAGGAGGAGGAGCTGATGATCCACAGTGTCGAATGCTGCAGAGAGATCCAAGAGATTACACCAACCTCGCCACATAAAAGTCGAAACACAAAAGTCGCCACTCAAAACTCGCCACTCTGTCCCAGAACTGTTTAAAAGATTAAAAATGAGCTGTGATTGGTTGCTATCAGCAACAGTTTTCTTTGTAGACAGTTGTGGTAACTGAGGCATATTATTCTTATCATTTCTATGGTGTTATCATCTATTAGATACATGGCTCAGCAGACAGTATCACACAGAATAGGATTAGATACACGGCTCAGCAGTCAGTATCACACAGGATAGGATTAGATACACGGCTCAGCAGTCAGTATCACACAGGGTAGGATTAGATACACGGATCAGCAGTCAGTATCACACAGAAGAGGATTAGATACACGGCTGAGCAGTCAGTATCACACAGGATAGGATTAGATACACAGCTCAGCAGTCAGTATCACACAGGATAGGGTTAGATACACTGCTCAGCAGTCAGTATCACACAGGATGGGATTAGATACACTGCTCAGCAGTCAGTATCACACAGGATAGGAATAGATACACGGCTGAGCAGTCAGTATCACATAGGAGAGGACTAGATACACTGCTCAGCAGTCAGTATCACACAGGATGGGATTAGATACACTGCTCAGCAGTCAGTTACACACAGGATAGGATTAGATACACGGCTGAGCAGTCAGTAACACACGATAGGATTAGATACACAGCTCAGCAGAAAGTATCACATAGGAGAGGATACTTGGGCAATCGTTTAGTTAATTTGTGTTGCAAATCTGTAGTGTTGAATATATGATGGGAAATGATTTTATGTGCAATATAATAACTATAATTTGTTATAACTAACCACACTTGGTTACTATGCCCGGGCAACGCCTGGCTCTTCAGCTAGTATATATATATGTCATTGAGACACACACACATATATATATATATATTTCATAGAGCTCTACATAGCAGAATAGCCGCTAATTCCATTGCCAGCTTCTGTAAAATCATTCTAAAACACGACATGAAATGACACATGGTTTACATACAGTAAACCATTTCATTTATTTTTTTATATGTCTTTGACTAATAATTAGATTAGAGTTTGTGTGTAAAATTTGGGACATGTAGGTGTTCAACTAAGGGGTTAATTCATTGAAAAAAAATGCGTGGGCTCCCGCGGTAAATTATCAACCAGAGAGGGAAAGCCAGTGAGTGAGGGCAGATTTTAATAGCCTTGAGAGGGACCATTGCTTTTGTCCCCCTCAGACTACAAAAATCTCACCCCAGAAAAGGCACATCTATAAGATGCACCTTTTCTGGCACTTAGCCTCTCTATTCCCATTGCCCTGTAGCAGTGGCTAATGGGTTAATAATAATGGGTTAATGTCACCTTGTTATTGGAAGGTGACATTAAGCCGATTAATAACGGGGAGGTGTCAATAAGAAACCTATCCATTATTAACCCTAGACTAGTAAGTGGTTAAAAAAAACACACAGAGACATTAATTAAACATTCTTTTAATGAAATAAAGACACCAAGTTTTTGACCATAATTATTCCTCTGCTAATCCATAAAAAACCATGGTCCTGTAACAAAAATAAAACAAAAAAACAACAATATACTTACCTCTCCACTAGAGTTGAGCGAAACGGGTCGAAAAAATTCAAAAGTCGCCGACTTTTGTCAAAGTCGGGTTTCATGAAACGAAACCCGACCCTAGGATGAGGTCGGCCACGAGGTCTGCGACTTACGCGCCAAAGTCGCGTTTCAAAAGTTTGTTTTGCGCTCTTTTTCAGCCAATCAGGATCCACGGACACTGTGGGCAACGTGATGACATAGGCACGGGTCACCACCATCTTTCAGAAGGGCATGCAAGTGATTGGCTTGCTTTGGTGGGCGTCACAGGGGGTATAAAAGGGCGTGCACGCCGACCGCCATCTTACTTCTGCCGATCTTAGTATAGGGAGAGGTTGCTGCTGATTCTGTAGGGAGAGCGTTAGGCAGGGAAGAAGACAAAAAAACTGCTTCTGCTGCTAGCGATTTGGCCTGCACAACACACAAGTCACTGTGTGTGCAGTGCAAGGGGAGGCTATATTGTGGTGTATCAGTGGTGTTGGTTGTTGGGCTGCCTTTTAAGGCTTCCTGACATGCTGGCATTGCTGTTTACCCACTGCTCCGCAAACTGCTTTTTTAAAAGCAATCCAATCTCCCTTATCCTCTCGTCACTTTGGTCACAGGCAGCTGTGCCATCGAGCGTGTCACATAGCGCTCAGATATCAGTGGGCCGCACACAATCCACAAGTGTCCAGTGTCCAAAAGTGTACGCAGAGATTCAAAATCTCCATTATCCTCTCGTCACTTTGGTCACAGGCAGCTGTGCCATCGAGCGTGTCACATAGCGCTCAGATATCAGTGGGCCGCACACAATCCACAAGTGTCCACTGTCCACAAGTGTACGCAGAGATTCAAAATCTCCATTATCCTCTCGGCAGCTTCTTGTACAAGTTTGGCACTCATGGAAGTGGCTTTGGTCAGATGTATTATCCATCTGGCAAATCTGTCACACCTGGTGGCACAATTGTGGTGGACTTTGGTAACGACTGAGTTGTAGCCTTCTAATCAGTTTTCAACACAAAATTGTCTCAGGGAAATGTTTTCAAGAAGTATATAACAATATATAAATACAAAAAAATACACAAAAAATAGTGTTAGATTACTCCTCTGTTGTCTCTACCACAACCTCCTTTTACTCCACTGGTACCTGAACCTCCTGGTTCTATATTACTATTTTTAGTTTTGTAAATTCTATGTTGTTTTAGGTCACTTTCATAAAAAAAACTAAAAAAAAACTGAAAATAATAAAAAAACAGTGTTGGATCACTCCTTCCTTGCCTCTTCCACCTATACTACCATGTCCACTTCTTCCCCCGCTTGTACCTACTCCTTCCGGTTCTACACCACTAATTTTATTTTTGTTATTTCTAGGTTGGCTAAAGTCAGTTCCATAAAAAACATGAAAGCAAAAATTTAAACTATGATAAGAATACACACAAAAAGAAATATAGTGTTCGATTACTCCTCCCTTGCCTGTTTCACCTTTTCCACCACATCCACCTCCTCCTCCATTTGGGCCTGTTCCACCTGGATCAAGATTACTTTTTATTTCTGCTCTGTTTAGTACAGGGACATGATGCAGCTGTAGTGAGGACAGTATTGGGTTTTGCGTCAGCGCAGTTTTCTATAAACACTCTCTATGTGTACTCTGCACCTGTGTCTGTGATAGCACTGAACGTACCCAAAAGTTTTTAGAATCTTCAACAGTGCCTGTGGGAGTGATGCGTGTCTAAACAAATTTTTCTACTCTTATGCAACCATGTCTCTGATAGTATTGTGCCCAAAGCCGATATTCAACCCATATCTGTGGGAGTTCTGTGCCAAAAGCTTCTGTGTGAATTCTGCAACCCATATTTGTGTGAGTACTTAGTCAAAAGCCTCTGTGTGTACTCGGCAACCCATATCTGTGGGAGTACTGTGCCTAAAGCTGCTGTGTGTACTCTGCAGCGATGTCTGTAATAGTACTGTGCCAAAAGCCACTGTGTGTACTCTGCAACCTATGGCTGTATGAGTGCTGTGCCTAAAGCTGCCGTGTGTTTTCTGCAACCCATATCTGTGGGAGTACTGTGTCAAAAGACCCTGTGCGTACTCAGCACCCATGTCTGTGATAGTACTGTGACAAAAACCACTGTATGTACTCTGCAAACAGGACTGTGTGTACTGTGTGTACTCTGCAACCCATATCTGTGGGAGTACTGTGCCAAAAGCCGCTTTGTGTATTCTGCAGCTGTGTCTGTACGAGCACTGTATATGTTACGATCGCGGACGCAGCGTGGCTTACCCAGCCAATGCTCCCATGTCATCGAACCATAATGACGGGGTATGCGTCCCTGGTGATCGTGGAATGTGGACCCACTGGACCACAGGTGGAACCCAGGCCTACCCAGACTAGGGAAGGGTAGCGACCGGGGTCTGTTGCAGCTGAGCTTGTGGACAATATGGCAATATGCAGGACCAAAAGACACTGCACAACTTCACATATGAAGAAACATAATGTTTACTTAAATAAAGCAAATCCCATCAAAACCCTGGGTTCCGGATTATGCACATCACGGAACATGGACTGGACATCGGAACATCAGGGCACAAGCCAGATATCAGGACATCAGGTAGGACATCAGGACATTGTAACTCGAGCCGGACATCAGGACATCAGGGCACAAGCCGGACATCAGGTCTCAAGCAGGACATCTTGACATCAGGACATCAGGGCACCAGGCAGACATCAGGACATCAGGTCTCAGACAGGACATCAGGATTCGGATCTCAGATAGAATATCAGAACACTGGCATTGGACTCCGCCGCTCTGGGTCATCTGGCAGTGATCGACAGGGTCCGGACATCAGGCTGTGGACATCAGGCTCCGGACAAGAGGCCGCAGTCATCAGGCTCCGGACATCTGGCAGCGATCAGCTGGATCCGGGCATCGGGCAGGGAAGGATAGGATCCGGACATCTGGCGGAGGATGTCAGGCACTGGACATCTGGAAGTGGTCTTCAGACACCGGACATCAGACTGTGGTCATCAGGCTCCGGACAAAAGGCCACGGCCTTCGGGCTCCGGACATCTGGCAGTGACCTAAAAAGGAACTCAAGCTGTCTGGTGCAAGCCCTGCAGGGTTGGACTGGAGCCGGCCGGGGATTGCACCCAATAACAAGCGGAGCACAGAGTAGCAGAAACTCAGCGGACACACTGGACTCCTACTTCCAAGATGAACCCAGGTTAGATCACTGAAGGTCAGTTAGCAAAGAGTCACAGTCACAGGGCACAGGGTTCAAGACACAGAAGGACTTCAGGAACATAACACAGCAGGAAGGACTTCAGGAACATAACACAGCAGGAATCAGGACCAGGACTTTGGTACCAGCAGATAAACAGAAAAAGTCCAGGAACTCAGACATCAGCTGTCCCAAAGCTGATAACAGAAACGGATCTGGTAACTCTGCCCCCAGAGTAGGCGGAAGACAGCCATCAGTTCACCTAGAACTGCAGGCAGGCAGGTCAGATGCTGAACACCAAACAGACATAACAAGACTCAGAAACTTGACGCAAAGCTCTGGCAATGCCCCACAGGGCAAGGAACTTTATATAGGAGCTGCCTCACAGCGATAGGCTGGATCAGCAATTCTAGCACACACCCATCCCTCATAAAAGCAGGGGAGGTGTGGCCACACGCACCCTGAGCACAGCCAGACACAAATCAGCATAGCAAAGGACACCTGGCAGTGGCTGCAAGCCTGAACACATGTGGTAAGTCATGCACAACTGCAGAGGACCTTGCAACCCTCAGATAGCTTTCCACAGCAGCAGCCAGGGACCGCACAGACAGGTGGTCATGCAACACAGCAGAGACACTCACGCATGCACAGCTACACAGCGAAGCTAGGAACTGAGCAGCATCAACACAGGTAACTGACAACAGCATCCCATCTCATTAGAGGGAAAGGAGCGAAGGGTTAAAGCAGAGATATGCATAGTAACGCGGGATAAAAAAATAATTCTACTCTGCAGCCGTCTCTTTGCCATTTCTAGGCCAAACAAATACACCACAAAATTTCAGGCACCCATTGGCTCTATAGGAACAATTTTATCATCCGGAGGCCATGGTAAGGCCAGGGTTAGACTTGTGAGAAACTCGCATGACTCTCGCACATCAATACCCGGCACTTCCGCCAGCACTCGGGACTGGAGCGTTCAGCTGCATAGAAATACATACAGCTGAACGCTCCGATCCTAGTGCCAGTGGCAGTGCCGGGTATTGACGTACGAGACTCGTGCGAGCTTCTCGCAAGTCTGACCCCTGCCTAACAGTCAATTTCATTCTCACATGCTCGAACTGCTACTCTTCGCTTGCCTCAGGTGTCAGCTTCTGCGCTGTATTTTTCTCTTCAGCCCTTCCTTCCGAGGGCTGTCCTTCTGATGTACTCACGGGGATCACTTGTCACTCTTGATGACTCAACTTTCGGCTATGCCTCTTTCAATTATTTTCTCCTACTCAATGGGCTATACTTCATTTTGAAACATGCCCTCTTATGAAATACAACTCCCATTCTGGGCCAAACCCTTGGGTTCAGCTTCAGGACATCCCCCTTAAGGGTCAAACATCCGATGGGCTGAGTCCCTTTTTGCGCCATTGGGTGCTGTCGACTTCCACAATAGGCAGGATTTCTCCAACTAAGACCACAGATCGCTTCCATCTTGGGATCCATGCTGATGGCAGCCATCTTAGTTTTGATTAATTTCAGGTACTGTCATATCTGCATCACCATCCAACATTTTGAAATTTTTATGCTGTACCATTTCAGGTTGTTCTTTTTTAAATGCTTCAATTGCACCATAGGCATTCTTCACCCTGCATTCTCCATGCGAGGAACCCATATCCTGCTAACTATGCCAAACATAATGGGTCCCAGGGTGGTAGTCATGAGCGAATGTAGTACAAGCAGCACCCAGGCCCGCTACAGAAATAGGGGGAGATTTGGGACCCTGGGTTTGTGTGGAGTGCAGTGCTTCAGTGAGGTAAATTTTCAGACTCACTTCTGATTTATCTACTGAAGTGCAAATTCTTTAGATCTTCAGAATGAGACTGCCACACCAGCTTCTACTTGCAAAGTTCACCTTACTTATCAACACATTCAAATAGAGGGAGTAACATGAAATATGTTTTCCTTGATGTTATTTCACAGGAAACGTCACTTAGGCTGTGGTCATACATAACGTATAAAAAATACGGACCGTATTTTACGGCCAAAATGCAAAAAAATGTTCCCTGAACAGTGATCCCTTAGTCATCCGTTGTCAAGATGTGGCTCCGTTTTATGCGCATGTAAGCATCCGTATGACATCCGTATGGCATCCGTATGCCGAGATTTTCTCACAGGCTTGCAAAATGTACATATAATGGAGCCCAATGGCAGGTTAAAACACAAACGAAAGAGTAGACACATACACATAGAATACATATATTTATCTAATATATAAAGCTCAATGTGGGTGTGTATGTATGTGTGTGTGTATGTCCGGGATTGGCATCCGCACCGTCGCAGCTACAGCCACAAAATTTGGCACAGTCACACGTCTCGACCCCCAGAGCGTCATAGGCTATGTTGTGAGGCAAAATTTTAACCCTGCGCATTCCAATTCACCAAACAATTTTGCCCCTATCTACATAATGGGGAAAAAGTGTATGTATTGGCATCTGCACCGTCGTAGCCACAGCCACAAAATTTTGCACAGGCTTGCAAAATGTACATATAATGGAGCCCAATGGCAGGTTAAAACACAAATGAAAGAATAGATACATACACATAGAATACATATATTTATCTAATATATAAAGCTCAATGTGGGTGTGTATGTATGTGTGTGTGTATGTCCGGGATTGGCATCCGCACCGTCGCAGCTACAGCCACAAAATTTGGCACAGTCACACATCTGGACCCCGAGAGCATCATAGGCTATGTTGTGAAGTGAAATTTTAACCCTGCGCATTCCAATTCACAAAACAATTTTGCCCCTATCTACATAATGGGGAAAAAGTGAAAGGAAAAGTGTTGGAGGCAAATTGACAGCTGCCAGATGTGAACAAGGGGGACTTAAAGAATGAGAGTGATGGCGCCAAACAGTATATACCGTACAGTTGCTATGGTGGGGCCCTGACATGGGATACTCACCACACACGGGGATATGAACACAAACACAAAATGCGCCACACACTACCACGTGCTTCAACACATATACCACCCTCAGCACACATTTAACCACACATACTAATAATAATAATACATTTTATTTCTATAGCGCTGACATATTCAGCAGCACTTTACATTTCAGAGGGGATTTGTACAGACAATAGACATTACAGCATAACAATAATCACATAGGTTATAACAAATACAAGAGGAATGAGGGCCCTGCTCGCAAGCTTACAGTCTATGAGGAAAGATGTAGACACGAAAGGTGGGTCGTAACAGTTGCCCTGATTGTATGGACCAGCCATAATGTTAAGTGTGTAACAGTACAGACACAGAGGGCTAATGGATGCATAAAGCATGTGGGAATATGATGCGGAGAACCTGGTTATGGTAAAACTTTTGGCTGTGCCACACAGGGATAGATTAGGTTAATGTGTTGAGGTGATAGGCCAGTCTGAATAAATGCGTTTTCAGGGCACGCTTAAAATTGTGGGGATTGGGAACTAATCGTATTGACCTGGGAAGTGCATTCCAAAGAATTGGCGCAGCACGTGTAAAGTCTTGGAGACGGGAGTGGGAGGTTCTGATTATTGAGGATGCTAACCTCAGGTCATCAGCAGAACAGAGGGCGAGGGTAGAGTGGTATACTGAAACAAGGGAGGAGATGTAGGGTGGTGCTGAGCCATGGAGGGCTTTGTGGGTGAGGGTAATAAGTTCATACTGAATTCTAGAGTGGATGGGTAGCCAGTGTAATGACTGGCACAAGGTAGAGGCATTGGTGTAACGATTGGTGAGGAATATGATCCTGGCTGCAGCATTCAAGACAGATTGGAGAGGGGAGAGTTTGGTAAGAGGGAGACCGATCAGAAGAGAGTTACAATAGTCAAGACGAGAATGAATAAGAGAAACAGTAAGAGTTTTTTGCAGAGTCAAAAGTAAGAAAAGTTCGAATTCTAGAAAAGTTTTTGAGGTGCAGATGACAAGAGCGAGCCAGTGATCAAATGTGGGGGGCAAAGGAAAGCTCGGAGTCAATTATGACCCCAAGACAGCGGGCATGTTGCTGGGGAGTAACAGTGAAACCACACACAGAAATGGCAATGTCGGGTATAGGTACATTAGTAGAGGGAGGAAACACAAGGAGTTCAGTCTTTGACAGGTTCAGTTTCAGATATAGTAAGGACATGATGTTAGACACAGCGTTTAGACAATCGCCGGTGTTTTCTAGAAAGGCTGGTGTGATGTCTGGAGAAGAAGCGTATAATTGGTTGTCATCAGCATAGAGATGGTACTGGAAACCAAATCTACTCATTGTTTGACCAATAGGGGCAGTGTACAAGGAGAAGAGGAGGGGGCCTAGAACCGATCCTTGAGGAACCCCAACAGTAAGGGGAAGGTGAGAGGAGGAGGAACCGGCAAAAGATACAGTAAAGGAGCAGTCAGAGAGATAAGAGGAGAACCAGGAGAGAACGGTGTCCTTGAGGCCAATGGAACGAAGCATAGTGAGGAGGAGGAGCTGATGATCCACAGTGTCGAATGCTGCAGAGAGATCCAAGAGATTACACCAACCTCGCCACATAAAAGTCGAAACACAAAAGTCGCCACTCAAAACTCGCCACTCTGTCCCAGAACTGTTTAAAAGATTAAAAATGAGCTGTGATTGGTTGCTATCAGCAACAGTTTTCTTTGTAGACAGTTGTGGTAACTGAGGCATATTATTCTTATCATTTCTATGGTGTTATCATCTATTAGATACACGGCTCAGCAGACAGTATCACACAGAATAGGATTAGATACACGGCTCAGCAGTCAGTATCACACAGGATAGGATTAGATACACGGCTCAGCAGTCAGTATCACACAGGGTAGGATTAGATACACGGATCAGCAGTCAGTATCACACAGAAGAGGATTAGATACACGGCTGAGCAGTCAGTATCACACAGGATAGGATTAGATACACAGCTCAGCAGTCAGTATCACACAGGATAGGGTTAGATACACTGCTCAGCAGTCAGTATCACACAGGATGGGATTAGATACACTGCTCAGCAGTCAGTATCACACAGGATAGGAATAGATACACGGCTGAGCAGTCAGTAACACATAGGAGAGGACTAGATACACTGCTCAGCAGTCAGTATCACACAGGATGGGATTAGATACACTGCTCAGCAGTCAGTTACACACAGGATAGGATTAGATACACGGCTGAGCAGTCAGTAACACACGATAGGATTAGATACACAGCTCAGCAGAAAGTATCACATAGGAGAGGATACTTGGGCAATCGTTTAGTTAATTTGTGTTGCAAATCTGTAGTGTTGAATATATGATGGGAAATGATTTTATGTGCAATATAATAATTATAATTTGTTATAACTAACCACACTTGGTTACTATGCCCGGGCAACGCCCGGCTCTTCAGCTAGTATATATATATGTCATTGAGACACACACACATATATATATATATTTCATAGAGCTCTACATAGCAGAATAGCCGCTAATTCCATTGCCAGCTTCTGTAAAATCATTCTAAAACACGACATGAAATGACACATGGTTTACATACAGTAAACCATTTCATTTATTTTTTTATATGTCTTTGACTAATAATTAGATTAGAGTTTGTGTGTAAAATTTGGGACATGTAGGTGTTCAACTAAGGGGTTAATTCATTGAAAAAAAATGCGTGGGCTCCCGCGGTAAATTATCAACCAGAGAGGGAAAGCCAGTGAGTGAGGGCAGATTTTAATAGCCTTGAGAGGGACCATTGCTTTTGTCCCCCTCAGACTACAAAAATCTCACCCCAGAAAAGGCACATCTATAAGATGCACCTTTTCTGGCACTTAGCCTCTCTATTCCCATTGCCCTGTAGCAGTGGCTAATGGGTTAATAATAATGGGTTAATGTCACCTTGTTATTGGAAGGTGACATTAAGCCGATTAATAACGGGGAGGTGTCAATAAGAAACCTATCCATTATTAACCCTAGACTAGTAAGTGGTTAAAAAAAACACACAGAGACATTAATTAAACATTCTTTTAATGAAATAAAGACACCAAGTTTTTGACCATAATTATTCCTCTGCTAATCCATAAAAAACCATGGTCCTGTAACAAAAATAAAACAAAAAAACAACAATATACTTACCTCTCCACTAGAGTTGAGCGAAACGGGTCGAAAAAATTCAAAAGTCGCCGACTTTTGTCAAAGTCGGGTTTCATGAAACGAAACCCGACCCTAGGATGAGGTCGGCCACGAGGTCTGCGACTTACGCGCCAAAGTCGCGTTTCAAAAGTTTGTTTTGCGCTCTTTTTCAGCCAATCAGGATCCACGGACACTGTGGGCAACGTGATGACATAGGCACGGGTCACCACCATCTTTCAGAAGGGCATGCAAGTGATTGGCTTGCTTTGGTGGGCGTCACAGGGGGTATAAAAGGGCGTGCACGCCGACCGCCATCTTACTTCTGCCGATCTTAGTATAGGGAGAGGTTGCTGCTGATTCTGTAGGGAGAGCGTTAGGCAGGGAAGAAGACAAAAAAACTGCTTCTGCTGCTAGCGATTTGGCCTGCACAACACACAAGTCACTGTGTGTGCAGTGCAAGGGGAGGCTATATTGTGGTGTATCAGTGGTGTTGGTTGTTGGGCTGCCTTTTAAGGCTTCCTGACATGCTGGCATTGCTGTTTACCCACTGCTCCGCAAACTGCTTTTTTAAAAGCAATCCAATCTCCCTTATCCTCTCGTCACTTTGGTCACAGGCAGCTGTGCCATCGAGCGTGTCACATAGCGCTCAGATATCAGTGGGCCGCACACAATCCACAAGTGTCCAGTGTCCAAAAGTGTACGCAGAGATTCAAAATCTCCATTATCCTCTCGTCACTTTGGTCACAGGCAGCTGTGCCATCAAGCGTGTCACATAGCGCTCAGATATCAGTGGGCCGCACACAATCCACAAGTGTCCACTGTCCACAAGTGTACGCAGAGATTCAAAATCTCCATTATCCTCTCGTCACTTTGGTCACAGGCAGCTGTGCCATCGAGCGTGCCACATAGCGCTCAGATATCAGTGGGCCGCACACAATCCACAAGTGTCCACTGTCCACAAGTGTACGCAGAGATTCAAAATCTCCATTATCCTCTCGTCACTTTGGTCACAGGCAGCTGTGCCATCGAGCGTGTCACATAGCGCTCAGATATCAGTGGGCCGCACACAATCCACAAGTGTCCAGTGTCCAAAAGTGTACGCAGAGATTCAAAATCTCCATTATCCTCTCGTCACTTTGGTCACAGGCAGCTGTGCCATCGAGCGTGTCACATAGCGCTCAGATATCAGTGGGCCGCACACAATCCACAAGTGTCCACTGTCCACAAGTGTGTGCAGAAATTCTAAAACTCCCCTGTCCTATAGACACCTTGTACCTTGTTTTACATTACTATATAGTTTGTTGGATTTTGTCTACATTTCTACCAAAAATGAGGAAGGCTGGTGGAAGAGGCCGTGGAATTGGGCGGGGGTTGGCAGCTGGTAATGATGGTGTTGGATCTGATGGTAGTGGCAAGAGCAAAATAGGACCGAATGCAGGAGGTGCTGACCCTGTGTCATCGTCTGGCTACATAAGGACTCGAACGCTTAGTTTTCTAGGAGTTGGCAAACCGCTTTTAAAGGCAGAGCATCAGGAAAAAGTTTTGTCTTACATTGCTGACTCAGCCTCCAGCTCTATCGCCTCCTCTTCTTCAGTTGTAAAAAGTAAAAGCACTGAGTCATCATTGGAGGCTCATGTTCATGAACCACACCTTTCCTTGTGTCCTTCACCCCAACCAAGATTGAAGGATGACGCAGGCCATACTACTGATTACTCCATGGAGCTGTTTTCACATACCATGCCTGGATTATCAAGTCAAATGGTGAATTACCCAGGCCAAGATGAATCTGACATGGAGTGCACTGATGCACAGCCGCTGATGGATGATTCTGCTGGTACATTCACTCAGAGCACTACATTGTCCTCGCAGTGTACAGAGCAATATTTTGACCATGATGAGACTCAGGTGCCCCTTCCCGCACACTATACCACCATACACGGTGACACAGAGAAAGGTGCACATGACATAGAAGAGGAGGTGATGGATGACCCAGTTGTTGACCCAGATTGGCATCCATTGGGGGAAGAGGGTGCTGCTTCCAATAGCTCAGATGAGGAGCATCCACAGCAGACATCGACATCGCAACAGCTGTTATCTGGCAGGCCCGGAGCACTCCAAAGACAGATTCCAAACATCAAAAGAGTTGCTGGACAGCTTGTCCAGAGGGTCAAAAGATCACAGCGTGCTAGGCCGCAAAATGTCTGCCAAAGTAGGAAGAGTGCAGTGTGGCAGTTTTTTGAACAAAATCCTCATGATCAGGCCAAGGTTATCTGTAAGAAGTGCGCAAAGACCTTTAGCCGAGGGAAAAATCTGAAAAATTTGAATACCAGTTGCATGCTTAGACATTTAACCAGCATGCACTTGCAAGCGTGGACACAACACCAAACCTCAAGT
This sequence comes from Dendrobates tinctorius, assembly GCF_039654945.1. Classification (NCBI taxonomy): domain Eukaryota; kingdom Metazoa; phylum Chordata; class Amphibia; order Anura; family Dendrobatidae; genus Dendrobates; species Dendrobates tinctorius. The sequence goes on along the minus strand of NW_027361676.1, from coordinate 43,599,643 downwards.
GCCACATGTGCAACTGATCACAACGAAGGTAGTCAGCAACGCTACATTGTTTCCCCCACTGTAAGCCCACCGGTTAGCACAGCAGCAAATGTTGAGGTGTCGTTGCAAGGCCACAGCAGTCAGGGAATCCCACTGTTATATCAACGAAAGACTGATTCTAGGCCATCAGAAAGAACAACAACTCCATCACCATCATCAACCCTCTCTCAGTCCGCCCTGTCCACCGCTACTTCCACCATATGCAGCTCTCAAGTCCAGCTCACCCTCCCAGACACTATGAGTAGGTCAAGAAAGTACTCAGTCTCTCATCCGCGTACACTGGGTTTGAACGCCCACATTGCCAAACTAATCTCGTTTGAGATGATGCCCTTACGGTTGGTAGAAAGCACAGCTTTCCGCGAACTCATGGCCTATGCAGTACCATGCTATGACCTACCCAGTCGCCACTTCTTCTCTCGCAAAGCCATCCCAGCCCTCCACCATCATGTGAAAGACCGCATTGTCCATGCACTCAAGCAGTCAGTGAGCGGAAAGGTGCACCTCACAACTGATGCATGGTCCAGTCGGCATGGCCAGGGCCGTTACGTGTCCATCACTGCGCACTGGGTTAATGTGGTGGATGCAGGGTCCACAGGGGACAGCGGTGGTGGGACAGTGCTGCCTAGCCCACGGTATAGGAAACAGTTGGCTGTAGGCGTTCGACCCTCCTCCTCCTCCTCCTCCTCCAGAAGCGACAGCTCGTCCACAGAGCGCAGTCGTACGAGCACTCCATCTGCAGCTGCCACTGTTGCACACGATGTGTCCCCCTATCGAGCAGCTAGTAGAAAGCGTCAGCAGGCTGTGTTGCAGATGATGTGTTTGGGCGACAGACACACCGCCGAGGTGCTGGCCGAGTACTTGAAGCGACAAACTGAGTCATGGCTGGGCAGTGTACATCTTGAGGCAGGCAAGGTAGTTAGTGATAACGGCCGTAATTTTGTGGCAGCCATAGCCCTTTCAAAACTCAGCCACATACCTTGCTTGGCTCACACCTTGAACCTGGTGGTGCAGTGCTTCCTCAAAAATTATCTGGAGTTAACAGCCCTGCTCCAGAAGGTGCGAAGACTGTGCGCGCACATCCGCCGGTCGCCTGTACACTCCGTTCGTATGCAGAAGCTGCAGCGATTGCTCCACCTTCCCAACCACCGCCTCATTATCGACATTGCAACAAGGTGGAACTCCACCCTGCACATGGTGGAGCGGCTGTGCGAGCAGAGGCAGGCCATAATGCATTTGTGGGAGGATACACGGCCAGGCACTTTGAGAGCAGACATGGAGTTGACAGGCGTGCAGTGGTCGAAGCTGAAAGACCTTTGTAAAGTCCTTCAGTGTTTTGAGGAATGCACACGGCTGGTAAGCGCAGACGACGCCATCCTAAGCATGAGCATCCCACTTATGCGTCTGCTCATGCAAACTTTGACGCACCTTAAGGAGCAGGCGTCTGCAGCCAATGTTGATGAGGAGGAAGAGGAGGAGGGAATCCTTGATGACATTCAGCCATTGTCTGCTCAGGGACCTCTCCTGGACGAGGTGGAGGAAGAAGAGGAGGAGGAGGAGGAGGATGGTGGGGATGATTACTTAGGGGAGGAGGATGCATCTCGTGGGGCAAGTGAAAATGTTGGCGTGGCAAGGTCTGGTACAGGGTTTGTGCGTGACTGGAGGGATGTGGATTTGCCAGAAAGTGCTCCTCCACCCAGCACTCGCAGTGCATCATTGACACCGGGAACATTGGCCCACATCTCAGATTATGCCTTGCGGATCCTAAAAAGGGACCCCCGCATTGCCAAAATGATGAACGATGACGACTACTGGTTGGCCAGCATCCTGGATCCACGCTATAAAGGCAAATTACAAAACATCATGCCACAGGAGAACCTTGACCTAATATTGGCTAATAAACAAGCAACTCTGGTAAATCGGTTGCTTGAGGCATTCCCAGCACACAGCAGCGGTGATGGTTCTCACACGAGCCGTACGGGCCGGGGGCAGCTTGGCAGAGGTGTTCGTGGTGCACACAGCAGAAGTGGCGTTGGAGACAGGGGTTTCATGACAATGTTGTGGACTGATTTTTCAAATACCGCTCACACAACTGGTAATACTGCATCGATGGAAAGTGACAGGAGACAGCAGTTGTCAACTATGGTTACAAACTACTTTTCCTCCCATATCGATGTTCTCCCACACAGGTCATTCCCCTTTGACTATTGGGCCGCTAAACTGGACACCTGGCCTGAATTGGCACAATATGCCTTACAGGAGCTCGCTTGCCCAGCTGCAAGTGTGCTATCGGAAAGAGTCTTCAGTGCAGCTGGATCAATCCTGACAGAAAAAAGGACCCGTCTGTCAACCCAAAATGTGGATGATCTAACCTTCATTAAAATGAACCACACATGGGTTTCCAAGGATTTTGTCCCACCTTCCCCTGATGACACATAGGGTGACAGAAAAATGGCTTGCTTTGGTCCACCTCTTCCTGGTACTTCACCTATTTCGCCTTTTGCATCAGCTGAATGTCCAATATCAACATATGCCACTTTCTAAAACTCCCTAACTGTGCTGCCTCCCCCCCCATGGCCGGGGTCACCACCTACCGCACGACACCGTGCGAGTGCCGTTGCCCTGGACAGGTGGGTAGGCCGACTCTTGGGCGCGGGCACTGGCACAGGGTCCCTCATAGTGCAATCAAGTGTCTCTGACGGTGGTGGTGCACACCTGCCGTCAGACACACCGCTGTACTATGAGGGGCCCAGTGCCAGTACCGACGCCCACGAGTGGGCCCCCCTTGCTTGGCCAGGGCCCCAGCATTTGCAATCTTTACCTCTCCCTTCTCCTCCGCTGTGTAATCTTGGCCGTCAAATCCATACTGTGCCTGACACCGTCTGAGCCTGCCTCCTGAGACATATATTTTGAATGTGTACGCTATCCATACATGTTATCCAGGGATATGGTACCCTTTCTAACCTTTGTGCAATGACGTGCAATCCATACTGGGCCTAACACCATCTGAGCCTGCCTCATGCTGTATAGACATATATTTTGAATGTGTACGCTATCCATACATGTTATCCAGGGATACGGTACCCTTTCTAACCTTTGTGCAATCACGTGCAATCCATACTGGGCCTAACACCGTCTGAGCCTGCCTCATGCTGTATAGACATATATTTTGAATGTGTACGCTATCCATACATGTTAACCGGGGATACGGTACCCCTTCTAACCTTTGTGCAATGACGTGCAATCCATACTGGGCCTAACACCGTCTGAGCCTGCCTCATGCTGTATAGACATATATTTTGAATGTGTACGCTATCCATACATGTTATCCGGGGATACGGTACCCCTTCTAACCTTTGTGCAATGACGTGCAATCCATACTGGGCCTAACACCGTCTGAGCCTGCCTCATGCTGTATAGACATATATTTTGAATGTGTACGCTATCCATACATGTTATCCGGGGATACGGTACCCCTTCTAACCTTTGTGCAATGACGTGCAATCCATACTGTGCCTAACACCGTCTGAGCCTGCCTCATGCTGTATAGACATATATTTTGAATGTGTACGCTATCCATACATGTTATCCGGGGATACGGTACCCTTTCTAACCTTTGTGCAATGACGTGCAATCCATACTGGGCCTAACACCGTCTGAGCCTGCCTCATGCTGTATAGACATATATTTTGAATGTGTACGCTATCCATACATGTTATCCGGGGATACGGTACCCCTTCTAACCTTTGTGCAATGACGTGCAATCCATACTGGGCCTAACACCGTCTGAGCCTGCCTCATGCTGTATAGACATATATTTTGAATGTGTACGCTATCCATACATGTTATCCGGGGATACGGTACCCCTTCTAACCTTTGTGCAATGACGTGCAATCCATACTGGGCCTAACACCGTCTGAGCCTGCCTCATGCTGTATAGACATATATTTTGAATGTGTACGCTATCCATACATGTTATCCGGGGATACGGTACCCCTTCTAACCTTTGTGCAATGACGTGCAATCCATACTGGGCCTAACACCGTCTGAGCCTGCCTCATGCTGTATAGACATATATTTTGAATGTGTACGCTATCCATACATGTTATCCGGGGATACGGTACCCCTTCTAACCTTTGTGCAATGACGTGCAATCCATACTGTGCCTAACACCGTCTGAGCCTGCCTCATGCTGTATAGACATATATTTTGAATGTGTACGCTATCCATACATGTTATCCGGGGATACGGTACCCCTTCTAACCTTTGTGCAATGACGTGCAATCCATACTGGGCCTAACACCGTCTGAGCCTGCCTCATGCTGTATAGACATATATTTTGAATGTGTACGCTATCCATACATGTTATCCGGGGATACGGTACCCCTTCTAACCTTTGTGCAATGACGTGCATTCCATACTGGGCCTAACACCGTCTGAGCCTGCCTCATGCTGTATAGACATATATTTTGAATGTGTACGCTATCCATACATGTTATCCAGGGATACGGTACCCTTTCTAACCTTTGTGCAATCACGTGCAATCCATACTGGGCCTAACACCGTCTGAGCCTGCCTCATGCTGAATAGACATATATTTTGAATGTGTACGCTATCCCTACATGTTATCCGGGGATACGGTACCCCTTCTAACCTTTGTGCAATGACGTGCAATCCATACTGGGCCTAACACCGTCTGAGCCTGCCTCATGCTGTGTAGACATATATTTTGAATGTGTACGCTATCCATACATGTTATCCAGGGATACGGTACCCTTTCTAACCTTTGTGCAATCACGTGCAATCCATACTGGGCGTGAGAACGGCTGGCGAGCTGTTAAGCAAGCTACAGCACCTGTCCAGACAAGTACAGGGATTCCCTAGCGAGGAGACTTATTTGATTGTTTTCTATGTTGGGACAGCAATTTTTGGGGAGCACTATACTCTGGAGAATGATAGATGGGGCCCACCATACACTGGAACATTCCAAAGGTGGACATCAGACACTGGAGCAGCATTTACAGGGCCCATTATACACTAGAGCATTAGAAATGGGGCCCATTATGTTTGGAGCATTATTTGGGCCCATAAGACAGTGGAGCTTCATCCATGGGGACCAACATATACTGTAGCATTATGTGGAGCTCATCATATACTGTTTCAAACATTATATGGGACCAATGATTTTGTATGGAGAAATAGATGGGCCTCGTCATGAGATGTAAAAAGTGAGGTATTTTTCATTGTACTATACCGCTATTTCTCTGCCGTATCGGAGCATGATGAGTTGTGGTATGTGTTAAAGGGGCGCTCTTTCGCCCAGGGCACATGAAAACCTGCAGCCAGCCCTCCCCCCCCACAAATTTAGCCAAATAACCCCCATTTTTCAGTGCGTAACTTGTATTATGAAGTTAATTAAGGTTGACAAGCTTAAGTAAGAAGAATTGATGCTTTTGGCATTCAAATGGGCACTGTAGGTGTGTTTCCTGTCCTCCTCTCACTGCCGACTTTTATTCCCCATTGACTTACATTGGGTTTCGTGTTTCGGGACGACCCCGACTTTTCCCTATAATCGGACGATCTTGCTCGACCCGACTTTTGGAAAAGTCGGGTTTCACGAAACGAAACGCGACCCTAAAAAACCAAAAGTCGCTCAACTCTACTCTCCACTGTTCAGTCATGTCCCCCCACTGCAATCCATCAGAAAGGGTTAAGTGGTTTACAACTGGACCAGTGCTAATGCAACCAGCCTGCTGTAAACCACTCCCAGAATGAATTATTTCATCTCTGCACAGCCTCCGTGGCTGACCGGAGATGAACTAATGAGCGTGGGAAAGTTTCAGAATTTTTTCCCACACTCATCAGTTCACCTCAGGTCAGCAAGGGGACTCCGCGCAACCTCACTGACGTACCTGGCTGACCGTCAGACACATCCGCAGCCTGGGATCCTGCTTCTTCGCAGCCACCATCCCTTGTAAGCAATAACGCATGGGTTATTAGAAGCATTACCATTTTATTAAACAAAAAAATTCATATTTTTTTCCTCAAAATTTGGGGTGCGTCTTATAATCCGAAACATCATATAATCAAATATTATCGGGTATTTATAGCAATTGGGACTTTAGTTTGCAGTTTAAAAATACAGTACGATTCCCTAGTCAATATGTTTCTTGTATGATCTTTCCCTCTGAACAGTTTAAAAACCTTCTCAATATCTTTATGTTTTTTGGTAAAAATGTTTGTAAACAGCAGAAATGTTAATTATTGATAGACTAACCGCATCAGAAAGATGTCTTCTAATCTGTTTTTAAGTGGGCCTGTCGTGGAGCCTACATATTGAATATTACATTCAAAGTATTCCACCAGGTAAATTACACCTGTCATATTGCAATTAATGATACTGCATATGGGAAACTCAGAGGTTATGAACTTCGATTTAAATTTACTGATTTTATTATCTGCATATGCACATGCTTTACAGGGAACACGTCCAGAATTATAGAACCCTTTCAATGAGAACCAAGTAGGTTGTGCAATTGTTTTATTAACTGAATAATAGCTGGGTGGTGGTATATTAACCAATGCTGGTGCTCTTTTGCCTACAAATTTTATATTTGACATTTTCAGAACCTCGGCAAGCCTGCTGTACTCATTCAAAATAGGTAAATATTTCTTAATGATATTATTATTGTCTTTAAATTGTGGACTATGTTGTGTGGAAAATGTGGGGGTGTTCCTTTATTACTGATTTTATTACATTCTAATAAAAGGTTGTCTGTTTAAGTCTATTCAATGTTATAGTGCTCATGAGAGGAACAATTTCTTTTTGTTCTCATAAGTTCTTCAATAGGTATATTATTAATGTCCTGGGAGGGGTGATAAGAATTAGCTTTGAGGATAGTGGTAGAGTTGAGCGAAACGGGTCGAAAAATTTCAAAAGTCGCCGACTTTTGGCAAAGTCGGGTTTCATGAAACGAAACCCGACCCTAAGATGAGGTCGGCCACGAGGTCGGCGACTTACGCGCCAAAGTCGCGTTTCAAAAGTTTGTTTTGCGCTCTTTTTCAGCCAATCAGGATTCACGGACACTGTGGGCAACGTGATGACATAGGCACGTGTCACCACCATCTTTCAGAAGGGCATGCAAGTGATTGGCTTGCTTTGGTGGGCGTCACAGGGGGTATAAAAGGGCGTGCACGCCGACCGCCATCTTACTTCTGCCGATCTTAGCATAGGGAGAGGTTGCTGCTGATTCTGTAGGGAGAGCGCTAGGCAGGGAAGAAGAAAAAAAAACTGCTTCTGCTGCTAGCGATTTTGCCTGTACAACACACCAGTCACTGTGTGTGCAGTGCAAGGGGAGGCTATATAGTGGTGTATCAGTGGTGTTGGCTGTTGGGCTGCCTTCTAAGGCTTCCTGACATTCCTGCATTGCTGTTTACCCACTGCTCCGCAAACTGCTTTTTTAAAAGCAATCCCAATTTTTTTTTTTTGTCCTGCTGAGAAGAAAAAAAAACTGCTTCTGCTGCTAGCGATTTTGCCTGTACAACACACCAGTCACTGTGTGTGCAGTGCAAGGGGAGGCTATATAGTGGTGTATCAGTGGTGTTGGTTGTTGGGCTGCCTTCTAAGGCTTCCTGACATTCCTGCATTGCTGTTTACCCACTGCTCCGCAAACTGCTTTTTTAAAAGCAATCCCAATTTTTTTTTTTGTCCTGCTGAGAAGAAAAAAACTGCTTCTGCTGCTAGCGATTTTGCCTGTACAACACACCAGTCACTGTGTGTGCAGTGCAAGGGGAGGCTATATAGTGGTGTATCAGTGGTGTTGGTTGTTGGGCTGCCTTCTAAGGCTTCCTGACATTCCTGCATTGCTGTTTACCCACTGCTCCGCAAACTGCTTTTTTAAAAGCAATCCCAATTTTTTTTTTTGTCCTGCTGAGAAGAAAAAAAAACTGCTTCTGCTGCTAGCGATTTTGCCTGTACAACACACCAGTCACTGTGTGTGCAGTGCAAGGGGAGGCTATATAGTGGTGTATCAGTGGTGTTGGTTGTTGCGCTGCCTTCTAAGGCTTCCTGACATTCCTGCATTGCTGTTTACCCACTGCTCCACAAACTGCTTTTTTAAAAGCAATCCCAATTTTTTTTTTTGTCCTGCTGAGGTACTGAGCGTGCATTTTTTCACACCATACAGCGGTGTACGCTCCTCACACAGTACCGTGTAACGGCTGTTATCACAGCCACAGTGAAGCTATCAGTGTGTCACTCTGTGAGAATAAAACGAGGACATGTTCCGTTCTTACAGACCTGCACTCTAGGGAGATTCCTATTCTGCCCAATTCTACATACACCTTGTAGTTTGTGATACACTAGCCAATTTCTGCCTGTGACATAGCGCTGTGATATTCAGTGGGCCTCACACAATCCATAAGTGTCCAGTGTCCACAAGTGTGTGCAGAAATTCAAAATCTCACTTATCCTCTAGTCACTTTGGTCACAGCTGTGCCATCGAGCCTGTCACATAGCGCTCAGATATTCATTGGGCCTCACACAATCCAAAAGTGTCCAGTGTCCACAAGTGTGTGCAGAAATTCAAAATCTCCCTTATCCTCTAGTCACTTTGGTCACAGCTGTGCCATCGAGCCTGTCACATAGCGCTCAGATATTCATTGGGCCTCACACAATCCAAAAGTGTCCAGTGTCCACAAGTGTCTGCTGAAATTCAAAATCTCCCTTATCCTCTAGTCACTTTGGTCACAGCTGTGCCATCGAGCCTGTCACATAGCGCTCAGATATTCATTGGGCCTCACACAATCCAAAAGTGTCCAGCGTCCACAAGTGTGTGCAGAAATTCAAAATCTCCCTTATCCTCTAGTCACTTTGGTCACAGCTGTGCCATTGAGCCTGTCACATAGCGCTCAGATATTCATTGGGCCTCACACAATCCAAAAGTGTCCAGTGTCCACAAGTGTCTGCTGAAATTCAAAGTCTCCCTTATCCTCTAGTCACTTTGGTCACAGCTGTGCCATCGAGCCTGTCACATAGCGCTCAGATATTCAGTGGGCCTCACACCATCCAAAAGTGTCCAGTGTCCACAAGTGTCTGCTGAAATTCAAAGTCTCCCTTATCCTCTAGTCACTTTGGTCACAGCTGTGCCATCGAGCCTGTCACATAGCGCTCAGATATTCATTGGGCCTCACACAATCCAAAAGTGTCCAGTGTCCACAAGTGTGTGCAGAAATTCAAAATCTCCCTTATCCTCTAGTCACTTTCGTCACAGCTGTGCCATCGAGCCTGTCACATAGCGCTCACATATTCAGTGGGCCTCACACAATCCAAAAGTGTCCAGTGTCCACAAGTGTGTGCAGAAATTCAAAATCTCCCTTATCCTCTAGTCACTTTGGTCACAGCTGTGCCATTGAGCCTGTCACATAGAGCTCAGATATTCATTGGACCTCACACAATCCAAAAGTGTCCAGTGTCCACAAGTGTGTGCAGAAATTCAAAATCTCCCTTATCCTCTAGTCACTTTGGTCACAGCTGTGCCATCGAGCCTGTCACATAGCGCTCAGATATTCAGTGGGCCTCACACAATCCATAAGTGTCCAGTGTCCACAAGTGTGTGCAGAAATTCAAAATCTCCCTTATCCTCTAGTCACTTTGGTCACAGCTGTGCCATCGAGCCTGTCACATAGCGCTCAGATATTCATTGGGCTTCACACAATCCAAAAGTGTCCAGTGTCCACAAGTGTCTGCTGAAATTCAAAATCTCCCTTATCCTCTAGTCACTTTGGTCACAGCTGTGCCATCGAGCCTGTCACATAGCGCTCAGATATTCATTGGGCCTCACACAATCCAAAAGTGTCCAGTGTCCACAAGTGTGTGCAGAAATTCAAAATCTCCCTTATCCTCTAGTCACTTTGGTCACAGCTGTGCCATCGAGCCTGTCACATAGCGCTCAGATATTCATTGGGCCTCACACAATCCAAAAGTGTCCAGTGTCCACAAGTGTGTGCAGAAATTCAAAATCTCCCTTATCCTCTAGTCACTTTGGTCACAGCTGTGCCATCGAGCCTGTCACATAGCGCTCAGATATTCATTGGGCCTCACACAATCCAAAAGTGTCCAGTGTCCACAAGTGTGTGCAGAAATTCAAAATCTCACTTATCCTCTAGTCACTTTGGTCACAGCTGTGCCATCGAGCCTGTCACATAGCGCTCAGATATTCAGTGGGCCTCACACAATCCAAAAGTGTCCAGTGTCCACAAGTGTCTGCTGAAATTCAGAATCTCCCTTATCCTCTAGTCACTTTGGTCACAGCTGTGCCATCGAGCCTGTCACATAGCGCTCAGATATTCATTGGGCCTCACACAATCCAAAAGTGTCCAGTGTCCACAATTGTGTGCAGAAATTCAAAATCTCCCTTATCCTCTAGTCACTTTGGTCACAGCTGTGCCCTCGAGCCTGTCACATAGCGCTCAGATATTCATTGGGCCTCACACAATCCAAAAGTGTCCAGTGTCCACAAGTGTCTGCTGAAATTCAAAATCTCCCTTATCCTCTAGTCACTTTGGTCACAGCTGTGCCATCGAGCCTGTCACATAGCGCTCAGATATTCATTGGGCCTCACACAATCCAAAAGTGTCCAGTATCCACAAGTGTGTGCAGAAATTCAAAATCTCCCTTATCCTCTAGTCACTTTGGTCACAGCTGTGCCATCGAGCCTGTCACATAGCGCTCAGATATTCATTGGGCCTCACACAATCCAAAAGTGTCCAGTGTCCACAAGTGTGTGCAGAAATTCAAAATCTCCCCTGTCCTATAGACACCTTGTACCTTGTTTTACATTACTATATAGTTTGTTGGATTTTGTCTACATTTCTATCAAAAATGAGGAAGGCTGGTGGAAGAGGCCGTGGAATTGGGCGGGGGTTGGCAGCTGGTAATGATGGTGTTGGTGGTGGATCTGATGGTAGTGGCAAGAGCAAAATAGGACCGAATGCAGGAGGTGTTGAGCCTGCGTCATCGTCTGGCTACATAAGGCCTCGAACGCTTAGTTTTCTAGGAGTTGGCAAACCACTTTTAAAGCCAGAGCATCAGGAAAAAGTTTTGTCTTACATTGCTGACTCAGCCTCCAGCTCTATCGCCTCCTCTTCTTCAGTTGTAAAAAGTAAAAGCACTGAGTCGTCATTGGAGGCTCATGTTCATGAACCACACCTTTCCTTGTGTCCTTCACCCCAACCAAGATTGAAGGATGACGCAGGCCATACTACTGATTACTCCATGGAGCTGTTTTCACATACCATGCCTGGATTATCAAGTGAAATGGTGAATTACCCAGGCCAAGATGAATCTGACATGGACTGCACTGATGCACAGCCGCTGATGGATGATTCTGCTGGTACATTCACTCAGAGCACTACATTGTCCTCGCAGTGTACAGAGCCAGATTCTGACCCTGATGAGACTCAGGTGCCCCTTCCCGCACACTATACCACCATACACGGTGACACAGAGGAAGGTGCACATGACATAGAAGAGGAGGTGATGGATGACCCAGTTGTTGACTCAGATTGGCATCCATTGGGGGAAGAGGGTGCTGCTTCCAATAGCTCAGATGAGGAGCATCCACAGCAGACATCGACATCGCAACAGCTGTTATCTGGCAGGCCCGGAGCACTCCAAAGACAGGTTCCAAACATCAAAAGAGTTGCTGGACAGCTTGTCCAGAGGGTCAAAAGATCACAGCGTGCTAGGCCGCAAAATGTCTGCCAAAGTAGGAATAGTGCAGTGTGGCACTTTTTTGAACAAAATCCTCATGATCAGGCCAAGGTTATCTGTAAGGAGTGCGCAAAGACCTTTAGCCGAGGGAAAAATCTGAAAAATTTGAATACCAGTTGCATGCTTAGACATTTAACCAGCATGCACTTGCAAGCATGGACACAACACCAAACCTCAAGTGCCACATGTGCAACTGATCACAACGAAGGTAGTCAGCAACGCTACATTGTTTCCCCCACTGTAAGCCCACCGGTTAGCACAGCAGCAAATGTTGAGGTGTCGTTGCAAGGCCACACAGTCAGGGAATATTATTGTTATATCAATGAAAGACTGATTCTAGGCCATCAGAAAGAACAACAACTCCATCACCATCATCAACCCTCTCTCAGTCCGCCCTGTCCACCGCTACTTCCACCATATGCAGCTCTCAAGTCCAGCTCACCCTCCCAGACACTATGAGTAGGTCAAGAAAGTACTCAGTCTCTCATCCGTGTACACTGGGTTTGAACGTCCACATTGCCAAACTAATCTCGTTTGAGATGATGCCCTTTCGGTTGGTGGAAAGCACAGATTTCCGCGAACTCATGGCCTATGCAGTACCACGCTATGACCTACCCAGTCGCCACTTCTTCTCTCGCAAAGCCAGCCCAGCCCTCCACCATCACGTGAAAGACCGCATTGTCCATGCACTCAAGCAGTCAGTGAGCGGAAAGGTGCACCTCACAACTGATGCATGGTCCAGTCAGCATGGCCAGGGCCATTACGTGTCCATCACTGCGCACTGGGTTAATGTGGTGGATGCAGGGTCCACAGGGGACAGCGGTGGTGGGACAGTGCTGCCTAGCCCACGGTATAGGAAACAGTTGGCTGTAGGTGTTCGACACTCCTCCTCCTCCTCCTCCAGAAGCGAAAGCTCGCCCACAGAGCGCAGTCGTACGAGCACTCCATCTGCAGCTGCCACTGTTGCACACAATGTGTCCCCCTATCGAGCAGCTAGTGGAAAGCGTCAGCAGGCTGTGTTGCAGATGATGTGTTTGGGCAACAGACACACCGCCGAGGTGCTGGCCGAGTACTTGAAGCGACAAACTGAGTCATGGCTGGGCAGTGTACATCTTGAGGCAGGCAAGGTAGTTAGTGATAACGGCCGTAATTTTGTGGCAGCCATAGCCCTTTCAAAACTCAGCCATATACCTTGCTTGGCTCACACCTTGAACCTGGTGGTGCAGTGCTTCCTCAAAAATTATCCGGAGTTAACAGCCCTGCTCCAGAAGGTGCGAAGACTGTGCGCGCACATCCGCCGGTCACCTGTACACTCCGTTCGTATGCAGAAGCTGCAGCGATTGCTCCACCTTCCCAACCACCGCCTCATTATCGACATTGCAACAAGGTGGAACTCCACCCTGCACATGGTGGAGCGGCTGTGCGAGCAGAGACAGGCCATAATGCATTTGTGGGAGGATACACGGCCAGGCACTTTGAGAGCAGACATGGAGTTGACAGGAGTGCAGTGGTCGAAGCTGAAAGACCTCTGTAAAGTCCTTCAGTGTTTTGAGGAATGCACACAGCTGGTAAGCGCAGACGACGCCATCCTAAGCATGAGCATCCCACTTATGCGTCTGCTCATGCAAACTTTGACGCACCTTAAGGAGCAGGCGTCTGCAGCCAATGTTGAGGAGGAGGAAGAGGAGGAGGGAATCCTTGATGACGTTCAGCCATTGTCTGCTCAGGGACCTCTCCTGGACGAGGTGGAGGAAGAAGAGGAGGAGGAGGATGATGGGGATGATTACTTAGGGGAGGAGGATGCATCTCATGGGGCAAGTGAAAATGTTGGCGTGGCAAGGTCTGGTACAGGGTTTGTGCGTGACTGGAGGGATGTGGATTTGCCAGAAAGTGCTCCTCCAACCAGCACTCGCAGTGCATCATTGACACCGGGAACATTGGCCCACATGTCAGATTATGCCTTGCAGATCCTAAAAAGGGACCCACGCATTGCCAAAATGATGAACGATGAAGACTACTGGTTGGCCAGCATCCTGGATCCACGCTATAAAGGCAAATTACAAAACATCATGCCACTGGAGAACCTTGACCTAATATTGGCTAATAAACAAGCAACTCTGGTAAATCGGTTGCTTGAGGCATTCCCAGCACACAGCAGCGGTGATGGTTCTAACACGAGCCGTACGGGCCGGGGGCAGCTTGGCAGAGGTGTTCGTGGTGCACACAGCAGAAGTGGCATTGGAGACAGGGGTTTCATGACAATGTTGTGGACTGATATTTCAAATACCGCTCACACAACTGGTAATACTGCATCGATGGAAAGTGACAGAAGACAGCAGTTGTCAACTATGGTTGCAAACTACTTTTCCTCCCATATCGATGTTCTCCCACACAGGTCATTCCCCTTTGACTATTGGGCCGCTAAACTGGACACCTGGCCTGAATTGGCCCAATATGCCTTACAGGAGCTCGCTTGCCCAGCTGCAAGTGTGCTATCGGAAAGAGTCTTCAGTGCAGCTGGATCAATCCTGACAGAAAAAAGGACCCGTCTGTCAACCCAAAATGTGGATGATCTAACCTTCATTAAAATGAACCATGCATGGGTTTCCAAGGATTCTGTCCCACCTTCCCCTGATGACACATAGGGTGACAGAAAAATGGCTTGCTTTGGTCCACCTCTTCCTGGGACTTCACCTATTTCGCCTTTTGCATCAGCTGAATGTCCAACATCAACATATGCCACTTTCTAAAACTCCCTAACTGTGCTGCCTCCCCCCCCCATGGCCGGGGTCACCACCTAGCGCACGACACCGTGCGAGTGCCGTTGCCCTGGACAGGTGGGTAGGCCGACTCTTGGGTGCGGGCACTGGCACAGTGTCCCTCATAGTGCAATCAAGTGTCTCTGACGGTGGTGGAGCACACCCGCCGTCAGACACACCGCTGTACTATGAGGGGCCCAGTGCCAGTACCGACACCCACGAGTGGGCCCCCCTTGCTTGGGCAGGGCCCCAGCATTTGCAATCTTTACCTCTCCCTGCTCCTCCGCTGTGTAATCTGGGCCTTCAAATCCATACTGTGCCTGACACCATCTGAGCCTGCCTCCTGATGTGCAGACATATATTTTGAATGTGTACGCTATCCATACATGTTATCCAGGGATACGGTACCCTTTCTAACCTTTGTGCAATCACGTGCAATCCATACTGGGCCTAACACCGTCTGAGCCTGCCTCCTGATGTACAGACATATATTTTGAATGTGTACGCTATCCATACATGTTATCTGGGGATACGGTACCCTTTCTAACCTTTGTGCAATCACGTGCAATCCATACTGGGCCTAACACCGTCTGAGCCTGCCTCCTGATGTATAGACATATATTTTGAATGTGTACGCTATCCATACATGTTATCCGGGGATACGGTACCCTTTCTAACCTTTGTGCAATCACGTGCAATCCATACTGGGCCTAACACCGTCTGAGCCTGCCTCCTGATGTACAGACATATATTTTGAATTTGTACGCTATCCATACATGTTATCCGGGGATACGGTACCCTTTCTAACCTTTGTGCAATCACGTGCAATCCATACTGGGCCTAACACCGTCTGAGCCTGCCTCCTGATGCACAGACATATATTTTGAATGTGTACGCTATCCATACATGTTATCCGGGGATACGGTACCCTTTCTAACCTTTGTGCAATTACGTGCAATCCATACTGGGCCTAACACCGTCTGAGCCTGCCTCCTGATGTACAGACATATATTTGAATGTGTACGCTATCCATACATGTTATCCGGGGATACGGTACACTTTCTAACCTTTGTGCAATCACGTGCAATCCATACTGGGCCTAACACCGTCTGAGCCTGCCTCCTGAAGTATAGACATATATTTTGAATGTGTACGCTATCCATACATGTTATCTGGGGATACGGTACCCTTTCTAACCTTTGTGCAATCCATACTGGGCCTAACACCGTCTGAGCCTGCCTCCTGATGTACAGACATATATTTTGAATTTGTACGCTATCCATACATGTTATCCGGGGATACGGTACCCTTTCTAACCTTTGTGCAATCACGTGCAATCCATACTGGGCCTAACACCATCTGAGCCTGCCTCCTGATGTACAGACATATATTTTGAATGTGTACGCTATCCATACATGTTATCCGGGGATACGGTACCCTTTCTAACCTTTGTGCAATCACGTGCAATCCATACTGGGCCTAACACCGTCTGAGCCTGCCTCCTGATGTACAGACATATATTTTGAATTTGTACGCTATCCATACATGTTATCCGGGGATACGGTACCCTTTCTAACCTTTGTGCAATCACGTGCAATCCATACTGGGCCTAACACCGTCTGAGCCTGCCTCCTGATGCACAGACATATATTTTGAATGTGTACGCTATCCATACATGTTATCCGGGGATACGGTACCCTTTCTAACCTTTGTGCAATTACGTGCAATCCATACTGGGCCTAACACCGTCTGAGCCTGCCTCCTGATGTACAGACATATATTTGAATGTGTACGCTATCCATACATGTTATCCGGGGATACGGTACACTTTCTAACCTTTGTGCAATCACGTGCAATCCATGCTGGGCCTAACACCGTCTGAGCCTGCCTCCTGATGTATAGACATATATTTTGAATGTGTACGCTATCCATACATGTTATCTGGGGATACGGTACCCTTTCTAACCTTTGTGCAATCCATACTGGGCCTAACACCGTCTGAGCCTGCCTCCTGATGTACAGACATATATTTTGAATTTGTACGCTATCCATACATGTTATCCGGGGATACGGTACCCTTTCTAACCTTTGTGCAATCACGTGCAATCCATACTGGGCCTAACACCATCTGAGCCTGCCTCCTGATGTACAGACATATATTTTGAATGTGTACGCTATCCATACATGTTATCCGGGGATACGGTACCCTTTCTAACCTTTGTGCAATCACGTGCAATCCATACTGGGCCTAACACCATCTGAGCCTGCCTCCTGATGTACAGACATATATTTTGAATGTGTACGCTATCCATACATGTTATCCGGGGATACGGTACACTTTCTAACCTTTGTGCAATCACGTGCAATCCATACTGGGCCTAACACCGTCTGAGCCTGCCTCCTGATGTATAGACATATATTTTGAATGTGTACGCTATCCATACATGTTATCCGGGGATACGGTACCCTTTCTAACCTTTGTGCAATCACGTGCAATCCATACTGGGCCTAACACCGTCTGAGCCTGCCTCCTGATGTACAGACATATATTTTGAATGTGTACGCTATCCATACATGTTATCCGGGGATATGGTACCCTTTCTAACCTTTGTGCAATCACGTGCAATCCATACTGGGCCTAACACCGTCTGAGCCTGCCTCCTGACGTACAGACATATATTTTGAATGTGTTCGCTATCCATACATGTTATCCGGGGATACGGTACCCTTTCTAACCTTTGTGCAATCACGTGCAATCCATACTGGGCCTAACACCGTCTGAGCCTGCCTCCTGATGTACAGACATATATTTTGAATGTGTACGCTGTCCATACATGTTATCCGGGGATACGGTACCCTTTCTAACCTTTGTGCAATCACGTGCAATCCATACTGGGCCTAACACCATCTGAGCCTGCCTCCTGACGTATAGACATATATTTTGAACGTGTACGCTATCCATACATGTTATCCGGGGATACGGTACCCTTTCTCACCTTTGTGCAATCACGTGCAATCCATACTGGGCCTAACACTGTCTGAGCCTGCCTCCTGATGTATAGACATATATTTTGAATGTGTACGCTATCCATACATGTTATCCGGGGATACGGTACCCTTTCTCACCTTTGTGCAATCACGTGCAAGCCATACTGGGCCTAACACGGTCTGAGCCTGCCTCCTGATGTATAGACATATATTTTGAATGTGTACGCTATCCATACATGTTATCCGGGGATACGGTACCCTTTCTCACCTTTGTGTAATCACGTGCAAGCCATACTGGGCCTAACACCGTCTGAGCCTGCCTCCTGATGTATTGACATATATTTTGAATGTGTACGCTATCCATACATGTTATCCGGGGATACGGTACGCTTTCTCACCTTTGTGCAATCACGTGTAATCCATACTGGGCGTGAGAACGGCTGGCGAGCTGTTAAGCAAGCTACAGCACCTGTGGTTTGCACACGTAAGTTTTTCATTTTTTCAGGAATAACGGTTAGGCCTAATTCCGGAACTGCGGTTGACCTGCACTTACTGGGAAATCATCGTTCGCGGGTAATAATTGTAATCAGTGATCCCCGTCGCTAACGTTGTTCAGCGGGTTATCTGCACCTGTAAGCGACAAACGCTGGCCTTTTCAGTGTAGCGCACATGCAGCCACGGACATGTAAGGGCATGACACACCAGTTATTGGCCAGTCTCATGTGCCAGAGCCTCACGTGTCCCTCTAGTAAGCCAGACTCGGACTGCGGGGCATGACGGAGTCTCGTTCGTTAACAGAATTAAGCTTGCAATGTGTGCATCTGTTCTGTAGCTGGCATGGTTGAGGTTTCCCAGGTGGAGTCGAATTTAACCGTAGGCTCCACTCCTGGTGGTGCCCTTCTGGACATTCCTTTAAGGTTCAGCTTTGCAACCATACTGCCCACGTAAAACAAACACTTTGCCTTCATGAACGCTGTTTGGAGGGTCATGACTCGTGGGAATAACGCCGCCCAATCAGTTAATCTGCTAGAGAGATCCTTCATTGCTCCCAAGCATGACATCACACTCCCTAGGAGGAAGGTAATGCCACTCTGGCGACCGTACTCCTGGGGGCGACACAAGTGCACTGATGCCCAGCCACTGCTCGATGAATCTGCTGGTACATTGACCCAGACCACTACATTCCCCTCGCACGCTACACGACCTGAATCTGACCCTGATGAAACTCAGGTTACCCTTCCCATATACAGTTCCATCTTACACGGTGACAAAGAGGAAGCTGCAGATGAAAGTGCAGGTTCGGCCCACCCGCCATCAGACACACCACCGTACTATCAGGGGCCCTGTGCCAGTGCCGTCGCCAACGAGTGGGCCCCCCCTGCTTGCTCAGGATCACAGCACTTGCAAGGTTGAAATACTGTGCAGTGAGATGGAAGATGGGGACGACAAGGAGTCCAGACTAGTACAGGGATTCCCTAGCGAGGAGACTTATTTGATTGTTTTCAATGTTGGGACAGTAATTTTTGGGGAGCACTATACTCTGGAGAATTATAGATGGGGCCCACCATACACTGGAACATTCCAAAGGTGGACATCAGACACTGGAGCAGCATTTACAGGGCCCATTATACACTAGAGCATTAGAAATGGGGCCCATTATGTTTGGAGCATTATTTGGGCCCATAAGACAGTGGAGCTTCATCCATGGGGACCAACATATACTGTAGCATTATGTGGAGCTCATCATATACTGTTTCAAACATTATATGGGACCAATGATTCTGTATGGAGAAATAGATGGGCCTCGTCATGAGATGTAAAAAGTGAAGTATTTTTCATTGTACTGTACCGCTATTTCTCTGCCGTATCGGAGCATGATGAGTTGTGGTATGTGTTAAAGGGGCGCTCTTTCGCCCAGGGCACATGAAAACCTGGAGCCAGCCCTACCCCCCCACAACTTTAGCCAAATAACCCCCATTTTTCAGTGCGTAACTTGTATTATGAAGTTAATTAAGGTTGACAAGCTTAAGTAAGAAGAATTGATGCTTTTGGCATTCAAATGGGCACTGTAGGTGTGTTTCCTGTCCTCCTCTCACTGCCGACTTTTATTCCCCATTGACTTACATTGGGTTTCGTGTTTCGGGACGACCCCGACTTTTCCCTATAATCGGACGATCTTGCTCGACCCGACTTTTGGAAAAGTCGGGTTTCACGGAACGAAACGCGACCCTAAAAAAACAAAAGTCGCTCAACTCTAGATAGTGGTACTATCCATGGGTTTCTATAAGGGAAATATCAATAGTCTCTTCAGCAACACTTGCATTTAATGCAGCAAAAATGTTTAACTCTTTTTCTGGAGTGTTATAAATCAACAAAAATGTACTCCTGAACATGGAATAGTATTTTGGTCAGAAATTGAACCCAGCTGAATTTTTGTATGACTTTTTAGGAGTGTTAAATATCATAGAAGTGTTCCCAAGACCACATAATACCCTTTAGCTGCAAAATTTAACCCGCCAAAAATAGTTAAGGCTTTTTTTCAGTGCTAAATATGAAAAAAATGTAGCCCAGACCACAGAATAGTGTATTGCTAAGATATGTAACCCAGCTAAATTTTAATTTCTTTTTAAACTCTTTTTTGTACTGTTTTATACCACCAAAATGTGAAAGAAATAACTATATGGATACTCTACCACCGTAATGCAATAATTATCATGTTGAACTGTATGGATGACTCACTGAATCCATGAAAAAATTTTGAAAGTGTAGTGTATGTACTTATACAGTCCTAAACGCTTTGAAGAAAGTACAAAGCCAGGAAAACAATATAAGAAGGGTCATCCATAGACCCCTGAAAGACAAAAAGTGGTGGGCCTCATTCAAATATTGAATATTAAAAACATTTTATTTTCTGCTGTCATCTGATGTTGTGGAAAAGTGTGGGCTAATACAGGCTTTGTTCATTTTTATGAAAGTAAGCCTGTCTGCAATCTCTTGACAGGAAAAGGCATCTCTCTGTTATGACCCTTGCCTAGTGACGCTAAAAACCCAGTCAGACAAGATGCTAGTGACAGGGCAGCACAACACCTGCAAGGCATAGAAGAGCAGTTCATGCCAGGTGTCCAGCTTTGAGACCCAGTAATTGAAAGTCGCAAAGGAAGTAGGGAATATGCTGGTTTGTTTGGCTAGGTATTGCATGACTATCTTTAAAAACTTTTCTCTCCTTGTCAAAAATACCCAGTCAACAGGCCCTGGACGCTGGACTGGTGTCATGATATTGGCCCACAACTTTGACAGTGTACTCCTGCCTCTGCTGTGTATCACCCTGGCCTCTTCTCCTTGGTTGGGTAAGGAAGCTTGTCCCCTGTCGCTAACATTGTCTGATGGGAATTTTTTCATCATGTTTTCCACAATGGCCTTCTGGTATAGCACCATTTCAGAAGACCTCTTAACCTCAGGAAGAAGAGATGCAAAGTTCTCCTTGTAGTGTGGGTATTGCAGGATGAGCAACCTGTTCTCTTTTTTGGCCAAGATGAATGTAACACGATGGTTTGGGAAAAGGGAGCGGTAGTAAAGTTGGTAAAATGTGCCCAGCTCCATAAAGTCCATACTTTCCTGTCTCCATCATGATGATGACTCTCCATATTTTCCTCCTCCCTATCTTTCTCCTCATTCCCATACTCAGCCCATCCAGGTACGAGAGACAGGATGAAGGTTGTGAGGCTACTAGCCCCTGTTGCTCTAGTTACCAGCTCTTGCTTCTCCTCTTCCTCCTCCTCAGCATCCACCTCCTCAATGTTACTCAATCCATGCTGTGAATTGAAAGGAAAAATACAGGGCGCATCCACTGTGTGAAATCCGTATCAAAAAACACATTAACAGAGAAAAAAGGAAGGTGCTCACCTATTGGGGTTGTGAGGAAGTCACAACACCCATAAACGCATGAGAAGCAGCAGCAAGTCTGCACAGGGTCCTAGGACAAATTTGCAAAAAGCGGCGTGAAAGTGCAATGAGGACTGCGCTTGCTTCTGGTGGAGTACAAAGTTCTTTATGTAGCCAACGCATTTCCTGAGCCTACTGGCTCACTTCATCAGGGCAGATTACATTGAAAGAAAGTGAAACATTCTTATAGAGGAAAAAGGAAAAAAAAATTGGTGCCAAAACAAGGTTAAATGACATCAACAAAGGTCAGAGAAAAAAAAAAAAAAAACAACTCAAAAACAATGAAATTTTATTACAAACATAAAAACACTACAATAAAAGTGTATTAAAATGAGAAAAAATATATGAAATTATGCAAAAATAAAAATAGAACAGAGTGCTATGGATCACGGGGTAAAAAGTGGCTAAGGTTAATGAAAAAAATAGGGGGGGGAAGGGGTGAGACCTCAAGGAGTATTAGAACCTGGCTCATGAAGTGCAGATGTATGCTGTAAAGTGCAAGTAACAGATATTAGTCCACTATACCATTGGATTTAGCTGAAGAGGTTTAAGAAAAATTTTTTAGAAATTATTTGTTTTATAGAAATCGAAATTCAGCAAAATAACTTGACGTGGTATTAGAACCTGACTAATAAAGTGCAAATTGTAAAGTACGAGGTATTAGTCCACTGAACCATTTAGAATAAACACAAGTGGTTTGAAGAATATTAAAGGAATTGTTTTTCAATTTATTATATAGGAATCAAAAATCAAAAAAATAACTTCAAATGGTATTAGAACCTGGCTTATAGCAGGCTATAAGGTGCAATTACAAGGTATTAGTCCACTCGACTAAAAGACTGTAATGATGTTTTTTGTATGTATTAGTCCATTATACCATTAGACTTTAATGATGTTTTTTGTAAAAAAAAAAAAAAGGAGGGGCATAAAATTGGGTAAAATGTAATAAAAGTGTATGAAAATCACAATAAGGAAAAAATCAAATAAAAGCATCATTGATAATATTGAGGCCATAGGAGCCAATTGTCTTCAATTTATAGATCCAGTAGACCTCTTTTCTGTTTAATGCTTGGGTTCTATTGGAAACGTGTTCAGGGATGTGTTCTATAGGAAAAATGATGGCTTTAGAGAAATCTCTTTGGTGAAATGAATCAAAGTGTCGTGACAGACCATGTTGTTGATATCCAATTTTAGTGTTGTGTCTATGTGAGTTCATTCTACAATGAAGGGGTTGTGTGGTTCTCCCAACATACAATTTAGGACAAGGACGCAGGATAACATAGATAACAAAGGCAGACACACAGGACAGGTGATTAGTGATGGTGAATTTTTCTGATGTGAAAAGATGAAAGTATTATGGGCAATATTACTGCAAAGGCTACACCTGGGCCTCTGGCATCTAAAAATGCCTGGTGTCAAGCCGGTATGATTGTCGGGAGTATATTGGCTCAATCTGCTAGGGGCCAGATGAATTTTTAGTGATCTGGCCTTCCTAAATGTAACCATAGGTTTGTCAGGAAGAACTTTATTAAGTACAGGATCTTTTTGGATAATGTACCATAGGTCCCCTAGTATATTTTTAATCTCCTTATGTTGGGAGTTGTAGGTAGTAATAAAATTGGCCTGATAGTTAGCATGTGTATCTTTTTCTTTAGATCTCCCACTTAAAAGAATTTGCTGGTTAAAATTTTTTGAAACATTATTAAAAGTAGAATGAACCAATTGGGAAGGGTATTTTTGAGCCAGGAATCTTCCCTTGAGGACCTCAGCCTGATTATTAAAATCCTCATCTTCTGTACAGTTCTTTCGGATTCTCTGAAATTGATTATGAGGAATGTTAAAAAGCCATTTAGAATAATGGCTGCTCTTAAAATGGACATAACTATTGGAGTCTACCTTCTTAAAAAAGGTTTTGGTATAGATTTTGGAGTTTTTTATATAAAAGGTGATATCAAGGAAGTCCATCTGGGTATTACTAATGTGGGGGTGAACTCCAAACCCCATATGTTGTTCTGTATGGAAGAAGTAAAGACATCAACTGGAATAAAACTGGTGTCAAAGATTAAGAATAAATCATCAATGTATCTTTTATATAAAACCACGCCCTCTAAAAATGAATCAATGGTAATAAAAGTATTCTCAAAGACCCCCATAAAAAGATTAGCATAAGTTGGCGCGACCCGTGATCCCATAGCGGTGCCTCTGATCTGATGATAAAAATCCCCCAGAAAAGTAAAAAAGTTATTATGTAAAATAAAATCCATCCCATTAAAAATAAAATCCTTTTGAGGATCAGACAATCGACTGTCAGTAAGTAGAAATTTTTTAAAAAAGCTCAAACCCAGTTGGTGATCAATATTGGAATACAAAGCAGATACATCAAATGAAATAAAAACATATGAATCTTTCCAAGGTATATTGTTAGTTAGGTTGATCAATTGTGTAGAATCCTAATATCTAATTGACTAATATCTGTTACTTGCACTTTACAGCATACATCTGCACTTCATGAGCCAGGTTCTAATACTCCTTGAGGTCTCACCCCTCCCCCCCCTTTTTTTTCATTAACCTTAGCCACTTTTTACCCCGTGATCCATAGCACTCTGTTCTATTTTTATTTTTGCATAATTTCATATATTTTTTCTCATTTTAATACACTTTTATTGTAGTGTTTTTATGTTTGTAATAAAATTTCATTGTTTTTGAGTTTTTTTTTTTTTTCTCTGACCTTTGTTGATGTCATTTAACCTTGTTTTGGCGCCAATTTTTTTTTCCTTTTTCCTCTATAAGAATGTTTCACTTTCTTTCAATGTAATCTGCCCTGATGAAGTGAGCCAGTAGGCTCAGGAAACGCATTGGCTAAATAAAGAACTTTGTACTCCACCAGAAGCAAGCGCAGTCCTCATTGCACTTTCACGCCGCTTTTTGCAAATTTGTCCTAGGACCCTGTGCAGACTTGCTGCTGCTTCTCATGCGTTTATGGGTGTTGTGACTTCCTCACAACCCCAATAGGTGAGCACCTTCCTTTTTTCTCTGTTAATGTGTTTTTTGATACGGATTTCACACAGTGGATGCGCCCTGTATTTTTCCTTTCAATTCACAGTTCACTCGTGTCCCTTGGCGGGGGCTCAGCGGTCGGTGATTTTCTCAGGAGCTGCTCCACTGTCCAGGATCCGTTATGGACTATTTCAATCATCGCCTTCTCTCCAGAGAACGCCTCATATTACAGGTGGTTGGCAAAATCCACCCGGTTAACCAGGAGGAGACCCCACAAGTAGCCTTTTCGGAGGACGACACCAGGACCATGAGGACCCTTTTCCACACCTTAGAAGATTCCATCAAAGAAGAAATCTCCAACAGCCTACATGCTAGATTTCTAGCTATATACCGGGTGAGTCATAAAGGACGGACGTTTTTAAACTAATCATAAAATCGTTAAATATAAAGGACGGATGTATTTGAAGTGGCTATAACTCACCACCAGGTGGAGGTAGAGATGTGCGGGAGGCGGGGTTATGTTTGTGAGGTGAAAGCATTGTTTTTATTTTAGTTTCAGTTTAAGCTATGGTGCCGTGGACGATAGAACATCGCGTTTTTGCGTACGACAGTTTTGTCAAGAATAATGAGTGTATCACAGCCGTTCAGCGTGAGTTTCGGCGTCATTTCAATATTCACAGAAATCAAGCTGTTCCCGCTCGTAACACTATCCTACGTTGGGTTGAAGCACTCCGTACACGAGGTACACTAATGAACAAACGACCACCGGGGGCTCCACGAAGGGCACGTACCCCTGAAAATGTGGAACGCGTCAGGCAAGCCATGCTGCGTAGTCCGAGTCGATCTGCTCGGAAACATTCTTTAGAACTTGCCCTCAGTAATCGTACAGTAAGGCGTATTTTGCATTTAGACCTGCATTTCCACCCCTATAAATTGGCCATTGTGCAACAGTTGGAGCGCGGGGATTACGCAGCGCGACTGAAGTTCGCACATGAGATGGAAGCAATTATTGAGCAAAACGACAACCTTATTTTATTCATGAGTGATTAAGCTCATTTCCATGTCAATGGCATGGTTAATCAGCAGAACTGCCGTTATTGGGCCTATGAAAATCCGAAAGAATTACATGAACGACCGCTGCACAGCCCTAAGGTAACGGTGTGGTGCGCTATGGGCAAATATGGCGTGATCGGTCCGTACTTTTTCGAAGGCGATAATGGCAATACTGTTACCGTGAACTCACAATGTTATATCGCCATGATAAATAACTTCTTTGTTCCTGAGTTACGACGGCAACATATCCCCATCTCTAGTGTGTGGTTTCAACAAGATGGGGCAACGGCCCACACAGCCGGAGCAACAATGAACGTTCTTCGCCCTCTCTTCCCTGGTCGCATCATTTCCAGGTTTGGCGATATTAATTGGCCTCCTAGGTCCCCAGACCTGTCCATGTGCGATTATTACTTATGGGGTCACCTCAAATCACGTGTATACAAGCTTAAGCCTCGATCATTACAAGAACTGAAGGAAGCTATTCGAGTGGAAGTTGCCCAAATCGACAGAGTTGTGTTGGAACGTGTTGATGCCAACTTCCAAGAACGCCTTTGGAAATGCATCACTGATAATGGCCACCACATGGCAGATGTTGTTTTCCACACTTGAATTTGTCAAATGCTATTAGTATACGTAACCAAATCTGTGAATACATTTATATTTAATAAATATTTAACGATTTTATGATTAGTTTAAAAACGTCCGTCCTTTATGACTCACCCGGTATATGGACGAACACATCTGTCCTAAAGGACTCAGGATTTCTTTACAGACACCTTTTCCGCAAGATCTTGCATTCTCAGATGAATGGGAGGATATTCAGTATGACTGTATGCAGAGGCTTTTACATTGCCTACATTAGAAAAGGACTACTCTTGCTCAGACTGCAGCAGAAAAGGTACTGGAAACTAATGCAATGTTATCCAATTTCTCTGATCACCCTCTGTTTAGAAAAATCAATTCTAGTATTTCTATTGCAGCTCTTAATTTGGAGCATGATACAGTTGTAAAAAAGTCAAAGAAATTGAGCAGGGACAGAGAGTCCCCTTTCTCCCCTACCCTTGAACTCACCCATTCTAGAAGAAAGCTCTGTAGTTCCTAATAATTCTTCTCACCTTAAAAAATTTTCTCACATTAAAAAACACCCCCTTTTTTTTCCTAACACTCAGACTCAATCCTCCATGAATACCAACCCAGGGAGAGTCTTTATTAATAGCAATAGAGGGAAAAACCAGCACCCTAGAAGCAAACCGAGGGATCCCCCTGGGCCAGCTGTACCTATTACACCTACTCCTTCCACCATTACTATGCCCACACGTACCCTTTCTGAATTGATGGACTCCAACATCAATTCCTTCAAGTCAAGTGGGGAAAGCCCTACTTCTATACCCACTGTTAATGTCACTCCTAATTCTGCCAATGACATGGCAGCACTAATTATTGATAGAAGGAGGTCTTCCTCCTTCCCCCTACCTTTCTCTGACCCCCCGCTCACCCCTGCAAAATTAGACACTACTGAGGTCTTTGATTTTGATCCTCCGGTCACCACTGATCTCATTGTTCTTAATATTGACAACCCTACCACCTCCTGTATAGACAAACTCCCTGCTGTTTCTACTGAAAAGAGGTTGATCATTAATGACCAGGTCATTATTGACAACTCAGCTGCTGGTTCATCAGCAGCAGTGTCCTTTTTACCAGCTGCATGCAATCCCATTCCCCAAGCAAAAAGAGATATCCCTTCTTTTTTTCAGAAGGTCACACTAAAAAGAAAAAATCCTATAGAGGAGCCAGAGGCCAAGGAGCAAAGAAAAAAAGGGAAAAGCGACAATCCATAAAATCAAATGTTTTTAATTTATCATCTTACCCCCTGTCCCCGGATGAGGAAGGGTTATTAAGTAAGGGACTCTCCTTCTGCCCCACCAATAAAAGCAGTGGTTTTGAATTATTTCTTGATGCCCAAAAATTCATTAGGAAACTTACCCTACTGAGACATTTTGAACTCAAAAAAGTTCATTCTAACCCTGACACTTCTAACACCACAGTGGTCTCTTCCTTCCACCTTGATGTCAGAGGGAAATCCTCATTCTACCCACTAGAAAGTAGAGGACATCATGTAGAAACATTCTCTGATCTTCTATTGGATCGTCTCAATACACTACCTACACAAAATATACCAGTAAAATGGAATTTGTCCTCAATAGAACGTGTGGCATTGGAAAGATTGGAGAAAAACACGAATTTAGTTATTAAATCTGCAGATAAAGGTGGAGGGATAGTGATTCAAGATAAAACTGATTATGTGAATGAGGGTTTTAGAATTTTATCTGACAAAAAATTTTATCTGCCCATCCCCCAGAACCCCATCCCCCAAGCTACTGTTTTTTACAATGATTTCATCAAAAAGGCGCATGATTCTGGGGTTCTTAATGACCATGAAAGGAAGTTTTTAACAGTTAAGAACCCCTCTACTCCCTTCCTGTACCATTTACCCAAAATACACAAGAGTACCATTAGTCCACCAGGAAGACCTATTATTTCTGGTATTGACTCTCTCACCAGCAATTTATCATTTTATATAGATAGAATCATGCAGCCTCATGTCCTACAGCTCCCCAGTTTTTTAAAGGATTCTACACAATTGATCAACCTAACTAACAATATACCTTGGAAAGATTCATATGTTTTTATTTCATTTGATGTATCTGCTTTGTATTCCAATATTGATCACCAACTGGGTTTGAGCTGTTTTAAAAAATTTCTACTTACTGACAGTCGATTGTCTGATCCTCAAAAGGATTTTATTTTTAATGGGATGGATTTTATTTTACATAATAACTTTTTTACTTTTCTGGGGGATTTTTATCATCAGATCAGAGGCATCGCTATGGGATCACGGGTCACGCCAACTTATGCTAATCTTTTTATGGGGGTCTTTGAGAATACTTTTATTACCATTGATTCATTTTTAGAGGGCGTGGTTTTATATAAAAGATACATTGATGATTTATTCTTAATCTTTGACACCAGTTTTATTCCAGTTGATGTCTTTACTTCTTCCATACAGAACAACATATGGGGTTTGGAGTTCACCCCCCACATTAGTAATACCCAGATGGACTTCCTTGATATCACCTTTTATATAAAAAACTCCAAAATCTATACCAAAACCTTTTTTAAGAAGGTAGACTCCAATAGTTATGTCCATTTTAAGAGCAGCCATTATTCTAAATGGCTTTTTAACATTCCTCATAATCAATTTCAGAGAATCCAAAAGAACTGTACAGAAGATGAGGATTTTAATAATCAGGCTGAGGTCCTCAAGGGAAGATTCCTGGCTCAAAAATACCCTTCCCAATTGGTTCATTCTACTTTTAATAATGTTTCAAAACATTTTAACCAGCAAATTCTTTTAAGTGGGAGATCTAAAGAAAAAGATACACATGCTATCAGGCCAATTTTATTACTACCTACAACTCCCAACATAAGGAGATTAAAAATATACTAGGGGACCTATGGTACATTATCCAAAAAGATCCTGTACTTAATAAAGTTCTTCCTGACAAACCTACGGTTACATTTAGGAAGGCCAGATCACTAAAAAATCATCTGGCCCCTAGCAGATTGAGCCAATATACTCCCGACAATCATACCGGCTTGACACCAGGCATTTTTAGATGCCAGAGGCCCAGGTGTAGCCTTTGAAGTAATATTGCCCATAATACTTTCATCTTTTCACATCCATTCACTTCAGAAAAATTCACCATCACTAATCACCTGTCCTGTGTGTCTGCCTTTGTTATCTATGTTATCCTGTGTCCTTGTCCTAAATTGTATGTTGGGAGAACCACACAACCCCTTCATTGTAGAATGAACTCACATAGACACAACACTAAAATTGGATATCAACAACATGGTCTGTCACGACACTTTGATTCATTTCACCAAAGAGATTTCTCTAAAGCCATCATTTTTCCTATAGAACACATCCCTGAACACGTTTCCAATAGAACCCAAGCATTAAACAGAAAAGAGGTCTACTGGATCTATAAATTGAAGACAATTGGCTCCTATGGCCTCAATATTATCAATGATGCTTTTATTTGATTTTTTCCTTATTGTGATTTTCATACACTTTTATTACATTTTACCCAATTTTATGCCCCTCCTTTTTTTTTTTTTTTTTACAAAAAAACATCATTAAAGTCTAATGGTATAATGGACTAATACATGCAAAGAACATCATTACAGTCTTATAGTCGAGTGGACTAATACCTTGTAATTGCACCTTATATCCTGCTATAAGCCAGGTTCTAATACCTTTTGAAGTTATTTTTTTGATTTTTGATTCCTATATAATAAATTGACAAACAATTCCTTTAATATTCTTCAAGCCACTTCTGTTTATTCTAAATGGTTCAGTGGACTAATACCTTGTACTTTACAATCTGCCCTTGCACTTTATTAGTCAGGTTCTAATACCACGTCAAGTTATTTTGCTGAATTTCGATTTCTATAAAACAAATAATTTCTAAAAAAATTTTCTTAAACCACTTCAGCTAAATCCAATGGTTTAGTGGACTAATATCTGTTACTTGCACTTTACAGCATACATCTGCACTTCATGAGCCAGGTTCTAATACTCCTTGAGGTCTCACCCCTCCCCCCCCCTTTTTTTTTCATTAACCTTAGCCACTTTTTACCCCGTGATCCATAGCACTCTGTTCTATTTTTATTTTTGCATAATTTCATATATTTTTTCTCATTTTAATACACTTTTATTGTAGTGTTTTTATGTTTGTAATAAAATTTCATTGTTTTTGAGTTGTTTTTTTTCTCTGACCTTTGTTGATGTCATTTAACCTTGTTTTGGCGCCAATTTTTTTTCCTTTTTCCTCTATAAGAATGTTTCACTTTCTTTCAATGTAATCTGCCCTGATGAAGTGAGCCAGTAGGCTCAGGAAACGCGTTGGCTAAATAAAGAACTTTGTACTCCACCAGAAGCAAGCACAGTCCTCATTGCACTTTCACGCCGCTTTTTACTCAATCCATGCTGATCAGATGAGTTGAGTCTTGGCTGGCTGCAATCTCTCTGTGTTATGTATTGCTCCATCCCCACCTTGTCCGCATACAAAGCTTCATGTTTAATTATGAGCAGTGACTGTATAAAAAGGAACAGAAGTGGGATAATTGTGCTGACTATGGCATCATCGCCACTCACCATCTTTGTTTAATCCTCAAAGACTTGGAGTACTGCATAAATGTCAGAAATCTATACTCATTCTTCAGTTGCTGTGCTTGGAAGCTGACCAAAAATATCAAGAGCAGCGTGAATTTCCAGTGCGTGGTGACATTGTATACCAGTCAATGAGCTGGCACTTGCATGCGCTGCTGTAGTACTGGCAGAGGGGTGGCAGCTGCAGACAACTTTATGAAATGAGCACTGACACAGCGTACCTTGACCAGAAGTTTTGGCAAATCTTAGTATGTTTTCAGAAACAGCTGAACCACTAAGTTGAGCACATGTGCCAAGCATGGTATGTGTGTCAGCTTGCCAAGCTTCACAGCTGCCACCAGGTTACACCCAATATCACACACGACCATGCCTGGTTGAAGGTCCAGCAGCAAAAACCACAGATCTGTTTAGTCTGTTATTCATTTAAGTAACTCTTCTGTAAGTGTGTGGTTTCTCCTAGACAAATTAGTTACAGCAGAGTCTGTAACAGCTTCACTTAGGTAGAGCTTACAGTTTCCAGCAGATGTAGATGACATGCTTTGAGATAGCACATTGAAGATGGAGGATGAGGGGTGCAGGAACTGCTGTAGTAGTTGGAGGAAACCCTGATCGATGTACGGCCAGCAATTCTCGGTGTCAGGAGCACATGCCCCAGCCTCCACAATGTTCACACAGTATGCCATCAGTGCTATATAGCGTCCTTGGCCACAAGCACTTGTCCACGTGTTGGTCATTAAGTGGACAGTCACAGTAAGTGTGATGGTAAGGGCATGGGTGATGTTCTTGGACATGTGCTGGTACAAGGCAGGGAAGCCACACAGGGAGGAAAAGTAGCAGCTGGGGACAAAGTACTGAGGGATGTCTGCCACAATGAGTCGGCAGAAATCCTCAGTGTCAACAAGCCAAAACTACAACATTTCTATGGCAAGCAGCTTGGAAATGTGTCCATCTACCCTTTGGACCTGTAAGAGGTTGGCTGCAAACTTTCTCTTTTATTCCAATTTCTGGGGTAGGGACAGCTGAATGCTGAACTGGGAAAAGGATTTGGAATTGCCTGATGATGGCAAGTCAGAATGTGCCAGGATAGGTGCAGGGCAGGAGACATCTGTGCCAGTGTTTTGGACAGGGGATTGGGAAGCACCTAGCACTGTGGAAGAAGCAGTGGTGTCATCCGATGGCATCAATTATGGACCCAGGCATTCAGCCCACCGAGTCAGATGCTTAAATTACATGTGCCTGATCATGCTGGTGGTGGTTAGACTTTTAGTGGTCAGGCCCCTGCTCATCATGGCATGGCACAGGTTGCAAATCGCCATTTTGTTTGTCTCAGAACTCTCTTTAAAATAGTCCCAGACTGGGAAACACCTAACTTTTTGACAGGGAAAATCAGGAATGTAGGTGCTCTGTGAAACAGTTGCCCGCCTTCTCCCTCTGGTCATCCCACTGCCTCTTTTTGCCTGTTTCAGTGCTACTGATCTATCCCCCTTAGCGCTGCTGGTCTCGCTCTGTATGCCAGCTTCCTCGGTTGGATCGGTAACTCCATTATCCACCACCTCATCTTCCACCCCTGCGCCCTTGTTCTCTGGACATCGTGACTTAACAAAAAGATTTAGCAGCAACTGTGTCTCATCCTCATTATTCTCCTTAGCCAAAATTGCCATTCCCCATTATCATCTTCATGTGGCTGTGGCTGCTCTAAGTTTTGTGCATCTCTAAACATCATGTCATCCATTCACTCTTGGAGTATTCAGGTTGAGAGTCCACAATCAAGAAATGTTGTCATAAAGAGCTCCTTGGAGTGTCCTAGTGTGGGATCACTAGTCATCCGGGACTCAACATGGTGGGAGGAAGGAGGATCAGGGTGAGGATCAAGTAATCCAGACTGTAGGCGAGACTGGACCATGTGGAAGACTATGCTGTGCTGCCAAGCCTGCTGGAAGCAGTATCTGCTATCCAACCGACCACCTGTTCGCACTGCTATGGCTATTCTGGCTTCAAAAGTGGTGTACTGTGCCTCCCTAAAAACAGGACAGGAACCTATATGTCGTGTAAGTGCATGTTTCTTGTGCTCCTTCAACACGTGTAGTCACAGCTCCCAAAGTCCTCAGCATCTGTGTGCACCATCAACACTTCTACTTCCCCGTCCCTTACCCCATGCTTTAAGCTTTTTTGAATTGCTAGGTCTTTTGAAACCATGTTTATTTTTAATAAAAGAAAAAAATTGGTCAACTGCAGCAGTTAAAGCAGTTTTGGTGAGATTTGTACCACCATAATGTAACAGAGAGCAAAACTGTATGGATTACAATCAAATACAATCCATAAAAATGTTTCAACTTTTTTGGAGTGTTAGATATCACATGAATGCACTGCGGTACACAGAAAACTGTATGGCTAAAAAGTTTTAGACTTAAATGTTTTTTAATGTTTTTTTCAGTTTTATAGATCACAGGAAATGTCTCCCAGACAACGGAATAATTTACTGATGAGAACTGTAATCCAACCAATTTTTTTAATGCCTTTTTGTAGTGTTAAATAATATCACAGAAATTTACCTCAGGCCATGGAATAGTGTATGGGTGAGAAATGCAATCCAGCTAATACTTTTTTTGGACTTTTAGATATTACAGAAATGTACTACAGAAAACATCAAACTGTATTGCTGAGAAATGTAAGCCTGCAAAAAAAGTGCGCTTTTTTTGTTTTATAGATCACAGAAATGTACCCCAGAGGACATAATACTGTATGGGTGAAACATTTTACCCTTCAATATTTTTAAATGCTCTTTTGGAGTATTATACTGTATATAAAAAAACAATTAGGACACATAATAGCATATGGGTAAGAAATTTAACCCAGGGAATGTTTTTAAAGATTTTTTGGAATGTTATATAACACAAAAAAGTAACACAAATCATGTAAATAATTAATGGATCAAAATGTATTACATTTTTTCACCCCACCAAAAAAGGAAAATTTGCAGCTATATATTTGGCAATGGACTGCACATCCCCAATTCCTGTCTACTGATTGCATTCAGCCATTCTCCCTGCTTCTGCGACTCTCTCTCCCTCCCTAGGCTAAATTCAGATTGCATGTGATACAAAGCAAGGCAAATAATTAGTTCTTAGAAAGGCTGCATGACCTCTATGCACCCGGCATAAGCCAAAAACATATACTAGATTGGAAAGCATTACATATTTTTTTCATCTGTACAGGAAAGTGCAATTGGCTGTGCTTTCTTAGGGCTTTTTATACATCCATGTCTCCGGTATGTGTGGTGACAGTTTTCACATGTACCGGGGACACATACACATGTAGACCCATTCAAGTGAATGGGTCTGTGCACATATCAGTGTGTTTCCACAGACCATTTTTCCATGGGCAAAATACGCTGACATGTCCATTTTTTAAAATCAACACGGGCCGCAAATCGCCCCACACATGCTCTCATCATTCTCCCCTGCTCTGCCGGCAATTAGTGTGAGCAGGGGAGATTGATGAGACCTATATTCAAGTGAAAACAATGAGAGCAGGAGGCAGCTGATGGGACTATTACTCCCATCATCCTACACCTGCTACCTCTAATAGCAGTGAGAGCAGGAGTGGCTGATGGGAGTATTCGTCAGTAGACACCTGCACTATAAATAAATAAGTAATGTGGGGTTGGTTCCCCTGTATTTTCTATAACCAGCAAGGCAAAACTCACAGCTGGTGGCTGCAACCCTCAGCTGTCAGCTTCAGCAAGACTGTTATAAATAAGGGGGTCCCAACACTGTTTGTTTAAATTATTTAAATAAATAATTTTTAAAAACTCTGTGGGATCACCCCTATTTTTGACAACGAGCCTTGCTAAAGCTAACAGCTGGGGGCTGGCATTCTCAGGTTGGTAAGGGGCCTATATCTGACACACATATCTGACCCGGTTCTTCAAAACCGGCATGAACGCCGATCTTGACGAGAAGATGTACTGCAGTCAGACATTATTCATTCATGACGTATGCCTTTCCATGAATCAGAAGCACCAGCCCTGTGGTGTGTACCTCTATGTGCTCCTCAAAAAAAAAATCGTACTCCACAGTGCTGGATTAGGATTTGTGATGTAACGAACGCCGCCTTTTGTCATGAATTTGATAAGTGACAATGGTTACACCTCTATTACACCCCAGCTCTGCCGAATTTAATCAGAGCTAGGTGAAAGTGGCATTGGAATGCCAAAAGTTTCATAATTTTAGCACTGTCTTTAGTTGCACCAAAATAATAAGACTTTTCAAAGATTTTCAAACCTGGATAGTGCAGTAAAAGCTTTCATGAATCAGTCTCATAGTTTTGTCGTAGTTTATGAGAGTGAAACATACATGGCTGAAATCATGCCCTCATGGTCTGATACATGCTTCCCGTGGGTAGGACATCATGAATCAGCTGTCAGTTTCCCATTGAAATGACTGTCCAATGAAATTAGCTGCATGTACAAATTATGAAATAGCATTTTTATGCACATTATTCTACTTTCTTTGTCAAAAAGGTAAATAATTATATAGTAGCTGCTTGTAGTGTGCAATAATAATTTTATTTTTTTGTGGGTGATGGCTGAAAAATGCATGACCTGTTTCAGAGATTTGAAAGCACAATTTCTTGAGAGTGCGGATGGATGTTATCACTTTGCAGATCTTGATCTATTGTTTTTAAATTTTTGTCTGTGAGTCTGTTTCAATGTGAGTTTAAGACCCAAATGTAAAATGTAATTCCTATTTTTAACATCCTTCTTTTCACAAAGTTGCACAAAGATTGACATGGCTGTCAACAACACGTCAAGACAACTGCAATTGTCAAATGTTTAAAAAACATATCGTTTAGTGGAATGATTATTTTTCAACGTGTAGAATCCCTGTTTTTTATAATCTGCCAGTTTAAAAACTCTGTATGTTTTCATTTATTATTTTTAGACAGTGTTGGATGCCTATTTTCTATTTCTGAGCAGCTTAATAAGAAAAATTACAACTTAATGCAAAAATGAATGCGGATGATCACATAAATAAAATGTTGAGAGACATTTTTTCCGATGTTTACTATCAAAAAAATTTAAGGAAATTATGCAATTAGTTTTATTTTTAAATTTAAGTTTTATGTGTATGAGTCAAAAGAGTGAAAATCGTCTCAGGTTCTAATGACAGAAGGTTTCAGCTTAGTTATTTTTTTAGTCTGATCAATTTGCAGGAATAAACCTCAGCGCTCACAAACTGAATACAATGTTGAAATTGATTTATTTGATCTTCAAGTTGTCTGAACAATTATATATCCTGCTACAAATATCTGAATCCCTTTCCAAAGATGTTAGAGTTCTCCACTCTAGAATGGTATACATGTTGACCTGAATATACTGTGCTGAGATAATAAGTCATGATGGAATTGAGATAGGCTGTCTGCACAGTACTGCATGATGTTCTGGAAACCTGAATGGAGAAACATGTGGACTCAAAGTCAAAGATGCTATAAGTAAATATAGACTTAAAACACAGAGACTGAGAACTTCCAAATGCTCTGTACTACTGCACTGTAACATTTTATGAATTTAATCAAATTAAGGAACAAACAAAAATTAAATGAATTACGTTTACACAAAATGTGCTCCCTGTGAAAAACATCCCTAAAGTCAAATGGTCGAAAGAAAAAGCATCTAGGTCATATTTGAAGATCACAAAATATTATTTATCATGTTTGATCTGGTGCATCAGGGAAAGATTATATTTCAATGACTAAATGTTTCCTAACTTAAATGCGATGATATAAATATGCATGATGGTACGGAATCCAATTAAACTTCACCTCCAGAAGTGTCCTTTTAATTGGATGACCTTAAATTCAACTTTTTATTATCTTGAGCAAATAAGGGTTTGAACATAATTTTTGTTGTATTATGAACATAGCTCTGCGCGTTCAACTTAAAGCAAGATTAAAAATTGTAATCAAAGCTATGCTCAAAGCATAATATATAATAATGATCAAAATGAGTTGGTAATTGAATTTGTAGATTTAAAATGCAATGAAAATTTGTTCTGAAATTTATCCCGAAAAGATCCTTGATGTGAAGAATGCAATTTGCTTGGAAAATTGTATGTGATGATCTGTTTAAATCATTCATCTTTAAATATCAGTGTACAGATAAACATATTTTGCAAATTTGAACAAAGTTCAAGGTCTGCAAACAAATTTCCAGATGATGATATCTGGTCTATTAAAAACTATTTTTTGTTGCTAAATCTTACTTTCAAATGCTCATTATAGTGCTTTGAAAAACCACTATATTGTAATCCGAACGCTGCTAACTTATTCTTCTTATTTAGTTGATTTCCGCAATTAATGCGGCCCGAACCGCTACACGCACAGACTCCATTGAGGTGTTGTTTCGAAGCCAGTGTCAACGAGAGGTGTGCTAAGTATTTTTCGTGTCAATCGGATTTGGAGTTTTTGCGCAATTTGCGTTAGAAAATTTTTTTTCCCCTCATTGGAATGCACTGTCTCAATGCTTTGCCACAGACAAAACATGCCCTGAGGCGATTGAAATGGCAGTTAAGCTCATTGATATGCGCAGGTAGACCCAGTTACTATGCCAACGCCTACGAACATCACATGACGCCCCCAGGACAGAGCTTCTGCCACATAATATCAGCTCTTAAAGCGAAACCCACAGCACAAATGCAAATCTAGCTTCATCACATGACACATGCCCCTCAGAGAGAATGTGCGCCAAAGTGGATTTAGAAGCCCAGTGAGCCAAACAAGCTCTTAAACGGCCGACGCGCCTAAGCGATTCTTAAAGGGCCGGCGCACCAAAATGAGTCTTGAAGGGCCGGCGCGCCAAATCGAAAGCTGAGTGACCCCAGGCTCCAAATCGGAGGCTGAGACACACCGGCCTCCAAATCGGAGGCTGATCGACCCTGGCCTACAAATCAGAGGCTGAGCCACCCTGGCCTCCAAATCCGACCCAGAGTGTCCCCGCCCACCAAATCGGACACAGAGTGGTCCCGCACACCAAATCGGACCCTGAAGGGCCCGGACCACCAAATTAGACCCAGAGTGGCCCCACCCACCAAATCAGACCCTGAGGGGCCCCGCCCACCAAATTGGATTCAGAGTGGCCCCACCCATCAAATTGGACCCTGAGGGGCCCCGCCCACCAGATCAGACCCTGAGGGGCCCCGCCCACCAAATCAGACCCTGAGGGGCAACGCCACCAAATAGGACCCTGAGGGGCCCCGCCCACCAAATCGGACCCTGAGGGGCCCCGCCACCAAATCAGACCCTGAGGGGCCCCACCCACCAAATCAGAACCTGTGGGGCCCCGCCACCAAATCGGACACTGAGGGGCCCCGCCCACTAAATTGGACCCAGAGAGGCTCCACCCACCAAATCAGACTCTGAGGGACCCTGCCCACCA
Source organism: Dendrobates tinctorius (assembly GCF_039654945.1). Classification (NCBI taxonomy): domain Eukaryota; kingdom Metazoa; phylum Chordata; class Amphibia; order Anura; family Dendrobatidae; genus Dendrobates; species Dendrobates tinctorius. The sequence continues at coordinate 43,561,424 of NW_027361676.1, read as the reverse complement.
AATCGGACCCTGAGGGGCCCCGGCCTCAAAATTTGACCCTGAGGGGCCCCAACCACAAAATCAGACCCTGAGGGGCCCCAAGCACAAAATCAGACCCTGAGGGGCCCCGGTAACAAAATCGTACCCTGAGGGGCTCCGCCCACCAAATCAGACCCAGAGGGGCCCCGCCCACCAAATCGGACACAGAGTGGCCCCGCCCACCAAATTGGACCCTGAGGGGCTCCACCCACAAAATCAGACCCTAAGGGGCCCCACCCACAAAATCAGACCCTGAAGGGTCCCAACCACAAAATCAGACCCTGAGGGGCCCCAGCCACAAAATTGGACCCTTAGGGGCCCATTCACAAAATTGAACCCTGAGGGGCCCCGGCCACAAAATCGGACCCTGAGGGGCCCCACCCACAAAATTGGACCCTGAGGGGCCCAAGTCACAAAATCAGACCCTGAGGGGCCCCAACCACAAAATCGGACCCAGAGGGGCCCCAACCACAAAATTGGACCCTGAGGGGCCACACCTACAAAATTGGACCCTGAAGGGCCACACCCACAAAATCAGACCCTGAGGGATCCCGGCCACCAATTCAAGCCCTGAGGAGCCCAGGCCACCGAATCGGATTATGAGGGGCCCCACCCACCAAATCAGACTCTGAGGCCAAAGTGGCCCCTGAGAGGCACCCACAGTTAAAACGGATCATAAGTTGAAAGTCTTGCAAGGGCAGCAGGCAAGTCTCTCTTAAAGGGGCAGCCCAGGCACCATTTCAAAGCACTATCTGTACTTCCTTCAGGAAATACACATCTAGTTATAGTTGAAATTATCCATTTCTATCAAATTTAGTCTAATGTGCACATTCAGAGAAAAGCTTTCAATAGTACCTTCTAACTATTTAGATTTCTTAACTTTCTATTGTAAATACAGTGCATGGTGTAATAACTAGATGTTACAGATTGAAGTGAACAATGATTTACACTGACGAGCAAAACTGTAAAACAATATTTTGAACTTTTGACTTTCAGGCTCCATTTCTCATCACTGCTGCTTTGAACGTAAGACTACCATCATTTTATAGACAATCATCTTGGCTATCTCATGCATAAACTTGACTTGCAACTACAGTCATGGCCAAAAGTGTTGGCACCCTTGAAATTGTTCCAGTAATAAAAGCATTTCTCCTAGAAAATTATTGCAATTATTCATGTTTTGATATTCACATGTTTATTTCCTTTGAGTGTATTTTAACATTCCTAAAAAATCAGAGAAAAAAAGGCAAATTGGACATAATAAATAATGACCTTTAAAACTGCACATACAGCGTCTCCCACTCCCACTCTACCTCCTCATCCCACGCTCTCTCTGTTGGAGTCCCCCAAGGCTCTGTTTAGCATGTGCTTGCCAGCGGGGGGGAAATATAGGGACGAGGGCCATGTGTGACAGCAGGGGGAAATATATGAACGAGGGGCCATGTGTTCCAGCAGGGGGGAATATATGGAGGGGGTACAATGTGTGCCAGCAGGGGGGAATATATGGAGGGGGGGACAATGTGTGCCAGCAGGGGGAATATATGGAGGGGGGACAATGTGTGCCAGCAGGGAGGAATATATGGAGCCCCCTCCATATATTCCCCCCTGCTGGCACACATTGTCCCCCCTCCATATATTCCTCCCTGCTGGCACAATGTGTGCCAGCAGGGGGGATTATAGGACCGGGGGGACAATGTGTGCCAGCAGGGGGGAATATATGGAGGGGGGGACAATGTGTGCCAGCAGGGGGAATATATGGAGGGGGGGACAATGTGTGCCAGCAGGGGGGAATATATGGAGGGGGCACAATGTGTTCCAGCAGGGGGATTATAGGACTGGGGGAACAATGTGTGCCAGCAGGGGGGAACATAGGGATAGGGGGCCATGTGAATGCCAGCAGGGGGAATATAGGGACGGGGGGACAATGTGAGCCAGCAGGGGGAATATAGAGATGGGGGCTTGTGTGTGTACCAGCAGGGAGGCATATAGAGAGAGGGGGGCCATGTGAGTGCCAGCAGAGGGGCATATAGTGACCGGGGGGGCCATATCCAGGATAGTATGGGGGGGCTATGTGCCAGCACAAGGGGGGCAACGTGCCAGGATGGGCATTATATAAATACCAGAATGAGGGACATATACGGTAAATGATTTGAAAGAAGGACACTGGCATTATAAGACACACCTCCATTTAACATAAAAAAAATTTCTCTTTTTCTTCACCAAATTTGGGGGTGCGTCTTATAATCAGGTGCGTCTTATAAAGCGAAAAATACGGTAAATGAGTAAAATAAATAAATAAAAAATACTTTCTTTCCGAGCCCCGACGTGTGCCCAAACAGTAGTTTTCTCCCACATATGGGGTATCAGCGTACTCAGGACAAATTGAACAACAACTCTTGGGGTCCAATTTCTTCTGTTACCCTTGTGAAAATAAATAATTACTATTTTGTATTTTCATGGCTCTGCGTTATAAACTTTAGTGAAACACTTGGGAGTTCAAAGTTCTCACAAAACATCTAGAGAAATTCCATGGGAGGTCTGGGTTCCAAAATGGGGTTACTTGTGGGGGGTTTCTACTGTTAAGTCACATCAGGGGCCCTGCAAATGCAACATGATGCCCGCAAACCATTCCATCAAAGTCTGCATTCCAAAACATCACTACTTCCCTTCCAAGCCCCGACGTGTGCCCAAACAGTAGTTTTCTCCCACATATGGGGTATCAGTGTACTCAAGACAAATTAGACAACAATTTTTGGGTCCAATTTCTCCTGCTACCCTTTTGAAAATACAAATGGCGCTCCTTCCCTTCTGAACTCTCCCATGTGCCCAAACAGTGGTTCCGCACACATATGGGGTATCTGTGTATTCAGGACAACTTGCACAAAAACTTTTGTGGTCCAATTTCTCCTGTTACCCTTGTGAAAATACAAAATTGGGAGCTAAAAAATCATTTTTGTGGAAAAGAAAAGATTTTTTAGTTTCACAGCTCTGCGTTATAAACTTTAGTGTAACACTTGGGTGTTCAAAGTTCACACAACACATCTAGATAAGTTCCTTGGGGGTCTACTTCCAAAATGGAATCACTTGAGGGGGGTTTCTACTGTTTAGGCACATTAGGGGCTCTTCAAATGCAACATGATGCCTGTAGACCATTCCATCAAAATCTGCATCCCAAAACGGCACTCCTTCCCTTCTGGGCTCTGCCATGCACCTTAACAGTGGTTCCCCCTACAAATGGGGTATCAGCGTACTCAAGACAAATGGTACAACAACTTTTAGGGTCCAATTTCTCCAGATACCCTTGGGAAAATAATAAATTGCTGGCTAAAAGATCATTTTTGTGGAAAAAATATAATTTTTTATTTTCACGGCTCTACATTATAAGCTTTAGTGAAACAATTGGGGGTTCAAACTGCTCACCACACATCTAGATAAGTTCCTTGGGTGGTCTAGTCAATTGTGGGGGGTGTCCAGTGTTTAGGCACATCAGGGGCTCTCCAAACATGACACGGCGTCTGATCTCATTTCCAGCCAATTCTGCACTGAAAAGTCAAACGGCGCTTCTTTGCTTCCGAACTCTACCGTGCATGCAAACAGTGGTTTACCCCCAAGTATGGGGTATCGGCGTATTCAGGATAAATTACACAACTTTGGAGCTCTAAATTCTCCTGTTACCTTTGAGAAAATTAGAAATTGGGGGCGAAAGGTCATTTTTGTTGAAAAATTATAATTTTTTTATTTTCACGGCTCTACATTATAAACTTCTGTGAAGCACTTGGGGGTTCAAAATTCTCATGACACATCTACATAAGTTCCTTGGGGAGTCTAGTTTTCAAAATGGTGGCACTTGTTGGGGGTTTCAACTGTTTTGGCACATCAGGGGCTCTCCAAACGTGACATGGAGTCTGATCTCATTTCCAGCCAATTCTGCATTGAAAAAGTCAAATGGCGCTCTTTCCATTCTGAGCTTTGCCGTGCACCCAAACAGTGTTTTACTCTCACGTATGGGGTATCGGCGTATTTAGGAAAAATTGTACAACAATTTTGGGTGATTAAATTCTCCTGTTACTTTGTTACCCTTGGGAAAATAAAAAATTTGGGGAAAAGATCATTTTTGTGGAAAAAATATGATTTTTTATTTTCACAGCTCTACATTATAAACTTCTGTGAAGCACTTGGGGGTTCAAAGTGCTCACCACACATCTATATAAGTTCGTTGGGGGTCTAGTTTCCAAAATGGTGTCACTTGTTGGGGGTTTCCACTATTTATGCATGTAAGGGGCTCTCCAAACTTGACATGGCATCCAATCTCAATTCCAGCCAATTCTGCATTGAAAAAATTAAACAATGCTCCTTCCCTTCCTAACTCTGCCCTGCACCCACATATGGGGTATTGGCGTATTCTGGAGAAATTGCACAACAAATTTTGTGGTTCATTTTCTCTTTTTACATTTGTGAAAATAAAAAATCTGGTTCTGAAATGTTTGTGAAAAAAAGTTAAATGTTCATTTTTTCCTTCCACATTGCTTCAGTTCATATGAAGCATGTAAAGGTTAATTAACTTCTTGAATGTGGTTTTGAGCACATTGAGGGGGTGCAGTTTTTAGAATGGTGTCACTTTTTGGTGTTTTCTGTTATATACACCCCTCAAAGTTACATCAAATGTGAGGTGGTCCCTAAAAAAAATGGTTTTGTAAATATTGTTGTAAAAATGAGAAATCGCTGGTCAACTTTTAACCCTTATAACTTCCTAACAAAAAAATGTTGTTTCCAAAATTGTGCTGATATAAATTAGATACGTGGGAAATGTTATTTATTAACTATTTTATGTAACATATCTCTGATTTAAGTGCATAAAAATGAAAAGTTTTAAAATCTGTGAAATTTTAAAAATTTTCACCTTATTTCCATTTTTTCATAAATAAACGCAAGTCATATCAAATAAATTTTACCACTAACATGAAGTACAATATGTCATGAAAAAAAGTCTGAGAATCAGCAGGATCCATTAACGTGTTCCAGAGTTATAGCCTCATAAAATGACAGTGGTCAGAATTGTAACAATTGGCCTGGTCATTAAGCTGCAATTTGACTCTGTCACTAAGAGGTTGATATCATGGGTTCACTCTATCACATGGTGAACTGACTAATGGCAGTTTCTCTGAAACATTCTCCTCCTATGCTTGTCAACACCATCTAAATCTGACCATAAACTATTAGAAAATCCCTTCCTTTATGTGAGAAGCTACACAGCCCTCTCATCTGCAACTGAGTGGCAATACGTAAAATGACCACCTTCTGCTGGTGGTACCTTAAACACTTTGCCAGTCACTCAGCTACACTCTGTATGAAACATTTTTGACCAAGTGATAACCTTCAACAATATATCTTTAGATATGATGATCACTCATTAGCACTATTTTTGTAGGTGTTATACATGTCATGAGAGTTTACATAGATAAAATACTTATGAAATGCAAGCAAGTACAATATATATAACTTAATAATGACAGAACTGGTACTGAGGGAGGGAGGTCCCTGCTCTCATGGATTTACAATCTACAAAGTATAGGGGAAGAAGACGGCAGATTAAGAGTTTGGAACAGCTCAGATGGTAATGAGGTGGCAGCAGGTTATAACAGTTTAATGGCTTTCAATTGTGAATGAAGATGCCAATCTGATGTGCTCAGATATGAGTTCAAGGCTATGGTGTAGGTAGCAAATTGGGAAGAAAAAGTTATGGATAAATTTCAGGGATGTGAGATTGTTAGATGCAAGACCATAGATTAGGATATTGCAGTAGTGAGATTACGAGATGTACCATCATGTTTGCTGATTTGGGATTGATAAAATGGTGGATTTTGGAAAAGTTTTTGATTTGGCAGTAGCAGAATGAGGTTAGGCCGGAGTCACACTAGCGATTAAATCGGACGAATGCAATGCGATAACAAATCGCATTGCATTCGTCCCAATGTTATTCTATGGTGCTGCTCCCATCATGCGTTTTTTTGTCGGATCCGTTCCTCGGACCGAGACAATCGCAGCATGCTGCGATTATCACCGATTTTCGGATCGGACTCGCCAATGCAAGTCTATTGGGGCGAGAAAAAAATCGGATGACAAACGGACCAGATGTATGACTTGCTATAAAATCGCACCCGGTGTCCTTTACCAAAAGCCGGCAATTCTTTTTACAATACAGTAAAATCACACTGACCGGTTAAATAATGAAATGAAAGAATAGATCTAGACACATATATATATATATATATATATATATATACATGTCATATAGACACATTTATATATATACTGTATTTATAATTCATACAGTTCTTCATAGCAGTATAGCCGCTGAAACATTGCCGGCTTTTGGAAAATCATTCTCCTACCTGACATGAAATGACACATGGTTTACATACAGTTAACCATTTCATTTCATGGGTTTTTTTTAGATGTCTATCACTAGTAATTAGATGAGGGTTTGTGGGTTAAATCTTGGAGTTGTAGGGATTAATTTAAGAGGTTAATTCGTTGTTAAAAATTACGGGGACTCCCTGCAGCCTCAGTGATGTCAGTGGGAGTCCCCGCAATTTTATACAACTTATAGACAGTTGTGGCAACTGAGGCCAATTATTCTTATAATTTCTATGGTGTTATTGTCCTTCTGTAAAGTTGGAAATAGCACAATTTATTACCGTGCCGACAAAGGTCACCCTCTGACACAGACTGCAGGGGGGAGCCCAGAATCAGGAACTTTATGTCTGGCATATATACTATATACAGGTGGAGATGGCATACGGGTATATACTATATACACTGGGATGACATACATGTATATACTATATACAGAAGGAGATGACATGCAGGTATATACTATATACAGGGGAGATGACATATAGGTATATACAATATACAGGGGAGATGACATACAGGTATATACTGTATACAGGGGAGATTACATACAGGTACATACTACACTGCTCCAAAAAATAAAGGGAACACTCAAATAGGAAATACTAGATCTAAATGAATTAAATATTCTCATTGAATACTTTGTTCTCTACAAAGTTGAATGTGCTGACAACAAAATCACACAAAGATCATCAATGGAAATCATATTTATTAACCAATGGAGGCCTGGATTTGGAGTTCCACACAAAATTAAAGTGGAATGTAATGTCCTTAAAACAAGTCAAAATGATGCTCAGTATTGTGTGTGGCCTTCTCATGCCTCTCAGTATTGTGTGAGGTCTCCACGTGCCTGTATGACCACCCTACAATGCCTGGGCATGCTCCTGATGAGGCGGCAGATGGTATCCTGAGGAATCTCCTCCCAGACCTGGACTAAAGCATCTGCCAACTCCTGGACAGTCTGTGGTGCAACATGACATTTGTGGATGGAGAAAGACATGATGTCCCAGATGTGCTCAATCGGATTCAGGTCTGGGGAACGGCTGGGCAAGTCCATAGCTTCAATGCCTTCATCTTGCAGGAACTACTGACACACTCTAGCCACATTTCAAAATCTGAAATTGCTACATGTTGATGTGTTGCCCTCTTTATGCACTGAAGATGAAACGTTCCCTGAGTTTTTCCAGCAATATGGTGCACCACCACATTATGGATGTAAGGTCCGAGCATTCTTACATGAACAGTTTCCTGGAAAGTGGATTGGTCATCGTGGGCCAGTTGAATGGCCCCCAAGGTCTCCCGATTTGACCCCCTTAGACTTTTATCTTTGGGGTCATTTGAAGGCAATTGTCTATGCTCTGAAGATATGAGATGTGCAGCATCTGAAACAACGGATACCGGAAGCATGTGCTAGCATTTCTTCTGCTATGTTACTGTCAGTGTGTCAAGAGTGGAAGAAGAGGATTGCTTTGACAATCCAACACAATGAGCAGCACTCTGAACACATTTTATAAGTGGTCATAAACTAGTAAATAACTCATGAAAGCATAAAGTTATGTTAAAACCAAGCACACCATTGTTTTTCTTGTGAAATTCTCAATAAGTTTGAAGTGTCACATGACCCTCTTCCCATTGAAAAAAATAAAGTTGGATCCAAAATGGCTGAGTTCAAAATGGCCACCATGGTCACCACCCATCTTGAAAAGTTTCCCCCTCCCATATACCAATGTGCCACAAACAGGAAGTTGATATCACCAACCATTCCCATTTTATTTAGGTGTATCCATATAAATGGCCCACCCTGTATATTAGAAAATAGCTTAGAATATGGTACTAAATAGATGGGGATTAAGAATGAAAATTACTTTGCCTTTGGACCACCCCTTTAAGTCAAGATTTGACTTATTTGGCATAAAAGAGTTTACACATTAAATAGAACAGGATGTTAAACATATAGAAAATGTTTGAACAATTGGGACAATCACTTTAATTAGTTTTGTACTTTTAGCTGTTCTTTATAATTAACACTCATATAGAATGTGAATAGGTTTTTGCAGGACTTTGCCGTCCGAAATGTAACTCATTTTTTAATTAAAAATGTGCTAACGAATAAAAATAGAGGAATAAATGTGTAACATATATAACTAACATAAATATAATATAATTAATATTTAACATAGAAATAAACTATATGCATACAAATAATGTTTCCTATGTGGAAAACATAAAACCATGCTACATTGTTAGCATGATTTCATATTCAGAGGAATAATTTTACATCTGTTATGTTATGGTTTATTTCATTATTAGTGTTATAGAGTAGAAATGTGTTTTGGTACAATACATCGAGTCTAGTGTGCCCACTGCATTTATTTAACTCTGGCAACTGCATGTGTATTCGCTCTTCCTAATAGTATTTTTTCCTTCAAAGTTCAAAGATTAATGTATTAAATGAGTCAGTCCTTGAGCAACTGGACGTATTTTTTTTTCCACTAAGATGTTGACCTCATAGATTACTTTTTAGTTACATCTAAGTACATCTTCCCTGCAGTGTATGGCAGCGGGGCACTTTCATATGTTACAATTTAATGAGGCTCAGGCACAAGTGACGAGTCCCAAAAGCAAAAGACTACCTGACCTGCTTCATTTATTTCTTCCAATAATCATATCATTACCTACAGCTTCTGTTTTTAATTAGTCATATCTAATGATTAACATTGCCAATTTGCATCCAATTAAGTTCAGGGAAAAATTAAATGTGAATTAAAAGACTGTAAGGAATTAATCACTGTAACTGTAACAAATGTCCTAAGACTTTCTTCAATACAAATGTAGTGCAATCAGGATGATGTGATTATTTTAGAAGTGGGTGCAAAAAAGGGCTTTGCTTGATTATTCATACTAGGATTGAATATGGATGGAATTTAAATACTGAATAAAATAGCAACGTAAAATACTGGACATCTTATTCCTCTATTTTGCATTAGAACTAGGTCAAAGATTACTCGAATGTTCTGCCAAATACGTATTTTACGATTGTCCTGTCCAAGATTCCTAGAGTAAGTACTACAGTTTAATGGTGTAGTTTTATATAGGAAAATAAAAAAATATTTTACAGCTTTTTAACATTTTAATTATGACCAATAGATATTGGAAATTTGTTTTTCAAATTGACTTTAGAATGACTTTTAATAGTAACCATCATTTTAATTTTTTTTAATAAATGAATAATACAGTCAAGGTTTTGAGACCGACACAAATTTTGGGCAAAAATATTTAAAGTTTTGCTCACCGAGCCACTAAGTTATCACTTTTGGCTTCTGACAAGGTGCTTCATTATGCCAGGGAGATGTGCAGAATTCTTGAAAAAATCTTGACCACTGCAGCACTGATGGCAAATGCTCATGGTAAATAAAAAAAGAAAAATAAATGAAATTATATTCAATGATATCCATGATAATCAAGTTCCTCCTCAACAAAACACTACATTATGCATTTCTCTACTTTGCTTCATCAGTAAGTGACATGAGCAGGTAAGTAACAGCCTATAAGCAGCTGTAGTGGTAGTGGCATCAATTTCCCCAGAGTAGAAATAGTATAATTGTGCAGCATTTTGACAACTTCTGTTATTGGATGGGCTACTCGATTCCCCTTCTTTGGCAGCCGTACAGCGGTATTGTTATTATTATTTATTGTTATAGAACTATTTATTTCATCGCGCTTTACATGTGAAAAGGTTTATACATAATAAAAACAAGTGCAATAATCTTAAACAATACAAATGACAGACTGGTACAGGAGGAAAGAGGATTTTCCATGAAGGCTCTGAGTATGCAAGGGATGGTGAGGATACAGTAGTGAGGGTAGAGCTGGTCATGCAGCGGTATGGTGGTACGATGGTTACTGTACTTTGTAGGTTTGTCGGAAGAGATGGTTCGTCAAGTTCCTTTTAAAAGTTTTCATGGTAGCGGTGGGGGAAGGTTCTGCTACAAATGTTTTGGAATCCCCAAGGCTTGCAGGGTGCTTGGGAATAGAGAACTAAACCACTACACACCAGAGGATGGAGAACTAAACTACTGGACAACAGGGGTTGGATAACTAAACTTCTAAGCACCTACGGTTGGATATCTAAACCACTACACATCAAGGGATAATGAACTAGTGTTTGAACAAGTGTTTGTTCCAGACTCTTCTAGCAGAAATGTATGTCTGTGTTGTTGCGGGAAGTACAAGCTCCAGAGACACTAAGCGAGGGCTGCTGATTGGAGAGAGGGCTGTCATTAAGTCCATGGCTGCAGATACTGTAAGTCCATAGTTAAACGCAATATCATAGATTAACACAAGAGCATAGTTTGGTGTTTTCCTTACTAGCTTCCATTGATTTGTTTTTTCTGCATGTATCTGTATGATTTCACCCCATTGAATATGTCCTCCAGGGACAATGCCACCAGGTGTGCATCTTGTGAAATGTATGCATGCCTTTAACAGCTGTTTGAGGGTAAATATGTCTGCACTCGATATCAACAAGCTACATGTTTCTTTTGCCTCCAAATTGAACAAATCGAAGTTTCTTTTGCCTCCAGACATTTTATTTCCCAGCACCAGAGAAATGTTTCATCATTGCGAGTTATGGGAATCGAAAAAGTGATGATATCAGCGAGAGGGGGCGATTTAAAAAGATGCCTGATGACCAGAGAGGCATTTTGGATATTCCGCCTGAAAACATGTGTCCCTAATGGGCTTAATGCCCGCAAGAGATTATGTTCCAATTCTAGTGCGCTATTCACATTGGATCTGTCATATAGCAGTTTTTCTGTATTACTTACAGTATGTATGTTTTTAAACATTTGAACTCTTGTAAACAATTTATGCAATGTGGTTTCTCTGTATTTCTGCTTTTTTGTCTCTTTTTTTATCATGTTTTGTAAAAAATTGTGTGTCTTAATTGTTATTATGCACCATATGTGTGTTGGCTTGCAATTAGGAGGTGGAGGTATATAAATGCATGATGTTCTCATTGCAAACAGCTTTGAAAAAGAACTATTCCAGTTCGAAACGTGTTGCTTCAGCATTGGTGAGGCTTGTGCGCTACTTTATGTTTTTATATCCAATGAATTTTTCTAAAAATTTGGAAGCTGAATTGAAACTTTTTTGTAGGGGTAAGAGTGCCAGGGAGCCCAATCATGATCTGGCACAAACTTGTAAATATGCCTGTTTGGCTGATATTGGGAATGCAAGCTATGGACTGGGATCACTACTGCAGGTTGTTGCTCCTAGCAACCATGACTCTATAATTAGATGGACAGACAGGGTCATCTGCCGCCAAGACCGTGAATGCCGAACAGTATGTTGTCGAACCCAATCACAGGGCAGACAGATTGCAGATCGGATAGACAGGTTTCTGGGTGCAGCTGTCATGGCACACATCGGTATCAATGACAAAGTTAGAGGTAGGTGGAAGGTCCTTAAGAATGATTACAGGGAACTAGGACAGAAGATGAAGGCCAGGACATCCAATTTGATGTTTTCAGAAATACTGCCAATGACACGAGTGTCACTAGATAGGCAGCGGGAGCTTACAGAGATAAATAAGTGGCTTAGAAATTTGTGCAGGAAGGAAGGGTTTGGGTTCCTGGAGAACTGGACCAACTTCTCTGTCGGCTACAGGCTCCATGATAGGGATGAGCTGCAACTTTATGGGGATGGTGCAGCTATGCTTGGGGAAAAATGGTAAGATGGATAGAGGAGCTTTTAAACAAGGATCTGGGGGAAGGGAGGGTAGTTGTGCTAATAAATGGATAGACAGAGTAAACAGAAAGAGAGGTAGTAAGGGTAAATGAGAACTTAGTGGGGCTGGGATATGCAAGGAAAACAGGAAGCTGAGTAGGAGCAACAAATGTGGTAATAGTATTAAATGTCGTCTGGCAAATGCAAGAAGTCTAGCAAGCAAAATGAATGAACTGGAGACTTATATGACGGTTTCAGAATACAATGTGGTGGGTATTACAGAAACGTGGCTTGACGAGAACCATTACTGGGTAACAAATGTAGAGTGTTATACTAAATTTAGAAAGGACAGGAAAGATAAAAAATGTGGAGGTGTGTGCATCTTCATAAAATCCACATTAAAACCTGTGTTCAATGAAGACATTGGGGGGAGTTACAGCAATGTAGAGTCACTATGGGTAAATGTATATGGGGATGGCAATAATGGAAAGCTGCTAATTGGAGTTTGCTACAAGCATCCTAAAACAGCTGAACAGGTAGAGGATGAAATGCTCCAGCAAATTAAAAAGGCAGCAAACAGTAATAGCTTTTCTATAACTGGAGTTTTTAACTATCCAGATATTCAATTGGACATAGAATCTTCTGGTTGTTCTAGAAGCTACAATTTCTTATCCACAGTACAGGACAATTCCCTCTCTCAGCTGGTTGATGAGGTAATCTGGGTAAATGAGAACTTAGTGGGGCTAGAGGTAATCTGCTTGATCTGGTTCTGTCAAACAGATACAATTTCAGATCTACAGGTCAGGAAGACTTTGGGAAGCAGTGACCATAACATGGTATGTTTCAATGTAATTTTCAATCAAACATTCAAAAGGAGCAATGCCAAAATCTGGAACTTTAAGAAAGTTATTTTCAACAAATTAAGGGAAGAGCTTAATCATATAGACCTGGACAATGTCATGGTAACTGGGGATACCGAACATAAATGGGGAATGGGGCATTTTTAATGAAATACTACTGGAATCCTGCAGAAAATGTGTACCCTCTGTTAATAAAATGTCAAGGAATAAAAATAAACCATTATGGATAAATAAGACAGTACAAAGTTTAATAAGACAAAGGACATTCAAGATCTTCAAAGCCGACAATACTGAAATGGCATTTCAGGAGTATAAAGATCTAAATAAGAAATGTAAAAAAAAAATCAAGCTAGAAAATTTATCTGCAGAGAAACATATCACCAACGACATAAAAATAAATTCCCAAATTTTTTTTAAATACAACAATGCCAAAAAGAAAACAATGGATGGCATCGGACCCTTAAAAGATGACAATAATAAGATAATTACAGAGGATAAAGAAAAGGCACTTTTCATCTGTGTTCACCAATTAACTGTCTGTTACAGGGATCATTCAAGAATTCAAAAATAAAAATTCACAATCTGATATAACTAGTTTAATACAAAAAGAAGTACATCTACATCTGAGAAATTTAAACATTGACAAATCCACCAACCCAGATGACATTCATCCACAAATTGAGCTCAATGATTGACAATCCACTGTATCTCATATTCTTGGACTCTCTTGTAACAAGGATGTGCCACGGGATTGGAGAATGGCTCACGTGGCACCAATATTTAAGAAAGGTAAGAAGGTGGATTCAGGCAACTACCGTCCGGTAAGCCTGACAACAGGAGTATGCAAAATTTTTGAGGGCATTATAAGAGATGACCTGCAAAAATATATTGTAGATAATAATATAATAACTGCCAACCAGCATGGATTCATGAAGAATTAGTCATGTCTAACTAACATGTTGGCTTTCTATGAGGAGTAAAGTGCAAATCTGAATGTAGATAATGTGGCTGATGTGATTTATCTGGACTTTGCAAAGGCATTTGATACAGTTCTACATAACAGCCTTATACTGAAGCTACAGAAGGACTGGGGGAATCTATTTGCAGATGGATAAGGAACTGGCTAAACAACAGGAAACAAGGAGTTGTCATAAATGGTACATTCTCTAAATGGGATAGAGTCAGCAGTGGGGACCGCAGGGATTTGTGCTACGACTGATTCTTTTTAACCTCTTTATTAATGATCTTGTGAATGGGATTGAGAGTGAAGTGTCAGTCTTTGCTGATGACATCAAACTATGTAGGATATTAAAATCTGACCTTGACATTACAATATTGCAAAATGATCTGAATAAGATGACTGACTGGGCAAACACTTGGCAAATGAGTTTTAATGTAGTTAAATGTAAAGTAGTGCACCTAGGATGGAGTAATCCTATAGCTGCATATACATAAAATGGGAGAATACTCAGGACTACAGAACAGGAGAAGGACTTGGGTATTCTCGTTACAAGTAAGCTGTACTCAATGTTAAGTAGAAGCCGCAAAAGCAAACAAGATTTTAGGATGTATAAAAATAGAGATAAAATCCGTCCATCCCAACATATTATCACACCTTTTTAAATCACTGGTGAGGCCACATCTAGAATATGGGATCCAGTTTTGGGCTCCACATTTTAAAAAGGTTATTCAGAAGTTAGAATCAGTTCAAAGGCTGGCAACTAGATTATTACAAGTGATGGAAGACTTCTCATATGATGAAAGGTTGGAAAAGTTGGGCTTGTTTAGCTTAGAAAAAAGACGCCTCAGGGAAGATCTCTTTTACATGTATAAATATATGTGTGGCCAGTACAAAACCCTGTCACATTACTTATTCCTTCCAAAGACCATACTGAGGACTAGGGGGCAAACATTATAGGTGGAAATAACGCGATTCCGGTAGTAATGGCAGACACTGTAGCAGCTTTTAAAAAAGGGCTGGACGATTTACTTGATGCACATAACATTGCGGATTATAGTTAAATTAGTGACAAAATGTACAATTGGTGAAGAAATGTTGAACTTGATGGACTTAAGTACGTAGAGTGAATAAAAACCTGCGTAACTATGTAAACCACTAGACACCAAGGAATGGAGAAGTAAACCGCTATACAACAGAAGATGCAGTACTAAACTACTAGATAACAAGGGTTAGAGAACTAATCTACTAAACTGAGGGCTGGAGAACTAAACCACTACACATTAGGAAATAGAGAACTAAACCACTGCACATCAAGGGATGATGAACTAAACCACTAGGTGTCACTAAACACCAAGTCTTAGAATCCACAAGTCTTGTAAGTCACACCTCTGTACTTACCACTTCCTCCACAGCTTCCGCCTCCACCTCCTCTAGGGCCTCCACCTGTGCCTTCAACCTCTCCTTTAATGAGACACGCATTTCAACAGTGAAGATAGAATCTCCCCCACCTCCATGCTATGCAGCCATGGCTCACCGTAATCATGCTGTCTTCAAATTAATATGCCTTGGAGATTGCAGTCATTAAGATCATGAGTTGTGGACAGCTATCCATGCTGAGTTAGAGCAATGGCTATCTCCACTAAAACTGGAACCAGGGAAGTCCATATGCAATAGCGGTGCTAAACTGATGGCGGCTCTACGAAGGGGCAACCTCACTCACATGCTTTGCATGGCTCTTGTCCTCAACATGCTGGTACAGCAATTTCTATGCCACTTTCCCTGCCTGGATGTGCTTCTGCAGAAAGCATGGTTGCTGTGGGCGCACTTCCTCCATTCGCACCCCGTGGGTCATTGATTTGTATCAAGGTCTTTCAGGCTACCAGTTAACTGGTTGATATGCGATGTTTCAACATGATGGAACTCCACTCTGCATATTTTGCAGTGACTGTGGCAGCAGTAACAAGTTCTGGTGCAGTATGTCATTTTGTGTAGCTTGGGCCAACACAGTATGGACGAGGTACAAATAACGCTTGTAAAATGGGCACAGATGAAGGACCTCTGCACCCTTCTGCACATTTTCAAAATGGCTACTAAGATGGCTAGTGCTGATGATGCTGTTATCAGCATTATTATTCTGGTCTTCTACATGTTGGAGCACAATTTTAATAGTCTGCGGGATGAGATGGTGGTCCCAAAGGTACTGGAGGAAGAAGAGGAGGATGCAGAAGGGCTAACAATAGCTCTAAGTTTCGGGCTGGTGAGTGCCATGGGAAGGTGGATTACAGCAATTGAGGGTGGCTCATGGTACCAGACAAATTGTTAGTGAAGGTGCAGGAGCCGAGGAATAAACTGAGTAGGACGAGGAGGAAGAGGTAATGGGCGTGCAACAGTAAGGAGATGAAGAGGATAATGACCATCTCTCAATTGTCCGTGGTTGGCGGGAGAGGATGTAGAAAGCAAGCTTGAGTGTTACCACACCATCAACACACAATGGACTTGGACCTCATGGAAGCAACAACACATGAGCGCCTTCTTGCTGCACTATCTGCAAAATGATCCCCGTAATGTTAGAACTAGAAATTCTACTGACTACTGGGTTGCGACTGTTAGATCCACAGTAAATTTAGCCAGAATCTGCCGCCTCTGGAAAGGAACACGCGCATGTTGGAGTATCGTAACATGCTTGTAGATAAACTTAAGAGTGTTTTTTCCCAAGACAGCATTGAGGCACACAGTGTGCATCACAGTTATAGACTTCCAACCCTGAGAATGTTGAGTCGTCAATGCCAAAAAATTAGCAGCAGCATTGTAAGTGGCAGAGGCAATTTATGTGAGTCGTTTCACACATTTTTTAGACCAACCCATGCACCAGCACAACATATTACAAGTCTGACACATTGTTAATGACTATAGAGGATTGTGCGCAAATATAACAAGCTCATTATCAATGCCATCAGGGTGGTTTAGACCTTGCATTTTGGTCTTCAAGAATGGAAGAGTGGCCTGAGCTCGCCTGTTACACCTTGGAGGTATTGTCATGCCTAGCAGCCATCGCTCTCGCAGAATGTATCTTCAGTACTGCTGGTGGTGTCCTAACAGATAAGCGCATCTGGCTTTCCACTGAAAGTGTAAACTGCATAACTTTCATAAAGATGTCTGTGATACATTTGTCGTGGCTTCTGTGTCTGCTAAGATTCCACATTTCAGAATCAAAATCATTTGTGGTAATAGTGTGGTCCAGCCATGAGTCCACATTTCAGAATCTAAATCTTTTCTGTTAATATTGTGGTCCAGAAACCAATCTACATTTCAGAATCTAAATAATTTCTGCTAATAGTATGGTCAAGCCAGGAGTCCACATTTCAGAATATAAATCCTTTTCACAAATGGAAAAGGCTATGGCTGCCTGCCATATGAGAAAGTTCCAAAAGAGTCAACAGGGGGAACTTCAGTGAACTCAGTACTGCGAGTACCTCAGATAAGCGCTAGAACGGAGGCCACACTACCTATCTGCAGAGAGAGAATTCCAAACTTGCTTCCAGGCTGACCAACTCCTTCTCCATCTGTACTCTGGGTCCTGGACGGCACTTACCAAGTACAGGTAAAGGAACTGCATGACTGTGTCTGTCATCTTTCTCCTGCGCCTGGCGCACGGCTCTGCTACATCCTGTACTGCACACCATCTACCAACTCTTTCATCTGCCCTGCGACTACAGCCCTACCTGTGCAGGGCTACTACATCTTAGCTGCACCACAACATCTGTCCCACAGAAGCGACACTGCAGCGCGAGTCAATCTGATCAGAAACCACAGGTGGCGTCACGTATCATTCACCTATAAACGTTATAAACCCCTTTGCATGGATGCCCAGGGCCACGGAACGGGTCATCACCACCAACGTGACACAAACCTCTGAGACACCGGCCCGGTACCAATTAACCCCACTGCCCTGGCTGGCCACCCACACTCCATGTCAGATTCATCTTGGACTGGGGAATTCACGATTTGACTTGATAACCCAGGCATGGTATGATAGAAAAAGCTACATGGACTAATGTGAAGTGTGGCCTGCTGCATCATTTACTTTTGGTGGGGGTGAAGGACACAAGGAAAGGGGTTCTTCCTGACCAGGAGCCAGCACTTGACAACTCAGTGCTTACATTTTTTGAAAACTTCAGAAGAGGAGGGCATATTTGCTGGAGTCTGTTTCGGCAATGTACCAAAACCAGTTCCTGATGCTCCAGCTTTAAAAGAGGTTAACCTACTCCCAGAAAAGGTAGCCGTCCAGGCGTTCCGGAGCCAGACCATGACGCAGGCTCAACACCTCCTGCCTTAGCTGCTATTGTGCTTTTGCCAGTACCAGCGGATGCACCACCACCGTCAGCACCAGCTGGCCCCCCAACGCTCACGTCCGCGGCCTCTTCCACCAAACTTCAAAATGTTGCAGAAAATGAACCCAAAATAATATCAGATATATGGTACTGTATCAGAAGCGTACAGCTCTATACAGTCAAAGGATGATTGTCAATCTCCTGATATATACCATCAGTCACACAGAGACGCTCACAGGCTCAGTATGGATTAGACAAGAATATAAAAAGTAGAAAAAGTGTACAGTATTATCAGATAGCAGGTATATATAGTATAGTTTAAACATTCTAAATCTCAGTATGGATTACAACACAATATAAAAAGCGGTAAAACGGTAATGGATCTGTACACAGTGTATCTCAGTATTTATTTCCACAGTCAGAAAATAACTCTCACTTGGTCAGTTTGGATTAGACAAGAATATAAAAACCAGTAAATGGGTAATGTATCACAAGCGTAGAGCTGTATACACTAGTGTTGGGGTAATTTTTAAATGTACATCTAAATTGCAGGAGTAACCCACAGACTGTCACACGCTCAGGATGGATCACACCACAATATAACAAGAAGATCCACAAGAAATAATCACACATGTGGGACAATGTTCCAGGTGTCAATGATACACTTAGAGTGGTGGGTGGAGGAGGACTTCCTGGCAGAAAGGGTACAGTATCACCAGATACCAGGTACATATAGCATAGTTTAAGCATTAAAAATGTACGTCTATATATTCAGGAGTAGTGTTGAGCCATTCCACTAGTGTTCCAGTTCGTTTTGTTTGTCGAACGTTCGACGAATAACGTCGAACACCATTGAAAACAATGGCAGGCAAACACAAACACATACAAACACGTAGAAAACAATTACAAAACACCTTAAAAGGTGTCCCAAAGCAGACAAAATGCTCATAATACAAAAATAACATATTGAAAACGGCAACTACATATAGAAAAGAGGTGGAGGAGTAAAAGGAGGAGGAGGAGACACAGATATAGGCATGTCATGCCCTTATGAAGTCATGAAAGGCTGGAATAAAAATGTAAAATACCAAAAAACACTAAAAATCTGAATTCGAAGACGATCATGTACCGTCGGACTTCCCACCATAAATTAGGCCAACTGCCAATCGGGCGGCGTTATTCCCACGAACCTCCGAACAGCGTCCATGAAGGCAAAGTGTTTGGTTTCCAGGGGCAGTATGGTTGCAAAGCTGAACCTTAAAGGAATGTCTAGAAGGGCACCACCAGGAATGGAGCCTGCGGCTTAATTCGACTCCACCCGGGAAACAACAACCATGCCAGCTACAGAAAAGATTGACAGATTGCAAGCTTTGTCCGATTCTGTGGGTGGTGGTGGATGTCCTTTTTTAGTTGTGCCAGCTATTTGTCAGGTTAATTCTGTTAACAAAGGAGACTCCGGCATGCCCCCGTGGTACGCGTCAAGCTTACAAGAGGGACACGCGAGGCTCTGGCACACGAGATCGATCAATAACAGGTCTGTCATGCCCTTACATGTCCGGGCCTGCATGCGCTCTACACTGAAAGGTCCAGCGTGTGTCGCTTACAGGTGCAGATAACCCACTGAACCCCGTTAGTGATGGGGATCTGGGATTCCAATTCTTCCTCGAGAACGAGGATTTCCCAATAAGTGCAGGTCAACCGGAATTCCGGAATTAGGCCTAACCGGCATTCCAGAAAAAATGAAAAAATTAAGTGTCCAAACCACAGGTGCTGTAGCTTGCTTAACAGCTGGGCTCCTATACTGTGTAGCAGTTCTTACATAAACAGGCGGCATAGCTTGGTTCACGGGTGGGCAACTCTGCTGAGTAGCAGACAGTGCTTACCTAAACAGGCAGCATAGCTAGGTTCACAGGTGGGCTCCTCTGCTGAGCAGTAGACACCGGTACTAGGCCCAAAGTATTAACTGTGCTAAATGCAGTCAAAAACTGGTTCTTTCATAAACAGGTGGCATAGCTAGGTTCACTGGTGCGCTCCTCTGCTGAGTAGCAGACAGGGCTACAAGGCCCAAAAGGATTTTCTGGACAAGATGCGGTAAAAAATAATTAGAAACACACACGGTGTAGCTCCTTGACAGGTGTACTACACCGCTTGCTACCACACACCGCTACTATGCCATGAAACAGTCTATTAACCCCTTCACCCCCAAGGGTGGTTTGCACGTTCATGACCGGGCCAATTTTTACAATTCTGACCACTGTCCATTTATGAGGTCATAACTCTGGAATGCTTTCATGGATCCCGGTGATGCTGACATTGTTTTCTCGTGACATATTGTACTTCATGATAGTGGTAAAATTTCATTCAAATAACTTGCATTTATTTGTGAAAAAAATGGAAATTTGGCGAAAATTTTGAAAATTTTGCAATTTTCCAACTTTTAATTTTTATGCCCTTAAATCACAGAGATACGGCACACAAAAAACTTGATAACTAACATTTCCCACATGTTTACTTTACATCAGCACAATTTTGGAACCAAAATTTTTTTTTTGTTAGGAAGTAATAAGGGTTAAAAATTGACCAGCGATTTCTCATTTTTGCAACACTATTTTATTTTTACGGACCACATCACATTTGAAGCCACTTCGAGGGGTCTATATGATAGAAAATACCCAAAAGTGACACCATTCTAATAACTGCACCCCTCAAGGTGCTCAAAACCACATTCAAGAAGTTTATTAACCCTTTAGGTGCGTCACAGGAATTTTTTTGAATATTTAAAAAAAAATGAACATCTAACTTTTTTTTCACAAAAAAATACTTCAGGTTCAATTTTTTTTATTTTAGCAAGGGTAACAGGAGAAATTGGACTGCAAAAGTTATTGTGCAATTTGTCCTGAGTACGCAGATACCTGATATGTAGGGGGGAACGACTGTTTCGGCTTATGGCAGAGCTCAGAATGGAAGGAGCGCCGTTTGACTTTTTCAATGCAAAATTGGCTGGAATTCAGATCGGACGCCATGTCACGCTTGGAGAGCCCCTGATGTACCTAAACAGTGGAAACCCCCTACAAGTGACCCCATTTTGGAAACTAGACCCCCCCAAGGAACTTATCTAGATATGTGATGAGAACTTTGAACCCACAAGGGCTTCACAGAAGTTTATAACGTACAGCGGTACAATTAAAAATTAAATTTTTTCCACATAAATGATCTTTTCACCCCCAATTTTTATTTTCCCAAAGGTAACAGGACCCTAAAAGTTATTGAGCTATTTTCCTGAGTATGCTGATACCCCATATGTGGGGGTAAACCACTATTTGGGCGCATGGCAGAGCTCAGAAGGGAAGCAGCGCCATTTGATGTTTTTGGCTGGAATTGAGATCGGACACCATGTCGCAATTGGAAAACCCCTGATGTACCAAAACAGTGGAAACCCCCCACAAATGACACCATTTTGTAAACTAGACCCCCCAAAGAACTTATCTAGATGTGTGGTGAGCACTTTGAACCCCCCAGTGCTTCACAGAAGTTTATAACGCCCGGGCGTGAAAATAAAAAATTCGTATTTTTTCCACAAACATGATCTTTTAGTCACCATTTTTTTTATTTTCCCAAGGGTACCAGGAGAAATTGGACCCCAAAGGTTGCTGTCCAATTTGTCCTGAGTACGGTGATACCCCATATGTGGGAGAAAACTACTGTATGGGCACACGTCGGGGCTTGGAAGGGAAGTAGTGACGTTTTGGAATGCAGACTTTGATGGAATGGTCTGCGGGTGTCATGTTGCCTTTGGAGAGCCCCTAATGTACCTAAACAGTGGAAACCCCCCACAAATGACCCCATTTTGGACACTAGACCCCCCCCACAGAACTTATCTAGATGTGTGGTGAGCACTTTGAACCCCCAAGGGCTTCACAGAAATTTATAATGCCCGGGCATGAAAATAAAAAAATTGTATTTTTTCCACAAACATGATCAATTAGTCCCCAATTTTTTTATTTTCCCAAGGGTAACAGGAGAAATTGAACCCCAAAAGTTGTTGTCCAATTTGTCCTGAGTACGCTGACACCCCATATGTGGGAGAAAACTACTGTATGGACACACGTCGGGGCTCGGAAGGGAAGTAGTGACGTTTTGGAATGCAGACTTTGATGGAATGGTCTGCGGGTGTCATGTTGCCTTTGGAGAGCCCCTAATGTACCTAAACAGTGGAAACCCCCCACAAATGACCCCATTTTGGACACTAGACCCCCCACAGAACTTATCTAGATGTGTGGTGAGCACTTTTAACCCCCAAGGGCTTCACAGAAGTTTATAATGCCCGGGCATGAAAATAAAAAATTGTATTTTTTCCACAAACATGATCAATTAGTCCCCAATGTTTTTATTTTCCCAAGGGTAACAGGAGAAATTGAACCCCAAAAGTTGTTGTCCAATTTGTCCTGAGTATGCTGATGCCCCATATGTGGGAGAAAACTACTGTATGGACACACGTCGGGCCTCGGAAGGGAAGTAGTGACGTTTTGGAATGCAGACTTTGATGGAATGGTCTGCTGGTGTCATGTGCGTTTGGAGAGCCCCTGATGTACCTAAACTATTGAAACTCCCCACAAGTGACCCCATTTTGGACACTAGACCCCCCACGGAACTTATCTAGATGTGTGGTGAGCACTTTGAACCCCCCAGTGCTTCACAGAAGTTTATAACGCTTGGACGTGAAAATAAAAAAATCATTTTTTCCACAAAAATAATATTTTTGCCCCCCATTTTTTATTTTCCTAAGGGTAACAGGAGAAATTGGACCCCAAAAGTTGTTTTGCAATTTGTCCTGAGTAGGCTGATACCCTACATGTGGAGGTAAAACACTGTTTGGGCGCATTTCAGAGCTTGGAAGGGAAGGAGCACCATTTGACTTTTTCAACTCTGAATTGGCTGGAATTGAGATCAGACGCCATGTTGCATTTGGAGAGCCCCTGATGTGCCCAAACAGTGGAAACCCCCAAATCTAACTCCAACCCGAACCCCAACACACCCCTAACCCTAATCTCAGCCCTAACCCTAGCCCTAACCCTAGCCCTAACCCTAGCCCTAACCCTAGCCCTAGCCCTAACCCTAACCCTAGCCCTAGCCCTAACCCTAACCCTAACCCTAGCCCTGGACCTAACCCTACCCCTAACCCTAATGGGAAAATGGAAATAAATACATTTTCTTTTAAGTTTATTATTTTTCCCTTACTAAGGGGGGTGATAACGGGGGGTTTGATTTACTATTTCTGGCGGTTTTTATGCTTGGCAGCTGTCGCACGCTAAAAGACGCTTTTTATTGTAAAAATAGTTTTTGCATCACCACATATTGAGAGCTATAATTTTTCCATATTTTGACCCACCGCGTCATATGAGGTCTTATGTTTTGCAGGACGAGTTGACGTTTTTATTGGTACCATTTTCGGGCACGTGACTTTTTTGATCGCTTTTTATTCTGATTTTTGGGACGCAGAATGAACAAAAACCAGCGTTTCATGAATTTCTTTTGGAGGGGTGCGTTTACACCGTTCCGCGTGCGGTAAAATTGATAAGGCGGTTTTATTCTTCTGGTCAGTACGGTTACAGCGATACCTCATTTAGGTAATTTTTTAATGTTTTGGTGGTTTTATGCAATGAAAACTATTTTATATAAAAAATTATTATTTTTGCATCGCTTTATTCTGCGAGCTATAACTTTTTTATTTTTTTCGCCAATGATGCTGTATGGTGGCTCATTTTGTGCGGGACAAGATGACGTTTTCAGCGGTACCATGCATATTCATATGCGTCTTTTTGATCGCGCGTTATTACACTTTTTGTATGGCGGTATGATAATAAATCATTATTTTTTGCTTCGTTTTTTATTTTTATTTTTTAAGGGGTTCGCTAAAGGGGTTAACTAATGGCACAGTTTTTTAGGGCTGGTCGTTACGGACGCGGCGATACCTAATATATGTACTTTTATTGTTTTTTTTGTTTTTTTTATTTCCAAAAAATGGATTTATTGGGGGAATTTTTTTTTTCCTAATTTATTTGGCGATTTTTTAAAAATTATTTTAACACTTTTTTTTATTTTTTTAACTATATTACATAGTCTCAGGTGGGACTTCACTGTCCTGTGACAGATCGCTGATCTGTCACTTCACAGATCACTGTGACAGATCAGCGATCTGTCACAGGCACTATTGCAGACTTCCTCATGCCTGCGCTTTGCAGGCAGTGAGGAAGCTGGTTCCCTGCAGGCCCCCGAAGGCCCCCGTCGCCATCTTGGATTCGGGGGCCTGTAGGGAAAGAGCCCCCCGCAGCAGCGCTGCACATTGCGCTGCTGTGGGGGGCTCAGGGAAGCACGGAGGGAGCCCCCTCCCTGCCGATGATTCCCTTTAACCCCCGGTACACCGCGACCATGTTTGATCGCGGTGTGCAAGGGGTTAACATGACGGGGCGGTCCATGACCACCCCTGACACATTGTTCCGGGTGTCAGCTGTGATAATCAGCTGACACCCGGCCGCGATCAGCGGCGCTCACCACGTGGGTGCCGCTGATCGCGCTAGACATACTATCCCGTCCATGGGCATAGGGGCCCGTGTCCCATGGACGGGATAGTACGTCTGATGTCAGAAAGGGGTTAACATTGAAAACCATTATTAATGTGAAAATGAAAAATGAAGTTACGCTTTTGGTGAACGAGCCGTTCTTGAACGGAACCTCAAACAGCCAAATTTTAAGCAAAGTGTTCGAGTTCGACGAACGGCTTGAACACCACCCAAAACAGCTGGAATTTGAACTTGGCGAACAGGTCGACTTGAACACCGCTCATCTCCAATCAGGAGGCAGACTCAGACGTTCTCGGGCCCAGTATGGATTTGACAAGATTGTAGAAAGTTGAGAAAGGGTACAGTATCACCGGATAACAGGTATATATAGCATAGTTTAAACATTAAAAATCTATGTCTATATATCAGGAGGCAGACTCAGAGGGTCTCAGGCCCAGCATGGATTTGATGTGATTGTACAAAGTTGAGAAAGGGTACAGTATCACTTGATAGCAGGTATATATAGCATAGTTTAAACATTAAAAACCTATGACTATATATCAGGAGGCAGACTCAGATGGTCTCAGGCCCAGTATGGATTCGACGTGATTGTAGAAAGTTGAGAAAGGGTACAGTATTACTGGATAGCAGGTATATATAGCATAGTTTAAACCTTAAAAATCTATGTCTATATATCAGGAGGCAGACTCGGTCTCAGGCCCAGTATGGATTCGACGTGATTGTACAAAGATGAGAAAGGGTACAGTATCACTGGATAGCAGGTATATATAGCATAGTTTAAACATTAAAAATCTGCGTGTATATTTCCGGAGTCCGACAAAGACACTCACAGCCTCAGTATGGATTAGACAAGAATCTAAAAAGTAGAAAAAGGGTTATGTATTCGAAGCGTACACCAGTATACACCGTGGGGTATTTTTCAATCTTCATATATATTTAAGTCTCAGTAAGACAGTCCTGACTCTCCGCAAGAGGAAACGAGATGGATACAAGTACACACGGAGAGTCGAGTGATTGCAGAAATTTTGGAATTACTAATCACGGGAAAAACTCCCAGGAGAATTCTCAGAGGTGACGCTGACCCTCAATTACTTTGTCTGTGGAGACAGTGAAAACAGTTCTTGTGAAGAAAGGTTTGCTGTATCGCAGTACCGTGGAACCCATCACCATTACTCATCTCCATCAAATTGTGATCACAGGGACAGATGTAGACATTGTCCTCACTACCTATCATGATCTGTCAGGTAACTTTGGAGTGCAAAAGACACAAGCCACAGGCCGTAGGCGATTCTATTGGATTGGCATGAGAGGACACATTTAAAAATGTGGGCAGGAATGTCACACGTCTGTGATTCGGAAAACCGTGAAAGCTGATGATAAACCACCACTGCATCTCACTGTGAGTCGACGTCCATAACAAATAAAATAATAATAATAAATTTTATTTCTATAGCGCTGACATATTCCGCAGCACTTTACATTTCAGAGGGGATTTGTACAGACAATAGACATTACAGCATAACAATAATCACATAGATTATAACAAATACCAAGAGGAATGAGGGCCCTGCTCACAAGCTTACAGTCTATGAGGAAAGAGGTAGACACGAAAGGTGGGTGGTAACAGTTGCCCTGATTGTACAGACCAGCCATAATGTTAAGTGTGTAACAGTACAGACACAGAGGGCTAATGGATCTATTAAGTATGTGGGAACATGATGCGGGGAACCTGGTTATGGTAAAACTTTTGGCTGTGCCACACAGGGATAGATTAGGTTAATGTGTTGAGGCGATAGGCCAGTCTGAATAAATGCGTTTTCAGGGCACGCTTAAAATTGTGGGGATTGGGGACTAATCGTACGGAAATGGAATCCATTGATCATCTGAAGATAGAGCCCAGCAGGACAGGGCATAGCTATGTCTTAACCATCATCTATCATTTCACCAAATTTGTATTGGCAGTCCCAGTGAAGTATTTAACAGGCCAGACTACACAGTGGTGGAGCAGGGAAAGGTAAGTATTGCAAGTGCTATTGCCCTGAGCAAGCGGGGGGGCCCACTCGTGGGCGGCGGTACTGGCACAGGGCCCCTCATAGTACGCCAGTGTGTCTGACGGCGGGTGTGCACCCCCACCATCAGAGACACTTGATTCTACTATGAGGGACCTTATGCCGTTGCCAAAGAGTGTGCCCATCCACCTGTCCAGGGCAACGGCACTCGCACGGGTGCGTGTGCCAGGTGGTGACCCCGGCCCTATGGGGGGAGGCAGCCCAGTTAGGGAGGTGGAAAAAATGGCATATGTTGATGTTGGACATTCAGCAGCTGCAAATGGAGTAATTGGAGAAGTCCACGGAAGAGGAGGACAAAAGCAAGCCATTTTTCTGGCAACCTACGTGTCAGCAGGGGAGGGTGGGACAAAATCCTTTGAAACCCATGCATGGTTCATTTTAATGAAGGTTAGATCATCAACATTTTGGGTCGACAGACGGGTCCTTATTTCTGTCAGGATTGATCCAGCAGCACTGAAGACTCGTTCAGGTAACACACTAGCAGCAGCGCAAGCGAGCTCCTGTAAGGCATATTGTGCCAATTCAGGCCAGGTGTCAAGTTTACTGGCCCAATAGTCAAAGGGGAATGACCAGTGAGGGAGAACATTGATATAGTAGGAGAAGTAGTTTGTTACCATAGTTGACAACTGCTGTCTCCTGTCACTTTCGATCGATGCAGTATTACCAGTCGTGTGAGCGGTACTTGAAAAATCAGTCCACAACATGGTCATGAAACCCCTGTGTCCAATGCCACTTCGGCTGTGTGCACCATGAACACCTCTTCTATGTTGCCCCCTATGGCTCATTGGAAAAACATCACCGCCGCTGTGTGCTGGGAATGCCTCAAACAAACGGTTTACCAGAATTGCTTGTTTGTTAGCCAATATTTGCTCTAGGTTCTCCTGTGGCATGATGTTTTGGAATTTGCCTTTATAGCGTGGATCCAGGATGCTGGCCAACCAGTAGTCGTCATCGTTCATCATTTTGGTAATGCGGGGGTCCCATTTTAGGATCTGCAAGGCATAATCAGACATGTGGGCCAATGTTCCAGGTGTCAATGTTGCACTGCGAGTGCTGGGTGGAGTTGCACTTTCTGGCAAATCAACATCCCTACAGTCACGCACAAACCCTGTACCTGACCTTGCCACGCCAACATTTTTTCTTGCCCCCTGAGAAGCATGCTCCTCCCCAAAATAATCATCCCCATCCTCCTCCTCCTCCTCTTCCTCTTCTTCCTCCACCTCGTCCACGCGACTTCCCTGAGCAGACAATGGCTGACTGTCATCAAGGCTTCCCTCCTCCTTTTCCTCCTCAGCTGCAGACGCCTGCTCCTTAATGTGCGTCAAAGTTTGCATGAGCAGACGCATAAGTGGGATGCTCATGCTTATGATGGTGTCGTCTGTGCTTACCAGCCATGTGTATTCCTCAAAACACTGAAGGACTTTACAGAGGTCTTTCAGCTTCGACCACTGCACACCAGACAACTCCATGTCTGCTTGCAAACTGCCTGCCCGTGTATCCTCCCACAAATGAATTACAGCCTGCCTCTGTGCGCACAGCCTCTGAACCATGTGCAGGGTGAAGTTCCAACTTGTTGCAACGTCGATAATTAGGCGGTGCTTGGGAAGATGGAGCAATTGCTGCAGCTTCTGCATATGACTGGAGTGTACGGGCGACCGGCGGATGTGCGAGCACAGTCTTCTCACCTTATGGAGCAGGGGTGTTAAATCCGGATAATTAATGAGGAAGCACTGCACCGCCAGATTAAAGGTGTGAGCCAAGCAAGGTACGTGTCTGAGTTTTGAAAGGGCTATGGCTGCCACAAAATTCCGGCCGTTATCACTAACTAGCTTGCCTGCCTCAAGATGTAGACTGCCCAGCCATGACTCAGTTTGTCGCTGCAAGTAGTTGGCCAGTACATCCGCGGTGTGCCTGTTGTTGCCCAAACACATCATCTTCAACACAGCCTGCTGACGCTTACCACTAGCTGTTCGATAGTGGGACACCTCATGTGCAACACTGGCAGCTGCGGATGGAGTGCTCGTGCGACTGTGCTCTGTGGACGAGCTTTCGCTTCTGGAGGAGGAGGAGGGTCGAACACCTACAACCAACTGTTTCCTATACCGTGGGCTAGGCAGCACTGTCCCACCGCCGCTGTCCCCTGTGGACCCTGCATCCACCACATTAACCCAGTGATGGGCACGTAAAAGCCCTGGCCATGCCTACTGGACCATGCATCTGTTGTCAGGTGCACCTTTCCACTCACTGATTGCTTGAGTGCATGGGCAATGCGGTCTTTCACATGCACATGGAGGGCTGGGATGGTTTTTCACGAAAAGAAGTGCCGACTGGGTAGGTCATAGCATGGAACTGCATAGGCCATGAGCTCGCGGAAAGCTTTGCTTTCAACCAACCGGTAGGGCATCATCTCTAACGAGATTAGTTTGGCATTGTGGGCGTTCAAAGCCAGTGTACGCGGATGAGAGGATGAGTACTTTCTTGTCCTACTAAGAGTCTCTGGTAGGGTGAGCTGGACTTGAGAGCTGCATATGGTGGAACTAGCGGTGGACATGGCGGACTGAGAGAGGGTTGGTGATGGTGATGGTGTTGGTGGTGTTGCTGATGGCCTAGATTCAGTCTTTCGTAGCAATAGCATCGTGATTCTTTGACTGATTTGCCCTTGCGACGACACCTCGACATTTGCTGCTGGTGGTGTGCTAACCGGTGGGCTTACAGTGGGGGAAGCGATGTAGCGTTGCTGACTACCTTCGTTTGGAGCAGGTGCACATGTGATACGTGAGGTTTGGCAGTCCGTCCACGCTTGCAAGTGCTTGGTGGTTAAATGTCTAAGCATGCAACTGGTATTCAAATTTCTCAGATTTTTCCCTCGGCTAAAGGCCTTTGCGCACTTCTTACAGATAACCTTTGCCTGATCATTAGGATTTTGTTAAAAAAATTGCCACACTGCACTCTTTCTACTATGGAAGACATTTTGAGACCTTGCACGCTGTGCTAATTTGACCATCTGGCCAAGCTGTCCTGCAACTCTTTTGGCTTTTGTAACACATTTTTGGACTGCTACGGTCCTGCCAGATAACAACTGTTGCAATGTTGTTGCCTGCTGCGGATCCTCCTCCTCCTCTTCTGAGCTATTGGCAGCGGCACCCTCTTCCCCCAATGGATGCTAATCTGGGTCAACAACTGGGCCATCCATCACCTCCTCTTCAATTTCATGTGAACCTTCCTCTGTGTCACCGTGTAAGGTGGTATAGTATGCAGGAAGGGGCACCGGAGTTTCATCAGTGTCTGATTCTGCCTCAGTACACTGCGAGGACAATGTAGTGCTCTGAGTGAATGTACCAGCAGAAAAATCTAGCAGTGGCTGTGCATCAGTGCACTCCATGTCAGATTCATCTTGCACTAGGGAATTCACGATTTGACTTGCTAACCAAGGCTTGGTATGTGAAAAGAGCTCCATGGAGTAATCGGTAGTGTGGCCTGCCACATCCTTCACTTTTGGTAGGGGTGAAGGACACACAGAAAGGTGTTGTTCCTGACCTGGAGCCTCCACTGACGACTCAGTGCTTTTATTTTTTGAAACTTCAGAAGAGGAGACGAGAGAGCTGGAGGCTGTGTCAGTAATGTAAGCCAAAACTTGTTCCTGAAGCTCCGGCTTTAAAAGTGGTTTACCTACTCCCAGAAAAGAGAGCCTTCGAAGCCTTGTGGAGCCAGATGATGACGCAGGCTCAACACCTCCTGCCTTAGGTACTATTGTGCTTTTGCCACTACCAACAGATGCAACACCACCACCACCTCCAATGGGACCAGTTGGCAACCCCTGCCCACTTCCATGACATCTTACACCATACTTCCTCATTTTTGTGAAAATGTACCCAAAATACCACCAGCTATATGGTACTGTAAAACAAGGTAGAAGGTGTATCTACTATTGGTGAGAATTTGAATCTCACTATAGATTTGAGGACGCTGAACTATTGTCTCAGGCCCAGTAGAGATTACACCTCAATGTAACAGGCTGAAATTGGATGGTGTATGACAAGGTGGAGGGTGTCTATAGGACTAGTGAGAATTTGAATCTCACTATAGATTTGAGGACGCAGAACTATTGTCTCAGGCCTAGAAGAGATTACACCTCAATGTAACAGGCTGAAATTGGATGGTGTATGACAAGGTGGAGGGTGTATCTAGTATTGGTGAGAATTTGAATCTCACTATAGATTTGAGGACGCTGAACTATTGTCTCAGGCCCAGGAGAGATTACACCTCAATGTAAAAGGCTGAAATTGGATGGTGTATGACAAGGTGGAGGGTGTCTATAGGATTGATGAGAATTTGAATCTCACTATAGATTTGAGGACGCAGAACTATTGTCTCAGGCCCAGTAGAGATTACACCTCAATGTAACAGGCTGAAATTGGATGGTGTATGACAAGGTGGAGGGTGTATCTAGTATTGGTGAGAATTTGAATCTCACTAGAGATTTGAGGACGCAGAACTATTGTCTCAGGCCCAGTAGAGATTACACCCCAATGTAACAGGCTGAAATTGGATGGTGCATGACAAGGTGGAGGGTGTCTATAGGATTGGTGAGAATTTGGATCTCACTAGAGATTTGAGGACGCTGAACTATTGTCTCAGGCCCAGTAGAGATTACACCTCAATGTAACAGGCTGAAATTGGATGGTGTATGTCAAGGTGGAGGGTGTCTATAGGATTGGTGAGAATTTGGATCTCACTAGAGATTTGAAGATGCTGACAATGATGCTCTCAGTCCAAGTATGGACGCAGGCAGCCTAATATAACAGGACTGCTGCACACACAAAAGGATGGAAAAATGAACGCTTGGTAACTGTGCAGAAAAAAGGAAGAAAAGTATTTTTGCTTTTAAAAAAGCAGTTTGCACAGCAGTGTGCAAACAGCTATGAAGAGAGAAGGAAGATCCGGCACTGGAGACTTGATAAAATCCACGATAAGTTTTATTCACATAATTTCATGATAAAACCATAAAGGGGAAAACAGACCCCCCACGCCTGACGCGTTTCGAACCTTACACCAGGTTCTTCCTCAGAGACATGAAACAGAACAGTTCACAAAATGATTATAAACATTCCTAATCAGCAGAGGGACTCCACACATGTGTATAATCAAAGAGGCAGACAACTAAGCCCTCAAATCACTGGTGGAGTCACTCCCTTGCAAGAAGAAAAAAAAAAAAAAAAAGGAAAAGACCTATACAACAATGGACAAGACATAGAATAAATAAAAACATGTGCAATACACACGTATAAATGCATAAATACATAGCAACTATCAAATGACAAGCAACAAAAAAAAAAAAAAAAAAACCCCAAAAAAAAATAAATAAATAAATAAATAAAAAAAAATAAAAAAAATAAAAAATAAATAAAAAACACCAAAAATCTCAGCACTCAATAGAAATACATAAGATCATTTCTATAATTTAGACCTTGCGGATATCGTGCATCAAGCGCAAGTATCCAGAAGGCTTCCCGACAGTGTAGTAAATGTTCCCAGTCACCCACTCTGGGGGGTTTCAATACCCGTTCTATTCCCTTGACTTTAAGACTGCATAAATTACCCTTGTGTATTTCAAGGAAATGTTTGGACAAGCCAGACACATTCCTACGACTGGACATAGACTCTGGATTAGAAGCGGTGATGTGCTCACTTAGTCTCCTCTTCAGGCTGCGTGTAGTGCAGCCAATGTAATATAAACTGCACAATGTGCACTCTGCCATATACACTAAGTGTGTGGTGTTACAATTCATGTAGGTTTTAATTTTGTAGGTTTGTTGCGTACTAAAATTAACAAATTTATCTGTAATATCCATATAGCGGCACAAACCACACAATTTTTCACCACACTTATAATTGCCCAAGTAATTTAACCACGTAGGTTTAGTGCAATCAGACAAATACAATGAGGGGGACAAAAAATGACTCAAATTTTTAGCTCTCTTTGGAACACACCTATGTCCACCAGCCAATATCTGCGATAAGACTGGATCTTGATGCAGTAAGGGAAGATGTTTATTTATGATTTTAATAACACCCTTGTAATCTGAACTGAAAGCGGTAGAAAAAGTGGGAATATTTTTATTTTGATTAGTGTGTACCATGTCATTCTGCAATAAACTACTCCTAGTTTTGTTATCCACTTTCTTAATAGCCCTATTTAACATCCAGTTCTTATAACCCCTTTTTGATAGCCTGGTGCAAATTTTACGACGCTCGGATTCATAAAGAGCGTCATTAGAGCACGATCTTTTGGCACGGATTAATTCACCCAACGGTAAATTTCGTATCACATGTGGTGGGTGACAACTATCCGCATGCAATATGGCATTACCACTGGTATCTTTTCTATATAGGGAAGTATATATATTCCCCGTTTTGACATCTCCCATAATTTTAACATCCAGATATGTGGCACAAATGCCATGTATTTCGTGAGTGAATTTAATATTCAAAGAATTAGTCCCAATATACTCAAAAAACTTAAGCATGCCAGGAGAGGGAGATACATCACAACGATCAAACCACAATAGGATCACGTCATCAATGTATCTCCCCCACCACAATACATTGTCTAAATAGGGATTATCCATAGTATATATATATTTGTTCTCCCAAAAGGACATATATAAGTTGGCCAGAGTAGGAGAGAATTTTGACCCCATCGGGCAGCCACACACCTGAAGATAGTACTTAGTGTCAAATTTGAAAAAATTGGTGTTCAAAAGATGTTGTAACGCCATAATGATAAATTTTTTAAGATCAGAACTGAAATTACTTTCTTCAGTCAAAATGGTGGAAACAGCAGATAATGCCAAATCATGAGGTATACATGAATATAGAGCAACAACATCACATGTTATCCATGTGTGGTGAGGCCCCCATGCAACCTCCTGAAGTGCCTGCAGAAGCTGTTTGGTGTCTCTAATGTGACCTGGTGTTTTCAAAACCAAAGGTTGTAATTTTCTGTCTATCCACTCGGAGAGTTTTTCATTAACCCCTCCAATACCGGCCACTATGGGCCTGAAAGGTGGAGGAAACACGCCTTTATGAATTTTGGGTAAGGCGTGAAATACAGGACACACTGGTTTATCCACATATAAAAAATCAGCCATGCGCTTGTCCAATACTCCCAAAGCAAGACCCTCCTGCAAAATCACAGATAAACCCTGCTGAATACAGCTTGTAGGATCATTGTTGAGAGGATGATATGTATTAATATCAGATAACATGGATAAAATTTCATTGCGATATAGTAGTGAGTCTAGAATCACCACTGACCCCCCCTTGTCTGATTGGCGGACTACTATATGTTGGTTCTTACTTAGTAAATGAAGCGCATGCTGCTCAATTGCAGATAAATTCATACAAGACTGCACATCTGAATCCAACAGAGATTTAACATCACGTTCTATTGCCCTCTGGAAAGTATCCATAATGGGCACTCTAGATATCAGGGGATAAAAAGTGGGGTTAGATATCTGTACATTTGTGTCACATTGTACTGCTGTATGTTGATTTGTGTTCTCCAAACTAGACAACATGTCAAACAAAATTTGATCTCTAACAGGAGCAGCAAGTGGCAACAAATCAACATTGTTTGAACTCAAGGATGATATATCAGAAAATTGATTACCAATACCAGAATCAGGAGTAAAGAAATGTCTCTTAACTGTTAATAATCGCACGAATCGATTGACATCACATAATGTTTGAAACAAATCCCCTCTATATGTAGGAACAAAGGAAAGTCCTCTCTTCAAAACGCTCAGCTGAGCTTCACTCAGTATGGTAGCTGAAATGTTTATAACTGTAAACTCATCAGACGCAGCAATGTTACCGTTTATTTCCTCCAATGATTCACATTCCGCAGACCATATTGATGCTTTCTTCTTACGTCGACGTCCACCTCGCCTTGTTTTCTTTGATCGTTTTTTGCATGTGATGTTAAAGGTAACACCCGATTAGAGTCCATTGAACCCTCAGAAGTAGTAGGTGAATTAAAAGACTGTTCACATGAGGAAAAACTGACGTTGTTACTACGGAATGATTGATTCCTCTTGAGAATAGATCTAGGCTTATACGGAGTGAATTGTTTCCAAGCATAAACCATATTAGAGTCATAGTCCCTGCGATCACGCAGGAGCTTATTTTTCTTGGACTTGGTAATGCCGCTTTCCAAATTATCAATATTAGCATGTAATCGTTCATAGCTCTTAGAAAATGTCATATGATCAGAAAATACATCCAACTTAGACTCCAAATCTTTGATGGAAGCTTCAATGTTGGTCAATTTGACAGATTCTTCCTCCACAATAAGAGACATTAGTTTCAAAGAGCATTCACTCAAAATATCATTCCACTTCTGTAGAAAGGTATCATTATAAATCACAGTCGGTACCTTTTTTAATCTCAAACCTCGCGGTATCATCTTATGACTAACGTATTTCTCAAGAGTCACTGAGTCCCACCAGGTTTTAAGGTGAGAAGTCATCTTTCTCTCCAACTCAGAGAAAAGTGAATGCATGTCCATACTAATCTTATCCTCATTATCAGAGGAAATGCCAAATAATTCATCAGCTTTTTTTCTTCTTAACAAGCAAGTTGCTGTAATATTTTTAGTCCCGGCTTGCATGTTAACAAATGTGCGGCTTGATGGGAGCACAGTTAGTCAGTATATTTAGAAAATTAGGAAGGGGAAAGGGAAATTTGTGCTCACCAAAATAGTCCTGTAAGCCGGTCGTGCCTAGGGATCAAATGGCTGACCACCATGTGTTGCAAACATGAAGAGAGAAGGAAGATCCGGCACTGGAGACTTGATAAAATCCACGATAAGTTTTATTCACATAGAATAAATAAAAACATGTGCAATACACACGTATAAATGCATAAATACATACATACATACATACATACATTTTTTGGGTTTTTTTTTTTTTTTTGTTGCTTGTCATTTGATAGTTGCTATGTATTTATGCATTTATACGTGTGTATTGCACATGTTTTTATTTATTCTATGTCTTGTCCATTGTTGTATAGGTTTTTCCTTTTTTTTTTTTTTTTCTTCTTGCAAGGGAGTGACTCCACCAGTGATTTGAGGGCTTAGTTGTCTGCCTCTTTGATTATACACATGTCCCTCTGCTGATTAGGAATGTTTATAATCATTTTGTGAACTGTTCTGTTTCATGTCTCTGAGGAAGAACCTGGTGTAAGGTTCGAAATGCGTCAGGCGTGGGGGGTCTGTTTTCCCCTTTATGGTTTTATCATGAAATTATGTGAATAAAACTTATCGTGGATTTTATCAAGTCTCCAGTGCCGGATCTTCCTTCTCTCTTCATGTTTGCAACACATGGTGGTCAGCCATTTGATCCCTAGGCACGACCGGCTTACAGGACTATTTTGGTGAGCACAAATTTCCCTTTCCCCTTCCTAATTTTCTGCAAACAGCTATGCAGCTATCAGGGAGACTTATAAGGCAGCCTAATAACCAGCAGAGCTGATGCACAAAAATAGAGCCTCCCCTGTCACTGCAGACAAAGTTTTGTGTTGTAAGTGGAAATCGCTAACAGCAGAAGGAGTTTTTTGTTTAGTTCTTCTTCCCTGCCTAACGCTCTCCCTTATTCTGAATCAGCAGCAGCAACTTCTCCCTAATGCTAAGATCGGCAGAAGTAAGATGGTGGTCGGCATGCACGCCCTTTTATAGCCCCTGTGACGCCACACAAAGCCAGCCAATCACTTGCATGCCCTTCTCAAAGATGGTGGTGACCGATGCCTATGTCATCGCGTTGCCCACAGTGTGCGTCCTCCATCATTGGCTGAAAAAGGGTGCTGGAAGCATCTTTTGAAACGCGACTTTGACGCTCTGGTCGCCGGCTTCAGTGAAAGTCGACAACGTTTGAATATGACTGACCCGTTTCGCTCAACTCTAGTTGATACCTTTTAATGGCTAACTGAAAAGATGGTAACACATTGCAAGCTTTCGAGACTACTCAGGTCTCTTCATCAGGCATTGACTAATACAAAATCTGAAGGGTCACATATTTACGCACAATACAACACAGAAAAAATGCAAAAGATAAGACAAGTGACGTGAAGCAGAATTGTGATTATGGGAGATGGAGAAACATAAATATTGGACCAGTTCATAGATAAGGAGTCCGGATGTTTTACTGTCCTCTGATTGGGGTCTCCTAATGTGTTGTGATGCCCCCACAAGGTCTTAGGAGCAAATTCCTTAATTGATGTAAAAAACATAAATCAATGCGACACATTCATTCCAGCATTGAGAGTGTCAAACGTCGTCATAAATTTATACTCCCAGACCCTCCTGTCTCTCTGAGATGTGAAGTTACCTTTCAATACCATTAATTTCATATCCATGGTGTTGTGATCCAGCATACAAAAATGTTTTGCCAAAGGTAGTTCCATTCTTTTTTCTCTTATTGTGTGACGATGAGCATTCATCCTTGTTCTAAGCTTTTGACCTGTCTCCCCCACATACAGACCCCCAGTTGGACATTTAATACAAATAATTAAGTACACCACATTAGATGTAATGCAGCTGAAAGTACCTGGGATCTTGTAGTCCTGATGTGAATTGGGGAGCTTTATCTTGTCCGTGGTCATTATAAATGGACAGGTTTTACATTTATTCTGGTTGCAAGGAAAGGTTCCTCCAGCTGTAGAAGAGGACAGGGAGCTTCTGACAATGATGCTACTTAGATTTGGGGGCTACCTAAAGCACAGTAGTGGGGGGTCTGGAAAAATGGATTGTAATTGGGCATCTTTTTGTAGTAAAGGTTGTAATTTCCAAGCAGCTCCCCTTAGCACTTCCAGATTTGAGTTGTAGGTGACTTCTAGAGGCACCCGGTTATTTTCTTCTTTAGCTTTGTAATGTAGCAGGTGGTTCCTTGACATTCTGGTGGCTCTTGTAATTTGGTTTTCAATTGTTCTTGGATGGTGAACATCCTAGCGCTAACCAAGCCTATTATGTGTGATATAACCTGGGATGCTGTATGTAGATCTGATAAAACTCAGCATTAATCCTTATTTGTATATATGTGAAAGTTATGAATCTCCTTAGGCCTCTTTCACACATCAGGTTTTCGCCCTCAGGCGCGATCCGGCGCTTTTGACAGAAACCGGATCCGGCGAAATGCAATGCCGGATCCGGTTTCCCCCCCATTGACTTGCATTTGCGCCGGATTGCGCCGGATGGCCATGCGTTTCATCCGGTTTTTGCCGGATCCGGCAATGTGTCGTGATCCGGCGTCTGGAAAAAACGGCTACTGTAACGTTTTTTGTCTCCGGCGAAAAAGCCGGACACGCCGGATC
This sequence comes from Dendrobates tinctorius, assembly GCF_039654945.1. NCBI lineage: Eukaryota > Metazoa > Chordata > Amphibia > Anura > Dendrobatidae > Dendrobates > Dendrobates tinctorius. Next base: position 43,523,093 of record NW_027361676.1, on the reverse strand, counting down.
CGGCGCGTCCGTCTTTTTCACACAATGAAAGCCTATGAGCGCCGCAATGCGCCTGATCCGGCGAAAGCCGGATCCGGTGGCCGGATCCGGTTTTTTTGGTCTGAGCATGCTCAGTAGCTCTGCCCACAAGACATATATAAAAGCAAGACAGTGGGACCCACAGCCACACCCAACATGCCACCCAAGAAAGCAACCAAGCGCAGCAGGAGAAGGCAGGAGACCACTGCAGCACCATCAGCACCACCACCACCACCCCAAATGGAGCAGCAAATGGAACATGCTGAGGAGGGGAGGCCAGCAGCAGATGAGAGACGGTAATTATCAAATCCCCCATTCCTCCAAACTAGGGCTATTGAATATCAAGATATTCATTGGCCCTTTGTTTCTCTTTATTCAACAGCCGCCCAATAGATGCAGCAGCAGCAGCAGCAATGGCAGCAGGTGGAACACCACCCACAGGCATGGAGTGTGGCCACCAGGAAGACAGCACATCATCTTCTGGGAGCCCTCCCTCGCATCGTCAGCGTTTGACGGTAAGTTTTTATTTCCAAAATCCATCATCTCTGTAATATATGTCTATTCATTGCCTTTTATTTCAAAACAGGAATCACAAGATGAAGAGGAGCTCCCAGAAGAAGAAGGAAGGGGTGGACAGACACCTGGAGTGGGCTCACAATTGGTAAGTTTTTTGCATCAAACGCAGAAACACAACATCACACTACACCCAACACATAGAAAACAATGTTCTGCAGACCACACACAGCAAACAAATGCCTACATCCAAAGACATAACATTTTTTGTTTTCTTCTCTAGTCTTCCCAATCTGGTGCTCGGCCAAGAGGTCCTCGCAGTGCCTCCCAGGGTCGTCGGCGACAGCAACGCGGCGGTCACCAGCGTGTAAGTATAAATATTTTTGCTTTGTTTTTTTGCACTTTTTATTTCATTTCTTTTGTGGAGGCTAATTATGTTATTTTTGTCTTTTTCTTTAACAGCCTTCACAGCGTGCTCCCAACTCTGACGGTGAGGATGGAGGACTCGATGTGGACCACCTCATCGATCTCGTCAGAGAAAGGGAGCCGCTCTGGAATATGGCTGACCGCCGCCACGCTGACCTTATCGTTACCCGACGACTCTGGGAGGAAATCTGTTCGCTCCTTGTGGGCCGCTGGGAGGACCTCGATGTTCGGGCCCAGATTAAAGAGCGTAAGTATATACAGTACCGGTTGCTTGATGTAAACCAGTGTTTCCCGAACTCCAGTCCTCGTGGTCCCCACGGATCATGTGTTCAGGATTTCTATTTACTATGGAAATCCTGAAAACATGACCCCTGGGGACCATGAGGACTGGAGTTTGTGAAACACTGATGTTGTATACTAACCACTCCTTTCTCGTTTCAGGGAACAGAATTGTGAATCGGTGGCGGTCTGTGAGGGATCGTTTCAAGAAGGAGTTCAATAAAGAGATGCGGGCCCCGAGTGGATCTGGAGGACGCAGGAGCAAGTACAAGTACGCACAAGCCCTGTCGTTCCTCCGGGAAACAATGGTCACTAGAAGGTAAATATTACACACCACATGTGAAAAAAAATGTTAGATGTAACTTTTTTTTTTCAGCCAGGGCCATACCATGTCAGTATTTTAATTGTTTTTTTTTCTCTTTATTCCACAGCACGGTGAGCAGCACTCAGGAGCCTGCACGATTGGACCCTTCTGAGGCGATCCCTGAGGAGACCGGCACCGAGGGACACTTCGACCGCCCCGGTACATCTGCACCTTCCCAGCCTTCCCACACATTCGACCCATCTGTCCCATCCACCAGCACAGGAGCATCGTGGCCGCCTACATTACATGAAGCTGCTGGTGAGGAGATCGCTTTCCCTTTACCCCACCCTTCTGCCCCTGCCACCTCTAGTACACCTGCGGGTACTGGGCGGCAGCGGCAGAGGGGTCAGGAAAAGAGTTATGCGCCAGAGTTCTTGCATCTGGATGCATCTTTCCAGAACTGTCTAAAAGTCTTGTCAGAGCAAATCTCCGCAGGCTTTCAGCAGATCAACTCCAGCATTCTGGAGGTGAAGACACTTCTGCAAACCATGCATTCAGAAGCAAGATCTTCACCAAACCACACCTTTTTCAGGTCTGTTGTGGAGCGCATGGCAACACTATCTCCTACCCAGCAGATGCATGTAATGCATTCGTGCCACGGTGCTCTACAGCAGGTTACCTCCCAACCTCCACCTCCCACCACTGTAGTTCCTCCACCTGCACCCCCTCCAGCCACTTTCCATCCTCCCCCTCCTATTACATCTGCACCCCTCCAGCCACTTTCCATCCTCCCCCTCCTATTACATCTGCACCCCCTCCAGCCACTTTCCATCCTCCCCCTCCTATTACATCTGCACCCCCTCCAGCCACTTTCCATCCTCCCCCTCCTATTACATACCAGCAACCTCACCAGTACCAGCAACCTTCCCAGTACCAGCAACCTCCCCAGTACCAGACATCTCCCCACTTCCAGCAACCTGCCCCGTACCAAACTCCTTCCCCGTACCAAACTCCTTCCCCGTACCAAACTCCTTCCCCATACAACTTTCCATCAACATCATCTGCTCCTACAGTCCCTGCCCAACCCTCCACTCCACCGCCCACCACCTCTTCTGCCTCCCACATGTCCACCCATTCTGTATCTTTTTCCACACCATCACCTCTAACTGTTCCTTCCCCACCACGATCCCAGTCCTCTCTCCACACTCCCATTGTCGAAGTGTCCCGCAGCCCCTCCAGCAGTATTTCCACCCCACACTACACCGAGTTATAATGTTTTTTTTGTAATAAAAATGCCCATTTGGTTGGTTTCAAACCTTTAGTAAAAAAGTTTTTTTAACTTTAAAAACAGTTTACACAAAAAAAAATATTTTAAATAAAAGTTAAATTATTGTTTACACTGGTTGTCTGTCATTTCTTTCTGCGGCGAAATATGTTTAAAAAAAAGGTTAAATACAGGGTATTTAAAAGGTAAAAAGGTATTCAAAACCAGGTATATAACTGTGGGTAAATTTTAGCTTTTTGCCACAGTTGTGTTCCTGGTTGTGTTTGAAGCAAATTATTTCACCTGAAAAGTTGTGTTTATTGTTGGTGATTTCCTAACAATGTACACAACTTTTGTTAAAAGGTGAAATACTTTGCATAAAACACAACCAGGTACACACCTGTGGCCTAAAGCTAAAAATAGTAAGACCATGACAAGATAGCCAACTTTGGTTGGCAAAGGTATATACTGTTGGTCCAGAAGGTACACAAGTTTGGTTAGGGCACAAATCTTTCACACTCTGTCATCCTGCCAGTGTACTCTGCCTTGAGGTGACATAAAGTATAGTGCAAAATTGTCCCTCATTACTGAAACCGTCACAGAACTTCTAGTGGTAATATTTCCAATGACAACATCCATCTTCGCCAGTAATACTTGCTCTTCTCTCCAACCTGCACTTTCTCCTCTACAACCTGTCAAAGAAGGGCTGTAGGAACATGCTATATATAGTTTTCCAGTAGCCAATCCCGTTCGGAAGGCCACAAGGGTCAATTTTAAAAACCAGATCCGGCGTAATCCGTCGAAAAACGGATAGAAAAACGGATGAACCGGATGAGACGGATCCGGTTTTGTCTGTCAAGAACAAGACGGATCCGGCAGAAAACCGGATCCGGCACATCAGGTTTTACAAAACATTTGCCGGATCCGGCATTCCGGCACGACGCCGGATCGCGCCTGACACCGAAAACCTGATGTGTGAAAGTAGCCTTATCTATCTGATATATTCAAATATGCAAAAGGTTTACTAATAGTGTTGAGCGATACCGTTCGATACTCAAAAATATTGTATCGGATGGTATCGCCCGATACGAAAAAAATATCGGGTATCGCCGATTCCGATACCGGAAGTCCCATTCAAGTCAATGGGACTTCCGGTATCGGAATTTAAAAAAGCCCTTTATTTCCTTGTTGGCTAATTCTACATAATTGAAAACAAATAAGAATCATGTAGAATGTATTGTGGGAGGTGGAGGAGACATTAAAGGCATAGTGGTTTATTCAAATCACATGGCATAGAATTAATTCCAATCTTTTTTTTCAAGACGTTCGGAGTTAAAAAGATAATGACTATGTTAACTTTTTTATATTTTGTCAGATATGTATGTTTCACAACTTCCATGCCCTTCACCTTCTTTTGTACTTCTCCCACACTTTCTCCTTCATGATCCGCAGCAGTAGCATTTTTTTCATCAACTTTTTCTTCACCTTCCCATTAATTTTTTTTTTCCATTCTTCATATTCTTCTTATTCAACTATTATTAATTTTTATATGCTATTTCTTCATCTTCTTCCTATTCTTCTTTTTCTTCATTTTCTTATGGTGACAGGCATTCCTGTAGTACTTATCTATAAAAGTTATAAGATTACACCTTACGTTCTGCCTGTCACAAAAGATTTACAACAGAATTTGTCCGCGTTCAGTTTGGCCTGCAGCAGCAGGCATTTTCCAGGGGCACCACGAGGAGGTACGGACTCACCCCCATTTACTGCTTAGTCTTCTTCTGCTTATAATTTTGATTTCTTCTATGATGATTTTTAGTCTTATGCTTAATGTTCTCCTGCTTTCTGTTCTTCTGCTTTTGCTTCTTCTGCTTCTTGTTCTTCTGTCTTTTGTTCTGTATCTTGGTGGTTGTCTTCATGTTCTTTGTCCTCTTGGTCATATTATTTAGGGTCATATTTCTGGTCTTCTTTAGTGTGGTCTTCAGGGTCATCGTCATCAGGGTCGTCGTCATGGAGATCAATAAGGATTACCAAAGACAATTTCAAAAAGCTTGATCTTGGAAATGTAGCAGAAGGTACAAGAAGGCTGAGAAACTGGCGAGAACCAGCTGGCAGTACTGGAACCCCTAGTGGCAGCAGAAGGAACAATAGCCAATGGCATTACTGAGGAACAGCTGACGGTGCTGGACCCCGGTTACTATGCAGGAGGTACCTGTGCTAGAAACCACTACCACGGACCAGCTGATGGTGCTGGACCTCGGATACCGAGATGGAGGCACCTAGGCCAAAGGCTCAGGCGAGAACCAGCTGACAGTGCTGGAACCCGGATGGGTAGCAGAAGGAACAAGAGCCAATGGCACTACCGAGGACCAACTGACGGTGCTGGACCACGGTTACTAAGCAGAAGGTACCTGTGCTAAAAAGCACTACCAAGGACGAGCTGACGGTGCTGGACTTCGGATACCGAGATGGAGGCACCTAGGCCAAAGGCTCTGGCGAGAACCAGCTGACAGTGCTGGCACCCGGATGGGTAGCAGAAGGAGCAAGAGCCAATGGCACTACCGAGGACCAACTGACGGTGCTGGATCACTGTTACTAAGCAGAAGGTACCTGTGCTAAAAAGCACTACCAAGGACCAGCTGATGGTGCTGGACCTCGGATACCGAGATGGAGGCACCTAGGCCAAAGGCTCTGGCGAGAACCAGCTGACAGTGCTGGAACCCGGATGGGTAGCAGAAGGAACAAGAGCCAATGACACTACCGAGGACCAACTGACGGTGCTGGATCACGGTTACTAAGCAGAAGGTACCTGTGCTAAAAAGCACTACCAAGGACCAGCTGACGGTGCTGGACCTCGGATACCGAGATGGAGGCACCTAGGCCAAAGGCTCTGGCGAGAACCAGCTGACAGTGCTGGCACCCGGATGGGTAGCAGAAGGAACAAGAGCCAATGGCACTACCGAGGAACAGCTAACGGTGCTGGACCACGGTTACTAGGCAGGAGGTACCTGTGCTAGAAAGCACTACAAAGGACCAGCTGACGGTGCTGGACCTTCGGATACCGAGATGGAGGCACCTAGGCCAAAGGCTCTAGCGAGAACCATCTGACAGTGCTGGAACCCGGGTGGGTAGCAGAAGGTACCCATCCAAAGCAAAGTAGCCAGGCCGCAAGCCGACCGCAGTTACCAAAACCCACAGTCCTACAGGGGGTCCATGTCTGATTGGCACTACGGATCCAGCCTTCAGTGCCAGTTTCCGCAGCCCACATAGGAGTCACCTAAACTGCAGGCACCGTAGAGTCGGCTAACCCGGCCGCAAGACGACAGGACAACGGATTGGTGGTATAGTGACCTTGACACTACCCGGAAACAGCAGGCGTGCTGAAAACAGGCTGGGCAACAGGGAGTACCCGTGCCAAAGACACTGCCGAGAACCAGCTGACGGTGCTGGAACCCAGATGGGTAACAAAAGCTACAAGAGCCAATGGCACTACCGAGGAACAGCTGACGGTGCTGGACCACGGTTACTAGGCAGTAGGTACCTGTGCTAGAAAGCACTACCAAGGACCAGCTGACGGTGCTGGACCTTCGGATACCGAGATGGAGGCACCTAGGCCAAAGGCTCTGGCGAGAACCAGCTGACAGTGCTGGAACCCGGGTGGGTAGCAGAAGATACCCATCCAAAGCAAAGTAGCCAGGCCGCAAGCCGGCCGCAGTTACCGAAACCCACAGTCCTACAGGGGGTCCATGTCCCATTGGCACTACGGATCCAGCCTTCAGTGCCAGTTCCCGCAGCCCACATAGGAGTCACCTCAACTGCAGGCACCGTAGAGTCGGCTAACCCGGCCGCAAGACGACAGGACAACGGATTGGTGGCATAGTGACCTTGACACTACCCGGAAACAGCTGGCGTGCTGGAACCAGGCTGGGCAACAGGGAGTACCCGTGCCAAAGACACTGCCGAGCACCAACTGGCGTTGTTGGAGCCCAGGGACAATCATGGTGTAGGCCGAGGCCTACTTGGTGGTAGTTTTAGATTGTTTGTAGGCTACAACAGACTGTCAACATGCTCCAATTAGGCATCTGTCTCCACTCTGTTTCCAGGATTTCACGTGACCACCAACACCGCCAGTTTATGCGTACAGTAGCCGTCTGCCCAATCCACACGTGTTCCTGTGTTACTGGGGTTCTGTAATGTCAGCAGATCCCCTGATGTGTGTCTGCCAATGTCTCCTGCTCTGTCCACATTCCCACCACTTGCAGTGGGAAGTTGGACAGCACAGGAGACAGTGCCGGACACACATTGGGGGAACAGCTCACGTTACAGAACACCAGGAACACAGGAACAAGTGTGGAATGCGTGGACGGCAACTGTGAGCCGGAACTGGCGGTGTTGGAGGTCAGGGGAAATACTAGAGATAGAGTGGAGACAGAGGCCAAATCAGAGAATGTTTAAATCTGAAGTAGTTACAATTCGGAGGCAGCAGCAGTTTGCCCTCCACACAGCAGGGGATCAGCTGACGTTACCGAACCCCACTTTCACATGAACGAGTATTTTTTTCTGTGTGGACAGCACTTCCGAGCAACAACTGACGATGTTGGAGCCCAGGGATAGTCATTTTGTAGGCTGAGGCCTACTTGGAGGCAGTTTAAGATAAGACGTTGTTTGAATTTGGAGGCAGCAGGAGAGTTTGCCCTCCACACAGCAGGGGATCAGCAGACGTTACTGAACCCCACTTTCACATGAACAAGTGTTTTTTTCTGTGTGGACAGCACTTCCGAGCACCAACTGGTGTTGTTGGAGCCCAGGGACAATCATGGTGTAGGCCGAGGCCTACTTGGTGGCAGTTTTAGCTTGTTTGTAGGCTACAACAGACTGTCAATGAGCTCCAATTAGGCATCTGTCTCCACTCTGTTTCCAGGATTTCACGTAACCACCAACACCGCCAGTTTATGCTTACAGTAGCCGTCTGCCCAATCCACACGTGTTTCTGTGTTGCTGGGGTTCTGTAATGTCAGCAGATCCCCTGATGTGTGTCTGCCACTGTCTCCTGCTCTTTCCACATTCCCACCACTTGTAGTGGGAAGGTGGATAGCGCAGGAGACAGTGCCGGACACACATTGGGGGATCTGCTCATGTAACAGAACACCAGGAACACAGGAACAAGTGTGGAATGCGTGGACGGCAACTGTGAGCAGGAACTGGCGGTGTTGGAGGTCAGGGGAAATACTAGAGACAGAGTGGAGACAGAGGCCAAACCAGAGAATGTTTAAATCTGAAGTAGTTACAATTTGGAGGCAGCAGCAGTTTGCCCTCCACACAGCAGGGGATCAGCTGACGTTACCGAACCCCACTTTCACATGAACGAGTGTTTTTTTCTGTGTGGACAGCACTTCTGAGCACCAACTGGCGGTGTCGGAGCCCAGGGAAAATCAGGTTGTAGGCCGAGGCCTACTTGGAGCCAGGTGTAAATCAGAGGTACTTTGAGTTTGGAGGGAGCAGGACACTTTGCCATACACACAGCAGGGGATCAGCTGACGTTACCGAACCCCACTTACACATGAACAAGTGTTTTGTCTGTGCGTACAGCACTTCTGAGCACCAACTGGCGGTGTCGGAGCCCAGGGAAAATCAGGTATTAGGCTGAGGCCTACTTGGAGCCAGGTGTAAATCTGAGGTACTTTGAGTTTGGAGGGAGCAGGACACTTTGCCATACACACAGCAGGGGATCAGCTGACGTTACCAAACCCCACTTACACATGAGCGAGTGTTTTGTCTGTGTGGACAGCACTTCTGAGCAGCAACGGGCGTTGCTGTAGCCCAGGAAATAAAGTTCAGGTCATAGAAACATGAACACAACAGGAGACCTGGATCCTGTTGCCAGCCAATTATTTATTCTGGAAGAGGACTAGCAAATTCAGGTGAGATCCAGGCCTTGTTCATTTTCACAAAAGTAAGCCGGTCAACATTATCGGCGGATAGTCGCGTGCGACGGTCTGTTACCACACCACCTGCAGCACTAAAGACACGTTCTGATAATACACTGGCAGCAGGGCAAGCCAGCACCTCCAATGCATACTGGCTAAACTCTGGCCATGTATCCAGCTTAGAGACCCAATACATGAACGGGGAAGAGCCGTCTGGGAGTACACTAACAGGGCAAGACAAGTAGTCTGTCACCATCTGACAGAAACGTTGCCTTCTGCTGACTGGAGCCGTCTGTGATGGTATAGCCGTTTGTGGCAGTCCCACAAAACTTTTCCACATTTGGGCCATACTGGCCTTGCCTTGTCCTGCGGCACTGCCTCTGCTACCTCTTTGTGCAGAGCTTCCTCCACTGCCTCTACCCACATGGCTGCTTTGAAAAGCACTACCAGCAACACTTGCGGGGGGAATGGAGAACATGATGGCCTACACAAGTGTTTCTTGGTACTCCCGCATTTTACGCTCCCGGTTCAACTGTGGTATGAGGCTTTGTAAGTTGTCCCGTTAGCGAGGATCTAAGAGGGTGTACACGCAATAATCAGCCGTGTGGAGAATGTTGGCGATGCGGCGGTCATTTAACAAGCACTGCAGCATGAAATCAACCATGTGCTGCAGTCTGCCAACTGGACCGGAAACGCTGTCCCCAGCTTGAGGCATCATCTCAGCCTGCTCAGCATCACCCCACCCTCGCTGTACACACTGAATACTAGAGCCTTGTGTACCTCCCTCCTCTGGAGAAATGTGTTCCTCCTCCTCCATTGACTCCTCCTCATCCTCCTCACTAAGTGTCCCCTGCCTGGGCCTTTGCATGGAAGCACGTTGCGCAGACTTGCCAGAAGCAGAAGGCATTTCTGACTCCTCATCCTCGACCTCTTCAAAAACCTCCTCACTTAGTGCTTGTAAGGTTTTTTGAAGCAGACAGATAAGGGGGACAGTCATGCTGACTAGTGCATCATCTGCACTGGCCATCCGCGTGGAGTCATCGAAGGCACGCAAAACTTGGCAGCTGTCCCTCATAGTGGCCCACTCAGTGGTGGTGAAGTGTGTCCGGCGCACAGTGCGACTTGTTTGCGCCTGATGCAGCTGGCACTCCATTACTGCTGCCTGCTGCTCACACAACCGCTCCAACATATGTAACGTTGAATTCCACCTGGTGGGGAGGTCACATATGATGCGATGTTCTGGCAGGCGGAATCGGCGTTGCAGAGATGCAATGCGAGATCTTGCCATGCTGGAACGCCGCAAGTGAGCACACTCTAGGCGAACCTTGTGCAGCAGTGCATCAAGATCCGGATAGTCCTTCAGAAAGCTCTGCACGACCAAATTGAGCACGTGTGCCAGACATGGTATGTGAGTGAGGTTGCCTAGGCCCAGAGCTGCCACTAGATTTCGGCCATTGTCACTCACTACCAAACCTGGCTGGAGATTCGCTGGCACAAACCACACATCGCTTTCCTGCTTGATGGCATTCCAGAGCTCCTATGCTGTGTGGCTCCGATTCCCCAAAGAAATTAATTTAAGGACAGCCTGTTGACGTTTGGCCACACCTGTGCTCATATCTGGCCTAACAGGCTCATGCAGTGCTGATTCCGAGGAACTAGAGTAGGAGGAGGACTCAATATGTACAGACTGCATTCCTCTAATCCTTGGAGTTGGCAGAATACGTACAGAGCCACTCTCCAGATCTGTACCCGGCTCCACAACATTGACCCAATGGGCAGTGAGGGAAAGGTATCGTCCCTGTCCATGGCTACTGGTCCACGCATCGGTGGTCAGGTGGACCTTGCTACTCACGGCGTTTAGTAGCGCATTTTTAATTTTTCCCTCCACATGCTTTTGCAGGGCAGGGACGGCTTGCCTGCTGAAATAAAAGCGGCTGGGCACATTGTATTGTGGAACTGCCAATGACATCAAGTTCCTGAAGGTGTCAGTCACCACCAGCCTGAATGACAGCATCTCAAGGGCCAGTAGTTTGGCAATGCCGGCATTCAGAGCCAGTGCTCGGGGATGGTTTGCCGAGTATGGCCGCTTTTTCTCCCATGCCTGTGCTACCGATTGCTGGTGAGTGGCCTGGGAGTGTGCTGATGACTGAGAACGTGGTTCAGTGGGTGGAATTTCACTGGGTCTCTGGACAACAGTGGCAGAGGTTCTTCCATGGCGTTCCAGTGAGGAAGCCGAACCAGCTGTGTGTGAGCTGGAGGAAGAGGCCCCAACACGAGCTGAAGAGGTGGTACAGTTGTGGCCAAAAGTATTGACACCCCTGCAATTCTGTCAGATAATACTCAGTTTCTTCCTGAAAATGATTGCAAACACAAATTCTTTGGTATTATCTTCATTTAATTTGTCTTAAATGAAAAAACATAAAAGAGAATGAAGCAAAAAGCAAAACATTAATCATTTCACACAAAACTCCAAAAATAGTCCAGACAAAAGTATTGGCACCCTCTGCCTAATACTTGGTTGCACAACCTTTAGCCAAAATAACTGTGACCAACCTTTTCCGGTAACCATCAATGAGTTTCTTACAATGCTCTGCTGGAATTTTAGACCATTCTTCTTTGGCAAACTGCTCCAGGTCCCTGATATTTGAAGGGTGCCTTCTCCAAACTGCCATTTTTAGATCTCTCCACAGGTGTTCTATGGGATTCAGGTCTGGACTCATTGCTGGCCACCTTAGAAGTCTCCAGTGCTTTCTCTCAAACCATTTTCAAGTGCTTTTTGAAGTGTGTTTTGGGTCATTGTCCTGCTGGAAGACCCATGACCCTGAGGGAGACCCAGCTTTCTCACACTGGGCCCTACATTATGCTGCAAAATTTGATGGTAGTCTTCAGACTTCATAATGCCATGCACACGGTCAAGCAGTCCAGTGCCAGAGGCAGCAAAGCAACCCCAAAACATCCGGGAACCTCCACCATGTTTGACTGTAGGAACCGTGTTCTTTTCTTTGAATGCCTCTTTTGTTCTCCTGTAAACTCTATGTTGATGCCTTTGCCCAAAAAGCTCTACTTTTGTCTCATCTGACCAGAGAACATTCTTCCAAAACATTTTAGACTTTCTCAGGTAAGTTTTGACAAACTCCAGTTTGGCTTTTTTATATCTCGGGGTTAGAAGTGGGGTCTTCCTGGGTCTCCTACCATACAGTCCCTTTTCATTCAGACGCCGACAGATAGTATGGGTTGACACTGTCGTACCCTCGGACTGCAGGGCAGCTTGAACTTGTTTGGATGTTAGTCGAGGTTCTTTATCCAAAATCTGCACAATCTTGCGTTGAAATCTCTTGTCAATTTTTCTTTTCCATCCACATCTAGGGAGGTTAGCCACAGTGCCATGGGCATTAAACTTCTTGATGACACTAGACACAGGAACATTCTGGTCTTTGGAGATGGACTTGTAGCCTTGAGATTGCTCATGCTTCCTCACAATTTGGTTTCTCAAGTCCTCAGACAGTTCTTTGGTCTTCTTTCTTTTCTCCATGCTCAATGTGGTTCACACAAGGACACAGGACAGAGGTTGAGTCAACGTTAATCCATGTCAACTGGCTGCAAGTGTGATTTAGTAATTGCCAACACCTGTTAGGTGCCAAAGATAAGTTACAGGTGCTGTTAATTACACGAATTAGAGAAGCATCACAAGATTTTTCGAACAGTGCCAATACTTTTATCCACCCTCTTTTTTATGTTTGGTATGGAATTATATCCAATTTGGCCTTAGGACAATTCTTTTTGTGTTTTTTCATTTAAGACAAATTAAATGAAGATAATAATAACAAAGAATTTGTGTTTGCAATCATTTTCAGGAAGAGTATTTTCTGACAGAATTGCAGGGGTGTCAATACTTTTGGCCACAACTGTAGGTGCTGCTGAAGGTTGGCTTACATCTTCAGTGTGTCTGTGTAACTCCACCTCGTGCTTGGTACGCACATGTTTCCACATATTTGTGGTATTGCGGTTGCTCACATTTTTCCCTCGTTTAACTTTCTGATGACACAGCTTGCATTTGACAAAGCAAATGTCATCTGCAACTGTGTCAAAAAAAGACCACACACTGCAAGTCCTGGGAGCGCCCGTTTTGTGTTTTGGAAGAGGATTGCTCCTCACAGGTGCCAAAGTGGAGGCTACAGGCAACCAAGTCTGCCCCCGCCCTCTCCCTCCTCTTTTGGCTGTTCGGGGAATCTCTTCCTCAGAGCTGCTCCCACCACCTTCCTGTGGCTGACGCCATGATGGGTCAAGGACCTCATCATCTCCACTCCCCTCTTCAAGCACCGGCTGGTCCTGGGTTGTCTCGCCAGCACCGTACGCACCAGAAATTGGCAACTGAGTCTCATCATCATCAGATGAGTACTGAGGTGTGCTGACAATAGGCACTGGCCCTCCTGCCTCTTCAGATTCAGAGGGACAAAGCAGTTGCGCATCACTGCATACTCCCTCTTCTTCACGCTCTAGAATGCTGCTTGGCTGGCCACCTCTTTCCAAGCCAACAGATTCTGAGAACAGAAGTAAAGATTGAGATGGCTCCTGTCCAGGGCTCTCAGACTGCCTGGGCAATTTGGCAGGTGGTGAAGAGACAGATGGTTGCTCTTCAGTGCTCTGGCCCTGGGAGGATGCGGAAGTCATTGAAGTGGATGCGTTAGCTGCCATCCATCCGACAACGGCTTCAATTTGTTCGTCACGCAGCAGTGGGGTACGGCGAGGTCCTACAAAGCTGCGCATGAAGGACTGTTGCCTGGTAAAAGTGGGGGATGCCGGGTCACTGGTGGCCGCAGCAGACACCGAATCCCCACGTCCTCTCCCTGCTGAATCCCCCCGTCCTCTCCCTGCTGAAACTCCATGGCCACGACCACGTGCCTTACTCCCTGCCTTCTTCATCTTGGTAGACTGATAACGATAGGCAGAAAAGTAAAAAAGGGAGGGCTTAGTGTTCTTATTCCTGAACACCTGCTAACCAGTATAAGAAACACTAATTTGGCTAAGAGTGTGTGTACTGCACTTTAATATGATCTAATGTGGCCTACACAACTCTAAAGTGGAGTGTTTGGTGAACTTTATTTCCTTTTTTTGGGGGGGGGAAAATAAAAGGATGTGACCAAAGTTTGAAAGCTATAGTATCACAAACTTTTTGGAGCGATTACAATGCAGGAAGCTAACCTACAATGCAATTGATGAGGCTCCAAAAAATAGGGTGATACTAGTCTGGCTGACCCTGAAGGGCACAAGCCAGCAAAAAGGCTCCTCTATCTAATCCTATATAGTGTTTGCAACCAACCAATGACAATGGATGCGGATGGAAGCACACTAATATAGGAGCAAAAATCTGGACAAATTAGCTGCAAAAAAAGGACTATGTATGAGGCAGTGATGCACACTGAGCGGACTGCAACCAGCGGTGGCTGTAGAACACACTGCAACGTGAGCTGCACTCACACACAGAGAGACCTATCAGACAACCAAAAACAGTGCAGAGAAATGGGCTATAGCACTGAAAGGCTGCTGAAAGGCTTCGCTGTCCACTCCTTTAGTGTTTGCAACCAACGTATATGGATACGTATGGAAGCACACTATACAGGAGAAAAAAAAAGCAGCAATAAAAGAAAAATGTGTATGAGGCAGAGACACACGCTGGGCGGCCTACAAGCAGACGTGCCTGCAGGACGCACTACACAGCGTGGGTCTGCACTCACACAGCCCTTGCAGACAGCTATTAAAACAGCGCTGCTGGGCTAAAAAAATGCTACAGTGGTGGATTATGTACCCTGGGTAGAGCAATAGATATGTTTAATGATCGCTATTTCTAACTGTCCCTCACAGTCTTCAACAGCAGCCTGTCCCTAACTGAATTCACAGCAGAGTGAACCACAGCAGAGTGAACCCGAAATGGCTGCTGCTGCGGTTTTTATAGTGCATCATGACATCATTTCAGCAGCCAATCACAGCCATGCCAGTAGTTAACATGCCTACATGCCTAACAGGATGTGCCCACACTTCTGAGGATCCCCATTGGCTGAATCAAATCGAGCGGGCTGCTAGCATTATGGGAACTTCCGATTCCGGTATTCGATATGAAAAAAGTATCGGAACTAAGTATCGGAATTCCGATACAGCGAATATCGGCCGATACCCGATACTTGCGGTATCGGAATGCTCAACACTATTTACTAATTTCTAGTGAGATCAGAATTGTTTTATACATGTTTTAAACCATAATACTAATAATTATAGTAATAATAATAACTAATACCAATATTGTTGACATATCTATCCAAAAACGTTTTCAGACCCTATCTATCACTGTGCATTTTATCCATGTTTATAAAAAATCATGTTTTTAAAGGGATTGAAGTACACAAGATACATCAATGACAAAATAAAAGAGCTGTATCTCACAGAATGCGGCAGCACAAAAATGAATTTCTTATGTTATCAAATAAATAGTTTAAAAGGAAAAAAAATTGCAGAATGTTTATGCATTGCTTTCCCCCCAAAATATGTAAAAGTCAATAAATAAATTAAATGTACCTTAAAATGATGTCGATAAAAAAAACACAAGTCATGAATCTTGAAATTTAATGGCCTAAAATATTCCAGTGCTATAAAATTATTTTATTGTGCAAAATGTCAAAAAAATACATATTCAGCACATTTTCAGAAATATTGTATTTATACCACTCATTAAATAGTATAGAATCCTAAAAAGCAATGAGACAATTGTTTATTTGTTTTCAACATCTCTCCCACCGAAAAAAAAATATATGACTGATAATTAATAAATAATATGTGCCTTGAGATACCTAACTATTGCAGCATTGCAATATACAATTTTAGAAGGCAACCACAAACACATAACATTCAAATAAAATGCAATGATTTTGAAATGCACAGATAAAAAAAAATGTTCTGTCCTAAAGGTCTAAAATCAGTCACAAATGTTCTTTAGAATTTTACATAAAAAATATGTTTCTTTTTGTTTAGAGTTTCCTTTCATCTGCTGTCTCTTGTAATGTTCACACTGACTAGACTTCTTCTAATAAACTGTTGGCACTCCTGTTTGTTTCTCTAATATTTAGTGCAGCCAGTATTGCTAATTAAATATTTCATGTTTGAATAATGTTTATTAATTGCAGAAGATGCTGATCCAGAAACACAACCTGATTGCGAAGTGGCTGAAGGGAGCCAAAAAGATGTATTTTCATAGACATGGGAAAATGAAAATTATTGTAGCTTCTGATGATTCATGCTGTTTGCCTGAATCAATTTTGCATGCTTCATTATGCAGAATACACCATATGTTCCCTTATATTTCAAATAGAATATTATCCCAGCATTCAAAATCATCAATTTTAATCAGATATAGTTACTCATGTCAATGGCTATTTTCTTACTTTACACTGTAGATTAATATAACTATGTTCTTGTCTGGAATTCTCCATTTCAGAAATTCACATCTGTCACTGATTTAATATAAGCATGCAAACGATCAGTGGTTAATGCAGTATACCATCCTTGCATATACAGTCATGGCCAAAAGTTTAGAGAATGACACAAATATTATATTTTCACATGATCTGCTGCCCTCTGGTTTTTATGTGTGTTTGTCAGATGTTTTTATCACATACAGAAATATAATTGCAACAATATTATGAGTAACAAAAGGTTATATTGACAGTTAGAATGAGTTAATGCAGCAAGTCAATATTTGCAGTGTTGACCCTTCTTCTTCAGGACCTCAGCAATTCTCCCTGGCATGCTCTCAATCAACTTCTGGATCAAATCCTGACTGATAGCAGTCCATTCGTGCAAAATCAATGCTTTTATTTTGTCTGAATTTGAAGGTTTTTGTTTGTCCACCCGTCTCTTGATGATTGACCACAAGTTCTCAATGGGATTAAGATCTGGGGAGTTTCCAGGCCATGGTCCCAAAATCTCTATGTTTTGTTCCCTGAGCCATTTAGTTATCACCTTTGCTTTATGGCAAGGTGCTCCATCATGTTGAAAAAGGCATTGTTGATCGCCAAACTGCTCTAGGATGGTTGGGAGAAGTTGCTCTTGGAGGACATTCTGGTACCATTCTTTATTCATGGCTGTGTTTTTAGGCAAGACTGAGAGAGAGCCCATTCCCTTGGCTGAGAAGCAACCCCACACATGAATGGTTTCAGGATGCTTGACAGTTGGCATGAGACAAGACTGGTGGTAGCGCTCACCTGGTCTTCTCCGAATAAGCCGTTTTCCAGATGTCCCAAACAATCGAAAAGGGGATTCATCAGAGAAAATGACTTTACCCTAGTCCTCAGCAGTCCACTCCCTGTACCTCTTGCAGAATATCAGTCTGTCCATGATGTTTTTCCTGGAGAGAAGTGGCTTCTTTGCTGCCCTCCTTGAGACCAGGCCTAGCTCCAAGAGTCTCCGCCTCACAGTGAGTGCAGATGCACTCACACCTGCCTGCTGCCATTCCTGAGCAAGCTATGCACTGCTGGTAGCCCGATCCCGCAGCTGAAACACTTTTAAGAGACGGTCCTGGCGCTTGCTGGTCTTTCTTGGGCGCCTTGGAGCCTTTTTGGCAACAAGGGAACCTCTCTCCTTGAAGTTCTTGATGATGCGATAGATTGTTGACTGAGGTGCAATCTTTCTAGCTGCGATACTCTTCCCTGTTAGGCCATTTTTGTGCAGGGCAATGATGACTGCACGTGTTTCTTTAGAGATAACCATGGTTAACAGAAGAGAAACAATGATGCCAAGCACCAGCCTCCTTTTAAAGTGTCCAGTGGTGTCATTCTTACTTAATCATGACAGATTGATCTCCAGCCCTGTCCTCATCAACACCCACACCTGTGCTAATGGAGCAATCACTGAAACGATGTTAGCTGGTCCTTTTAAGGCAGGGCTGCAATGATGTTGAAATGTGTTTTGGGGGATAAAGTTCATTTTCTAGGCAAATATTGACTTTGCAAGTAATTGCTGTTAAGCTGATCACTCTTTATAACATTCTGCAGCATATGCAAATTGCCATTAGAAAAAATGAAGCAGTAGACTTTGTAAAAATTCATATTTGTGTCATTCTCAAAACTTTTGGCCATTACTGTACTTGTAATTTCTTTTAAGAAAGAGCCATGTTTTGTTCATAGGACTGCTGGATGCTAAGTATGTGCATTTTAGTGTCTTAATTCTAAAAACGTCTCATTTTTTTTTGATTTTCATATTAGTCTAAACATGAGTTTCTTTCCTTGCAATGATGAAGTTAACGAAATTCAAAAGAAAAGCTACAAATTAAAGGGATTGTCCATGACGGACTCATTAATGACTTATACTTATGATAGGTCATCATTACTATGAGAATGTTGGTTGTCACGATGTGATGGTCTAAAGTAAGGGAAAGGGCACTAAAACGGTCCCTGGAACTGGGACTCTAACTATCCTTGTCCCAGGGGTACTTTTGATGGTAAAGAGGCCTAGGTATCCGACCTATTTTCCTGGGAAACCCTAATCTGTCCCTTCCCTCACCCAGTGAGACATGGGACAGTAATGTAAGGGAAACCTGACAAACAGACAGACAGAGATAACCAAAACCACTATTATCCAAAAATGCTCACATATAAACTCTCACAAACCTACTGCACATAGAATTCTTGAATAACTACTACCAACTCCAACTACACAGCTCAGCATTTTCCAGGAAGAAGAATCTTTCTCTAGCAAAGAAGAAATGCCCAGAGTTAGTATATATAGGGAGATGAGATGATGTCATCTGCTGCAGCTCGATGCAACCATCTGTATGCTCCCAGCCAGCATAGAAAGAGTCCGTATCCCTCTCAGCCCTGATGGAAGGGAAATCCATTTAAAATAGGACATGAATCACACTTTGTCAAAGAGGACCTACGATTGATTACCCACTGTGACAATCTAACTTCAGGTCTCAAGAGAGCACCCTCATTCTACAAGGAGTCACTAGACCCTCAGGACCAGGTTTATCCAGATGGGCTGCATAGAAGGACCAAATTAGTTTACTGGCATTAACCTCTGATGTCGGTACCCACATCCTCTCTTCAGGACCATACTTCTTCCAGTGCACCAAGTATTGTAAAGAGTGGTGAACTATACGAGAATACGAGCAATGGTAATGGCTCCACAGGCCATAGTTTTTGAGTAATGACCTGTGGAAAATGTGGATTTTGAAAGTTAGAGAAAGCTCGAAACAAAAAGTCACAGGATTAACTACGGTGAACACCTTGTAAGGACCAATGAACCTAGGGCTTAATTTCTAGGAAGGAATTTTCAGTTTAATATTTCTGGTAGACAGCCATACTAAATCATTCACACCCAGATTTGGACTTGACAACAGTTTCTTATCCGCCATGCATTTGTATTTGTCCACCATGATTTTTAAGTTGCTCTGAACCTTTTGCTATACAGATGAGAGTTATGAGGAAAATCGTTCCTCCCCAGGAACCCCTGAAGACTAGAGATGGGTGAATCTGAACAGTAAAGTTTGGCATCCGTACTGGAACCCTACTGTTCAGGCATGGACACCGAACACGAACTTCACCAGGAAGTCCGTGTTACTGTTTGGGTTCGGCCCCCAAACACCGGGTGTTTGTCACACTGTCATTTGCTTCTGATCGGAGGTAAAATCATCACTGCCAATCAGTCAGCTGCAGTTCCCATGCGTGTTATTTAAATAATTAAAAAATATGGCGTGGAGAGCCGATTGTGAAAACCAGCTTGGCTGAAGCTGACAGGTGAGGGGTGAAGCCCTCAGCTGTGAGCTTTGCCTTGCTGGTTATCAAAAATGCAGGGAAACCCATGCCTTTTTTTATTCTTTACAGTGCAGGAGCTGGCTGAATACTCCCATCAACCGCTCCTGCTCTCACTGTTATTAGCATCAGCAGGAGTCAGATGATGGGAGCAGTAGTCCCATCAGCTGACATGAGTGACCGGAGGTAAACTTTAAACCTGTCTTTTGACAGCATGAGAACCGCGGCTGTCTGACCGGTGGTGATCATTTTACTGCCGATCAGAAGCGGTGTTTGCCACACTGTCATGCACATGACAGCATGGCACACTGGATGTTCATGCCCCCATTCAAGTGAATGGGGTCTGGGTTTGGGTCCAGGTAATGTTTTGGTATCCAAACCCAAACTTTTGTAACTGTTTGGCCAAAACCGCCAGACCCTAACATCCAGGTGTCCGCCCATCTTTACTGAAGACTTATCTTTACTGAAGTCACGAACTGTAGATGGAAGCCATATGCACTAAAAATGGTGACTTACCAGTGGACTCAATGCAATGATTCTTTAAAGCTAACTCAGGTAATGGTAAAAAATATGACCAATCCTCCTGATTATCTAACACACAATAGCAGAGGTACGTGTCCAAACTTTGGTTAAGATGTTCAGTAAGATCATTAATTTGAGGATGGAACACCAAAGAAAAGGATAGCTGCATCCCCAGACAAGAACAAAATGCCCTGCATTATTTAGATACAAACTGGGTCCCTCGATCTGACACGACATCAGAGGGAAACCCATGAAGCTTCACGATCTCGGTGACAAACTCCTGAGCCAGGGTTTTAGCATTAGGGAGAGCAGGTAAAGCAATGAAGTGCACCAACTAACTTAATCTATCCACCACAACTAACATAACATTTTTACCAGAAGAGGAAGGAAGATACATAATAAAATCCATGGCTAAATGTGTCTCTGGTCAGTTAGGTATGGTTAATGATAGAAGAGCCCCAGATGGACGAGTATGCGGGGTATTTGAACGCGCACAGATATTATAGGAAGACACAGATTCAACTACATCCCGATGCAACCTTGGCCACCAAAAAAGATAAGAAAAGAGGTCCAAGGTTGCTTTACTACATGGATGGTCTGCGAGAACCGAGCTATGATGCGCCTATAAAACTTTGAGATGCAATGGTACAAATAATTTACCTAAAGGACAACCAGAAGTGTCCCCCTGAGTCTTCAATTAGCACTCCCTCGAGCTCAGAACACACAGCGGAAATGACAGCTCCTTCTTGCAAAATAGGGACAGAGTCTTCCGAACTACCATCTCCAGGGAAACTCCGAGATAAAGCATCGATGCTCTTTATCCTTGGACAGTAAGTGACAATAAAATTAAACTTGGTAAAAAACAAAGATTATCAAGCTTGTCTAGGATTAGGATGTTTAGCGGATTCAAGGTATAACAGATTTTTATGATCAGTAATGACAGTGACAGGGTGGACTGCCCCTTCAAAAAAGTTACCCACTTGTGAAAAGCCAACTTTATGGGCAAAAGTTCTCTATTGCCCACATCATAGTTCCTTTTGGCTGATGATGTAATCTTTCGTGGCTGTATAATCTGGTCTTGGGTAACTTTGCTCCAGGGAGCAAGTTTAAGGGGCAATCACACCCATGGTGGGGAGGCACTTCCTGCCACCTCTTTTCTAAGAACACATCCACAAAATAAGACACAAAATAAGACAGAAAAGAAGGTATAGATAGTTTTAGTGGAAACAGTAGAAATGATTGTTTTGCAATAACTTCAATGGGATCCATATCAAGATCCAAAATGTGGGGTCAGTGAAAATGTCATGATGTGACAGTCTAAAATAAGGGATAGGTGTCTCAAACTGTCCCTGGAACTGAAACCCTAACTAACTGCCCATTTAAAGCTATTGGTGGGCTTGTTATTGAAAAAGCTACACGTCCTGGCGATACATATCCATTAACTGCACTGACTGTGGTCATTGGCAGTTCTGTACAACTCCTTAACCCCTTACAGACATATGAAATACTGGTACGTCATATGCCGGTTCCACAACATCGATGCAGGCACGCATGCCGAGCCCACATCTTTCCCCGAACATGGTGGCTGATTTAATTAGCCATCATATGCCTCTAACAGCCATCGATGGATCGGAACTCCACCGGTGGCTGTTAATCTATTAAATCCTGCTGTCAATGTCTGCTGGCAGGTGGTGCATCATTCCATGTGCCCATCAGGGTGTCCTTTACGATGAGTTGTCATGACAGCCGGGGGTCTGCTGAAACATTTAACTGTTCATGGGAGAATTTTCATTATATATGTCACAAGATCAACCAATCACTGCATCAAGTATTGAATACAGTAAAAAAAAGTTTTAAAATATGAAAAAAATTTAAAAAAAAACTTTCAAATAACCTCCCTTCTGTCCCATTAATAAAAATACCCATATTTGGTAATGCTGCATTCATAAAAGTCTGAGCTATCAAACTCTAAAATGAATTAATCCCATCGGTGAATCAAGTAATGAGAAAAAAATTGAAAAGCCAGAATTGCGAACTGCCAGGTCAATTTTACTGTACAGTGGAACACGGTAAATGAAAAAATTTGTGAAATTGCACTTTTTTGCAATTTCAACGCACTTGGAATATTTTTTCCTGCTTTCCAGTATATCACATAATAATATAAATGGTGTCATTCAGAAGTACAACTTGTGCAACTTGTTCAGAAAATACCAAGCCCTCATATGGTCATATTGAAGGAAAAATAAAAAAGTTACCCTCTTAGAAGAAGGGGAGGGAAAAACAAATAAAAAAATGGAAAATTGCTGTAGTGTGAAGGGGTTAAACAAATTTACTTTTTTTTAAAGTGTCATGCTGTTTATGAACTTTACTTGATTGTATGCTTATAATATATGCTATTTTGTATAATTTTGGGAAAAATTCTGAGATATATCCCACTGTACAGTATACACACAGTAGGATATATTCCCCATTTGATCCTAATTTAAAAAATAAATCCATACCCTATGGTATACTTTATAATAATTTCCATAGTGCTAGCAAATAAAGTATCCTGTCATCCTTCTCTAAGCACAATCCTAATGCATGCAGCGAGACTGGCACTGTTCCTTCATCTTCCACATAGGGCCTGCTTGCCCAGGGTATATCTATGGAGGTTTAGCTATGCCAGCTGCTCTATACCCAATCCCATAAAATTCCACATGGAATATGTGTAGGATTCGGATCTTGTGTGCAGCTAAAACATTGCCCAACATGGTCATTCTCCTGTCATGCCACTTTGCATTAAATGCTGAAAAGCACCTGAAGAGTTAATAAACTACCTCACAACAGGTTTGAATATGTTGTGCAGCTCTGTTTTTAAAATGGTATCACTTTTGGGGTTTTTCCAATAAATAGATTCTCCAAAGTCATTTTCTAACTGAATATGTCCCTAAAAAATAAGTTTTGTAAATTTCCTTCAAAAAATTAAATATTACTGCCACAATTTTAAAACTGCTTACATCCTAAAAAAAAATATATTATTTTACACATGGTGCTGTTATTCATTAACTATTGTGTTGTTTGACCATCATTTAAAGTTTAAAAATTGCTAATTTTTAGAAATATTTGCTTTGCCACAATTCTGTCTCTGAGCTCCTTGGCCAGTTCCTTTGACCTCATGATTCTCATTTGGTCTGACATGCACTGTGAGCTGTGATTTCTTATATAGACATGTGTGCCTTTACAAATCAAGTCCTCTCAGTTTAATTAAACACAGATGAACTCCAGTGAAGAAGTAGAACCATCTCAAGGAGGATCACAAGGAAATGGATAGCATGTGACTTAAATATGAGTGTCTGAGCAAAGGGTCTGAATACTTATGACCGTGTGATATTTCAGTTTTTCTTTTTTAATACATTTGCAAACATTTCTACATTTCTGTTTTTTATTGAGTCAAGATGGGGTGCAGATTGTACATTAATGAGAAAAAAAATTAACTTTTTTGAATTTACCAAATGGCTGCAATGAAACAAAGTGAAAAATTTAAAGGAGTCTGAATTCTTTCTCCACCCACTGTATGCATAGATTTAGGTTCATATAGTCTAGCCCTTGGGGGATTTACCTTTTTTAATGATAAGTACTGAATCTGCAGTTTGCCGCGTTATCTCTGTAGGGACTTACCCCCATATTTTGATTATTTATGTTAGTTGTGTTTTCTTTGGGATTGTTTTAATGAATATCTATCAAACATATACTTTTTAAAAGGATTTCTATGTTACATAAAATATATTGTGTCACAAAAGACAATCTCAAAACTTACTGAGATATGTTGAAATGTTCCAGTTTTATTGCACATAAAGTGAAAATGGTCAGATTTGAAAAATTTTGTCTGGTCACTAAGGTCTGGTCACTTCGGCCTGGTCCCCATGCACTCTTGCTAAAGAGCATAAAAACCAGCACTATAAAAAGCCTATAACTCTGGAACTGTATATAAGATCTAAAAAAATCCTGAATATTCCAGAAAGCAGTGGCATTAAAATAAGAGCAAAAACTGGCCACTTTTGATCTCGTGAAATGTCCTATTTAACCGCTTTGCAACATGCACCGCACTAGTACTGCTCTGCGGGAGGTGCGTTCACGCAAGCCACAGTACTAGTATGGAGCTGCTATTTCCTGTCACTGCGCTGCATCGTGCCGTGATCGGGTTATGATGGCTGCTGTCCCTGACAGCAGACCATCCCTGCATGGCGCCCCAGGGGGCTGCACTACCCCCTCCCCGCATTGGTGATTGTTGAGATTGGCTCGTCAATTCTGACCAGCCGATCACAGCAATATGACAATAGAGTTATTTTTTAAAAAAGCATGTGACATGCTGTCATCCATGCTGTTTGAAGCAGCACTAATCACAGCCATCACAATGGGTGTGGTGATCACGGTGTCATTTCAACTCATTAACCCCTTCAGTGCAGATTGGCTGAACAATAGTTTCTGGCCAATCAGCGCCAATGGGGTTAATGTAATATAGTGAATACATTCTTCCACGCCATCTTTGTCTCAGATTTTGCATGCAGAGTGGTTGTGAGACCCCCCTGTGTACCAGAGAAAAAATCCATTGGTGGCCAGTGTGATCCGCCTGCGATTTCCTGCTTCCAGCACCTGTGTCCTTCTCCATTGAGATCCTCCTGCGATCCGTGCTCTGCCATGTGCTGGCTGCTGGCTGCTGGGTGACTCATCAGTTATCACAGCAGCAGCAGCAGCACCTCTCCATCCCTGTACCAGTCCCTCCTATCCCTGTTCCAGTACCTCCTCCTCCCCCTCACCTCCCCTTCCAATTGAATTTTTACTGCACTTTTTTGCTCTTTTTTTCCTGCACATAGCATTCGTGCTCTTCCTGTGTCCCCTGCACTCTGATCAGTATCACTGCTGATCACAGACTGCACCACGGGACTTTTTCTTTGTTTAGCTAGGTAGCATAGTGGACATAGCAGTATAAGTGACGTCTGAATTTAAAAAAAAAAAAAATAATAATAGCAGTTAGTACAGTGTAGTTTTAGAGACAGCAAGGTAGGGTAGCTGACATCACAATGTTAGTGACGACCGATTGTTTTTTTTTTAGAAAAACAAAACAAATAGTAGTTAATACATCATAGTTTTGGAGGTAGCGTAGCCAGCTTAACAGTGTTAGGGATGACAGATCTTCTTTTAGAGAAGAAAAAAATTGTTCAGAGTAGTTTTATAGGTAGCACGTTAGTGTAGCCAGCGTCACAGTGTTTGGTGATGACTGATCTTGCTTTAGAGAAAAAAAAACGTATAGAGTACCGTAGTTTTATAGGTAGGGAGTAGAGTTGAGCGAACTGGGTCGAAAAATTTCAAAAGTCGCCGACTTTTAGTAAAGTCGGGTTTCATGAAACGAAACCCGACTCTAGGGTGAGGTCGGCCACGAGCTCGGCGACTTTAGCGCCAAAGTTGTGTTTCAAAAGTTTGTTTTCCGCCCTGTTTCAGCCAATCAGGATCCACGGACACTGTGGGCAACGTGATGACATAGGCAGGGGGTCATCACCATCTTTGAGAAGGGCATGCAAGTGATTGGCTTGCTTTGGGGGGCGTCACAGGGAGTATAAAAGGGCGTGCACGCCGACCGCCATGTTACTCATGCTGATCTCAGAATAGGGAGAGCTGCTGCTGCTTCTGTAGGGAGAGCGTCAGGCAGGGAAGAAGACACCAAAAACTGATACTGCTGCTAGCGATTTTGCTTGTACAACACACCAGTCACTATGTGTGCAGTGCAAGTGGAGGCTATATTTTGCTGGATCAGCTGTGTTGGTTGTTAGGCTGCCTTATAAGGCTTCCTGATAGCTGCATTGCTGTTTTCCCACTGCTCTGCAAACTGCTTTTTTTAAAAGCAATCCAAATTTTTTTTTTGTCCTGGTGAGGTACTGAGCTTGCATTTTTTCACACCATACAGCGGTGTACGCTCCTCACACAGTACCGTGTAACGGCTGTTATCATGGCCACAGTAAAGCTATCTGTGTGTGACTCTGTAAGCATAAGTCGAGGACATGTTCCGTTCTTACAGACCTCCACCTTCTAGTTTTGTCTGGTTTTCAAACAGTTAAGTATATTTGCTGTTTGATCACATTCAAAACTATAGAGAGACATCGTGTGTCAGTCCGTATACTTAAAAAACACGGAGTTTGACAATTTTACGGACACCGGACAGCGGTGTACGTGCACGCTCCTCTCTCAGTACTGTGTAATAGCTGTTATCACGGCCACAGTGAAGCTATCTGTGTGTGACTCTGTAAGGATAAGTCGAGGACATATTCCGTTCTTACAGACCTCCACCTTCTAGTTTTGTCTGGTTTTCAAACAGTTAAGTATATTTGCTGTTTGATCACAATCAAAACTATAGAAAGACAGCATGTGTCAGTCCGTATACTTAAAAAACACGGAGCTTGACAATTTTAGGGACACCGGACAGCGGTGTACGTGCACGCTCCTCTCTCAGTACCGTGTAACGGCTGTTATCACGGCCACAGTGAAGCTATCTGTGTGTGACTCTGTAAGGATAAGTCGAGGACTTGTTCCGTTCTTACAGACCTACACTCTAGGGAGATTCCTATTCTGCCCATTTCTATATACACCTTGTAGTTTGTCATACACTAGCCAATTTCTGCCTGTGACATAGCGGTGTGATATTCACTGGGCCTCACACAATCCAACAGTGTCCACAAGTGTGTTCAGAAATTCTACATCTCCCCTGTCCTATAGTGACATTTTTCACACCTGCGACATTGAGACTGTGACATAGCGGTGTGATATTCACTGGGCCTCACACAATCCAACAGTGTCCACAAGTGTGTTCAGAAATTCTACATCTCCCCTGTCCTATAGTGACATTTTTCACACCTGCGACATTGAACCTGTGACATAGCGGTGTGATATTCACTGGGCCTCACACAATCCAACAGTGTCCACAAGTGTGTTCAGAAATTCTACATCTCCCCTGTCCTATAGTGACAATTTTCACACCTGCGACATTGAGCCTGTGACATAGTGGTGTGATATTCACTGGGCCTCACACAATCCAACAGTGTCCACAAGTGTGTTCAGAAATTCTACATCTCCCCTGTCCTATAGTGACATTTTTCACACCTGCGACATTGAGCCTGTGACATAACGGTGTGATATTCACTGGGCCTCAGACAATCCAACAGTGTCCACAAGTGTGTTCAGAAATTCTACATCTCCCCTGTCCTATAGTGACATTTTTCACACCTGCGACATTGAGACTGTGACATAGCGGTGTGATATTCACTGGCCCTCACACAATCCAACAGTGTCCACAAGTGTGTTGAGAAATTCTACATCTCCCCTGTCCTATAGTGACATTTTTCACACCTGCGACATTGAGACTGTGACATAGCGGTGTGATATTCACTGCGTCTCACACAATCCAACAGTGTCCACAAGTGTGTTCAGAAATTTTACATCTCCCCTGTCCTATAGTGACATTTTTCACACCTGTGACATTGAGACTGTGACATAGCGGTGTGATATTCACTGGGCCTCACACAATCCAACAGTGTCCACAAGTGTGTTCAGAAATTCTACATCTCCCCTGTCCTATAGTGACATTTTTCACACCTACGACATTGAACCTGTGACATAGCGGTGTGATATTCACTGGGCCTCACACAATCCACCAGTGTCCACAAGTGTGTTCAGAAATTCTACATCTCCCCTGTCCTATAGTGACATTTTTCACACCTGCGACATTGAGACTGTGACATAGCGGTGTGATATTCACTGGGCCTCACACAATCCAACAGAGTTCACAAGTGTGTTCAGAAATTCTACATCTCCCCTGTCCTATAGTGACATTTTTCACACCTGCGACCTTGAGCCTGTGACATAGCGGTGTGATATTCACTGGGCCTCACACAATCCAACAGTGTCCACAAGTGTGTTCAGAAATTCTACATCTCCCCTGTCCTATAGTGACATTTTTCACACCTGCGACATTGAGACTGTGACATAGCGGTGTGATATTCACTGGGCCTCACACATTCCAACAGTGTCCACAAGTGTGTTCAGAAATTCTACATCTCCCCTGTCCTATAGTGACATTTTTCACACCTGCGACATTGAGCCTGTGACATAGTGGTGTGATATTCACTGGGACTCACACAATCCAACAGTGTCCACAAGTGTGTTCAGAAATTCTACATCTCCCCTGTCCTATAGTGACATTTTTCACACCTGCGACATTGAGCCTGTGACATAGCGGTGTGATATTCACTGGGCCTCACACAATCCAACAGTGTCCACAAGTGTGTTCAGAAATTCTACATCTCCCCTGTCCTATAGTGACATTTTTCACACCTGCGACATTGAGCCTGTGACATAACGGTGTGATATTCACTGGGCCTCAGACAATCCAACAGTGTCCACAAGTGTGTTCAGAAATTCTACATCTCCCCTGTCCTATAGTGACATTTTTCACACCTGCGACATTGAGACTGTGACATAGCGGTGTGATATTCACTGGCCCTCACACAATCCAACAGTGTCCACAAGTGTGTTGAGAAATTCTACATCTCCCCTGTCCTATAGTGACATTTTTCACACCTGCGACATTGAGACTGTGACATAGCGGTGTGATATTCACTGCGTCTCACACAATCCAACAGTGTCCACAAGTGTGTTCAGAAATTCTACATCTCCCCTGTCCTATAGTGACATTTTTCACACCTGTGACATTGAGACTGTGACATAGCGGTGTGATATTCACTGGGCCTCACACAATCCAACAGTGTCCACAAGTGTGTTCAGAAATTCTACATCTCCCCTGTCCTATAGTGACATTTTTCACACCTACGACATTGAACCTGTGACATAGCGGTGTGATATTCACTGGGCCTCACACAATCCACCAGTGTCCACAAGTGTGTTCAGAAATTCTACATCTCCCCTGTCCTATAGTGACATTTTTCACACCTGCGACATTGAGACTGTGACATAGCGGTGTGATATTCACTGGGCCTCACACAATCCAACAGAGTTCACAAGTGTGTTCAGAAATTCTACATCTCCCCTGTCCTATAGTGACATTTTTCACACCTGCGACCTTGAGCCTGTGACATAGCGGTGTGATATTCACTGGGCCTCACACAATCCAACAGTGTCCACAAGTGTGTTCAGAAATTCTACATCTCCCCTGTCCTATAGTGACATTTTTCACACCTGCGACATTGAGACTGTGACATAGCGGTGTGATATTCACTGGGCCTCACACATTCCAACAGTGTCCACAAGTGTGTTCAGAAATTCTACATCTCCCCTGTCCTATAGTGACATTTTTCACACCTGCGACATTGAGCCTGTGACATAGTGGTGTGATATTCACTGGGACTCACACAATCCAACAGTGTCCACAAGTGTGTTCAGAAATTCTACATCTCCCCTGTCCTATAGTGACATTTTTCACACCTGCGACATTGAGACTGTGACATAGCGGTGTGATATTCACTGGGCCTCACACAATCCAACAGTGTCCACAAGTGTGTTCAGAAATTCTACATCTCCCCTGTCCTATAGTGACATTTTTCACACCTGCGACATTGAGACTGTGACATAGCGGTGTGATATTCACTGGGCCTCACACAATCCAACAGTGTCCACAAGTGTGTTCAGAAATTCTACATCTCCCCTGTCCTATAGTGACATTTTTCACACCTGTGACATTGAGACTGTGACATAGCGGTGTGATATTCACTGGGCCTCACACAATCCAACAGTGTCCACAAGTGTGTTCAGAAATTCTACATCTCCCCTGTCCTATAGTGACATTTTTCACACCTACGACATTGAACCTGTAACATAGCGGTGTGATATTCACTGGGCCTCACACAATCCAACAGTGTCCACAAGTGTGTTCAGAAATTCTACATCTCCCCTGTCCTATAGTGACATTTTTCACACCTACGACATTGAGCCTGAGACATAGCGGTGTGATATTCACTGGGCCTCACACAATCCAACAGTGTCCACAAGTGTGTTCAGAAATTCTACATCTCCCCTGTCCTATAGTGACATTTTTCACACCTGCGACATTGAGCCTGTGACATAGTGGTGTGATATTCACTGGGCCTCACACAATCCAACAGTGTCCACAAGTGTGTTCAGAAATTCTACATCTCCCCTGTCCTATAGTGACATTTTTCACACCTGCGACATTGAGCCTGTGACATAGCGGTGTGATATTCACTGGGCCTCACACATTCCAACAGTGTCCACAAGTGTGTTCAGAAATTCTACATCTCCCCTGTCCTTTAGTGACATTTTTCACACCTGCGACATTGAGCCTGTGACATAGTGGTGTGATATTCACTGGGCCTCACACAATCCAACAGTGTCCACAAGTGTGTTCAGAAATTCTACATCTCCCCCTATAGTGACATTTTTCACACCTGCGACATTGAGACTGTGACATAGCGGTGTGATATTCACTGGGCCTCACACAATCCAACAGTGTCCACAAGTGTGTTCAGAAATTCTACATCTCCCCTGTCCTATAGTGACATTTTTCACACCTGCGACATTGAGACTGTGACATAGCGGTGTGATATACACTGGGCCTCACACAATCCAACAGTGTCCACAAGTGTGTTCAGAAATTCTACATCTCCCCTGACCTATATACACCTTGTACCTTGTTTTACATTACTACATAGTTTGTGGGATTTTGTGTACATTTTTACCAAAAATGAGGAAGGCTGGTGGAAGAGGCCGGGGAATTGGGCGGGGGTTGCCAGCTGGTAATGATGGTGTTGGTGGTGGAACTGATGGTAGTGGCAAAAGCAAAATAGGACCGAATGCAGGAGGTGTTGAGCCTGCGTCATCGTCTGGCTCCACAAGGCCTCGAAGGCTTAGTTTTCTAGGAGTTGGCAAACCGCTTTTAAAGCCAGAGCTTCAGGAAAAAGTTTTGGCTTACATTGCTGACTCAGCCTCCAGCTCTATCGCCTCCTCATCTGAAGTTGTAAAAAATAAAAGCACTGAGTCGTCATTGGAGGCTCATGTTCATGAACCACACCTTTCCTTTTGTCCTTCACCCCAACCAAGATTGAAGGATGACGCAGGCCATACAACTGATTACTCCATGGAGCTGTTTTCACATACCATGCCTGGGTTATCAAGTGAAAAGGTGAATTACCCAGGCCAAGATGAATCTGACATGGAGTGCACTGATGCACAGCCACTAATAGATGATTCTTCTGGTACATTCAGTCAGAGCACTACATTGTCCTTGCAGTGTATTGAGCCAGATTCTGACCCTGATGAGACTCAGGTGCCCCTTCCCGCATACTATACCACCATACACGGTGACACAGAGGAAGATGCACATGACATTGAAGAGGAGGTGATGGATGACCCAGTTGTTGACCCAGATTGGCATGCATTGGGGGAAGAGGGTGCTGCTTCCAATAGCTCAGATGAGGAGGAGGAGCATCCACAGCAGACATCGACATCGCAACAGCTGTTATCTGGCAGGCCCGGAGCACTCCAAAGACAGGTTCCAAAAATCAAAAGAGTTGCTGGACAGCTTGTCCAGACGGTCAAAATAGCACAGCGTGCTAGGTCGCAAAATGTCTTCCAAAGTAGGAAGAGTGCAGTGTGGCACTTTTTTGAACAAAATCCTCATGATCAGGCCAAGGTTATCTGTAAGAAGTGCGCAAAGACCTTTAGCTGAGGGAAAAATCTGAAAAATTTAAATACCAGTTGCAGGCTTAGACATTTAACCAGCATGCACTTGCAAGCGTGGACACAACACCAAACCTCAAGTACCACATGTGCAACTGATCACAAAGAAGGTAGTCAGCAATGCTACATTGTTTCCCCCACTGTAAGCCCACCGGTTAGCACAGCAGCAAATGTTGAGGTGTCGTTGCAAGGCCAAAGAAGTCAGGGAATCCCACTGTTATATCAACGAAAGACTGAATCTAGGCTGTTGTGAGTTCATTTTCCCCTTCACTACTGAGGCCCGAGGAACTCCCTCTTCTGTTGAAGAAAGGTAGTGAGCCTGATTGTCAAACACCTGGGGCTGATGATGATGACTGGCTGAGTGGAGTTAATGACTGGATATACGGCTGCCGACGCCCTTCTGGCCTGCGGGTGATTTCTCTGTGGACTTATAGGAAACCAGTCTGATTCCTGCTCATCTAAAGCTAAGATTTCTGCTTTGCCTTTTTGCCTTAGTGTTTTGTTTTCCTTGCTTTTTTGGATTCTGCCATTCCCTGCTGGGGTGAGCTGAATCTCCTTTTGCCTGTTGCTCTGTCTTCAGAATATTCCTGAGTACTGACATAGCCTTTTTTGAAGCCTAGCGTCTTCAGGGCCTTTTTTACTGTCAGTTTGTTGGCTCTTATTTTCATAGGGTTTTTTCACGGATTGCAGATAGCAGCCTTCCTGTCCTTTCCTATCTAAGCTAGCTTGGGCCCCATCTTTGCTCAGTCTATCTTTCTGTCTGTGTTTTGTTCTTTCTTCTTGCTTCACCGTCATTATATGTGGGGGGCTGCCTTTTGCTTTGGGGTCTGCTCTGGGGCAGTTTAGATTTCCCTTTCTGTCTTTAGGCTATGTAGTCCTCCGGCTGTGATCGAGGGGCCTAGGGCATCGTAGGAGCCCCCCACGGCTACTGCTAGTTGTGTTGATAGGTTCAGGGGTCTGCAATCCGATAGCTGCCAACTTCTCTGGTTTTCTGGACTTAGCTAGCATTTCTATTTTTGCCTCCTTCGGTGACTCAATCATAACACTAGGCCATCAGAAAGAACACCAACTCCATCACCATCATCAACCCTCTCTCAGTCCGCCCTGTCCACCGCTAGTTCCACCATATGCAGCTCTCAAGTCCAGCTCACCCTCCCAGAGACTATGAGAAGGTCAAGAAAGTACTCAGTCTCTCATCCGCGTACACTGGGTTTGAACGCCCACATTGCTAAACTAATCTCGTTAGAGATGATGCCCTATCGGTTGGTGGAAAGCGCAGCTATCCACTAACTCATGGCCTATGCAGTACCACGCTATCACCTACCCAGTCGCCACTTCTTCTCTCGCAAAGCCATCCCAGCCCTCCACCATCATGTGAAAGACCGCATTGTCCATGCACTCAAGCAGTCAGTGAGTGGAAAGGTGCACCTCACAACAGATGCATGATCCAGTCGGCATGGCGAGGGCCGTTACGTGTCCATCACTGCGCACTGGGTTAATGTGGTGGATGCAGGGTCCACAGGGGACAGCGGTGGTGGGACAGTGCTGCCTAGCCCACGGTATAGGAAACAGTTGGCTGTAGGCGTTCGACCCTCCTCCTCCTCCAGAAGCGAAAGCTCGTCCACAGAGCGCAGTCGTACGAGCACTACATCTGCAGCTGGCACTGTTGCACACGAGGTGTCCCCCTATCGAGCAGCTAGTGGAAAGCGTCAGCAGGCTGTGTTGCAGATGATGTGTTTGGGCGACAGACACACCGCCGATGTGCTGGCCGAGTACTTTCAGCGAGAAACTGAGTCATGGCTGGGCAGTATACATCTTGAGGCAGGCAAGGTAGTTAGTGATAACGGCCGTAATTTTGTGGCAGCCATAGCCCTTTCAAAACTCAGCCACATACCTTGTTTGGCTCATACCTTGAACCTGGTGGTGCAGTGCTTCCTCAACAATTATCCGGAGTTAACAGCCCTGCTCCAGAAGATGCGAAGACTGTGCGCGCACATCCGCCGGTCGCCTGTACACTCCATTCGTATGCAGAAGCTGCAGCGATTGCTCCACCTTCCCAACCACCGCCTCATTATCGACATTGCAACAAGGTGGAACTCCACCCTGCACATGGTTGAGCGGCTGTGCGAACAGAGGCAGGCCATAATGCATTTGTGGGAGGATACACGGCCAGGAACTTTGAGAGCAGACATGGAGTTGACAGGTGTGCAGTGGTCGAAGCTGAAAGACCTCTGTAAAGTCCTTCAGTGTTTTGAGGAATGCACATGGCTGGAAAGCGCAGACAACGCCATCCTAAGCATGAGCATTCCACTTATGTGTCTGCTCATGCAAACTTTGACGCACCTTAAGGAGCAGGCGTCTGCAGCCAATGTTGACGGGGAGGAAGAGGAGGAGGGAATCCTTGATGACATTCAGCCATTGTCTGCTCAAGGACCTCACCTGGATGAGGTGGAGGAAGAAGAGGAGGAGGAGGATGATGATGGGGATGATTACTTAGGGGAGGAGGATGCATCTCATGGGGCAAGTGAAAATGTTGGTGTGGCAAGGTCTGGTACAGGGTTTGTGCGTGACTGGAGGGATGTGGATTTGCCAGAAAGTGCTCCTCCAACCAGCACTCGCAGTGCATCATTGACACCAGGAACATTGGCCCACATGTCAGATTATGCCTTGCAGATCCTAAAAAGGGACCCCCGCATTGCCAAAATGTTGAACGATGACGACTACTGGTTGGCCAGCATCCTGGATCCACGCTATAAAGGCAAATTACAAAACATCATGCCACACGAGAACCTTGACCTAATATTGGCTCATAAACAAGCAACTCTGGTAAACCGGTTGGTTCAGGCATTCCCAGCACACAGCAGCGGTGATGGTTCTCACACGAGCCGTACGGGCCGAGGGCAGCTTGGCAGAGGTGTTCGTGGTGCACACAGCAGAAGTGGCGTTGGAGACAGGGGTTTCATGACAATGTTGTGGACTGATTTTTCAAGTACCACTCGCACAACTGGTAATACTACATAGATGGAAAGTGACAGGAAACAGCTGTTGTCAACTATGGTTACAAACTACTTTTCTTCCCATATCGATGTTCTCCCACACAGGTCATTCCCCTTTGACTATTGGGCCGCTAAACTGGACACCTGGCCTGAATTGGCACAATATGCCTTACAGGAGCTCGCTTGCCCAGCTGCAAGTGTGCTATCGGAAAGAGTCTTCAGTGCAGCTGGATCAATCCTGACAGAAAAAAGGACCCGTCTGTCAACCCAAAATGTGGATGATCTAACCTTCATTAAAATGAACCATGCATGGGTTTCCAAGGATTTTGTCCCACCTTCCCTTGATGACACAGGTTGCCAGAAAAATGGCTTGCTTTGGTCCTCCTCCTATTCCGTGAACTTGACCTATTTCGCCTTTTGCAGCAGCTGAATGTCCCACATCAACATATGCCACTTTGTAAACCGCCCTAACTGAGCTGCCCCTTCCCCCCATGGCCGGGGTCACCACCTAGCGCACGAAACCGTGCGAGTGCCTTTGCCCTGGACAGGTGGGTAGGCCGACTCTTGGGCGCGGGCACTGGCACAGGGTCCCTCATAGTGAAATCAAGTGTCTCTGACGGTGGTGGTGCACACCCGCCGTCAGACACACTGCCGTACTATGAGGGGCCCAGTGCCAGTACCGACGCCCACGAGTGTGCCCCCCTTGCTTGGGCAGGTCCCCAGCATTTGCAATGTTTACCTCTCCCTGCTCCTCTGCTGTGTAGTCTGGGTTGTCAAATCCTTCACTGGGAGTGCCACTACAAATTGATAGAACTGAAAGATGATCGTTTAGATTTAGCTATGCCCTGTCCTGCTGGCCGGGCTCTAGCTCCAGATGATCAATGGCTTCCATTTCTTATGGACGTCGACTCACAATGATATGCAGTAGTGATTTATCATCAGCTTTCACAGTTTTCCTACTCAGACACGTGTGACATTCCGGCGCACATTTTAAAATGTGCCCTCTCATGCCAATCAAATAGAATCGCCTACAGCCTGTGGCTTCTGTCTTTTGCACTCCAAAGTTACGTGACAGATCATGATAGCCAGTGAGCACCATGTTTACATCGCTCCCTGTGATAAAAATTTGATTGAGATACAGTCATGGCCAAAAGTATTGACACCCCTGCAATTCTGTCAGATAATATTCAGTTTCTTCCTGAAAATGATTGCAAACACAAATTCTTTGGTATTATTATCTTCATTTAATTTGTCTTAAATGAAAAAACACAAAAGAGAATGAAGCAAAAAGCAAAACATTGATCATTTCACACAAAACTCCAAAAATGGGCCGGACAAAAGTATTGGCACCCTCAGCCTAATACTTGGTTGCACAACCTTTAGCCAAAATAACTGCGACCAACCGCTTCCGGTAACCATCAATGAGTTTCTTACAATGCTCTGCTGGAATTTTAGACCATTCTTCTTTGGCAAACTACTCCAGGTCCCTGATATTTGAAGGGTGCCTTCTCCAAACTGCCATTTTTAGATCTCTCCACAGGTGTTCTATGGGATTCAGGTCTGGACTCATTGCTGGCCACCTTAGAAGTCTCCAGTGCTTTCTCTCAAACCATTTTCTAGTGCTTTTTGAAGTGTGTTTTGGGTTATTGTCATGCTGGAAGACCTATGACCTCTGAGGTAGACCCAGCTTTCTCACACTGGGCCCTAAATTATGCTGAAAAATTTGTTGGTAGTCTTCTGACTTCATAATGCCATGCACACGGTCAAGCAGTCCAGTGCCAGAGGCAGCAAAGCAACCCCAAAACATCAGGGAACCTCCGCCATGTTTGACTGTAGGGACCGTGTACTTTTCTTTGAATGCCTCTTTTTTCTCCTGTAAACTCTATGTTGATGCTTTTGCCCTAAAAGCTCTACTTTTGTCTCATCTGACCAAAGAACATTCTTCCAAAATGTTTTAGGCTTTTTCAGGTAAGTTTTGGCAAACTCCAGCCTGGCTTTTTTATGTCTCGGGGTAAGAAGTGGAGTCTTCCTGGGTCTCCTACCATACAGTCCCTTTTCATTCAGATGCCGACGGATAGTACGGGTTGACACCGTTGTACCCTCGGACTGCAGGGCAGCTTGAACTTGTTTGGATGTTAGTGGAGGTTCTTTATCCAACATCCGCACAATCTTGCGTTGAAATCTCTTGTCAATTTTTCTTTTCCGGCCACATCTAGGGAGGTTAGCCACAGTGCCATGGGCTTTAAACTTCTTGATGACACTGCGCATGGTAGACACAGGAACATTCAGGTCTTTGGAGATGGATTTGTAGCCTTGAGATTGCTCATGCTTCCTCACAATTTGGTTTCTCAAGTCCTCAGACAGTTCTTTGGTCTTCTTTCTTTTCTCCATGCTCAATGTGGTACACACAAGGACACAGGACAGAGGTTGAGTCAATTTTAATCCATGTCAACTGGCTGCAAGTGTGATTTAGTTATTGCCAACACCTGTTAGGTGCCACAGGTAAGTTACAGGTGCTGTTAATTACACAAATTAGAGAAGCATCACATGATTTTTCGAACAGTGCCAATACTTTTGTCCACCCTCTTTTTTATGTTTGGTGTGGAATTATATCCAATTTGGCTTTAAGACAATTCTTTTTGTGTTTTTTCATTTAAGACAAATTAAATGAAGATAATAATACCAAAGAATTTGTGTTTGCAATCATTTTCAGGAAGAAACTGAGTATTATCTGACAGAATTGCAGGGGTGTCAATACTTTTGACCATGACTGTATGTAACAGTGATGGAATCAACGGAAGTGCGATACAGCAAGACTTTATTCACAAAAAAATGTTTTCACTGTCTCAACACACAAATTAATTGAGGGTCAACATCGCCTATGAGAATTGTGATGGAAGTTTTTCCCGTGAATAGTAATTCCTAGATTTCTGCAATCACTAGCCTTTATGTCAGTAATTGTATGCATCTCATTTCCTATTGCGGAGAGGCTGGACTGTATTACTGAGACAGAAATATATATGAAGATTTAAAATAACACCAAAAGTATATAGTTGTGTACGCCTCAAATGCATTTCCTTTTTTCCACTTTTTAGATTGCTGTGTAATCCATACTGAGAACACGGAGATTTTACATGTTTAAACTATGCTATATATACCTGCTATCCAGTGATAAAGTACCCTTTCTCAACTTTGTACAATCTGGTCAAATCCATACTGGGCCTGAGAACATCTGAGTCTGCCTCCTGATCTATAGACATATTAATATATTTTTAATGTGTAAACTAGGCTACATATATACGTGTTATCCGGTGAAACTGTACCCTTTATCAACCTTCTACAATGTTGTTGAATCCATACTGGGCCTGAGAACGGCTGCCGAGCTGTTAAGCAAGCTACAGCACCTGTGATTTGGACACGTAATTTTTTCAGTAAAAAAATTTTGGAATTGCGGTTGACCTGAACTTACTGGGAAATCATCGTTCATGGGGAATAATCTGAATCCCAGATCCCCATCACTAACAGAGTTCAGCAGGTTATCTGCACCTGTAAGCGACAAAAGCTGGACCTTTCAGTGTAGCGTGCATGCAGCCCTGGACATGTACGGGAATGCTAGACCTGTTATTGCTCGATCTCACGTGCCAGAGCCTCGCTTATCCCTCTAGTAAGCTTGACGCGTACTGCGGGGGCATGCCGGAGTCTCAGTTGTTAACGGAATAAAGCTGAGAAATCGCGTTTAATACTCCGGAGGGACATTTTGAGTACCTGGTGATGCCTTTTGGGCTCACTAATGCCCCTTCTGTCTTCCAGTGCTTCATGAATGATATTTTCCGAGACTTGGTGGATAAATTTTTGATCATCTATCTGGATATTTTGATCTTTTCCAAGGATTGGGACTCTCATGTGGAACATTTTCGGACTGTGTTTCGGATTTTGAGGGAGAATTCCCTGTATGTCAAGGGATCGAAATCCCTTTTTGGTGTACAGAGGATTTCATTTTTGGGATTTATTTTGTCTCCGTCAACTATTGATATGGACCCAGCCAAGGTACAGACCATTTATGATTGGGTTCAGCCCACTTCTTTGAAGGCCCTCCAGAAGTTTTTGGGTTTTGCTAATTTTTATCGTAAATTTATAGCTAATTTTTCTGGTATTGCCAAACCATTGACTGATTTGACTAAGAAGGGTGCTGATGTGCTGAATTGGTCTCCGGAGGCTGTTTCTTCCTTTCAGGAGCTGAAGCGAAGGTTCACTTCTGCTCCGGTTTTGCGGCAACCTGATGTCTCACTCCCGTTTCAGGTAGAGGTGGACGCTTCTGAGATTGGTGCAGGAGCTGTTTTGCCCCAAAAAGATCCTGTAACATCTAAAATGAATCCCTGTGCTTTCTTTTCCCGAAAGTTCTCCCCATCCGAACGTAACTATGATGTGGGGAATCGGGAACTGTTAGCCATGAAATGGGCATTTGAGGAGTGGAGACATTGGTTGGAGGGAGCTAAACATCAAGTCGTGGTCCTTACTGACCACAAGAATTTGATTTACCTGGAGTCGGCCAAACGCTTGAATCCTAGACAGGCTAGGTGGGCCTTGTTTTTCACACGTTTTGATTTTGTGGTCTCTTTTCTTCCGGGCACTAAGAATGTCAAGGCAGACGCCCTCTCTAGGAGTTTCTTTGCTGATTCTCCTGTTGTGACCAAGCCTGCTACCATCTTAGGTGAGGGGGTAGTTCTTTCTGCCATCTCACCCGATTTGAGACGTGCTCTGGAAGAGTTTCAGGAGGACAAACCTGAGCGTTGTCCCATTGGAAAATTGTATGTTCCTGACCAGTTTAGGAAAAGAGTGATGTCTGAAGTTCATTGCTCTGCATTGGCTGGTCATCCAGGTATTTTTGGTACTAGAGATTTGGTGAGTCGGTCTTTTTGGTGGCTCGCCTTGTCTCGTGATGTCAGGAATTTTGTGCAGTCCTGTGGGACTTGCTCTCGGTCTAAACCTTGTTCTCGTTCTAGTGGGTTATTGATGCCTTTGCCGGTGCCCAGGAGGCCGTGGACTCATATTTCAATGGATTTTATCTCCGATATGCCTGTCTCTCAGAGAATGACTGTTATTTGGGTGATTTGTGATAGATTCTCTAAGATGGTCCATCTTGTACAACTCCTTAAGTTGCCATCTTCCTCAGAGTTGGTGCCCTTGTTTTTGCAACAGGTGGTTCGCTTGCACGGGATTCCTGAGAACATTGTATCTGACAGAGGAGTTCAGTTTGTGTCTAGATTTTGGAGGACTTTCTGTTCCAAGCTGGGAATTCAGTTGTCCTTCTCCTCTGTGTTTCACCCTCAGACCAATGGGCAGAAGGAGAGAACAAACAAGACTTTGGAGTCGTTTTTGAGATGTTTTATTTCTGCTGATCAGTATGATTAGGTTTCATTTTTGCCCTTGGCCAAATTTGCTTAAATAATAGAGCTAGTTCTGTCACTTTGATGTCACCTTTTTTTTGTAACTTTGGGTTTCATCCTCGATTCTCTTCAGGGCAGGTGGAGCCTTCTGCCTGCCCAGGTGTTGACACTGTGGTGGAGAGAATGCATCAGATCTGGGACAAAGTGGTGGATAAGTTGTCTCTCTCCCAGGAAAAGGCCCAGCGGTTTTCCAACCGGCATAGGACCATTGGTCCCCAGTTTAAGGTGGGTGATATGGTTTGGTTGTCATCAAAGAATATTGCTATGAAGGTGGCTTCTCCAAAGTTTAAACCTAGATTTATTGGACCTTACAAGATTTTGGAGATTCTTAATCAAGTCTCTTTTCTATTGGCTCTTCCTGTTACATTTAAGATCCATAACGTGTTTCATAAGTCTCTGTTAAAGAGGTTTGTTGAGCCAGTAGTTCCTGTGGTGGCACCAACTGACCCGGTATTGGTTGAAGGTAATGTGGAATATGAGGTTGAGAAGATACTGGATTCTCGCCTGGCTAGACGGAGACTCCAGTATTTGGTTAAATGGAAGGGTTATTGCCAGGAGGATAATTCTTGGGTCCCTGCATCCGATATTCATGCCGACAGATTGGTTCGTGCCTTTCATCGGGCCCATCCTAATCGCCCTGGTGGCGTGGATGAGGGTTTGGTGACCCCTCCTCAAGGGGGAGGTACTGTTGTGAGTTCATTTTCCCCTTCACCGTCGATGTCTGATGAACTCCCTCTTCTGGTGAAGGAAGGTAGTGAGGCTTATTGCCAAACACCTGATCTGGTAGATGTTGACTGGATAACAGGAAATTCTGACTGGATATAAGGCAGCTGACCCCCTTCTGAGTCACTGGTGATTTCTCTGCTGGATTCCTGGAGACCTGTCTGATTCCTGCTTCCCAAAGATACGTTTTTGCTCTGCTATTGAACTTATTAGTTTTGCTTTGTTTACCTTGTTTTTTGGAGTTCAGCCATCCCCGGTCGGGGGTGTGCTGAGTTCCATTTTTGTCTCTGATCAGTTTATCTCTTTGCTCTGTCTTCAAAATTTACCTGAGTGCTGATATATTCTTTTTGAAGTCCTAGCAACTTCAGGGCCTGTTTTTCCTATCAGACGGTTGGGACATTTTTTGGTAGGGTTTTTTACGGATTGCAGACAGCAGCTTTTCTATCCTGTCCTTTTTAGTTATCTTGGGCCCCATCGTTTGCTCAACCTATCTTTCTATCTGTGTTAGTGTTTTCATCTTGCTTCACCGTCATTATATGTTGGGGGCTGCCTATTGCTTTGGGGTCTGCTCTGGGGCAGTTTAGATTTCCCCTTTCTTTCTTTAGGCCTATTTAGTTCTCCGGCTGTGATCGAGGGGTCTAGGGCATCGTAGGAACCCCCCACGGCTACTGTTAGTTGTTGTGGATAGGATCAGTGGTCTGCAATCCGATAACTACCAACCTCTCCGGTTTTCTGGACTTAGCTTGTATTTTTGTTTTTTCCTCCTTCGGTGACTCACTCATAACAGCCTCCTGTCTAACAGATGTTCCTCAGACTTTACTTGTATGGCAGACATCTTTAGCCTTTTCCTTCTGGCTCCCACACGTCGATGCTGGGGCCTCCGAGCCTTAGTTGGGTACAGAGCATTTATAGCTGCTACTTCCCCCGGTTTCTGCTGCAGGAAAGTCACGGTCCCTACAAACTCGGAGACCGGAATCGGGACCATGCGCTCCAGCTAGGAGTGAGCCTTAACTCTGCTCATCCTCCAGCTCCCCTTCTCACGTCCACACACTTCCCCTTCCCTGCACAGAGTGCCCTAACTTACCTCCTCCCGACCAGAGAGAAGCTCCTCAGCAGTCAGGTTCAGAGGTCTCCCTGCTAGCCTGGAGTGGGAAATGTGTTGTGTGTTGGTTTCACTGCTAGAGAGATCCTTCATTGCTCCCAAGCTTGACAACACACTCCCTAGGAGGAAGGTAATGCCACAGTGGCGACCGTACTCTTGGGGACACCACAAGTGCACTGAGGCCCAGCCACTGCTCGATGATGCTGCTGGTACATTGATCCAGACCACTACATTCCCCTCGCACTCTACACTGCCAGAATCTGACCCAGAGGAAACTCAGGTTCCCCTTCCCACATACTATACCACCTTACACGGTGACAAAGAGGAAGGTGCAGATGAAAGTGCAGGTTCCTTGAGCAGGTGGGGGTGGCATACTCATGGGTGATGGCACTGGCACAGGGCACCTCATAGTACGCAAAAGTGTCTCTGCCGGTGGGAGGGCCTAAACAGCCAAGTGCAGTGAGATGGAAGATGGGGACGACAAGGAGTTCAGAGTAGTGCTGGGATTCCCTAGCAAGGATACTTATGTAATTGTTTTCAATGTCGGGACAGCAATTTTTGGGGAGCACTATACTCTGGTGAA
The DNA here is from genome assembly GCF_039654945.1 of Dendrobates tinctorius. Lineage (NCBI taxonomy): Eukaryota > Metazoa > Chordata > Amphibia > Anura > Dendrobatidae > Dendrobates > Dendrobates tinctorius. Next base: position 43,480,448 of record NW_027361676.1, on the reverse strand, counting down.
TGATATATGGGGCCCACCATACACTGGAGCATTCCAAAGGTGGACATCAGACACTGGAGCAGCATTTACAGGGCCCGTTATACACTAGAGCAGTAGAAATGGGGCCCATTATATATGGAGCATTATTTGGGCCCATAAGACAGTGTAGCTTCATCCATTGGGACCAACATATACTATAGCATTATGTGGAGCTCATCATATACGGTTTGAAACATTATATGGGATCATTGATTCCATATGGAGAAATATATGGGCCTCATTACTCTGTATAGCGCACTAAGCGCTGGCCATAATACTGTATGGAGTTATATACTGCCCATTTTTGGAGGTATTGGAGAATTTAAAATGGATATCAGTCATGAGATGTAAGAAGTGAAGTATTTTTCATTGTACTATACTGCTATTTCTCTGCCGTATCGGAGCATCATGAGTTGTGGTATGTGTTAAAGGGGCGCTCTTTGTCCCTGGGCCCATGAAAACCTGGAGCCAGCCCTACCCCCCCACAACTGTAGCCAAATAGCCCCCATTTTTCAGTACGTAACTAGAATTATGAAGTAAATTAAGGTTGACAAGCTTAAGTAATAAGAATTGATGCTTTTGGCATTCAAATGGGCACTGTTGGTGTGTTTCCTGTCCTCCTCTCACTGCCGACTTTAATTCCCCATTGACTTACATTGGGTTTCGTGTTTCGGTCGGACACCCGACTTTTCCCTATAGTCGGCCGATTTTGCTCGACCCGACTTTTGGAAAAGTCGGGTTTCATGAAACGAAACTCGACCCTAAAAAAACAAAAGTCGCTCAACTCTAGTCAACTCCCCATATTTTTTTAATTATTAAAAAAATCTGCATGGGGTACCCACATTTTTGATAACTGGCCTTGCTAAAGCAGACAGCTGTGGGCTGGTATTTTCAGGCTGGTAAGGGGCTATCGATATTGGACCCCAGCCTAAAAACAGCAGGCCCGCAGCCACCCAGAAAAGGTGCATTTATTAGATGCGCCAATTCTGATGCTTTGCCTTGCTCTTCCCACTTGCACTGTAGCGGTGGCAAGTGGGGTTCATATTTGTGAGGTAGATGTCATCTTTGTATTGTCCGGTGACATCAAGCCCACGGTTTAGTAATGGAGAGGCATCTATAAGACACCTATCTATTACTAATCCTATAGTTGTATTGTAAATAAACACACAGCCAAAATACATTCCTTTAAAGGGAATCTGTCACCTGTTTTGGCCGCCATAAGATACGGCCACTGCCTTTCAAGGCTTATCTACAGCACGTTATAATGCTGTAGATAAGCCCCCAGTCCGACCAGATAGATAAGAAAAATAAGTTTTATTATACTCACCGATACTGGAAGTCCCATTCAAGTCAATGGGACAGAAATATCGGAATTAAAAAAAACCTTTTCTTGCCTTGTACATCCTGTTCGGGAGGGGGGAAGAGTGTGGGCGGTGCGTGGGTGGACACTGTGCATGTCTGTATGTGCGGGCGGGGTCTGTGCGGGCCTCTCGGGGGTCTGTGCCGACTGTCGGGGGCCTGTGCCGGCTGCCGGTGGTCTGTAGGGGCCTTTCGGGGGTCTGTGCCGACAGTCAGAGGCCTGTGCCGGCTGCCGGTGGTCTGTACGGGCCTCTCGAGGGTTTGTGCCAACTGTTGGGGGCCTGTGCCGGCTGCCGGTGGTCTGTACGGGCCTCTCGGGGGTCTGTACAGGCCTGTCGGGGGCCTGTGCCGGCTGCCGGTGGTCTGTACAGGCCTCTCGGGGGCCTGTGCCAGCTGTCGGTGGTCTGTGCCGGCTGCCGGGGGCCTGTGCCGGCTGCTGGTGGTCTGTGCGGGCCTCTCGGGGGCCTGTGTCGGCTGTCGGTGGTCTGTGCCAGCTGCTGGGGGCCTGTGCCGGCTGCCGGTGGTCTGTACGGGCCTGCTGGGGGTCTTGTGTGAGTGCAGGCATCGTCCGCTGGGACTACAAGTCCCAGCGGGCGATGCCTGCTACAATGACAGTGATTGACACATTAGCCAATGATGGGACAGTAGTAGTCCCATCATCCGGCTCATGTGTTGAATGTAAAAAAAAAACAAAAACATACTACATGCATACTACATACATACTACATATATACTACATTCATACAACATACATACATACTACATACATGCTACATATATACTACATTCATACAACATACATACATACTACATACTACATACATGCTACATATATACTATATTCATGCAACATACATATATACTACATACATACTACATATATACTACATTCATACAACATACATACATACTACATACTACATACATGCTACATATAAACTACATTCATACAACATACATACATACTACATACTACATACATGCTACATATATACTACATTCATACATGCTACATATATACTACATTCAAACAACATACAGTACATACATACAACATACATGCTATACCTGTATATACTACATTCATACAACATACATACATACTACATACATGCTACATATATGCTACATTCATACAACATACATACATACTACATACATGCTACATATATACTACAGTCATGGCCAAAAGTTTTGAGAATGACACAAATATTATATTTTCACATGATCTACTGGCCTCTGGTTTTTATGTGTGTTTGTCAGATGTTTTTATCACATACAGAAATATAATTGCAATCATATTATGAGTAACAAAAGGTTATATTGACAGTTAGAATGAGTTAATGCAGCAAGTCAATATTTGCAGTGTTGACCCTTCTTCTTTAGGACCTCAGCAAATCTCCCTGGCATGCTCTCAATCAACTTCTGGATCAAATCCTGACTGATAGCAGTCCATTCTTGCAAAATCAATGCTTTTATTTTGTCTGAATTTGAAGGTTTTTGTTTGTCCACCCGTCTCTTGATGATTGACCACAAGTTCTCAATGGGATCAAGGTCTGGGGAGTTTCCTGGCCATGGTCCCAAAATCTCTATGTTTTGTTCCCTGAGCCATTTAGTTATCACCTTTGCTTTATGGCAAGGTGCTCCATCATGTTGAAAAAGGCATTGTTGATCGCCAAACTGCTCTTGGACGGTTGGGAGAAGTTGCTATTGGAGGACATTCTGGTAGCATTCTTTATTCATGGCTGTGTTTTTAGGCAAGACTGAGAGAGAGCCCATTCGCTTGGCTGAAAAGCCACCACACACATGAATGGTTTCAGGATGCTTGACAGTTGGCATGAGACAAGACTGGTGGTAGCGCTCACCTGGTCTTCTCCGAATAAGCTGTTTTCCAGATCTCCCAAACAATCGAAAAGGGGATTCATCAGAGAAAATGACTTTACCCCAGTCCTCAGCAGTCCACTCCCTGTACCTCTTGCAGAATATCAGCCTGTCCATGATGTTTTTTCTGGAGAGAAGTGGCTTCTTTGCTGCCCTCCTTGAGACCAGGCCTTGCTCCAAGAGTCTCTGCCTCACAGTGCGTGCAGATGCACTCACACCTGCCTGCTGCCATTCCTGAGCAAGCTCTGCACTGCTGGTAGCCCGATCCCGCAGCTGAAACACTTTTAAGAGACGGTCCTGGCGCTTGCTGGTCTTTCTTGGGCGCCCTGGAGCCTTTTTGGCAACAAGGGAACCTCTCTACTTGAAGTTCTTGATGATGCGATAGATTGTTGACTGAGGTGCAATCTTTCTAGCTGCGATACTCTTCCCTGTTAGGCCATTTTTGTGCAGTGCAATGATGACTGCACGTGTTTCTTTAGAGATAACCATGGTTAACAGAAGAGAAACAATGATGCCAAGCACCAGCCTCCTTTTAAAGTGTCCAGTGGTGTCATTCTTACTTAATCATGACAGATTGATCTCCAGCCCTGTCCTCATCAACACCCACACCTGTGCTAATGGATCAATCACTGAAATGATGTTAGCTGGTCCTTTTAAGGCAGGGCTGCAATGATGTTGAAATGTGTTTTGGGGGATAAAGTTAATTTGGCATTGCTGTGTGAGAAAGTTCCCATGCAGCTTTTGCCATAAAGTGAGACTAGGGACTATTTTTTTACAGTGGCAGAGGAATACAGTGCGGAAGGATATCTACCTCCCGTCATTGGATTATTGAAGCCCCTAGAGAGCGGTCGCATCAGCTGATGCTGCTGTTCTCCACAGAAAATCGGCGTGGGACCCTCGTGTATTTCTGCTGATCAGGGAGTATATGGCTTGTTTGTTATTTTCATATTTTTTCATAGATGACACTGGCTTCGGGGATCAAAGTGACAAGTGATGGTGAGTATGTACTCTATGTTATATGTACTGTATGTCTATGTATGTATTGTATGAATGTATTGTATGCAGTATGTATGTAGTATGTATGCAGTATGTAGTATGTATGTATGTATGTTGTATGTCTGTAGCATGTTGTATGTATGTAGTATGTATGTTGTATGTACTATGTATTTTTACATTCAACACATTAGCCAGATGATGTGACCACTACTGTCCCATCATTGGCTAATGTGTCAATCACTGTCATTGTAGCAGCCATCGCCCGATGGGACTTGTAAATATAAAATATAAATCTTTACTTAGATTATAAAAAAAATAAGCAAAAAAAGGATTAAAAATATATCAAGCTTATGGAACATGAAGAAACACAGGAGCATGGGAGTAAATCATAAAAAGTAATTATACCAGTATGCACAAATAATATTCCATTATAAGTTCTAATGAAAGATTTTCTTTAGCACTCAAATAAAGCAATCAAGTGATGTGTTAATGCTATCTGAATATGCATGTAGAGGGCTATTCATTCACATTGAAATATAAACTGCATAGTGCAGGTATTCAATGTGGATTAATGAATTGCCGTTGTGAACATCACAGGGTTTTGCAGAGGCAAATGCTCAGAAAGTGACTGGTGCATTAAAAAAGTGATCAGTGCAAATCCTTACAAACTATGTTGTTCAAAATAAACATGAGAATCATGAAGATTGATCAAAGTTTAGAGATGGTACTTAAAAAATGTAACTGTCATGTGCATAACTCCCGGCTGCTCCGTGCTTCTACCCCGACAGCACCATTTCGCTAAAGAGCTTCTTCCAATGGGGGTATACTGTCCTCATACACATTAGCAGGGTGTGCAATGAGACATGTAGCTAAACCCCCTGTCTTCTTTAAGAAAAAGAGGCTGTAAAATTGTAACCTTCTTTTATTGATTGCAGATGTGACAGGAAAGGGTGAAACTATAGGATGCAATAACAGCAGCATTTCAGAATATATAACTGCACAGAGCATAAAATACAGATAGTCTGCAATACACAGTAACATGAGGTAATACATAGTTACCATGAGGTAATACATAGGTACCATGAGGTAATACATAGGTACCATGAGCTGATACATAGGTACCATGATGTAATATATAGGTACCATGAGGTAATATAAAGGTACCATGAGCTGATACATAGGTACCATGCGGTAATACATAGGTACTACGAGGTAATACATAGGTAACATGAGGTAATACATAGGTGATGATTACCTATTTAATACAACAAACATTATAAACACAGGATTATAACACCTAGATAGTGCTTACCAACTATGCTTAGAGCAGGCTGTTTAAGAAGCATGAAGAACACGAATGGTGTAGTTTCTCCTAAGACACATGGAGGAATAATGGCTGCTGTTCCCCTCACAGTGTCATAAACAAGACTATGATGTAACAGGAACAATCCCACAATGCACTGTAAATTAAACTAGAGTCTATGCATTAAACGGCCAGCAGGTGATGCTGTTATCTTACAGTATGAAATATATGAAGGATTAATACACACAAAAATACAATGTCTGTAATAATCGAAAACATAAAAAATGACTAGACCTTCTAGACAGCAATTATATGGCTGGACAGAACAGGGGGCATCTTCCTTTTCACTTGTCATGTGGTGTCCATGTACTGCGCATATTTAATCCATTTTTTTACTCAGCTATTAATCTATTACAAGACCATAAAAATCAGATGCCATACTGATGGTCCGTATGGCATGCAATTTTTTTCCTCGCACTGTCTGATTTCAGAATGAAGTAACAGCATGCTGCAACATTTTCTCATGCTGAATACAGCTACGAAAAACACCACGGATTGCACTAGTCTGATTTATACGAAAGTGTGAGCAAACCCTATTTGACACATCTGCAGGTTCCTCTCAGTGCTTCAGTTTACATCCCACAGGCAATCAGTTTTCCAATACAGCAGAGCTATAGAGCTGCAGCAAAGTGCTTGTAAGAAGACAAAGTTCAGTCCTACCATCCTGTGCTAGTTACATGTCCCACACTGGTAACTCTCTTTTTATTTAAACTTGCTCTGGATGCTGATTCTCAGGAAAATCTATGCCTTGCCCATAGTTCTTAACAACTCACTTACATATTAAGAATATGTGGATTTTTTTGGAATAAGACATCGGATTACAGTTATTGAGATATAATTTTATTCTGCGTCCTATAACCTGCATGCCCATATACAGTAGATGGCTTAGGAGGGTCGATCCTACTGACAGACTCCCTTCAAAGAATATATAAATGTTAAAGCGATTTTTGTATCTACATTTTGTAGTTGCTTTAAATTCCTACAGATTGGTAGTCTTCCCGGACCTGAGACACCAACCGATCACTCAAAAGACAGTTATGAAGTGTACAGCTTAGAAGTCAAGAGTGCACAGCTCCCTATCAAGTGCACAGAGAGGAGTACCAGATTCAGTAGAAAACCTATGACTTACTCCTGCCTCTCAAGCTGCACATTTCTCAAACGCTATAGCTATCTTTTGAGTAACCTTTGGCAGTCTCAGCACCTAGATCTCTACCAATATACAAACATTTAACCCCTTCCCAACAGTTGATGTACTATCCCATCCATGAGCTCTGGGCCTTAATGCCCATAGACGGGATAGTACGTCATCGCGATCAGCTGCACTAACGGGGGGAGCGCAGCTGATCTCAGCCGGGTGTCAGCTAACACCTGGTACTATGTACCAGGAGCAGTCATGGACCGCTACCGGCACATTAACCCCCAGAAAACTGCAATCAAACATGATCGCAGTGTTCCGAGGGCATAGGGATGCATTGTGCAGGGAGGGGGCTCCCTGCGTTCTTTCCTGAGACCCTCAGAACGACTGCAGACCCCCGGATCCAAGATGGCCGCAGGAGCCTTCTGCATCCTGCAGGGAGGTGGTTTCTCAGTGCCTGTTGAGAGCAGGTGCTGAGAAGCCGCCTGCACTGCCTGTCAGATCGCCGATCTGACACAGTGCAGTGCAAAGTGTCAGCTCAGAGAGCTGACACTATATAGTCATTTCTGCCCTGGGAAAATGTAATGAAGTAAAAAATAAATGTGTAAAAATAATTTTTTAAAAATTCCTAAATAAACAAAAAAATATATATATATATTCCCTAAGGCTGGTTTCACATTTCTGGTTGTGTCCGCAGCGTTTCTGCCACATATATCCGCATGCATCGTGTTTTCTTATCTTTTACATTGGGGACGCAGGTACATGCGTTTTTATGCTTTTTGTGCGTTTGACGACTCATGCGTCATTTCGTCATCTGCGGCTGGGAGCAGTAAATGCAACGTGTTGCAATTTTGGAGGCGTCAATTTGCCACCTAGAAACGTATGCAGTTGGTTGCGGAACAAATACGTTGAAACAATGCATTGCAGCCTATGAGAACGCATTAGCTGGCAAGCACACGCGTTTGTTTGCATTTGTGAACGCATGTGTTTTTCCTGAATAAACCTGTCTAGACACTAATTAGCTACCTCCCACACAAACATAGATAAAAAGAGGGAGTGGGCATTGACAGTCCACAACTCTGCAGACTGGGAACAAGAAAATAAGAACCTCTGAACCTGTGAAGAATCTCCACTTTTGACAATGTGAGTATAAAAGCCAGTGTCTGTCTTTTCTTTTTTCTCTCTTTAAATGCACTAATAATTTCTGTCTCTTTTTACTTACAGCATTCATCAGAATTCTACTTCTTTAGAGGAGCGCCCTGGCCCTAAACATACTGGACAGGAAAGTGAAGTGAGTACTCACCTCTACAGATTGGTAAGTATTCTCTGTCACATCTACACTTGTGGCAATATTTTTTTTTTCTTTTTCAGAACATTTCTTCAACTGCAGCAGAGGACAAGCAGGAGCAGCAAGGACAAGTTCGGGTGACAAGGCGGCGTGTAAGTATACTTGACTGATTGTACTCTGTTTATTGTATCCTGAATGTACTATACTTGCCTGTTCATTTCTTCACTTTGCTTATTTCTCTACCTTTTTGGTCTTGACTACTGTTGTTCTTTTTTTCTTGACTTTGCTTATTCTTGACTGTTTTCTGTCTCTGTTGTTTTTTTTCTTTTCCTTTTTTTAATCTCTCCAACATTAATGTCTTTCTTTCTTTTCTAGGTTCCAGAATGGGATGAAGACCTCATTGACAATGACATTCTCATATCCCTGGTCCATGAACGAGTCCTGTTGTGGGACACCCGGATTCCGCAGCACTCGGACAACGTGGCGATCCGGTGACTATGGAATGAGGTGGCCCAAGCGATGATGGATGGATGGGACAACGCCCCGGCATTTCGTAAGTATTGCAATGCTGTGTGATGCAGCAGTGACCTTGGCCGGGATCACACAACTGTGTGTGATGCGAGAACCTCCTGAGAGCTTCTCTCATCACACACAGTTGTGTGATCCTGGCCAAAAGTGCATTTTTTTTTACAGTGCTCAAAGTCAGAACTCGCTGACGTTCAATGAAGGATCACGTCAGCAAGGACCTTCATCAGGAGAGCCAGGTTCCCAGTGGTTCTGGAGCAAGGATCAGAAAATATAAATATCACTGCATGCTGGCATTTTTGAGACCAGTCCTTGCTCAGAGAATGTAAGTATTTTTGTGGTCTATTGGATTGCGTTGTATTGCCAAACCCGTATTTTTCTATTCCACAGGAGTTGGTGTTTTTACTATTGTAAATGTTTGGTACTAATGTTTTTGTTTTCTTTTCACAGCACCTGAAACAGCACCCTTGACCCTGGTTCCGGAGTGGTCCTTCATCAAACAGCCACGGACCCGTCCCAGCCATCCACCAGCAAAGCAGCAAGTGGGCCAGCAACACAGACTGGAGACCAGGAAGCTGGTCCATCAGGTGTTTCCCTGTCCCAGGTCTCTGCCATTTCTTTTTTGGCGCATCCCTGACAGTGGCAGAAGGCCTCAGACAGGACACTCAAGCCCGAGTTTTTGCACTTGAGCTCTTTCTTTCATGATGGACTGAAGGTGATGGGAGACAGACTGGATAGTGGCTTCAACCTTATGAAGACACTTATCCAGGATGTCAACCGAAGCTTTGACCAAGTGAAAGCTGACCTCCAGAGGCCAGCACATCATTTTTTCAATCAAATTGAACAGGGCATTTTGGAACACCTTACTCCTGATCTCCAGCTGAATGTCATGCAGGCCTGCAATGGTGCTTACATGCAGGCTATGACGCAGACTCATTATTTTCAGAAGTCAGTGGTGGCATTTCCACCTGTGCCAACACTGACACGCTTGACCTCAATGCCGAGCTCTGCTGCATATCACTGCATGGCCACCACCATTCCAAGCCCTGCTGGACACCACTACAGTGCCACCACCATGCTGAGTGCTGTTGGACAGCCCACCGCCACCACCATGCCAAGTTCTGTTCCTGCTTGGACATCCTCCACCGCCACCAGCATGCAGCAGCATCAGTACCCGAACCTTGGCAGGACATCCTCCACCACCGAAAGCATGCAGCAGCAGCACCCGGACCCTGCCAGGACCTTCACCACCACCAGCATACAGCAGCAGCACCTGGATCTTGACAGGCCGGCCATCAGCACCAGGTCCCATCAGCAGCAGCAGCACCCGAATCCTGGCAGGACGTTCACCACCACCACCAGTGTGCAGCAGCAGCACCCGGACCTTGACAGGCCAGCCATCTGCACCAGGCCCCAGCAGCAGCAGCACCAGGAGCCTGCCAGGCCATCCACCATCACCGAGCTGCAGGAAGACACCACACCATGGCTCCCCAGACACCACTGCAGATCCCAACAAAGGAGAAAAAAAACACGGACTCTCACACTCCCTACCCCCTCACCTCCCAATGTGTCTGTGATGTCAGATTTGTCTCTCCCTTCCAGTGTGTCTCTCCTGTCCCATGCCTCCAGTACCATCCCTGACCTCCCTGACCCCACCATCGTCCCTTCTCCTGCAACCCCTGTGTCGTCTTTACCCAGCAAGGCGTCCCAGCTCAACACTCTAACCCAAGCCGTTGCAGTAAATTTTTTATTTTTGCAAATAAATTTAACTTTTTTTTGCCCCAATACTGTTTGGTTTTTTGTGTATTTCGCCGCCAGCAACACACACCGTGCACCATAAAAACACTGCACCGTACACTTTAAGTATTTGACGCCACATAGTTCCCGGAGTGACACAGTTTAAAAACCGCAGCTTTGCTTCTTGTGTCTGTAATGGAGCTATGAGTTGCCAAAATCTAATATGACTTGTATTTTCTCCAGCATCTCTTCAGTCTGCTTAATCTATGTGACACAGACTGAAGAGACAATGGAGGTAATACAAGGCATATCTATACTCACCTAGCCAACTGTCAGAAATAGTGAATTCAGGATGCACAAAACCCAGCATCCTGAACTCACTATTTCTGAAAAATGATCTGGTGAGTATTGATATACCTTGTATTACCTTCATTGTCTCTTAATAATAATAAATTTTATTTTTATAGCGCCGACATATTCCGCAGCACTTTACATTTCAGAGGGGATTTGTACAGACAATAGACATTACAGCATAACAATAATCACATACAGTAGATTATAACAAATACCAAGAGGAGTGAGGGCCCTGCTCGCAAGCTTACAGTCTATGAGGAAAGAGGTAGACACGAAAGGTGGGTGGTAACAGTTGCCCTGATTGTATGGACCAGCCATAATGTTAAGTGTGTAACAGTACAGACACAGAGGGCTAATGGATGCATAAAGCATGTGGGAACATGATGCTGGGAACCAGGTTATGGTAAAACTTTTGGCTCTGCCACACAGGGATAGGTTAGGTTAATGTGTTGAGGCGATAGGCCAGTCTGAATAAATGCGTTTTCAGGACACGCTTAAAATTGTGGGGATTGGGGACTAATCGTATTGACCTGGGAAGTGCATTCCAAAGAATTGGCGCGGCACGTGTAAAGTCTTGGAGACGGGAGTGGGAGGTTCTGACTATTGAGGATACTAACCTCAGGTCATCAGCAGAACGGAGGGCGCGGGCAGGGTGGTATACTGAAACAAGGGAGGAGATGTAGGGTGGTGCTGAGCCATTGAGGGCTTTGTGGGTGAGGGTAATAAGTTTATACTGAATTCTGGAGTGGATGGGTAGCCAGTGTAATGACTGGCACAAGGTAGAGGCATCGGTGTAACGATTGGTGAGGAATATGATCCTGGCTGCAGCATTCAAGACAGATTGGAGAGGGGAGAGTTTGGTAAGAGGGAGACCGATTAGAAGAGAGTTACAATAGTCGAGACGAGAATGAATAAGAGAAACAGTAAGAGTTTTTGCAGAGTCAAAAGTAAGAAAAGGTCGAATTCTAGAAATGTTTTTGAGGTGCAGATGACAAGAGCGAGCCAGTGATCGAATGTGGGGGGCAAAGGAAAGCTCGGAATCAAGTATGACCCCAAGACAGCGGGCATGTTGCTGGGGAGTAATAGTGGAACCACACACGGAAATGGCAATGTCGGGTGTAGGTACATTAGTAGCGGGAGGAAACACAAGGAGTTCAGTCTTTGACAGGTTCAGTTTCAGATATAGTGAGGACATGATATTAGACACAGCGTTTAGACAATCGCCAGTGTTTTCTAGAAAGGCTGTCGTGATGTCAGGAGAAGAAGCGTATAATTGGGTGTCATCAGCATAGAGATGGTACTGGAAACCAAATCTACTGATTGTTTGACCAATAGGGGCAGTGTACAAGGAGAAGAGGAGGGGGCCTAGAACCGATCCTTGAGGAACCCCAACAGTAAGGGGAAGGTGAGAGGAGGAGGAACCGGCAAAAGAAACAGTAAAGGAGCAGTCGGAGAGATAGGAGGAGAACCAGGAGAGAACGGTGTCCTTGAGGCCAATGGAATGGAGCATAGTGAGGAGGAGCTGATGATCCACAGTGTCGAATGCTGCAGAGAGATCCAAGAGAATTAGCATGGAGTAATGACCATTTGATTTAGCTGTTAGCAGATCATTAGAGACTTTAGTGAGGGCAGTTTCAGTGGAGTGTAAAGAGCGGAAACCGGATTGGAGAGGGTCGAGAACAGAATTTTCTGAGAGATAGCGGATAAGACGGAAGTGGACCAGGCGTTCCAGGAGTTTAGAGATGAAGGGAAGATTAGAGACAGGTCTATAGTTAGCGGCACAGTTTTGGTCGAGGGATGGTTTTTTAAGTAGTGGATGTATGATGGCATGCTTAAATGAGGAGGGAAAAATACCAGAAGAGAGAGAGAGGTTAAATATTTTAGTTAGGTGAGGGGTGACAGCAGGGGAAAGGGACTGGAGGAGATGTGACGGAAATGGGTCACTGGTGCAAGTAGTTGGGCGAGAAGATGCAAGGAGCCTGCTTACTTCTTCTTCTGTGACTGGTTCAAAATCAGAGAGTGAGTTAGATGCAGTGGGGGAGGGAGGACAGTGCATGGTATGAGGGGATTTGGAGATAATTTCCTGTCGGATCTGGTCAATTTTTTCTTTGAAGTAATTGGCCAGATCGTCAGCTCGAAGCTCCGTGGTTGGGGCCTGTACTATTGGATTGAGTAGAGAATGAAAAGTGTCAAAGAGACGTTTCGGGTTATTGGACAGTGAGATGATGAGGGTGTTGAAATAGGTTTGTTTGGAGAGGTGAAGGGCAGTGTTGTATGTTCTAAGCATAAACTTAAAATGGATGAAATCTTCGTGTAGATTGGATTTTCTCCACAGACGTTCGGTGCACCTGGAGCACCTCTTCAGTCTGCGTATCTATTTCACACAGACTGAAGAGACGATGGGGGTCATACAAGGCATATCTATACTCACCTGAACACATGTCAGAAATAGTGAATTCATGATGCTGGGTTTTGTGCATCATGATCTCAGTATTTCTGACACATGGCCTGGTGAGTATAGATAAGCTTTGCATTATACCTCCTGTTATGAATGGGTCACCGAGGAGAAAAAGGCAAAACAATCTAAGTCACAGAAAACCAGAGAGGCTGGTAACTATGCAGATTGCAGATCCCTGATCTTACCACAAAACTAGCAGTAGCCGTGGAGCGTGCCTACGATGTTCCTAGATGCCTTGTCACGGCCGGAGGACTAAATAAGCCTAAAGCAAGAAAAGGGAAAACTAACTACCCCAGAGCAGACCTCAAAGGAATAGATAGCCCCCACACATGTATTGACGGTGAAACAAGATGAAGGCACAAACACAGGCAGGAAAATAGGCTGAGCAAATGATGGGGCCCAAACTAACTAGACAGGAAAGGAAAGGAGAGACATTGTCTGCAACCTGCAAAAAACCCTACAAAAATCATGTCCAACACTTCTGATAGCAAAATTAACCCTGAAGTCTCTAGACTTCTCCCACTATATCAGCACTCTAAAATATTCTGAGACAGAGCAAAAAGAGACCGAACTAGTAAGGGACAAAAAGCCAATTGGCAAAATACTGATAAATAAGAGTGGAAATTCAGCACAGCCCCCAGTAGGGGCTGGCTGACCACACAAAAAAACTGAATAGACCAACAAAATCAAGTGTGAACATTAGCAAAAAAACTTAGCTTTAGATGACTGGAACAGAGCTGAAAACCAAGAGCTGACAAGCCAGAAGGAATCACCAGCAGCTGAAGAGGGCATCGGCTGTCTTAAGTCCAATCTGAGACTCCTGAGATCCAATCGTCATCCTCATTCTCAGGTGGCAGATCTCCACCGATCAAATCAGCCTCTCTACCTCCTGTTACCACTAGAGGGAGTCTGGAAGGAGAACTCACAACTGGTGAACCAGAGAGTGAACTCACAACAACCTCCATCGTCTCTTCAGTCTGCGTCCAATAGATACTACAGAAGAGACGCAGGCTGTAAGAACATCAACTACCATACTACTGACATCATAAGTGGTTTTGAGAGGAAAGACATACAAGTACAGGTATCAAAACACATTGTTTATTAGCAACAATCATTAGGAACGTTTTAAACATGACTGGTACAGACCCAGACCCAACAAAACATTTTACACCATATCATCTTGCCATGCCACATGTCCGATGTCAGAAACAAAGTAGGCAGCAAATTGGTCCCTCATGTGGGCAACTCAACTGTTGACCGCAGAGGGTGATGCTGGTAATCTGGCAATGGTTTTGCAACTGGTTCATCCAGTTCAATGTTGGATCACTCCTTAGCCATTATGTAATTGTGGAGAACCACACAAGCTTTGACAACCTCATCGACTGTCTCCATTTTTAGATTAATGGCTGTCCCAAGAATGCACCATTTTGAGACAAGAATCCCAAAGGTACACTCATCAGTTCTTCGGGTCCTGGTCAGTCTGTAGTTAAAATCCTTTTAGTGTGGCTCAAGTCCCGACTGGAATATGGCTTCAGAAGGTTTTCACACATCTGAAAGGCCTCATTCCCAATCATAACAAATGGCATCGGTGGGCCTTGAGTGTTGGGGAGAGGTCGTGGCAGGGGGAAATTAAAATTCTTTCCATACAAGCATCGGCCCATATCAAAGTTTTAAAAGTCTGGGAGTCATTGCCACGGCCAAAAGCTTCAATGTCCACGGCTATAAAGCGACAGTCCGCATCAGCTATTTCCAAGAGCACTACAGAAAAATATTTCTTGTAGTTAAAGTACTCCGATCCAGATCTGGTGGGTTTGGTAATCCATATGTGCTTTCCATCCACTGCTCCCAAACAGTTGGGGAAATTACACACTTGCCAGAAATTTTTGGCAGTTTCAAGCCACATTTCTGCGGTGGGTAGGGGGATAAATTCTGTTATGAATGAGTCACCGTAGGAGGCAAAAACAGAAATACTAGCTAAGTCCAGAAAACCAGAGAAGTTGGCAGCTATCGGATTGCAGACCCCTGAACCTAACAACAACAACTAGCAGTAGCCGTGGGGGGTTCCTACGGTGCCCTAGACCCCTCGATCACAGCCGGAGAACTACATAGCCTAAAGACAGAAAGGGAAATCTAAACTGCCCCAGAGAAGACCCCAAAGCAATAGGCAGCCCCCAACATATAATGACGGTGAAGCAAGATGAAAAAACACTCACACAGATAGAAAGATAGGCTGAGCAAATGATGGGGCCCAAGCTAACTAAATAGGACAGAATAGAAAAGCTGCTGTCTGCAATCCGCCAAAACCCTCTCAAAAACAAGAGCCTACAGACTGATAGGGAAGAAAGCCCTGAAGACGCTAGGCTTCAAAAAGACTATATCAGTACTCAGGTATTTTCTGAAGACAGAGCAAAAAGGAATTCAGCTTACCCAGCAGGGGAAGGCAGAAATCCAGAAAAACAAGGCAAAGCAAAACCAAAACACAAATGCAAAAAACAGCAGAAAACTTAGCTTTTGAGGAGCAGGAATCAGACTGGTCTCCTAGAATCCCACAGAGAAATCACCCACAAGGCAGAAGGGTGTCGGCTGCCTTATATCCAGTCAGCAATTCCAGTCACCCAGTCATCATCATTCTGCTCAGGTGCTTTGTAATCAGCCTCACTACCTTCCTTCACCAGAAGAGGGAGTTCATCAGACCTCAATGGTGAAGGGGAAAATGAACTCACAACAGTACCTCCCCCTTGAGGAGGGGTCACCGAACCCTCATTCACGCCACCAGGGCGATCAGGGTGAGCCCGATGAAAGGCACGCACCAATCTTTTGGCATGAATATCAGAGGCAGAGACCCAGGAATTATCCATCTGACCATAACCCTTCCACTTAACCAAATACTGGAGTCTCCGTCTAGCCAGACGGGAATCCAGTATCTTCTCTACCTCATATTCCATGTTACCTTCAACTAATACAGGGTCCGGAGGTGCCACCCCAGGAACAACTGGTTCAACAAACCTCTTCAACAAGGACTTATGAAACACATTATGAATTTTAAATGTGACAGGAAGAGCCAAATGAAGAGACCGGATTAATAATCTCCAAAATCTTGTAAGGTCCAATAAATCTAGGCTTAAACTTAGGAGAAGCCACCTTCATAGCGATATTTTTTGATGATAACCAAACCATATCACCAACCTTAAACTGGGGACCAATGGTCCTATGTCAGTTGGAAAACCACTGGGCCTTTTCCTGGAAGAGAGATAACTTATCCACCACTTGGTCCCAGATCTGGTGCATTCTCTCCACCACAGTGTCAACACCTGGGCAGACAGAATGCTCAACCTGCCCTGAAGAAAATCGAGGATGAAACCCAAAGTTACAAAAAAAAGGTGACATCAAAGTGGCAGAACAAGCTCTATTATTTAAAGCAAATTCGGCCAAGGGCAAAAATGAAACCCAATCATCCTGATCAGCGGAAATAAAACATCTCAAATATGACTCCAAGGTCTGGTTTGTTCTCTCCATTTGCCCATTGGTCTCAGGGTGAAAAGCAGAGGAGAAGGACATCTGAATTCCCAGCTTGGAACAGAAAGTCCTCCAAAATCTAGACTCAAACTGAACTCCTCTGTCAGATACAATGTTCTCAGGAATCCCGTGCAAGCGAACCACCTGTTGCAAAAACAGGGGCACCAACTCAGAGGAAGATGGCAACTTAGGGAGTGGTACAAGATGAACCATCTTAGAGAACCTATCACAAATCACCCAAATAACAGTCATTCTCTGAAAGACAGGCATATCAGAGATGAAATCCATTGAAATATGGGTCCATGGCCTCCTGGGGACCGGCAAAGGCATCAACAACCCACTGGAGCGAGAACAAGGTTTAGACCGGGAGCAAGTCCCACAGGACTGCACAAAATTCCTGAAATCACGAGACAAGGCGGGCCACCAAAAAGACCGACTCACCAGATCTCTAGTACCAAAAATACCTGGATTACCAGCCAATGCAGAGCAATGAACTTCAGACATCACTCTCTTCTTCCACTGGTCAGGAACATACAACTTTCCACTGGGACAACGCTCAGGTTTTTCCTCCTGGAACTCTTCCAGAGCACGTCTCAAATCGGGAGAGATGGCAGAAAGAACTACCCCTTCGCCTAAGATGGTAGCAGGCTTGGTCACCACAGGAGAATCAGCAAAGAAGCTCCTAGAGAGGGGGTCTGCCTTGACATTCTTAGTGCCAGGAAGAAAAGAGACCACAAAATCAAAACGTGTAAAAAACAAGGCCCACCTAGCCTGTCTAGGGTTCAAGCGTTTGGCCGACTCCAGGTAAATCAAATTCTTGTGGTCGGTGAGGACCACGACTTGATGTTTAGCTCCCTCCAACCAATGTCTCCACTCCTCAAATGCCCAATTCATGGCTAACAGTTCCCGATTCCCCACATCATAGTTACGCTCAGATGGAGAAAACTTTCGGGAAAAGAAAGCACAGGGAATCATTTTAGATGTTACAGGATCCTTTTGGGACAAAACAGCTCCTGCACCAATCTCAGAAGCATCCACCTCTACCTGGAACGGGAGTGAGACATAAGGTTGCCGCAAAACCAGGGCAGAAGTGAATCTTTGCTTCAGCTCCTGAAAGGAAGAAACAGCCTCCGGAAACCAATTCAACACATCAGCACCCTTCTTAGTCAGATCAGTCAATGGCTTGGCAATACTGGAAAATTTTGCTATAAATTTCCGAAAAAAATTAGCAAAACCCAAAAACTTCTGGAGGGCCTTCAAAGAAGTGGGCTGAACCCAATCATAAATGGCCTGTACCTTGGCCGGGTCCATTTCAATAGTTGACGGAGACAAAATGAATCCAAAAAATGAAATCCTCTGTACCCCAAAAAGGCATTTTGATCCTTTGACATACAGGGAATTCTCCCTCAAGATCCGGAACACAGTCCGAACATGTTCCACATGAGAATCCCAATGCTTGGAGAAGATCAAAATATCATCCGGATAGATAATCAAAAATTTATCCACAAAGTCCCGGAAAATGTCGTTCATGAAGCACTGGAAGACAGAAGGGGCATTAGTGAGCCCAAACGGCATCACCAGGTACTCAAAATGTCCCTCCGGAGTATTAAACGCCGTCTTCCATTCATCCCCATGCTTAATGCGGATAAGATTAAACGCCCCCCTGAGGTCAAGCTTGGTAAACCAGCAAGCACCTTTAACTCTGGAGAATAGATCCGAAATCAGGGGTAACGGATACTGATATTTAATAGTAATTTTGTTGAGAGCACGATAATCAATACAAGGCCTTCATGAACCATCCTTTTTGGCCACGAAAAAAACCAGCACCTAAGGGTGAAGAGGATGGTCTAATATGACCCTTCTCCAATGCCTCCTTAATATAGGATCGCATAGCCTCGTGCTCGGGTACAGATAAATTGAAGAGCCGACCCTTGGGAAATTTGCACCCCGGGCTCAGTTCAATTGCACAGTCATAACTCCTATGAGGAGGCAAAGACGCAGACTCATTCTCACTAAATACATCATAAAAGTCCGCCAAATAGTCAGGAACATCATGCGACTGAGGAGAGTTGGAAAAAATCGGAGCCTCACTAAGGGCACACCGACAACCCCAACTCACCACAGACACAGATTTCCAATCCAAAACTGGATTATGAATTTGCAACCAGGGAACCCCAGAACAATGGTATCATGCAAATTATGCAACACCAAAAATCTGCAATTTTCTTGATGGTCTGGGGCGACCCGCATTACCACCTGGGTCCAAAACTGAGGTTTATTTTTCGCCAAAGGAGTAGCATCAATCCCCCTCAAAGGGATAGGCGTCCGCAGAGGTGTCATCGGAAATCCACAACGTTTA
This sequence comes from Dendrobates tinctorius, assembly GCF_039654945.1. Lineage (NCBI taxonomy): Eukaryota > Metazoa > Chordata > Amphibia > Anura > Dendrobatidae > Dendrobates > Dendrobates tinctorius. Next base: position 43,461,459 of record NW_027361676.1, on the reverse strand, counting down.
GCAAAATCCAAGTCCATTAGGTTCAGGGCTGCTCCCAAATCCACAAAAGCCTTGGCGGAAAATGTGGACAGGGAGCAGATCAGAGTAATTGCCAGAAGAAACTTAGGTTGAACACCACCCACAGAAAACATGTGTGCAAAACTTTTCTCTCGTTTAGGACAGACAGAAATAATATGCGAGGCATCGCCACAAAAAAAACACAGCTTATTACGCCTTCTGAACTCCTGACATTGCTCCCTGGACAAAACTCTATCACATTGCATAGGTTCAGACACTTGTTCAACAGGTGGCAACACCTCTCGTGCAGTCCTGCGTTCACGTAAATGCCGATCAACCTGAATGACTAATGACATAGAATCGTCAAGACCAGAGGGAACAGGAAATCCCACCATAGTATCTTTTACGGCTTCTGACAAACCCTTCCGAAAAAGAGCTGCCAAGGCATTATCATTCCAGGTAGTAAGGACCGCCCACTTTCGGAATTTTTGACAGTACAATTCTGCAGAATCTCGACCCTGGCTCAATGCCAACAGGGTCTTTTCAGCCTGATCAATAGCATTAGGTTCGTCATACAACAACCCCAAAGCTTGAAAAAATGCGTTCACATTAGACAGAATAGGATCATCTGGTTTCAAAGAAAACGCCCAATCCGGGGAATCGCCACGCAGCAAAGAGATGACAATTTTAACCTGCTGCGTGGAGCTCCCTGACGAGTTAGGCTTCAAGGCAAAAAATAATTTCCAATTATTTTTGAAATTCAAAAATTTAGACCGATCCCCAAAAAACACATCAGGAGTAGGGATCTTTGGTTCAGCAGCATGTGAATGAGCAAGGTAGGTGGAAATTCCCCGCACTTCCGCAGCGAGCTGCTCCACACGATCAGACAATTGCTTTATCTCCATTGAGAGAAAAAAAAATTCCCCCTACGGCCTCAGAGATATAGAGGAAAAAATATACACACTTTTTTTTCTTTTTTTTTACAATTCTTTCCTGCTATTGAGTACCCTAGGATCTGCGGTATGGCGGGTGATTCTGTTATGAATTAGTCACCATAGGAGGCAAAAACAGAAATACTAGCTGAGTCTAGAAAACCAGAGAAGTTGGCAGCTATCGGATTGCAGACCCCTGAACCTAACAACAACAACTAGCAGTAGCCGTGGGGGGTTCCTACGGTGCCCTAGACCCCTCGATCACAGCCGGAGAACTACATAGCCTAAAGACAGAAAGGGAAATCTAAACTGCCCCAGAGAAGACCCTAAAGCAATAGGCAGCCCCCAACATATAATGACGGTGAAGCAAGATGAAAAAACACTCACACAGATAGAAAGATAGGCTGAGCAAATGATGGGGCCCAAGCTAACTAAATAGGACAGAATAGAAAAGCTGCTGTCTCCAATCTGCCAAAACCCTCTCAAAAACAAGAGCCAACAGACTGATAGGGAAGAAAGCCCTGAAGACGCTAGGCTTCAAAAAGACTATATCAGTACTCAGGTATTTTCTGAAGACAGAGCAAAAAGGAATTCAGCTCACCCAGCAGGGGAAGGCAGAAATCCAGAAAAACAAGGCAAAACAAAACCAAAACACAAATGCAAAAAACAGAGCAGAAAACTTAGCTTTTGAGGAGCAGGAATCAGACTGGTCTCCTAGAATCCCTCAGAGAAATCACCCGCAAGGCAGAAGGGTGTCGGCTGCCTTATATTCAGTCAGCAATTCCAGTCACCCAATCATCATCATTCTGCTCAGGTGCTTTGTAATCAGCCTCACTACCTTCCTTCACCAGAAGAGGGAGTTCATCAGACCTCAATGGTGAAGGGGAAAATGAACTCACAACAAAATTCATACTGGGGAACGTTCCTCAAAGCCCGGCAGGTGTCCTCAACAATTCCAGACAGGGTGGAAATTCCTAGCCGGTACTGAAAATGGAGCCATGATAAGGTCTCTCCGGTAGCCAGGAATCTGCCAAACAGAGAAAGAAAAAAATTAAGAAGCTAAACAGATAAAGGAGCAAAAAAATAATACAAGGCAGAACAATAATAATTATGACAGGCTTTTGTTTAGAATTATTAAGTACCTTAATGTGACCAGGAGACATTCCTCTGCAGGAATTGCTCTACAGAGCTGGGTGTCCTGTCTCCAGATGGCTCCTTGGACATGACACAGCAAATCCCAGAAGGTCTCTTGAGACATCCTGGTATATTCCGGAAATTTCGCCGGTTTGGCATTGAGCTCGCTGTATAGGGTGTGGTAGGCTCCACGGCTCTCCCGGACATCAATAATGGGGTGTCTCCAATAACGCTGATGCCGTCTTCTCCGTCTTTCTCAATTTCTTTATTGCTCACAAGCAAATGCATAGGCAAGAAACAGCTTTATACTTAAATCCAGGTTGAAATAAAAGCTCCCAATGCGAAGATCCATCATGACTAGTGTTGAGCATTCCGATACCGCAAGTAACGGATATTGGCCGATATTAGCTGTATCGGAATTCCGATACTTAGTTCCGATACTTTTTTCAGATCGAATACCGGAATCGGAAGTTCCCATAATGCTAGGAGCCCGCTCGATTTGATTCACCCAGTGGGGATCCTCAGAAGTGTGAGCACATCCTGTTAGGCATGTAGGCATGTTAACTACTGGCATGGCTGTGATTGGCTGCTGAAATGATGTCATGATGCAATATAAAAACCGCAGCAGCTGCCATTTCGGGTTCACTCTGCTGTGAATTCAGTTAGGGACAGGCTGCCGTTGAAGACTGTGAGGGACAGTTAGAAATAGTGATCATCAAACATATCTATTGCTCTACCCAGGCTACATAATCCACCACTGTAGCATTTTTTTAGCCCAGCAGCGCTGTTTTAATAGCTGTCTGCAAGGGCTGTGTGAGTGCAGACCCACGCTGTGTAGTGTGTCCTGCAGGCACGTCTGCTTGTAGGCCGCCCAGCGTGTGTCTCTGCCTCATACACATTTTTCTTTTATTGCTGCTTTTTTTTTCTCCTGTATAGTGTGCTTCCATACGTATCCATATACGTTGGTTGCAAACACTAAAGGAGTGGACAGTGGAGCCTTTCAGCAGCCTTTCAGTGCTATAGCCCATTTCTCTGCACTGTTTTTGGCTTTCTGATAGGTCTCTCTGTGTGTGAGTGCAGCTCACGTTGCAGTGTATTCTACAGCCACCGCTGGTTGTAGTCCGCTCAGCATGCGTCACTGCCTCATACATAGTCCTTTTTTTGCAGCTAATTTGTCCAGATTTTTTCTCCTATATTAGTGTGCTTCCATCCGCATCCATTGTCATTGGTTGGTTGCAAACACTATATAGGATTAGATAGAGGAGCCTTTTTGCTGGCTTGTGCACTTCAGGGCCAGCCAGACTGGTATCACCCTATTTTTTGGAGCCTCATCAATTGCATTGTAGGTTAGCTTCCTGCATTGTAATCGCTCCAAAAAGTTTGTGATACTATAGCTTTCAAACTTTGGTCACATCCTTTTATTTTTCCCCCCCAAAAAAAAAGGAAATAAAGTTCACCAAACACTCCACTTTAGAGTTGTGTAGGCCACATTAGATCATATTAAAGAGTAGTACACACACTCTTAGCAAAATTAGTGTTTCTTATACTGGTTAGCAGGTGTTCAGGAATAAGAACACTAAGCCCCCCCTTTTTTACTTTTCTGCCTATCTTTATCAGTCTACCAAGATGAAGAAGGCAGGGAGTAAGGCACGTGGTCGTGGGCATGGAGTTTCAGCAGGGAGAGGACGGGGGGATTCAGCAGGGAGAGGACGTGGGGATTCGGTGTCTGCTGCGGCCACCAGTGACCCGGCATCCCCCACTTTTACCAGGCAACAGTCCTTCATGCGCAGCTTTGTAGGACCTCGCCGTACCCCACTGCTGCGTGACGAACAAATTGAAGCCGTTGTCGGATGGATGGCAGCTAACGCATCCACTTCAATGACTTCCGCATCCTCTCAGGGCCAGAGCACTGAAGAGCAACCATCTGTCTCTTCACAACCTGCCAAATTGCCCAGGCAGTCTGAGAGCCCTGGACAGGAGCCATCTCAATCTTTACTTCTGTTCTCAGAATCTGTTGGCTTGGAAAGAGATGGCCAGCCAAGCAGCATTCTAGGACGTGAAGAAGAGGGAGTATGCAGTGATGCGCAACTGCTTTGTCCCTCTGAATCTGAAGAGGCAGGAGGGCCAGTGCCTATTGTCAGCACACCTCAGTACTCATCTGATGATGATGAGACTCAGTTGCCAATTTCTGGTGCGTACGGTGCTGGCGAGACAACCCAGGACCAGCCGGTGCTTGAAGAGGGGAGTGGAGATGATGAGGTCCTTGACCCATCATGGCGTCAGCCACAGGAAGGTGGAGGGAGCAGCTCTGAGGAAGAGATTCTCCGAACGGCCAAAAGAGGAGGGAGAGGGCGGGGGCAGACTTGGTTGCCTGTAGCCTCCACTTTGGCACCTGTGAGGAGCAATCCTCTTCCAAAACACAAAACGGGCGCTCCCAGGACTTGCAGTGCGTGGTCTTTTTTTGACACAGTTGCAGATGACATTTGCTTTGTCAAATGCAAGCTGTGTCATCAGAAAGTTAAACGAGGGAAAAATGTGACCAACCTCAATACCACAAATATGTGGAAACATGTGCGTACCAAGCACGAGATGGAGTTACACAGACACACTGAAGATGTAGGCCAACCTTCAGCAGCACCTACCACCTCTTCAGCTCGTGTTGGGGCCTCTTCCTCCAGCTCACTCACTGCTGGTTCGGCTTCCTCACTGGAACGCCATGGAAGAACCTCTGCCACTGTTGTCCAGAGACCCAGTGAAATTCCACCCACTGAACCACGTTCTCAGTCATCAGCACACTCCCAGGCCACTCACCAGCAATCGGTAGCACAAGCATGGGAGAAAAAGCGGCCATACTCGGCAAACCATCCCCGAGCACTGGCTCTGAATGCCGGCATTGCCAAACTACTGGCCCTTGAGATGCTGTCATTCAGGCTGGTGGAGACTGACACCTTCCGGAACTTGATGTCATTGGCAGTTCCACGATACAATGTGCCCAGCCGCTTTTATTTCAGCAGGCAAGCCGTCCCTGCCCTGCAAAAGCATGTGGAGGGAAAAATTAAAAATGCGCTACTAAACGCTGTCAGTAGCAAGGTCCACCTGACCACCGATGCGTGGACCAGTAGCCATGGACTGGGACGATACCTTTCCCTCACTGCCCATTGGGTCAATGTTGTGGAGCCGGGTACAGATCTGGAGAGTGGCTCTGTACGTATTCTGCCAACTCCAAGGATTACAGGAATGCAGTCTGTACATATTGAGTCCTCCTCCTACTCTAGTTCCTCGGAATCAGCACTGCATGAGCCTGTTAGGCCAGATATGAGCACAGGTGTGGCCAAACGGAATCGGAGCCACACAGCACAGGAGCTCTGGAATGCCATCAAGCAGGAGAGCGATGTGTGGTTTGTGCCAGCGAATCTCCAGCCAGGTTTGGTAGTGAGTGACAATGGCCGAAATCTAGTTGCAGCTCTGGGCCTAGGCAACCTCACTCACATACCATGTCTGGCACACGTGCTCAACTTGGTCGCGCAGAGCTTTCTGAGGGACTATCCGGATCTTGATGCACTGCTGCACAAGGTTCGCCTAGAGTGTGCTCACTTGCGGCGTTCCAGCATGGCAAGATCGCGCATTGCATCTCTGCAACGCCGATTCCGCCTGCCAGAACATCGCATCATATGTGACCTCCCCACCAGGTGGAATTCAACGTTACATATGTTGGAGCGGTTGTGTGAGCAGCAGGCAGCACTAATGGAGTACCAGCTGCATCAGGCACAAACAAGTCGCACTGTGCGCCGGACACACTTCACCACCACTGAGTGGGCCACTATGAGGGACATCTGCCAAGTTTTGCGTGCCTTCGATGACTCTACGCGGATGGCCAGTGCAGATGATGCACTAGTCAGCATGACTGTCCCCCTTATCTGTCTGCTTCAAAAAACCTTACAAGCACTAAGTGAGGAGGTTTTTGAAGAGGTCGAGGATGAGGAGGCAGAAATGCCATCTGCTTCTGGCAAGTCTGCGCAACGTGCTTCCACACAAAGGCCCAGGCAGGGGACACTTAGTGAGGAGGATGACGAGGAGTCAATGGAGGAGGAGGAACACATCTCTCCAGAGGAGTGAAGTACACAAGGCTCTAGTAGTCAGTGTGTACAGCGAGGGTGGGGTGATGCTGAGCAGGCTGAGATGCTGCCTCAAGCTGGGGACAGTGTTTCCGGTCCAGTTGGCAGTCTGCAGCACATGGTTGATTTCATGCTGCAGTGCTTGTTAAATGACCGCCGCATCGCCAACATTCTCCACACAGCTGATTATTGGGTGTACACCCTCCTAGATCCTCGCTACCGGGACAACTTACAAAGCCTCATACCACAGTTAAACCGGGAGTGTAAAATGCGGGAGTACCAAGAAACACTTGTGCAGGCCATCATGTTCTCCATTCCCCCCGCAAGTGTTGCTGGAAGTGCTTTTCAAAGCAGCCATGTGGGTAGAGGCAGTGGAGGAAGCTCTGCACAAAGAGGTAGCAGGGGCAGTGCCGCAGGACAAGGCAAGGCCAGTATGGCCCAAATGTGGAAAAGTTTTGTGGGACCGCCACAAACGGCTACACCATCACAGACAGCTCCAGTCAGCAGGAGGCAACGTTTCCGTCAGATGGTGACAGACTACTTGTCTTGCCCTGTTAGTGTACTCCCAGACGGCTCTTCCCCGTTCAAGTTTTGGGTCTCTAAGCTGGATACATGGCCAGAGCTTAGCCAGTATGCATTGGAGTTGCTGGCTTGCCCTGCTGCCAGTGTATTATCGGAACGTGTCTTTAGTGCTGCAGGTGGTGTGGTAACAGACCGTTGCACGCGACTATCCGCCGATAATGTTGACCGGCTTACTTTTGTGAAAATGAACAAGGCCTGGATCTCACCTGAATTTGCCAGTCCTCTTTCAGAATAAATAATTGCCTGGCAACAGGATCCAGGTCTCCTGTTGTGTTCATGTTTCTATGACCTGAACTTTATTTCCTGGGCTACAGCAACGCCCGTTGTTGCTCAGTAGTGCTGTCCACACAGACAAAACACTCGCTCAGGTGTAAGTGGGGTTTGGTAACGTCAGCTGATCCCCTGCTGTGTGTATGGCAAAGTGTCCTGCTCCCTCCAAACTCAAAGTACCTCAGATTTACACCTGGCTCCAAGTAGGTCTCGGCCTACTACCTGATTTTCCCTGGGCTCCGACAACGCCAGTTGGTGCTCAGAAGTGCTTTCCACACAGAAAAAACACTCGTTCATGTGTAAGTGGGGTTCGGTAACGTCTGCTGATCCCCTGCTGTGTGTACGGCAAACTCTCCTGCTGCCTACAACTTCTTACTACCTCTGATTTAATATGTTCTCTGATTTGCCCTCTGTCTCCACTCTGTTTTGAGTATTTCCTCTGGCCTACAACACCGCCTGTTTCTGCTCTCAAGTGCCGTCTGCACAATTAACACTTGTTCCTGTGTTACCTGGGTCCTGTAACATCTGCTCATCTCCAGAGGTGAGTCCGGCAATGTCTCCTGCTTTGTCTACATTCCCACTACTTGTAGTGGAAAAGTGGACAGAGCAGGAGACATTGCCTGACTCACCTCTAGGGAGAAGCTGCTGTTACAGAACCCCAGTAACACAGGACAAGTGTTGGTTGTGCAGACGGCATTTCAGAGCAGCAACTGGCGTGGTTGGAAGCCAGAGGAAATACTCGAAACAGAGTGAAGACAGAGGCCTAATTGGAGTACGTTGACAGTTAGTAGTAGTGTAGAAACAATCTAAAACTGCCACCAAGTAGGCCTCAGCCTACTACCTGATTTTCCCAAGGCTCCGACACCGTCAGTTGGTGCTCAGAAGTAGAGTTGAGCGAAACGGGTCGAAAAAATTCAAAAGTCTCCGACTTTTGGCAAAGTCGGGTTTCATGAAACGAAACCCGACCCTAGGATGAGGTCGGCCACGAGGTCGGCGACTTACGCGCCAAAGTCGCGTTTCAAAAGTTTGTTTTGTGCTCTTTTTCAGCCAATCAGGATCCACGGACACTGTGGGCAACATGATGACATAGGCACGGGTCACCACCATCTTTCAGAAGGGCATGCAAGTGATTGGCTTGCTTTGGTGGGCGTCACAGGGGGTATAAAAGGGCGTGCAAGCCGACCGCCATCTTACTTCTGCCGATCTCAGTATAGCGAGAGGTTGCTGCTGATTCTGTAGGGAGAGCGTTAGGCAGGGAAGAAGACCAAAAAACTGCTTCTGCTGCTAGTGATTTGGCCTGCACAACACACCAGTCACTGTGTGTGCAGTGCAAGGGGAGGCTATATAGTGGTGTATCAGTGGTGTTGGTTGTTGGGCTGCCTTCTAAGGCTTCGTGACAGGCTGGCATTGCTGTTTACCCACTGCTCCGCAAACTGCTTTTTTAAAAGCAATCCAATCTCCCTTATCCTCTAGTCACTTTGGTCACAGCTGTGCCATCGAGCCTGTCACATAGCGCTCAGATATTCATTGGGCCTCAAACTGCTTTTTTAAAAGCAATCCCAATTTTTTTTTTTTGTCCGGCTGAGAAGAAAAAAAAACTGCTTCTGCTGCTGATAGCAATTTGGCCTGCACAACACACCAGTCACTGTGTGTGCAGTGCAAGGGGAGGCTATATTGTGGAGTATCAGTGGTGTTGGTTGTTGGGCTGCCTTTTAAGGCTTCCTGACAGGCTGGCATTGCTGTTTACCCACTGCTCCGCAAACTGCTTTTTTAAAAGCAATCCAATCTCCCTTATCCTCTAGTCACTTAGGTCACAGCTGTGCCATCGAGCCTGTCACATAGCGCTCAGATATCAGTGGGCCTCACACAATCCAAAAGTGTCCAGTGTCCAAAAGTGTGTGCAGAGATTCAAAATCTCACTTATCCTCTAGTCACTTAGGTCACAGCTGTGCCATCGAGCCTGTCACATAGCGCTCAGATATTCATTGGGCCTCACACAATCCAAAAGTGTCCAGTGTCCAAAAGTGTGTGCAGAGATTCAAAATCTCACTTATCCTCTAGTCACTTAGGTCACAGCTGTGCCATCAAGCCTGTCACATAGCGCTCAGATATCAGTGGGCCTCACACAATCCAAAAGTGTCCAGTGTCCAAAAGTGTGTGCAGAGATTCAAAATCTCACTTATCCTCTAGTCACTTAGGTCACAGCTGTGCCATCGAGCCTGTCACATAGTGCTCAGATATCAGTGGGCCTCACACAATCCAAAAGTGTCCAGTGTCCAAAAGTGTGTGCAGAGATTCAAAATCTCACTTATCCTCTAGTCACTTAGGTCACAGCTGTGCCATCGAGCCTGTCACATAGCGCTCAGATATCAGTGGGCCTCACACAATCCAAAAGTGTCCAGTGTCCAAAAGTGTGTGCAGAGATTCAAAATCTCACTTATCCTCTAGTCACTTAGGTCACAGCTGTGCCATCGAGCCTGTCACATAGCGCTCAGATATCAGTGGGCCTCACACAATCCAAAAGTGTCCAGTGTCCAAAAGTGTGTGCAGAGATTCAAAATCTCACTTATCCTCTAGTCACTTAGGTCACAGCTGTGCCATCGAGCCTGTCACATAGCGCTCAGATATCAGTGGGCCTCACACAATCCAAAAGTGTCCAGTGTCCAAAAGTGTGTGCAGAGATTCAAAATCTCACTTATCCTCTAGTCACTTAGGTCACAGCTGTGCCATCGAGCCTGTCACATAGCGCTCAGATATCAGTGGGCCTCACACAATCCAAAAGTGTCCAGTGTCCAAAAGTGTGTGCAGAGATTCAAAATCTCACTTATCCTCTAGTCACTTAGGTCACAGCTGTGCCATCGAGCCTGTCACATAGCGCTCAGATATCAGTGGGCCTCACACAATCCAAAAGTGTCCAGTGTCCAAAAGTGTGTGCAGAGATTCAAAATCTCACTTATCCTCTAGTCACTTAGGTCACAGCTGTGCCATGAAGCCTGTCACATAGCGCTCAGATATCAGTGGGCCTCACACAATCCAAAAGTGTCCAGTGTCCAAAAGTGTGTGCAGAGATTCAAAATCTCACTTATCCTCTAGTCACTTAGGTCACAGCTGTGCCATCGAGCCTGTCACATAGCGCTCAGATATTCATTGGGCCTCACACAATCCAAAAGTGTCCAGTGTCCAAAAGTGTGTGCAGAGATTCAAAATCTCACTTATCCTCTAGTCACTTAGGTCACAGCTGTGCCATCAAGCCTGTCACATAGCGCTCAGATATCAGTGGGCCTCACACAATCCAAAAGTGTCCAGTGTCCAAAAGTGTGTGCAGAGATTCAAAATCTCACTTATCCTCTAGTCACTTAGGTCACAGCTGTGCCATCGAGCCTGTCACATAGCGCTCAGATATCAGTGGGCCTCACACAATCCAAAAATGTCCAGTGTCCAAAAGTGTGTGCAGAGATTCAAAATCTCACTTATCCTCTAGTCACTTAGGTCACAGCTGTGCCATCAAGCCTGTCACATAGCGCTCAGATATCAGTGGGCCTCACACAATCCAAAAGTGTCCAGTGTCCAAAAGTGTGTGCAGAGATTCAAAATCTCACTTATCCTCTAGTCACTTAGGTCACAGCTGTGCCATCAAGCCTGTCACATAGCGCTCAGATATCAGTGGGCCTCACACAATCCAAAAGTGTCCAGTGTCCAAAAGTGTGTGCAGAGATTCAAAATCTCAATTATCCTCTAGTCACTTAGGTCACAGCTGTGCCATCGAGCCTGTCACATAGCGCTCAGATATTCATTGGGCCTCACACAATCCAAAAGTGTCCAGTGTCCAAAAGTGTGTGCAGAGATTCAAAATCTCACTTATCCTCTAGTCACTTAGGTCACAGCTGTGCCATCAAGCCTGTCACATAGCGCTCAGATATCAGTGGGCCTCACACAATCTAAAAGTGTCCAGTGTCCAAAAGTGTGTGCAGAGATTCAAAATCTCACTTATCCTCTAGTCACTTAGGTCACAGCTGTGCCATCGAGCCTGTCACATAGCGCTCAGATATCAGTGGGCCTCACACAATCCAAAAGTGTCCAGTGTCCAAAAGTGTGTGCAGAGATTCAAAATCTCACTTATCCTCTAGTCACTTAGGTCACAGCTGTGCCATCGAGCCTGTCACATAGCGCTCAGATATTCATTGGGCCTCACACAATTCAAAAGTGTCCAGTGTCCAAAAGTGTGTGCAGAGATTCAAAATCTCACTTATCCTCTAGTCACTTAGGTCACAGCTGTGCCATCAAGCCTGTCACATAGCGCTCAGATATCAGTGGGCCTCACACAATCCAAAAGTGTCCAGTGTCCAAAAGTGTGTGCAGAGATTCAAAATCTCACTTATCCTCTAGTCACTTAGGTCACAGCTGTGCCATCGAGCCTGTCACATAGCGCTCAGATATTCATTGGGCCTCACACAATCCAAAAGTGTCCAGTGTCCAAAAGTGTGTGCAGAGATTCAAAATCTCACTTATCCTCTAGTCACTTAGGTCACAGCTGTGCCATCAAGCCTGTCACATAGCGCTCAGATATCAGTGGGCCTCACACAATCCAAAAGTGTCCAGTGTCCAAAAGTGTGTGCAGAGATTCAAAATTTCACTTATCCTCTAGTCACTTAGGTCACAGCTGTGCCATCGAGCCTGTCACATAGCGCTCAGATATCAGTGGGCCTCACACAATCCAAAAGTGTCCAGTGTCCAAAAGTGTGTGCAGAGATTCAAAATCTCACTTATCCTCTAGTCACTTAGGTCACAGCTGTGCCATCAAGCCTGTCACATAGCGCTCAGATATCAGTGGGCCTCACACAATCCAAAAGTGTACAGTGTCCAAAAGTGTGTGCAGAGATTCAAAATCTCACTTATCTTCTAGTCACTTAGGTCACAGCTGTGCCATCGAGCCTGTCACATAGCGCTCAGATATTCGTTGGGCCTCACACAATCCAAAAGTGTCCAGTGTCCAAAAGTGTGTGCAGAGATTCAAAATCTCACTTATCCTCTAGTCACTTAGGTCACAGCTGTGCCATCAAGCCTGTCACATAGCGCTCAGATATCTGTGGGCCTCACACAATCCAAAAGTGTCCAGTGTCCAAAAGTGTGTGCAGAGATTCAAAATCTCACTTATCCTCTAGTCACTTAGGTCACAGCTCTGCCATCGAGCCTGTCACATAGCGCTCAGATATCAGTGGGCCTCACACAATCCAAAAGTGTCCAGTGTCCAAAAGTGTGTGCAGAGATTCAAAATCTCACTTATCCTCTAGTCACTTAGGTCACAGCTGTGCCATCGAGCCTGTCACATAGCGCTCAGGTATCAGTGGGCCTCACACAATCCAAAAGTGTCCAGTGTCCAAAAGTGTGTGCAGAGATTCAAAATCTCACTTATCCTCTAGTCACTTAGGTCACAGCTGTGCCATCAAGCCTGTCACATAGCGCTCAGATATCAGTGGGCCTCACACAATCCAAAATGTCCAGTGCCCAAAGGTGTGTGCAGAGATTCAAAATCTCACTTATCCTCTAGTCACTTAGGTCACAGCTGTGCCATCGAGCCTGTCACATAGCGCTCAGATATTCATTGGGCCTCACACAATCCAAAAGTGTCCAGTGTCCAAAAGTGTGTGCAGAGATTCAAAATCTCACTTATCCTCTAGTCACTTAGGTCACAGCTGTGCCATCAAGCCTGTCACATAGCGCTCAGATATCAGTGGGCCTCACACAATCCAAAAGTGTCCAGTGTCCAAAAGTGTGTGCAGAGATTCAAAATCTCACTTATCCTCTAGTCACTTAGGTCAAAGCTGTGCCATCGAGCCTGTCACATAGCGCTCAGATATCAGTGGGCCTCACACAATCCAAAAGTGTCCAGTGTCCAAAAGTGTGTGCAGAGATTCAAAATCTCACTTATCCTCTAGTCACTTAGGTCACAGCTGTGCCATCGAGCCTGTCACATAGCGCTCAGATATCAGTGGGCCTCACACAATCCAAAAGTGTCCAGTGTCCAAAAGTGTGTGCAGAGATTCAAAATCTCACTTATCCTCTAGTCACTTAGGTCACAGCTGTGCCATCGAGCCTGTCACATAGCGCTCAGATATCAGTGGGCCTCACACAATCCAAAAGTGTCCAGTGTCCAAAAGTGTGTGCAGAGATTCAAAATCTCACTTATCCTCTAGTCACTTAGGTCACAGCTGTGCCATCGAGCCTGTCACATAGCGCTCAGATATCAGTGGGCCTCACACAATCCAAAAGTGTCCAGTGTCCAAAAGTGTGTGCAGAGATTCAAAATCTCACTTATCCTCTAGTCACTTAGGTCACAGCTGTGCCATCGAGCCTGTCACATAGTGCTCAGATATCAGTGGGCCTCACACAATCCAAAAGTGTCCAGTGTCCAAAAGTGTGTGCAGAGATTCAAAATCTCACTTATCCTCTAGTCACTTAGGTCACAGCTGTGCCATCAAGCCTGTCACATATTCTCAGATATCAGTGGGCCTCACACAATCCAAAAGTGTCCAGTGTCCAAAAGTGTGTGCAGAGATTCAAAATCTCACTTATCCTCTAGTCACCTAGGTCACAGCAGTGCCATCGAGCCTGTCACATAGCGCTCAGATATTCATTGGGCCTCACACAATCCAAAAGTGTCCAGTGTCCAAAAGTGTGTGCAGAGATTCAAAATCTCACTTATCCTCTAGCCACTTAGGTCACAGCTGTGCCATCAAGCCTGTCACATAGCGCTCAGATATCAGTGGGCCTCACACAATCCAAAAGTGTCCAGTGTCCAAAAGTGTGTGCAGAGATTCAAAATCTCACTTATCCTCTAGTCACTTAGGTCACAGCTGTGCCATCGAGCCTGTCACATAGCGCTCAGATATTCATTGGGCCTCACACAATCCAAAAGTGTCCAGTGTCCAAAAGTGTGTGCAGAAATTCAAAATCTCCCCTGTCCTATAGACACCTTGTACCTTGTTTTACATACTATATAGTTTGTTGGATTTTGTCTACATTTCTACCAAAAATGAGGAAGGCTGGTGGAAGAGGCCGTGGAATTGGGCGGGGGTTGGCAGCTGGTAATGATGGTGTTGGTGGTGGATCTGATGGTAGTGGCAAGAGCAAAATAGGACCGAATGCAGGAGGTGTTGAGCCTGCGTCATCGTCTGGCTACATAAGGCCTCGAACGCTTAGTTTTCTAGGAGTTGGCAAACCGCTTTTAAAGCCAGAGCATCAGGAAAAAGTTTTGTCTTACATTGCTGACTCAGCCTCCAGCTCCAATGAGCCTCCTCTTCTTCAGTTGTAAAAAGTAAAAGCACTGAGTCGTCATTGGAGGCTCATGTTCATGAACCACACCTTTCCTTGTGTCCTTCACCCCAACCAAGATTGAAGGATGACGCAGGCCATACTACTGATTACTCCATGGAGCTGTTTTCACATACCATGCCTGGATTATCAAGTGAAATGGTGAATTACCCAGGCCAAGATGAATCTGACATGGAGTGCACTGATGCACAGCCGCTGATGGATGATTCTGCTGGTACATTCACTCAGAGCACTACATTGTCCTCGCAGTGTACAGAGCCAGATTTTGACCCTGATGAGACTCAGGTGCCCCTTCCCGCACACTATACCACCATACACGGTGACACAGAGGAAGGTGCACATGACATAGAAGAGGAGGAGATGGATGACCCAGTTGTTGACCCAGATTGGCATCCATTGGGGGAAGAGGGTGCTGCTTCCAATAGCTCAGATGAGGAGCATCCACAGCAGACATCGACATCGCAACAGCTGTTATCTGGCAGGCCCGGAGCACTCCAAAGACAGGTTCCAAACATCAAAAGAGTTGCTGGACAGCTTGTCCAGAGGGTCAAAAGATCACAGCGTGCTAGGCCGCAAAATGTCTGCCAAAGTAGGAAGAGTGCAGTGTGGCACTTTTTTGAACAAAATCCTCATGATCAGGCCAAGGTTATCTGTAAGAAGTGCGCAAAGACCTTTAGCCGAGGGAAAAATCTGAAAAATTTGAATACCAGTTGCATGCTTAGACATTTAACCAGCATGCACTTGCAAGCGTGGACACAACACCAAACCTCAAGTGCCACATGTGCAACTGATCACAACGAAGGTAGTCATCAACGCTACATTGTTTCCCCCCACTGTAAGCCCACCGGTTAGCACAGCAGCAAATGTTGAGGTGTCGTTGCAAGGCCACAGCAGTCAGGGAATCCCACTGTTATATCAACGAAAGACTGATTCTTGGCCATCAGAAAGAACACCAACTCCATCACCATCATCAACCCTCTCTCAGTCCGCCCTGTCCACCGCTACTTCCACCATATGCAGCTCTCAAGTCCAGCTCACCCTCCCAGACACTATGAGTAGGTCAAGAAAGTACTCAGTCTCTCATCCGCGTACACTGGGTTTGAACGCCCACATTGCCAAACTAATCTCGTTTGAGATGATGCTCTTTCGGTTGGTGGAAAGCACAGCTTTCCGCGAACTCATGGCCTATGCAGTACCACGCTATGACCTACCCAGTCGCCACTTCTTCTCTCGCAAAGCCATCCCAGCCCTCCACCATCATGTGAAAGACCGCATTGTCCATGCACTCAAGCAGTCAGTGAGCGGAAAGGTGCACCTCACAACTGATGCATGGTCCAGTCGGCATGGCCAGGGCCGTTACGTGTCCATCACTGCGCACTGGGTTAATGTGGTGGATGCAGGGTCCACAGGGGACAGCGGTGCTGGGACAGTGCTGTCTAGCCCACGGTATAGGAAACAGTTAGCTGTAGGCGTTCCACCCTCCTCCTCCTCGTCCTCCTCCTCCTCCAGAAGCGAAAGCTCGTCCACAGAGAGCAGTCGTACGAGCACTCCATCTGCAGCTGCCACTGTTTCACAGGATGTGTCCCCCTATCGAGCAGCTAGTGGAAAGCGTCAGCAGGCTGTGTTGCAGATGATGTGTTTGGGCGACAGACATACCGCCGAGGTGCTGGCCGAGTACTTGAAGCGACAAACTGAGTCATGGCTGGGCAGTGTACATCTTGAGGCAGGCAAGGTAGTTAGTGATAACGGCCGTAATTTTGTGGCAGCCATAGCCCTTTCAAAACTCAGCCACATACCTTGCTTGGCTCACACCTTGAACCTGGTGGTGCAGTGCTTCCTCAAAAATTATCCGGAGTTAACAGCCCTGCTCCAGAAGGTGCGAAGACTGTGCGCGCACATCCGCCGGTCGTCTGTACACTCCGTTCGTATGCAGAAGCTGCAGCGATTGCTCCACCTTCCCAACCACCGCCTCATTATCGACATTGCAACAAGGTGGAACTCCACCCTGCACATGGTGGAGCGGCTGTGCGAGCAGAGGCAGGCCATAATGCATTTGTGGGAGGATACACGGCCAGGCACTTTGAGAGCAGACATGGAGTTGACAGGTGTGCAGTGGTCGAAGCTGAAAGACCTCTGTAAAGTCCTTCAGTGTTTTGAGGAATGCACATGGCTGGTAAGCGCAGACGACGCCATCCTAAGCATGAGCATCCCACTTATGCGTCTGCTCATGCAAACTTTGACGCACCTTAAGGAGCAGGCGTCTGCAGCCAATGTTGATGAGGAGGAAGAGGAGGAGGGAATCCTTGATGACATTCAGCCATTGTCTGCTCAGGGACCTCTCCTGGACGAGGTGGAGGAAGAAGAGGAGGAGGAGGATGATGATGGGGATGATTACTTAGGGGAGGAGGATGCATCTCGTGGGGCAAGTGAAAATGTTGATGTGGCAAGGTCTGGTACAGGGTTTGTGCGTGACTGGAGGGATGTGGATTTGCCAGAAAGTGCTCCTCCAACCAGCACTCGCAGTGCATCATTGACACCGGGAACATTGGCCCACATGTCAGATTATGCCTTGTGGATCCTAAAAAGGGACCCCCGCATTGCCAAAATGATGAACGATGACGACTACTGGTTGGCCAGCATCCTGGATCCACGCTATAAAGGCAAATTACAAAACATCATGCCACAGGAGAACCTTGACCTAATATTGGCTAATAAACAAGCAACTCTGGTAAATCGGTTGCTTGAGGCATTCCCAGCACACAGCAGCGGTGATGGTTCTCACACGAGCCGTACGGGCCGGGGGCAGCTTGGCAGAGGTGTTCGTGGTGCACACAGCAGAAGTGGCGTTGGAGACAGGGGTTTCATGACAATGTTGTGGACTGATTTTTCAAATACCGCTCACACAACTGGTAATACTGCATCGATGGAAAGTGACAGGAGACAGCAGTTGTCAACCATGGTTACAAACTACTTTTCCTCCCATATCGATGTTCTCCTACACAGGTCATTCCCCTTTGACTATTGGGCCGCTAAACTGGACACCTGGCCTGAATTGGCACAATATGCCTTACAGGAGCTCGCTTGCCCAGCTGCAAGTGTGCTATCGGAAAGAGTCTTCAGTGCAGCTGGATCAATCATGACAGAAAAAAGGACCCGTCTGTCAACCCAAAATGTGGATGATCTAACCTTCATTAAAATGAACCATGCATGGGTTTCCAAGGATTTTGTCCCACCTTCCCCTGATGACACATAGGGTGACAGAAAAATGGCTTGCTTTGGTCCACCTCTTCCTGGGACTTGACCTATTTCGCCTTTTGCATCAGCTGAATGTCCAACATCAACATATGCCACTTTCTAAAACTCCCTAACTGTGCTGCCTCCCCCCCATGGCCGGGGTCACCACCTAGCGCATGACACCGTGTGACTGCCGTTGCCCTGGACAGGTGGGTACGCCGACTCTTGGGCGCGGGCACTGGCACAGGGTCCCTCATAGTGCAATCAAGTGTCTCTGACGGTGGTGGTGCACACCCGCCGTCAGACACACCGCTGTACTATGAGGGGCCCAGTGCCAGTACCGACACCCACGAGTGGGCCCCCCTTGCTTGGGCAGGGCCCCAGCATTTGCAATCTTTACCTCTCCCTGCTCCTCCGCTGTGTAATCTGGGCCGTCAAATCCATACTGTGCCTGACACCGTCTGAGCCTGCCTCCTGAGACATATATTTTGAATGTGTACGCTATCCATACGTTATCCGGGGATACGGTACCCTTTCTAACCTTTGTGCAATCACGTCCAATCCATACTGGGCCTAACACCGTCTGAGCCTGCCTCCTGAGACATATATTTTGAATGTGTACGCTATCCATACATGTTATCCGGGGATACTGTACCCTTTCTAACCTTTGTGCAATCACGTGCAATCCATACTGGGCCTAACACCGTCTGAGCCTGCCTCCTGAGACATATATTTTGAATGTGTGCGCTATCCATACATGTTATCCGGGGATACTGTACCCTTTCTAACCTTTGTGCAATCACGTGCAATCCATACTGGGCCTAACACCGTCTGAGCCTGCCTCCTGAGACATATATTTTGAATGTGTACGCTATCCATACATGTTATCCGGGGATACGGTACCCTTTCTAACCTTTGTGCAATCACGTGCAATCCATACTGGGCCTAACACCGTCTGAGCCTGCCTCCTGAGACATATATTTTGAATGTGTACGCTATCCATACATGTTATCCGGGGTTACGGTACCCTTTCTAACCTTTGTGCAATCACGTGCAATCCATACTGAGCCTAACACCGTCTGAGCCTGCCTCCTGAGACATATATTTTGAATGTGTACGCTATCCATACATGTTATCCGGGGATACGTTACCCTTTCTAACCTTTGTGCAATCACGTGCAATCCATACTGGGCCTAACACCGTCTGAGCCTGCCTCCTGAGACATATATTTTGAATGTGTACGCTATCCATACATGTTATCCGGGGATACGGTACCCTTTCTAACCTTTGTGCAATCACGTGCAATCCATACTGGGCCTAACACCGTCTGAGCCTGCCTCCTGAGACATATATTTTGAATGTGTATGCTATCCATACATGTTATCCGGGGATACGGTACCCTTTCTAACCTTTGTGCAATCACGTGCAATCCATACTGAGCCTAACACCGTCTGAGCCTGCCTCCTGAGACATATATTTTGAATGTGTACGCTATCCATACATGTTATCCGGGGATATGGTACCCTTTCTAACCTTTGTGCAATCACCTGCAATCCATACTGGGCCTAACACCGTCTGAGCCTGCCTCCTGAGACATATATTTTGAATGTGTACGCTATCCATACATGTTATCCGGGGATACGGTACCCTTTCTAACCTTTGTGCAATCACGTGCAATCCATACTGGGCCTAACACCGTCTGAGCCTGCCTCCTGAGACATATATTTTGAATGTGTATGCTATCCATACATGTTATCCGGGGATACGGTACCCTTTCTAACCTTTGTGCAATCACGTGCAATCCATACTGGGCCTAACACCGTCTGAGCCTGCCTCCTGAGACATATATTTTGAATGTGTACGCTATCCATACATGTTATCCGGGGATACGGTACCCTTTCTAACCTTTGTGCAATCACCTGCAATCCATACTGGGCCTAACACCGTCTGAGCCTGCCTCCTGAGACATATATTTTGAATGTGTACGCTATCCATACATGTTATCCGGGGATACAGTACCCTTTCTAACCTTTGTGCAATCACGTGCAATCCATACTGGGCCTAACACCGTCTGAGCCTGCCTCCTGAGACATATATTTTGAATGTGTACGCTATCCATACATGTTATCCGGGGATACGGTACCCTTTCTAACCTTTGTGCAATCACGTGCAATCCATACTGGGCCTAACACCGTCTGAGCCTGCCTCCTGAGACATATATTTTGAATGTGTACGCTATCCATACATGTTATCCGGGGATACGGTACCCTTTCTAACCTTTGTGCAATCACCTGCAATCCATACTGGGCCTAACACCGTCTGAGCCTGCCTCCTGAGACATATTTTGAATGTGTACGCTATCCATACATGTTATCCAGGGATACGGAACCCTTTCTAACCTTTGTGCAATCACGTGCAATCCATGCTGGGCCTAACACCGTCTGAGCCTGCCTCCTGAGACATATATTTTGAATGTGTACGCTATCCATACATGTTATCCGGGGATATGGTACCCTTTCTAACCTTTGTGCAATCACGTGCAATCCATACTGGGCCTAACACCGTCTGAGCCTGCCTCCTGAGACATATATTTTGAATGTGTACACTATCCATACATGTTATCCGGGGATACGGTACCCTTTCTAACCTTTGTGCAATCACGTGCAATCCATACTGGGCCTAACACCGTCTGAGCCTGCCTCCTGAGACATATATTTTCAATGTGTACACTATCCATACATGTTATCCGGGGAAACGGTACCCTTTCTAACCTTTGTGCAATCACCTGCAATCCATACTGGGCCTAACACCGTCTGAGCCTGCCTCCTGAGACATATATTTTGAATGTGTACGCTATCCATACATGTTATCCGTGGATACGGTACCCTTTCTAACCTTTGTGCAATCACGTGCAATCCATACTGGGCCTAACACCGTCTGAGCCTGCCTCCTGAGACATATATTTTGAATGTGTACGCTATCCATACATGTTATCCGGGGATACGGTACCCTTTCTAACCTTTGTGCAATCACGTGCAATCCATACTGGGCCTAACACCGTCTGAGCCTGCCTCCTGAGACATATATTTTGAATGTGTACGCTATCCATACATGTTATCCGGGGATATAGTACCCTTTCTAACCTTTGTGCAATCACGTGCAATCCATACTGGGCCTAACACCGTCTGAGCCTGCCTCCTGAGACATATATTTTGAATGTGTACGCTATCCATACATGTTATCTGGGGATACGGTACCCTTTCTAACCTTTGTGCAATCACGTGTAATCCATACTGGGCGTGAGAACGGCTGGCGAGCTGTTAAGCAAGCTACAGCACCTGTGGTTTGCACACGTAAGTTTTTCATTTTTTCAGGAATGACGGTTAGGCCTAATTCCGGAACTGCAGTTGACCTGCACTTACTGGGAAATCATTGTTCGCGGGTAATAATTGTAATCAGTGATCCCCATCACTAACGTTGTTGAGCGGGTTATCTGCACCTGTAAGCGACAAACGCTGGCCTTTTCAGTGTAGCGCACATGCAGCCACGGACATGTAAGGGCATGACACACCAGTTATTGGCCAATCTCATGTTCCAGAGCCTCACGTGTCCCTCTAGTAAGCCGGACTCGGACCGCGGGGCATGACGGAGTCTCGTTCGTTAACGGAAATAAGCTTGCAATGTGTGCATCTGTTCTGTAGCTGGCATGGTTGAGGTTTCCCAGGTGGAGTCGAATTTAACCGTAGGCTCCACTCCTGGTGGTGCCCTTCTGGACATTCCTTTAAGGTTCAGCTTTGCAACCATACTGCCCACGTAAAACAAACACTTTGCCTTCATGAACGCTGTTTGGAGGGTCATGACTCGTGGGAATAACGCCGCCCAATCAGTTAACCTGCTAGAGAGATCCTTCGTTGCTCCCAAGCATGACATCACACTCCCTAGGAAGAAGGTAATGCCACTGTGGCGACCGTACTCCTGGGGGCGACACAAGTGCACTGATGCCCAGCCACTGCTCGATGAATCTGCTGGTACATTGACCCAGACCACTACATTCCCCTCGCACGCTACACGGCCTGAATCTGACCCTGATGAAGCTCAGGTTACCCTTCCCATATACAGTTCCATCTTACACGGTGACAAAGAGGAAGCTGCAGATGAAAGTGCAGGTTCGGCCCACCCGCCATCAGACACACCACCGTACTATCAGAGGCCCTGTGCCAGTGCCGTCGCCAACGAGTGTGCCCCCCCTGCTTGCTCAGGATCACAGCATTGCAAGGTTGAAATACTGTGCAGTGAGATGGAAGATGGGGACGACGAGGAGTCCAGACTAGTACAGGGATTCCCTAGCGAGGAGACTTATTTGATTGTTTTCAATGTTGGGACAGTAATTTTTGGGGAGCACTATACTCTGGAGAATGATAGATGGGGCCCACCATACACTGGAACATTCCAAAGGTGGACATCAGACACTGGAGCAGCATTTACAGGGCCCATTATACACTAGAGCATTAGAAATGGGGCCCATTATGTTTGGAGCATTATTTGGGCCCATAAGACAGTGGAGATTCATCCATGGGGACCAACATATACTGTAGCATTATGTGGAGCTCATCATATACTGTTTCAAACATTATATGGGACCAATGATTCTGTATGGAGAAATAGATGGGCCTTGTCATGAGATGTAAAAAGTGAAGTATTTTTCATTGTACTATACCGCTATTTCTCTGCCGTATCGGAGCATGATGAGTTGTGGTATGTGTTAAAGGGGCGCTCTTTCGCCCAGGGCACATGAAAACCTGGAGCCAGCCCCCCCCACAACTTTAGTCAAATAACCCCCATTTTTCAGTGCGTAACTTGTATTATGAAGTTAATTAAGGTTGACAAGCTTAAGTAAGAAGAATTGATGCTTTTGGCATTCAAATGGGCACTGTAGGTGTGTTTCCTGTCCTCCTCTCACTGCCGACTTTTATTCCCCATTGACTTACATTGGGTTTCGTGTTTCGGGACGACCCCGACTTTTCCCTATAATCGGACGATCTTGCTCGACCCGACTTTTGGAAAAGTCGGGTTTCACGAAACGAAACGCGACCCTAAAAAACCAAAAGTCGCTCAACTCTACTCAGAAGTGCTGTCCACACAGAAAAAACACTCGTTCATGTGTAAGTGGGGTTTGGTAACGTCAGCTGATCCCCTGCTGTGTGTATGGCAAAGTGTCCTGCTCCCTCCAAAGTCAAAATACCTCCGATTTACACCTGGCTCCAAGTTGGCCTCGGCCTACTACCTGATTTTCCCTGGGTTCCAACACTGCCAGTTGGTGCTCGGAAGTGCTGTCTACACAGAAAAAACACTTCTTCATGTGTAAGTGGGGTTTGGTAACGTCAGCTGATCCCCTGCTGTGTGTATGGCAAAGTGTCCTGCTCCCTCTAAAGTCAAAATACCTCCGATTTAGACCTGGCTCCTAGTAGGCCTCAGCCTACACCATGATTGTCCCTGGGCTCCAACAACGCCAGTTGTTGCTCGGAAGTGCTGTCCACACAGAAAAAACACTTGTTCATGTGTAAGTGGGGTTCGGTAACGTCAGCTGATCCCCTGCTGTGTGTATGGCAAACTCTCCTGCTGCCTCCAAATTCAAACAACGTCTTATCTTAAACTGCCTCCAAGTAGGCCTCAGCCTACAAAATGACTATCCCTGGGCTCCAACATCGTCAGTTGTTGCTCGGAAGTGCTGTCCACACAGAAAAAAACACTTGTTCATGTGAAAGTGGGGGTCAGTAACGTCAGCTGATCCCCTGCTGTGTGGAGGGCAAACTGCTGCTGCCTCCAAATTGTACCTACTTCTGATTTAAACATTCTCTGATTTGGCCTCTGTCTCCACTCTGTCTCTAGTATTTCCCCTGACCTCCAACACCGCCAGTTCCTGCTCACAGTTGCCGTCCACGCATTCCACACTTGTTCCTGTGTTCCTGGTGTTCTGTTACGTGAGCTGATCCCCCAATGTGTGTCCGGCACTGTCTCCTGCGCTGTCCACCTTCCCACTACAAGTGGTGGGAAGGTGGACAGAGCAGGAGACATTGCCAGACACACATCAGGGGATCTGCTGACATTACAGAACCCCAGTAACACAGGAACACGTGTGGATTGGGCAGACGGCTACTGTACGCATAAACTGGTGGTGTTGGTGGTCAGGTGAAATCCTGGAAACAGAGTGGAGACAGATGCTTAATTGGAGCACGTTGACAGTCTGTTGTAGCCTACAAACGATATAAAAATGCCACCAAGTAGGCCTCGGCCTACACCATGATTGTCCCTGGGCTCCAACACCGCCAGTTGGTGCTCGGAAGTGCTGTCCACACAGAAAAAAACACTTGTTCATGTGAAAGTGGGGTTCGGTAACGTCAGTTGATCCCCTGCTGTGTGTATAGCAAAGTGTCCTGCTGCCTCCAAAGTCAAATTACCTCCGATTTACACCTGGCTCCTAGTAGGCCTCCGCCTACACCATGATTGTCCCTGGGCTCCAACAACGCCAGTTATGGCTCGGAAGTGCTGTCCACACAGAAAAAACACTCGTTCATGTGAAAGTGGGGGTCAGTAACGTCAGCTGATCCCTTGCTGTGTGGAGGGCAAACTGCTGCTGCCTCCAATTTGTACCTACTTCTGATTTAAACATTCTCTGATTTGGCCTCTGTCTCCACTCTGTCTCTAGTATTTCCCCTGACCTCCAACACCGCCAGTTCCTGCTCACAGTTGCCGTCCACGCATTCCACACTTGTTCCTGTGTTCTTGGTGTTCTGTTACGTGAGCTGATCCCCCAATGTGTGTCCGGCACTGTCTGCTGCGCTGTCCACCTTCCCACTACAAGTGGTGGGAATTTGGACAGAGCAGGAGACATTGCCAGACACACATCAGGGGATCTGCTGACATTACAGAACCCCAGTAACACAGGAACATGTGTGGATTGGGCAGACGGCTACTGTACGCATAAACTGGCGGTGTTGGTGGTCAGGTGAAATCCTGGAAACAGAGTGGAGACAGATGCCTAATTGGAGCACGTTGACGGTCTGTTGTAGTCTACAACCTATATAATACTGCCACCAAGTAGGCCTCGGCCTACACCATGATTGTCACTGGCCTCCAACATCACCAGTTGCTGCTCAGAAGTTTCGTTGGCACGAGTACTCCCTCCTGCCCAGCCTGGTTCCAGCACGCCAGCTGTTTCCGGGTAGTGTCAAGGTCACTTTGCCACCAATCCGTTGTCCTGTCGTCTTGCGGCTGGGTTAGCCGACTCTACAGTGCCTGCAGTTTAGGTGACTCCTATGTGGACTGCGGGATCTGGCACTGAAGGCTGGATCCGTAGTGCCAATGGGACATGGATCCCCTGTAGGACTGTGGGTTTCGGTAACTGCGGCCGGCTTGCGGCCTGGCTACTTTGCTTTGGATGGGTACCTTCTGCTACCCATCCGGGTGCCAGCACTGTCAGCTGGTTCTCGCCAGAGCCCTTGGCCTAGGTGCCTCCATCTCGGTATCCGAGGTCCAGCAACGTCAGCTGGTCCTTGGTAGTGCTTTCTAGTACAGGTACCTCCTGCCTAGTAACCGTGGTCCAGCACCATCAGCTGTTCCTCGGTAGTGCCATTGGCTCTTGTTCCTTCTGCTGCCACTACGGGTTCCAGTACTGTCAGCTGGTTCTCGCCAGTTTCTCAGCCTTCTTGTACCTTCTGCTACATTTCCAAGATCAAGCTTTTTGAAATTGTCTTTGGTAATCCTTATTGATCTCCATGACGACGACCCTGATGACGACGACCCTGAAGACCACACCAAAGAAGACCAGAAATATGACCCTAAATAATACGAACAAGAGGACAAAGAACATGAAGACAACCACCAAGATACAGAACAAAAGACAGAAGAACAAGAAGTAGAAGAAGCAAAAGCAGAAGAACAGAAAGCAGAAGAACATTAAGCATAAGACTAAAAATCAGCATAGAAGATATCAAAATTATAAGCAGAAGAAGACTAAGCAGTAAATGGGGGTGAGTCCGTTCCTCCTCGTGGTGCCCCTGGAAAATGCCTGCTGTTGCAGGCCAAACTGAATGCGGACAAATCCTGTTGTAAATCTTTTGTGACAGGCAGAACGTAAGGTGTAATCTTATAACTTTTATAGATAAGTACTACAGGAATGCCTGTCACCATAAGAAAATGAAGAAAAAGAAGAATAGGAAGAAGATAAAGAAATAGCATATGAAAATTAATAATAGCTGAATAAGAAGAATATGAAGAATGGAAAAAAAATTAATGGGAAGAAGGTGAAGAAGAAGAAGATGAATAAGGTGAAGAAAAAGTTGATGAAAAAAATGCTACTGCTGCGGATCATGAAGGAGAAAGTGTGGGAGAAGTACAAAAGAAGGTGAAGAGCATGGAAGTTGTGAAACATACATATCTGACAAAATATAAAAAAGTTAACATAGTCAATATCTTTTTAACTCCGAACGTCTTGAAAAAAAAATTGGAATTAATGCTATGCCATGTGATTTGAATAAACCACTATGCCTTTAATGTCTCCTCCACCTCCCACAATACATTCTACATGATTCTTATTTGTTTTCAATTATGTAGAATTAGCCAACAAGGAAATAAAGGGCTTTTTTTTAATTCCGATACCGGAAGTCCCATTGACTTGAATGGGACTTCCGGTATCGGAATCGCCGATACCCGATATTTTTTTCGTATCGGGCGATTCCATCCGATACGATATTTTTGGGTATCGAACGGTATCGCTCAACACTAATCGTGACACAGGACACAGGGGCAAAATCTGAAGATTTCAGGTGTCCAAGGGTCTATATAAAGATATCCCATAACACACGCCCACTGTTGTACCATTGGTGGTGTCTGTTAATCTAAAATTTTCCACCATGCGCACAAAAAATGCAAACGCATGCAAAATGCATGCAAAAGCATGCAAACGCTGCGTTTTTTTTGACCGCATGCATAAGCTGATGCAGATAAAAACCACTGCGTTTGCACACGTTTGCATGCGGTTTTTCATGCGTTTGAGGTTGTGGAAGGTACGCTGCGGATTCAACCGCAAATGTGAAACTAGCCTAATAAATTATTTTTTGTAGATAAAAAAACAATAAAAGTATGCATATTTAGTATTGATGTGTCCGTAACTACCTGCCCCATAAAACTGTCCCACTAGTTAAACCCTTTAGTGAACTCCTTAAAAAAAGGCAAAAAACAATGCTTTATCATCATACCTCCGAACAAAAAGTGCAATAACACGCAATCAAAAAGACAGATATAAATAAATATGGTATCTTGATAAATTCCTTGGTGGGGTCTAGTTTCCAAAATGGCATCAATTGTAGGGGATTTCCACTGTTTAGGCACATCAGGGGCTCTCCAAAGGCAACATGACACCAGCAGACCATTCCATCAAAGTCTGCATTCCAAAACATCACTGCTTCCATTCGGAGCCCCAACGTGTGCCCATACAGTAGTTTACTCCCACATATGGGGTATAATCTTACTCAGGACAAATTGGATAACTTTCGTGGTTCAATTTCTCCTGTTACCCTTGGGAAAATAAAAAATTGGGGACTAAAAGATCATGTTTGTGGAAAAAATATGATTTTTTTATTTTCACGCCCGAGCATTATAAACTTCTGTGAAGCACTTGGGGGTTCAAAGTGCTCACCACACATCTAGATAAGTTCCTTGGGGGGTTTAGTTTCCAAAATGGGGTCACTTTTGGGGTGTTTCCACTGTTTAGGCACATCAGGGGCTCTCCAAATGTGATATGGCGTCTGATCTCAATTCCAGCCAATTTTGCGTTATAAAAGTCAAACGGCACTCCTTCACTTCTGAGCTCTGCCATGCGCCCAAACAGTGGTTTACCCCCACATATGGGGTATCAGCATACTCAGGATAATTTGCACAATAACTTTTAGGGCCCTGTTTCCCTTTGGAAATTAAAATTTCGGGTGAATAGATCATTTTTTGGGAAAAAATATGATTTTTTAATTTTGCGGCTGTCCCTTATAAACTTCTGTGAAGCCCTTGGGGGTTCAAAGTTCTCACCACACATCTATTTAAGTTCCTTGGGGGGCTTTAGTTTCCAAAATGGGGTCATTTGTGGGGAGTTTCCACTGTTTAGGCACATCAGGGGCTCTCCAAGCGCGACATGGCGTCCGATCTCAATTCCACCCAATTTTGTGTTTAATAATTCAAACGGCGCTCCTTACCTTCTGAGCTCTGCCATGTGCCGAAACAAGGGTTTCCCCCCCACAAGTCTGGTATCAGCGCACTCAGGAAAAATTGCACAATAACTTTTTCAGTTCAACTTCTCCTGTTATCCTTGGTAAAATAAAATATATTGGATCTGAAATAATTTTTTTGTGAAAAAAAAGCTAAATGTTATTTTTTTTTTTAAACATTCAAAAAATTTCTATGAAGCACGTGAATGGTTAAAAAACTTGTTGAATGTGGTTTTGAGCACCTTGAGGAGAGCAATTATTAGAACAGTGTCACTTTTGGGTATTTTCTATCATATAAACTCCTCAAAGTGACTTCAAATGTGATTTGGTCCCTTAAAAAAATGGTGTTGAAAAAATGAGAAATCGCTGGTCAACTTTAAACCCTTATAACTTCCTAACAAAAAAAAATTTTGGTTCCAAAATTGTGCTGATGTAAAGTAAACATGTGGGAAATGTTACTTATTAAGTATTTGTGTGCCATATCTGTGATTTAAGGGCATGAAAATTCAAAGTTGGAAAAATGCAAACTTTTCAAAATTTTTGCCAAATTTCTTTTTTTTCACAAATAAATGCAAGTTATATCAAAGAAATTTTACCAATAACATGAAGTACAATATGTCACGAGAAAACAATGTCAGAATCACCAGGATCCATGGAAGCGTTCCAGAGTTATTACCTCATAAAGGGATAGTGGTCAGAATTGTAAAAATTGGCCCGGTCATTAACATGCAAACCACCCTTGTGGGTAAAGGGGCTAAAGTGCCTAAAAATATGAAAAAAAACCCACTTAACATTAAGTTGCTCTTTAGGCTAGAAATTGTAAACTTATCACTTCAATATGTAAAAACAGCATCCTTGTTGCTATACTTAAAATGCTTCTATAGCATATTTTGCACACATTACACTGTTACTGAGTTTATTTTTAACCCCTTAGCGACCGCCGATACGCCTTTTAACGGCGGTATTTAACTGTACTAAAACCACAGCGCCGCTAATTCACGGCGCTGTGGAGAAATTGAATAGCGCCCCCCAGTGTCAGATTTTCTCCGGGGTCTCGGCTGCCGGGGGTAGCCGAGACCCCAGAGAATCATAGAATCATAGAATCGTAGAGTTGGAAGGGACCTCCTGGGCCATCTAGTCCAACCCCCTGCTCAAAGCAGGATTCGCTAAATCATCCCAGTCAG
Source organism: Dendrobates tinctorius (assembly GCF_039654945.1). Lineage (NCBI taxonomy): Eukaryota > Metazoa > Chordata > Amphibia > Anura > Dendrobatidae > Dendrobates > Dendrobates tinctorius. Next base: position 43,432,423 of record NW_027361676.1, on the reverse strand, counting down.
ATGTCTGTCCAGCCTCTGTTTGAAGACTTCCATTGAAGGAGAACTCACCACTTCTCGTGGCAGCCTGTTCCACTCATTGATCACTCTAACTGTCAAAAAGTTTTTTCTAATATCTAATCTGTGTCTCCTCCCATTCAGTTTCATCCCATTGCTTCTAGTCTTTCCTTGTGCAAATGAGAATAAAGTTGATCCTTCTACAATGTGACAGCCCTTAGATATTTGTAGACAGCTATTAAGTCTCCTCTCAGTCTTCTCTTTTGCAAACTAAACATTCCCAAATCCTGCAACCTTTCCTCATAAGACAGGGTTTGCAGACCGGTCACTATTCTGGTCGCTCTTTTCTGAACTTGCTCCAGTTTGTTGATGTTTTTTTTAAAATGTGGTGCCCAAAACTGGACACAATATTCCAGATGAGGTGTGACCAAAGAGGAGTAGAAGGAAATAATGACTTCACATGATCTAGACTGTATGCTTCTGTTAATACATCCTAGAATTGCATTTGCCTTTTTTGCTGCTGCATCACATTGTTGACTCATATTCAGTCTGTGATCTATTAGTATACCCAAGTCTTTTTCACAAGTGCTGTTGCTTAGCCCTATTCCTCCCATTCTGTATAGGCTTTTTTCATTTTTATTGCCCAGATGTAGTACTTTGCATTTTTCCCTGTTAAAAACCATTCTGTTAGTTGCTGCCCACTGCTCCAGTTTATTTATATCTTTTTGAATCCTCTCGCTTTCTTCTCTAGTATTAGCTATCCTCCTAGCTTTGTGTCATCATCAAATTTAATCAGTTTACCCTCAATTCCTTCATCTAAATCATTGATAAAGATGTTGAACAATACAGGGCCCAGGACAGAGCCATGTGGTACCCCACTTGAGACATTCTTCCAACTGGATGTGCAGCCATTTACGACCACTCTTTGGGTCCGATCACTAAGCCAGTTATGAATCCACCTAACAGTTGCCTTGTCCATTCCATACATAGTCATTTTTTCAATAAGGATTGTATGAGATACTTTATCAAATGCTTTGCTGAAGTCAAGATATACTATATCTTCAGCATTTCCTTAATCCACCCAATCAGTGATTCCATCATAGAAGGAAATTAAGTTAGTCTGACATGACTTATTAGTTACAAACCCATGCTGACTCTGTTTAATCACTTCATTCTTATCTAGGTACTGACATAGATGTTGCTTAACAATTTGTTCAAAGATCTTTCCTGGTATAGAAGTCAGACTCACCGGCCTATAGTTGCCTGGGTCCACCTTCCTCCCCTTTTTGAAGATAGGAACAACATTTGCTCTTCTGGGACTTCTCCTGTTCTCCAAGAATTTTCAAAGATTATGGAGAGGGGTTCAAAAATTTCTTCTGCTATCTCCTTCAGTACTCTGGAGTGTCATTCATCTGGACCTGGAGACTTGAATTCATTTAGGTTAGCTAAGTGTTTCCTCACTATCTTTGTGTTTATAGATATCCTGGATTCTTCTATTCCCTTAATAGGACAGTGAAGAACAGTTGATGTTACATTGCCTTTCTGAGAGAAAACAGATGCAAAATAGGAATTTAAAAGTTCGGCCTTCTCAACATCCTGTCTTACCATTTCATCATTTTCATCCTGTAAAAATCCTATAGCATCTTTGACTTTTCTTTTACTTTTGACATATCCCCAAAATCCTTTATTATTGCTTTTGACATCTCTTGCAAGCCTCAATTCATTGTCAGCTTTAGTAATCTGATTTGTGCCCTGCAGGTTCTGAAAACACCATTATATTCTTCTTTAGATATGCCTCCCTCTTTCCATTTTATAAACATTTTTTTCTTCCTTTTTAGCATGTGCTTAAGTTCTGTGTTCATCCATCCTGGTTTCCTTAAATGCTTCCTATTCTTCCCTCTTTTCAGAATTGTTAACAATTGTGCTTTGAGAATTTCATTTTTCAAGATTTCCCATCCTTCCTGGACATTTTTGTCTTTAAGGATATCCAGCCATTGGATCCCTCCAATTCTCTTTCTGAATCCCTTAAAATCTGCCTTTCTGAAATCTAACCTTGACATCTGAATCTTCACGGGTCTTTCTCCTCTAGTTATCCAAAATTCTAAAATAGCATGGTCGCTACCTCCTAGGGTCCCAGCCACTTTTACCTCCTCAACCATTTCCTCCCTGTTTATAAGGATTAGATCCAAGGTAGCAGTTCCCCTTGTTTTCTCCCCTACCTTTTGGAAGATAAAGTTGTCAGCAAGAGAGGATAAGAATTTCCTTGACCTGTTAGTTTTGCCTGAGAGAGATTCCCAACAAATGTCTGGATAGTTGAAATCTCCCATGACAACTATGTCATATTTTTTGGAGAACTTGGCCATTTGATGCAAAAAGAGTTCATCCATATCTTCAGCTTGCACAGGCAGCCTGTAGTAAATGCCTACAATGGTGTCCTTTCCATTGTTCTGTCCTTGTATTCTTACCCAAACAGTTTCCACAGAACTCCCAGTCTCTGAAGCTTCAATCTCTGTGCAGAAATATACGCGTTTCTAACATACAATGCGACACCTCCTCCTCGTTTATCAAGTCTGTTTCTTGCAAATAAGTTGTATCCTTCTAGTCTTGTATTCCAATCATGTGTATTGTCCCACCAAGTTTCAGTGATTCCAATGACATCATATTTCTTTTCCTGTGTTAGTAGTAAAGAACATGAATTGGTCGGTTTTTACTGACCCCGCTTTTGCGATCGTCGTTATTAACCCTATAACGGCGACCGCAAAAAAAAAGCCGCGATTGTGCATTAAATTTCTCTTTCCTCTGATTTGATCGCACATCAGAGGAGAGAGAACTAGGGTCCCCGATCCCCCCCGGTACCTCTCCGTGGTCCAGCGTCCCCTCCCGGTGGTCCTGCGTCCCGCCGGCATCCTTCGGTGGGTGCCGCCATCTTGGATCCGGAGAAAATGGCGGGCACATGCGCAGTGCGCACGCCGGGAATCTGCAGGCTCCGGGTGGCAGATTCCATTCATTCAGTTTGATCACGATGATAAACTATCGTCGTGATCAAAATAAACAAAATATTACATAATCCCCCCATTTATCACCCCCTTAGTTAGGCCAACATAACAAAATAAAGAAAATATTTTTTTTTTCAGTTTTCCATTAGGGTTAGGGCTAGGGCTAGGGTTAGGGTTGGGCTAGGGTTAGGGCTATGGCTAGGGTTAGGGTTGGGTTAGGGTTAGGGTTGGGCTAGGGTTAGGGTTGGGCTAGGGTTAGGGTTAGGCTAGGGTTAGGGTTAGGATTGGACTAGGGTTAGGGCTAGGGTTAGGGATAGGGTTAGGGCTCGGGTTAGGGCTAGGGTTAGAATTAGGGTTAGGGCGAACTAGGATTAGGGTTAGAATTAGGATTAGGGATTAGGGTTGGGGTTGGGATTAGGGTTAGGGGTGTGTTGGGGTTAGGGTTGGAGCAAGAATTGAGGGGTTTCCACTATTTACCAACTTTGCGGGGGTCTAAAAATTGGGTCTAAAAAATCACTTTTGTGGAAATAAAAAAGACTTTATTTTCATGGCTCTGCGTTTATAAACTTCTTTGAAGCGCTTGGGGGTTCAAAGTGCTCACCACACATCTAGAAAAGTTCCTTAGGGGGTCTAATTTCCAAAATGGGGTCACTTGTGGGGGTTTTCCACTGATTAGGCCCTTCAGGGGCTCTGCAAACGCAACATGACGCCCGCAGACCATTCCATCAATGTCTGCATTCCAAAATGGCACTCCTTCCCTTCCGAGCTCTCCCATGCGCCCAAACAGTGGTTTCCCCCCACATTTGGGGTATCGGCGTACTCAGGACAAATCGCACAACAACTGTGGGGGTATGATTTCTTCTGATACCCTTTTAAAAATAAAAATTTGGGGGCGAAAAGATCATTTTTGTGGTAAAAAAATGGATTTCTTATTTTCACGGCTCTATAAACATCTGTGAAGCACTTGAAGGTTCAAAGTGCTTACCACACATCTAGATAAGTTCCTTAATGGGTCTAGTTTCCAAAATGGGGTCACTTGTTGGAGGTTTCCACTGTTTAGGCACATTAAGGGCTCTCTGAACGGAACATGGCATCCGATCTCAATTCCAGCAAATTCTGCGTTGAAAAAGTCAAACGGCGCTCCATCCCTTGCGAGCTCTGCCATGTGCTGAAAAAGTGGTTTACCCCCACCTATGGGGTATCGGCGTATTCAGGAGAAATTGTACAACAAATTTTGTGGTTGATTTTCTCTTTTAACACTTGCGCAAATAAAAAAAATTGGTTCTGAATAAATTTTTTGCAAAAAAAAGTTAAATGTTAATTTTTTCCTTCCACATTATTTTAGTTCCTGTGAAGCACTTAAAGGGTTAATAAACTTCTTGAATGTGGTTTTGAGCACCTTGAGGGGTCTAGTTTTTAGAATGGTGCCACTTTTGGGTATTTTCTGTCATGTACACCCCTCAAAATGACTTTAAATATGATGTGGTCCCTAAAAAAAATGGTTTTGTAAATTTTGCTGTAAAAATGAGAAATCGCTGGTCAAATTTTAACCCTTATAACTTCCTAACAAAAAAAAATTTTGCTTTCAAAATTGTGGTGATGTAAAGTAGACATGTGGGAAATGTTATTTATTAAGAAATTTGTATGACACATCTCTGTGATTTAAGGGCATAAAAATTTAAAGTTTTATAATTGCAAAATTTGCAAAATTTTCACCATATTTCTGTTTTTTTCATAAATAAACACAAGACTTAGCGAAGAAATTTTACCACTAACACGAAGTACAATATGTCATGAAAAAACATTCTCAGAATCAGCGGGATCCACTAAAGCATTCCAGAGTTATAACCTCATAAATGGACAGTGGTCAGAATTGTAAAAATTGGCCTGGTCATTAAGCTGCAAACTGGCTCTGTCGCTAAGGAGTTAAAGTAAAGCCATTACATTTTCACAGCTGAAACATGATTCAACAGTTCAAGCTATGTGTTTTTAAAAGTGCTATGTGCCATGAAGAATGAAAGACAGTGAGCTAACTGAAAAATATTGTACTGAATTCCATCATGGATCAGCTGACATATAGTGAAACACCATAACTCTAAGATGTCAATTTTATTCTGGTTGGTCAGAACTTATTAAAGATGCTCTGGTGAACTTCCATGTCCCTGAGAAGACAGAATTTATTGAAAATGCCAAGAGACAAGTAAAATCCTTTCTTGAAACATTTAAAGTTTGCTGTAATATCCCAAGAAACACTAAACGATGTTGTCATTTACTTTGTTTTAGACAATTTGTCTCTAGACAGAATTATATAGTAACGTGGCATCTAATGTTTGAAAAATCAGTTATGGCATCTGTAACTAGTAACATGAATCAACTTTCCCCATCAGACATTTGTTTTTTAAGTTAACTAAAGAAAGATGTTCATGGAATGTACTATTAAAAGGTACCCAACATTCAGTTGAAATCTGCAGAGGAACCTAACTGCAAGTGTTAGGGTGTGTGCACACGTTGCGGTTTTTGCTGCGGATCCGCAGCAGATTTGGTCCTGCGGATCTGCAGCAGTTTCCATTATCATGTAAACCTATGGAAAACCAAATCCGCTGTGCACATGCTGCAGAAAATTCCGCGCAGATTTGCTGCGGTTTATTTTCCGCAGCATGTTACTTCTTTTTTGCGGAACTGCAGCTGCAGTGTATGTTCCGGGAGGACGTACAAATCTCTCTCCCTCTCTCGAAAAATGCATCTGTTATACCCTGCGGTTTCTGACAAGAGATGCGGATTCTCTGCAGAAAATGCTGCAGACAAATCCGCAACGTGTGCACACACCCTTAAACTTCTCTATAGCATCACTCACTACTGGTGAATGTATATATTGAGCAGTATGTCCATTGAAATCAAGTGTCACCCGACTCGTTTCTTTCTCAATAATGAGATGTCATCAAGGGAATGTACAGTTGAAACTAGAAGTTTACATACGCTATATTAAAAGACACATATGCATGTTTTTCTCAGTATCTGACATTAAATCAGAACAAACCTTTTTCCGTTTTAGGTCAATTTGGATTACCATAATTATTAATATTTGCCAAATGCCAGAATAATAAGAGGCAAAGAATGTTTAAAGGCTTATTTATTACTTACTGCAAAGTCAAAAGCTGTAAGTGATCCAGGTTTGTAGGTCGCCATGCTCGCACCTGCATTTTTCAGCTTTGCACATAAATTTTCAATAGGATTGAGATCAGGGCTTTGTGATGGTCACTCCAAAACATTGACTTTGCTATCTTTTAAGCCACTTTGTTACCATTTTGGCAGTATGCTTCGGGTCATAGTCCATTTGGAAGACCCATTTCCACCCAAGCTTTAACTTTGTGGCTGATGTCTTGAGATTTTGCTTCAGTATTGCCAAATAATCTTCTTTTCTCATGATGCCATCTATTTTGTGAAGTGCACCAGTCCCTCCTGCAGCAAAAACAACCCCACAACATGATGCTGCCACCCCCCCATGTTTCACAGTTGGGATGGTGTTCCTAGGCTTCCATGCTTTGCCTTTATTCCTCCAAATGTAACAATGGTCATTATGAACAAAAAGTATAAATTTAGTTTCATCATATCACAGGGCATGTCTCCAAAAATTAAGGTCTTTGTTGCTGTGTGCACTTGCAAACATTAATCTGGCTTTTTTATGTTTCTTTTGGAGTAATGGCTTCTTCCTGGCAGGGTGGCCTGTCAGCTCATGTTGATATAGTACTTGTTTCACTGTGGATATTGACACAATCTTCTGCAATCATCGTCACAAGGTCTTTTCCTTTTGTCCATGGGTTGATAATAATAATAATATATAATAATAAATTTTATTTCTATAGCGCTGACTTTTTACCTCAGCACTTTACATTTCAGAGGGGACTTGTACAGACAATATACATTACAGCATAACAATAATCACATAGATCATAACAGATAACAAGAGGAATGAGGGCCCTGCTCGCAAGCTTACAATCTACGAGGAAAAATGGGGAGACACGAAAGGTGGGTGGTAACAGTTGCCCTGATTGTATGGACCAGCCATAATATTAAGTGTGTAACAGTACGGATGCAGAGGGCTAATGGATGCATAAAGCATGTGGGAACATGATGCTGGGAACCTGGTTAAGGTAAAAAAAACTTTTGGCTGTGCCACACAGGGATAGATTAGGTTAATTTGAGGCGATAGGCCAGTCTGAATAAATGCATTTTCAGGGCACACTTAAAATTGTGGGGATTGGGGACTAATCGTATTGACCTGGGAAGTGCATTCCAAAGAATTGGCGCAGCATGTGTAAAGTCTTGGAGACGGGAGTGGGAGGTTCTGATTATTGAGGATGCTAACCTCAGGTCATCAGCAGAACGGAGGGCGCGGGTAGGATGGTATACTGAAACAAGGGAGGAGATGTAGGGTGATGCTGAGCCATGGAGGGCTTTGTGGGTGAGGGTAATAAGTTTGTACTGGATTCTGGAGTGGATGGGTAGCCAGTGTAATGACTGGCACAAGGTAGAGGCATCGGTGTAACGATTGGCAAGGAATATGATCCTGGCAGCTGCATTCAAGACAGATTGGAGGGGGGAGAGTTTGGTAAGAGGGAGACCAATTAGAAGGGAGTTACAATAGTCGAGACGAGAATGAATAAGAGAAACAGTAAGAGTTTTTGCAGAGTCAAAAGTAAGAAAAGGTTGAATTCTAGAAATGTTTTTGAGGTGCAGATAACAAGAGCGAGCCAGTGATCGGATGTGGGGGACAAAGGAAAGCTCAGAGTCAAGTATGACCCCAAGACAGCGGGCATGTTGCTGGGGAGTAATAGTAGAACCACACATGGAAATGGCAATGTCGGGTATAGGTACATTAGTAGCAGGAGGAAACAGAAGGAGTTCAGTCTTTGACAGGTTCAGTTTCAGATATAGTGAGGACATGATGTTAGACACAGCGTTTAGACAATTGCCTGTGTTTTCTAGAAAGGCTGGCGTGACGTCAGGAGAAGAAGCGTATAATTGGGTGTCGTCAGCATAGAGATGGTACTTTTAACCAAATCTACTGATATGACATGTCGGACCAAAGCACATTCATCTCTGGGATATAGAACCCATCTCCTTCCTGAGCGGTATGATGGCAGGATATTACCATCTTTTTGTACTAACATACAATTGTTTGGGGCTGCGTTTGGACACATACACTGGCAGCTATTCATGGGTAAGATGCGGATTTCCTCACTGGGGTCTTTATAATGGGTATACATATGAGAGTGACAATTTTTCAAAGGCTATTTAGCATTTCACTAGGTATACCTCTCTAAGCACTTTATATGCACTATGCACTTTCTGTGATGTATGTGTTAGGGTGCCATTCTCTTTATTTACATATTAATTCCATTGAGGACTGTTTGCTTGTACCCATGCTGTTACAAGTGTTTTTTGTCTCCTTCACACATGAGCTTTTGAATTATGCTTTGTGTCTCTGAGTCTGTCTACTACATTTGTTTGTTATTCGTGTGGATATTTATTTCAATAAAATTTTTGTGATATTTTTACAATTTTTGGATGCAATGACTCTGTTTTTGTGTAGGATCTAGCGTATAATTGTTTGTACAGATGAACACGGCACCTTCAGGTATCTTGAAATTGTATCTAAGGAAGAGCCAGACTTGTGCAAATCCACAATTCTCTTCTTGATATCTTGGCTGATTTCTTTAGTCTTTCTCATGATGCTACACAAAGAAACAGTGTGTTTCTGGTGCGCATTAAAATACATCCACAGGTGTCTCTAATTAACTCAGATGTTGCAAGAAAAAAACATATCAGAAGCTTCCAAACACAAGAGATATGGGCAGTCCAGAATTGAGAAAAACATGCATATATGTCTTTCTATATAGTGTATGTAAGCTTCTAGCTTCAACTGTACTTGCAAAGGGGAAAAAAGACACGTAAGATGTGGTCTTAATGTTTCCACATTTTTTTGCAGTGAGGTGCCAGCACTCTTTACCTCGAAGGACACCCACCAATGTGTGATGATTCAATATTTTATCAATTTCCACTTAGTACTATATAAACACAGAGACACTTTATGATCTGTGAATTTGGGAGAGATTTTTATGGGATAAAGTATAAGAGAGCTATACTTGGGCACAGTCCTTGTCAGAGCAGGAACACATACATGGGGCATGACAGGGCAGATAAGTGTGACAACTGAAGTTAGCTGTCCTTGAAACTTCATGGAATGTGACATCCCCACAACTCAAATGGATGAGATCTACACTTTTTTTCCTTCTTTATATGAACTATGTTACCTTGCATATGATTTTGTCCTACACTCATATGGCACTAATCGGCATTGGTTATTGACTGTTGTAGTACTGATGTAGACCCTATATCCTGGGTCAGTATCTATGTTTTGTCTTGCCTAGGTCTATCCTAATTTTATGATTACTATTAAAAGTTATATTTTAAGGGATCTTTTTATGCTGTTTAGATCATAAAGAGTATTACTAATAAATTTAATATAAATGTGGAGATACGGGAAGTCAGCATATGCTCTAGTCTGCAGGCCCAAGACCACATGGACCAGGGTTCATCCCCCTGAATGCCTGTTCTCCTTTTACCATGGGCATAATACTACTTAGACAACACAGGGTGAGGGTAAATCAGTGTGGCAACATTTTATTAATCCACAAAACATACAATAACACATAGAATGGTCCCAGCAAAATACCTAAGATGGTGTAAAATTACAGAGTCTCGCCCTTTTGCTGACTCGTTGGGATTATTGGAGCTTCTAGGGCCAACTAAGCCACCCGTGCCAAACACAGAGGAGGTAGCAACAAGCTTAGGAAGCTGACCAAGAGCAGTGAGGTATGTGACCAGGTGACCTAATTGTGCCAACCTGGATTCTCCACGATGTCTCAGAGTTCAGCGATGGTCAATAGAGCAGATCTGTGTTCTTCCAGCTGAGGCCATAGTCTCCTAAGCTGACATCCTGTAAAATGTTCCTGGGTGAGGTTTTGTAAAATCTCTGGACTCTCCTTTATAAAATTTACAACTATTGTCTTTCAAGCCATCATACAGAGGTCAAGAGGAAGTTGTGATGGGATTAACTCGCATTGTGTGAGTATTTAATCTGCATAGTTCATTCTTCTCTGTTTTGCAGGTCATCAAGTCTCAGGACCCACACAATTGTTAATCAACATATTACGCAAACATCCATTGTTCAATGACCCTGCATCCCTGCATACCAAATATAGCAGACAATAATTTACAATAAACACTAACTGAAAAGTCAACATAATGATAATCATCTATGTCTCTGTGCCTAATGAATTTATGTCTGGCATCATTAAGAAGAAATTTTGCAACAATAAACTATACATATTAACTTAGCATATATTAGCAATAGGGTGCTACTTGTTTATCACAGAAATTACATATTACAATGGCATGAACCTGCATGTCAACAGAAATAGACATGCCCCATATACCAAAACCAGGTTTGCAATGCTAAGCACAAATTCCATTGAGAATGATTACTGCAACTTTCTGCAACCAGTAACTATAGAAAACTGACAAGCAAATGGCAAAACATGCCAAAAGTGGAAAAAAAGTTAATGAAATATGGATTCTCCATGTTCTTTTACATGCCATGTACTAAAAATGTAGTTGCGCTTTGTTAACAAAGGGATTGTGTAGAAAAAGTTTAAACTATTAATTAGACATTGCTCATCTAATGCTTATTTAGAGTTTTACTTCTATTCCCTTTGCTGAAGAAAAGGTGAAGTAATGTAATTGTCCTTTGTTCTTTCTCGTAGGAAAGGCAAAAGGCTGATTAAATGTGCCAGTGAGTGCATCATCTCATTATTATGCTCACAGGGGGAAATTAGTTAAAGCATTATAATCATTGGTGATTGTTTTCTATGTTTAGCTCATTTTCATCAGCTTTTTTTCATTAACATGGACATATTAGGACACAGCATGCATAGACTACCTGGTAATTGATATTACACCAGTAATTGCCAGGAACCAGCAAGTATTTGATTTGTTTTGGAAACAAACAGCACATGGACTGTAAAATCTGCTATCTACTAGACATAGTTACAAAACCAAGGAAGCAGTGAATTAAACTGCTAACTAAATGAAGAGAACCATAGATCTATTCAAATTTTACTTTATTTATTATGCACTTGTCACTTCATCGCTGTGTATCGGCACTCCTTGGTATGAATTGCACTGATCCATTTACAGCAGGCTGGTATCCATTGGAAATCCCTGGGATGGTGCGCATGCGCATGCGCATGCCGTCACTCCTCCATATACTTCAGACAGCGCCATTAGGAGGACCCGCATGCTTTCCACAATGCGGCTCACCAGGCACATATCTGGAAGCGCATTTAATCTTGGAGCAGTATGATGGCGCATGCGCCGTAGAGGCTGATTCAGACTTCTGGCATTCGGGCACTTATGAACACTATCACGCATCTATTGGCTTAATGCTATGATAAAAAGATCTTCCTTACCCGCTAAGTTACACCTCCGGAAGAAGCAAAGGGTGAAACGCATGTCGGGGCTCAGGGTCAGGGGGGTACCGCCAGACCACTAGATCACCACTACCATATTGTGCACCACCTGGAAATAAGGTAATTCTATCCTTTTACTTAATGTGTAACCTAACTACAGGCTATAAATCTATATACATTTTGGATGGGAGATTACCATTAGAGTTGAGCGACTTTTGGTTTTTTAGGGTCGAGTTTCGTTTCGTGAAACCCGACTTTTCCAAAAGTCGGGTCGAGCAAGATCGTTCGATTATAGGGAAAAGTCGGGGTCGTCCCGAAACACGAAACCCAATGTAAGTCAATGGGGAATAAAAGTCGGCAGTGAGAGGAGGACAGGAAACACACCTACAGTGCCCATTTGAATGCCAAAAGCATCAATTCTTCTTACTTAAGCTTGTCAACCTTAATTAACTTCATAATACAAGTTACGCACTGAAAAATGGGGGTTATTTGGCTAAAGTTGTGGGGGGGGAGGGCTGGCTCCAGGTTTTCATGTGCCCTGGGCGAAAGAGCGCCCCTTTAACACATACCACAACTCATCATGCTCCGATACGGCAGAGAAATAGCGGTATAGTACAATGAAAAATACTTCACTTTTTACATCTCATGACAAGGCCCATCTATTTCTCCATACAGAATCATTGGTCCCATATAATGTTTGAAACAGTATATGATGAGCTCCACATAATGCTACAGTATATGTTGGTCCCCATGGATGAAGCTCCACTGTCTTATGGGCCCAAATAATGCTCCAAACATAATGGTCCCCATTTCTAATGCTCTATTGTATAATGGGCCCTGTAAATGCTGCTCCAGTGTCTGATGTCCACCTTTGGAATGTTCCAGTGTATGGTGGGCCCCATCTATCATTCTCCAGAGTATAGTGCTCCCCAAAAATTGCTGTCCCAACATTGAAAACAATCAAATAAGTCTCCTCGCTAGGGAATCCCTGTACTAGTCTGGACTCCTTGTCGTCCCCATCTTCCATCTCACTGCACAGTATTTCAACCTTGCAAGTGCTGTGATCCTGAGCAAGCAGGGGGGCCCACTCGTTGGCGACGGCACTGGCACAGGGCCTCTGATAGTACGGTGGTGTGTCTGATGGCGGGTGGGCCGAACCTGCACTTTCATCTGCAGCTTCCTCTTTGTCACCGTGTAAGATTCACTAGTAGGATTTTTTATGGATTAAACGTGCGCTGCCAGACCATCACTCCTCACAAGTTGTGTGCTTAATACATTTATTTCCCAACGCGTTTCGAAGTTAAAAACCTCTTCATCAGGGGATGACATGTACAGACAGGTAAAGAAATTGCCGGTTTTATACATACACAATTCAAAAATTGTCACATGTTGGGAGGGGGATAAAAGTCAGAGGTCATCAGTATCAGAAAAGTGTTAACAACTTAATATATCCAACAAAATTAATTCATTTGGTGTATTTCCAGGTAGTTAAATGAAAAGAAAAAGAGGGAGAAAAGGAAGAAGAAAAAAGAAAGAAAATAAAAGAAAAAAAAAAAGAGAAAAAAATGAGATGAAGGAAGCGCTAAAAGAACCCGCAGAGACAGAATCAAAAAGGAGTGATGGCCAGTGTATAGTCCGCTACTCCAAATGAACAGACGATATGTTGCCGAGAAAAAATGAAGGAAGAAAAATGAATGAACGTCTTTGTATGGAAATATATGATATTTATAAAAATAAATGTGAATAATAAACATTAAAAATGGATATGTTAAAATCTTTATTTTGTATGATAAAAATATATAAAGTATATGAATAAAAAATATATGAATAAAGATTATATATGAATAAAAAACGTATCTGACCGAATTAAGAAACGCTATGAAAATTGGAACACAGTATAAAAATGAGAAGTTGATAAAAACAAGGATAAAAAGTTTTTTTAAAAAAGAGAGAAAATGCATGCATATCAAATCCACTTTGGTGAGTATATCTGGTAACAAATTATAGAAGAAAGGAGGATACGCTGGAGAAAGAACGTTTTCATAGACAGTCCCGAGGTCAGTGACACACAGAAGAGGGAGCCGATTCAAAGAGGAAACATACCCAGAGCACCAGAAGGAGAAAGATCGCGTCCAGAGGGGGAAGAGAGAAAAGAATGAGGAACAGAGGGAGTCCCACACCTTGGAAGCGTGAAACAAAAAGCATGGGGAGACTAATAAAATAATATAAGCAATAATTTTTAAGCAATAAAACTACAGATGATAAGACCTAAATTAGTTATAGACACATAACAAATTCAGAGAACGGTGACCGGAGTTGAATATAAAAACGCAATCATAAAAATATATTGCACATGAAAAATAAATAAGAATCATCTTTATTAGACCGAATATCAGCACAAAAAAATTATTAAAACCAGGAGAAGAGGTGTTAGTTTATCTTTATAAGAAAACTTCAGTAATTTCGTTGAGACCATTAGGTCTTAAGGTATTCAGCCTATAAATCCAAAAAACTTCCTTTCTATTAAGTGACCCCATTCTGTCAGTAATATTATTCGGAATGTGTTCAATGGGACTGATTTTCAAACCATTTGGATTTTTATTATGCTCAACTGTATAATGTCTAGAAAGACCATGCTTTAAAAAACCTTTTTTAATATTGTGTCTGTGAGAGTTAATTCTCAAATGCAGTGGTTGGATTGTCCTACCCACATACTGCTTACCGCATTCGCACTCAATCAAATAAATCACAAAGTCAGTGGTGCAGGAAAGAAACCCCTTGATAGGGAAAACTTCGTTCGTCCTAGTAGATTTAAAGTTCTTATCTTTGTGTGCGATACAAGTACAGCATAGACAGTTCCTCTTGCCACATTTAAAAATACCCTTAAGGGGAGCCTTTTATGCAGATAAAAATTCACTACTACTTTTAACATTTTTTAACCGGCTAGGAGCCACTGTGCTCTTAATGGTGGGGGCTCTCCTAAACGTTACACCAGGGTTACTTGGGAGGAATTTCTGCAGTACGGGGTCATTCAATAGAATATGCCAGTTACTCCTCAGAATTTTCCTAATTTCTATGTGTTCGGAGCAAAATTGCGTAATAAAGTTAATCATGAATTTATTGCTTTTTGATTTAACCGTTTTAATGCCATTGATGAGACTATCTTGAGATAAATTAATACAATTGTTGAAGGCATTCGTAAGTAAATTATCAGGGTATTTTTTATCGGTAAACCTATTCCTTAATAATTCTGCCTGGTCCTCAAAAACTTTCGTGTCTGTACAATTTTTTCTTATTCTTCTATATTGGTTTACAGGAATGTTCCTCAACCATTTCCCAAAATGACCGCTACTGAAAGGGATATAACTATTTGTATCCACATTTTTAAAAAAGGTTTTTGTTAAAATTCTATTATTCTCAATATAAATAGTTAGATCTAAAAAATTAATATTTTCCTTGTCAAAGATTGCTGAGAAGTTTAAACCCCAAATATTGTTATTAATGTCCCGAATAAAGTCACCACTATTATTTCCAGAGTTGTCCCATATGAAGAACAAATCATCTATATATCTTTTATAGAAAATACAATTACTGTACCATCTGGATTTAAAAATATAAAAATCTTCAAATACCCCCATAAAAATATTAGCATAAGTTGGTGCTACCTTTGAGCCCATCGCGGTCCCGAGTTGCTGGTGATATAAAATTCCATTAAAAGTGAAGTAATTATTATTCAGTATAAAATCCATACCCTTTATTAAAAAGTTTTTTTGTCCTTTACTAAGTCTTACATCTTTCAATAGGACCTTGTTGAAACATGCCAAACCCAAATTGTGTGGGATGTTTGAATACAACGAAGATACATCCATGGTTACCAGTATATATTGTGGATTCCATTCAATATATTGTAAGAATTGGATTAATTGAGTAGAGTCTTTAATAAAACTTTTTAGTACAGGAACATGAGAAACCATTATTCTGTCGATGTAATGAGATAAATTACTAGTTAATGAGTTGATGCCGGAGATGATGGGTCTCCCTGGGGGATTGACCAGGCATTTATGGATTTTTGGCAAGTGATAAAAGAAGGGGGTCCTTGGGTTCGTTATATGAAGAAACTTCAATTCATTTTTATCAAATATATTATTATTTTTTCCTTCCAAAATTAGATTGTCATAGGCAACTCTGGACCTGATTAAGGTATCAAAAGGGACTTTAGTATAGTATTTATCATCTGATAATATATTAAGGGCTTCGTTACAATAATCATCTCTATTCTGGATTACGATCCCTCCACCCTTGTCTGCTGATCGAATTACTATTTCAGTGTTGGATTTCAGTGTTTTCAGAGCGGTTTTTTCGTTTTTTGTTAGATTACATTTGTAACCACAAGTAACTTTAGTAGAAAAAATCTCTTTAAATTTCTTTTGAACAACATCGCTGAAAACTTTTAGATAGTGGCCTCTATCTTCTAATGGATAGGATTTGGATTTGATTGGGACATTTAAATGAAAAGTTGATTCACAATTTTCTTCACTATTAATTTGTGTATCTTCATTTGTACTATTACAAGTAATTTTATTCATTTCTTTAATTGCGAAATGTCTTTTTAGTGTAAGCTTTCTAATAAACAACTGGAGGTCTAAAAAAAGATCAAAATCATTTGTTTTATAGGTCGGACAAAAATTCAACCCTTTAGAGAGCACTTTAATTTCATCGGTAGTGAGAGTGTAGGAGGATAAATTGATAATATTACTACCCACAGAAGATTTATTTTTATCCTTTATTTTACATTTATTTTGCCTTTCTTTTTTTCGGCCCCCTCTGCATCCTCTATAGAGCCCTTTCTTTTTCCAGTTCTTGGTGAAAAGAAGTTTTTTATCTGTGAGTTTTTTTATTGTCTGCGGTAAAAAAGGAACCGTAGCGGTGTTGTTAGTGTTCGAATTGTCAATTAAAACTGTATTACCATTGGGTGTATTGGAAAAATTATCATTAGTGACAGAATTACCTTTGGATATATTCAAATCAATGTCCTCATATATAGAAAGGTCTAGTAGTGAATTAGGAATAGAATCGGGAAACTCAATAAGTGCAGGTGAGGAAAATTCCACAGGGGTGGGTGTAATAATTTTATCATGATTAATGGTGGGATTAACAGTGTCAATTAAATTCTTCTTAGTGTCATTATCATTAAAGTGTTTCATTTGTTTTTTAATACTTTCTAAGTGTTTGATAGCTTCAATAAGTGGTGCAGTGGTTGCAGTGCTTTTTATAACAGGAGGTTTGGAGAAAATATTTTCCTTATTTCCAGTGAAGGGACCTTTGGGAAGAAAACCTGAAGGTACAGAAGACTGTCCCAAAATGGTTCTGTCTTTTATTTTTTCTTGTTCTGTCTCATTAGTTATTTTATTCGAAAACTCGGTATCCTTGTTATCTGTACTGAGTTTCTTCTCAACAGTTTTATTCTTGTTTCTATAGTCCTCTCTATCTCTCTGTAATTTTTTTGATTTTTTTAGTATGGTTTCATGCTCCACTTGCATGACATGCGTTATGACGTTAGAGTTAATCTTCTTGTATTCTGGATGTTTATGAAAGGGGATAAGATCTTTTGATAAATTCATAACCTTGAGAGCTGCCAGTTCAGCCAATTTGGACCTTTTCTTATATAATAATAAAATCATTTTGTGCATACAATTGTTGAGATTATTGTCCCAGTCTTGCGTAAAGTTCAAATCATTCATAAAGGGTGAGTCGAACACTAACCTCAGTCCACGAGGGCATATGTTCTCTTCTAGATAAATCGATAGAAAACGAGCATCCAAACTGTAATGGAGTTCCTCCTTGATAGCTTCTTTGAAGTTATAGAAAATCTTCCGGAGTGTCTTTGTTTCATCTTCACTGAAGGGGTTAACGGTTTCCTCCTCACTAGTAGAAAAGCCGATATTTCCAATTGTTTGAAGTATTAATCTTTCTCTGGACGAGAGTCTATTCTGAAAATATTCCATCCTTGAACAGAGTAACAGACCCTCTGCTGCTCCAAATCCAAAGCACCAACAGTGTTTTCCAGGCACCGTCAGAGGTTTAGAATAGTGGAAACTGAAAGGAAAAGAGCGCAATAGGGTCTTATCTGAGAAAATCGAGAAGTAAAACAATTAATTATACTCACCCTATGTAGGAGAGTAGCAGGCATAAAGGAACAAGGTCAGCTTGCTGCACATCCAAATGACCACGCTGTGGCCATAAATCTTCAGATTCACTAGTAGGATTTTTTATGGATTAAACGTGCGCTGCCAGACCATCACTCCTCACAAGTTGTGTGCTTAATACATTTATTTCCCAACGCATTTCGAAGTTAAAAACCTCTTCTTCAGGGGATGACATGTACAGACAGGTAAAGAAATTGCCGGTTTTATACATACACAATTCAAAAATTGGCGCCAAGAGTCACATGTTGGGAGGGGGATAAAAGTCAGAGGTCATCAGTATCAGAAAAGTGTTAACAACTTAATATATCCAACAAAATTAATTCATTTGGTGTATTTCCAGGTAGTTAAATGAAAAGAAAAAGAGGGAGAAAAGGAAGAAGAAAAAAGAAAGAAAATAAAAGAAAAAAAAAAGAGGGAAAAAAATGAGATGAAGGAAGCGCTAAAAGAACCCGCAGAGACAGAATCAAAAAGGAGTGATGGCCAGTGTATAGTCCGCTACTCCAAATGAACAGACGATATGTTGCCGAGAAAAAATGAAGGAAGAAAAATGAATGAACGTCTTTGTATGGAAATATATGATATTTATAAAAATAAATGTGAATAATAAACATTAAAAATGGATATGTTAAAATCTTTATTTTGTATGATAAAAATATATAAAGTATATGAATAAAAAATATATGAATAAAGATTATATATGAATAAAAAACGTATCTGACCGAATTAAAAAACGCTATGAAAATTGGAACACAGTATAAAAATGAGAAGTTGATAAAAACAAGGATAAAAAGTTTTTTTAAAAAAGAGAGAAAATGCATGCATATCAAATCCACTTTGGTGAGTATATCTGGTAACAAATTATAGAAGAAAGGAGGATACGCTGGAGAAAGAAAGTTTTCATAGACAGTCCCGAGGTCAGTGACACACAGAAGAGGGAGCCGATTCAAAGAGGAAAAATACCCAGAGCACCAGAAGGAGAAATATCGCGTCCAGAGGGGGAAGGGAGAAAAGAATGAGGGACAGAGGGAGTCCCACACCTTGGAAGCGTGAAACAAAAAGCATGGGGAGACTAATAAAATAATATATGCAATAATTTTTAAGCAATAAAACTACAGATGATAAGACCTAAATTAGTTATAGACACATAACAAATTCAGAGAACGGTGACTGGAGTTGAACATAAAAACGCAATCATAAAAATATATTGCACATGAAAAATAAATAAGAATCATCTTTATTAGACCGAATATCAGCACAAAAAAATTATTAAAACCAGGAGAAGAGGTGTTAGTTTATCTTTATAAGAAAACTTCAGTAATTTTGTTGAGACCATTAGGTCTTAAGGTATTCAGCCTATAAATCCAAAAAACTTCCTTTCTATTAAGTGACCCCATTCTGTCAGTAATATTATTCGGAATGTGTTCAATGGGACTGATTTTCAAACCATTTGGATTTTTATTATGCTCAACTGTACAATGTCTAGAAAGACCATGCTTTAAAAAACCTTTTTTAATATTGTGTCTGTGAGAGTTAATTCTCAAATGCAGTGGTTGGATTGTCCTACCCACATACTGCTTACCGCATTCGCACTCAATCAAATGAATCACAAAGTCAGTGGTGCAGGAAAGAAACCCCTTGATAGGGAAAAATTCGTTCGTCCTAGTAGATTTAAAGTTCTTATCTTTGTGTGCGATACAAGTACAGCATAGACAGTTCCTCTTGCCGCATTTAAAAATACCCTTAAGGGGAGCCTTATATGCAGATAAAATACAGATAAAAATTATATACAGATAAAAATTCTTTCTCCAGCGTATCCTCCTTTCTTCTATAATTTGTTACCAGATATACTCAACAAAGTGGATTTGATATGCATGCATTTTCTCTCTTTTTTAAAAAAACTTTTTATCCTTGTTTTTATCAACTTCTCATTTTTATACTGTGTTCCAATTTTCATAGCGTTTTTTAATTCGGTCAGATACGTTTTTTATTCATATATAATCTTTATTCATATATTTTTTATTCATATACTTTATATATTTTTATCATACAAAATAAAGATTTTAACATATCCATTTTTAATGTTTATTATTCACATTTATTTTTATAAATATCATATATTTCCATACAAAGACGTTCATTCATTTTTCTTCCTTCATTTTTTCTCGGCAACATATCGTCTGTTCATTTGGAGTAGCGGACTATACACTGGCCATCACTCCTTTTTGATTCTGTCTCTGCGGGTTCTTTTAGCGCTTCCTTCATCTCATTTTTTTCTTCTTTTTTTTTTTCTTTTATTTTCTTTCTTTTTTCTTCTTCCTTTTCTCCCTCTTTTTCTTTTCATTTAACTACCTGGAAATACACCAAATGAATTAATTTTGTTGGATATATTAAGTTGTTAACACTTTTCTGATACTGATGACCTCTGACTTTTATCCCCCTCCCAACATGTGACTCTTGGCGCCAATTTTTGAATTGTGTATGTATAAAACCGGCAATTTCTTTACCTGTCTGTACATGTCATCCCCTGAAGAAGAGGTTTTTAACTTCGAAACGCGTTGGGAAATAAATGTATTAAGCACACAACTTGTGAGGAGTGATGGTCTGGCAGCGCACGTTTAATCCATAAAAAATCCTACTAGTGAATCTGAAGATTTATGGCCACAGCGTGGTCATTTGGATGTGCAGCAAGCTGACCTTGTTCCTTTATGCCTGCTACTCTCCTACATAGGGTGAGTATAATTAATTGTTTTACTTCTCGATTTTCTCAGATAAGACCCTATTGCGCTCTTTTCCTTTCAGTTTCCACTATTCTAAACCTCTGACGGTGCCTGGAAAACACTGTTGGTGCTTTGGATTTGGAGCAGCAGAGGGTCCGTTACTCTGTTCAAGGATGGAATATTTTCAGAATAGACTCTCGTCCAGAGAAAGATTAATACTTCAAACAATTGGAAATATCGGCTTTTCTACTAGTGAGGAGGAAACCGTTAACCCCTTCAGTGAAGATGAAACAAAGACACTCCGGAAGATTTTCTATAACTTCAAAGAAGCTATCAAGGAGGAACTCCATTACAGTTTGGATGCTCGTTTTCTATCGATTTATCTAGAAGAGAACATATGCCCTCGTGGACTGAGGTTAGTGTTCGACTCACCCTTTATGAATGATTTGAACTTTACGCAAGACTGGGACAATAATCTCAACAATTGTATGCACAAAATGATTTTATTATTATATAAGAAAAGGTCCAAATTGGCTGAACTGGCAGCTCTCAAGGTTATGAATTTATCAAAAGATCTTATCCCCTTTCATAAACATCCAGAATACAAGAAGATTAACTCTAACGTCATAACGCATGTCATGCAAGTGGAGCATGAAACCATACTAAAAAAATCAAAAAAATTACAGAGAGATAGAGAGGACTATAGAAACAAGAATAAAACTGTTGAGAAGAAACTCAGTACAGATAACAAGGATACCGAGTTTTCGAATAAAATAACTAATGAGACAGAACAAGAAAAAATAAAAGACAGAACCATTTTGGGACAGTCTTCTGTACCTTCAGGTTTTCTTCCCAAAGGTCCCTTCACTGGAAATAAGGAAAATATTTTCTCCAAACCTCCTGTTATAAAAAGCACTGCAACCACTGCACCACTTATTGAAGCTATCAAACACTTAGAAAGTATTAAAAAACAAATGAAACACTTTAATGATAATGACACTAAGAAGAATTTAATTGACACTGTTAATCCCACCATTAATCATGATAAAATTATTACACCCACCCCTGTGGAATTTTCCTCACCTGCACTTATTGAGTTTCCCGATTCTATTCCTAATTCACTACTAGACCTTTCTATATATGAGGACATTGATTTGAATATATCCAAAGGTAATTCTGTCACTAATGATAATTTTTCCAATACACCCAATGGTAATACAGTTTTAATTGACAATTCGAACACTAACAACACCGCTACGGTTCCTTTTTTACCGCAGACAATAAAAAACTCACAGATAAAAAACTTCTTTTCACCAAGAACTGGAAAAAGAAAGGGCTCTATAGAGGATGCAGAGGGGGCCGAAAAAAAGAAAGGCAAAATAAATGTAAAATAAAGGATAAAAATAAATCTTCTGTGGGTAGTAATATTTTCAATTTATCCTCCTACACTCTCACTACCGATGAAATTAAAGTGCTCTCTAAAGGGTTGAATTTTTGTCCGACCTATAAAACAAATGATTTTGATCTTTTTTTAGACCTCCAGTTGTTTATTAGAAAGCTTACACTAAAAAGACATTTCGCAATTAAAGAAATGAATAAAATTACTTGTAATAGTACAAATGAAGATACACAAATTAATAGTGAAGAAAATTGTGAATCAACTTTTCATTTAAATGTCCCAATCAAATCCAAATCCTATCCATTAGAAGATAGAGGCCACTATCTAAAAGTTTTCAGCGATGTTGTTCAAAAGAAATTTAAAGAGATTTTTTCTACTAAAGTTACTTGTGGTTGCAAATGTAATCTAACAAAAAACGAAAAAACCGCTCTGAAAACACTGAAATCCAACACTGAAATAGTAATTCGATCAGCAGACAAGGGTGGAGGGATCGTAATCCAGAATAGAGATGATTATTGTAACGAAGCCCTTAATATATTATCAGATGATAAATACTATACTAAAGTCCCTTTTGATACCTTAATCAGGTCCAGAGTTGCCTATGACAATCTAATTTTGGAAGGAAAAAATAATAATATATTTGATAAAAATGAATTGAAGTTTCTTCATATAACGAACCCAAGGACCCCCTTCTTTTATCACTTGCCAAAAATCCATAAATGCCTGGTCAATCCCCCAGGGAGACCCATCATCTCCGGCATCAACTCATTAACTAGTAATTTATCTCATTACATCGACAGAATAATGGTTTCTCATGTTCCTGTACTAAAAAGTTTTATTAAAGACTCTACTCAATTAATCCAATTCTTACAATATATTGAATGGAATCCACAATATATACTGGTAACCATGGATGTATCTTCGTTGTATTCAAACATCCCACACAATTTGGGTTTGGCATGTTTCAACAAGGTCCTATTGAAAGATGTAAGACTTAGTAAAGGACAAAAAAACTTTTTAATAAAGGGTATGGATTTTATACTGAATAATAATTACTTCACTTTTAATGGAATTTTATATCACCAGCAACTCGGGACCGCGATGGGCTCAAAGGTAGCACCAACTTATGCTAATATTTTTATGGGGGTATTTGAAGATTTTTATATTTTTAAATCCAGATGGTACAGTAATTGTATTTTCTATAAAAGATATATAGATGATTTGTTCTTCATATGGGACAACTCTGGAAATAATATTGGTGACTTTATTCGGGACATTAATAACAATATTTGGGGTTTAAACTTCTCAGCAATCTTTGACAAGGAAAATATTAATTTTTTAGATCTAACTATTTATATTGAGAATAATAGAATTTTAACAAAAACCTTTTTTAAAAATGTGGATACAAATAGTTATATCCCTTTCAGTAGCGGTCATTTTGGGAAATGGTTGAGGAACATTCCTGTAAACCAATATAGAAGAATAAGAAAAAATTGTACAGACACGAAAGTTTTTGAGGACCAGGCAGAATTATTAAGGAATAGGTTTACCGATAAAAAATACCCTGATAATTTACTTACGAATGCCTTCAACAATTGTATTAATTTATCTCAAGATAGTCTCATCAATGGCATTAAAACGGTTAAATCAAAAAGCAATAAATTCATGATTAACTTTATTACGCAATTTTGCTCCGAACACATAGAAATTAGGAAAATTCTGAGGAGTAACTGGCATATTCTATTGAATGACCCCGTACTGCAGAAATTCCTCCCAAGTAACCCTGGTGTAACGTTTAGGAGAGCCCCCACCATTAAGAGCACAGTGGCTCCTAGCCGGTTAAAAAATGTTAAAAGTAGTAGCGAATTTTTATCTGCATATAAGGCTCCCCTTAAGGGTATTTTTAAATGCGGCAAGAGGAACTGTCTATGCTGTACTTGTATCGCACACAAAGATAAGAACTTTAAATCTACTAGTACGAACGAAGTTTTTCCTATCAAGGGGTTTCTTTCCTGCACCACTGACTTTGTGATTTATTTGATTGAGTGCGAATGCGGTAAGCAGTATGTGGGTAGGACAATCCAACCACTGCATTTGAGAATTAACTCTCACAGACACAATATTAAAAAAGGTTTTTTAAAGCATGGTCTTTCTAGACATTGTACAGTTGAGCATAATAAAAATTCAAATGGTTTGAAAATCAGTCCCATTGAACACATTCCGAATAATATTACTGACAGAATGGGGTCACTTAATAGAAAGGAAGTTTTTTGGATTTATAGGCTGAATACCTTAAGACCTAATGGTCTCAACGAAATTACTGAAGTTTTCTTATAAAGATAAACTAACACCTCTTCTCCTGGTTTTAATAATTTTTTTGTGCTGATATTCGGTCTAATAAAGATGATTCTTATTTATTTTTCATGTGCAATATATTTTTATGATTGCGTTTTTATGTTCAACTCCGGTCACCGTTCTCTGAATTTGTTATGTGTCTATAACTAATTTAGGTCTTATCATCTGTAGTTTTATTGCTTAAAAATTATTGCTTATATTATTTTATTAGTCTCCCCATGCTTTTTGTTTCACGCTTCCAAGGTGTGGGACTCCCTCTGTTCCTCATTCTTTTCTCCCTTCCCCCTCTGGACGCGATCTTTCTCCTTCTGGTGCTCTGGGTATGTTTCCTCTTTGAATCGGCTCCCTCTTCTGTGTGTCACTGACCTCGGGACTGTCTATGAAAACGTTATTTCTCCAGCGTATCCTCCTTTCTTCTATAATTTGTTACCAGATATACTCACCAAAGTGGATTTGATATGCATGCATTTTCTCTCTTTTTTAAAAAAACTTTTTATCCTTGTTTTTATCAACTTCTCATTTTTATACTGTGTTCCAATTTTCATAGCGTTTTTTAATTCGGTCAGATACGTTTTTTATTCATATATAATCTTTATTCATATATTTTTTATTCATATACTTTATATATTTTTATCATACAAAATAAAGATTTTAACATATCCATTTTTAATGTTTATTATTCACATTTATTTTTATAAATATCATATATTTCCATACAAAGACGTTCATTCATTTTTCTTCCTTCATTTTTTCTCGGCAACATATCGTCTGTTCATTTGGAGTAGCGGACTATACACTGGCCATCACTCCTTTTTGATTCTGTCTCTGCGGGTTCTTTTAGCGCTTCCTTCATCTCATTTTTTTCTCTTTTTTTTTTTCTTTTATTTTCTTTCTTTTTTCTTCTTCCTTTTCTCCCTCTTTTTCTTTTCATTTAACTACCTGGAAATACACCAAATGAATTAATTTTGTTGGATATATTAAGTTGTTAACACTTTTCTGATACTGATGACCTCTGACTTTTATCCCCCTCCCAACATTTGACTCTTGGCGCCAATTTTTGAATTGTGTATGTATAAAACCGGCAATTTCTTTACCTGTCTGTACATGTCATCCCTTGAAGAAGAGGTTTTTAACTTCGAAACGCGTTGGGAAATAAATGTATTAAGCACACAGCTTGTGAGGAGTGATGGTCTGGCAGCGCACGTTTAATCCATAAAAAAATCCTACTAGTGAATCTGAAGATTTATGGCCACAGCGTGGTCATTTGGATGTGCAGCAAGCTGACCTTGTTCCTTTATGCCTGCTACTCTCCTACATAGGGTGAGTATAATAAATTGTTTTACTTCTCGATTTTCTCAGATAAGACCCTATTGCGCTCTTTTCCTTTCAGTTTCCACTATTCACCGTGTAAGATGGAACTGTATATGGGAAGGGTAACCTGAGTTTCATCAGGGTCAGATTCAGACCGTATAGCGTGCGAGGGGAATGTAGTGGTCTGGGTCAATGTACCAGCAGATTCATCGAGCAGTGGCTGGGCATCAGTGCACTTGTGTCGCCCCCAGGAGTACGGACTCCACAGTGGCATTACCTTCTTCCTAGGGAGTGTGATGTCATGCTTGGGAGCAACGAACGATCTCTCTAGCAGGTTAACTGATTGGGCGGCGTTATTCCCACGAGTCATGACCCTCCAAACAGCGTTCATCAAGGCAAAGTGTTTGTTTTACGTGGGCAGTATGGTTGCAAAGCTGAACCTTAAAGGAATGTCCAGAAGGGCACCACCAGGAGTGGAGCCTACGGTTAAATTCGACTCCACCTGGGAAACCTCAACCATGCCAGCTACAGAACAGATGCACACATTGCAAGCTTAATTCCGTTAACGAACGAGACTCCGTCATGCCCCGCGGTCCGAGTCCGGCTTACTAGAGGGACACGTGAGGCTCTGGCACATGAGATTGGCCAATAACTGGTATGTCATGCCCTTACATGTCCGTGGCTGCATGTGCACTACACTGAAAAGGCCAGCGTTTGTCGCTTACAGGTGCAGATAACCCGCTGAACAACATTAGTGATGGGGATCACTGATTACAATTATTACCCGCGAACAATGATTTCCCAGTAAGTGCAGGTCAACCGCAGTTCCGGAATTAGGCCTAACCGTCATTCCTGAAAAAATGAAAAACTTACGTATGCAAACCACAGGTGCTGTAGCTTGCTTAACAGCTCGCCAGCCGTTCTCACGCCCAGTATGGATTACACGTGATTGCACAAAGGTGAGAAAGAGTAACGTATCCCCAGATAACATGTATGGATAGTGTACACATTCAAAATATATGTCTATACATCAGGAGGCAGGCTCAGACGGTGTTAGGCCCAGTATGGATTGCACGTGATTGCACAAAGGTTAGAAAGGGTACCGTATCCCCAGATAACATGTATGGATAGCGTACACATTCAAAATATATGTCTATACATCAGGAGACAGGCTCAGACGGTGTTAGGCCCAGTATGGATTGCACGTGATTGCACAAAGGTGAGAAAGGGTACCGTATCCCCAGATAACATGTATGGATAGCGTACACATTCAAAATATATGTCTATACATCAGGAGGCAGGCTCAAACGGTGTCAGGCACAGTATGGATTTGACGGCCCAGACTACACAGCGGAGGAGCAGGGAGAGGTAAAGATTGCAAATGCTGGGGCCCTGCCCAAGCAAGGGGGGCCCACTCGTGGGCGTCGGTACTGGCACTGGGCCCCTCATAGTACGGCGGTGTGTCTGATGGCGGGTGTGCACCACCACCGTCAGAGACACTTGATTGCACTATGAGGGACCCTGTGCCAGTGCCCGCGCCCAAGAGTCGGCCTACCCACCTGTCCAGGGCAACGGCACTCGCACGGTGTCGTGCGCTAGGTGGTGACCCCGGCCATGGGGGGGGAGGCAGCACAGTTAGGGAGTTTTAGAAAGTGGCATATGTTGATGTTGGACATTCAGCTGATGCAAAAGGTGAAATAGGTCAAGTCCCAGGAAGAGGTGGACCAAAGCAAGCCATTTTTCTGTCACCCTATGTGTCATCAGGGGAAGGTGGGACAAAATCCTTGGAAACCCATGCATGGTTCATTTTAATGAAGGTTAGATCATCCACATTTTGGGTTGACAGACAGGTCCTTTTTTCTGTCAGGATTGATCCAGCTGCACTGAAGACTCTTTCCGATAGCACACTTGCAGCTGGGCAAGCGAGCTCCTGTAAGGCATATTGTGCCAATTCAGGCCAGGTGTCTAGTTTAGTGGCCCAATAGTCAAAGGGGAATTACCTGTGTGGGAGAACATCGATATGGGAGGAAAAGTAGTTTGTAACCATAGTTGACAACTGCTGTCTCCTGTCACTTTCCATCGATGCAGTATTACCAGTTGTGTGAGCGGTACTTGAAAAATCAGTCCACAACATTGTCATGAAACCCCTGTCTCCAACGCCACTTCTGCTGTGTGCACCACGAACACCTCTGCCAAGCTGTCCCCGGCCCGTACGGCTCGTGTGAGAACCATCACCGCTGCTGTGTGCTGGGAATGCCTCAAGCAAGCGATTTACCAGAGTTGCTTGTTTATTAGCCAATATTAGGTCAAGGTTCTCCTGTGGCATGATGTTTTGTAATTTGCCTTTATAGCGTGGATCCAGGATGCTGGCCAACCAGTAGTCGTCACCGTTCATCATTTTGGCAATGCGGGGGTCCCATTTTAGGATCTGCAAGGCATAATCTGACATGTGGGCCAATGTTCCCGGTGTCAATGATGCACAGCGAGTGCTGGTTGGAGGAGCACTTTCTGGCAAATCCACATCCCTCCAGTCACGCACAAACCCTGTACCAGACCTTGCCACACCAACATTTTCACTTGCCCCACGAGATGCATCCTCCTCCCCTAAGTAATCATCCCCATCATCCTCCTCCTCCTCTTCTTCCTCCACCTCGTCCAGGAGAGGTCCCTGAGCAGACAATGGCTGAATGTCATCAAGGAATCCCTCCTCCTCATCAACATTGGCTGCAGAAGCCTGCTCCTTAAGGTGCGTCAAAGTTTGCATGAGCAGACGCATAAGTGGGATGCTCATGCTTAGGATGGCGCCGTCTGCGCTTACCAGCCGTGTGCATTCCTCAAAACACTGAAGGACTTTACAGAGGTCTTTCAGCTTCGACCACTGCACACCTGTCAACTCCATGTCTGCTCTCAAAGTGCCTGGCCGTGTATCCTCCCACAAATGCATTATGGCCTGCCTCTGCTCGCACAGCCGCTCCACCATGTGCAGGGTGGAGTTCCACCTTGTTGCAATGTCGATAATGAGGCGGTGGTTGGGAAGGTGGAGCAATCGCTGCAGCTTCTGCATACGAACGGAGTGTACAGGCGACCGGCGGATGTGCGCGCACAGTCTTCGCACCTTGTGGAGCAGGGCTGTTAACTCTGGATAATTTTTGAGGAAGCACTGCACCACCAGGTTCAAGGTGTGAGCCAAGCAAGATATGTGGCTGAGTTTTGAAAGGGCTATGGCTGCCACAAAATTACGGCCGCTATCACTAACTACCTTGCCTGCCTCAAGATGTACACTGCCCAGCCATGACTCAGTTTGTCGCTGAAAGTACTCGGCCAGCACCTCGGCGGTGTGTCTGTCGCCCAAACACATCATCTGCAACACAGCCTGCTGACGCTTTCCACTAGCTGCTCGATAGGGGGACACATCATGTGCAACAGTGGCAGCTGCAGATGGAGTGCTCGTACGACTGCGCTCTGTGGACGAGCTTTCGCTTCTGGAGGAGGAGGAGGGTCGAACGCCTACAGCCAACTGTTTCCTATACCGTGGGCTAGGCAGCACTGTCCCACCACCGCTGTCCCCTGTGGACCCTGCATCCACCACATTAACCCAGTGCGCAGTGATGGACACGTAACGGCCCTGGCCATGCCGACTGGACCATGCATCAGTTGTGAGGTGCACCTTTCCGCTCACTGACTGATTGAGTGCATGGACAATGCGGTCTTTCACATGATGGTGGAGGGCTGGGATGGCTTTGCGAGAGAAGAAGTGGCGACTGGGTAGGTCATAGCGTGGTACTGCATAGGCCATGAGTTCGCGGAAAGCTGCGCTTTCCACCAACCGAAAGGGCATCATCTCAAACGAGATTAGTTTGGCAATGTGGGCGTTCAAACCCAGTGTACGCGGATGAGAGACTGAGTACTTTCTTGACCTACTCATAGTGTCTGGGAGGGTGAGCTGGACTTGAGAGCTGCATATGGTGGAAGTAGCGGTGGACAGGGCGGACTGAGAGAGGGTTGATGATGGTGATGGAGTTGGTGTTCTTTCTGATGGCCTAGAATCAGTCTTTCGTTGATATAACAGTGGGATTCCCTGACTGCTGTGGCATTGCAACGACACCTCAATATTTTCTGCTGTGATAACCGGTGGGCTTACAGTGGGGGAAACAATGTAGCGTTGCTGACTACCTTCGTTGTGATCAGTTGCACATGTGGCACTTGAGGTTTGGTGTTGTGTCCACGCTTGCAAGTGCATGCTGGTTAAATGTCTAAGCATGCAACTGGTATTCAAATTTTTCAGATTTTTCCCTCGGCTAAAGGTCTTTGCGCACTTCTTACAGATAACCTTGGCCTGATCATGAGGATTTTGTTCAAAAAAGTGCCACACTGCACTCTTCCTACTTTGGCAGACATTTTGCGGCCTAGCACGCTGTGATCTTTTGACCCTCTGGACAAGCTGTCCAGCAACTCTTTTGATGTTTGGAACCTGTCTTTGGAGTGCTCCGGGCCTGCCAGATAACAGCTGTTATGATGTCGATGTCTGCTGTGGATGCTCCTCATCTGAGCTATTGGAAGCAGCACCCTCTTCCCCCAATGGATGCCAATCTGGGTCAACAACTGGGTCATCCATCACCTCCTCTTCAATGTCATGTGCACCTTCCTCTGTGTCACCATGTATGGTGGTATAGTGTGCGGGAAGGGGCACCTGAGTCTCATCAGGGTCAGAATCTGGCTCTGTACACTGCGAGGACAATGTAGTGCTCTGAGTGAATGTACCAGCAGAATCATCCATCAGCGGCTGTGCATCAGTGCACTCCATGTCAGATTCATCTTGGCCTGGGTAATTCACCATTTCACTTGATAATCCAGGCATGGTATGTGAAAACAGCTCCATGGAGTAATCAGTAGTATGGCCTGCGTCATCCTTCAATCTTGGTTGGGGTGAAGGACACAAGGAAAGGTGTGGTTCATGAACATGAGCCTCCAATGACGACTCAGTGCTTTTACTTTTTACAACTGAAGAAGAGGAGGCGATAGAGCTGGAGGCTGAGTCAGCAATGTAAGACAAAACTTTTTCCTGATGCTCTGGCTTTAAAAGCGGTTTGCCAACTCCTAGAAAACTAAGTGTTCGAGGCCTTATGTAGCCAGACGATGACGCAGGCTCAACACCTCCTGCATTCGGTCCTATTTTGCTCTTGCCTCTACCATCAGATCCACCACCAACACCATCATTACCAGCTGCCAACCCCCGCCCAATTCCACGGCCTCTTCCACCAGCCTTCCTCATTTTTGGTAGAAATGTAGACAAAATCCAACAAACTATATAGTATGTAAAACAAGGTACAAGGTGTCTATTGGACAGGGGAGATTTTGAATTTCTGCACACACTTTTGGACACTGGACACTTATGGATTGTGTGAGGCCCACTGAGTATCTGAGCGCTCTGTCACAGGCTCGATGGCAGAGCTGTGACCAAAGTGACTAGAGGATAAGGGAGATTTTTAATTTCTGCACACACTTGTGGACACTGGACACTTATGGATTGTGTGAGGCCCCCGCTGAGTATCTGAGCGCTCTGTCACAGGCTCGATGGCAGAGCTGTGACCAAAGTGACTAGAGGATAAGGGAGATTTTTAATTTCTGCACACACTTGTGGACACTGGACACTTATGGATTGTGTGAGGCCCACTGAGTATCTGAGCGCTCTGTCACAGGCTCGATGGCAGAGCTGTGACCAAAGTGACTAGAGGATAAGGGAGATTTTTAATTTCTGCACACACTTGTGGACACTGGACACTTATGGATTGTGTGAGGCCCACTGAGTATCTGAGCGCTTTGTCACAGGCTCGATGGCAGAGCTGTGACCAAAGTGACTAGAGGATAAGGGAGATTTTTAATTTCTGCACTCATTTGTGGACACTGGACACTTATGGATTGTGTGAGGCCCACTGAGTATCTGAGCGCTCTGTCACAGGCTCGATGGCAGAGCTGTGACCAAAGTGACTAGAGGATAAGGGAGATTTTTAATTTCTGCACACACTTGTGGACACTGGACACTTATGGATTGTGTGAGGCCCACTGAGTATCTGAGCGCTCTGTCACAGGCTCGATGGCAGAGCTGTGACCAAAGTGACTAGAGGATAAGGGAGATTTTTAATTTCTGCACACACTTGTGGACACTGGACACTTATGGATTGTGTGAGGCCCACTGAGTATCTGAGCGCTCTGTCACAGGCTCGATGGCAGAGCTGTGACCAAAGTGACTAGAGGATAAGGGAGATTTTTAATTTCTGCACACACTTGTGGACACTGGACACTTATGGATTGTGTGAGGCCCCCGCTGAGTATCTGAGCGCTCTGTCACAGGCTCGATGGCAGAGCTGTGACCAAAGTGACTAGAGGATAAGGGAGATTTTTAATTTCTGCACACACTTGTGGACTCTGGACACTTATGGATTGTGTGAGGCCCACTGAGTATCTGAGCGCTTTGTCACAGGCTCGATGGCAGAGCTGTGACCAAAGTGACTAGAGGATAAGGGAGATTTTTAATTTCTGCACTCACTTGTGGACACTGGACACTTATGGATTGTGTGAGGCCCACTGAGTATCTGAGCGCTCTGTCACAGGCTCGATGGCAGAGCTGTGACCAAAGTGACTAGAGGATAAGGGAGATTTTTAATTTCTGCACACACTTGTGGACACTGGACACTTATGGATTGTGTGAGGCCCACTGAGTATCTGAGCGCTCTGTCACAGGCTCGATGGCAGAGCTGTGACCAAAGTGACTAGAGGATAAGGGAGATTTTTAATTTCTGCACACACTTGTGGACACTGGACACTTATGGATTGTGTGAGGCCCACTGAGTATCTGAGCGCTCTGTCACAGGCTCGATGGCAGAGCTGTGACCAAAGTGACTAGAGGATAAGGGAGATTTTTAATTTCTGCACACACTTGTGGACACTGGACACTTATGGATTGTGTGAGGCCCACTGAGTATCTGAGCGCTCTGTCACAGGCTCGATGGCAGAGCTGTGACCAAAGTGACTAGAGCATAAGGGAGATTTTTAATTTCTGCACACACTTGTGGACACTGGACACTTATGGATTGTGTGAGGCCCACTGAGTATCTGAGCGCTCTGTCACAGGCTCGATGGCAGAGCTGTGACCAAAGTGACTAGAGGATAAGGGAGATTTTTAATTTCTGCACTCACTTGTGGACACTGGACACTTATGGATTGTGTGAGGCCCACTGAGTATCTGAGCGCTCTGTCACAGGCTCGATGGCAGAGCTGTGACCAAAGTGACTAGAGGATAAGGGAGATTTTTAATTTCTGCACACACTTGTGGACACTGGACACTTATGGATTGTGTGAGGCCCACTGAGTATCTGAGCGCTCTGTCACAGGCTCGATGGCAGAGCTGTGACCAAAGTGACTAGAGGATAAGGGGGATTTTTAATTTCTGCACACACTTGTGGACACTGGACACTTATGGATTGTGTGAGGCCCACTGAGTATCTGAGCGCTCTGTCACAGGCTCGATGGCAGAGCTGTGACCAAAGTGACTAGAGGATAAGGGAGATTTTTAATTTCTGCACACACTTGTGGACACTGGACACTTATGGATTGTGTGAGGCCCACTGAGTATCTGAGCGCTCTGTCACAGGCTCGATGGCAGAGCTGTGACCAAAGTGACTAGAGGATAAGGGAGATTTTTAATTTCTGCACACACTTGTGGACACTGGACACTTATGGATTGTGTGAGGCCCACTGAGTATCTGAGCGCTCTGTCACAGGCTCGATGGCAGAGCTGTGACCAAAGTGACTAGAGGATAAG
The DNA here is from genome assembly GCF_039654945.1 of Dendrobates tinctorius. NCBI lineage: Eukaryota > Metazoa > Chordata > Amphibia > Anura > Dendrobatidae > Dendrobates > Dendrobates tinctorius. The sequence goes on along the minus strand of NW_027361676.1, from coordinate 43,399,092 downwards.
GGAGATTTTTAATTTCTGCACACGCTTGTGGACACTGGACACTTATGGATTGTGTGAGGCCCACTGAGTATCTGAGCGCTCTGTCACAGGCTCGATGGCAGAGCTGTGACCAAAGTGACTAGAGGATAAGGGAGATTTTTAATTACTGCACACACTTGTGGACACTGGACACTTATGGATTGTGTGAGGCCCACTGAGTATCTGAGCGCTCTGTCACAGGCTCGATGGCAGAGCTGTGACCAAAGTGACTAGAGGATAAGGGAGATTTTTAATTTCTGCATACACTTGTGGACACTTATGGATTGTGTGAGGCCCACTGAGTATCTGAGCGCTCTGTCACAGGCTCGATGGCAGAGCTGTGACCAAAGTGACTAGAGGATAAGGGAGATTTTTAATTTCTGCACACACTTGTGGACACTGGACACTTATGGATTGTGTGAGGCCCACTGAGTATCTGAGCGCTCTGTCACAGGCTCGATGGCAGAGCTGTGACCAAAGTGACTAGAGGATAAGGGAGATTTTTAATTTCTGCACACACTTGTGGACACTGGACACTTATGGATTGTGTGAGGCCCACTGAGTATCTGAGCGCTCTGTCACAGGCTCGATGGCAGAGCTGTGACCAAAGTGACTAGAGGATAAGGGAGATTTTTAATTTCTGCACACACTTGTGGACACTGGACACTTATGGATTGTGTGAGGCCCACTGAGTATCTGAGCGCTCTGTCACAGGCTCGATGGCAGAGCTGTGACCAAAGTGACTAGAGGATAAGGGAGATTTTTAATTTCTGCACACACTTGTGGACACTGGACACTTATGGATTGTGTGAGGCCCACTGAGTATCTGAGCGCTCTGTCACAGGCTCGATGGCAGAGCTGTGACCAAAGTGACTAGAGGATAAGGGAGATTTTTAATTTCTGCACACACTTGTGGACACTGGACACTTATGGATTGTGTGAGGCCCACTGAGTATCTGAGCGCTCTGTCACAGGCTCGATGGCAGAGCTGTGACCAAAGTGACTAGAGGATAAGGGAGATTTTTAATTTCTGCACACACTTGTGGACACTGGACACTTATGGATTGTGTGAGGCCCACTGAGTATCTGAGCGCTCTGTCACAGGCTCGATGGCAGAGCTGTGACCAAAGTGACTAGAGGATAAGGGAGATTTTTAATTTCTGCACACACTTGTGGACACTGGACACTTATGGATTGTGTGAGGCCCACTGAGTATCTGAGCGCTCTGTCACAGGCTCGATGGCAGAGCTGTGACCAAAGTGACTAGAGGATAAGGGAGATTTTTAATTTCTGCACACACTTGTGAACACTGGACACTTATGGATTGTGTGAGGCCCACTGAATATCTGAGCGCTATGTCACAGGCAGAAATTGGCTAGTGTACCACAAACTACAAGGTGTATGTAGAATTGGGCAGAATTGGAATCTCCCTAGAGTGCAGGTCTGTAAGAACGGAACATGTCCTCGACTTATTCTCACAGAGTGACTCACTGATAGCGTCACTGTGGCTGTGATAACAGCCGTTACACGGTACTGTGTGAGGAGCGTACACCGCTGTATGGTGTGAAAAAATGCACGCTCAGTACCTCAGCAGGACAAAAAAAAAAAAATTGTGATTGCTTTTAAAAAAGCAGTTTGCGGAGCAGTGGGTAAACAGCAATGCAGGAATGTCAGGAAGCCTTAGAAGGCAGCCCAACAACCAACACCACTGATACACCATTATATAGCCTCCCCTTGCACTGCACAGTGACTGGTGTGTTGTACAGGCAAAATCGCTAGCAGCAGAAGCAGTTTTTTTTTCTTCTTCTCAGCAGGACAAAAAAAAAAATTGGGATTGCTTTTAAAAAAGCAGTTTGCGGAGCAGTGGGTAAACAGCAATGCAGGAATGTCAGGAAGCCTTAGAAGGCAGCCCAACAACCAACACCACTGATACACCACTATATAGCCTCCCCTTGCACTGCACAGTGACTGGTGTGTTGTACAGGCAAAATCGCTAGCAGCAGAAGCAGTTTTTTTTTCTTCTTCTCAGCAGGGCAAAAAAAAAAATTGGGATTGCTTTTAAAAAAGCAGTTTGCGGAGCAGTGGGTAAACAGCAATGCAGGAATGTCAGGAAGCCTTAGAAGGCAGCCCAACAACCAGCACCACTGATACACCACTATATAGCCTCCCCTTGCACTGCACAGTGACTGGTGTGTTGTACAGGCAAAATCGCTAGCAGCAGAAGCAGTTTTTGGTGTCTTCTTCCCTGCCTAACGCTCTCCCTACAATATCAGCAGCAGCAGCAGCTCTCTCTATTCTGAGATCAGCATGAGTAACATGGCAGTCGGCGTGCACGCCCTTTTATACCCCCTGTGACGCCCACCAAAGCAAGCCAATCACTTGCATGCCCTTCTGAAAGATGGTGGTGACCCGTGCCTATGTCATCACGTTGCCCACAGTGTCCGTGGATCCTGATTGGCTGAAAAAGAGCGCAAAACAAACTTTTGAAACGCGACTTTGGCGCGTAAGTCGCCGACCTCGTGGCCGACCTCATCCTAGGGTCGGGTTTCGTTTCATGAAACCCGACTTTGCCAAAAGTCGGCGACTTTTGAATTTTTTAGACCCGTTTCGCTCAACTCTAATTACCATCATTGATGCTTCGGCACCGATTTAAACCTTTTGGCCCTTATCATGAATTTTTTACATTAATCATGCCTTATTGCATTAGGTGAATTTGAATATATTATAATTTTTCATGTTTCCTGGAAGCTGCACTTTAATGACTTTGTAACTTTGGTCTGTAAATATTGGTCACCCCTTTGTTGGTGTATGTTTGTGTCTAATCTGGGAATGTGGCTTTTAAAAAATATTTTTAATTTTTCTAATAAATGTTAAATTTTAATAGATCTATGGTTCTCTTCATTTAGTTAACAGTTTATTTCACTGCTTTCTTGGTTTTGTATTAGTTGGAAGTGCCATTCAGTGTTTTAATCAGGACAATTTTGTGATTAATGCAGACATAATTAGACTGTGGCTTCTCAGCTCTTACCAAACTGCAATTTCCAGCATGAGATACTGTGATCATCTTGCTCTGTATCAACAAGTTTACTTGATAGTTTATTAAATATTGGAAAATATGGTAAACATATGCAAACGACTACAGTGGATAGTACAGGTAATAAAAACATTTGAGAACAAAAGTCATAAAAAACATGTTATGCAACATGTTACAAAAAAGACTTCAATATTGATTTGCAAATTTCCGCTTAATCTCTAGTTCTGTGATTACAACTTATTAATAAGCACATATGAATTATTAAAAAAGATTGGATAACTCCACTTACATTTCGAAGTCTCATGAAGGACTACGTGATCACTTAGTATCAGTGAGCTCACTCTGATTTTACTAGGCACCTACAGTAATCTTGAGGAGACAGCCATGTTGGAAACATTACTCTAATTTGTAAAAGGGGGTCAATTACAGGAATGTTCTTTATTAGCTCAAATAGGGTATTTAAAAAAATAGTAAAGAATAAATGAGATCATTGACCCACTGTCTAAAAATATAAATTGTTACCAGAAGAATATCTTCCTGAGTCTGATAAGACAGAAAACTATTTGGCTGTGTACAGGTTAGCAGGCCAGGGTCAATGTAGTCAGGTAAATAATCAGTTCAACGTATAAATTCAATGATTTAAAAATCTTATTGTTTAGGCAAAAGTGATAAGGTTTTCTGGATAGGATAAATCAATTTACATGAGTTGAAGGCCAAGCTGATCCCTTAGTAGCCGCGGGTTCCCTCTGATTTTACTAAACACCTGTAGACCTCTTTAGTAGACAGCCATGTCAGAAACATTACTCTAGCTTTCAAAAGAGGTTCAATTACGGGACCATTGTTTATTAGTTTAAATATGGCATTTTTTAAATAATAAATAATAAGGATGATCATTGACATACCTTCTAAAAATATAAATTGTTACCAAAAATTTTCTTTTTGATGTAAAGGTGGAGAAAATGGCTAATACCCCCTCTTAAGATACCTGTCATTATATCCTGTGTGAACTGTATATTTTTTGTGTGTTTCCTCATGTAGGTTGTAGTTTCCTGTTAGTCAGGCGTGACAGGGTTAACTCATAGTTGGGGAGGAGTAGATGGGCACTAGTAGTGAGTTTCTGTTTTTATAGTTAGCCTGGAGAGAGCTAGAGAGAAGAAAGGACACCCTCAGTGAGTTCTGTTCATCTTTGGGTATGTGCGAAGAAGCAGATCTGCAAGGTTGCACGTTAAGCAACCAAATGAGCATGCAAATTGGGTCACCCACTGGAAGGGGATATTTAGGCAAGCCTTGGTGTTAGCCAGACATGGAGGTCTTTGTGAATAAATATGTGATCAACCTGGCTGTGGTACATCAGTAAGGTGGTAGCTCATAGTAGCTTAAGTGGTTCACTAGGTGCAGTTTGAGTGCAGGGTCACAGCGTAACATATTGACCCATTTGGTCCTGTGCTGGGAAGATGAAGGCCCTCAGCAAAGCCAGGTATTCATATGCAACATTCTTCACAAGTAATGTGCCACCATCCGGAACAGTCAAGTGTAATCCTCTGCCATATTGTGCAGAGCGCTGCAAGTCAAGCGCTGCAATAACTGAGTAATATTTCTATTTGAGTAGTAGTTCTACTATTGTTTCTCATTTGAACTGAAATATTCTGCTAAATGACACTTAAAATAAAAGGAAAAATGTGAGATTTTATAGTGATCGCTTTTCTCATGATGTTTAGAATAAGAAAATAAAGAAGGACAATACAAGCAATGACTTTGGAATTGAGTGCTTTGTCTCAATGCAGCTAATGACTAAATCCCATTAGCTCATATAGCCCTTTGCTGACTTTGCTTTTAAAAATGCCATAAAATAATGCAATCTGCAATTCAGTAAATATTCAAATTACTGCTTACTGCATACTTGTACTTAATAATTTCACACTGATATAAAACAAAAGATTAATTTACTTTATTTTTCAAGGTGGACATTAAATATTAGGCGAAAACTGCTGAAGACTGGCTGAATGCCTTGCTTGCATTAATCGTAATAATGATAAACACTTGCATACGTTATAGCATATTACATGCTAAACTAAGATTATTATTTGTTTTCTTTATAAGGGAAATCTATTTTATTTCAATTTCAAATAGACATTATTGAAATTGTTTGATACTCATTAGCAAAAATATATCCCTACTGCTGTTCCAGGAATAGCTTGGCTGCTTTGCAATTCATCTAGGTGAACCCATAAAAGGCTCATTTTTATTTAAGAGTTATAAAGCCAGTCTGATGAGGATTTTCAAAGTAATTACACCTGTCTTACTATGTGTAAAAAATATATTAGTACATCAGCCTCATCAGGTCTAAGAAAGCTATTAGATAATGTGTATAGTTTGTATAATGACATTTGGTGACAGACCCTTTTAATTCTGGTGGTCTGCATGTGTTTATCTTGATGTGCATTTTCAATATGCTTCAGCAGGACATTATCTCCTTCATAAATGCCGCACTTCATCATTGAACCATAATGGAAGCCAGTACATATCACCTAGCATTATACATATCCGTCACTGTGGTCACAGGAACCCAACAGTTGTACCTGTGAGATTGACTACTGTGGCATTCGCAAGGTAGTCACCACCCTACGGCAAGAAAGACAAATACTGATCCTGACTGTTTAAACTACCCTTGTGACATTATTATTAATAGCTCTTTGTCCCTTTCAGTGCAATGCATTAACAAAAATAAAATGTACAATAAAGTATTGTTTAAATAAATAAAAACAAAAATAAAAATCAATTACCCATATAGTAAAGTGCTTTTATAATATATACTGTATATATATATATGTGTGTGTGTGTGTGTGTGTGTGTGTGTGTGTGTGTGTGTGTGTGTGTAAAAAAAAGCTTTTCATCTGCCTGCTGACTGATTTTTTATGTTCCAGTCCTAAGAATACGCATGGATAAAGTCCTCTTTGGTCTTTCTTTCCATTTTTATTTTATCATATGTGAAAAACTCATGAGACAAGGCTTTGAAAAAAAAGATCAACAAGATGCAAATAAACGGTAAATGAACAATAATGTTCTTCGAATTCTCTAGTGCTTTTAACACCATACAGCCAGGTCTACTGAGAGACAAGCTGGGCCTTGTTGGCGTGGACCTCCAACTCTCCACCTGGATCCTTAACTACCTCACGAACCGACCTCAGTTTGTAAAGGTTTGGGACAGTGTGTCAGACACAGTGATCTGCAATACAGGGGCACCTCAAGGTACAGTTCTTGCCCCTTTTCTCTTCACACTGTACACTGCGGATTTTAGGTGCAACTCATCTAGCTGCTACTTGCAGAAGTATTCTGATGACTCTGCAATAGTAGGCCTCATCACAGGAGGAGATGAAAGAGAGTACAGAGATACTAGCCAAGCTTTTGTGGAGTGGTGTCAGAGGAACCACCTTAGGATTAATTCCGGGAAGACCAAGGAATTGGTGGTGGACTTTCGCAAGGGCAAAAATCCACCAGTAGTGGTGAACATTCAGGGAAATGACATTGAGATAGTCGACACCTATAAGTACCTTGGTGTGATCCTCAATAATAAGCTTGACTGGGCCCATCACTTGGATGCAGTGTACAGTAAGGGCCAAAGCAGGCTTTATCTGCTCAGAAGGCTGAGAGCCTTTGGAGTTAGAGGGGCACTCCTTGCATCCTTCTTCAACTCTGTTGTGGCATCAGTCATCTTCTTTGGTGTGGCGTGCTGGGGTAGTGGCATATCAACCAGGGACAGGAATAGGCTGGACAAACTGATTTTAAGGGCCAGCTCTGTCCTGGGATGCCCCCTTGACCCAGTTCAGGAAGTAGGCGACAGGAGGATACTGGCCAAGGCAAGCTACATGGTGCAGAATGATTCCTATCCCATGCATGAGACCGTGACAAAGATGTGCAGTACTGTCAGTGACCGGCTACTTCATCCTAAATGTGAGAGGGAGCGCTATCGAAAGTCCTTCCTTCATGCTGCAGTTAGGCTGTATAACCAGCACTGTCCAAAACGGAGAACGACCCAAACAGAGAACTGATAGATCCAAAGTTGTGATAGTCCGGTTACTTTTTTTTTTTCCCTATATGTACCTACCGTCAAAGTAATGCCTTTATGCTTCTGTATCTGTACTTGTTCCTGCCTTGCTGCTGTAATGCTCTGAATTTCCTCATGGTGGGACGATTAAAGGATTATCTTATCTTATCGTAACACAGATGATTTTTTTTTCCTAAACAAAGAAGATATTCTTGTTTCAAAAAGGCCTAAAGAATATGCAGGCAGTGCCTGAGGTGTGAAGCTACATCTACTGTATAGAGACTGCAGTAGTGAACAACAGCATTTATAATGTCTGTAAAGAGCTGTGGAATTAATGGCACTATATAATTGAGCAAAATAAATAAATACATTTATGAACTCAAAACCCACTCCTTACACTGCTGTCCATCCTGTTGTTCTCTTTTTAATATGGAATGGGGTGCTGAGGTAAAAAGAGTCTTTTTACACTGCTGTACACCTGATCTTTCTCATCTAGTACAGGAGGAACTAGGGGAGCTGAGCTAAGAAGAGGCTCCTCACATTGCAGTACACACACAATTTTCATAACCAGCAGAGGGAATGCCCATGGCTGAGGGCTGATTTTAATGATTTTCATTTTTTTTATCTGACATCGGGCGTAATAGTACACTGAGCCTGCACATTTCTGGGCACGTGACAGCTGATATATACAGCTGACATGTGCCCGCAACAGCCTTGAGTTGAATCGATCTCTGACAGTGGCATTTAACTTGCGCTTACAGGAAGCACGTCACTAAACCTGCCCATCCGATACCCCGTCACATGATCATGGGTCACCAATGGGTCAGAAGACCTCTATGGTTGTCATAGCCAGATTGAATCATAGAATCATAGGATCGTAGAGTTGGAAGGGACCTCCTGGGCCATCTGGTCCAACCCCCTGCTCAAAGCAGGATTTGCTAAATCATCCCAGACAGATATCTGTCCAGCCTCTGTTTGAAGACTTCTATTGAAGGAGAACTCACCACCTCTCGTGGCAGCCTGTTCCACTCATTGATCACTCTGTGAAAAAGTTTTTTCTAATATTTAATCTGTGTCTCGTCCCATTCAGTTTCATCCCATTGCTTCTAGTCTTTCCTTGTGCAAATGAGAATAAAGATGATCCTTCCGCAATGTGTCAGCCCTTGTGATATTTGTAGACAGTTATTAAGTCCCCTCTCAGTCTTCTCTTTTGCAGGCTAAACATTCCCAAATCCTGCAACCTTTCCTCATAAGACAGGGTTTTCAGACCGGTCACCATTCTGGTGGCTCTTTTCTGAACTTGCTCCAGTTTGTTGATGTCTTTTTTAAAATGTGGTGCCCAAAACTGGACACAGTATTCCAGATGAGGTTTGACCAAAGAGGAGTAGAGGGCAATAATGACTTCATGTGATCTAGACTGTATACTTCTGTTAATACATCCTAGAATTGCATTTGCCTTTTTTGCTGCTGCATCACACTGTTGACTCATATTCAGTCTGTGATCTATTAGTATACCCAAGTCTTTTTTACATGTGCTGTTGCTTAGCCCTTTTCCTCCCATTCTGTATATGCTTTTTTTCATTTTTATTGCCCAGGTGTAGTACTTTGCATTTTTCACTGTTAAAAACCATTCTGTTAGTTGCTGCCCACTGCTCCAGTTTATTTATATCTTTTTGAATCTTCTCTCTCTCTTCTCCAGTATTAGCTATCCCTCCTAGCTTTGTGTCATCAGCAAATTTAATCAGTTTACCCTCAATTCCTTCATCTAAATCATTGATAAAGATGTTGAACAATACAGGGCCCAGGACAGAGCCCTGTGGTACCCCACTTAAGACATTCTTCCAACTGAATGTGTAGCCATTTACGACCACTCTTTGGGTCCGATCACTAAGCTGGCCCGCTGGTTGGCGCTCATAGCACGTGAGCATTTCTGCTACATACAGGCGATGTGATCAACTGCAGTTTCTAGTCTCCCATGGAGATTATTGAAGCATGCAAAAAGTAAAAAAAGCATTAAAAATATTAAAAAAATAAAAGTTCAAATCACCCCACTTTTGCCCAATTCAAAATAAAACAATAAAAATATTGAATATACACATATTTGGCATTGCCAGGTTCAGAATCCCCAATCTATCAATATTAAAAAATAATTAACCTGGCATAATGAGTAAAAAGGTAAAAACAACAGAATTATGTTTTTTTGGTCTCCGCAACATTGCACTAAAATGCAAAAATGGGCGATCAAAAGATCGAATCTGCACTAAAATGGTATCATGAAAAACATCAGCTCGTGATGCAAAACATAAGCCCTCACTAAATCCCAGATCATGAAAAATAGAGACGGGTATCAGAAAATGGCAAAACAAATTTTTTAACAAACTTTGGAATTTTTTTCACTACTTAGATAAAAGAGAACCTAGAATGTAAGTCGGCAAGGACAGGGTCCTCTCCCCTCTGTACCAGTCTGTCATTGTAAATTTGTTGTGGAAACTTGTTTACTGTTAACGATATCTATAACTTTGTATGTAACTCCCCTTCTCATGCACAGCACCATGGAATTAATGGCTCTTTATAAATAATAATAATAATAATAGACATGTTTGGTGTCTTTGAATTCATAATGACCTGGAAAATCAAAATGGCAGGTCAGGTTAAGCATTTAATGAACATGGTAAAAAAAACAACTGTGGGATTGCACTTTTTTGCATTTTCATCACACTTTTTTCCCATTTTCCAGTAGATGATATTTTAAAACCAATGGTCTCGTTCAAAAGTACAACTCGTCTCACAAAAAACAAGTCCTCACATGGCCATTTTGACCAAAAATAAAAAAGTTATGGCTCTGGGAAGAAGGGGAGCTAAAGGCGAAAATGCAAAAACAAAAATACTTCTGATCATTAAGGGGTTAATAATCTTGAACAAGGAACAACATTCAAAGGCTAAACAGTCAGCTGTGTGTTGAAATAACAGCCTTGAAAGAAGTCAGAGATATTGCCCCATGGCTACAAACATAACCTGTTAGTTTCTCCAGATGGAGATAGGCATCTACAAAATAGTAATGGAGAGGCATCTACAAAACACTCCATTACTAACACAAAGTTGTGCTTATTTCTAAACTTAAATCAAGAATAAAGTCATTTATTTGAGATAAAACAAAAAACCCTGTTTTACACATGTATTTAAAAATAAAAAAGCACAGTTATACTCACCTTACACATATTTCATTGAAGCCCTTGTCCCCTTTAATAAACAGAAAATAATAAACAACAAAAATACTTACCTTACACCTAATTCACCAATGCCCATGTCTCCTGCAGGAAAATAAAAATATTAAACAACTATATCCCTCACCTTTCCGAAGAACAGATATGCCATACTGTAATCCATCTCTGTGTTTTCTGATTTTCAACATGAATGGTGAAATGATGCAACCGTTCATGCTGAAAAGCAGGACACAAAAGAAAGTTATAAAAATTGTGCAGAAGCCAACAACATTTTTTTTATTAATTCTTCAGTTTACACAGCAGTTGCACAGCTCCTGCTGAATACTGTACAACTCCCATCATTGTCTCTTGGTTGCGCTAAGATCAGTGATGAGAGCTGCTTTCAGCAGCCGACACATGGGATCAGCTCAAACTGTACTGCTTTTACCAGGCACCGTTACGTGTCACCAGTCACAAGGACGGCATATGGATGTGACACACGGACACACAGATACACTGACACATGGATAGCAAACACAGAAACATAGATGTCACATAAGTATACATGGACGGGGACCAGTGATCTCACCTGTCCTGGTTTTTCCTGTACAGGAATCAACAGGATATGTGAAGGAGGCCTAAAATTATACAACTTATACAAACAAGGTTATCTAAGAGCTTTGATCCTTTCTTTATCAGGGGAATGTACATCATTCTATATGATACTTTGCATATTTTCTATCAGAATAAAATCAACTGGTCATGAGGCTGCACACACTGCTGTGCATCATGTTTATTTGATCTAATACTGGAGGTACAAGCTGTACTGAGATACAAAGAGGCTGTTCACTCTTTTGCCCACCTTGCCTTTCTGATGGACTGGATATGGTATAGATTATCTCCAGATTAAAGTAGTGGTGTTTCCTACTGCACATGCTCACATACAACTGTCCCATTAATATTCTAATTTTATATTAAACCTGTCCTAATATTCTAGGACAGGTTTCTGCTAATGTAATAAATCAGCAGCCACTGTAATTCCTCTCTTGAGGAAACTATTGTGATTTGTTAATTAAAAGTATGTAGGAATTTATTTACAATGAACACAACATGCCGGCGCAATAGCGTGATGTCGGTTCTCAGGCAGTGCGCACTGCGCATGCCCGAGAACTCTTGCCACAGCGCAGGCGCCAGCATTCAAAACAGAAGGAGGTGGCGGAGCACAGGGGCATGGTGGGAGGTGCCCAGGCAGGAGACAAGTGGCATGATGGACGGATGGTAGGTGGTGCCCAGGCACAAGACAAGGAGCATGATGGATGGATGGTGGGCGGCGCCCCGGCACAAGACACTGGCATGATGGGCGGATGGGAGGTGGCTGATACAGGGACACACACCATACCTATGGGACACATTACAGGTATGAGGACCTATTTTAGTCGATATTTCAGTGTTACTAGGGGTCAGAAACAGAAGAGCTACCTTCACAGAGTGCAGCCTTAGTGCTGCTGAAGGTGGCTCTTTTACTTAAAAACACCCGGGGGGGGGTGACAGGTTCCCTTTAAGTGTTCTTCATCACATGCTGAATTTTGCAAGTTCTACACCTTTCCATATAGAGTGACTTCAGCTACTTTGTGATATCTTGTAGTGTGACCAGTTGATTTTCTTCCGTTAGAAAATATGCAAAGTACCATACAGAATGATATACTTTCCCCTGGTTACAAATAAAGGATCAAAGCTCTTAGATAACCTTGTTTGTACAAGTTGTACAATTTAAGCTGTGACATAATCTTTATTACCATAGGAAAAGATTTTATTATGTTTTGCAGTGAACTGAAAAAAAAAGTATTGCTTGGAGCGTTTGAACTGTGTTGACGAGTTCAGAAAGATTAATGTACCCCCAGAGAATGTTATACAGCTGATTTTAATGTTTCACTTGAAGCAGTTTAGGTAGGGATAATAAACTCTCTGCTGTACACTTTGTTTAAAGGGTTTTACAGTATGAGGAAAAGCAAAAAAGTCAGACATCTTTATTGCTGAGTATTTGTCTTGTTATTCCAAGGTCTGTAAATGCCTCTTGGCTATCAAGCCCAACATAGATTATTCAATTAGAATTTTGTAATGATAAAAAATTCAGTTTTATTGCTGTATTTTCCAGGGATATTCATCACATTTGTTTTAATTAGAATTACATTATTTAGTGAAAACAATTAAAATTATCTAATACAAGCCTACACATCTCAGTTTGTTCCAGGGTGATGCAGTAAATAGATGCCTGATTTATTCATTATAGAAAAAATAACCTGAAAATATATCTTAATTCTAATTCACATTTATTTTACCATTATGAACATGGTGATTAGCAAAAGATGAATGAGACAACACTTAAGGCCTCCTTCACATATTCTGGTGATTCCTGGACAGGAAAAACCAGTACTGATGAGATCCATGCTCCATGTTTGTATGTCATCCCTATGTAGCTCCATGCTGGTACTGCTCATCACTGAAACTGCACCCCAAGCTCAGTGTTTCCTGGATGTCAGGGTGAATGGTTGCATCATGCCACTGTTCATCAAGACAAGGAGATGTAGCAGAGATGGATTACAGTATGGGACAAATGGATATCTTCTCATAGGACAGATGAGGAATATGTTTTTTATTCTTTTCATTTTTATACTAATAAATGGGGAGAAGAGGGTCGGGGAGTATTTATTTTCAATGAAGGATTTTATTCTTGCTGTGTGTTTTTTTTTTAAACCTACTATGGAGTTAGTAATGGGGGTGTCTTATAAGCGCTCCTCCATTACTAACCCTTGGGCTTGATGTCAGCTGACAATACAAAGCTGACATCAATCCAAACCCTATTACCCCACTTGCCACCTCATCAGGGAAAGTGGAAAGGTCAACGTTAAGTGCCAGATTTGGAAGTGCCATTTTTGGGATGGCTGAAGGCTGACTTTGGTAGGCTGGGGGGGGCAATATCCTTTGCCCCTTCAAAGGTTTTTAATGTCAACCCACATCTGTCTGTTTAGCCTTTGCTGGTTAAAATTTATAGGGGACCCTACATTATTTTTTTCTGGGGTCCCCCTGTAAACTGACCAGTAAAGGGTAAGCAAACAGCTGTGAGCTGTTAACCTGGAAAACCTTTTCCCAGGTTAGTAACATAAGCCCCAACCTTGGGCTTTCCCTCTGCTGGTTATCAAAATTACACAGGAGCCAACACCATTTTTTTAAATTCATTCTTCATTTTTACACGGTACGTACACAGTGGGTGCTGAATGCAACGCCCATCATTGTCACCTGGTCACACTCATCACAGGGGGACAGGTTTGTATAGAATAGATAGAATAGATTTATAAACATAGAATAGGTCGATATATAGATGTCAGTGACATACATGTATACAGTATGTATTTGTATTACATAGATGAATAGATAGAAGAAAAGATGGCAATTCAGCAGCTGAGTACTGTAAAATCACTGGAGGAGCCGATAGGATAGAAGAGATGGATTACATACAGTAAATACAAATATAATAGGTAGCTATACAGATGTCTGTGACAAATACAATTAGTACAGTGTGTGCAGCTCACTGTACATGTATTTAATTAAGAAGAGATTATTTTTCTGGAAAAAATGGTGGGGGATCCTGGGTAATTTTCCTAACTAGCAGAAAGAAAGCCAATGGCTGGGGGCCAATGTTTATAGCCTGGGAAGGGGGTAATAGCCATGGAGCTTCACAGGCTGCTAATATCAGCTCACAACTGTATACGTAGCCTTTACTGGCTATTAAAATGGGGGACTCTAAAAAAATTCATAGGGTCCCCCTATAATTAATAACCAGCAAAGGCAGACAGCTGCAGGCTGATATTAATAGCCTAGAAAAAAACATGGATACTGGCCCACTAAGGCTAAACACATCAGCTCTCAACAGCCCCAGAAAGATGCGCCAATCCTGGCACTTAGCCTCTCTCTTCCCACTTGCCCTGTAGCGATGGCAAGTGGGGTGATAGTGGGGGACTTGATGTCACCTTTGTATTGTCAGGTAACATCAAGCCCCAAGGTTAGTAATGGAGAGGAGTCAATAAGACACCACCATTACCAACTCCATAGTCGCATTGTATGAAAACACACACACACAGAATAAAGTCCTTTATTTGAAAGAATGACACAGACTCCTTTAATAAATCTTAATTAAACCATACCTACGACCTTGCCCATTCCCTCAAATTCATGTACACGGCACATGAACTGCCGGCTTTCCAAAGGACACGGTGCGTAAAAATTGGACAGCATTCACATGGTCCGAGTGCTGTACGATTTTTTTCTCGCACCCATAGGTTGGCATTGGAGAGTCTCAGCCAAGACTCAGCGACAATCGCAGCATGCTGCGATTTTACACGCACGCTGAATACGGCTGAGAAAATAAACCGTGATGTGAGCTGCCCCATAGATTTACACTGGGCAAAGTGCTATGCGATGTTTTCGCACATAGCACTCTCCCGTATTCTATGGTAGTGTAACATCGGCCTTATCCTGTTTAAACGTGACTCCATGAATTCTAGTCATTCATGTACATTGTTTTTACATCATATTATATTTATTTGAAATGAAATAAACTACCACAATCCACAAAAACATGTTTATATCTTTATTATCTAATTTAAATGCATTTTATTTTATAATTAGTATGCAATTTTACATTTTTAACCTTTTAATTACCATTATTTATTCAATTTTTTTTGTAATACCAAAATGCCCAAGATGAACTTTGACACATCATGTGACTTTCCTTTGGACCCACATTTTTTAAAAATCTCACCAGTATATATATGGCTGACAACTGCCATTTGTAATATTTTTTTGTCCTGAAGAAGAATTATGGTACTTTGACATGCATAGATGAAATAAAAACCAGTACATTATCCTAGTGCAATGATGACAAACCCTTTGGAGACAGAGTGCCCAAACTGCAACACAAAACCCACTTATTTATCGCAAAGTGCCAACAAGTCAATTTAACCTGAATACTGAGGTTTTAGTTTAACGTAGGCGTGGGCAGTAAGGATGAGCGAACCTTTCAAGGTTCATTTCGATTCACTGAATGTTTAGACATTAGCCAATAGGTTCACCAAACGTACACGAACCCCATTAGATTCAATGGAAAGCCAAACTAAACGTATATACAATCAAAGCTTCAATGAGGACCTGGTGGTTAAGGGAGCAGTGTAAGCCTTCTTACCTGGGAGACCTGATGCCTCAAGCAACACCTAAAATTGTTTTCCTTTTTTTTCCAGCCACACTCAGATGGCACAAACATCAGTTTCATACCATACTTGTTTGGTGTCAGGTTCCTGTCGCTGCACAGCAGGAATCCCGAACCTTGCATTCGGCAGTCTCCCATTCTTCTCCGGCTGCAGAGGAGGCTGCTCAGCAGACTCGTCCATCCCGGCGCTCTGCTCAGACCAGTTCTGTGGGTTTGGTTGCTGCTGCCACCTCTGGTCCAGCTATAGCAACACATGCTGGTCAGCAGCGAGCTACTCCAGGGACTAAGTCCTCCTTTCAATCCACTGAGCATGCCACTGGGACAATCTCTCATTGGAGATCGGAGGTCACATGCTCAGGTCCTTCTCCAGCTTGGATTGGACCATCAGGAAGGTCAGGATGGTCCCAGAAGGATGCTGCTATAAAAGTTTTGCATGGCCGCTCAGCCATGCGCTAGTATAGACTGCATTACCAGACTATGAGGAATGAGTGTTGTATGCATGTATGAATGTCTCTGGTGAATGACTCATTAGGTAACCCCTACCCTTGGTACGCATGTGTTGTGCAGCCTAGTCTGTTAAGCGCCAAGGCTTAGGTGTAGGTAGAGTCAGAGTCTGAGACTGGCATCAGTGTTCACCGGTGGCTCTGCACGCCACGGTGCACGTGCTCGACACTTCACCTTAGTCAGTGTCTATAGTGGCGTCCGCAGGTGTGAGGCCGCACACTCAGAAGGTCTAGAGGGACTCTGACCCCATGTCATTGGGGCAGAGTTCTGTGACCGCATTCTGTGCGCTCCGTTGCCAAGCTCTGTGAGCTAAACAGGCTCCGGCATTTATGTTCTGCGGTAGTGTGGCTCTGTGAAGTAACAGAGTTCACCCTGTTCACACTGGGTGACGTTAACCCACGTGTGACCTTTTGTATGCTGCTTTATACTTCCTCCATTACTAAGCAGCAGTTTACCACCCCTGCACGGTGGACCTCGGACTGCGAACGCACCTTACTATTATTTTATTATTTTGTGCGTTCCGCCAGCCCTAATAATACTACTGGTAGAAAAAAGTAAGGAAAGTAACACAGGTAGTTGATTGAAAGTAAGTGCAGGCCTGCCTGTCTGTGAGCCCTACTTACACAGACAACCCACCGGATGTAGACTCAAGTTGTAGTCTCATTTCAAAAAATTATTGTCACACACCACTAAAGTAGAAAAGTAGAAACAGTATAATAGGCCTCTGACACACCTTCTTTTAGAGGCAACTTGGAGATGGAGACCCAACTTGGAGTCTCTACACTTCAAAAAATTGTAACATCAGCAGCAGTAGCAACAGTAGGCACAGAAGATACCACAAAGGTGGCACAGAGTGCAATAATGCGAGATCAATGCATGACACTAAAAACTACTCCATCGCCTAGTCTGCCAAGTCTGCGACTAGGGTGCAAAAGTCATTGGAGATCCATGACTTGTTCTTTTGATGAAAGTTAGGTGGTCTCCACTTTCAAAGGACAGTTGGAAGCACTTATCCAACAGGACACCACCAGGAGCAATGAACACACACTCTGAGAGAACACTGGCTGCCGGAAATGACTCACAGAAATTGCTTATGTCACCTACACTGCTGCTGCTAATATTTTTGCCATGATGCCTTAACATTCCAGGGGTTGGACACCTACAACTGGGATGCACCCTGTGTGCCTCACTGCTGTCTTGGGGAATACCACTCTTAAGATTGTCAACAAGCGTGTTTCGATACACCAGCATGCGTGCTTCCCTTTCCAATGGGGGAATCATCTGGCAAAATGTACTCTTGTACCATGGATCTAACAGAGTGGCAACCAGCACTATTTCTGTCTCTAAGAATCTGGGCATCATTATGAAGATAGTGCAGAAAGGAGGCACTCATGTGCCGGGCACTTCCAAGTCTGTGGTGTGTTGGTGGCGGGGTAAAACTCAAGGTTGCTTCCTCTGTCCCCTCCCACCAGCCAGGGACAGCAAAGAGGGGTTCGTTATCATCTTACTCTCCTGACTGTTGCGCGTCCATCACCTCGTCCTCCTCCATTTGTTCCTCGACTTTTGCACCTTCACTAACAGTTTATCTGGTACCATGATGCTACGCTGGGTGATGGAGAAGTAATGTGCACAACAACAAGAAAAGGAAGGGGGAAGTCTAAACACTAGGGAAGGGGGGAGTGAAGACCCCTAGACAGATCTAACAACACCCTGTCTGCACTAAACATCCCTAAATATGTTCCACACCTATCGCCGTGCAGGAACCTAATACCTGCCTGACCATAGCGATAGGCCCTGGATAGGGAGGGGATGGGGTGAGAGCTAGTCAGCCCCCACTGCAACTAAACATAGAGAGGGTGGACAAGGGAGGGGATACACCTAGCTTGAGAAGACCACTAAAATATCCAGTCAGCAATACTCTAAGGGAACTCCAAGAAAACATTAGACTATTGCTAGTACTTCCAATAAGGCAGAGGGAAATTGAGCTAATGACAGCACCCTGCAGAAGAAATTAAATGTATTTAAACCTTCAGTAAGGGTATGCTAATTAGCAGTAGAAGGTGGGGGGTAACTGTTAGATCCTAGAGGGAGAAGGATATCACTCCATAACAGAGATACCAAAATCAAGCAGGTGCTTGTAGAGCTAATTGCAAAGACCTTCTACAGCCAGAACCAGGATGACTGTCTGTCAAATATGACATACCTGTGACACATGAGCCCCCCTGGATCACTGTAAGCCACCCTCCCATGGCACCTACCTGTGAGATGACAGTCTAGAAGTTTGAGATATTGTTATCCCTTCTGCATCCTCATCTGCTTCCACCTCTTCCTCAGGGACCACCACCTCCTCAGGCAGACTACTTAAAGTGTGATCCAGCATGTAGATCACCAGAATAGTGATGCTTTTTACAGCATCATCAGTGATAACCATCTTAGTAGCCATTTCAAAACTGTGCAGAAGGGTGCAGAGGTCCTTCATCTGTGCCCACTCCGCAAGCGTGATTTGCCCCACATCCGAACTGTGTTGGCAGAGGTTATACAAAAGGACATACTGCACCAGGGATCTTTTCTGCTGCAACATGTGCATAGTGGAATTCCACAGTGTTGGAACATTGCAAATCAAACAGTTAACCGATAGGCCGAAAGAACTCTCTAGTGATGCAAGTTGATGACCTGCGAGAGGGGATCGCCGGAAGTGAGCACACCTCGACCGTGCTTTCTGCAGCAGCATATCTAAGCAGGGATGGTGGCAGAAAAATTGCTGTACCACCAGTTTGAGGATGTGAGCCATGCAAGGCATATGTGTGAGGTTGCCCCAGTGTAGGGCCACTACCAGGTTTACACTGTTATCACACACAGCCTTCCCTGCCTCCAGGTTCAGTGGAGGCAGCCATTGCTTTAACTCGGCCTGAAAGCTGTCCACATCTCTTGAGATATGTGACTGCGATCTCCAAGGCATATTATTTGAACACTGCCTGATTGTGATGAGCCATGGCTGCGTAGTACGGGTGTGGGGTGGACTCTATCTGCACTGTTGGAATGCGTGTCTCATTAAGGGAGAGGTTGAGGGCACAGGTGGAGGCACTAGAGGAGGTGGAGGAAGTGTTAGATATAGAGGTTTGTCCCACAAGCCTTGGGGATTCAAATACTTGTGGCGCAGCCCCTTGACTCCCTGCCTTCACAGACACCAGAGTCACCCAATGCCCAGTCAGTAAGATGTAATGCCACTGCCCATGTATCCTCATCCAGGTGTCAGTGAAATGTACCACAGCAGACATAGATTGCTTCTGCGAATGTGTGAATTTGTCGGCAACATGCTGGTGTAGCGCAGACACAGCTTTCTTATAGAAGTAATGGTGACTGGGCAACTGGTACTGGGGACTGGAATAGCCATCCACTTTCTGAAACTGTCTGTATCCACCAGGCGGAAAGGCAGCATTTTTGTAGCCAACAGATGGTGGAGGTCAAAATCTTAGCTTTTAGATGTGTAGGAGGAAGCATTCATTTACATCACCACAACTGCGGGACCGAGAGCTGGCTGGTTGTGATGCGAGAGGGTTCAATAAAGTGAACAGGACAAGCTGCTGGACTGTGAGTAAGGTGCATGCAGGGGTGTTATGGTGGATTGAGAAAGATGTGGTGTGCTAGGTGACACAAAAACAGTAGGCATGTCCACTTCTATAACAGCTGACGGTCTCTCACTCATTCCGACTGTAGGGTGTAAACAAGTGGAATTTCTGCGACCGGAGACGTGTGTGAGAACACTTGGCACAGTGATGGAGGTAGAAAGA
The DNA here is from genome assembly GCF_039654945.1 of Dendrobates tinctorius. NCBI lineage: Eukaryota > Metazoa > Chordata > Amphibia > Anura > Dendrobatidae > Dendrobates > Dendrobates tinctorius. The sequence goes on along the minus strand of NW_027361676.1, from coordinate 43,379,234 downwards.
AGCAACAGATGTGGTTAATGGGACAGACGGTGATTGGCAAGGCCGGCTAGTTGGCATTTTAGTGCAGTGAGATTCCCAGACTAAGGCATGTTGATCGAGCATGTGGCGGTTCATGCATGTAGTTGTTAAATTATTACTATTTTTACCTCTACTGTTTTTTTTTTTTGCAAATTTGGCAAATAGCATCAATTGGGTCATCCTTTGCAGTCTCAAAAAAGGCCCTTGCCGCCTCTGTGAACTACAGACTCGTGACCAGTGCTGGACACAGCCAGAGTTATGGCTGAGGATGAAGTGCTTGTCATGGTGCATTACTTCGTGTCTGCATGGGAAGCCGCAAGGTAACCTACTCATGTTCATCCTCCAGTGCTGAGCTACTCAGCTGTGTACCTCTCGGTTCACACCAAGTGGGATCTACAACTTCATTATCATCCTCTTTCTTCTCACACTCCTCACCCTGCAAGTAACCCTCCCCCTCCTCATCCTGCTGTGACACCACAGCACAGTTCACTCCACATGCGCCTCTGGTCTCATCAGGATAAGCTCCACCCCCAGTGGTTAACGTCTGGTGAGGAGGGCCTGGATTCTGCTCTGGCACTACTTCATCTGGCCCCGGATCCAACATGAAAAATTTTTGCTCATCTGTGCAGATTCTTTCCTCCTCTTGAATCTGTGAATATTTGTAGCAGACCTCTGGTGCCCATGGAATAGAATGTGTGACAGCTCTGAAATGAGTTATGGTACCTGCAGCAGACAAGTATCCCAAACAATTTGGATTATGAAATGAGGTCTGGTACCTGCACCAAACTATTATCCCATATGATTTGGAAAATGCACACAGATAAGGCTTGCTAGTGCATCAGTCAGGGCTTGGTGAGTCTACCTTTCATACGTACAGTAAGTTTTTTTTTATTTTTTTCTTGATAGCTATTCGGATTTAGTGTTAGGGACTCGCAAAAACTGGGGATCCTTGACATTTGGATTGCGAGCTTATCTGTCTTGGCCAAAATAGTAACTAACACCCCATGTCTTTTTATCTTTTTGCACTTTTTATCATTTTTGCAGGATGCAGCTAGGCCTTTTCTGTGTGATGCATGTATATAGTGCAGAACAGCGAGCCTGCTAATACTATGGGCATGATCAATAGGCTGTTCAGACAATTTGTACATCACTGTGTGACTGATGTCCTATGCAAGCCTTATCTGTGTGCATTTTTCCCACTAGGTAGCCAGCTCCTCTTTTTCTTTTGGTTACTGGCTGTCTTCATCAGTGGGTTGCACATGTGCTGCCCTAAGCCTTTATCAATGGAGGTCTGCTGCATCCTGCTAGTGCATCAGTCAGGGCTTGGTGAGTCTACCTTTCATATGTAAGGTTTTTTTTAAAAAAAAAATTCATGTTTATTTTTTAAACCTAGCATAGGGGAAAAATTATGGAATCACTCAATTCTGAGGAAAAAATTATGGAATCACCCTGTAAATTTTCATTCCCAAAACTAACACCTGCCTCAAATTAGATCTGCATCTAAAAATCAGTGATCACACCTTGGAGAGCTGTTACACCAAGTGGACTGACATGAATCATGGCTCCAACATGAGAGATGTCAATTGAAACAAAGGAGAGGATTATCAAACTCTTAAAAGAGGGTAAATCATCATGCAATGTTGCAAAAGATGTTGGTTGTTCACAGTTAGCTGTGTATAAAATCTGGACCAAATACAAACAACATGGGAAGGTTGTTAAAGACAAACATACTGGTAGACCAAGGAAGACTTCAGAGCGTCAAGACCGGAAACTTAAAGCAATATGTCTCCAAAACAGGAAATGCACAACAAAACAAATGAGGAACAAATGGGAGGAAACTTGAGTCAACGTCTGTGACTGAACTGTAAGAAACCACCTAAAGAAAATGAGATTTACATACAGAAAAGCTAAATGAAAGCCATCATTAACACTTAAACAGAAAAAAAAGGTAACAATGGGCTAAGGAAAAGCAATCGTTGACTGTGGATGACTGGATTAAAGTCATATTCAGTGATGAATCGTGAATCTGCCATTCCAATGAGATTTATAAAGATGACTGCCTGAAGAGAACATGCAAATTTCCACAGTCATTGATGATATGGGGCGGCATGTCAGGTAAAGGCACTGGGGAGATGGCTGTCATAACATCTTCAATAAATGCACAAGTTTATGTTGATATTTTGGACACTTTTCTTTTCCCATCAATAGAAAGGATGTTTGGGGATGATGAAATCATTTTTCAAGATGATAATGCATCCTGTCATAGAGCAAAAACTGTGAAAACATTCCTTGAAAAAAGACACATAAGGTCATTGTCATGGCCTGCAAATAGTCCGGATCTCAATCCAATTGAAAATCTTTGGAAGTTGAAGAAAATGGTCCATGACAAGGCTCCAACTTGCAAAGCTGATCTGGCAACAGCAATCAGAGAAAGTTGGAGCCAGATTGATGAAGAGTACTGTTTGACACTCATTAAGTCCATGCCTCAGAGACTGCAAGCTGTTATAAAAGCCTGAGGTGGTGAAACAAAATACTAGTGATGTGTTGGAGTGTTTTTTTGTTTGTTTTTCATGATTCCATAATTTTTTCCTCAGAATTGAGTTATTCCATAATTTTTCCCTATGCTTGGTTTAAGAAAGTAACCATCACTGACTACCACATTTTTTGTTCTTGATTTCTTTTAGTATTTCTTAAAGCCAGAAAGTTGCCATTTGAATTGACTTTAGTTTTGTGCCATGTCTGTGATCTGCTTTTTTTCTACAAAATTAAACAACTGAATGAACATCCTCCAAGGCCGGTGATTCCATAATTTTTGCCAGGGGTTGTATAAGACCAGTCAGGCTAGCCTTCAGTTAATCTCCATGCACAAAACCTACAGCCAGTTACAAACTAAAAAGAGAGCATGTCAAGGAAAATACTGATGAAATAATCCAGGATATAATAGTTATATAATATCTATAAATGATGTCATATACACTCTAATTACAGCTTTTTTTTTATCTAACAATACACCAAGATCTGTCCCCAATAGTGGCACTCACAGTTTTAGGCTGGATTCCATGTGTCACAGTCCAATACAGACCACGATGCATAAATTGAAAACATACCCCATGACGGGAGCTCAACAGCCTCATAAATGCCTATGAGGCTGTTGAGATTGGATCTGGAAATCCATGTAGGTCTATCCTTCAGGAACCATGACAAACAAATGTATGAACGTAGCCTTACAATCACAAAGTGGGAGTAGGGTTTTTAAAATTTCCATTCCTTTCTTTGTGTCATGTAACCCATCACAACTTTGAGAAAATGCTGGCTTTGGTGCTCTGTATGTAATTTAAAGAGAATCTGTTACTAGATTTTTGGCACCTGATCTGGGAGTGCCATGATGTAGAGACAGAGCCCCTGATTCCATAAATGTATCACTTACTAGACTGCTTGCTGTAGTTTTGATAAAATCACTGTTTTATCAGCAGGAGACTATGAATAGAGGACTAGTATCCTGCTAACATGTAGTCCTCCATATTCATGAGCCCTACCGCAACACTGATAGGCAGCGATCCGCATATGGATAGTGCGCCCAGAAAGCTGTCAATCAGTGGAGTGGGAATGGTTATAGAGAGCTCTGCATTCAGGGAACGGCTAGATCTGAAACAGATAAACCACAGCTATTATCAACCAGTAAAGTAAGTGATACATTGCTGTAATCGCGGTCTCTGCCCCAACTTCATTCTGCTCTCAGATGTGGTAGTAAAAACCTGAAAAGACAGGCTACCTTTAACTATTACTTATAAATTACTCTGCATTTTAAGCAACTAACATGTTTGTGTTTAATTAAATCACATAATTAGCTTATATTGCCTCATTTAAATATTGAACCCCCAAACGAACACAAAAATAATTATGCTTGATATGTCCTCATCACAGTCCATCAGTTCAGTGCATGCTGGATACACCATGATTTAGTTAGGTCTATTTAGGAAATCAAAGATGTTATCACGAGGAGTCGACTATACACAGTGCTAAATACAAAGTATTATGGCAGCTGCACAAGGAGCCTAATTATAGACCTTTTTATCTTTGTACGATATGAGTAATTGATGCAGAAACCTGTGAATCAAACATCATCAGCCAAATATTCCTAAAAATGTTTTCAAAGCAGCTCATTGTCACATTTGTTTCAGATCACGCACATCTGTCTCCCTCATTTGTGAATTTCTTTTCATCTATTTCCAGAAATGTCGTATAATTTTAATAATTCATTTAGTACCCTTCTAACATGTATTTCCTGCTGAGATTACTGTCTCATACCAAGAAACTTTTACATTTTATATATTCAAAAGATGTAATTTAAAACAAAAGTCTTTTTATGTTTGCTACTTTATTTTCCTTTACCAATTTTGCCATTTAAGTAATTTTGGAGCCCCACTGTTACTGAAATCTAGTGTAGCATATTCTATTCATTCATCAAAGAGTTGAAAATAATGCATACAATTATTCAATGTAAATCGGCAAGGTTTCTAAATACTGTACAACAGGGGTGGACGCGGACAGCTTGGGGCCCCTGTGCAAGAAATGTGTCCTCCTTTTATGGCAACAAAGCTATATATATATATATATATATATATATATATATATATTTTATTATGTATATTGCGATCCTTTATTATACAGTGCCCTCTCTTGTTATGTACAGCACCGTCCCTTACATATTGGATTATATAGAGCCCTGTTTTTTATTACATACCGTTCTATTTTGTTAGCTGTATAATGCAATGATGGCTGATGGAGCATGGGAAAGCTTCTTATCTAATGGAGGAGCTTATGGACATGTCGTCTGATCACCGACTCCTCCATCCTCCATTAACAGTCTTGTGCCAACTTGCTTCTCTTCCTAATTGTCTCAATGTTCATGAAAAACAACAACTCCTGCTTCACTAAGAGAAGCAGGAAGGGAAGCTAGTTGAGCTAGTAAGTATGAAAATCGCATATGAGTGGTGATGCGCTGACTGCTGGATCCGAATGGAATTCTGACAGTGAGCATGATACACACTGTTAGTATCTGGCGTGCTACAGTGCTTCATGTTATAATTTATGCTCTTAACGTAAATATGTATGTAGTAACCCTTATTTGTCAGATGTCACAATACTTTATTAACATGACCATGTATCACACTATGTGACAAGTTACAGATTGTTACATTTATAAAGCATCAGAAACAAACACAGGAAGACATCCCCAGAACCACCACCAGTACTGAAATATAACATCACAGCCACCACCAGTACATGAATACAGTATCACAACCACCATAAGTATAGAAATATGTAATTAGAAGCACTATCAGTACAGGAATACATCACCAGAAGCACCATCAGTACACAAATGCAGCACCAGATCCATCATAAATACATGAAAACATGCTTTGTACAGCAATCAATTGTAAAATCAAGTCAGTCTCATATACAATTGTATTCTATCAACCTACAACTCCCAGTGTGTCCTTAAGGCTAGTTTCATACTAGTGTTTATTCCACGCAGCGCACGGCGCCGCTAAGCCTCGCCCCTGCCATCTCCCTGCCCGCCCCATCCGGTCATCGCCGCCTACTATCGCACATAGACGCTTGCGATCTGCGCACCCTATCTTTAGCATAGGGTGCGCAGATCGTGCGCTGGCCATGCGCTAGTAGGATTTTGGCATGCGCTGCGCATTTTTGAAGGTCGCCGAGCGCGCCAAAATGCAATATGCTGCGTTCGGCGCACACGGGCGCACCTTCAAAAGTGCATCTTCCTTACATTCTCCACCGCTCTGCATACTATCTCCTCAATACTGTGCCCTCACACTGTCCCCCATGTTGTCTCCTCTCTACGCTTCCCCTCACACTAACCAATCTCAATACTGTGTCCCTTCACACTTTTCTCCCTCATACTGTCCCTCACACATTTCTCCTGCCACAACAGTCCACTCTGTGTACTGCCCCCACACTACCAGTCTTTATACTGTGCTCCCTCACACTCCAACTCATACTGTCCCCTGACACATTTATCACCACATACTGTCCCCTCACACAATTCCCCACATACTGTCTCCTCACATAATTCTCTCCCTATACTGCTCCTCACACGTTTACCTCATGTACCATTACCCATTGACCGCTACACTTATTGTCTCCTTACATATTTACACCCTCCCAAAACTTTCTCCACAGACATTTACTCCACTTTCCCCACTTTCACAACCCTCATATCTTCTTTATCCCACAACCGCAAGCAATTATTCAACACTTTTAAATGCCTCCTCCCTCCACCTTTGCCCCTCCAATCTCCCTCATCCCTGCAGACGATTTGGCCATGCATTTTAAATATTAAATTGACCAAATCAGTCAAGTATTTACTAATCAACCATGACATCCCCTCAACATAATAGACTAATACCTTTCCCCATGACCTTCCTCCCCAATATCACTGAAGGAGAACTTATCATATCTTCTCTCCCAATCATACTTTACCACTTGTGCACTTGACCCAATCCCATCCCACCTACTTCCCAACATCACCACCATGCTTATCCCAGCCCTTACCCTTCTCTTCAACCTATCATTTACTTCTGATACCATCCCTTCTACTTTTAAACATACCACAATCACACCTATCTTGAAGAAGCCATCCTTCGACTCAACCTCTACATCCAAATATTGTCCCATATTGCTTCTCCCAAAGTTTTGTCCCATATTGCTTCATCTCCAAACTCCTTGAACAACATGTCTACGCTAGTGATGAGCAAGTATACTCGTTGATCGGATTTTCCCGAGTATTTTGGCGTGCTTGGAGATTTAGTTTGTGTCGCTGCATGATTTGCGGCCACTGGACAGGCTGAATACAAGTGAGGAATGCTTGCTTGTTAGGGAATCCCCACATGTATTCAGGCTGTCTAGCTGCCGCAAATCATGCAGCTGCTTCGACACAAACTAAATCTCCGAGCACACCAAAATACTCGGAGGACACCCAAGCATGTTCAGGATAACCCGATGTCACGGGGCTTAGTTCAACTAAGGCTGAAATACCCGGGGCCCCTGTGGTGTCCCTTTTACTAGGGGAAACCCTGTCTGACCCTCAACCCAGGGTTTTTGCTGAAGGTGCAAATGCCTGAGCCTCCGACCTTTCCTTATCTCCTGCTCAGCCTTGCACTTAACCCTCCACCCTCCACCCAGTGAGGAGTCACACCACCAAAGCTCCCACACAAATAATGACAGACAGGGAGAACTTAAACTGCACTGCGCCGCACACACACAGGAATAAACAGTAATGTGAACAGGGCACAACTAAACACAAATATGGGAAGGAGAAAGGATAACGACGGATCATACGACACCAGATATGAATCTCTCTCTCTTGAACACCTCCACTCCAGACCGGAACCACTTGGTATGAAACACAAGCTATAATCGGCGACGCCCATATGCCAGTATGACTATTTAAAGACCGTGGGCGTGACTAACCTTCCAACCTGGTCTCCAGCAGGATTAACCCCCGAGAGCCTGAAGATCAAACCGGCGCCACTGAGGCTATAGTGGCTGGAGGTGGAACTACCTCTGCCTGCCGGATGCTGTGGTGTGAACAGCGTCCGACATGACAGTACCCCGTCTTCTACGAGGGACCCCAGGGCCCTCAAGACTCATAGGACCCGGCTTGTCCGGATGACGACGGTGAAAAGAACTGACCAGCCGATCCGCATGTATGTCTGAGGCTGGAACCCAAGACCTCTCCTCTGGACCATACCCCCGCCAGTGCACCAAATACTGAAGAGCACGGCGTACTACTCGAGAGTCCACTACCTTGGCGACCTCGAACTCTAACTCGCCATCCACCATGACTGGAGGTGGCATCGGCGTCGTGTCCACCAAGCCTACCACCTTTTTCAATAAAGCCCTGTGAAAAACGTTATGTATTCTGTACACCGCAGGAAGTTCCAACCGATAAGCCACTGGGTTAATGATGGCAGAAATCCTAAAAGGCCCAATAAACCTTGGACCCAGTTTTAAAGATGGGATTTTGAGTTTTATGTTCTTCATAGCTAACCATACCCATTCACCCACACACAGGTCCGGACCTGGCACGCGTCTACTGTCAGCCACCCGTTTGTACCTGGCACTCATGCTCAACAAACGCTGTTTCACCCGCCTCCAGATTGATGACAATTGGGCTCCTAGCTGATCCTCCTCCGGGACACCCCCGGAGTCACCCTGACGTAAGGTACAAAACTGAGGATGTTGACCGTACACACAAAAGAATGGAGACTCTCCTGATGACTCTTGGCGGTGATTATTTAATGCGAATTCGGCCAGAGGAAGGAAAGTAGACCACTCCTCCTGGTTGTTGGACACAAAGCATCATAAATACTGTTCTAGATTTTGGTTCATACGCTCAGTTTGTCCATTAGACTGTGGATGAAACGCCGATGAATGTGACAACTTGATCCCCAACCTTGAGCAAAAAGCTTTCCAAAACCTCGCCACAAATTGCGTACCCCTATCAGATACTATGTCAGACGGTACTCCGTGGAGTCTGACCACCTCCTTCACAAATACCTGAGCCAACGTCTTAGCATTGGGCAAAGAGGACAACGCCACAAAATGCGCCATCTTTGAAAAACGGTCAACCACCACCAGGATGACCGTGTTCCCTGCCGAGGCTGGCAAGTCAGTGATAAAATCCATGGAGATTTCTGTCCATGGCCTATTGGGTACCCCCAGAGGCTGTAGCGTGCCAGCAGGACGGGTTCGGGGTGACTTAGCCCTAGCGCACGTGATGCAAGCTGCCACGTACGAGACCACGTCCTGCCGGATTTTGGGCCACCAGAAACAACGCGATACCAGCTCTAAGGTGCCCTTCACCCCTGGGTGACCAGCCAGTACCGAATCGTGGTGTTCCTTCAACACCTTAGGCCGAAGATGCAGGGGTACAAATGATTTGTTGACGGGAAGTCCTGGTGGTACCTTTTCTTGGGCCTCGGCAATCTCCGCCTCTACCTCAGTCGTGAGAGCCAAGACCACTACCCCTTTCTGGAGGATGGGTACCGGCTCTTCCCGAGGTTCTCCCCCCGGAAAACACCTAGACAAAGCATCCGCCTTGGTGTTTTTAGCCCCGGGACGGTACGTCACAAGAAAATTGAAACGAGTAAAAAACAATGCCCAGCGAGCCTGCCTAGGAGACAGACGCTTGGCCGACTCCAGGTAGAGCAGATTCTTATGGTCGGTGATAACTGTGACCTGGTGAGCCGCCCCCTCCAAGAAGTGTCGCCATTCCTCAAAAGCCAGTTTGATGGCCAACAACTCCCTGTTGCCGATATCATAGTTCCGTTCGGCCGGCGACAGCTTCTTGGAGAAGTAGGCGCATGGATGCATCTCGCTCAAGGACGAGCCTTGAGACAGTACTGCCCCCACTCCCACCTCCGACGCATCAACCTCTACCACAAAAGGTTTAGACACGTCTGGTTGCACCAGAATGGGGGCTGAAGCAAAACTATTCTTCAGACGCTCAAATGCACGTATAGCCACCTCAGGCCAGTTCGCCAGATCGGCACCCTTTTTTGTCATGTCCGTGAGCGGTTTGGCGACAGTCGAAAAGTGTTTTATAAATTTCCTATAATAATTCGCAAACCCAAGGAACCACTGGAGTGCTTTCAGACTCTCCGGCCTCTCCCATTGCAACACCGCTTGCACCTTAGCGGTGTCCATTTTAAAACCGGCTGCGGACACAATATATCCCAAAAAGGGCAACTCCTGGACAAAAAATAAACATTTTTCCAGCTTAGCATAGAGCTGGTTCTCCCGGAGCAACTGTAACACCTGCCTAACATGCTCCAAATGAGTGTCCCGATCGCTAGAATAAATGAGGATATCATCCAGGTATACAATCACAAATCTCCCCAGGACATGAGCAAATACATCATTAATAAAATGTTGGAAAACGGCAGGCGCGGTGGTCAACCCAAATGGCATAACCAGACTCTCAAAATGACCCTCAGGAGTGTTAAACGCCGTCTTCCACTCATCCCCCTGACGGACCCTTATGAGGTTATACGCCCCCCTGAGGTCCAGCTTGGAAAACCATTTCGCCCCCGCTACCTGGTTGAACAAATCCGGGATCAACGGCATTGGGTAGGGATCACGGATAGTAATCTGGTTTAACTCTCGGAAATCCAGACACGGGCGTAACCCCCCATCTTTCTTCTTAATGAAGAAAAACCCCGCGGCTACAGGCGAGGACGAAGGCCGGATGTGACCTTTGCTCAGACTCTCCGCGATGTAGTCTTTCAGAGCTTGTCTCTCAGGACCAGAAATATTAAACGTCCTGGCCTTAGGTAAATTGGCCCCGGGTTTTAACCTAATAGCACAGTCATAGGCTCTATGTGGAGGCAGTTCTGAGCAACCCTTCTCAGAGAAAACATCCGCGAAATCCTGCAAAGCCTCCGGCAGGCTGGGAATCACGGCGGACACACATGTGGCCAAGCAATTGTCTTGGCAGAAACCACTCCATTGTACTATGTCCTGAGTTTTCCAATCAATTACCGGGTTGTGCCTGGACAGCCATGGAAAACCCAGGACCATTTGAGCTGGGAGATTATGGAGGACCCTACATGTAACCGACTCAGAATGTAGGACCCCAATGTGGAGTTTCACCTCTGCCACAAACTCAGTAATCTCCCCTTGAGGGAGGGGAACAGCATTAATGGTCACCACCTGTATGGGGTGAGGAAGTTTTTCGATCTTAAACCCGGCGGTGTGTGCAAACTCCTCATCTATGAGATTGGTGGCGGAACCGCTATCCACAAACACTGATATAGGTAGCTCTCTGCCGGCGATAATAACCTTGGCAGGGAGCATACATTGAGATACCATCATGGAGGATATGCATACGCTCAGTTGGGTCTCCTCCATACCCTCTGAGCTTAACAGTTTTCCGCCGGTGTGACCCTCTTAGGTAGTACCGGGCAAACGTTAACATAATGACCTCCTTTACCACAGTAGAAACATGCTCCGGGCTTCCGGAATCCCGGAGCGCGAGGCTGAACCTGTGCCACGCCAGCAATCTGCATAGGTTCAGGGGACTCATCTACTTCAACCACACCTGCACCTCTGTTTTCCCCCAGAGGTAGCGTCTCCTGTGCCCCCTGACGAAAACGGCGATCAATACGTATCACCAAACTCATGGCAGACTCCAATGATGCCGGAGTCTCATACATCAGGAGGGCTTGTTTCACCCTCCCTGATACCCCATGAATAAACTGGCTCCGCAGTGCTGGGTCATTCCACTGTGTGTCTACAGCCCAGCGGCGAAATTCCGAACAATAGTCTTCTGCCAAGCGCTCCCCCTGGCGGAGGGCGCGGATTTTAGATTCCGCTAGAGCCAGTCGGTCAGGGTCATCGTAAATGAGCCCGAGGGCAGAAAAAACATTATCGACCGAATGAAATGTAGCAGAGTCAGCTGGTAAGGAAAATGCCCATGCTTGGGGGTCACCACTCAGTAATGACAACACCAGCCCTACTCGCTGGGCCTCATTACCTGAGGATATTGGCCGCATGCGGAAGTATAATTTGCAGGCCTCCCGAAATACGACAAATTTGCTGCGATCGCCTGAAAATCGTTCTGGCAGCGGAAACTTCGGCTCTGCACCGATACCTGCAGATGCCGTTTGCACCTTTGCTACTACCAGGCCCTGCTGCTGAACTGCCCCTTTCAACTCGGAGACCTGTATGGACAGCGCCGCCAACTGGCGGGTTATGGAATCTAATGGATCCATGGACTCCTGAAAAAATGTGGGCCGATTATAATGACACGGGGCTTAGTTCAACTAAGGCTGAAATACCCGGGGCCCCTGTGGTGTCCCTTTTACTAGGGGAAACCCTGTCTGACCCTCAACCCAGGGTTTTTGCTGAAGGTGCAAATGCCTGAGCCTCCGACCTTTCCTTATCTCCTGCTCAGCCCTGCACTTAACCCTCCACCCTCCACCCAGTGAGGAGTCACACCACCAAAGCTCCCACACAAATAATGACAGACAGGGAGAACTTAAACTGCACTGCGCCGCACACACACAGGAATAAACAGTAATGTGAACAGGGCACAACTAAACACAAATATGGGAAGGAGAAAGGATAACGACGGATCATACGACACCAGATATGAATCTCTCTCTCTTGAACACCTCCACTCCAGACCGGAACCACTTGGTATGAAACACAAACTATAATCGGCGACGCCCATATGCCAGTATGACTATTTAAAGACCGTGGGCGTGACTAACCTTCCAACCTGGTCTCCAGCAGGATTAACCCCCGAGAGCCTGAAGATCAAACCGGCGCCACTGAGGCTATAGTGGCTGGAGGTGGAACTACCTCTGCCTGCCGGATGCTGTGGTGTGAACAGCGTCCGACATGACACCCGAGCAGCAAGTATACTCGCTTATCACTAGTCTACGCCAAACTTTCCTCAATCCTTTCATCTAACTCACTCTTTGTCAATTTATAATCTGACTTCTGTCCCCTCCCCTCTACTCCAGTGGAACTTCTCTAATCAAAATTATTAAATACTTACTTTCCACCAAAGCTAACAGACAATTCTCTATACTCCTTCTTCTAGAACCTGTCCTCTGTCTTTGACTCAGTCAACCTCTCCCTGCTACATCACACATGCCTCTACTACCTCTTTATCACTCCCTCTCTCTGTTGGTGACCCTCAATGCCCAGTCTTGGGATCCCTACTCTTCTACATTTATAACTTTGACCTGGGACAACTCATAAAGTCTCATGGCTTCTATTTCCAGCTAATGACATTCAGATCTGCCTCTCTTGCCCAGATATCACCTCTCTGATGTCCAGAATTCCATTGTGTCTATAAGCCATATTCTCCTTCTTCACATCACAATTCCTCAAACTCAATGTGAACAAAATTCAACTTATAATTTTTCCTCCATCCCACCTAATTCTATTACCTGATCAGTCTATCACAATAAATGTCATGATGCTTTCCCCTGTACCAGTTGTCTGTTGCCTTGGTGTAACCCTAGACTATGCCTGGTCCTTCAAACTGCACATCTAAACCTTCACCACATCCTGCCATATCCAACTCAAATATTTCCAGAACCCATCCTTTCCTCAACCATGAATCTACTAAAGCGCTAGTGCACTTCCTCATCGCCTCCCACCTCAACTATTGCAATATGCTCTTCTGTAGCCTTCCTGCTTGCATCTCTCTAGTCCATCCTTAACCCTGCTGCTCACCTAACTAATCCACCTCTCTCCTCACTACTCCACTTTCACCCTCTGAAAATCCCATCATTGGCTCCAAATTCCCCAAAGTATACCGTTCAAACTACTAACATTAACCTACAAAGATATCTGTAATCTGTCTCTTCCATATATCTCTGAACTAATCTCCAAATATCTTCCAATGAGTAATTGCCGATGTTACCAAAACTTATTTCTCTCCTTAACACTTATACATTATCAATCACCTCCAAGACTTCTACCAAGTATCCCCCATCCTATGGAATTCTTTGCCCCAACACGTCTGATTATCCAGGACATTCAGAAATTTCAGATGGATTTTCAAAGCCCATCTCTTCAAGAAAGCTTACAGCCTGAAATAACCCTGCTGTTACCTCATCACCACCAGAGCAACCATAATCCCCAGTCTACTGTCTCCTTCCCAATTGTTTTATTAACTGTAAGTAATAACACATTTACCCACTTCCCGAATATTGTCATCTCCTGACACATTTACACACTCACCCCATAGTGTCATCTCCTCACACATTTGTAGGGAAGGTGACCTGACGGACAGACGGACTTGTCAGAATAGAGAAAGGAAGGGCTGCACAGTTTAGATAGGTGTCAGTTACTACAGTGGGGAAACAGCAAAGAAAGTGTAGTGGACGTGCAGTACCTTGGGTTGACCATTAGAGGGCAGGGAGGAGTGTGAGCAAAGGACTTGACATCAGCTTAGGGCTTAGGAAACCGTTGGTCGGGGGGGCGGAGTTACAGGGAACCGAGAATGATATAAATTGGACAGGAGGGTTCCAAAAAGTTCCAGTTCCCAGGGGGATCTCCAGTGACAGGAAGACTACGACAGTTTGTGCACTGTGAGGAAAACCGTACCAGGGGGACTGAGGAGAGAGAAAGTAAGGGGGGTGGTCCTGACAGGAAGAACCGCATTATAGACGAGACACCGGGTGTGGGACACCGTATTTGGCACGACGTCTGACGAGTGAAACTACTGTTGGGTTACAGGCCTATGGCAGCCACATTGACGGAGCTGACATGAGCGTCGAAGAGTGAAAAGGTACAGGACGTACATATACGTCTCAGGTGAAAAGTATGGTGTGTGAAACGGCCCTGAACACAGGGGGCCTTGAGAAAGGTACTGTGTCGCATTGTGAGGACCGTCAGTCGGACGGCGAGAGTACGAATAAACTTTGACCTGTTGCACCCAGAACCTGCCTCCATCTTGTCTCTGTTTTGTCTCTGCATGGTATACAGAGGGACCACCCCCCAGCCCGGCCCACGACTCTACACTTGGCGTAGTCGGCAGGATCGCCGCCGCTAATACGTTATCTTCTGCGGCAGGCCTGCCCTAAAGAATGGAGAAAGACTTGGACTACACTGCTTGGATTACAAATACCTTTGGAATACAAATTACCCACCTGTGGATTACAATTTGGGAGCGCTGTGGCGTATCTGCGTCACCAGCAGAAGATCCGGGGAGGTACCAGGACTGGTGCAAGATGGCGGTGATGATTCAGTGCAGAGGAGAGATCCAGGTGTTTGCTGTAGTTCTCAATGGACTGGGGACCCCTCCTATGTACCCCGGGGGCCAACGCTATGTACCGGGAGGCCGATGCTCCCCCATACTGGACCCTGACAAGTGGGTGGAAAGGCCTGCCAATGCCCCACCCAGCAGAGGGAGTGGCACAGGGAAAAACTTTGGCTGCTGCTGTCTGGTGCCATTCGAGTGCTGCCTATCGGATGATATGAGACAATGTGGATGTCGAGGCATCGGGCGCCTGGAGTGGCGGTGGTGTCGGGAGGTCGAGACTTGCCAGGAGATGTTCCTTCCAGAGTCACGAGCAGGCAGCAGGACGGTGAGCGGGAAAGCAGAGCCGGTGCGGAACCAGTGGGAGCGGCTACAGAAGTTGCCAGCGGAGAGCCTCCCTGTGGAACCCATGAGCCCGGAGGTTAGCCCCACCGGACGGTGGGGTGAAGAGAGGAAACGAAGGAGTCGCGTGATGACGTAACGGAGGCCACAGCGCCAGGGAAGGTGAGAGATCCTCCGGCCCCGACAGTGGCTCCGCTAGCGGCCCCCACCATTCGGCTGCAGCATGCGGCAGCCTGTGTACCCGAGAGACCGGTCACAAGAGGCCCGCCCCTCTATGCTGAATTGAGCGGGACCCCCGCTCCGAGTCCTGCACCACCCCGCTCGAAGACACCACGCACGGTGCCGCCGGAGTGGAGCCTGATCCCAGAGGGCGCTGTTGCGCTTGCCCTGCCGCTGGTGACCCCAGCTCTAAAATCAGTCACTACCCCGGCCCCGGCTGAAATGTCAAGTGTGACCTACCCGGCGGCCACGGTTATGCCAGTACTGGAACCGGCTGCATCCTATTTGGCTGACCCTGTGACCCAGCCTACCAAGAACACGGCTGGTCCCATCCTCCATTTGGCTCCAGGGGCTGCTGGGCCACAGAAACCATCGGCTGCCTCTGCCCTGCTCTCTTCTTCGGCAGAGCCCCGCCCATCGGACTCTAGAGCCTGCGCTGTACCATCCGTTTGGGTTGCGGAGATTATTAAGGGGAAGAAGGCATGGAACAAGAGATATGGAAACTGCTTCATGAAAAGGGAGAGGCAGGTATGGCGGCTAAGAGATCGAGGGGACGGCTGGTGTACACCAACGTTGCAAAAGGTTACGGCTTAATGTGGAATGAGACTGGTCAAAAAATCTATATAAATGTGACCTCCGTATGTCACGGCCGGGCTCTGCAAGAAGGAGACGTAGTATCTTATTACAAAGAATACTGCCCCCGCGGATATTATGCGGTGGCTGTAATTGCAGAGCCTGAAGAATGCGAACCCCCATAGAAGAGGACTTATGTTGACACCCTCGGTATTCCAGGAGCTCCATGGCTGTGGAGCCCCTCACTTCTGACCACCAAAAGTGGATTAGACTGTCGGGAGTATAAGGCACCGTTGTGCAGTTTACATGACAGTTTTGCGTCCATGTTAATAGAAAATGTGTTTTGAAAATGTTATATCCTGACAGAGCGGGGATGCGAAAAGCAGAGGGAGTGTCCATGTACAAGGAAGGGGGGAGGAGAACATGGGATGTTTTATTGTTATATGTTGACTTTTGAAAGCAAAGGAAAATGAAAAAAATATATAAAAAATGGGGTACTTGTGACATTGTAAAGTTGTTTTGTTGTACAATATGCACAAGTAAATGCAACAGGTCTGGGTAAGGGAAGGTCTGTGTGACCAAAGGGAAGTGTGAGATCCAACAGGGGCCTATGTGTAGAGAAGGTCTGGGAGACCGAGGCGCCGACCATGACATGTAACTGAAAGAAAGGCAAGAGAGGTGGAAGATGTGAGAAAGACAGCCGTCCTAGGTCAGATCCCTGACACCACAGACACCCCTGAAGGAGAAAGATGGACGCCAGCAATGATCTGATAGGTGTGAGGCCTCGATCATGGCGTACCGGACAGTGAAAGGTGACAGAAGGGGAGAGTAGGGAATGTACATGCCATAGAGAGAATATGGGTGTACCTAGCCCAATTTGAAAGACGTTGTCATGTGGCATGCGCGCTGGTGAGTAGCAGTAGGCTGCTCAGAGCATGGTGCTCCCAGTATGGTTCAGTCCCCGCGGGTAGTTGGTTTGGTCCAACAACAGAGTGTAGGTGAAGCTTCAGAACGATGAAAGCAGGGATTACGATTGTCGAGGACGACAATAGACAAAGGAAGGGAGAGTGTAGGGAAGGTGACCTGATGGACGGACTTGTCAGAATAGAGAAAGGAAGGGCTGCACAGTTTAGATAGGTGTCAGTTACTACAGTGGGGAAACAGCTAAGAAAGTGTAGTGGACATGCAGTACCTTGGGTTGACCATTAGAGGCCAGGGAGGAGTGTGAGCAAAGGACTTGACATCAGCTTAGGGCTTAGGAAACCGATGGTCATGGGGGGCAGAGTTACAGGGAGTCGGGAATTATATAAATTGGACAGGAGGGTTCCAGAAAGTTCCAGTCCTCAGGGGGATCTCCAGTGACAGGAGGACTACGACAGTTTGTGCACTGTGAGGAAAACCGTACCAGGGGGACTGAGGAGAGAGAAAGTCAGGGGGGTGGTCCTGACAGCTAGAACCGCAATATAGACGAGACACCGGGTGTGGGACACTGTATTTGGCACGACGTCTGACCAGTGAAGCTACTGTTGGTGTACAGGCCTACGGCAGCCACAATGATGGAGCTGACAGGAGCGTCGAAGAGTGAAAAGGTACAGGATGTACATATACGTCTCAGGTGAAAAGTACGTTGTGTGAAACAG
This sequence comes from Dendrobates tinctorius, assembly GCF_039654945.1. Taxonomy (NCBI): domain Eukaryota; kingdom Metazoa; phylum Chordata; class Amphibia; order Anura; family Dendrobatidae; genus Dendrobates; species Dendrobates tinctorius. The sequence goes on along the minus strand of NW_027361676.1, from coordinate 43,361,633 downwards.
CCCTGAACACAGAGGGCCGTGAGAAAGGTACTGTGTCGCATTGTGAGGACTGTCAGTCGGACGGCGAGAGTACGAATAAACTTGGACCTGTTGTACCTGTTGCACCCAGAACCTGCCTCCATCTTGTCTCTGTTTTGTCTCTGCGCGGTATACAGAGGGACCACCCCCCAGCCCAGCCCACGACTCTACACATTTATCAACCACTCCATACTGTCTTCTCACACATTTACCTACTCCTCCTCATATTGTCCTTTTATCACACATTTACTCATTTCCTCTCATACTGTCCTCTCCTCGCACATTTAACCCGCCCCCCCATGTCCTTGTACTGTTGGCTTCTCAAGCTCCCACCTTAATAAATCTCCTGTGTCTTCCACTCTGTTGGAGCTCTTAGGTTGCAACCATTCACTTCCAATGTGTCTCAGTTGTGATGTCAGAAGCGTGATCAGCTGAACTAATCATGCTTCTGCTGTCACCCTGACCCAAAAGTGTCAGCTGTCCAGGCTTAGATTGTACTCTCTCCTGAATGTCCTGAGTCCAGTTAGTGAATTCAGGCCTCCGGTGGATCACTGCTTCTCTTAGCTGGCTGTCAGTTTGACACCTAGCTGGGAGAACAGCCAAATCCCACTCCTGAGGGGGAAGGCAAAATGCCTCCACCAGGGAGACATAATGAACTGCCACATTAGGTAGGCCAACGGTGACTCCCTGCCAGCTGCACCCCAGGCAAATAATAATGCTGTCAAAATTAAAGAAATAATGAATGCTACTGTTTTTTGTTTATTTTTTAGTGAATGGACATTTTCTAATAGTTGCGTATTGTTTTGCATTTTACATGCATTTTAAAGCATGCAGAATGCTAGCTCTGCACTGGTGAAATCATCAGGACCAGATTGGGTCCGGTCCTGATGATGCTAATATGTGTTATCTTCTAGATGCTACAATCAATAGTGATCATGATATTTAAAAGATTGGGACATGGAGTGGGTTCCCTTTCTCAGCCCTCTGGCACCCCAGTGACATAGTCACTGGGAGCGAGGGCTGTCATGGCAACAAATGATCAAATAATGACTTCCAGGTCTGCGAGCTCAGTCTAACCAGCGATCGGTCATTGCAAAGCTGAAAGGTCTCATGCATTGCAATACATGTGTATCAGAGAAATTAAAGCCCCATAGTGGATCAAAATAAAAAAGTAAAAAGAAAATTGGAATTTAAAAAAAAAAATTAAAACAAAATAAATCATTAAATTAAAAAATAAAAAAATGATGCCAATTAATATGTATGTATAGGTAAAAACAAAAAGTACACATACTTGATATCACCACATCTGGAACGACCTGATCAATAAAACTGTCACATTAGCTAACCCTTTAACCCCTTCATGACCCAGCCTACTTTGACCTTAATGACCTGGCTATTTTTTGCAATTCGGACCAGTGTCCCTTTATGAGGTAATAAATCAGGAACGCTTCAACGGATCCTAGCAATTCTGAGACTGTTTTTTCGTGACATATTGGGCTTCATGTTAGTGGTAAATTTATGTCAATAATTTTTGCATTTATTTGTAAAAAATACGGAAATTTGGTGAAAATTTTGAATATTTCGCAATTTTCAAATTTTGAATTTTTATTCTGTTAAGCCAGAGAGTTATGTGACACAAAATAGTTAATAAATAACATTTCCCACATGTCTATTTTACATCAGCACAATTTTGGAAACAAATTTTTTTTTGTTACGAATTTTTAAGGGTTAAAAGTTGACCAGCAATATCTCATTTTAACAACAAAATTTACAAAACCATTTTTTTAGAGACCACCTCACTTTTGAAGTCAGTTTGAGGGGTCTATATGGCTGAAAATACCCAAAAGTGACACCATTCTAAAAACTGCACCCCTCTAGCTGATCAAAACGACATTCAATAAGTTTATTAACCCTTCAGGTGTTTCACAGCAGCAGAAGCAACATGGAAGGAAAAAAAATGAACATTTAACGTTTTAGTCACAAAAATTATATTTTAGCAACAATTTTTTTATTTTCCCAAGGGTAAAAGGAGAAAGTGGACCCCAAAAGTTGTTTTCCAATTTGTCCTGAGTGCGCTGAAACCCCATATGTGGGGGGAACCACTGTTTGGGCACATGGCAGGACTCGGAATGGAAGAAGCGCCGTTTCACTTTTTGAATGGAAAATTAGCTCCAATCGTTAGTGGACACCATGTCGTGTTTGGAGAGCCCCTGTGTGCCTAAACTTTGGAGATCCTCCACAACTGACCCCATTTTGGAAACTAGACCCCCTAAGGAACTTATCTAGATGCATAGTGAGCACTTTGAAATCCCCAGGTGCTTCACAAATTGATCTGTAAAAATGAAAAAGTACTTTTTTTCACAAAAATTTTCTTCTAGCCTCAATTTTTTCATTTTCACATGGGCAACGGGATAAAATGGATCCTAAAATTTGCTGGCCAACTTCTCCTGAGTACACCAATACTGCATATGTAGTCATAAACCACTGTTTCTGGCAGGGCTTGGAAGGGAATGAGCACCATTTGACTTTTTGCATGGAAAATTAGCTCCAATCGTTAGCGGACACCATGTCGGGTATGGAGAGCCCCTGTGTGCCTAAACATTGGAGCTCCCCCACAAGTGAACCTATTTTGGAAATTAGACCACCCAAGGAACTTATTTAGATGTCTGCTGAGCACTCTGAATCCCCAAGTGCTTCACAGAAGTTTATAACGCAGAGTCGTGAAAATATAAAATCATTTTTTTTCCTCAAAAAATCATTTTTAGCCCGCAATTTTTTATTCTCACAAGGGTAACAAAAGAAATTGGACCCCAAAAGTTGTTGTCCAGTTTGTCCTGAGTATGCTGGTACCCCATATGTGGAGGGGAACCACTGTTTGGGCAAACGTCGTGACTTGGAAGGGAAGTAGTGACGTTTTGAAATGGAATGGTCTGCGGGTGTCATGCTACGTTTGCAGAGCCCCTGATGTACCTAAACAGTGGAAACCCCCCACAAGTGAACCCATTTTGGAAACTAGACCCCCCAAGGAACTTATCTAGATGTGTGGTGAGCACTTTGAACCCCCAAGTGCTTCACATAAGTTTATAACGCGGAACCCGTGAAAATAAAAAATCATTTTTTTCTTAAAAAATGATTTTTATAGCCAGTATTTTTTTATTTTCACAAAGGTAAGAGGAGAAAATGGACTCCGAAAGTTGTTGTCCAGTTTATCCTGAGTACGCTGGTACCCCATATGTGGGAGTGAACCACTGTTTGGGTGGACGGCAGGGCTCAGAGGGGAAGGAGCGCCATTTGACTTTTTGAATCGAAAATTAGCTCCAATCGTTAGCGGACACCATGTCGCGTATGGAGAGCTCCTGTGTGCCTAAACATTGGAGCTCCCCCTCAAGTGACCCAATTTTGGAAAATAGACCCCCCCCAAGGAACTTATCTAGATGTGTAGTGAGCACTTTGAACCCCCAAGTGCTTCACAGAAGTTTATAATGCAGAGCAGTGAAGATAAAAAATCATTTTTTTCCTCAAAAAATTATTTTTTAGCCCGCAATTTTTTATTTTCACAAGGGTAACAGGAGAAATTGGACCACAAAAGTTGTTGTCCAGTTTGTCCTGAGTGCCTGGGTACCCCATATGTGGGGGGAACCACTGTTTGGGCACACGCCAGGGCTCGGAAGGGAGGGAGCACCGTTTGACTTTTTGAACGCAAAATTGGCTGGAATCAATGGTGGCGCCATGTCGCATTTGGGGACCCCCTGACGTGCCTAAATAGTGGAAACCCCTCAATTCTAACTCAACCCTAACCCCAACACACTCCTAACCCTAACCACAACCCTAATTCCAACCCTAACCACAATCCTAACCATAATCCCAACCCCAACACACCCCTAACACTAATCTTAACCCTAATTCCAACCCTAACCCTAATTCCAACCCCAACCCTAATCCCAACCCTGATTCCAACCCTAACCCTAATTCCAACCATAACCCTAATTCTAACCCTAACCGTGATTCTAACCTTAACCCTAATTCCAACCCTAACCCCAATTCCAACCCTAATTATAACCCTAACCCTAATGGAAAAAAAAATTTGTCTATATTTTATTACTTGTCCCTACCTATGGGGGTGATAAAGGGGGGTTTATTTACTTTTTTTATTTTGATTACTGTGATAGTTTATCACAGTGATCAAAATGTACCTGCAATGAAAGAATCTGCTAGCGGCAGATTCGACGGGCACACTGTGCATGCGCCGCCAAATTGAAAGATGGCAGCGCCCATGCAGGATTCAGCAGGGACACTGGGAGGGACGCCGGGACTCAGGAGGTACTGGGAGTGTTGAGGGGGGGATTGGAAGGTGGGGGAGTGGAGGGAAGGGGAGGGGGAGCAGATGCTGATGGAGGCGACAGATCGCCACCATCAGTCGGTGGTGGGGGCCTATTGCCCCTGTCAGTCGGTGGGGGGTCAGATCTTGGGCTCCAGCCATTGCCGATGATATTGCAGCATCGGCCATGGCTGGATTGTAATATTTCACCAAATTTTATTGGTGAAATATTACAATTGCTCTGATTGGCTGTTTCACTTTTAACAGCCAATCAGAGCGATAGTAGCCATGGGGGGCTAAGTCCTGTATCTGCGGGTCGGGTGACCTTTCAGTGACCCCGGTCACCCGACCCGCATGAACGCGATCCCCCATGACACAGCATATGCGTCACAGGTCAGATTGGCACCGACTTTCATGACGCATACGCTGTGTCACAGGTCGGGAAAGGGTTAAGAGAGTACTAAAAAAATTCACCAAAAAGACAAAAAAATATGCTTTTTCATCATACTGCCAAAAAAGTGGACTAAAACACAATTAAAAAGTTGAATGTAAATAAAAATGGTATCTCTGAAAATGTCATCTTATCCTGCAAAAAATAAACCTCCATACAGCTCGGTAAGTGGAGAAATAAAAATGATATACCTCTCAGAATATAGTGTGGCAAAAAGAACATTTCTTTTTTCTATAAAATAGTTTTTACTGTGTAAAGGTGAAAAGCATAAGTAATGATATAAATGTGGTATCGCTGAAATTGTACAGATCTGAAGAATAAAGCAGTCTTATCATTGTTACCACATGATGAGCGTAATAAAAAAAATTATAATAATAATTCCTGAATTGCTGGTTTGAATAAAAAGCAATCAAACAATGTCATGTGCCAGAAAATGGTACATTCAAAATCTCAACTCATCCCATAAAAACAAACCCTCACATGACTCTGTCAGCAGAAATATAGAAAAATTATAGCTCTCACTATATGGCAATGCAAAAACATATTTTGCATAAAAATCTCTTCTCAGTGTGTAGCCAAATATAAAACTCCAACATAAATGTGGTATCGCTGTACTTGTACCAAACTGAAGAAAAAAAGTTGTCCAATCACTTATATCGAGCAAGAAATGGCTTAAAAAAGTAAAGCCAATTCTTGACCTTCTGTTGATTTGTTCATTCTGCCTCCCAAACATCACAGTAAAGCTCGTCCCACATTTATTGCATCCTGTGCTTTACACTGAAAACTTACCCCTGAGTTTCAGTTTAAATCTCAAAAATATGTGATTGAAATGGAACCCCTGATAGAAGATTCCAGAATAGGGCAGATGGAGACACTGCTGACTATGCCTAGCCTATGATCCGGCAGTGTTTGTCTTATAAGGTATACATAAAAGCGCGGTCGACCACAGCTTTGTGCACCTCTGATTAGAGGAACACCATAAAACAGAGGCCTAACAGAGTCCAGAGTAACACTGCTGTCTCATTATAGCGAATTAATTTATTGTGGGTTTAACCTGAGTCAAGTCACTTGGAGGATTATATGGAAAACCAGAAGTATGTGTTCACTGTAGCGCACAGGAAAATTGTAAGGAAAAATTGGTTATAAAATGTTCCCAATAAAAGCTTCAACTCAATCCACAAACAAAACAAGTCCCCACTCAGGTCTATCATCTGTTAAAGGAAATATAGCTTCCATGTTACTAGTAACGCAAAGTCTTTGAAAAAGTGTTATGGCTTCATCCTCCCAAAAATATAAAATAAAAACCAGCAAAATCCGAGCTTCCAAATCCAAATGTCCTCTCTTCTGAGCCCCACAGTGTACCTAAACCACATTTAGCATCCAGATGTTTGACATCTCTGTAGCGATGAGAGCCTACTTAATTTATAGGGTGTGTGTCTACTGAAGCAAGAGCTGGGCACAATGTACTGACCTCTACAATGTATGGGCACTGCAATGGCAGATTTGCAATTTTACTCAGCAACATCCATTGTTGCTTGTTTCTAGAAAACATATATGGAGTTAAAATCGTCACAAGTAGATATATTCCCAGAGGGGTGTAATTTACAAAATAGGGTCACATTATGGGGGATTATGGTCTTCTGGCACTTAGGGGCTCTGTATATGGAGTTCTCAAATTATTCTCCAATTTGTTCTCCTTGAGTCAAATAGCATTGTTTGTTGTGCAATACACCGATTCCCCATATGTAGTGGAAAAACTACTGTCTGGGTGCACTGCAGGGCTCAGAAGGGAATGAATGCCATTTTGGTTGGAATAAACTGTGGACGCCATATCACATTTAAAAAGCCCCTGACATGCTAAAATAGCAGAATCTCCCACAAGTTACACCATTTTGGAAATTAAGTCTCTTGCAGAATTCATCTATAGGAATAATTATCATTTTTAACCATCAGGGAATTCACAGATTTGTATTACAATGGGCTGAGTAAATGGGAATTTACCATTTCTTCCACTAAAATGTTGGTTTGGCTCTTAGTGTTTACAGTAATTTTCTAAAGGGTCATAAAAGAAATTGCATAACAAACTGTACTTTTCATTTTCTCCTGAGTATGACAATACCTCAAAGTGGTTAAAAGCTACTTTTCAGGCACAATGCAAAGCTCAGAAGTGAAGGAGTGCAATATTGTTCTGACAAAGGCAGATGCCGAAACACGTGTCGGTGTGGACTTATCCAGGGACAGCCAGTGTTTAAACCTATACACAGGTAATGTAGCATTATACATACTTATCATCAGTTTGTTTGCATTTATATATGGGGCTTATATATACCACTTGGTGATCTTATAGACAAAGCACCCCATATGCATATGCACCTTATTTAGGATACTTACTGTATGCAGATGCACCTTGTTTAGGATACCTACCATCCTACTTACCTGCATCATATACAAGCAAATATATTATACATTTTTGACACTAAACATACTGTCAACAATTTTCTATTCAGCCATTTAACCCCTTAGTGACAGAGCCAATTTGGTACTTAATGACCAGGCCAATTTTTACAATTCTGACTACTGTCACTTTATGAGGTTATAGCCCTGGAACACTTTAATGGATTCCACTGATTCTGATTTCTTCAATATGACTTGCATTTATTTATGAAAAAAACAGAAATTTGGCAAAAATGTTGAAAATTTAGCAATTTTCATACTTTTATTTTTTGTGCCCTTAAATCAGAGAGTCGTGTCACACAAAGTAGTTAAAAAAAACGTTTGCCACATGTCAACTTTACAGCAGCACAATTTGGGAAGCATGTTTTTTTTTGTTAGGATGTTATAAGGGTTAAAATTTGACCAGCGATTTCTCATTTTTCCAACAAAATTAACAAAACCATTTTTTTAGGGACCACCTCACATTTGAAGTGAGTTTGGGGGGTCAATATGTCAGAAAATACCCAAAATTGACACCATTCTAAAAACTACACCCCTCAAGGTGCGCAAAACCACATTCAAGAAATTAAGAAATTAATTAACCCTTCAGGTGCTTCATGAGAACTAAAGCAATGTGGAAGGAAAAAATTAACATTTAACTTTTCTCGCAAAACATTTACTTTAGACCCAAACTATTTTATTTTCACAAGGGTATCGGGAGAAAATGGACCATAATATGTGTTGTGCAATTTCTCCTGAGTATGCCGATACCCCATAGGTGGCGGAAAGCACATTTGACTTTTTGAACTCAAAATTGGATGGAATCAATAGCGAGGCTGGAATCAATGGCAGGCACCATGTGGCGTTTGGAAACCCTCTAATTCACCTAAACAGTGGAAACCCCCCAATCTAACTCCAACCCTATCACAGCCATAACCTTAACCCTAATCCCAACACACCCTTAACCCTAACAACAACCCTAATCCTAACCACTACCATAACCCCAACACACCGCTAACCACAACCCTAACTCCAGCACCACCCTAACCCCAACACCACAGCTGTAACCCCATTCATGACCCCAACATAACCCTAACCCCAACATCTCCCAAATCCCAAGAGCACAACAGAAACCCCAACCCTAACCCTAACCCCAGCACAACCCTAACCCTAACACAACCCTAACCCTAGCTCTAACCCTAGCCCCAACCCTATCCCTAGCTTAACCCTAGCTCTAGGGTCCGGGGATGGGGGAGGTACTGGGGGGGCGCGAGGGACCCCATTTCTCTCTCCTCTGGTATGCTAACTCATATCAGAGGAGAGAGAAATGATTTGAAAATCTGTTTGTTTGTTTGTTTTTGTTTATTCGCTGACTGGGGATGGTAAAAGCCAACCCAAATCATGTTCTCCGGGGTCTCAGCTACTGTCAGTTCCCGAGACCTCGGAGATTTTCCGATGCTGGGAGGCCAATACACTTATTTCTCAGTGCCATTAAAAAGCGGCTCTGAGGAATAAGTACCCTTAACTGCAGCTGTTAATAGGTTAAGCTAATTAGCTATTCCTATGCACCTTATGCAATATATATTTAAATATATTCATTACTTGATTTCATATTTGTTTTGCCTCATTATTGAAACTGCATTTATATTCCTACCATCATAATTAAATGTACACGTATTTAATTTAAACAATGTAATTGTTCCTGGGTATCACGTCCGCTTTTCATCTGGTTGTTTTTCTCACCCCTATACAATTTTTATTCTTATCTCTATGTAATTAATAAAGTTATACTATTTGCTTATCATTTAATCCTGTATTTAGTTTGTTCTCTTTCTTTACATTTACTATTTTTGTAATAATATATTTTTTACATGTATGGATGTGCAAATGAGCAATTTCTGTTTTTGCAGACCATTTTTTTTCATTTGCTTTTTACTTACTTTACTTCCACTCCAACTTGCCTTTTGGTGATGCCCATTGTCTCCTTATTCGTATTTAAATAACAAAAAGATACTAACTCAGAAAACCAAAATAAAAATAATAAGGAAATGAGGAAGTTCATGCATCTTATGTATTTAACGGACTTTAAAGAGTCTTTAATACACTTGTTATGGCTCACCTGGTGAAATATACAATATATCACAAAAGTGAGTACACCACTTACACTTTCGAATATATTTTATTATTTATATTCATGGGAAAGCATTGAAGAAATTAAACTTTGATACAATACAAAGTAGTCAGGGTACAGCTTGTATAACAGTGTAAATTTGGTGTGCCCTCTAACTCAACACACATCCATTAATGTCTAAACCACTGGTGACAAAAATGAGTAGACCCTTAAATAAAAATATTCAAAGTGTGTCCAATAAGCCATTTTCCCTCCCTGGTGTTATGTGACTCATTAGTTTTACAAGGTCTCAGGTGTGAATAGGGAGCAGGTGTGCTAAATTTGCTATTATTGCTCTCTGTCTCTCTCATACTGGTCACTGGTAGTTCAACATTTCACCTCATGGTAAATAACACTCTGAGAATCTGAAAAAAGAAATATTGCACCACATAAAAGTGGCCTAGGCTATAAGAAGATTGCCAACACCGTGAAACTGAACTGCAGCACAGTGGCCAAGACCATACAATGATTTAACAAGACAGGTTCCATTCAGAACTGGCCTCACCTTGGTTTACCAAAGAAGTTGAGTGAATTTACTCAGCATCATATCCAGAGCTAATGTTTTAAAATAGACGTATGAGTCTATTGCCACAGAGGTTAATGGGATGGGGTCAGCCTACCAGTCCTCAGACCATACTCCACACACTGCATCAATTGGTCTGTGTGGCTATCATCCCAGAAGAAACCCTCTTCTAAAGATGATGAACAGGAAAGCCTGCAACAATTTGCTGAAGACAAACAAACTAAGGAAATGGATTATAGGACCATGTACTGGAGTCTGATGAGGCCAAGAAAAAACTTATTTGGTTCAGATGGTGTCAAGCGTGTGTGGAGGCAACCAGGTGAGGAGTACAAGGCCAAATGTGTCTTGCCTACAGTCAAGCATAGTGGTGGAAGTGTCATGGATTGGGGATGCACGAGTGCTGCCGGCTGTGAGGAGCTACAGTTCATTGAGGGAACAGTGAATGCCAACAAGTACTATGTGGTGTAGTAACCACTGTGTCCGCTAGGGGGCGCTGTGTGGATGTCCCAGGAGAAAGGATGAATGGCAGAATACTGAATGGCCGTTATGTATCTCAAAGTTGGTGGCTTTGAGATGGAGACTTATGTGTTGATCAGCAGGGATACTGCTGAGGTGCTGCTTTAATGTGTCGGGGAGAAGTCTCCAGGTAACTAGGGAGATGGGTGGGCCAGTTACCTACAAACCCACCCAGGGGGTGTGTTTAAAGAACACTGTTGTAAAGAGTGTGAGTGGTTGAAGGACCTGTGATAAGGTCATAGTCATGTGACCCGGTGGGCGTGGCTATGGACCATATAATGTGGCCAGGGTAGGTCACATGAGGTGAATGCTGGGACCTGGTTGGTCCAGTGTGGAAGGCCCTGTCTGAGAGAGAGATGGGGGCGTCTTTCTGACAGCAAGTGAACGCTGTGTGTAATGGCTGCACGTGCCTGGGAGTTCCCTGGAGGGAATGGACATCTGCAGTATGCTAAAGGAACCATGAGCGACTCTGACGTGGGTGAGATAACTGAGACTAGAAAGCCTGTGTATGTTTAACCTGTGTGACCACAGGGATTACAGAGCTGAACTCTGTCATGAACGCTATGCGGTTATATGAACTTTATGTTGCTGCAATGGGTTTATGCTGCTGAATAAACCGCATGGACTGTTATGAGTTTATGGAAAACATGTGCCGTACGTGATTTATTGGCTGCTAAGCGAGTATCCCCTACCCGAATGACAGCGCTACCTCACAACTGTGACATACTGAAGCAGAGCAATATCTGCTCCTTTCAGTAACTGGATCATAGGGCACTATTTCAATATGATAACAACCAAAGCACACCTCTAAGACTCTAAGACAACCACTGTCTTCACTCTTTTACTAAAGAAACTGAGGGTAAAGGTGCTGGACTGGCCAAGCATGTATCCAGACCTAAACCCTATTGAGCATCTGTGGGGCATCCTAAAACAGAAAGTGCAGAAGTGTAAAGTCTCTAACATCCACCAGCTCCGTGATGTCTTCATTAAGAAGTGGAAGAGGATTCCAGTGACAACCTGTAAAGCTCTTTTGAACTCCATGCCCAAGAAAGTTAAAGCAGTGCTTGAAAATAATGGAGGCCACACAAAATATTTATACTTTCAACACAATTTGGACCATTTTCACTTACAGGTGTACTCATTTTTGTTGCTACCAGTTTAGACATTAATGGCCGTTTGTTGAATTATTTAGAGGGCACACCAAATGTACACTGTTATACAAGCTGTACCCTGACTACTTTGCATTGTATCAAAGCGTCATATTTTCAGTGTTGTCCCATGATAAGATATACTAAAATATTTGCAAAAATGTGAGGGGGGCTCAGTTTTGTGATGTACTGTATTTGCAAAGCTGTAGATCAGAAATCGCAGCTCAGATTAGAGGCATTGGTGCAGTTACATTATAGTGGAGGAGGATAATTATCGGCACATGAAACCGCAAAGTTGGATTCGTTAGTTTATACCTGGATCAGCCATACAGCTCATTTGAGACATGCAGTAGTGGAGACATGTAGCTTTACAGAAACCTTGGTACAGCAGAGCCAAGTGTCTGTGTGTTTCCTTGAACAGTAGAGCCATGTAGACAGACAGGCACAGTGGCACAGCAGAGTCGAGTAAAATTAGAGGAACACTTTGGGGAGATTTTAGCAGATCCCAGTGATAACAAAGTTGGCTTTCTCTTAGGGATAGTAAGAGTGTAAGCACAGGAAAGTAGATTGTTAACTAAATAGGCAACATGTAGTCACCCGAGCTGGCATTAAAAACCTAGGAGACTGATATCACAGGTGCGCCTTGGGTTACCATTGAAACCTGGCATGTACTAAAGCATAGAGAGCAAGCTGGAGTGAAGGAAAATATGTGGACCGGTGCTAGCAACAGACTAAGTGAGTAATGTAGTGCAGCGGGGTTGGTGCAGTGCGACAGAGGCAGGGACAACAGATATGTCAAACATAAACAGTGTCTTTATTTGCAGATTCACGTACAGTAGTGATAGCCTCAGGATTGCAGCAGAGTTTCCATATATACAGTCCATGTTCAAACCCTGTTTCCGTGGACAATGGTATCGCCGTGTCTCTTGGGTGCGTTAGCTGCCTTGAAGTCTCTGGCTCTATGTTAGCTTCACACAGACCTGGGTTGCACAGAGACACCTGCTCTGCAGTTTGCAAACTCCAAACTGACACAACCAAGGCAAAAAACTGACAGATTTAAATGGAGTCATGGCCATAGAGCCACTTCCAAAGACCGGAGTGGAGAGAGGGATTCACCCCACTACCATACCTGCAAATTCCTCTAAAAATAAAAGTCCTTAATGGGTTTTCCTAACAAAGTGACTTAAGGCCCCATTACATTTAACGATGCACCAGCGATCCCGACAACGATACGACCTGGTCAGGATCGCTGGTGCATCGCTAAATGGTCGCTAGTGAGCTGCCAAACAGACAGATCTCACTAGCGATGCAACAGCGGTCAATATTTACCTGTCACACGCAGCGAGGGTGACGTCTTCCACCTGCGTCCATGGAGTCGCTCCTCGGCGCCAGCAGGAAGCCGACGACGAGAAATTAACCAGGCCGATCTCGCGCGATAAGCGATATCCAGTGGGGAGCCGGGTCAGAGGTAAGTGTCACATGTAGCGAGATCGCTACCGATATCGCTGTTGTGTCACAAAATCGGTAACGCTTTAGCGATATCGCTAGCGATATCGCTATGTATGAAGGGTGGCTTAAGTCACTACTTGGACCCAATCCACTCTTTCTTTTATTTTGCCTTGTGACTCACAGGTATCCTGCTGTGAACACAAGGCACTCCAACAGGTTTATTAGGACTCCATCCACATCCTGGGTGACACATATCAACCCCTGCAAATGATCCCCCTCACTGCCTCACATATCCACCCTGTTCTAATTTGTGGGGTTGAACACTTGCCACCATACAGGATGCCCGCGACAGAGCATCCTCATTCCCTTGTGCCTTCCCTGCATGATGTTTCACGATAAAATTGTAATTTTGCAGAAGCAGGAACCATTGGGTGACCTGAGCATTCTTCTCTTTGGCATTTCTTATTCAGACCAAGGGTGAATGATCTGTCACCAAGAAAAATAGTCGACTGAGCAAATAATAACATAGTGACTCCAATGCCCACTTAATAGTCAGGCACTCCTCCACTACACTATAATTCTTCTTGGCCGGGGTGAGTTTCTTGCTCAGGTAGGTGACCAGATGTTCCTCTCCTTTCACCTCCTGCAACAGGTCTGCTCCCAGGCCAACGTTAGAGGCATCCATCTGCAAGATGAAGAGTTTCTTGAAGTTGGGGCTATTGAGGAAGGGCTGTTCGCACAGCGCCAACTTCATGGATTGGTACGCTTCATCCACCTGAGAGTCCCACCCGACCATGACCGACTTCTTTCCCTTTAGGTGATCGGTTAGGGGTGTTGTTCTCCCAGAGAAATTAGGTATAAACCTTTGGTAATACCCGATGATGTCGACAAACACTCTCACCTGTTTGGTGGTAACACATCGGGGCCAGTTCTGTATGACCTCGATTTTATTTACTTGGTGTTTGATAACCCCATGGCCAATTATGTACCCTAAGTACCGGGCTTCCTCAAGCCCTATCGCACATTTCTTGGGATTCGACATCAAGCCCATAGCTCTGAGCAAATTTATTAAAGCTTGTACCCTGAACAAGTGGGTATGCCAGTCAGTACTAAAGATGATGATATCATCTAAGTACACTGACGCATACTTCCTGATGGGGTTCTAGCACTATGTCCATCAGCCTCTGGAACATGGCTGGTGCCCCATGTAACCCAAAGGGCAAGAAGACATAGTGGTACAGTCTCAGACCATCTGGTGTTATGAAGGCAGACTTTTCTTTTGCCAACTCCGTATGAGGCACCTGCCAGTAACCCTTGGACAAATCGAGCATGGTAAAGTACTGGGCCTGACACAGTTGCTCTATCAGCTTGTCGACCCAGAGCATTGGATAAAGTTCAAATTTCGACACCTCATTCAACTTACAGAAATCATTACAGATCCGTCCGGCTTCGGGATCAGTACTAAGGGACTAAACCACTCACTCCAGGACTCTCAATTACTCCTAGCTGGAGCATTTGTCTTACCTCACTAGCAATGGCTTGTATCCTGGCCTCAGGCACATGATATGATTTCATTTGCAACCTTACGCTACGCTCGGTGAAAATGTCTTGCGGGATGACAGAGGTTTGGCTGGGTAGTTCAGAGAATACATCTGTATTCTCTTGTACTAATTTCCGCACCTCACTGTGCTGCTGTTTCAAGATATTGTTGCCTATCTTTACCTTTCTCTCAGCCTCCATCCGGGTTGATTTTGGAGGGTCCCCAGATGATGCATCTGTAGTCACATCCATAAGCATACACTCCTGGTCCTTCCACGTTTTTAACAGAGTTTTCTTTTCATGGACTGGTAAACGCTTTAGTTCACTTCCTCAACTTTTTCCCGAACTTCATATGGCCCTTTCCACTTGGCCATAAGCTTGCTTTTGGCAGTGGGTACCAAAACTAAAACCTGATCTATTATTTTAAAGGAGCGTACCATGGCCTTTTTGCTATATACGCGCTCTCCATTGCCTGAGCGTCCAATAAATGCCACATGTTCTATTACACTTTTATGTGGCATAGGTTTCTGCTCCCATGTCTCTTTGGCTACATCCAGCATACCTCTAGGATGCTGCTATACAGTAGCTCAAAGGGTGAAATTCATGTGGAATTCATGGCAAACATCAAGTAGGGCAACAACATGTCCCAATCTCTTTCATGTTTAGAAACTACCCTCTTCAACATTGAATTGAGAGTTTTGTTAAAATTTTCGACTAATCCGTCGATCTCGGGGTGGTACACCGACGTGGGCAACTGCTTTATCTTGAGGAGCTTGCACAGTTCCTTCATCACCTTGGACATAAAAGGAGTCCCCTGATCAGTAAGGATCTCCTTTGGTAGCCCAAGGTGCCAGAACATGGCAAACAACTCTCGGGTGATAAGCTTAGCCGAGGTGTGCTGAAGCGGAATGGGCCCCAGGTACCGAGTGTTGTATGTGTTGGTGGCTATGGGTGGATTTTACTATCGGCCATACCAGATTCATCACAATCCGCTAAAAAGGTACCTCTATAATGGTAGAGGTAACAATGGACTCCAGTAGTTTGCAGTGGGTGAGGTTAGTTGGACACGTCTCACAGAACCTTTGCACCTCAACGTAGACCCTAGGCCAGAAAAAACGCTGCAATTTGCGCTTCTTTGTTTTCTTGGCCCCCATGTGCCCTCCTAGCATGTGGGTGTGAGCCATTTTGAGTACCGCCCGATGATAGAATTGGGGCACTCCCAGTTGTTCTACCACCTTGTCATGGATTTTATCAACTATCAACACTATAGAGTAACTCCTGGCTGATTGCCATGCGTGGGAACACCATCTCCGCACCCGGGTGCTGAGCTACCCCATTTATTTCTACAACCCTTTCTCGTGCCAGGGCCAGAGTGGGATTGTGGAGCTGAGCTGTCCCAAACATACCAAGGGACACTTCCAGCTCTGGCATCAACGGGGTCTCCTCGACCACTCCTGCCAATACCTCTATGGAAAACATATCAGGGTTACACTCTGTCCCTAGGTTGACGACCCCTATGGCAGGTATCCCTGACACGAGATCTGTGCCCGGATTGGCATTTACCCTGGGAGGGTTAACGCTGTTCTCCCACAGGGACCAGAACAGGGGCAAGTCTCTTCCCAACACAGTCCCATAACGAGGGGTCTTCACCACTTCCACCACGTTTCAACTCTCCACACGGAGTGGAAAAAGTAACCTCTGACATCGGGTACTCTCGGAGTTCACCATGTATACACACCACCCCCTCTTTCTTTCCAGTAGGATCTAATCCTGAGATTAATGACACATGCACCAATGTCAATAGGCTTCCTGAGTCCAGGAGGGACACGGCCTGGTGTCCATTTACATGCACCTGGCACAGATATGGTTCACCCACTGGGACGAACGGATCCGTAGTAAAAATTGCCTGGGCATACATCGACATACGGCGAGTATACCCGCAGTCTATGGGTTCATCTATTAGGGGGCAGTTGGCAGACACATATTATGGCCCTTGGCACCGCCAACACCTACTAGCTGCGGCATGACTGGACCTCGGGCCCAGTGTAGGGGAAATGGGTCTCTTGTCACTCTCAATTCAGGGTACCCACTCAGTACAGTCTTGGTCATGATTGGCCCCAGCAAAGGGTTGTGGACCTTTCCCAGGTTCTTGGGTTGGCGGGACCCGACATCATAACCGTAGTGGATCAGAGTCCTGCATAAAGTCCTGAGTGGCGACATATTGCTCAATCAGGCGGACCACCAGATCTAGGGTGCTTGGATCCCCTTGGCCCACCCAGTGCTGAATAGCAGCTGACAGAGTTCTTACTACCCAATCGACCACTATTCTCTCTGCCATCTGGAAAGGTGTTTAGGTCTCAGGCTAAAGCCTTTTTTTAACAGCTGTAGCCTGTGATATGCCTGAGACATGGAGGTGTGAGTCTCCACAAAGGACCACTGGAATACTTGTTGTGCCCATACATATGTTAACCCCCAATCAGGCAATGATCTCACCATTCAGTTTCTCATAGTCCAGGGCATCGTCCTGAATGAGGTCAAAGTAGGCCTTCTGTGCATCTCCCATCAGGAAGGGGGCCACCACTTCAGATCACTGGAAAACTGGCAAGCTCTCCTGCTTTGCTGTGAGTTCAAACATGGTGAGTAAAGCCTCCATATCACCCTCAGGAATCATCTTCCTCGGTGCTGACCGAACCTTCTACCAGGCCTCAGAACGGATCAAGGTCGCTGGTGATCACGCCTCTTGCAGGGCCTCAATCTGCTGTAGAATCAACTTATTAGTCCTGATGCTGTTGATGATTGTGCTGCTGCTGCAGTTGCTTCTGCTCCTGCTGCCATTGCTGCTGCTCCTGCTGCTGCCGCTGAAACTGCTGAGGGCCAACCACTTGCATATTTCCTCCATGTTGTTAGCAGACTTGAGCTGTGGCATTGCAGGTTTGATTACTGACATGAAGCACGATTTGGCTATGCCTCACTTCACACTGCCCGCATTTTCCAACCATATGTAGTGCAGCGGGGTTGGTGCAGTGAGACAGATAGGCAGTAGCCACAGAAATGTCCAAAGTAAAGTTAGATATTGTTTGATTTTATTAAAACGTGTTGCACATTTTTGCTACAATATACAATTTTTTCATTTTACTGCTTTAAAAAAGTCTTCCATCCACATCTTATTCTTTTAATCTCAATTGCCAGTGACCGCAGTGAATGAAAGCTATGCAACATTACTACTGTATATAGGATTTTACAGGGGAATGCTTCCATGTTCTCTTTTCCATCATTTCATTAAAGCAATGCTATTTCACAATTTGAAATTTTCTTTTGTAACTGGACAGAAATCAATTCACTTCAGTGTACCTGGTTTTCTATAACTTCAAGAACACCTGCTCTCTATTCAACTCTGATTGAAAACTATGCCTCTAGCTGTGAGAACCTAACAGGAAAACAGAATAATACTTCCCCCAAACATGCACAAGGTTCTTTTTTAAAAATGTAATTGTAAACAAGTGCATATTTTCATATACAGGTGCTTCTCACAAAATTAGAATATCATCAAAAAGTTAATTTATTTCAGTTCTTCCATACTAAAAGTGAAACTCATATATTATGCAGAGTCATTACAAACAGAGTGATCTATTTCAAATGTTTATTTCTGTTCATGTTGATGATTATGGCTTACAGCCAATGAAAACCCCAAAGTCATTATCTTAGTATATTAGAACAATTAACAAAAAACAACTGCAAAGGCTTCCTTAGGGTTTAAAAAGGTTGATAAGTCAGTTTCAGTAGGCTCCACATTCATGGGGAAGACTGCTGACTTGATAGATGTCCAGAAGGCAGTCACTGACACTCCACAAGGAGGGTAAGCCACAAAAGGTCATTGATAAAGAAGCTGGCTGTTCACAAGTGCTGCATCCAAGCATATTAATGGAAAGTTGAGTGGAAGGAAAAAGTTTGGTAGAAAAAAGTGCACAAGCATCCGGGATAACTGCAGCCTTGAAAGGACTGTTAAGAAAAGGCCATTCAAAAATTTGGGGGAGATTCACAAGGAGTGGACTGCTGCTGGAGTCATTGCTTCAAGAGGGACCACATACAGACATATCCAGAACATGGGCTACGAGTGTTTCATTCCTTGTGTCAAGCCACTCATGACCAATAGACAACGCCAGAAGCATCTTACCTGGGCCAAGGAGAAAAAGGACTGGATTGTTGCTCAGTGGTACAAAGTGTTGTTTTCAGATGAAAGTAAGTTTTGCATTTCATTTGAAAATGAAGGTCCCAGAGTCTGGAGGAAGAGTGGAGAGGCCACAATCCAAGCTGCTAGAGGTCTAGTGTGAAGTTTCCACAATCAGTGATGGTTTGGGGAGCTATGTCATCTGCTGGTGTAGGTCCACTGTGTTTTATCAAGACCAAAGTCAGCGCAGCCATCTACCAGGAAATTTTGGAGCACTTCATGCTTCCCTCTGCCGACAAGCTTTTTGGAGATGGAAATTTCATTCTCCAGCTGGACTTGGCACCTGTCCACACTGCCAAAAGTACCAATAGCTGGTTTAAAAACAACAGTATCACTGTGCTTGATTAGCCAGCAAACTCGCCTGACTTGTACTTTTCCAGGTGCCATTATCCCTATCTCTGCGGGGAAGATTCAACTTCATCTTCTGCTATTGTGCCCATTAGAACCTGACTACTGGACTGCCTCTTCTCCATCTGCAATCATGAGGTAATTTATAAGCTAACACCCTGATTTTCACACATATTCTTCATAGCTTTACTAGTTGGGATCTTTTATTGTGAAACTTATTTCTGGCATTTAACCCATATTACTCCAATTGCAGTCCACATACTCTATAACACCTACAGTATATATAACCTTTTTTTCTTTTGGGGGATACATTTCTAGCGCAAATATATTTCTGTATATACCATCTAATAAATATGAGTTTCACTTTTATATTTAAGAACTGAAGTAAATTAACTTTTTGATGATATTCTAATTTTATGGGAAGCACCTGTATGTTTCTAGACATAAAACAATGCCACAGACATACTCAAAGGAACATTTTTTGCCTTTTTTCTTTCTGTGCTGAGAGAATACCCACTTTTTCAAACAAACATCTTTTTAATACTCTGGCAAAATATTTTTATGCATAATCACAGACGCGGATTCTTTACTGTAAGAGCAGTGAGACTATGGAATTCTCTGCCATGTGATGTTGTAATGAGTGATTCCCTACTAAAATTTAAGAAGGGACTGGATGCCTTTCTTGAAAAGTATAATATTACAGGGTATATACACTAGTTTCCTTAATATTGTGTTGATCCAGGGAGCTAGTCTGATTGCCATATGTGGAGTCGGGAAGGAATTTTTTTCCCAAATGTGAAGCTTACTGTTTGCCACATGGGGTTTTTTTGCCTTCCTCTGGATCAACATGTTAGGGCATGTTAGGATAGGATATGGGTTGAACTAGTTGGACTTAATGGAATGGGCATTGACATGAGTATGGTTTAGTTTAGAAGCATTAAAGGAGTCTGTGTCATTCAATTAAAAGACTTTATTCTGGCTGTGTGTTTATTTACAATACAACTATAGGATTAGTAATGGATAGGTGGCTTATAGACGCCTCTCCATTACTAATCTGTGGGCTTGATGTCCTCTGAAAATATAAAGGTGACATCAACCCCACAAATATTACCCCTCTTGCCACGTTACATGCAACTGGGAAGAGCTAGGCCAAGAGCCAGAATTGGCGCATCTAATAGATGCACCTTTTCTGGGTGGCTGTGGGCTGCTATTTTTAGACTGGGGGCCAATGTACATGGCCCCTTTCCAGCCTGAGAATACCAGCCCCCAGCTGTCTGCTTTAGCATGGCTGTCTGTCAAAAATGGCGGGACCACATGCCTTTTTTTAAATTATTTATTTAAATAATTTAAAAAATTGGAGTGGGGACCCCTCTATGGGAACAGCTCCCAGCTGTGAGCTTTGCCTGGCTAATTATCAAAAATACAGGGGAACCCACGCCATTTAAAAAAAAAAAAATTATTTAATGCGCAGGTGCCAACTGATGAATACTCCCATCATACACCATTATACCTCCAATCACAGCTGCATGCTCATGCTGTCTTTTGACAGCATGGAAACCGCAGCTTTCTGATCAGCAGTGTTGATTTTACCATTGATCAGAAGCGGTGTTTGTCGAGCTGTTATCCACATGACAGCATGGCAAATAAATGGGGTCCGGGATCAGGTACTGTATTGGTACCCAAACCAAAACTTTTTGTTACTGTTCTGCCAATATATATATTGAATAGTCTAACTAGAATATTACACATTCACCTGTGTTATACATGGCAGTGGTTCTGCACTGTTACAATTATTGAAACACAGAAAAAACACAGTATAACAAACGTGCAAAAATACTCTGTTGTAAAAAATATATATAGCAGTAAACAGCAAGTGCTGGTAAAAAGATGATAACAAAAACAGGGTATTTAGTTGATACATTTTTGCAAAAAATGTATACTAAGCCACTCCACCAACGTCACGGTATACCCATCTTGGAGCAGTCCTATCTAATGTATTTAAAACCTGATCAAGTGAACAGTACCTATATGAGCAGGATTCAGAAATGCGCTGCCCGATGTGGACACGCTGTGCAAAACGGCTAGAATCTATTAGTTTCTTGCTTATGCAAGTTTTGTAAGTTTTCCGCCCCTCTCTTGTGAGACATGCACATAAAAAGCCGCCTTGCACAACATGTCCACATCGTGCAGCCCCTTTCTGAATCCTGCTCATATAGGTACTATTCACATGATCAGGTTTTAAATACATTAGCTAGGACTGCTCCGAGATGGGTATACCGTGATGTTGGTGAAGTGACTTAGTATACATTTTTTGCAAAAAACATATCAACTAAATACCCTGTTTTTGTTTGTTTGTCATCTTTTTACTAGCACTTGCTGTTTATTGTTATATATTTTTTACAACAGAGTATTTTTGCACATTTGTTATACTGTGTTTTTTCTATGTTTCAGTCTTTGGGTGGTGTGAACACTGTCCTACCAACTTGTTCACTTTTGTGCATGTCTCATGTGTTTTTAAACTGTTACAATTATGTCATTGTTTCTTCTGCAGACCTCTGGTTGTCATGACAACTTATTGGCGCCCCCGATCACGTAAGCGGCCAATGGACTGGATGTGTCACGTGCTTCCAGCTGTCAGGTGTTAAATCTCACTGTCAGAGATTGACCTGAAAGATGAGAAAAATTAGTTTTATTATACTCACCCAGGGGGCGGTCCAATGGGTGTCACAGGTCTGGCGCCTCCCATCTTCTTGAGACGCCATCATCCTGCTTGCTTCATCACTTCTGGCATTGCGCTTCTGCGTTGGTGTACTTCTCTGCTCTGGTGAGGGCAGCCCAAAGTACTGCAGTGCGCAGGTGCCAGGAAAGGTCAGAAAGACCCAGCACCTGCACACTGCAGTACTTTACTCTGCCCTCAACTGGGCAAAGAAGTACGCCTGCGCAGAAGCGCGATGCCGGGAGAGGTTAACCAAGCAGGAGGGCGGCATTGCAAGAAAATGGGAGACGCCAAAACCAGTCCTGCGACATCCATCGGATTGGACCGTACCGAACCGCCCGCCCCCCCCCCCCCCGGTAAGTATAATAAAACTTATTTTTCTTATCTTTCAGGTTGGACAAGGGGCTTATCTACAGCATTATAGAATGCTGTAGATAAGCCCTGAAAGGCAGTGGCCACATCTTATAGTGGCTAAAACAGGTGACAGGTTCCCTTTAGCTGGTTAACAGCCTTGGGAGGAGGTCTGATCCACCGTCAGTTATTATAGACACATATGAGGGGAAAGATGCGTGCCAGTGCTGGACCCTCATCAAATTAGGGGACGTCACCGCAGCTGTCAGTAAATTCTTTTATATACACTAGTAAGTGCTGTAAAAATCAAATTTTCTGTTCTCTTTTCGTCAAATCTCACAATAACATGAGAAATATGTAGCGTTGACATGATACGCCATATGGGTGCTATGGGATCAGCACTTTGCATGCCAGAAACACTTAATCGGAAGTTTGGAGCAAACTTTAACTGGAAGTCAGGTCATATGAATAATGTAAGCCCCACCAAAAATTGTATTATTTCATATATTAAATAATATTTTAAAAATATATATTATATATGGAGATTGTCAGTTGTTTTTTAATCAAACATATTTTCTTAGGGCTGTGATAGAAGCTCTTTGAGGGCTCACAGAAAAGACAGAATTACAGCCTATTTATCTTCCACTGTGTCACCACCATATTACTTCAATTCCATACAAAAGCATATAGAGGATTTCTTTCATATGTGATCCAACATTGTGACATGTTACATTGGATTCAGCATGTAATGTTTATGCCGGGGTCAGACATGCAAGAAACTCGCATGAGTCTCGCATGTCAATACCTGGCACTGGCACCGGCACTCGGGACCGGAGCGTGCGGCTGTCCGAGTGCCGGGTATTACCTTGCGACACTCGTGGGAGTTTCTCGCATGTCTGACCCCGGCCTATAGGGTAAATAATCTATGTATGCCTTAGGAGCCTATGGAGTCATGACACTGTGCAGTCTCCTTGCAAAGCCAGACAGGCTCAGTGCAAGACTATGCTGTCTGTATAAGCCTGGAGATTCATGACTAACAAGTAGTCTTTATGTAACATTTGTCATTTCTAATACCAAGTACTAATAGGTAAAAAAAAAATAGTTCATGGTCATAAATCTGGTACATGCCACATCAACTGCTGCAGCCTTGCAATAGTAACACTTCAGCATCCTTATACTGACAAGTATACTACAAATTCCGTCAAGTCATCTACAAACCATTCTGCTCTCATACAACAGTTTACAACCTCTCATCCACAAAGTCAGAATACTTGGAAAACACATAGAATTAATTAGCCCTAAATGAGAACACAACCCAAACATTTCTTTACAGCCCATTGCCATGTACTAGTGCAACTTACACACAATTAAAGGATTTTAGCATTTATCCAATTATTTTTATGTACAGTGTTTCAAGAAACCATAAAGAGTGATGCAATATATTTCTTGCAAGCTTTCTTTTATGCTCGGGATCAGCAGGAGGCTTTTCGAGGGCTTCAATTTTACTCAGAGTGTCAGGATATCAGATTATTGCATCCAGCTGCCAGCTGCTTTGATTGAACTGAAAGTCTGATCTAATTTGGTTCAAATGGCAAATTGCTCCTCTATTTATCCTTGAAGTAAATGTAGCGATGAAGTACTGCGCTCGGTAATATTTCAGGATATAGTATTGACAGAAATGTTGTACAGTTATCTTTCACTTAATGTTTCTATTGATAGCAAGTATTTTACCCATGTTACTGTATAATAGAGTTACCAGTTAATGGAATTGGCTTTAAGGTCTTTTTCACATGAGTGCTTATTGGGCAGTCTATTAAAGCTTTTGTATTATCCTGATGTCAAAAAGAGCATAGGGAACACTTGAGGCATAGCATTGCTTCAAAGCAAGTGTGGTGTGTTTTCTCCTGACTTCAGCACATTTTCCTTCAGCTGTGCTAATGTCCATTCATTTTAATATCAAGAAAATGACAATACTTGTATCTCGTGGGGCCATAGCTTGGTCAGCCGATCTCTTGTGCCCCAGTCTGATTACATCAGCATATACCCTGGGCTCTATCTGTTCTCTCACTTCATATTCCTATCAGACACAGTAAGCGCCTTATCACTGCTTTAACATTATGATTCCTATTGCATGCAGTGAAACACATGCAAGCAGAAAATATAATGCCTTCTGTCAGAGACCGTCATCTCAAACAGGCGCTCTCAGGTAGAAATGACACTAGCCACTATGTTTAACAGGTCCCAGAGAAACTCCAAACTGCACACTTTAGTCTTTACAGGGATCTGGACTTACAATAGAATCAGAAAGCAAACCAAGCCTAGACCGGATGAGGCTGGTGTACTTAATATGAAAATCCACGTCAGATTAATGTTAACATAATAATTATGTTAAGAGATTAGCCATATAATCTAATATATAAAGCTCAATGTGGGTGTGTATGTATGTATGTCCGGGATTGGCATCCGCACCGTCGCAGCTACATCCACAACATTTTGCACCGTCACACGTCTGGACCCCAAGAGCGTCTTAGGCTATGTTGTGAGGCGAAATTTTAACCCTGCGCGTTCCAATTCACCAAACGATTTTGCCCCTATCTACATAATGGGGAAAAAGTGAAAGGAAAAGTGTTGGAGGCAAATTGACAGCTGCCAGATGTGAACAAGGGGGACTTAAAGAATGAGAGTGATGGCGCTAAAGAGTATATACCATACAGTTGCTAAGGTGGGGCCCTGACATGGGATACTCACCACACACGGGGATATGAACACACCCACAAAATGCGCCATACACTACCACGTGCTTCAACACATATACCACCCTCAGCACACATTTCACCACACATACACCAACCTCGCCACATAAAAGTCGAAACACAAAAGTCGCCACTCAAAACTCGCCACGGTGTTCCAGAGCTGTTTCAAAGATGAAAAATGAGCTGTGATTGGTTGCTATCAGCAACAGTTTTCTTTGTAGACAGTTGTGGTAACTGAGGCCTATTATTCTTATCATTTCTATGGTGTTAGCGTCCTTCTGCAAAGCTGGAAATAACACAATTTATTACCGTGCCAACACAGACCACCCTCTGACACAGACTGCAGGGGGAGCCCAGTAGCACACAGGATAGGATTAGATACACAGCTCAGCAGTCAGTATCACACAGGATAGGATTAGATACACAGCTCAGCAGTCAGTAGCACACAGGATAGTATTAGATACACAGCTCAGCAGTCAGTATAACACAGGATAGGATTTGATACACAGCTCAGCATATAGTATCACACAGGACAGGAATAGATACACAGCTTAGCAGACAGTATCACACAGGATAGGATTAGATACGCAGCTCAGCACACAGTATCACACAGAATAGTATTAGATACTGTACACGGCTCAGCAGACAGTATCACACAGGATAGGATTAGATACACTGCTCAGCAGTCAGTATCACATAGAATAGGATTAGATACACAGCTCAGCAGTCAGTATCACACAGGATAGGATTAGTTACACGGCTCAGCAGACAGTATCACACAGGATAGGATTAGATACACAGCTCAGCAGTCAGTATCACACAGAATAGGATTAGATACTCGGCTCAGCAGTCAGTATCACACAGGATAGGATTAGATGCACGGTTTTTATGTGCAATATAATCATTATAATTTGTTATAACAAACCACAGTTGGTTACTATGCCCAGGCAACGCCGGGCTCTTCAGCTAGTCTAATATATAAAGCTCAATGTGGGTGTGCATGTATGTATGTATGTTTGTATGTATGTGTGCGTGTGTATGTCCGGGATTGGCATCTGCACCGTCGCAGCTACAGCCACAAAATTTGGCACAGTCACACATCTGGACCCCAAGAACATCATAGGCTATGTTGTGAGGCGAAATTTTAACGCCGTGCATTCCAATTCACCAAACAATTTTACACCTATCTACATAATGGGGAAAAAGTGTATGTATGTATTGGCATCTGCACCGTCGTAGCTACAGCCACAAAATTTTGCACAGTCACACGTCTGGACCCCAAGAGCGTCATAGGCTATGTTGTGAGGCAAAATTTTAACCCTGCGCGTTCCAATTCACCAAACAATTTTGCCCCATCTACATAATGGGGAAAAAGTGAAAGGAAAAGTGTTGGAGGCAAATTGACAGCTGCCAGATGTGAACAAGAGGGACTTAAAGAATGAGAACGATGGTGCCAAAGAGTATATACCATATAGTTGCTAAGGTGGGGCCCTGACATGGGATACTCACCACACATGGGGATATGAACACACACACACAAAATGCGCCACACACTACCACGTGCTTCAACACATATACCACCCTCAGCACACATTTCACCACACATACACCAACCTCGCCACATAAAAGTCGAAACACAAAAGTCGCCACTCAAAACTCGCCACGCTGTCTCAGAGCTGTTTCAAAGATGAAAAATGAGCTGCGATTGGTTGCTATCAGCAACAGTTTTCTTTGTAGACAGTTGTGGTAACTGAGGCCTATTATTCTTATCATTTCTATGGTGTTAGCGTCCTTCTGTAAAGCTGGAAACAACACAATTTATTACCGTGCCAACACAGACCACCCTCTGACACAGACTGCAGGGGGAGCCCAGTATCACACAGGATAGGATTAGATACACGGCTCAGCAGTCAGTATCGCACAGGATAGGATTAGATACACAGCTCAGCAGTCAGTATCACACAGGATAGGAATAGATACACGGCTCGGCAGACAGAATCACACAGGATAGGATTAGATACGCAGCTCAGCACACAGTATCACACAGAATAGTATTAGATAAATGGCTCAGCAGACAGTATCACACAGAACAGGATTAGATACACGGCTCAGCAGTCAGTATCACACAGGATAGGATTAGATGCACGGTTTTTATGTGCAATATAATCATTATAATTTGTTATCGCTAACCACAGTTGGTTACTATGCCCAGGCAACGCCGGGCTCTTTAGCTAGTAAAATATACAACCAAAGTGTGAACACTTAATCTAAAGAGTCAGTTAACTTCATAGAAATAAGGTCACCATAAAAATATGTTAGTCAATAGTACAAAATTTATTAGAAAAATACCAACAATATATATATAATAATAGATCATTATAATAATTGTGAGAGCTGATACATAGTATGAGACAACATAACAGGAACAGCTGGGACTATCATATAGGAGCATCACCCTACTAGGGTTCAATAGAAAGACAGTGCAATATGACTGGTTTACTAGTACACAATTCTATATAGTAAAAAAAACAGATCAATAAATAAAAACCCATGCACCAGTACTATCCTAAAGGGATTTTACAATACCAGAAATATATAGCATAAACGGATAGATCAGGTTTAGACGGTAATGATATTATAGCCCTCCACAGGCAGGGTTGTAGTCCCAGGAAGAGTAAATGGAGCGACACATAGATGGTGTAGTGTCAGGCACAAGGGATGTAGCAGTGCTGGGCAGGTTGGTGCAGGAATAAGTGGAGGACACCAGGGCATGTAGTTCCAAAGCTTTACTCACAGTCTGTTGTACAAACAGGTGCCTGCCTCCGTGCCATGTCCTCCGGGTCAGGGACTCAGTCAACCTCCAGGCCAGATGGAATACTCCTTTCCAACACTCCGCCAACATGTACCTTTCTGAACGTCGCCTCTTATAGCGCCTTTAGGTGAAGTACTCCTAGTACTGAGTTACACTGGAGTTCCTCCTGTCCGATGTTCTTATGAACTCTACTTGTACGGCAGATAGCTGTAGCCTGCTTCGGGGACTCCTTGCTACTAAGTCTGGCTCACTATCCAGTTGCCGTTGTGCCCCCAAGTCTTGTGTGGGACCAAAGTGGCCACCACTTCCATTCCTCCGGTTTCTGCCGCAGGACCACCAGTATCCATACAACCTCGGGGACCGGGCCCCGGCCTTGCGCTTAGAACTTCTAGGAAGGGTTCTCGTCTAACCCACATCCTGTGTTCTCTTTTACTCCTCACATTCCATACTGATCTTCCTCTCTATGGAGAGTCAGGCTTCCAGTCTATGTTGCTCTCTCTCTCTTCCTTTCCTGTGCCAGCAGACACAGGTCACTGGGATCTGCTGCAGCACTTCCATCCATCTATCCCTCTCTCCGGGGATCTTCTTCTCTCCAACTCTCTAACCAACTGACTGACTCAACTAACTGTTGTCCTAAACTCTTACCACTCTTTGTAATGTAATCTAACTGCACCCACCTCCCAGCACGTTTCGTGTTCCAAGCAGGGAGCTGCCGAAGGTGCTTTGCTACACTACTTTGTGGTGTGGGGTGCAGGTGTTGGAGTGTGGTCAGGAGTCTCCACCTTACCTGGATGGTGGGATACCACACCTCAGGAGGAAGTGCAGTACCTCTGTGGCAACTGAGCCTCAGGGGCACCACATACCCCCCCGTTAAACACAGCACGTCCACGGGCTGCAAGGCAAACACAGTTGACAATGCAGGAACATACAAAATTTTTATATTGCATAATAAACATGTCTTATACTAAACTTCCCAATGTGGGAGGCACTGTTTCTTGAATGTTGCAAACAATTTAACTGTCTATCTATATTTAAAGTTATGCTACCTAATTCAAAGTGCTATGGAAGCAAATTCAGAACACATTTTCTAGCAACACATTTCTTTTCTGTTATCTGTTACACTTTCCACTTTCTTAATGAGCGACGACCGTCAATACCTGGTTCATCACCTGCATACTTTTACTCAATTTTCACATATTTATTCATGTATTATAAAACATTCTCTATATCTCTTTCTCAATTAGACCCTATAAAATCTGTCATTAATACTGTTACTACACATTATCACTTTCTAGTTTCCTGTTCAAAAATGCTAAGCATTATTCATATGTGCAAAGAATAGACATTGGTCCAGCCATCATGTCTGGAAATGTCCTTACAATGAGGTAGTCCTTGTTCAAGGGAAAGTTCCTATGTAAAACCAAGAGAAAGCACCTAAAGAGGTGCAAACTATGTACAATTACAGTTCTGGATCACAAAGCGTCCATGATCTCCACCGTTCCAGTATGCAAAACGCTGCCAATAAAACTGGGCAACAACGAGATCAACAAATAAACATCATAATCAAAAAATAGAAAGATATTAGAAAAACTGAAAAAACAGGCACAATGGTGCAAATACCCTCCTGGGCAACAAAGTTAGTTTACTGTAAGTTACTAGTGGTGATCTCCTCCTGGGGTTCCGGAAGCTGATTTCTTGGGCTGCTTCCAGGAGAGATGCCCTAGGTGTTCTCATCTGGCATGGCTGCTGCCTGAGGTACAGCAGGGGTGGTGATATCAACGGTGGCTGATGATGCCTCTGCCACCGGGAGTGGAGTAGAAGTAGCAGCTGATACTAATGGATACTTTTCCTCCCCATGCGGGTGGTACTGCTGCTCTGGGGCGGGCCTGACATCATGGGATGCCGCGGCCTGTTGGCGCTGATAGGCAGCCACATGGGGGCTTTGTGGCGAAGGGATTTCGATATCCCCAAGCAGCCTGGATTCCTCCCAGCCCCGAAGGTGTCGAATCGTGCTCGCCTGCCCCAGCCGGACCCTTCTCAGTAGGAACCTCTTCCACCTCCCCATTTCTGACAGCCTGTTGCCCCTGGATGGCTCATCCAACTTCCCCATTTCAAGCTCCCGCAGGCCAGCCTCTGACGATGTAAATTCAGGGGGTAACCCGTTAGGAGGGCCCGGATCTATACCTGGTGCCTCCCGTCGGTGTTGTCTCGGGTCCTGTACAGGTACAATAGGATTCCGGGTGGCAGCGGCGATGGTCATGGCGGCCCGGGCAAATACCGGAGGCGGCGATGGGACAACTGGCGGCTCCCGGTCTGCGGGGGTCTCCGGTGGGCTCTGCGCAGCCGCGTCAGGTCCAGACGGGAGCTCCTCTTCCTCCGCTTCGGCTCCCTTGGCAGCATGGATCGGCAGGGAGATGCCCACAGACGCTGCTGGGATCATTGCAGCCGTCTCAGGTGCTACCGGGTCTTCCTAGGGGAGGTCCGGTGCAGCGGTGACAGGTACCGGTGTTGTGGGTACCGCAGGTTCAGGCCCCTACTGGGCGCGCTTCAGGTTCAATGTCCATAATGCTTCCTGCCTCAGTTGCAGGCGGCACGTCACCTGGGTTATCTCGTCCTCCAGCTGTTGGCGGTTCATCCCGAAGACGGGGTCGGAGCTTTCAGCCATGGCGCCGGGGAGATTTGATTCAACCTTCGTGCGCTCCGCAGGCTTCCTCCCTTCTCCTTCCAAGATGGCATTCTGGTGTTCTTCCTCCTTCCTGGACTCTTTTCCCGCCACTGGCTTCCGCTCCGCCTTCTGGGGGCGGCATCTTCTTCCTACTCCTCCATACCAAGATAGTATACGAAACCCTTTGGGGGTGGGCCATGTTGCTGTCGCATAGAAGTTCAGACAGGGGAGGCTCAGGACAGTCCGCGCTCTTTTCTTAGGACCACCCATGTTGTCACACCCTTCTTCACCGCACTGGCGGACATTTTTAGCATTCATTTCACAGTCTATTAAATTGGGTCTTCTGCACATTTTCTAAAGATTCGAGTCTTAGGCACACAGAACCCAATGACATCGGGTCTCGTCATCCTGTTTGTGATGCCAAAAATGGGTCGCCCTCCCAGGGCTGTGGGGTACTCGGTACCGGGCCCAATGAGCTTCAATAGGAGATGTCACGGGAGCTGTAACCCGGCCCGTGGCCCTGGGCACCCATTGTAAACAGGGTTGTTTCAGTGTGCTTGTGGTGCTGAAAGTTTATAAGTGATTCGTGACGCCACCTGTGGTGTTCGGCAATGAAGATGTAAGCCGACGCTGCAGACAGATCCTCTGGGACAGATGGTGTGGTGCAGCAATGATGTTATAGCCCTCCACAGGCAGGGTTGTAGTCCCAGGGCAGAGTAAATGGAGTGACACGTAGATGGTGTAGTGTCAGGCGCAAGGGATGCAGCAGTGCTGGGCAGGCTGGTGCAGGAATAAGTGCAGGACACCAGGGCATGTAGTTCCAAAGCTTTACTCACAGTCTGTTGTACAAACAGGTGCCTGCCTCCGTGCCGTGTCCTTCGGGTCAGGGATTCAGTCAACCTCCAGGCCAGATGGAATACTCCTTTCCAACACTCCGCCAACATGTACCTTTCTGAACGTCTCCTCTTATAGCGCCTTTAGGTGAAGTACTCCTAGTACTGAGTTACACAGGAGTTCCTCCTGTCCGATGTTCTTATGAACTCTACTTGTACAGCAGACAGCTGTAGCTTGCTTCGGGGACTCCTTGCTACTAAGTCCTGGCTCACTATCCAGTTGCTGTTGTGCCCCCAAGTCTTGTGTGAGACCAAAGTGGCCACCACTTCCATTCCTCCGGTTTCTGCCGCAGGACCACCAGTATCCATGCAACCTCGGGGACCGGGCCCCGGCCTTGTGCTTAGAACTTCTAGGAAGGGTTCTCTTCTAACCCATGTCCTCTGTTCTCTTTTACTCCTCACGTTCCGTACTGATCTTCCTCTCTATGGAGAGTCAGGCTTCCAGTCTATGTTGCTCTCTCTCTTCCTTTCCCGTGCCAGCAGACCCAGGTCACTGGGATCTGCTGCAGCACTTCCATCCATCTATCCCTCTCTACGGGGATCTTCTTCTCTCCAACTCTCTAACCAACTGACTGACTCAACTAACTGTTGTCTTAAACTCTTCCCACTCTTTGTAATGTAATCTAACTCCACCCACCTCCCAGCACATTTCGTGTTCCAAGCAGGGAGGCGCCGAAGGTGCTTTGCTACACTACTTTGTGGTGTGGGGTGCAGGTGTTGGAGTGTGGTTAGGAGTCTCCACCTTACCTGGATGGTGGGATACCACACCTCAGGAGGAAGTGCAGTACATCTGTGGTGACTGAGCCTCAGGGGCGCCACAAAAGCGTTCTCTCTATACCTACATTGTCGCTTTTGTACAGAAAGTTTTGCATCGGCTCAATAGCAGGAGGCATGGCTTGTAGAAGCAAGGGGTATTGAAAAGTAGGAACCAACCTGGGTGGTCCATTGACACTAGAAAATACTTGAGTTTGTTCCAGACTACGCTCATGGAAACAGAGATCAATCCTACTGATCAGGTGTATAAACACATCCAGAGAGAAGGCAAGTATCTGCCTGCCAACTCATCCCTAATACGATCAGACAGTCCCTGCCAAAAGGTAGACACTAAGACTTCTTTTCCTTCCATGGCAGCTCTGCCACCATGGTACGTAAGTGTAAAGCATACTGATCTGCAGTGTCTGTGCCCTTTCTCAGAGTCAGCATGGATGAGGCAGTAGACAAGATGAGGCCTGATTCCTCGAATACTGCTCAATGACTTCCGAAGCATGCAGGTTCATGGAGCAGTATTCTGGGGAGTTTTATTTCAAATAAAGGACACTGAGCTGAGCACAATAGCGCAGCTACAGTGACAAGCTGTAACATCATAGAGGTTACCGCTGGTCACTGCCAGCTATTCCCATGCTCAGCTCACTGTGAGTGGCCCAATGAACTGGGGTACCTTCATGATGACACTGCTTGCACCATGAGAAATTTTTCACTGTGCTAGCGGTGATCTCATTGAGGTCATCGCAGTGTATCGGGCCGCTCACAATGAGATGCCCGTGGGAACTGCAGCTCCAGTGACATGCAGTAACTTCAATGATGTCACCACAGATCACTGAAGCTGCACTCTCAGCAGCCCAGTGTCTCCTGAATATCAGCCAGAATGGTCGCATCTTGTCACCGTTCAGCTTGAAATCCAGAATAAGCAAAGATGGAATACGGCATGGGACAAATGGATTATCTGCTCGTCAGACAGGTGAGGAATATGGTGTTTAATTGTTATTTACCTTTTACAGTGGACATGGGCACCTTATTGATGCGCCATTTCTG
Source organism: Dendrobates tinctorius (assembly GCF_039654945.1). Lineage (NCBI taxonomy): Eukaryota > Metazoa > Chordata > Amphibia > Anura > Dendrobatidae > Dendrobates > Dendrobates tinctorius. The sequence continues at coordinate 43,328,490 of NW_027361676.1, read as the reverse complement.
GGGCAGCTGAGGGCTGATGTTGGTAGTCTGGTTCGGGTGGACAATATCCCTAGCCCCTTCCCAGTCTATTAATATCAACCCACAAATGTCTGTTTAGTCTTTGTGTCACAATCCATTTTGGATCTGTGTTAGTTTGGGCTTCTCAGATATAAACTTTTTTCCTTTCTGGCCATCGGGAGTTAATATCAGTATTTCCTCCTGGTGACCGCTGATGTTACTACATGTTTAGTTAGTCTGCTGGTGGTGACCCACTCCCACCTTCCTATATAAGGTCACCTGAGGCATCAGCTGGGGTTAGTGATACACTTCCTTTTGGATACCAACTTTTGTCAAGACAGGAGCTGGCTGAGAGCACAGGTGCTTCTGCTGAATGCTGATCTGGTGCCTTACTCTGCTGCTTGGTGCATTGCAGCAGAGAAAGCTAAGTGTTGTTTTGTTTAACCCTGTCTGTTGTATCTTCCCTTTGAGTTTTATTAGTACAGCGGTGGGGCCAGTGTCCGCACTTACCAATTCCCCAGTGAGGGATAGGTGCAGGGTAAGTGAGGGACAAGGTATCCTGCTCGGCGACAGGTTGAAATATCCTGTATAGGGATGTCAGGTTAGTCCATGACTCAGCCACAGCAGTGTGCAGGAGGTGTCCCTTTTCCCATTCCCTATAGCAGGGCCCACCATTTTAATTGTGTCCCTGGTGTCCCATTGTTTGTCCAGTTGTTTGGTGACCGACCGATCATTGGGTCACGTCACGTGACACTTTGCTTGTTAGACCTTATAGGTGGACCCTATGTCACTTTTTTCATCCCCATAAACTAACCAGTAAAGGCTAAGCAAATAGCTGTGAGTTGTTATTAATAGCCTAGGAACCTTTTGGGACATTGTCCCGTTTCCCAGATTTGTAACATCAACCCCCAGCGGTGGACTTTCCCTGAGCTGGTTATCAAAATTACGGGGAGTCTATGACATCTTTTTAAATTGATTCTTCATTTTACACAT